>NC_092873.1:106833781-108044495 GCF_028372415.1 Notamacropus eugenii | reverse complement strand
TGCATTTCTGAGTTTCCAAATATTTTCTGTCATCCGCTGGCCTTCATGTATTATTAGCAGCTTCCACAAAACTCCCCCAAAATTCCCATTTAGTTTCTTATACCAACCTGCAATATATCAAAATGACAATGAGGAAAGTCACAATGTGGAAAGGATAATCAGACAATGTTCTCTTGGTTGTGCTCATTTTACTTTTTGTTGTTTCATACAAGTAAACTTAGATTTTCCAAATATCTACACAGCCCATGGCACCAAACCCTACAATTTTCCTATTCATCCTTATCTGAAGATGAATTTTCTTCAAATATCCAAGTATACAGTAGAAGCTCTTGGACAAATAGCCCACTTGCTCACCTTCCATCAATTGAAACCTTAGACAGGGGTGGGGAACCTGTGACCTCAAAGCCACATGTGGCCTTCTAGGTCCTCAAGTGCAACCTTTGGATGGAATCCAAAGGATAAATTTCATAAAATTCAAGGATTCGTTCAAAGGGCTGCACTTGAAGGCCTAGAGGGCTGCATGTAACCTTGAGGTCATAGGTGCCCCACCCCTCTCTTAGGACCATTGACCCAATAAGAAGAAATTGGGAATTTTGAATAACTTGTTGACTGTTTTCTGTCTCTGATGTGTTGTGTAATTACAGTGGTGCTGCTGCTTACATTCACGTGCTTGGTTGCATTATGGGCTGTCTCTGGTTGCTGTCATACATGTTGTTTTTCGAGCTATAGATATTCTAACTGAGAAGCCAAGTGGCAGGAGGAATGGAGTTATCCTCCCGCAGAACATCTCATCCCTGATAACTGAGACAAAAACTCAGGCGTAGGATCCAGGGCTTCCCTGTTGCTTAGAGAATATGGACACTTGAGAAGAAAGCCCCTGATAGAACAGCTAGTGAAGTGCATGTTCTTCTATAGGCATGAAGATCTCCTAAACTCCCACCAGGGTAAAAATTCTATGTATGTGTAGGGCTCTATTTATTTACATCTCTGTAAGACAGGTGGGTAGATAGAAAGCTGAGCCTGGAGTCAGGCAGACTCATCTTCCTAAATTCAAATCTGGCTTCAAACATTTACGATCTGTGTGACCCAGGGAAAGTCACTTAATCCTGTTTGCCTTGGTTTCCTCATCTGTAAAACGATCTGGAGAAGGAAATGGAAAACCACTTCAGTATGGCAAGAAAGCCTCAAATGGGGTCACAAAGAGTTGGACGTGAGTGAAAAATGACTAAACATCATAAAACTCAAAGGTAGGACGGGCTGTAAAGTTGGCTATGACTTGGTTAGGATCCCTATCCGGTAATCTACACAGATTGGACAAATCATTTCTGTGGATGTTTCTGAAATGTTTTGAGAAATAATATGTTCTCGAAGAGATGTCTCCTGTATAATCTATTTTTCCATAATTGGGACAAATATAGACAAACCTTGGAGATAATAAAGGTTTTGGTTCCAGACTACTGTGATAAAAGTGTGTATCACTTGGATGACCAATTGTATGCCTTATGGCTGTCACATTTTCATAATGGGACGTACAAAGATCGTCATCACCATAGCAAGTTGAACACTTATATCTTCAACCATGAAAGTTTCCTTTTAAACAGGCATCACAGCTGACAACTTCATCTTGGGACTTCCTAGTTTACCAGGTGTAGGGGACTGGGTAGGGGAATCCTTCTGAACTCTGACTGCATGTGTTGCCATGGATAAAGTGCTGGGCCTGGAGACAGGAAGACAAGAGTTCAAATATGACCTCGGACACTTATGCATTATCCTGGACAAATCATTTAACCTCAGGTTCCTCCTCTGTAAAATAGGGATAATAGCAGCACCTACCTTTCAGGATTGTTGTAAGGATCACATGAGATAATAATTGTAAAGCACTTAACGCATTATCTGGAGAAGAGTAAACACTATGTAAATGTTAATTATTAATATTCATAAATAAAACTGGATGTCCTCTTTAAATTAACTGAGCTTTTTTAAAAGATAAAATAAATTTCACATGTCACTTTCAAAACTGTCCTGCTTGTCTGATCTTCCCTCTGTTCTCTTCTATGTAATTAAAAATATTTTTTCAATGGTTTTCTTTTTAAAGGCAACACTACTGCAGACCCCTCCAATCTCCTACACACTTTATAAACAAAAATTATTTTTTAAAATATAAAAAAAAAATTGCTATTGTAACAGATAGGGGCGGTTAAGAAAACAGATCTACATAATAGCCACAATGGAAGCTTAACTCTGACATTCCTAGAGTTATATTCAATCTCTTTCCAGTTTAATGTCCTGACCAACTACACTTCTCACATTTCTTGCAGGAACTGAAACTTGGAAACCTCCTGTTCTTTCTTCCCTGGCTTTGTTAAGTGCTAGCCCTAGGCTAACCCTATACAATGTCATTGAGTAAGCACTTTGCTATAGGCATCTCTAGCTGATGTTTTTAGAGCCCCTCCCACTCCCACTTCTCACGTACCCAATTTTTACCCTCTTACCTAATGACTTGATCTTGCCTTGGTTTGGGTTTTGATGAATCCGAGTGAGTGTAAATAACAATTGTTTCTATTCTGGCCAGAAATTCTGAGGGACTTCCCCTCCCAGATTGATTCTTTTGTGAAAATAAACTACATTAATTTTTACCTAGCCTTTGATTACCGAATGGGTGTTGCCTCATAAAAACCAAAACCTGGGAAAGACCTTAGCTTAAAAAAGGTCAAAGTCACCTACTGCATCCAGGGCCAGACTCAGTCTTCTGACCTTTGTCTTGTCACTGCACTCCAGTGTCTCTGGAAAAGGGAATGAAGCTGATGACTTTGAACAGCTCTACCTCTCAAATCCAATTCACTTGCAAGTCAAGACATTACCCTCCTAATGTCATTGGTCCTCTTGGAGATCAAAGGTTGAACCACGATCTCGATATATGGTGGCTCAGAAACTTTGGTACTTCCATCCTGGACTGACCCCTGTGGATAATGATCTACCCAGGCAAATCGTTTCCCTCACTAGGCTACTCTTAGGCTTCATTTACTCTTCTCAAGCTGTGTGTCTTTTAAATATTGGATATCTTTGTTGTCTATGGTTGCCATTCCTTCTATGAGCCAATTGTGCTGCACACAAGTGAGAGTTAGAGGTACAGGATTTGGGGCTGAAATGAGGAGGAAGGAGTGCAGAAAGTCATGGGTAAACCAGCTTAATGACTGACCACTCTAAGCCTCTTCTTTTTCTACAAGATCCAGCCACCTTTTATGCTACTACTTATCATTTATTCTCCATTCCCACAAAATTGACCTGTCAACCATTCCCTAAACTGGTTCTTTTCTCAGAGGATCATAGATTTAGCTCTGAAAGGGAACCAAAACACAGTTAGGTAGTACAGTGGCTAGAGTACTGGACTTAAAAGTCAGGAATCTACTTACTGGCTCTGTTACCCTAGGCAAATCAACTGAGTTCTCTGAGCCTCAGTTTTCTTTTCTGCAGAATGAGGGAATTAGATTTGATGATCTTGAAGGTCCTTCTCAGCTCTAAATTGAGACTAACTCCCTGATTTTCCAGAAAAAGAAACACTAAGTCTCAGTTTATTATCATCATTAATTGTTGGTGGTATGGTAATTGTCATTGTTAATAAGCATCTACTATGCATAAGGCAGACTCTCTGGCAGGAGCTTGGCATTCAGAAATGAAAAAGGATATATTCCCTTCTCTCAAAGTGTACAATAAGTCACCAAAGTGATTTTCCTAAAGCCCAAGTCCTACCATGTCACCCCCTTACTCAATAAGCTCCAATGGCTCTCTGTTTCCTCCAGGATCAAATACAAAATCCTTCCTTTGGTATTCAAAATCCTTCATAACCTAGCCCCATCCTACCTTTCCAGTCATCCTCTTGTTTAGTCCCACATAATTCTTTGTGACCCAACTTGGCATTTTCTTAGAAAGACATGGAGTGGCTTGTCATTTCCATCTCTAACTCATTTTATAGATGAGGAAACTGAAGCAAACAGGGTTAAGTGACTTGCCCAGGGTCACATAGCTAGTAATGTCTAAGGTCAGATTTGAATTAAGGAAGATGAGTCTTCTTGATTAAAAGCTCTACTTTGCACTTAGCTGCCCCCGAGTCTTCCTACTTCTTATTCCCTGCCATAAACTCTTTGATCCAGTGACATCATATTGGCCTCCTGGTGATTTCATGGACAAGATATCTCTTGGCTCTATTTCTTTTTTTCTGGCCAGGTTCCATGCATGAAACACTCTCCCTCCTCTGCTCCACCTAATGACCTCCCTGGTTTCCTTTAAGCCCCAGCTAAATCCTATCTTCTGTAGGATGCATTTCCTGATCCTTCTTAATTCTAGGGTCTTCCTTCTCTTATTTCCTTCCTGTTTATTTTATGTATACACACACACACACACACACACACACACACACACACACAATCTTATTTATACATAGTTTACATGTTGTCTCACTCATGTGAGCTCCTTGAAGGTAGGGACAATCTTTTGTCTCTTTATATCTCTAGTGTTTAGCACAGTGCTTGGCACACAATAGGCATTTAATAAATGTTTATTGACTGTTGATTGTAGAGTCAAAATTCTCCAATTAGTTTTTAGTCTATATTTCCTTGGTCCCTTATTAAATGTAATTTCACTGCATTATGATCTAAAAAGAATACTTTTAATATTTCTGCTTTTAACTATAAAATTTTTACGTACTAAAATATGATCAGTCTTTGTAAATGTACCATGAACCCCAGAGAAAAGGTGTATTCCTTTCTATTTCCATTCATTTCTCTTCAGATAAGCTATCTTATGTAGCTTATCTAAAATTCTAAAACTATCTAAAATAAACATTTCTTAAGCACCTATCATGTGTCAGGCACTGTGCTAAGTGCTGATCCTGCCTTGATTGTTGTCTCATTTGTGAATCCTATCTGACTAGTTGTGACTCCATTTGTGTGTCTGTTCGTTCTTCGTTGCCAAAGAAGACCATGCCATCAGAGAAATAATGACATGACTTGCATTTGACTTTATTTTGAGTGAAGGAGGGCTATGCAGGTCAGCAGCCTCACTTCTCCTCCAGAGCCATCTGAATCCAGTGACCAGATATTCATCAAGATGACTGGAGATGACCCAGGATGAGGCAATTGGGATTAAGTGACTTGCCCAAGGTCACACAGCTAGTGAGTGTCAAGTGTCGGAGGTGAGATTTGAACTCAGGTCCTCTTGACTCCTGCATTGGTGCTCTATCCCCTGCACCACCTAGCTGCCCTATGTGACTCCACTTAGGGTTTTCTTGGAAGAGATACTGGAGTGGTTTGCCATTTTTTTTCACCAGCTCATATTATAGGTGAAGAAACACCCAGGGTCACATAGATAGTAAGTGTCTGAGGCCAGATTTGAATCTATAGAAATGAGTCTTCCTGACTCCAGGTCCTGCACTCTATCCACTGAGTCACTTAGCTGTTATACCTGTGCATATTCCAAAGTGGAGAACAGGGTCCCTTTATTCCACATTATCAGACACTTCCAGAAGAAGGCTTACCAAATATCCATGCTCCCAAGACTGAGCCGTCATTGGCCAATCCCCTATTATTGAGAAAAAGAAAGTTTTGCCCAATCTGGAAATGGGTTAACAGAAAGACAAAAAAAGAGTAGTTGCTCTAGGACATCCCCCAGCCCTCCTGTTTTGCATTCCAAATTGTATTGTAAATAATAACTAGGCAATTGTCTTCTGCATTGTCCTGGGGCCCCAGTGTTGTGACTGTGTTCTTAATCTATTCCAGACCTAATCCACGGAGTGAGTTGGTGGCAGGATGGAATGAGTTATTTGGTCTCCTGTCCCTCCCCATCCTTTCCGCTAAGCTAACCACCACACCACACCACACTCCCTCCATTTGTTTCTCATCCTCTTCCCCCCCACCAGGGACCAACACTGCGGCTTCTGCTACCAGGAAATAGGTTGCCTTTCCTTATGTTGGTCACATCCCCATCAGCAAACAACAGTGGTCTACCAGATAACCAGTTAGCCAGTCAGGAAGCATTGCCCCTAAGAAGGGAAGGGGAATGCCAAAGGGAAAGTAAGGGTTGGCTATGAAGTGAGAGAAGGGGAAATCCAGAAAAGATGGAGGAAGGAGAGAAGATTCTTGCAGCCACATCCATGGAGACAGCACACGACACCATCCTCAGTTCCAAACCACCACTGCTCTAGAGTTTGTCTGTGGCAAGCCAGCGGGAGTGTTCTCTCTGTCATTATTAATAACCATCACCCAAGAGCTTGAGAAGCGGGGCCCAAAAATAAGGATGGAGGAGGAAGGAAAATTAGAGGCAAAATATGAAGTTAATAAAAATACTTTATCCAATCAAACTCCAAAGCAACAGCAATGACATAATGGTAGACAAAGTTGGTCTTTCTGATTTTTCACTTTGGTTAATTATCTCATGGCTTGCAGAGCTCCCTGGTATTTTATAGCTTTCACATTTCCTTGCTATTTCTTCTTCTTTTCATGCACATGAGCACGCACACACACACATACACACACACACACACACACACACACACACACATGCACACATGCACCATTCCTTTCTCTCTGGTCCTAATTCTAACTCTGCTTCCTTGTAGTCTGATTCCCAAAAAACTTCCTCCTTCTGCCTCATTCATTCATTTATTCATTCACTCATTTTGTTTATTTATTTTTGTGAGAACAATTCCATGCAATATCCTGCTAAATCAGTGTCAGGGGTACAAAGAGGCTTAAGATACAGTCCTTTGCCCAGAAGAGTTGAACACAATAGGCTGTGGTGATCATAGAAGATCTCACAAAATAAGTGCAATGGGTAAGGTGCAGTCAGGTTACAGTCAGGTGCAGAGGCAGAGAAAGGGCATTCCAGGAGGGAGAGCAGGGAGTAGGGCAGTAAGAAAATTCAGGAAGTATTCAGAGATGAGTGAGCAGCCAGGTTTATTAGCACAGTCTGGCTTTGATCACACTCACAAGGGGCAGAAATATTTACAGGAAGGGAATTGCCATACTGAAAAGACCTTTCCTCAGACTGTCAAATTCTGCTTTTGACCTTGACCTTGGAAAGGACTGGTGGAAAGGAGAAACAAAAATACATCTCAAGTGAGGAGATCCCTAAGATGAGCCATCAGAAGCTGTGTAGTATAGTTTTTACAGCTTTGGCCTTGGATTCAGGAGGACATGGATTCAAATTCTACCTCATACACTTATTTGCTGTGTGATTCAGGGCAAGTCACTTAACTCCTTCCATGTCTCAACTTCATTTGCAAAAATGATGAGATTGCACTGCATGATTTCTAAGGTTCCTTCCAGATGTAAATCTATAATCCATGAGAACCTTCAGGAGGGTCCCTCCATCATGAGACAGAACCATAGCTAAGAGAATTAAATGTTCAATTAAATGTTCAGGGAGGACACAACTGATGTTGTTTCCCCCTGGCACAAGCAACTCACTGCCTAAGAAGTGCTGAATTATTGGCACCTGGCTGTTTTTCCCCTTGTCTTTTTTCTCCAGAGAAGCCACTCTCCAAGGATCCATTAATTCCTTCTAACTCTAAAAAAAAAGTCACTTCTCCTCTTTCCAACATGCAACAAAAGTAGCCAGACATGGACAAAATGTCTGCATCTTACCTTTGACTTTCAATTTAAATTTACTAAATTACCAATCACAAGACTCGTTGGTCAATGCTTCTGACCTTGCTTTGTTATAATGTGCCACCCAAAAGGGATGGAGATCTAAATTATTGTGGTTTTGTAAACTCAGTCTGAAGTGTGCCAGTGTAAATTGTCTGGAAGTTCCAAGCTACACTTCTTAAATCTATATAAGAATTTATTAGTTTGTTTAAATAAGTGCCCTGACAGAAAGAGAGGGAGTCATCTCTGGGAAGATATCCCTAGTAAATGTATGCTTTCCAACTCTAGGGGTGGGGAGGATAGTGGGGAACAAGCAAAGGATGCAGTTGTTAGTGCAAGCTGATGCCACCCACCTGAATGAGAGTAAAAGAGTTCCCTTGAATGCACAGACCAAGTCCCATGTCTTAGGGGTCATTGACCTATCTGCATAGCTCAAATTGCCTTGCCAGGCAGGGTCATTTACTTTCTATAGTAGGATATGAATTAGTATATTCAGGAGTCTTGAATCCCAACCTACACCTCCTTGGTGTAGGAGGTACCTACACCAAGGTAGGACCTTGAAGATCCAGAACAAAGATCCTAGGATACTACTAGCCCCAACCCCTCTTCCAGGTGACTCCAAAGGTCCCAAATCCAGCCTGAGTTACAGTCTAAATTCTCCCCTCCATGAAGGGTGGCGGATGCCTCGCAGAATATACCTGGTATCTATGCTATGGAACCCTTAATAGTAGTAATGACTATACTCTAGCATTTTACTATATGTATCTTATATGTCTTATATAGTACTTCAAGATTTGCAAACCACTTTACATATACTATCTCTCGGAAGTCTCATAATAAGACCATGAGGTGGGTAGTATAGGCATTGTTATGCCCATTTTACAGATGAGGAAATTGAGGCTCAAAAAAGGTGATGATTTGGCCAGTCACACAACTATAGTTATACCTTCCATATCATGGAGATTAGAAGCACAGTGCCCCCCACAATATGGAAATCTGCATAAAAATTTTTGGCCCTCCCTTCACACCAGAAAAGAAGTCTGAATTATTATGGTATTAAAATATAAAATATTACATATATTTTATATTATATTACATATTACATATACATAAAATATATATAATTATATAATCCTAGATTTACATTTTATGCGTTTCTGAGTTCCTAAACTCTTTCTATGTCTTCTGCTAGCCTTTATGTGTCATCTGAGGCTTCCACAAAACTTCTATTTAATTTCTTATGCTGACCCTATATACACTATATATCAAAACCACAGTGGGGAAAGTCACAACATGGAGAATACTGGAACAATCCATGGATCAAAATGGTGAGAGGTATGGGAAGAGATGGGAAGGGCAGCATTTAATCAGTGGCAAACTGTAACATTACCCAACATCCAAGAGAATGACCGCCAAACAGTAAAAAATAAACCACCACAACAAAAAGACTTCTGCCACTGATTGGAAAAGTTGTTTCATCCCTAGGAAGGCTCCACTTGGCCCACCCCCTTCTCCTCTTTAATACCTGGACTTCTCCCCAATCCTTCTCACCTGCCCTACCCCAACACCTCTCCCTCTCAAACCTCAGCATAGTGCAAACTTTTGTGTGTCCTGAAGGACCAACATTCAGCCTCTAACAGACAGATCAAAAAGGTATAAAACAAGATTAGTACCCTGAGATCAGCTAGAATTCCTAGCTATTACCTCTTAAACCCATCAAGTGGGAATAAAGCAGAATCTGTAACCCTAAACCTTATGATGTCCAAATTGTTTTGCTGAATAGGAAATCAAGTTCTTTCTATGGGCCCCAGTGGATGCTCCTTGGCAAGGGTAGACCATCTGTGTGATTTAACCATTACCATGTGTGTTGGGTGGGTTACAAGCACTTTCCCGTTCCTGCTGCCTGGGTGCCCCTATGGCCAATACAGTTGATGTCATTCAGGAACCAGATCAGGGCATGTAATTAATAAAGGAAGGAGGAGAAACGGTAAGTACCTCCATTTTAGCCTGTGGCTGCAGCCATTGTTGGTGTCTACCTTGGTCATCAAGGCCCAGGCTCAATTGATCAAGATGGGAGGACAGGGGGAGAGGAAGTAAGACAGGGCAATGGGGTATAAGGAAAGTTGTGCACTTGGCAAATGTTTAATACCTGGCCTCTCTCACAAAAATGTGTACACACACACTTTTAAGTTTAATTTTCATTTTTAACAATTTCTTAAGTCTAGGCCAGAGATGTCAAACATGGCAGGCTGCATGAGGCCAACAAGACTCTCTAGTGAAGCAGAAGCAGATAAAAATGTAATCGGAAAACATTTAACAGTAAATTAAAAAACAATAGAGCATAGCTAATATTACACTTTAAAGCTAAGTCAATAGGTAACTTGTAGGGATCCTTACTGAGGGTGATCCATCCCCAGCCCCAGGGCAGTGACAAGAATGGAGCTCTCAGCCCACATATGGTGAGGGGGATCCAGCGACTGATCAGAGAGGGATTGCAAGGATTTCTTTGCTCGTACTGGGGCAGCATTCTCTTGCTTTGCATATGCTTGGATCTAGGTTGCAGTCCTGGATGGTGGTCCTGGGAAGAGGAGGAGTGCTGGCAAGGTGGAGCTTGTGGCAGCGCTAGAGAGGGAATCCTCCTCACAGTTCCAAGGCAGAAAAGAGTGCTTATGGTCACTCACAGACTAGAACACAGGCCAGGAGAGGAATAAACACCTCTCATTTGATCATACCACCTTGGAAGAACTAAAATTTATAGGTCCCTAGAAGTATCTCTGAAAGCAGCTGCACAAAACCCTTGAAGCTTAGAACAGTACACCCTCCATAATGGAAGTAGAGTCTTCTTAAAATGGGAGAGGCCAGATATTAAAAAGTCAAGTAAATGACTGGGAAAATGAGAAAACAGTAAAAAAAAAAAAAACACCAAAAAAACCTCAGACTATAGAATCTAACTTTGGTGATGGAGATCAAAACATACAATCAAAAGAAGACAACAAACTCAAAGTCCTAAATCCAAAGCCTCCAAGAAAAATACGAAATTGTCTCAGGTCATAGAAGAACTCAACAAGGATTTTGAAAATCAAGTAAGAGAAGTAGAGAAAAAAATTGGGAAGAGAAATGAGAGTGATGCAAGAAAATAATGAAAAACAAGTCAATAGCGTGCTAAAGGAGACCCAAAAACATATTGAAGAAAATAAGATCATAGGTTTAGAACTAGAGTCCAACTACGATGTGTTAAAAAATGAGGAAACTGAAGTTAAACACAGGAGGCATTGGGGAGGGAATTTGAACCAATGTCTTCCAACTCTACAATGTTCTCTACACCATCTTATGGATCCCTGATTTCCTCCCAACTGGGGAGTCCTTCAATATAACTAACCTCTTTACAATTCAGTAGACAATCTTTAGGAGTTTTTGGCCTCCTTTTACTTATATCCCCCCCCAAAAAAAATTCATCATTTTCCAGCCATTTAGAAAATATGGGAATATCTGAATTTAATTCAGACCCAGGCTCATTGAAGGGCCTTTCTGAATTTAATTAGGCTAGCCCTTGAGTGATGGGCAACTAGGTGGTATATTGGATAGGGTGCCAGGTCTGGAGTCAGGAAGACCTGAGTTCAAATCTAGCCTCAGACACTTACTGGCTGTGTAATCCTGGGCAAATCACTTAACTCTGTTTGCCTCACTTTCCTAATCTGTAAAATAAGCTAGAGAAGGAAATAACAGATCACTCAATATCTTTGCCAAGAAAACCCCAAATGGGGTCACAAAGAGTCAGATGCAACTGAAATGACTGAAGGGATAGGAATAAGAAGGGGAAGAAGGAGGGGAAGGTGCCCCATAAAGGAGAAAAGACAATAGAAGGAGGGATGTGACAGCTATAAAGTCCGAAAGACAAGCTTCTCCTATGTCACAGGTTTGTCTGTGTGTGATGGTAATTATGAAAGATCTTCCCCACCCATTAATGGGCCTGCTCATTAAGGGAAGCTGGATTAGGGGAGGCCTACACCTTTTGTTAATTTCTAATGAGGCCTGGTTCTCAAGGGTTGTCATGCCCTCTGGCTCTGAAAAGTATATAAATACTCTGAGGCGAGGTTTTACTTTGGGGTTTACTCATTGGAAGTGTTTGGCCAGCTGAGACTCTGAGCAGCTGTTAAGGAGCCCCCAGCTTTGAAAACCCAGTTGTTGGTGTTTCTCTCTCTGGTAACTATGTATGTCATGGTCAGACAGTTGGATCTGTCTGTTGATCTGTGACATATGTATACTTACTGTCAGACAGTTGGAAGCTCTGTCTGTTGATCTCCCTGAAGTTCAGGGTGCTGACTTTTTTCCCCTGAACTAAGTGAATGATTTATGTGCTTGATTAAAGTGATTGTTGACCCCTCAAAAGTAGCTTTCCTTTTAGAAAAGCAGATCTAAGAACCTGTACAGCAGACCCTCCTGCTGTTACATCAGGGCAGGTGTGAACCAGGGTCCTCGTCAGGACCCAAAGTCCCTAATATAGAACATTGGAACAAGAAGCTAACATGAACATAGCAATGAGAATGTTGGATCTTGAAGAGAACCTGGATCCAAAGCCCAGCTCTGCATCTCATTTGCTGTCACCTAGCCTCTGTAGCCTTTGTTTTCTTCATATATATAGAATGAGGTAGTTGAACTACCAGTTCTAAATCTGTGTTCTTTTCTATTATCTAGAAGGCACCTCAGAGATCATTTAGTCCAAACAGGTCATTTTACAATTGAGGAAAATAGACCATAGGAAAGGATTTGCTCCTGGAATGATCAGTACTTCAATTCAGAGCACCTAGATTCCCAAAACTGACTCTGCCGTTTACCAGCTATGTGATTTGAGCACATTATTTCACTTCTCTAGGCCCCAGTTTCTTCCTGTGTAAAATGAGGGGATTAGACTAGCTGACCTCTAAGCACCTTTTCAGCTCTGAGTCTATGATCTATGATCCTACAATCTTTTGGTCTCCATATTCCCAGGATAATGTCCTTTGCAGCCTCTGGAAGCCACCAGCGATTAGCACCCAACAAACTCGAGCAGCCTTCTCAGCCTCCTCTTTTAGAGACACTTCTGGCCAAGAGAACACCCTGTAAGCCCCCACCTCTAGCCAGTTAGGAAAGAGACACCTGGCTCACAGACTTTAAGAGAGATTACGTGCTCAGGGAAATTTGAACAGACATAGGAGACCCAGGCACACTATTCAAGCACTCACAGGGAGACAGGAATTAATCATTCACAGAAGGGGGAGGTGGTAAGAAGGGTGGAGGAGACAAATGGGGAATTTTCCAAAAATTCCCTCCCTTACCTCCACTAGAAGCCAGGACTTCACAGACACTTTCCCCAGTGCCAGAGTTTTAAACATTTGATCTCACCTCCCTCTCCCTCACCCCATCCCCTAGATGAATTATAAACCCATTAGCCCATGTTTTCCCTGGTGGGAGGAGAAGAGAGATGTGCTTATGAGCTGACAGAAAGTGCTGTCAATAGGATGGAAACATCTGGCTTGGAGCCAGGTACCTGGAAGGCACCACTGATAATTCAGGTTCTTGGCATCCACACCTTCCTTAAGGGATCAAAAAGAGGGGAGGATCCGGATTTCTATTTGACTCCTCAATCAGACCCTAAAAGGTTTGAGGGTAAGGAAGGGGAAACATAGATACAACAGGAACAAGCCCTGTGGGGGCTGTAGGCAGCTAAGAAAGCAGACAGGAAAGAGAACTCTATCCCCTCTCTAAAAGGTCTGTTCCCAGTGAGAATTTGGCAGAAATCACCCTACTCTGCAGGGTTTCATGGGCATGAGATCAGTCACAGGATTGGGATAATAATTAGTCAACTCTTTAACCTTGCATTGTCAAAATAAATCTCCTTATTCTGCAGAGCAAGAAACTGAAACCCTAAGGGAAGGAAGTGACTTGCCCAAAGTCACACAGGTAGTAAATAACAGATATAGGATTTGAATTCAGGTCCTCTGATTCCACATTCAAAGTTCTTTCCTCTATACCACAAATCCAGTTACATGAGCATCCTAAGAAGGAAGAAAGCCATTTTATCCTTAATCTATTTTGCAGTCTTGTTACAGAGTACTTCATAATCTGAAAATTATATAGACCTGTTATTCTCTTTTTTCCACCTCTATCCCTTGTCATCTCCATTATGTCCCCCTCCCCCATCCCTTTGCCATCCATCTCTGTGATTGAGGCTACACCCATTGAGAAAGTCCATTAGGTCATTATCGCATGGATTCTTCTAGGACAAGGCTTCCTTCCCTTGGCAGTCTGGTAAAACCTACAAAACCCTTCTCTGAATGATTTTTTTTTTGTGCCTACATTTGCATTTGAAGGAAATGCTCAATTTCCGCTAGAGGTTAGTGAAATAAAGTTGCCATTTTCCTCCGTCTAGGTTTACATATCCACAGAAATCTATCCCTAGACCCCAGGTTAAGAGCCTCTACTCTAGAGTACAGGACACTGAATGCTCTTTAAGGATAGATAATAGAGCAATAATAGAGGCCAGGATCATAAAATTTCACAGTTGGGAGGAACCTGAGTAACTATCTAATTAAACTCCTATTGGAAAAAGAATCCCCTCTACAGAATGCCTGACAAGCTGAACATCCGGGACCACCTAAGAATCACTGAGAACTTCCATCTGCCCTGCAGCTGCACCCTAAGGACCCCCTATCACTTGCCTTCTGCCCTGCAGCTGAGCCTTCCTATATGCGTTGTATCCTCCAATTAGAACAGGGACTTTAAGAACAGAGTCTGTCTCACTTTCTATTTTTATCCCCAGCGTTTAGCATAATGCTTAGCATACAGTACGTGTTTAATTAATACTTCATCTAGCCTTTGCTTGCATATCTCTAATGAGAGCTATCCCACCACTTCCAGAGACAGTCCATACCATTTTGGGATAGTTCTGGTATAGGCTCCACACTGTTCCTTGTTCTGTCCTCTGGGCTCAAATATTAGTATTAATCCATCTTTCACATGAAAGTCCTTCAAATACTAGAAGACCGCTATCACGTCACCCTGGGCATCTCTTCTCCAGGCTAAATATCCCCAGTTATTCGTTGGATCGCCATGAAACAAACACTCGAATATCTTCACCATCCTGGTTACACTTCAGAAATTCTCTACAGTCTTTCTTCACTCCCACCCCCACTCTCATCCCCCTACTACCTATGAATGATTCCAACACGTGCCTAGTGGTTTTTCCTTTTTGATACTTTCTAGGATTCCCCGATGAGCTGGGGCATTAATGTCCCTGTCTCTGAAGCAGGCAAGACTGAAAAGATAGGGCCAAAAGAAGCAGCCATCAATGGTAGAAAGCTGTGATTGCCCATTCTAGTAATGTTCCATCCACCTAAATCTGAAGAAGAAGTAGTTACGATTAGTGGGGGACAAGTAAAAGGAAGACGGTGATGGGTAAATAGGAGGGAGAGAAAGAGACAGAGAGAGAGAGAGAGAGAGAGAGAGAGAGAGAGAGAGAGAGAGAGAGAGAGAGAGAGAAAAGAGAGAGCTCTTCTAATTTTTAAAAATATTTTCCCCCAATTACATGTTAAAACAGTTTTGTAAAAGTTTTGAGTTTCAATTTCTATCCTTCCCTCCTTCCCCTCCCTTACCCCAGACAGTAAGCAATCCAATATAGGTTATACATGTGCAATCATGTAAAACATTGCCATAGTAGCCATTTTGTATAAGAAGATAAGGAAGGAAGGAAGGAAGGAAGGAAGGAAGGAAGGAAGGAAGGAAGGAAGGAAGGAAGGAAGGAAGGAAGGAAGGGAGGGAGAAAGGAAGGAAAAGAAAGAAAAAAGTATGCTTCAGTCTGTATTCAGACTATATCAGTTCTTTCTCTGGAGGCAGATAGCATGTTGCATTCGTGAGTCCTTTGGGATTGTCCTGGATTGTTGTATTTCATAGAACAGCTAAGTCATTCATGGTTCTTCATTGTACAATGTTGCTGTTACTGTGTACAATGTTCTCCTGGTTCTGCTCACTTCACTTTGCATCAGTTCATGCAAATCTTTTCAGGTTTTTCTGAAATCATCCTGCTTGTCATTTCTTATAGCCCAACAATATTCCATCTCAATTATATACCACAGCTTGTTCAGCCATTCCCTGATTGATGGGCATCCCCTCGATTTCCAATTCTTAGCCACCAAAAATAGAAGAGAGCTCGTTTTATTAATCAATTAACTAAGGATACAAAAAATAAACTATGATTGTCCTCAAAAGCCAAATGGAACTCTTGAGGTTAAAGTGAGAATTTACTTCCACTTGAGTAGAAGGGGTGGCTTTATAGAAGATACAGTATCTGAACTGTCTCTTGAAGGGTACATATGATTTGAGCAGACTGAGAAGTAAAAAGGCATTCCAAAATAAAGACAAAAATAGAGCTGTGGGAAATCCTCAGAGGATGTTCATGGACTGATAAGAAAACCAGCCTCCATTTTGTGGAGGGGCCCAAGCTAGCTTGCCCTCATTCTTCTCCTGGTCTTGTTCCTGACTTTCTGGATTTTAAAAACCTGCATTCTTTGCTGTTGGTTCATCCCAGAACTTTCCCTCAGGGTCTTCCCTCCTCCCCCTAGAATAGCCTTCCACCTCTCCAGCCCGCTCATCCTGCAATAACCCTCTGTAAGGCCCAGTCCTCTCTTTCCATTGGTTTGTTCCTCCTTGAGCCTCCACTTCGTGACTTTCTAGACTTCAGAATCATGCCACAGACTGGATACTTTCCCCTCTTTTCCTCTCCCCTCAACCTTTCAGCTCCCTTTTGTGTATGACTTTCCTCCATTGGAAGGTAGGCTCCTTGAGGGCAGGGACTGCCTGTCCAGTGCTTTGCACATTATCAGTCACATAGTAAGTGCTTGTTTCCTTTTTTCCTTCTTCCCTTCCTTCCTCCCTTTTCCCTGCTTTCTTCTTCCCTCTCTGGCTGTCTTCCTCCCTCCCTTTTTTTCTATCTCCCTGCCCTCCTCTTTTCCTCCATTTTTTCCTTCATTCCTCCCTCCCTCTCTTCCTCCTTTCTTCCCTCCTTTCCTTCCTCCCTTCTTTCTTTCCTTCTTTCCTTTCTTCTTTCATCCCTTATGCTGGGGAGATGAGAATGAGACTGAAGAGGTAGAATGATGTAGCCACTCCAGGGCTGGAATTGGCATCAGGAAGATTTGGGTTCAAATCCTGTTTCTGCCTCATCTTGGTTGTATAACCATAGGCAAGTCACTTATTTCCTCAGTATACAAGTATCATAGTGTAGTCAGCTAGAGCACTGGACTTGGAGTCAGGAAGACTTATATTCAAAATCCTGCCTCAGTCATTTGTTAGTTGCATGGTCTAAGGCAACTTCTCTGGGCCTCAGGCTTTTCATCTGTGAAATGAGATGATTGGTCTTAGTGGCCTTTGAGGTTCACTGCAGCTCTGAATCTGATCTTGTGTACCTATCATTGTCAGAAGAGTCACCTATCTATATCAGTAAAGAGAGTTTGCATGCTAGGGGAGTTACCTAGACTAGGCAACATTCCCCCAACAAGAACAGCAAAAAAGAAAAGGAAAGAGAGGTTATATTTTCAATGTGGAGGACCCAGAATGTCAGCTTAGGGAGTTATTAATTACTGCATTTAAATGGGAGGAGGGTGGTAAAAGTTGTTCCATTTAAAGTTTTCCAGATGGTCTTCTCTTTGTTCCAGGGAAGCCTTGAAAGTTCCGAGCACCAATAAAAAAAAAAATGGAAGACTTTGAACAGCTGGCCTTATTAAAAAAAAAAAATTAAGCCCTACGCCCACACATCCTCTGACTAACATAAGCTTTGCTGGTATCTTTTAGGGAAAAGATTTATATTGAAGCCATAAGGGGGATGGGGGACGGGGACAGGGCTAGCGCAGAGAGCTGTATCAGGAGAATTGTATTTCCAGGGCTGTCCTGATGGCTGCAGATCTATACATTAAGCTGTAGAGAGGGTGGCCCAGACGCTATCACAGAAAGACAGGGGTAATCTGACATCAAGAACCAAGGAACAATCACTCCCCAGATAATGTACCCCAAGTTCAATGAGAGTTTGGAGGCAATCATGCCAGAATTTCTGGAAACTGGGTATGAGTAACCTTCAAAGTAAGCCACATGATATCATTAATTAATCTTAATTCTTTCAAATCAGTCCTTGAACTATAATCCATCTTCATTACACTTGTCCTTGCCCACTCCCAAACCCGCCAAATGGTGCATTTCCTCAAGTCTAAGAGAGAATCATTACAAGACTTTGGCTCTTAGCCTCAGTCACAGGCATGTACTCAGAGTTCACACACATAGACCTTCAAACATGGTCACGTACTGCACACACACACATACACACACATATACACACACATATACACACCTCCACTCACCCACACTGGCAGATACATTCCCAGAAACACTCACACATGTATATATGCACTAAACATACTATATTCACAGACTCTCTCAATATACACATTCACACTCAGAGACCCTCACCCACTAATTCAGACACATTCACACGTACATGTTTGCTCAGAATGCAACATACTCACAGACATACTCACATGTACACACCAACACACTCACACCTACTCACATTCATCCCCATTCACTCACGGCCCCGCATTCTCACCCTAATGAGAGCTTGTAGAGACACATTCCACATTGTTCCAGGCAGCCACAAAGCCAGACCACGGCACTGCCCTCCTGACCAATAACCCATCATGCCATGGTCTACTTTAATTGCCATGACAATCATTTGGCTTTGTTACTCTATGTAACAATATACGATATGCATAACTGTGACACCTGGGCAAATCACTTCATGGTTTGCCTCAGTTTCCCCCTCTATAAAATGGGAATAATAATAGTACCTACCTCCCAGGGTGGTTTTGAAGATCAGATGAGGTAATTGTAAAGCACATAGCAGAATGCCTGGCACATAGTAAGCATTATATAAATGTTAGTTGTTGTTCTTACATAGTTGGCTCTCCATCTCGCACCCTACTTTTCCAAACCTTCTCCTCTTTCAAGTCCCCTTCCTCACCTTCCTTTGTCCAGTTAACGATCCCCACTCTCCTGCTCCAAGACCTGAAGCTCCTCATAAAATAGCTCCTTAAAAAGTCTGCGATTGTCCATGCCAACCTCTTCAGAACTATTTTGAGAGAAGCAGATCTTTTTTCATTTAAGCCTCCATATACTTTATTCTTTATGTGCTAAACTATAAGCTCCCTGAGGACAGAGTCCTTTGTTTTTGTCGTAAATTCTGCCTTTCCCTAGAATATAGCCCAAAAGTCAGCTGATACTGATAAGAAACTAGATTTTTTTATTTCATTGTATTGAGGTCTCCTATGTGAGGAAACTTCCTCCCCAGGTGAGTGCTTTCTCTTCCCTTGTTCATCCTTCATTGTTGAAGAGCACCTATGCTACCATGAGTGTGATTTGGATTTTAATGAGGCAGAACTGTGATTTTTCTTCCACTTATACCCTTAGAGAGTTGCCTAGCGCACCGAGAAGTTAAATAAATGCCTCACCCAAAGTCCCACACCATTAACTGTCAGAAGGAGCACTCCAATTCAAGCCTTTGTGGCTCTGAGGAGAGTTTTCTGTCCACTGCACCGCTTTGTCTCATGCTCAGCACATCACAGACACTTAAAAAATTTCTGTTAAGCAGTCAAGAGGAGACAGATACTCAGGGAAAAAGCATCACAAGGACGGACCTTGTTCAAGTAGACCCCTAATTTCAGCTCAAACTCTTAAAACTTTAAACTGCACTAAGATTTTGGGACACCCTGTATTAATTGGTGATGAAGATACTAGAAAAAATTCCATCTGGAAAATGTCATTTGACTGTGAAACTGGAGAAGGATGGAGCTACTTTGGACACCAAGGTCTATCCTTTTGTGTTCCAAAGTTCAATGAATGGGATGCAGCTGGCCAAGAGAGATTTGGTGGTCTGAGAAAGGTACTACTTCCAAACTTGTGTGCCATTATAACGTTTGACATAATATCCAGCCACTTTTTTTCTAAATGCTTACCTGATGAGTACAGAAATCTTTGAGTGTGACTATCCTGCCTGGTGACTCAGTTGGCCCACTATTAGAAGTCGACCCCAGGCATGTTTTGCTTTACTATCTTATCGGCTATCTTCCCAACCTCCATCTTCTACAATTCTGTAATCAACTCTGAGCCAATCGACTCTACCACTGTTCTACTATGAGGAGTGTGTCAATCTATTCTCCCCAAAACTCCACTCATTATCTCTGAAATATTCTGGACCCAGGAACCCCAACCTGGGATTATTTCTGTCTATTAGAATAGAAGATCTGTGAAACCAGAGACTGTTTCTGTGGTTCTATCTCCAATGCTTGGCAAATAATAAGCCCTCAAATATTCTTTCTTTCTTCCTCCCTCTTTCCCTTCCTTCCTCCTTTTCTTCCTTTTTTTAATTTCATAGGGGAGTGTAGCAGGAAGCACCCCAACATACACTGGGGGGCCTGCTATCACAGGTTTTAAGATCTGCATTCATAAAAGGAAAACTATTTTCAAAGGGTTAATCACTTTATATCGAGCATATGTATCATTCCTTTAACCAAATACATATATCATTCAGTTAGTTCAGGGAGTCAGCACCTTGAATTTCAAAGAAAATACAGGGAAATCAAAAGTCAACAGCCATGCTTCCAAAATGTCTGACTATTAACATACATACATCTTTACCAGAGAGGGAACATCTGAGTTTCTCAAAACCAGGGCTCCTTACCGGGCTTACCAGAGTCCTCATCTGGCACTCAACCCTTCTTACCAAAACTAAGCTCCAAAGTTAAACCTCACCCTCAGGGTATTTATACCTTTTTTAGAGCCAGAGGACATCCCAACCCTAGAGAGCCAGTGCCTCATTAACAAAAGCTGTGGGTGTTCCTACAAATCTTCCCTAATCAAACTCCCTTTTATGGGCAGGTCCATTAATGGATGGGGAAGATCTTTAATCACCTCAACAATACAAATACATATACAATTTCTAGTTAAAGAAACTCTTGTTTCTGTACTTTACTCCTAGTAAAGCCTCTTGATTGATAAAGGCCAGATTTAATCAGGCACTTGATTATACTCAAACAAAAACAGCAAAAGTTCCTATTTGGATTGCCATAACAGGGAAGGGTTCTTAACTGGGGTCCACAGACCCCTAAAAGTTTCATGGATAGATTTCAGGAGATCTGTGAACTTGGATGGGAAAAAAATTACCATATGAAATTTAGCATTTCCTTCCATTATGATTTTTAAAAACATGCACATTATTCTGAGAAGCTGGTTCATAGATTCACCAGACTGACAAAGAGGCCCGTGACATAAAAACAAAACAAAATTGTAAGAACCCCTGTGCTAGGGATATATGACAACAAAGTGGATTTTCAGGACAGAAAAGTCAAGGCAAAATTCAGTGTCTTCCATAAGAAGATGAAACTCTAGTACACTGTAATCCAAGCAATCTGTTTTGCTTCTTCATAAGGCACTCCAACTCCTTTCTCCATACCTTTGCCCATGCTATAGAGAGAAGGCACTGACAACTGGGCAGATCAGGAAAGACTTCATGTAGAAGTTGGTACCCAAGCTTTAAAGAAGAGAGGGGATCCCTGAGGTAGAAGTGAAGAGGGAATGTATTCCACATATGGAGGATGGCCATTGGCATGGGGGCCTGATTGTGCCAAACTGACAAGACCAGGTTTTGTCCACCAGGCAATGGAAAGTCACTGAAGTTTTTTAGGTAAGAAGTAGCATAATCAGGGAAGTGCATTAAAGTAGATTAATCTGTTATGGATGGAGGGGAGAGGGGGAAAGACTGAACTAGAAGGGAGAAAGACTAGAAATGAGCAGGACAGATCAAGAAGCTAACACAAAAAGTTCATATAAAATATTGTGGGTTCCTGGGCTGGGGTAGTGGTAGAAAGATTTTTAAAAGAAAATATTCAGTTACAATAGGGAGTCAAATGGCCAAACCAGTTGTGCCATTATTTTCCACCTCAGGTAGGATTTCCTGTGCTTGCCACCTGATTGATTAGGGGCTAGATCTTTTTGACAGGTGTGGTAAACTCTGTTGGGTGCCAGGAGCCCTTTGTAAAGGAAGGCTAGAGCTAGTGATTTCGCTGGCCCCAGTGAATGCTTAAGCATGAGGTCTAAGTACTTAAAGTCCTAAGTACTGAGGCATTTCTTGCTCCCACAGAATCTACAATTCCCTAAGACTAAAACAGAATCAAATATTCCCAGAAATTCCTGCCTTTGTAGGGCACTATCACTGTCACTGGAGATGATCAAGCAGAATCTAGATGACCTTTCTCTGGATGTGCTACAGAGGAGATTTATCTGTCATGTAGGGGGCTGGACTAGATGCAGAAATAGAACTTGAATTAGGTAATAAGATAACTGGGCAGCTAGATGGCACAGTAGGTAGAGTGCCAGGCATCTTCATTTATTCCCACCCAGCCTCCAACACTTACTGTGTGACCCTGGGAAAGTCACTTAACCCTGTTTGCCTCAGTTTCTTCCTTTGTAAAATAAGCTGAAGAAAATGGCAAACCTCTAGTATATTTGCCAAGAAAACCCCAAACAGGGTCATAGAGTCAAATGTGACTGAAGTCATTCACCAACAATGACAAAAATAAGCTATCTTCCTAGGTAACACAACACATGGAGAGAAGCATGATAAAGGACATTTTTACAAATTATAAATGGAAGGAAGCTCTTTGAAATGAGCATTTTTTTCCTTCTTTTTGCTCACTTTTGTTGTTTTTCTATCAGTTAATGCTTATTACTGTTTGATATTAACATCTTTCTAATGTCAGAAAATACTACTCTTTGTGGCAGGTAGATATGTATTATATGATGTCAGTTAACTCCCTACTCTGTGAATCATGATGATAATAATAGCCAACATTTATATAGCACCTACTATGTGTCAGGCACTGTACTAAACACTTTACAAAGATTTTTTTCCTTTGCTTCTCACAACAACTCTGGGAGGTAGGTGCCATTATTATTCCCATTTTACATTTGAGGAAACTGAGGCAAATAAAGATTAAGTGACTTGCCAAAGGTCACAGAGCTAGTACGTACGAGGGGGATTTGAACTCAGGGTCTTCCTGAGTTCAGACCCATCATTCTATCTACTGTGCCACCTGAGCTGGCTCCTGATGATACCTCATGATGGTATGGAAGTGAACACCAGCTACAGGAAGGCTATGCCAACCGAACATGAGCTGCCACACATCTTACCAAACTGGAGAGGCTTTAAACCCAAGCCCAGCAATTATTTGTGTGTCACCCAAAGGATGAGCTCAAACCCAGTAGGTTAGCTAACAGACGATAAACTTCCAAAACTCCACTTGAGAGGCAGAGGGAGAAAACACACAGAGAAAATCACAGAATTTTTAAAGTCTGAAAGTTTCAAAAAATCACGTGTATAAGCATGGAGACTCAAAGACACACACACACACACACACACACACACTCTTTTCCATAACAACTTGCATGTAAAAATCAATCAGTAAACATTTATTAAATGCCTTCAACTAAGACACAGCTAGGCTTACCACAGTTTCCACATCTGTAAAATGAGACAATGATGCCAGTACCTACCTCACAGGGTTCTTGTGAGAATAAAAGGGATAATATTTATAAAGTGCTTTGCAAACCTTAAAACATTACATAAAGGCTGACTATTATTATTTGGGCAAGTCACCTAACCTCTCAAGAGTTTCTGCTCAGTGGTCTTTTGAAGATCAAATGAGAAAATATTTGCAAAGCATTTAGGACTGGCTCATACTAGGGTCTTGAGAAATGTTTCCTTCCCCTTCTAAGGTCTTTTCAACTTTTTATCTTTGGAGGAGGGAGATGTATGAGTTTGAGATCTAGGTTTGAGTCAGCTTTCCCACTGACCTTAGAGTTAAGATTTGGATTGAGGCTCAGAGTATAACAGGTTGGCATTCAGAAAAAGGAACTAGATCTGACCTGGATGGGCATCTCATGGTTCAGTTTGGATCATTCTTTATCAGCACAGGATGAATCATGTCAGCAAGTAACTGATCTGCTTCCTACGTGAAGAGGCGCCCAATGAGCATGAGCATGCTCCACATAGCATATGGAATCTTCTAGGGCCCTTTGGGGTTTCCATAGGATTTAACAAACTGACTTTCATTTCTGGTTGCCACTCACCAGAGCACTGCTCAGCCTCAATGTCTGCCTGCAGCCTGCTGTGCTTCCTGTCAGTCAAACCCTGGGGGGACTCTTAATTCCAGTTCTCGCCTGAATTACACCAACAATTACATGCTGTGGCTAGGGATACACCAGTCTTCACATACCTGTGGCTTCTTGCTTGCTCAGAAATTTTAATAATCCGTCTAGTTGATTTCTCCTTTTCACACCGGGTGTTTGGATATCCCCCAGAGGCAACAGAGAATATCAGCCTCCTCCCATGAAAAGAGCATCCTTCTTTCTAAAACATCTTACAAGCTATTTGTGGAGCTCAAAGCAACAGGGTAGAGAGGCAGTTGGCTCAGAGGCTCAAAGATCCTGGTTCAAATTCTGTCTCTGGCACATACAGAAAAAATGATTTTCCTAAAAGTACATTTTATCAAGTCACTCCTCTACTCAACAAACTCCAGTATCCAGATTGACACTAAAATTCATTGTAAACTCCTCTGTTTCATCCATAATACCCTCACAATCTGACCCCTTTTTACCTTTCCTCTTTCTTATATTTTGCCTAACCTCCTGGGTTTTACGTCCTGGCTGGATGACCTTAGGCAAATTACTTAACTTTTCAGTATGCCCAGGTAAATCTCTAAGGATGAAAGTTACATAGCAGGTATGATCTGAATGGCCAGAAGGATTTCCTGATGTGTTGTTCCCCACACAGATGAAATCAAAAGTTTGGTCCAAGGAAAGAAAATGGACACATAGAGAACCAGTATTGGGGAACAGGTAAAGGGCTGGCCTTGGAGTCAGTAAGTCCTGTCTTTAAATACTGCTTCTTGACATGTCAATCAATAAACATTTATTAAGCACCTACTATGCATGTGCCAGGCACTGTGCTAACTGCTGGGTACTGATTGACCACAAGCAAGTAACCTCACTTCTCAGTGTATCTGTCAACTCTTTAAGACTCTATTTTGGAAAAGATTTGCAATGGGCTTTCAGAGGAAGGAATTTCCCATGCTAGGAGTTCCCTAGACTGTTCAATTCAGAAATCCAGGCCAAAATATAGAGATAGAGTGAGAGAATATATGTACCTATGCCTCTATGTTTATATGGAGTCAGGTCTGAAAGAGACCTTAGAGATGCATAGTTCAACCCTTCCTTGACAAATAAGGAAACCAAGGGCCCTAAAAAGCTATAATTAGACAAAGGTCACCCAAATAGTAGAGGTAGCTAGGTGGTGCAATAGATAGAGCTTGGAATCAGGAAGGCTCATCTTCAGGAGTTCAAATCCAGCCTCAAACACTTAAACTGTGTGATCCTTGGAGAGTCACTTAACACTGTTTGTCTCAGTTTCCTCATCTGTATAATGAGCTGGAGAAGGAAATAGCAAACCACTCCAGTATCTTTGCCAAGAAAACCCCATATGGGATCATGAAGAGTCAAACAGCAACACTCAGTAGATGATAGAACTTGGGGTGTCTGAAACCAAGTCCTCTGAGTCCAAATCCAGCACTTTCTCCCCCATCTATGTGTATGTGTGAATAATGTATCCATATTCCCAATCTCCCTTGCCCCTTCCTGTCTCCTTCTTCCCCCCAAAACTTGACCATGCCAAATTCCTTCTGGATTGCTTAACCGAATAAAGTCACAGCAGCCTATTGAAAAGAGCACAAGGAAATAGAACTTTAGAAGCCTGAGTTCTAGTCCCATCTCTGCCATGAAACT
This sequence comes from Notamacropus eugenii, assembly GCF_028372415.1. Lineage (NCBI taxonomy): Eukaryota > Metazoa > Chordata > Mammalia > Diprotodontia > Macropodidae > Notamacropus > Notamacropus eugenii. Next base: position 108,018,939 of record NC_092873.1, on the reverse strand, counting down.
CATCATATGACAAGCAATTCACCTAGAAAACACTGTGTATGTTCCTTGAGAGCAGGGGCTATTAATGAGAAAATGACCACCCTCCCTTCTTTGCAGAGGTGAGGGACATCTATATACTGTCAGAATCAACTAGTGTGCTGGTTAGTTGGGCTAATTTTTTTTCTCTTCCTCCTTTGTTCAGAGGATGACTCAACAGGGATGGAAGAGGGGAGGGATATATTTGGAAATAAAGGGGAATGTAAAAACAAATGAGGTCCATAAAAATTTTAAAAGAAAACATGGAAAAATAAACAACATGTCGAGGTTCATTAAAAGCATTTAACAATGTTCAGCTATTTACATAAGTGGCAGAGAGGGACAGTGGGAAGAACGTTGGATTTGCAGTCAGAGAACCTGAGTTCAAATTCAGATTCTGTCACTTTGTATCACCGTGGTAAATTACTATTCTCTAGGCCTCAGTTTACTCATCTATGAAACGAAAGGTTTGGATTGGACTCTGACCTCATCCTTTCCAGTTTTAAATTCATACACCTATGATTCTGTAAGTAAAGTTGCTAGAAATGAACTGTAGACTAAAAGGACATCTTGCTTAAATGGGTTGATTGTGAAATGAAAAGGGATTTGTGAATGTGTCTAATGGGCAAGATCTTTCATTAATAAGCATAATAAATATGATGAAATATTTATTTTGATGTGTTTTTTTTTAATAAAATGCAAGGAAAAGAACATTAGATAGTATGTATTTGTTTTCTAATTTAGGTTCAAATCCTAGCTCCACCAACTGACTACCTGTGAAACTGAGAAGGCCATTTCATTTCAATGAGGCTCAGTTTCCTCATCTATAAAAGGCAACAATAATATTTACCCTGCTACTCACCCCATAGCTACCCTAGTCCAGGCCCATCTCACCACATGTCAGAATTATTTCAGTGGCCACCTTATTGGTTTTCCTAAATCTTCTCTCTTCTCTCTCAAATCCATCCTTCATACAACTTCCACTACACTCTTAAAGCACAGTTCTGTCACTCCTCTGCTCAAGAAGAAAACAGAATTTATTAAGCACCTAATGTGTGCTAAGGGCTTTACAAATATTATCTCATTTGCTCCTCACAACAACCCTGCAAGGTAGGTGATATTAATATCATCCCCATTTTACAGTTGAGGAAACTGAGACCCACTGAGATGAAGTAATTTTCCCAAAGTCACACAGGTAGTAAGCACTAGAGCTAAGATTAAGACTTGCCCAGAGTCATTCAGCTAGTATATGTCTAAAACTGGATTTGAACTGAGGTCTTCTCAACTCCAGACCCAGAGGTCTATCCAGCTGCCTCTTTCAAGAAGTTTCAGTGATCCCTTAAGGATCAAATACAAATTTCATTATCACTTAAATTCCTCCATAATTTGTCTATGGTCTTATATTTACATATCTATGAACATGGTGTATTCCCTTAGCATAATGTAAGCTTTTTTAGGACAGTGCCAGGCCTAGAGGCTTGTGGGCTACCCAAGTCTTCCCTTACCTCTATCCCGAGGTCTTCGGTTGGCCAAACCAGATGCTCGTATGAGAGAAAGGACGTTCCAGAGTCAAACAAGGGTTGAGCTTTATTTCAGGGTCTAGTTACAAGTGCAGGGGAATTCTTCCTTAGGAGGGAGCGAAGAATCTCCCAAGGAGGCAAAGATCTTACAATAAGAGATTGGAAGTAGAAGTATAAGCGGGGAGAGAGGGGGAGGGGAAAGAGGAGAGAGGAAAAGCAGAGCCTTGTTGTCCTGTCTGCTCCGCGCCCCTCTGCCCAAGAGAACTTTCAGGCTTTCCTGATCCTACTTAAACTCTCCAGCAGCATAGTTTGCATCTGAATACCGTGCTGTTAGATAACAATAGTGTGCCCAGATCCAGGACAATCTCAAGGGCGGGGAGAGCTCTCTCCCATCACGTTTCTCACAGGAAGAGGCGGAAATACACGAGATAGCTCGGTTCACCTCGATTCCCAGTAGTTTCCTGGGGTGTCTCGTGAGAACTCTAAGATTTAGAAGTTCCCACCTTTACCCGCCTGAGATTGTCCACATGGAATTGAGCTTCCAACCCTAGCAGGACAGGTATTATCTCATTTTGTTATGATTTATCTAGCACTGTGCTTGGTACATGGGAAATCCTTAATACTCATTAAGGAAAGCACTTTGTAATGCTTGGAATGCTATATAAATGTAAAATATCATCATTAGCTGAAGATACAATGTGTTTTCTATATCATATCCCAGTTGATTCTCACAGCAAAGCAATGTTACCAAGTAGACAAGGTACATGTTATAATCCCTCTTTCAAACAAGGAAACTAAGGCTTAGAGACAGAGGATGATTTAGCTCATACAGCTCCTAAAAAGCAGAACTCAAAATCAGGGTTACTGACTTATTCAACAGAATATAGAGTAGCCACATCAGCATGGCAAGACTCACATGGGCCAATGAGTTTTACTTATCATTCAAGTAAAATCCATACCACACACTCCAAACAGCCACCCATCCCTGGCCATGTTACCACTGGACCTGCTTCTTTCTACCATTAGAAAAGATACTGCCAATCCTTCGGGGAGTTCATATACACAACTTTGGACCTTCCTCCCTTGGTCTAACTAGCTCTCTTGATTGGTGAGTAAATGAATGGAGCCTCAACTAGCCCACTATAGCTAGCCAGTATCAGACCTCTGAACCATTCTTCACATCCCATCTAACCATGGACATCCTGCCATACATGTGTGTTCCCCCCCACCCCTGCCATAAAGCCTCTACCACTTTTCACTTCTTGCTCTGCTTTATGTGACCAAATCAATACTACCATACTACCTTTGTTCTTGAAAAAGCTGCATCAGTTGACAGAGCTGATCCCTTGATATCCCTTCCCTATCCCTACTTCCATATGTGTTTTGTCTGCCCCAATTAAAATACATGCTCTTTGAGTCCTATTTGAGAATTAGTTCACTTTCATTTTTATACTCCTAGTGTTTAGTTGAGCAATCTTTAATAGATACTTGTTGACTGATTCAAATTAACAAACCTTTATTAAGCAAATACTATGTGCCAGGCACTGTGCTGAGCACTGGGTGTGTTACAAGAAATGGAAAATGCCCTAATGGAAAAAGAAAACACAAAGAAAGGAACAGAAAAGCAGGGAGGGGATATAGGATGGAGGTTAGGGAGGAAGGAGGAAGGATGGTGCAAAGTCTAGAGGGTTAAGAGTAGAGTGAAGAGTAATTGGCCTGGAAATTTTCTCAAAATGGTGGCCCAAGTTGAAACTGACTGAGGAGAAGAGGGTTCCATAAGGGCACAGGGATCTTCCAAGGAGAGAAGGCAGCTAAGATACAATGACAAAGTAAAGAAATCAGGAATAAAGCCAAGATTGGTTGATTTTTCATTCATTAATTCGTTCGATCCATTTTTTAAAGTATTCATTATAGAAGTAATGTTCAAGTCAACATAATGGAACTTAGAATATGCTCAAAAGTCATCCCTACAGGATGAACTGGGGCAGAATCATACAAACAGACCAATAAATCTTGGCCAACAGTCTAGCTAGTCTCTGCCTTTGGGGGGAAACTAATAATGTAGCTAAATTTACTGACACAACCGTCTGCCTTAGTGGAAACATTGCCCCAAAGCCTACATTAAAGAGAGAAACAAATCTGTCTGAGGAACTCCAGCCAACACAGACATTGTGGAATATCCCCCAAAAGCCAGTCATGACCTCAGTGATGAGGGTGGCTTCCTGCACTCTCAGTGTGGTGATGTGGGGGAAATAATAATACCTTACTCCCAGAGAATCCTTTCCAGTTTATGAAACATTTCAACATTTGTTGCCTTATAGGATATTAACAGTAACCATGTGAGAAAGAGAATAAATGTTACCATGGCCAATTCACAAGAAAGGAAACTAAGGCTCAAGCATCTAAAGGGACTTGACAAGATTTTCAAATAGTGGACCCAGGCCACAATACAAGCTCTTCCCTTTCACCCTGCTACCCTCAGGACCAGACTAGATCATTTCTCTAAGGTCCTTTTCAGTTTGAAAATTCTGATACTATTAAATCATTGATTGGATGGCTTCCTGGTTGTTAACCTTTTGGCAGTGATTCAAAAAGCAGTATTTCTAGACTCTTGCCATATCACCAAGAGAATTCTACCCCGCAACAATGGGTTATTGTAATGCATTTGGCTAGACCCCAAACTATTTCAATGGAATTACACCTGATTCATCTGTTACAAATAGTAAAAATGATGATGATAGGAATAATGCTAATAGAACTTTTATAGTCCCTTTCCTCCCATAAGCCTCAAAATGCCATCATCCATACTACATAATTTGCCTTCAGAGGTTATGTTACAAGGTATGGCCCAAATAGTCCTATGTCAGTTTTTACAGAGAAGGAAACAGTGGCTGTGATAGGTTAGTCCCAAGATACATAGTGCACAGGACTCAAAAATCAGCAAATCGTCCAATTTTAGAACAAGAAAGACCTTACATCTTGTAAGGTCCAACCCTCTCACTGTACATATTAAGAAACTGAGGCCCAGAGAGATAAAATGACTTTTCCTGGGTCATACACCAGGGCCAAGGTTACAATCCAGCCACTCAGATTCACAAGTCCCGTGCCTTATCCACAACCCCATGTTGCATGACTCCCCTGGGTTGTAATCTTGTTCTGCGGCTGACTTTGGAAAACAGAAGATAGCTGAATGCCTTTGTCAATAGATAATAGTCAAAGGATATGAGCAAATGGTTCTCAAAAGAATCACAAAGTTCATAACAACATAAAAGAATTTTCCAAACCATTAATAAGAGAAATGCAAATCAAAACAACCCTGAGATTTCACCTCACACCCTGAAAATTGGCAAAGATAGCAAAAAAAATGGCAATAGTCAATGCTGGATGGGTAATGGAAGTAGGTACACTAATCCATTATTGGTGGGAGTGTACAATCATTTGGGTAAACAATTTGGAATTATACAAACAAAGTAACTAATATGTCCAGACCCTTTGAACCAGAAACTCCACTATTGGGCTCATACCCAAAGAAATTATCAATAAGCAGAAAGGCCCCATATACATCAAAATATTTATAGCAGTACTTTTTATGAGGGCAAAGAATTGGAAAAGTAGATGACCATGAATTGAGGAATGGCTAAAAAAAAATTATAGTACATGAAGAAAATGGACTATTTCTATCCTAAAAGAAATTATGTTTATGATTAATACAGAGAAGCATGGAAAGATCTACATAAAGTAATACAAAGTGTAGAAGAATCGAGGTAACCATTCACACAAGTAACCACAACCAGGTAAATAGAAAGAACTACTACACACCAAAAAAAACCAAAGGTGAATGTCACAAAATTCAAAAGATCTAGCAATATTTGAATAAAGATATGAATGAACACCCCAATCCATCCCTTTGTGGAAATGGGAGATCTGCAAGTGTTACACATTGCACATGTTTTCAGAACACTTCATTGTATCCATTAATTGTGCTGGTTATTTTCTTCTTTTTAAAAAATACTATTGATTACATGGGATAAGGAGAGAGGAACAGATATTGGGGTTAACTATGATGATGTAAGAAACTTATTGTAATTGAAAACTTATTTTTTATAAAAGAGCTGAATGCCTCTTAAATGATTTTGCCTCTTAGCTGATTTTGATGGAATGCAAGTTTCTTGAAAGCAGTTAGGTAGCACATCGAGAGTTGGGCTTAGAGTCAGGAAGACCTGAGTTAAAATCCAAACTCAGATATTTACTAGCTATATACTCCTGGGCAAGTTAGTTAAACCTCTGCTTGCCTCAGTTTCCTCATCTGTAAAATGAGTTAGAGAAGGAAATGGCAAACTGTTCCAGTATCTCTGCCAAGAAAACTCCAAATGGAGTTGGACATGAGTGAAAACAACTGAACAAAAAGAAGTGTCTTGAGGCAATTTCATTTTTGTCTTATTTCCATAGTAGACACTTAATAAATGCTTATTGATTGATTCTCCTTTCTGACTCACCCTTGAATACCCCTAAAAGTGCTATTGACTATCCATAGGAGGCAGGTATCTTGCTGGGGAAGGTTATCAAACCCCCTATTATCAGATATACAGATCCTAAAAACTATTGGTCTATAGGCAGAGACAAAGAAGAAGAAAGTTCCCTGAGGGTAAATTGCTCATTTGTTCATTCAAGGGAAGGAATTCATTCTTTCAGCCCCAAATCACACTACATACTTTCAAATGTATGAATGTTTTTCCAGTCATCGTCATTTAGGACAGAAATTTAGATCATCTCTCAGAGACCAATCTCCTGAGTCCATCATTATAGTAACTTAACTAAGGAGGAGCAACTCAAAATGGCACAGAATGGGTTGGAAGTGGGGTAAAGGCCAGGGTCAAGGAATGTGGGGGCATATTGAAACATTGATCAACCTGGAAGGAATGTTGTATGCAACATGGTGTGACTTCCCATCTCTGGCCCTCAGTTTTTTTAACTATAAAATAATGATCTTTTGACTCAGCAGTCCCAAAGTCCCTTCCAAGTCTTGACCAAAGATCCTATGATCTCTAAAATCTTTTCCAGTTCTTGCTGGTCTATTATCTTTGAGGTGATGATTGTTGAGTCTACCACTTAGGCATTTTAAAAATAGGATTCCATAACTGCATTCACCTGCTTTGGGCTCAAGATGAGAGGTATAAATGTGTCATTAAGAAATTTGCCATTCTAGGGGGTAGAGCTAAGATGGCAGGGTAGAAAGATGCACCTACTCTAGCTCTTCCCCCACAGCTCATAAAATACCTGTAAAAAATGACTAAACAAATTCTAGAGCAGCAGAAACCACAAAACAACAAAGTAAAAAAGATTTCCAGCCCAAGGTAGCCTGGAAGGCAGACAGGAAAGATCTGTCTCATGGGGCACAGAATGGAGCACAACCCACAGAGCACAGCCCAGCCTTGGCAGTGAGGCAGGAACAGGATTGCAGCAGGCTTTGGAGGTGGAATCCTGGGCAGCAACTGTGGTTCCCAGATCCCTCAACCCACAAATGCCAAAGACAGCTTCAAAGGTCAGAGAGAAAGTTTTTTCACCTGGGTAAGAAGGGAGCATGGTCCTCCCTTAGCCCTAGCCCCAGGAGGTGGTGGCAACGGCATCCATTTTTGGAGCCCTCTGCCTAAAGATCCTGGGGGAATTGAGCCACTGATCTGAGTCTCAGCCCTGAGTAGTGACCCTGGGGTGAGGAAGAGTGATGGCATGGTGGAGTTGGTGTAGGCTCTGGAAAGGAAATTCTACTTGCAGATCCTGAGCAGAAAAGCTTTGGTAGCTTCAAGACCAGAGTGCAGGCCAGGAGAGGAGTAAACTCCTCTCCCTTAATTGTGCCACTTTGGAGGAACTGAGAACTTAGAGGTCACCAAAGTATACCCTCCTCTTGACAAAGGACTCAAAAGTCAAGTAACTGGCTAAAAAAAATGCCCAAAAAAGGGGAAAAAATAAGACTATAGAAGGTTACTTTCTTGGTGAAAAGGTATTTTCTTCCATCCTTTCAGATGAAGAAGAACAATGCTTACCATCAGAGGAAGATATAGAAGTCAAGGCTTCTGTATCCCAAACATCCAAAATAAATATTCAATGGTCTCAGGCCATGGAAGAGCTCAAAAAGGATTTTGAAAATCAAGTAAGAGAGGTGAAGGTAAAACTGGGAAGAGAAATGAGAGAGATGCAAGAAAAGCATGAAAAGCGGGTCAACAGCTTGCTAAAGGAGACCCAAAAAAATGCTGAAGAAAATAACACCTTTAAAAATAGACTAACTCAAATGGCAAAAGAGGCCCAAAAAACCAATGAGGAGAAACATGCTTTAAAAAGCAAAATTAACCAAATGGAAAAGGAGGTACAAAGCTCACTGAAGAAAATAGTTCTTTAAAAATTAGAATGGAGCAGATAGAAGCTAAAGACTTTATGAGAAGCCAAGAAATTACAAAACAAAACTAAAAGAATGAAAAAATAGAAGACAATGTGAAATATCTCATTGGAAAAACAACTGATATGGAAAATAGATCCAGGAGAAACAATGTAAAAATTATGGGACTATCTGAAAGTCATGATCAAAAAAAGAGCCTAGACATCATCTTTGATGAACTTATTAAGGAAAACTGCCCTGATATTCTAGAACAAGAGGGGAAATAAATATTGAAAGAATTCACCAGTCACCTCCTGAAAGAGATCCGAAAAGAAAAACTCCTAGGAATATTGTAGTCAAATTCCAGAGTTCCTAGGTCCAGGAGAAAATATTGCAAGCAGTCAGAAAGAAACAATTCCAGAATTGTGGAAATACAATCAAGATAACACAAGACCTAGCAGTTTCTACATTAAGGGATTGAAGGGCTTGGAATATGGTATTCCAGAAGTCAAAAGAGCTAGGATTAAAACCAAGAATCACCTACCCAGCAAAACTGAGTATAATACTTTAGGGGAAAAAATGGTCATTCAATGAAATAGAGGACTTTCAAGCATTCTTCATGAAAAGATCGGAGCTGAATAGAAAATCTGACTTTCAAACACAAGAATCAAGGGAAACAGGAAAGAGAAATCATAAGGGACTTACTGAAGTTGAACTGTCTATATTCCTACATGGAAAGATAATATTTGTAACTCTTGAAACTTTTCTCAGTATTTGGGTAGTTGGAGAGATTGTGTGTGTGTGTGTGTGTGTGTGTGTGTGTGTGTGGCATATATATATGTATGTATATGTATATACAAAGGGCACAGGGTGAGTTGAATAGGAAGTGATGATATTTAAAAAAATAAAATTAAGGTGTGAGAGAGGAATATATTGGGAGGAGAAAGGGAGAAAGGGAATGGAGCAAAGTATCTCTCATAGAAGAGGCTAGAAAAAGCTTTTCCAATGGAGGTGAAAAGGGGGAGGTGAGAGAGAAAAAGTGAAGCTTCCTCTCATCACATTTGGCTTAAGAAGAGAAAAACATGCACACTCGATTTAGTATGAAAATCTATCTTACACTACAGGAAAGTAGGGGAGAAGGGAATAAATGGGGTGAGGGATGATAGAAGGGAGGGCAAATGGGAGGAGGGAGTAATAGGAAATAATCACTTTAGGGGAGGGACAAGGTCTAAAGAGAGAATAGAATGAATGGGGGCAAGATAGGATGGAGGGAAATATAATTAGTCTTTCACAATATGACTATTATGGAAATCATTAGCAAAACTACACAGATATGGCCTATATTGAATTGCTTGCCTTCCCAAAGGGAATGAGTGGGGAGGGAGGAAGGGAGAGAAGTTGGAATTCAGAGTTTAAGGAATGAATGTTGAGAATTATTTTTGCATGCAACTGGGAAATAAGAAATACTGGTAATGGGGTATAGAAATCTATCTTGCCCTACAAGAAAAGAGAAAAGATGGGGATAAGGGAGGGGAGGGGCGTGATAGAAGGGAGAGCAGACTGGGGGAAGGGGTAATCAGAATGCACAGTGTTTTGGGGTGGGGGGGGAGAGATGGGGAGAAAATTTGGAACTCAAAATCTTGTGGAAATGAATGTTATTTAATCTCTTTGTTCCCCTAAGCAACTCTATAGAACAGGCCTGCACAACTTGGCAGTAGGTACAGGCCAAAAATAAAATAGGCTCAACTTCTTCTGGTCACAGGTAGGTTAGACTAGAAACAGACATGACAAATAGGAGTATGCACAGTGGCAACCCTTCATTTTTTACAGGCCACCTGTAATCCTTTGACATCTACCCACAATCCTTTGGCAGACTGCTCGGCCATGGGCTATATGTTATGCTGTCCTACCATACCTACTTCAGTAGAGGAATTGTCTTTGTGGGGAATTTCCTATAGCAGTAAAATTATAGATCCAGATCCCTTTCCCCCCAAAAATGCAACAATAATAATTCTACATATTTATGGATCCATGATCCTCTCAATGGAGATATGTCTTCTAGCAGTAGGTATTATATCCCCTCCACATCTTGTCCTATGCAGTTTTTGCCCATTCTCCTTCATAACTCCTCCAAAAGAAATCTACCTAACTTTTCTAAGTCCTTCCTCTAGGTCTTTTTAATAGACTGTGAATAGGGGGACAATATTTGGCCCATCCATCTGTATTCCCTAGCTCTGGTCACATGAAAATCCCATCCCTTGTCCTTGTCATACTCTTTTTTTCCTTAATTTTTAATTCTAGTAAAAGATCATTTGCATAAGTCTCCTCATTGACAGAGACTGATTACTTAATGCTTTTCCTCCTAATGCTATATGAATTATGAAAATAGTTGCCATCTCACGGGCCCCCTGATAGAGTAGATTCCCATACCACCACACCATTATTACTTCTCCTTCATAGTATGGTAATCATATTAAACATATTTCTACATTAGCCAGTGAGAACTTGGGAGAAGCAAAATCTTGGTCTCCTGACTTTTACAGAGAAGACATTAAGCTCTAGATTCTCTTTGGGACAGATCTCTAAGGGAAGAAGCCAACATGTAGAGATATGTCTTCTCTTTCAAAGCAGAGTAACAAGAAACCAAAATCTCTTCTCCAAGCCAATTTCTCCCCTCACTCAAGCAGGGAGCATGGAGTAATCTATCTCCTCCAAAGAGGATATTCTTATACAAATGGACATTGAGCCAGGGTTTATACCCTAATTTTTTATTTTTACATGTTATTCATTTCCAAATTCGTCCTCCCCACTTATCCCTTGAGTCATTTCTCGTCACAAAAAAATAAAGAGGGGGCAAAAGGATTTCAGAAAAATAAAACATTTTATAACCATGTTATAACTAGTTACAAATGTTTCACAACATAACCTCCCACCTCTCCAAGCAAGAGAGGGAGATAAATCTTCTCACCTCTTCTCAGGGAACCAGCTTTATCCTCACAATTACACAACATTCAAATTTGTTGTTTTTGTTCTTTCTTTTACATTGTCATAGTCTCTTATCACTAAATTATTAACCCTTTGCAATCTGGCTTCGATCTCATTGCTCCACTGATACTGTTGAGATTTTTTTTAATACATTTCATTGACATCTTTTGCTTTTTTATATCACTTTTTGCATCATTATCATCACAGTATCTCTCCCCTTTCCACCCCAGAGAAACTTCTAATATAAAAAAAGTAATATTTTTTTTTAAAAGAAATAGAGGGAGAAGAGGAAAAAATACCAAAGCAATTTGAAAGACTGAAAGAATCTGAAACTCCATGCAATGTAGTGCTCCCATGGCCCTCCCATCTCTGCAAGGGTAGGGATGCCTTCTTTTATTACTTCTTAGGCCCATCCTTGTTCTTTGTTATTTTGCAACATTTACCTTTGACTAATTTATGGTTGTTCTTTCCATTTAGATCGTAGTTCTCTCTCTCTCTCTCTCTCTCTCTCTCTCTCTCTCTCTCTCTCTCTCTCTCTCTCTCTCTCTCTCTCTCTCTCTCTCTCTCTCTCTCTCTCTCTCTCTCTCTCTCTCTCTTATATTTTATTTTTTCCAATTACGTGGATAGTTTTGAACATTCATTATTATAAGATTTTGAGTTCCACATTTTTCTCCTTCCCTCCCTCCTTCCCAAGACAACAAACAATCTGATGTAAGCTATGCATGTGCAATCATATTAAACATATTTCCACATCAGTCTTGTTACGAAAAAAGAATCAGAACAAAGGGGAAAAGGTCATAAGAAAAAACATACACCAAAAAAGGTAAAAATAGAATGCTTTACTCTGCATTCAGACTCCATAGTTCTTTCCCTGAATGTGGATAGTATTTTCCATCACGAGTCTTTTGAAATTATCTTGGATCGTTGTCAAATGATATTGGTCTCTCCAAAGTTAACAATTTGTAAATTGTCCTATATTATGGTCTTTTTTTCAGGTGTCATCCTTAACCTTTCTGATGTTTTCAATACCCTCTCCTCCTGTATACTTTTTCCTCCCTAAGTACTCATGTCACTACCTTTTCATGGGACTCCTTCTACCTGCTAAGTGTGGGGATCCCCCCAAGGCTCTGTCCTAGGTCTTCTTCAAACTCTGTATTAGTTCACTTGATTGTATCATCAGCTCCTGTGATTTCAATTATCATCCCCATGCAGATAATGTTGAGATCTACTTAACCAGACTAACCTTTCTCTAGACCCCTATCTAGAGGTCTTACATTTCCAATTCCCTATTAGACATGTCACACAGGATACCCTAGGGACATCTTAAAAGAGTATACCCAAAATTGAAGTTATTATCTTTCCCCTTTAATCCTCCTTGGTCCTTAACTACCCTATTCCTGTCAAGGATACTGGTGAGATTAGCTGAAGCCTTTCTGGAGATGATGAGATTAGTATTTGCCCTCTGCCCTGGTTGGACAATGGAATCAAAACTCTGAGCTACTACCCCTTGCCTGTATATCCCTGATTACAGCATAGAAATCCCTAGTTTCTCCTGGTCTTGCTTAAGCTGCCACCTTTCTTAACGAGCTGCCTCCTCCCTTAGGGGGCTGTTTCCCTTATGCAGAAAGAGTCTTGTGGGTGTCTGAACTCCCAGTAAATGCCCTTATTTGACTTGGAGACGGCCTGAGTGAATTCTTTTGAGACAACATCATTATACACAGGCCCTGTCATCTCAACAATACCCCTATCCTCCCATTCACATAGGCTCACAACTTAGGTATCATCCTTACTTTTTCTCTCCCTCCATATCTAAGCAGTCTTAAAAATTCATGTCATTTCTACCTTCATAACATTTCTATATATGCCCTCTTCTCTCCTCTGACATTGCCACCATTCTAGTGCAAACCCTCACTACCTCATGTCTGGACTATTACAACAGTCAACTGGTGGATATGCCTGCCTCAAGTCTCTCCCTACTCCAATCATCTTCCACTTAGCTGTCAGACTGATATTTCTAAAAATATAGGTCTGATGATACCAACACCATCCCTACTTCAACAAACTCCAGTGGTTCTGTATTATCTCCAGGATATAACAAAAGATCCTCTGTTTGACCCTTCATAATGTGGCCTCTTCCTGCCTATCCAATCTTCTTATGCCTTGCTCTCCTCCAAGTACTCTATGATTCAATGACCCTGGTCTCTTTTCTGTCCCTTCCACATTCTATCTCTGGACTCTGAGTATTTTCACTGGCTGTCTCACCATACCTGAAACTCTCTTACTCTCCATCTCTGGTGGTGACTTAGATTTCTTGAGGTCTCATCGTCTACAAGAAGCCCTTCCTTGTTTTCCCTAATACTAGTCTTTTCCTTTCTGAGATTAGCTCTAATTTTTCCTGTCTATATCTTTTTCATACATAGTTATTTAAATGATGACTTCCCCATTAGACTGAGAGCTCTTTAAGAGCAGGGACTGAGTTTGTTTTTGTTTTTGTTTCTTTGGTTTTGACTTTCTTTTATCCCCAGCACTAAGTGCAGCCACATAGTCGGCACTTAATAAATGCTTATTCCTTTCTCCACTTTTCCCTTCTATGATGCACTCCCTTCACTACCCTTCACAGAATCTCTCTATGCCTTCATGAAAAAATTCAAGCACTACCCTCTGTACAAAGTCTTTTTTGATCTCCATCCCCCAATTGCTAATATTTCCCCTTCCTACTTATTCTGCCTTGCTGGCATCTTGTAACTATTCTAATAGGTGCTATATAAATGCTTCCTGTTGTTAGATTTATTTAGATGTGTACATGTTGTTTCTCCCAATGGAATTTAAGCTCTTTGACAACAAGGACTGTTTCATATGCATACATATATGTATACACACACACATATGTATGTGTGTGTGTATCAGCAGCACCTAGGATAGTTCCTGGCACATAAGAACTGTTTAACATTTCCATTGTGTATCTTGTTTTCCTGGTTCTGTTTACCCTAACTTGCATCAGTTCATAGAAGTCTTCCCATGCTCCACACTATTTGTTGTGAGAAAGTCATCATTGTCAGCATACCACAGCTATTCAGTTCCATCATTTATCTTTCCATTGTCCTGGAGTCACCTGATAATAATAATGACAGGAAACACATCTTTTCATGGTTATGTTCTCCCTGATAAGTAATAAAGCACTCAAGGCCACAAGGTCATCCCTGTCTGTATATTTTATAGCCACTCTCAGACACAGAATCTTTGCCAAGTCCTATTAAAATTAAATGCTTTTGCTCCCAAGAGTCCGTTGGGAAGATATATTGAAAATAGTAGCAAAAACAGAAACCAAGGCAACAAAACATAACTGACCCTGGTCAAGGGGTAGAGAATCACTAACTTCTGCATTTAAATTAAGCTACCCTGATACTAACAACAAGGCCTTAGCAATCAATTCAGATCATCTATTTGGTACCTACTGTGTGCATCTAGCAAATTCTCATGCACCACATCCTATCTCCCATCTCCAAACCTTTGTACTAGCTGCCCCTCATGGTCCTCTTAGATCTTTTCTTGGGACTTTTCACACCACCATTGTTAACCAGAAATTTTCCTGTATGGATATTTAGATTTATTCATATGAATAATCATGGATCTTAACTGTCTTCATCACCAGACCTCCCCCTCCAGCCACTGATTCTCTCCTCGACTCATTCCCAAAATGTTAGCATATGCCTATCCCACCCCTTATCACTGTCACCTTCCCATTGCTACTGAAACCCCAAATGCCAAAGAGCAAATCACATTCCTCAGCCCCAGCTGTCTGTTTCCTCATTGCCACGCGCTTCAGTCCTATTCCCCTAATGTCCCATTCTAGAATTCTCACAGGAGATATTAAGGAGAGTGATTGACTTTACAGGTATATCAGAGTAAGGACTCAGGTTGAGAAAAGTCTCAAGAAAAGGTCAGCTCTTCAATGCAAGGATCTAAGACAACTCCAAAAGACTCATGATGGAAAATGCTACCCACATCCAGAGAAAGAACTATGAACTCTGAATGCAGATCGAAGTATACTATTTGCTCTCTCTCTTTTGTTTGTTTCTTCTTTCTCATGGTTCCTCCCATTGGTTCTAATTCTACTTTACAACATGATTGATGTAAAAATATGTTTAATATGAATGTATATGTATAACTTTAGGGTGGAGGGAGGGGAAGGAGGGGGAGAAAATTTGGAACTCAAAATCTTATGAAAATGAATGTTGAAAACTAAAAATTAATTAAATAAAAAAAGGAAAAGGCCAGCTCTTTCCCCAGCTTCCCTTCTTGATGCCTGTTTATGTACAGGCGCTATAACTATCAGCTACTGTTTTGTTACCCAAATGTTAGCAGAAAATCAAACTTTGCTCAACCACAAAAAGGCCAGGAGATAACTAGAGAGATGTAAACGTAAAGCTAGGCTGACAGTTCAATGGAGATATTGGGAATTTTCCTAACTGGGAGCTCAGAGTTATTGTAATCGAACTCAGAATTTTTCATCTAAAATTTCTAAAGTTAAAGAAAAGGAAACCAAATGGACCTAAGGGAGAATTTCATTGTCTCTAAATTTTGTGCTTAAAATGAGCTAGTTGTAATGATTTTATAAATTGGGGGCATGTCTGGAATACATTTTTCCTTCTCTCTGGAAGTTAAATACTGCCTAATCTTTAAATGTGTTTTGTTGTATCGTTTGGCTGCCTTTTAAGCAGGATTTCCTGCTTTATTGCTGAAAGCATCATATCTAAAGCATTATTTGTTTTAAGCTTTAAGTGAAAGTAAACTTACGTCCAATATGTATCCAATGGAACACTGTTGCCATAGTCTACTGATTATTGTGGTTGACACTGTTATTACCATTTCCAAATTACCTTATTGGAACTGATCAAATTGTTTGATGATTGGGTAAATCTTGGCATTATAGAGCAGCACTGTGAAGGTATGAGAATGGAATCTGAAAAACATTATCCGTTTATTGAGTGATACTCATAAGGAACTGCTGATAACATGCCATAGAACCAGTGTTTGATGAGGAAGATGTTATAGACATCATACTGTGGAAAAATATGCATGGGAGCAAGGTCAGGACAATCCACCAAGAACATGCTCTGCAAATTACCACTGGGGTCATTGGAACATTTAAAAATACCTGAAAAATTCCAGATGCAATGAAGTGCTTGGAAAACTCATTTATAGTCATCCACTTGAAAGGGAAGAGTTATAAAATACACTTCTAATGATGAATGAAAATTATGACCCAGTGCAGTAATCAAAGTTTGAATCTGAAAAACTGGGGGTTTCACCAATACTGAATTTTACAGAAAGCTCTTTCCTGGCAGAAATATATTTGAGTGCTGCTGAATCTACAGTCTCTATACCAAATATATTTCCCCTACTACCACCTAGCTGTTCATGGAAGGCAGGCTTTCCCTCCTCAAATAAAAGTATGGATTTGGAGAGAAGAGCCAAAGATAGTTCCACTATGTTGGAAAGAGCCATCTGTTTATCTAACATATCATCATCTATCTAGCTAGCTTTAGATGATAGCTAGCTCTCCCAAAAGACACAAAGCAGCTTCCCCTGGAGACAGATATCAACTATACATTTTTACAGGCAGTAAAGTTAACATTGTCAGGGAACATCCCTGGTTTCCCTGAGAAAGACTCTTGAGATGACAGCTGGGAGAACTGGCAAACTGCAACTGTGACAAGATGTGATGCTTAATGAAAAACCTTAAAGACTTGGCTTTTGAGAACTTGTGGGGTATAAGGAAATGAAAACCAGGCCTCACACACTTAGAATGCATACATTAAACTCTTATGACTCTATGGCCCAAGCCAAACAGTAGCAGTGGTACTGTTTGGGGGTAGGGTAAGGGGTGAAATTCATTAAAGAAAGGAACTGCAATCCCATTTCCTCTGATGGGTGGACAGCTATTTATCCAGGCTACTATCAAGAAAGGTGTTCTCCCCATTCCCACCTCCCTGCTGAGGACATATATTTGACCAGAATGACCCAAGTAGTCAAAGGATTATGGTCTGCCCTAAAAGGATCTATAAAGACTGTCCTAGCACTGGAACAAACTGTGATTTTGGCTTTTTGTTTAGTCGTTTTTCAGTCATGTCTGACTCTTTGTGAGCCCATTTGGGATTTTCTTGGCAAAATACTGAAGAGATTTGCTGTTTCCTTCTCCAACTCATTTCACAGATGAGGAAACTGAGGCAAACAGGGTTATGTGACTTGTCTAGGGTCACACAGCTAGTAGTTGAAGCCAGATTTGAACTCAGGTCTTCTATACTCCAGACCTAGCATTCCATCCATTGACCAAGGAATTGATAGATTATGAAAACCTTGTGATATGTAGATAATGAATCAAGAACTGTCTCATGTAAAAAATACTTAACTCCAACCACCCTGAAAATACTTGTCCATTCCTGGTACCAGGGACCAAGCATGGTAACAACCCTGTAGATACTGACTCAGCTGAAGGGACACATAGAAACTATAGGGAAAGATGTGTCCAGGGACAAATCCATCCCACTTGGAAAAGTAACAGTACAAAGGAAAGGAAGACAAGGCAGATGACCTGACATTAGATTATGAACTCTTCAAGGGCAGTGGGTGGCTCATGCCTTTCTTTGGATCTCAGCTTTTAGCATAGTATCTAGAGCTTAATAAATATTTATTGCCTGATTTCAGTCAATAACAAACATCACCATCAGAAAGGCAACTATTCCCTATGTTATAGTTGTGGAGGAGAGAGCCCTACACAGGTTTCATTGTACCCAGGAAGAGAATGTTATTTTGATGGTACAGAAGTTGAGGAATACAGGACCAGGCATAGGAAAAAGAAAACAGGGACAGGGAATGAGGTTGCTCCTATCCCTGTGAACAATAATCATGATCTCAACAGCCATTCTCAAGGGGTTTTTCCCACCAGGACCCCATATGGAGGTGACTATAAAAATCGAGAATGTACGTCCCATTGCCGTCTTAGTAGAACACAAGTGACCATCCTGTTCCAGTTATTCTAGAAGAAATATGTATAGAAAGTACCTATACAGCCTCTTTAAGGCATCTGCCTTGGAGGAAAGAATGACAGAAACTATTAAAACCTGGGATGCATTGAGGTATCTTTGGAATTTCCTGAAGATATTGTGGTGTCAAAAAAGACAAGAAATGTTCTGGCCCTGATAGGTACAGACTTAACCTGTGGAAATAGAGTGTCATCTTTGGTTGGAATCAATTGTAGGCTGTTTAGGATCCTAGCAAAATATTGCAAGTGATAGGCAGGGATTCAATACCTGCATACCTTGAGCATTCATGAAGTTTGTGTGCAGGCATAGAGAATGAAAGAAGAGAGGGAGGAAGGGGGCGGGTAGGGAGGAAGGAGGAAAGAAAGAAGAAAGGAAGGAAAAAAGAAAGGAAGGGAGAGAAGAAGGAAAGAAGTAGAGAGGGAATGAGGAAGGGAGGAAAAAAAGAAAGGGGAGAGGAAGGAAGGGAGGGAGAAAGGAAGGAGATGAAGGAAGGAGGAAGGAAGGGAAAGGGAAGGAGAAAAGAAGATGAGAGGAAGTCAATACACCAGTTAAGAAGCAGTTCCACACTAGCAAATACTCAACCAGCTGGTTCCCAAGCAATTAATTTGAGAATGAAATTCCTTACCATTCATCTATTCCCTGTGAGACTTTCAGAACCTGTATGTATTGTCTTTTTTAAATGGCTGAGCAGTTTTATGGCCTTTTGTTAGGGGAGGACAGAGGCATGAAGATGGTGGGAGATGGGAGATTAGACAGGCTTCTACCAAGGGAATGTAAGGACATTTGATGCTACAATAAACCATTCTTCTGGCCCTGTGCAGGGATGAGGCACCAAGGTGTTGTAAAAAAAAAAAAAAAAAAGGCTCCGAGTCAATGAGAGGCAGCTGGTTGAAGCATTTCCCAGTTTTTCATATGACTCATAAATTTGTTACATGGTGAGGAAATTCCCTGAAAGCTTTTTGGCAGACTCCTCCAGTCTGACCAGTAGCTAAGAAACACATAACCTTCCAGTTAAGGAGAGGAAAGAAAACACATAAGACTTTGACTCAGGGTTTGAATATAGGGTCATTTTAAAAAGCATTCCTTCCATTGAGGTCAGAGCTGCTGTTTAGGATCAACTATAAGAGTTAATAGGCAATTTTGTAGTTGTAAAGCATCTTTAAGGTTTCCATGCATTGTGGGTGTGTGGGTGTCTGTGTCTGTCTACACTATTTATATATGCACACAAAATATGTTTCTGTGTTACACAGAGGTGAAACTTTAGCCTGAATATGTTAATACTGTAACCCAGAGCTGTAACTCAGAGGAGGCAACTAAGGCTTTCTCCTGAAGTATCAGCATCTGGATAGAACACATCACTATCCACCATTCCCCTGTTTTATACATCATAATTCTCTCTGGGCCTGTATGCTTGTAAGACAGATAAACATAGCACACAGGAAGGCTGCTAGCACAGGTTCACTCTTGATTTGGTCAGACAGGAAAGACACTACGAATGGTTAATAATCTTACTTTATTCTAGTCTAGTTTTCTCAGAAGAGGTTGCTGGTAATGGGAGCACAAACTCTTACAGCATTCCCTAATCATCCTTCTCACAGGGGCCAGCAAGAAACAGGGGCAACTACTCCTATGTCTGGTACGGTCAATCAAGACAGGCACAACTTGTACTTCCCTTAAATCCCTTCAAACCTCAGTGGGGGCCAATTGAGGCAAACACAAATTCTTCCCAAGCCTTGATGGGGGTTGACCAAGACACACACAACATGTGTGCATTCAATCCTAAGAGTTCTTCATTCACTGACCAGTGCCCACCTGTTTTATAGGGCATCAGACAAAGAATAGCCTCACAAGTTTACATCACCTCATCCCTGTATCTCACTGAGCAGCCACAGTGGATGCTTATATTATTTACCATTATATAACGCTGCCCAAGCATGGTGGAGATGTTCTGAACCATGACTGTGGGAGCTCATATCTAGTACCTGGGAACAAGAGATTGTTATGGCTATGGATCCTGGGAAACTCAATTCTAAGAAATATGAACAAAAATTCACTTTACATACACTAAAATTCACCTTACTTACACTAAAATTCACCTTACATACAATGCCCATGGGGATTGGGGTGAGAGAAAGAAGCCTCCCGGAAGGAGTGAGGGAATGATGTCATAATAAAAATAACCAACATTTATGTAGCATTTACTATGTGCTAGACCACAGGTTCCCAAAGTGGGCAATATTGCTTCCTGGGGTGTGCTGGAATGATGCAGGGGTGGGGGGCGTTTAGTAGTATCTTAGTATCTTCTGGTACAATTAAGGCGGATTGAATAAAGATGATGGGGAGGTGAAAGCATAAGGAAAGAAGAGAAGAAAATTTTGAAAACTTATCTGTTTCATCTGTTGCATAACAGAGTTAAAGTTGTAGTGATTACATTACTTTCCAAATAAACACACAAAATGCAAGTCATAAGTGATCAGTGGTCAAGTCTGCCCACTGGTCTTAACAAGCAAGTGTTGGCAGGCAAGCCTGTCACACATTGTCGGGAAATCCAGCATGCATTGGCAGGAATATGTGTGTGTAATGATATGCTTACAATGCGATACTATTCAGTTACATGATACAATAGTGTATCATCAAAATTTCAATGCAGTGGAAAAAACACAAACTTATGATAAATTATCAAATTTAAGATGTCATTTTCTTTAAAAAATGTTGTATTTTTTTGAAATGACACAAATTTCACAAAAATAACACAAAGGGTTACCAAAGTAGATTTCCAGGGGTCTCTGAGTAATTTTTTTTTTTAAAAGGGGGTGGTAGGCCAAATAAATTTGGGAATCTCTGTAGCTAGGCATTGTGCTAAGCATTTCATAATTACCATCTCATTTGATCCTCACAAAAACCCTGGGAGGTGCGGTTATTATCTCAATTTTACAGTATAAGGAAACTGAGGCAAACCAAGGTTAAGTCATTTGCCTAGGGCCACACAGCTAACAAGTCTCTAAGGCTGGATTTGAACTCAGGTGTTCTGATTCCAGGCCCAGCCCTTTATCCACTGCACCACCTGCTACCCGCTGTGATAGGCCATCAGAGGATGGGGAAGCATGACTATCCTCTCTCCATGGACAACTGCACTCATAATCAAGCCATTTTCTTCATTCACCACCACTACCATCACCCCTCCTCATTCTGACTGTTCTCTATACCTACTCCCATTTGCACAGGGGGAAAAACAATTCCTCATTACACCTTCACTCTAGACCAAATATGAAATGCTGCCCTACTTTCAAAGAAGATTACTTAATCATCAGTTTTGTTTCATTGTTTTACTTTTGTTAGAAGAGCTCTCATGAAGTAAAGACAATTTAGATATGTTTGTAAGGTAAAAACAAAATAACTTCTTTTTAAAGGGTTAAGAATGCCTCCTCTGGTGCAACCTTTACCCTGTGTGTGAATCACTCTATAACAGTGGGGTCAAACTAAACAGAAATAGGAGCCACTTATCCATACAAAAGTGTCCCTGTGGGCCATATTGATTTAGTTTTTAAATGTTATCTATATTTTTTTTTATTTTAAGTATTTAACAAAATAAATTAATTAAATCTATTTATCACATCTTAATTGCCCTTAGGGGCAGCTAGGTGTCACAGTGGATAGAGTGCCCCACCTAGATTCAGGAGGACTTGAGTTCAAATATGGCCTCAGATACCTACTAGCTGTGTGACCTTAGGCACATCACTTAAACCTGTTTGCCTCAGTTTCTTCACCTGTAAAATGAGCTAGAGAAGGAAATGGCAAACCACTCCAGTATCTTTGCCAAGAAAACCCCAAATGGGGACACCAAGAGACAGACATGACTGAAACAACTAAACAACAACAACAAATTACATTTTAATCAGTCTCAGGCTACACTTGGGAGTGTGGGGAGAACACTGGATTTGGCTCAGCCCAAGTTTGAGTCCTGGCTACCTGTAGGACCCTGTATGAGGGCACCATGCAGTCCATGGGCCATGTATTTGATACCTTTGCTATGAACCACCAAAGTAGTCTCTAGAAATAGGTTGTTCTGTGCCCATGTAATCACAAGGAAACATCCAGAATTTGCCCTTGTATGTATTTTTCATGCTGGTGGATCCACCTGAGGTTTCCTTTCTCTGTAAAACAAGGCATAGGTCTCCAAAGTCCCTTCTTGTTCTTCTCTGCTACCTGCAGATTATGGGTATACTCCACATAACATCACTCCAACTAGTGTCATTTTATAATAATGTAGATGAGCCATTTTATCCAAAGTCACAGGATTCAGCAGCTAACCCAACCTGCTCATTTTACAAATAAGAACACTACAGCATAGAAAGATGAAGTAACTTGCCCAGAGTCATAAGGGTAGCCAAAAGCCAAAGCTGGGCTTTCTGAATCCAAATCCAGAGCTCTTTCCATAAGACTAAACACCACCCTACCATACCCAACCCAGCTGAACCGGACCTGAAGCCAGTCATCAAAGACCAGCCTACATCAGACCTAACTCTACCTCCCAGCTCCCTGTCCTAAGATGATCTTGACATAAAATTTTCAGGTAGTTTCTCTCCCATTGGTTCATCAAATTTGGTAGGTTTCACATCGTCTCTCCACCAAGTCAGATCAATAAACAAAACAAAACTCAATCCCTGCTCTCAAGTAGTTCACAGTCTAATGGCAAATGATTAAAGCAGACAACTAGAGTATGTACAAACAAGACATAAATAGGATAAATTGGAACTAACTTCAGAGGGAAGACACTAACATTAAGGAGGATTAGGAAATGCTTCTTACAGGAGGTAAGATTTTAGATGGAACCTGAAGGAAGTCAGGGAAGCCTAGAGGTAGAGATGAGGAAGGAGAGAGTTAAAAGCTTAAAGAGAGACTTTTAAAAATGGTAAGTATTCAACAGATTTAAATTGAAATGGTATAATGACAGGCAGTGAAGTCAATATTTGGGGGCACCTGGACTGGGGCCCCCTTTAAAAAAAGCATATCATGAGAGCAACTGCTAATCCACCTACACATAAGGATCATAGGAGTACACATTTAGAGCTGTATTGGACCTTTCTGGCAAGGAAACTGAGGCACACTTGCCCATTGCCTCACAGATCACTCACTCTGTGAAGTCACATCCACAAGCAAGAAAGTATATCTAATAAGTCAAGATATTAGGAGACACTCTGTTTTCCAGAGCTAAGGCCTAGCAAGCAAGCTGTGCCCTGAACTTGGCATAACAACAATCCTTTGTGCTCACCTCTGGATGATCTCACCCTCCGGCAAAATCACATAATGATTATATTGCTCTCACCAACATCAGGTATTCTCTGAGCTCCAACAACCACCAGACAGGTTTAGACAAGTATCCATGTTCTGGTCATGAAGTCTTGCTATGAATCAAACTTGTTCCTGTTATTGTTCCTGTTAACCTTCATTGTCAGAGCTATATTCTCTGCGCAGCCATTGGTCTAAGTATTGAGATCTCCCTACTCTGCCTTGGGTTTCCCCAACTAGGGGTGTGACCCCAGCACGTGTCTAATTTCCCTCCTTGCTGGCAAGCCATTATCCTCACCTTGAAATTAAACTTCTGTTTGTGTCCTGACTCTCCTGTCTCTAGCCTGCCCTGTTTGGCTCTGGCCACCCACAGGTCACAGGCTGGTTCTCTCTTGTTGACAAGAAATACATGTAAGACCCTTAACGTGCTTACAAACTCACATAAGACCTAAAGAGACAAAACTTAAACATTAATGTTTTCACACACACACAATTCATGAACAGAATTCTTTCATCAGACACAAAACTCTACCCTCCAATCCCTGTAAGTTTTGTTTTTTTTAAAGTTAGGACGTTCTGGTCTCTTCCATTTTAAAAAACGTTTCACAAACTTGCAAATGCTAAAGCAACTAGTGGATTGCTATGGGTTGGGCTGATTTTGTCCCACAAAGTTCAAACTTATTGGAGTTCAAAAGAGAAGAGAAAATATGGAAGGATCTGAAGGGCACTCCAGATTTTGGCCTAAGCAAAGCCACTCTTTTTATGAGACAGACATCTGACGCCCGGATATGCTCACTGACTTAAGCAGAGGTTTTAATGGCTCCCCTTGGGACGTGTACAATTAAAGCCACGCAGAGATAGATCTAGATTGACTGACAATGCCAATGCTTCCAGCTTGATGTAAGGCCACAAACATTTCTCCTTGTCCTTCCATTCCATCCCCTTCGCACCCACCTCATCTTCTCCTCTTTCCCCATTTCACACCCCCCACCATAGTCATTCCCCATTCCTCCCCTCCCCTCCCCTGTCATTCCCCATTAACAGGACTGGCTTAAAATCTCAGCCTGAAAACATGTGCCCAGCTCTAATGGCATAAATCCTCTGGAGTTCAGAGACCATCCCCAGTGATGACTCCAGACCAGATTTCCCCATGTGCTGATTTGTTGTGCCTGCCTATGTATTTTTTCTTTAATTTAGTAAAGGAAGTTAAGGCAAATAGTTTAATCATGACCATCCCTGGGGGCAATTTAGAATCATTTTCTCATTAGAAAATATAACCTTCAGCCCCAGTAATGTTCTGTTGGTGGGTAGGCAACAACTTCAAGCCTGTGTGCTCACTAGGGTTACAGCTCTCCCTGGTGCTCTGTAGAGTGTGGCTAAGGAGAATCTGGCATTACTGGGCAGGGGTGGATTTGTTTAAGCCAGAGTCATGGTTCAGCCAAAGAAGCAGGGTGGAGGAGAAAAGGGGAGGGATGGAATGGAGGGTTGGCAGGGAGGGATTGGGGTTGGAAGGTCTGGTTCCCAAGCAAGATCTTTTTGAAAAATAAACAAGAAAAATGAAATAATAGGACTCCTCAGAGCTACAGTGCTGCCTTGATTAAAGTTGGAGGCAACTCAATCTCATGGGTGGGGAGAGACTGAGGAAAGAAAAGGACCTGAGTTTGTCTCTGATTCCAGCAATGGAATTCCCCATCTTCTCCACTGTTCCCTTTGCCTCCCTTCCTCCCCTCATTCTCTCTGTCTTCTGATCTGCTTCCCTCTCTGCCCTTTCTACCTGCTCATCTTGTCTTCCCTCTCTCCTGCCTGACTACCTGGAACCTCATTTCTTTTTGTAAACACCAGCCATTTGGCTGAGAAAGATTTTAGCCAGAAGTACATAGCCTTGCCTCTATTGTCCAAACTCAGAACATAGAATATCAAGAAGGAAAAGGCCTCAGGAGATTATCTTGTCTAGGTGTTCTTAGCCTTTTTTGTGTGTCACAGGTCCCTCCAGCAGTCTGGTGAAGTGGATGGATCCTTTCTTAGAACCATGTTTTCACTCCACAAAATATCAAGATTACAAAGGAAATCATTTATGTTGAAATACAGTTATCAAAATATTAGAAAAACAAGTTCGCCGACCCCAGGCTAAGAATTTTAGATCTAGTTCAGTTTACAGATGAGGAAACTGAGCCTCAGAGAGTGGAAGTGACTTGCCTGAGGTCCGAAAGCTAGTGGATGACAGTGAAGAGACTAGAGTCAAGCTCTCTTTCGACCACACCCCACTGTCTTTATCACATGTTACAGTGCCCCTCTGGGTTGACTTATTTGTATTTTAATTGAAGTCTTTGGGCAAGGTGGTAGAGGGGTCCAGAAGGGGCAGAGGAGTCTCTCCCTAAGGTCTGCCCTTTGACATATTAAGAATCACTGGTTTAATCTCCAGACACTGAACAGTTGAGCTTCTATTTATATCCATGAGACATAAAATGGATAGAATGTTGAACCTAGCAGCAGAAAGACTTAAGTTCAAATCCTGCCTTGACACTTAACAAGCTATGTGATGCTGAGCTAGTCAATCATCTGTCTGGACCTCAGTTTCCTCATGTGAAAAGTGGGTATGTGGGGTTTGATGAGTTCCCTTTCAGCTTTAAAACAAAGATTCTCTCTCCTCCTTGAAGTTTCCACTCAAGGCCACAGAGGACCTCATATAGTACAAGTAGTTCTCAAATACATTGGAAAGAAACTGAGCATGTGGCCCTACAGGCCTTCTCCAGCGCTTCCTCCATAACCACCAAGCAAAGGACCCAACCTGGTTTGTTTCATTGCATGAGCCGGCTCTCTGCAGCAGCCAGGGAACCACCCTGCCCTGTGCCCTTCAAAGCCAATGGAAACCATATGAGTAGCCCTGCCCCTTCCTGCCTTCTTCCCTTCACATCTCAACTCTTTCATCAAAGCCCTTGGAATCCTGAGCACAGCTCAGCCCTGGCCCACAGTATGTAGCCAGGCCTAGGGGAAAATGATGAAGTAGAAGGTTTGGTTTGGCTTAAAACCTATGAGTATCTCTGGCTGCCCAAGGCACTAGCCACTCACCTAGGTGTCCCATACAAGACAGTTTCCTATCTTCTAGATCAGTGGTCTCCAGAGTTAGGGCTGTGACATTCTGGGGAAAAGGGGGAAGAGTGATGTGACCTGAGCCCGAGGGCTGTGTGATCAACCAGTCAGAGGATGATTCACCCTCACTGAGGGTTTATTCCCAACACAACTATACCTACCGTTATCCTCCAATATATTCCACTCCTTTACCTCTGCTGTGTAAAGTCCCAAATTACCACTCCTGTCAACCACTCAGGATAGTTAAAACCCAAGCTAATCAATACCCACAGCAACTTTGTAGCTGCCACTGGGAAAATTCCATCTCAGTTTTCTGCTGCCTAGATTACCTTGCAGTGTGGTAAATGGGACTTGGAGGGAAGACTCAGCTCCGCCTCCTCCCATGCTCATTTCAGGTTTTGTTGTTTGGAGGCAATTGAGGTTAAATGACTTGCCCAGGGTCACACAACTAATAGGTGTCTAAGGCTAGATTTGAACTCAGGTCCTCCTGACTCCAGGGCTGATGCTCTATCCACTGAGCCACATAACTGTTTACCACCCCTCATTTTCTATGGAACAGAGTGAGTCACATAGGATAATAGGTTTCGATGAATTATGATCTAGATTACAGATATTATATTATCTTTTCCCTTAAATCCATCCCTGCTCTAAGATTTTTTTATTACTGTCTAGGGCATCACTATCCTTTCAATCACCTTCAGCATCATCTTTGACTTCTCACTTTCCCTGACCCCCTACCTTCCTACATCCTCATACCTAATCAATGACCAGATCTTAGTGGTTCCATCTCCGCATCTCTCACATCTATCCCCTTCCCTATCCTCACACAGTCTCCACCCTAATTCAAGTAAATTTTACTGAGAAATAAACAAATTTTGCTGGGAGGAGTATATGATCAAAAAAGGTGTGGAGGCTACCATTTTAGATAGCCAATTATGTATGCTAGAGAGAGAGAGATAAAGATTGATGTTATTCAGACCAATCACCTTCTATTCAATTCTGAGTCTGATACAAGATCAACAGGCAGCACTTTACCCATATTGTCTCCCTGCCCTTCACTCAAACCCAACAATCCCTTGCTGCATTCCTCAGAGCCCTGCTCTGCTAATTAGGGAAAAAAAACTGATCCCTAGTCAAGGCTCATGGGACCATAGATTTAGAGCCGGAAGACACCTTAGAGACAACTGAGTCCAACGCTCTCTCTCTACAGATAAGGAAATGGACCCAGAGAGGTTAAACAAAATCCACAGATAGGAAAGTAAGAGAGAAAGAATATGGACATGGGTCCCCCAGCTCTAGATTCTGTATTCTTGCCACTTTATCAGGCCATAGCCCCTCCAGTGTTTGCTGAATTTGATTGCACTGAAACAAATTGATTTGAATGGCTCAAGTAAAGTCTGGCCTGTGTAAGGGAAATTTTCAAAAGTTAGGAAGAAAACACCTTTCCCTCTCAGGACATGGTCATCCATGTATAGATAGGCAGGTATGTCAAGTCATTCCTCACAAGTCTTAAAGTCCTAGAGGATTAGAATCGCAAGGGGCCTTAGTGATCATTAAGTCCAACAACTTCATTTTATACTCAAGAAAACTGAGGTCCAGAGACTGCAATCCCTGGACACTTCTGTTCATACATGCTTTCATCAATATGAGTACTTTCCATGCATCTTCCCATCTGGTATGACTTGTACTTCTTTTTTTCAGTCCTCCATAGAACATGTAGTCAACACAATAAATATCTTCCCATACTTCTTTTAGAGCAGCGAGGTCATGCAGGAGATAGAACACTAGCCCTAGAATCAGGAAGTCCTGAGTTCAGACACTTACTAGCTGTGTGACTCTGGGAAAGTCACTTAATCCTGGTTGCCTCAGTTTCCTCATCTGTAAAAGGAGCTGAAGAAGGAAATGGCAAACCACTCCAGTATCTGTGCCAAGAACACCCCAAATGGGGTAACAAAGAGCCAGACACAACTCAACAACAATAGTTTTTTTAACCCCAGTGTATGATGGGTACCAGTAGGCTGTAACCCACTATAGCCCTGAGTTACAGAAGTAACACGAAAGGCATCACCTAAAATTTTTATTCTTTGAGAGTATGGCATTTCATGATTCACAACCACATAGTGTCACCAGGAAAACAGCAGTATTAAAAATAAATATATAAGGAGTATTTATCCATTAATAGCTTGAAAGTGCTTCACAATTTACCAAATACTACCCAGACCAATCTCCTCCTCTTCAATTCTGCATCTGATACACGATCAACAGGCAGCACTTGATCAAGATTTACGTGATGAACTAACTCAACAGGCTGTCCTTTCAATTAAACAGCATTATCTGGACACCCTGCATTTTTCATCCACTTTGCTGCCCCCTAGGTCTGGAGCACTCTCCCTCTTCACCTTTGCCTCCCAGCTTCCCAGACTTCCTTTAAGTCCCAAATAAAATCCCACCTTCTACAAGAAGCCTTCCCCAACCCCTCTGCATCCTAGTGCCTTCCCACTGTTGTTTCTTCTTTATCCTATATCGATTATTAAATCAATAATAAATACCAATATTATTAAATTATTTGTATGTATTTGTTTGTATGCTGTCTTCCCCATTAGACTGGGAACTCCTTGAGGGCAGGGACTGTCTATTGCCTATTTTTGTACCGCAAATGAGTCTTCCCGACTCTAAGCTCAGCACTCCATTTACTGTGCCCCCTAGATGCCCCCTTAACCCTGTTTTTTGTTCAGTTGTGTCCCAACTCTTCATGACCCGATTTGGAGTTGCCTTAGCAGAGAAACTGGAGGGGTTTTGCCATTTTCCTGTCCAGCTTATTTTATGGATGAGGAAACTGAGGCCAACAGGGTGAAGTGACTTGCCCAGGGTCACACACCTAGTAAATGTCTGAGGCCAGATTTGAACTCACAAAGATGAGTCTTCCTGATTCCAGGCCTGCTTTCTATCTACTGCACCAAGTAGCTGCCTCATTTAACTTTGCTAAGCCTTGACTGCCTCATCTATAAAATAAGGAAAATAATAGCACCCACCTCACAGAGCCATTGAAAGAATCAAAAGAGAGAACATAAATAAAACCCTTTGCAGATCCTAAATTGCAATATAAATGTCAGCTGCCATTAGGACCCATTTCTGATCAATCTTGGAAGGCTTTATGGAGGAGATGGGATTTAAGGAGCTGTTTAAGTGCTGGGCCAGCCGACTGAGGGAGGGAAGCAAGCACAGGTGGGAGGATGTCCAAGCCCATCTGGTGCCACTTTAGAGCAAGAGATGAAGAGAGCTTTGACTTCATGGAGTGGAGCCTTCCTGGATAACCTCGTTTATTAGATCTGGCAATTCTCCCCAGCTGGAAGCTTTAAAGATAGGTGGAGCACATTTATTTTACTGAAAGGAGCAAGACCCAGTGATCATCGCTGTCAGAGTTCCTTGGCATCACCATTTCCCTGCCTGTTTCTACAAAATCAAAAAGTTGCATGTTATGGGCTTCAGTGTCAATCTGTAAAATGAGGGAGGGAAGAAACAGGGATTGGGGAAAATGCAGCTAGAGAAACAGAATTAAGATTTGAGATCAGGGATCCAGATGATGCCACAGCAGCTCCAGGTGAGGAGAGGTACAGGCTGACCCTCTTGTGCACCTCTGGCTTCCCCCGAATCATCGTTTCCCCTCCCCTACCTTACAGACCCCTCCAATTCACATCCTTGACCCAGTCTGTGATTGGGAGCAGAGCCAGTCCTATGCATAGGCCCAAGATGCATCCCCATAATATGCTTTGAGGGCTGCAGAATGGTTTTACCTGCCCCCGGACTGTCTCCCGCAATGGGGCTTGTGTAGAATTATTTTTTGAGACTTCTAGAGTCAAGTATATTCTAGCCAAGTTTGTGGACTTGCAGCATATTAGATCTGGAAAGGACTGCCCAGGTAATAAGTAGCAGAGCCATGTTTTGAACCCAAATCATCAGACTTCCAAGACCAATGTTCTTTCCATTACACTTGAATACAGTCCTGACAACAATGCATTCCAAGGACTTACCCAGTTCTGAAAGGTCTGTTGGAAAAAGTTATCCAGTGGATGCTTATTGTTTTTTCTGCCTAAAGCAACTCCTGAAGACCATCTACTAAAGTACAGAGGAGTTAAGATCTGTATCTGTGGGGGGACTACTCACATAGATGAAACTGTAAATTTTTAAAGCATTGAAATAAAATGAAATTAAGTTACCTAAAGAAGGCAAATGAATGGGCTTAGTTAGTGAAGTGAAGAATCAGCCCTGCCATAAGATTTTGTGATCTTGTGAAGTACATCTCAGTATTCCCATTCGTAAAAGGGGGCTATAACAAGTTGTTCAGTTATATCTGACTCTTTGTGACCCAATTTGGGTTTTCTTGACAAAGACCCTAGAGTGATTGCCATTTCCTTCTCCAGCTCATTTTGCAGATGATGAAACTGAGGCAATCAGGGTTAAGTGACTCACCCAAAGTCATACAGCTAGTAAGCATCTGAGGCTGGATTTTAACTCAGGTCTTCCTGACTCCAGGCCTAGAGCTTTATCCACCATACCACCCAGAAGTTTTGCTATAACCCCTCTTTGCTAGAAATCAGATTGTGTAACTAGGGAAAGGTGAGATACATTTAAGCAAATATGAAACATTTGAGTAACAGCACCAAAGGAAAGAAAATAGCATAGTACACATTAGTAGTAAGACTATGAATTTGCTCCCCTAGAGAGAGACTGGCTTTACCTCCTCATCGGGACTCTAGGGGTACTCCTGAGGAGCTGAAGGTTTCTTTTTCTAATGCCATCCAGCCAAGCTGCCATTCTTATGGGTTCTCTTATCTGTGAACTGTCAGTGATTAACTCCCAGTTTCCTTGAACCAATTAACATCAATTAGCTTTTTTTAAAAAAATTTAAAATTTAATTTTTAAATTTTAAAAAGGGATTTGTATTTTGAAAATACTTCTTGTTCACTTGTGTCTGACTCTTCATCACCCTGTGTACCATAGCACATTAACACTGTCCATGGGGTTTTCTTGGCCACTTTTTTCTCCGGTGGATTAAGGCAGAGGCTAAGTGACTTGCCCAGGGTCACATAGCTAGTGTCTGAGGCCGGATTTGAACTCAGCTTTTTCCAGCTAGGTAGCCCAGTGGGTAGAGTGTGGGACCCAGAGTCAGAAAGACCCGAGTTCAAATCTAGTTTAACGTTTATTAGGTGTTTGACCCTGGGCAAGTCACTTAAACCTGTCGGCTTCAGCTTCCTCATCTGTAAAATGAACTGGAGAAATAAATGGCAAACTACTCTAGTATCTTTGTCAATAAATCCCAAATGGGGTGATGAAGGATAGGACATGATGGAAAAGTGACTGAACAGCAATGAAATGGTGACATTATTACTATTACTACTATCTGGAAAGCATAACCACTATGACTGCGATGGTGGTGGTGGGGATGAGGATGAAAAAAATCTCCTCATCTTTACCAATAGAGTTTAGTCAGGAGAATCTGGGTTCAGGTTCTGCGTCTAACCTTTACTAGCTGTGGGACTCTAGCTATGGAAGTCATTTAACCTCAGGCAACTTGCCAAGACTATAAATGGTTCTGAAGTTGAAAGGGGCCTCAGGGGTTGTCCAGTCGAACCCCTCATTTTACAGATAAGAAAACTGAGACCCAGGGAGATTTTGTGACTTAACCAAGGTCACACAGGTAGTAAGCATCAGAGATGGAATTTGAACCCAAATACTCCAACCAGAATCATCATGGTTTCCCCATACCATTCTTGAAGTTAAAAATATTCACTGTGTCAGAAGCAGGATTGGAACCTCCACCTCCAAAGAGAAATCAAAAAAGCCTAGCGGAGAGATAGAACTATCAAGTTAATGCTATAGACCACTCACTATCATGACACTATAGCTTTACTGGTAATTCTATGTACTTATGAAATCAAAAGAAAGAAGGAAGGAAGGAAGGAAGGAAGGAAGGAAGGAAGGAAGGAAGGAAGGAAGGAAGGAAGGAAGGAAGGAAGGAAGGAAGGAAGGAAGGAAGGAAGGAAGGAGGAGGGGAAGGAGAGAGAAAGAAGGAAGAAAAGAGGAAAGAAAGAAAGGAGGAAGGAAAGAGGGAAGAAAAGGAAGAAAGGAGAAATGGAAAGGGAAAAGGAGAAAGAAAAGAGGATAAGAGGAAGGAAATGAGACAAAAAGGAGGAAAGGAAGGAGAAAAGGAGAAAAAGAAAGGGAGAAGAAAAGGAGGAAAAGGGAAAGGAAAGGAGGAAAGAAAAGAAAAAAGCAGAAGGGAAAGGAGAAAAAGAAGGAAAGGAAGGAACAAAAGGTAAGAGAGGGAGGAGACAAGGAGGAAAGAAAGAAAGGGAGAAGAAAAGGACGAAAGAAAGGAGAAAAAGAGAAAAGAAAGTAAGAAAAGAGAAAGGAAAGGAGAAAAGGAAGAAGGAAAGGAGAAAAAAGGAGGAAAGAAAGGGGGAACAAAAAAAAGAGAAAAAACAAAGAACTTTTTTATTTTTAAAAGAAATCCTTTGAAGCAGGAGGATCATGGAAGTCTTCCTGGAGGAGGTGACCTCAGAGCCGGGCCTTGAAGGAGGAGCACGAATAGAACAGGATGCTAGAAGGGAAAACAATGTTCCAGGCAGAAGACAGGGCATGATTGAAGGGGTAGAGTGGGTAAAATGGGAGTTATTCTGCGGGGATAGAAAGCTGTCTAAGTGCTCCCACAATCGCTGACCTTTGAGGGGTGCAAGTTGGGGGAAGACCCTCTCCCTGAAGGAGGGAGGCCAGCAGGTCTGGACGTGGCTCATGGACCCCTAGTACTTGTTGACTTATCCGTGCAGCTTTACACATCCCATCCTTGTTTTACTCAGAGCTAAACAATAGAAATCATTTTCACCTGAAATCCAGGTGGCTGCTGGTAATGGAACACTCCTAAGTCCCTGGGGCTTCAATCAGATGAAGTATCGGCCCCTGGAAAGGCACAGGGTCAAGCAGGTGTTTCATATATCCGCTAACCAGAGCGCATTCTTCCAGAAGCTTTGGGGAACACCATAAAATGATGTGGATGGACGGGCTGGAGTGACGGGTAGCTCTTTATGGGCCCAAACATGGCTGGAACAAGCTCAGAATGCCCATCTCCTCTTGCAGATCTCCAGCACACCCCTCTGAGAAGAGGGGAGGAACTAAGGAGTCATCTTCAGGAGGTCAAAGTTTGAAACCTGGCGCCTGGGCTTGCGATGGGCTTCTGTTTTCCTGTTTCTAACATGGAGAAAATAATAAATAGCCCACGCATCTCACCAGATTGCTTGGAAGGAAAGCACTTTGCAAAACTTAAATCATTGCACAAGGAGCGGTCATCGTTGCTCATTCATGTCCAAGTCCATCACCTCACTGACCGTACTATTGGTGGAGTTTTCTTGCCAAAGATACTGGATTACTTTGTCATTTCTTTCTCCAGTGGAATAAGGCAAATAGAGGTAAAGTGACTTGCCTAGGGTCATATGACAAGGAAGCATCTGAGGCCAGATTTAAACTCCACAGCTAGAGCTCTATTCATTGAGCCACCTAGCTGACTATGAGAGACATGGTGGATAGTATAGTAAAAAGAGAATTGGCTTTGTAGCCAGAAAGACCTGGACTTGAGGCCTTCCTCTGGGTGTATGACGCCGGGCAAGTCATTTCACCTCAGTCCCCCTAATAATTCTGTAAGACTACGATTTATAGAGTAATGCTGATAATTCCTGGAAGGAGTTTGCTCACAGAGAGCTCCCTACATTGATGAAATCACAGTTCTGGACTTAAGAGTTTTAAGCACTATACAGCATTTTACAAACATCTTGGGTACAGTTTTAAGCTTTAATAGCTTAGCAATTATTACTTTCCCTAGGATTACCCTAAAAAGTTTGCCTTGTAACACTGGGTTGAGATTCAGGAAGTCCTGAATGCAAATTCAGCCTCAGATACTTGGTAACTGGACAGGTCATCTGACCTCTCTCAGCCTTAGTTTCCTCATCTAGAAATTTATAATAATAACATTTACATACCTCTTTGAGGTTTGCAAGGTGGTTCGCAGGAAGTGGGTACTATTATTATCTCTGTTTTACAGATGAGAAAACTGAGGCAGGCAGAGCTTAAGTGACTTTTCCTGGGTCACACAGCTAGTATCTGACTGGCTTTGAACCTAGGACTTCCTGATTTCAACACTTTATCCACTGAACTGCCTAGCTGCCTCTAATATGAGGGAGTTGAATGTGATAGCCTCTAAGGGTCCCTCCAGCTACCCCAGGCTTTTAACCCCTTTCCTCTCTTATCTCAAATGCTAACAGCCCAGAAAACTACAGAAGAGGGGAAAGGATGGAAGCCTGGGAGGTCCCTATGCAGAAATTATATATAACCAGAGCAGCAGAAATGGCTCATAGGAGTAAGCAATAGAAAGAATTTTGAGCATAATTTATTGAAGAAGAAATTAAGGCCCACAGAGACAGAACTGACTTGACAAAAGTCTCATAACTAGAACCCAGATCCTCTGTTTCCATATCCAGTGCCCATGACAAACAAAAATATAGGGGAAAAAACCACTCCCTCTCCTCCCATCCAGCTGCATCAGTGGCTGGTCAAGGTCACACAGAAGCAGGCTGACAATTAACTAGACCAGTCAGTGGCAGTTTGGGTGCCAGTGATGCGGGAGCCTAATTCTGATTGACAGTTCACAGGGATTATTGACATGGAAATTCTGTCCCTGTTTCAGAAATGAGAGTTCCTTAAGCAACTGAAGAAATGTGCTTTCCAGATCCAAAAAACAATTACAGGACAGGAACAGCGGTGGCATGTTACTATTCTAATTCCCCAAATGGATGTAATCTCATCCTTTTATGAAAATTCTGATGGGAGTCCATAGACTCATAGATTTAAAGCTGGAAAGATCTTAGAGGTCATTGAGTCTTTCTCTTTCATTTTATAGATGAGGAAACTGAGGTTCAGAAAAGTTAAATGACTTCCCCCAAGATCAAAATAGAAGAGCTAGAGTTTAAATCTAAATTTTCTGACTACAAATCTCATGCCCTTTCCATTGTACCACATTGCCAAGGAATAAGTTTCCTTGTTTATGCCACTCTGATGACATCTGTTCTCCCACACTAGACTATGAGTTCTTTGAGGGTAGGAATGGTGCCTATGTATGTTCTCTAACTCCCAGCACAATTGTAACCTGCATATAAGAGGTACTCATAAAAGTTGCTATTGCATTGAATTGAGCTGTGGTTGATGGCATTGGTAAGTCTGGGATATTGAGGGTGTCTTGATATATCGCTGGTCAAAATGATACATACATGATAGTGAATAGCAAATGTGGGGAGAGTATAGGCTGGAGTATCATGTGAGACAGTAGACATGACTGGTCAGCATGTCTTCAGTAATTCTCTAAATAAGGGGTTTAAACCTAGGGTCCATGCTGATAGTTGTATTTCAATGTAATTGGTCCTTAGTAATCCTGAGCATTTTATGTTATACATTGAAAAAACATTATTCTGAAAAAGGGGTGGCAAAGGGGTCTGAAAGAGGCAAAGAGCCCCTATTCTAAATAAAGGGTCACTGGCAGTCCCTCTTCTTCCCTTTCTCCCCTCTTCTTCCTTGCTCTTTCTACTTATCTCTGCCTTATGTGTTCTGCCCCCTCCCATCTGTGATTATTGTTGGATGGGAGAAAGGTAGATCATGGATATAAAGGAGGACAGGAAGGACTTCAGAAGACAAGTCCTTCATAGGGAAATGACCATTGAAATGTGATTTCCTCTGATTTGTAAGAACACAGATGGATGTGAATCCATGGAAATCCCTTTGCAAATGAAATGGAAAAAAGGGGGACACACCCAATGAAGGTGGCAGCAGTCCCAAATGGGTATTGACAGCTGATTAGTCTTCTTCACAAAGAAAACCAAGAAAAGCACAGTTATAGTTAATGAAATGGAATCTCCAGATACAACAATGATCCTGTTCATGGCCAGTCAAATTGAGCCTTAGGAGCAAGGTACGTAAATACCTAGCAAAAAATATCTCTCCCACTGGCCTTTCAAAAGGTTTGAAATTTCCATTTTAAAACCACTCTAAAATTGTGGTATATGAACATAATAGAATATTATTGCACTGCAAGAAATGATAAATACAAAAAAAAATTAGAGAAACTTGAGAAGACTTATACAAACTGAAACATAGTAAACAGGAGCAAGAGATCAATTTATGTTGTGATTATAGCATATGATAGGTGTCAAGAGTAGATAGAATTCTAGATGGAGTCAGGAAGACTAGCTGTGTGACCCTCGTCAAGTCACTTAAACTTTTAGCCTCAGTTTCCTCATCCGTAAATAGGGATAATGACACCTACATCACAAAGTTGTTGGTAGAATCAAATAGGATAATAAATGTAAAGTAATTGGCAAATCTTAACACCTTCCATAAGTTCTAGTTATTACTATATCATTATTATTATTCATGTAAAAGAAAACATTGAAAGACTTTTGAACCCTAATCAATGTTGTCTTGAAAAGATTGATGATGGTATCTCCCACCTACAAGCAAAGATGTGGTAGAAAATAAGACCAATGTGTTGACTGTACTTAATTGGTACAAGAAAGGATTCTATGTTCGAGGAAGTGTGAAGGAGACATTAAAAAAAGGAAGTGATATAAAAAATGGGTATCAACAAAATATTTCAAGAGAATAAAAAATGTGAACTGGTAGCATTTAGCTTGGAGGAAACTCATAGAGCACACTGTAGCTGTCTTTAACCATTTAAACGACTATTGGGTGGACAAGAATCCAAAAGGCAGAACAGGAAACAATAGGTAGAAGTTATGGAGAGAAAAAGTTGATTCAACATATGGAAGAGCTTTCCAGCACCTGGAGATGTCCAAGGCATCATGGTACAGTAGACAGCTAAGCTTTTAGTCAGAAGGTCCCAGCTCTGCTACTTAATAGCTATTATGACCTTAGACAAGTCAGTTAAACTTTCTAGGCCTAAATTTTTTATGGGCAAAATGAGAAGGTCAGCCTAGATCATTGGCGCCCCACTCAAATAAAATTGGGCCACTATATTTTAATCTGGTTTAGCCACACCTGAGACAGTTGTGGATTGCGTGTAGGTATTGGGTCACATGTTTGACACCTCTGGCCTAGATGACCTCTCACCTCTCTTCCAGCTCTACATCTCTGTGCAAATTTATTTATTTGTTTATAAAAATTAAACAGCCTAATGAAGAAGTGAATCTTTCTTTGTTACATGTATTCAAGCAAAGGCTGGATTACCACCTGTCAGAACTGTTGCAAAGGGATTCCTGCATTGGTCAAGAGACTGGAACTGATGACCTCTAAGATCCTCTGCTCTCCTAGGCTCTCTCACTCCCTGAGCTGGGGCTAGCTCTTTTAACCTACCTAGACCCACTCAGGCAGGTCAAGATGGTATCTCCAGAGGAGTAGACACAGCCACCACTCAACTGCTTACTCAAATTCTCTTCAAGGATCCTAGGTGTAACTTTAGTATTGGAAGATATATTCCAACTATTCATCATTATAACTCCCAAGCTCCTCTCATTGTAGTTCCTATTTATACAAAATCAGTCATATCGTATCATTGCCTCCTAAATGTGAAAAATTCAATTAATGATAAAGCAGCAAGAATACTCATATTTGCTCAGTAGATGATGAGAGTAGGAAAAATCAAAATATAAAAGTTCATCCCATAAACCTAGGTCACACTCTCTAACTAATATACACACTAGCTGTGGGAGAAAGTAGGCCCATACAGAAACCCAGAAGGGAAGCACATAAGTAGGAGAAACCGTATGCCCAAGACAACACATGCTTCTGCATAGCAGGCCTTGATTTCTTGGTTCTCTACAGAGAACAATGTATACTGTGCTTCATCATGTGGGCCAAAACCCTTCCCTGCTCTTTGTTCCCCATTCCGGTCATGATAGCTCTCTTGATGAGTAAAATTCTTTGCTACTTTCAAGTTATGGTTTGCTACTTTCACATTTAGCACATAGCCACCCTTGGGAGGGTGCTAGGATACTGTCTTTCAGTGACAAGTAGTTCCCTTAAGCCAGAGAACTGTGAAGGTTCTGGGGCTCTTAGGAGTTTCTTCTTCTTGAATGGTAGTTAGCAATAAGACCATGAAGCATTTCCCTAACCAGCTCTTCAAATAGTAGGTGGTACAGTGGATAGAATGCCTCTTCTGTGATCAGGAAGACTTATGTTCCTGAGTTCAAATCTAGTCTCAGATACTTACTAGCTGTGTGACCCTGGGCAAGTCACTCAACCCTGTTTGCCTCAGTTTCCTCATCTGTAAAATAAGCTAGAGAAGGAAATGACACCACTCCAGTATCTTTGCTAAGAAAATCCCAAATGGGGTCACAAAGAGTTGGACATGACTGAACTGACCACATAATCTATTTGTCTAATCAGCTGTCAGCAAAGCCACACCTTTTCTCACAGCGAAACGATGTAAAACCCATCTTTCCCCTACTGTTTCTCCCTCTCAAACTAGAAAGGGCAATAGAGAGTAACACCAGCCCTCCTGAAAGGTTTCCATTCTCTCAGAATGTAGATGGTTCAAGAGAAAAATAAGCTCAGAAAGCTCTTCATGACAGGATTCAGTTGTCTTCCCACAAGCCAATCAGCTCTCAGAAAATAAAAAAAAAAAACCTGTGCCTCTCTCCCATCAACACAGCTCCCAGCAAATAGGCTGCAAAGCCTTCCTGTCAACTCAGATCCAGTCTGCTTCTGTATTCTTTCTTCTATAAGCAGCTTTTCTAATCATCCACTGCACCTTGTCTCTGACTCCTACATTCAGTCACTTCTTCTCCTTTACTGCTCTTCTGCCTTTATTTTCTAATGTCTCCAATCAGGAACTCCTACTCAGGGCTTATAAGTATCTGAGGTGGGATTTAAGCTCAGGTCTTCCTGAATCTAAGTCCAAAGTTCTTGCCCACTATACTACCTCCCTGCCTAAATAGTAACACATGTGTGTCCTGGGAGATAGAAGAACTAAGAAGAGGGAAGGAGCCTGAGGATTGGGAATTGGATATGGAATGGGGGGGGGGGGGGGGGACTGGGGACCTCCACCTCACCTCCCCACAAACTTCTGGACTGGTACCCCTCCCATGGAGTTGGACAGGTTCTCTGGTCCCTTGCTGATGTACGTGAACTTTGAGATGATTCTGGATGGAAGGATAATAAGCCAGAGCAATTAAGAAAAAACCTGATCACCTGTCTTTGATATCAAGTTCCAAGACTGAACCTGGTGCTTATGAGTCCAGAGCCATAACCTGCTTTATGGTGAGGAGACAATTGGAGTCACAGGTAAAGTATAAAAGAAGACAAGTAGTCACTGCAGGTTTGAGGGTATCTCCAGAGTACTACATCTGTAAGAATCTTCAATCACTTTATAACTCTAGAATCATAAAAGGATGTTTGTTGTTGTGGGGAAGACACATGATTGGGGGGTTGGGAGGGAAGGATTAATGCAGAGCCACTGAGTTGGAGTAGAATGGGAAACAGCTATGGTATGACAGAGCAATACATTTTTAATCTGAATATCAGGCAAATCCCTTCTATTCTTTATGACACACTCTTGAGCACATTTTACTCCCTCAACTTACAAACAAAGAAACTGAGGCATGGGGAGGGGAAGAGACTTCCCCAAGGTCACACAGGTAGTAAATTGCCAAGTCAGAATTTGGACTCAGATTTTCTAACTCTAAATCCAAAGCTCTTTCCATTGTATAAACCCCCTTGTTTTACAGAGGAAGAAACTGAGTTCCAAAAGGGTAAAGGGACTTGCCCAAGATCACATAGGTAGGTATTAAGTAGTTGGTATTAAGGTATATAAGTTGGTATTATAATAGTAGGTATTAAGGATTTGAAATCCTACCCTGTGGATCCTTTCCATTGCCCCACGCTACCAAAGAAAAACCAGATGAGAAGGTTGGGAGGTGGAGGATAGACTTGAAACGAAGCTTCTGTTGCTTCAGGATGGTACCAAAAGCCACCTCTGACCACTGGAGGCTAGTTTGGGAAGGAAGAGTGTTCTGAATCACTCCAGGCATCCCAAAAGCAATGCGTTTCCCCTCAGGCTGGATGACCCCACCCACAAGGTCAGACCCACAGGGTCTGTACATCAACACAGGCCATCCTTGTTTGAGCTGAAGCTGGTTTTCCCACATTCGAATGAAATAAATTAGAGCTTTTTCAACAAGGAAGGTTTAAGGCAGCCCTTCTTGGAAAAATCTCAGCATCTGCTCTTTATTGGATTATAACTAGGAGCAAAACACGCTGAACCACCCAATTGCAGGCAATGAGGGAAACACAAACACACACACACACGTCAAATACAACATTGTTAGAGGTGGCTGTAACATGGTACACACACGCACACACACACACACACACATATCAAATTCAGCATTGTTGGGGGTGGCTGGAAAGTGTTACTCAGCAGGGAAAAGCAGCCTGGAGCCTGATCAGCATTGCCATAGGAGACTGGAGACCCAAATTACTTTGAGAAGGTCAGACACAGTGTGTGCACACTGCCCGAGACACAGACAACCACACACATGCACAGTGGAAATGAGACAAAGGCAAGCCACTAACAGAAAATGCAGTGAGAGCCATCCAAGGCTTGACCTAAAGAAGTCCCAGCCAGGGAGAATTGTTTGGAGGAGGGCTGAGGGAGTCTGGGTTAGTCTCCCACCCCAAAAGGGCTATTAAAAAAAAACAAAACAGGCTGCACCACCCCTTTCTGGGATGAGCAAATTACAAAGCTTCCTGGAAGCAAGAGGGTGGAATATGTGACCTCCAGGGTCTCTGATCAACCTCCAAAAATCTAATATTTTCATAGTTAGCCCTACAATCAGTTGGATGGCACAAAATGAACAGCTAAGGGAAGAAACAGAATGTATGCAGGGGGTCTTGTGTCATGGGCCCCTTTGGCAGTCTGGTGAAGCCTATGGACTCCTTCTTTGAATAATTTTTTTAATAAAAAAACAAAATACAAAGGATTCCAAAGGAAGCCAATTCAATTGAAATGTGGTTATCAAAACTTCTGCAAAAGGAAATTCACAGATGCCAGGTTATTCTGATATAACAGGAGTAACCCAAGTCTAGGATTCAAGAATTAGAAGACCCAGACTTAATTCTTGGCTTTACTACTTACTGCCTGTGTGTCCTTAGACAAGTCACTTGCTTCTCTGGGCCTCAGTTTCCTCATCTGTAAAATAAGGGAGTTGGAGTAGGTGACCCTTCCAGTTCTCAATCAGTGATTTTTATGGTCCTCTGATCTCTCCCTGGAAGCCAATTTCCCCAGCTATAAAATGAAGGGAGTGGCCTCAATTCAAATCAATTTAACACATATTTATTAAGGGTCCACTCTACTGGGTACCTTTATAGTTACTATACAAAAACAAAATGGAATGATCCAATAATCCAATAAACATTAATTAAGCCCCTACAAGGTGCCAGGAACTATGCTGGGTACATAGACAGTACTTGCCCTCCACTAGCTTATAAAGAGGGAAGACAACACAGAAAAGGAAGCAGGAACCAGGGATGTGAAGTGTGGGACATGGGGGTACCTGGTGTGGGGGCATCTTGTTCCATGGAATTGAAACTAGGCAGTCAGTAGTTGCAGAATGGAGTGATCAGAGAGTATAGCGTCAGTCCTCTATAAAGAAAGGCACCAAGAGGAGTTTGGTACTCTGCCCTACAACCCTCCAACCATAGAGGACAGGAGAGAAGATTGAGGGAGAGTTTATCAAGGTCTGAGACAGCAGTTTAGAAGTGCTGAGTTTATTCCATGGAGTTGAAACCAGAGACAGTAACAGATGTTAATGTGAAGCCCTCACACAAACCAGAGAAGATTAGAAGGTGGATGGGTTTGAGAGGAAACATGGTAAGCTTTCTTTTGGCTATGTTGAGTTTGCCATGCCTATTGAGTGAGTGAGACCTTTGGTGATGCAGAACTGGGGTTCAGGAGAGAGATTGAGGCTAGATAGACTTGGGATAGTTTTCATAGAGATAATACTGGAAACCATAAAAGATGAGATCATCAAAGTAGAGAGTACAGAGAGAAGAAACAAGAGAGCCCAGGACAAAGCATTGACGGATGCTCACCCTCAGCAGGACAGAGAAGGATAATGATCCAGAAAGATAGATTGAGAAGGAGCAGACAACAAGGTAGGAGGAAAAGCAAGAGAGGATGGCATCATGGAGGCCAAGGGAGAAAAGAACACTGAGGGAATTGAAGAATTTAATCTTTCATTGCCCCCAGCACCCTGAAGAAAGGAAGGGATGGCAGACATCACCAGAGCTACAGAGGAGGTGAGATTCTTTTCAGCTACGAATCTTCTGACCTAGATTCTCACCTCTAGCTCTATCACCAACCAGCTGTGTGACCTTGGATAAGACCCTTTACCACTCTGTGGCAATTTCTTCACATATAAAATGAGGATAATCTGTTCTACTTCCCAGGGCTGTTAAAGCTTCCAACAAGATAGCAAAGTGCTTTACTTCTTTGTTTTCCAAATGTGACAGTCCCTCTCCCATCTCCACACTTTTGTCCTGGCTGTTCCAAATGCCTGGCTTGCTCTACTTCCTTTTGGAATTCTGAGTTTCCTCAGCTTCTGCATGATGCCACCCCTCACTCCCCCAGTTGCTTCCTCTCCC
Organism: Notamacropus eugenii; assembly: GCF_028372415.1. Taxonomy (NCBI): domain Eukaryota; kingdom Metazoa; phylum Chordata; class Mammalia; order Diprotodontia; family Macropodidae; genus Notamacropus; species Notamacropus eugenii. Next base: position 107,975,926 of record NC_092873.1, on the reverse strand, counting down.
TCAAGGTTATCTTGTATCTGCTTCATATTTTGTGTGCAGATAGATAAAAGACATGTAGATAGACAGACAGACAATAGATTAGATAGATAGACAGACAGACAGGTAGATAGATAGATAGACAGACAGACAGACAGACAGACAGACAGACAGACAGACAGACAGACAGATAGATAGATAGATAGATAGATAGATAGATAGATAGATAGATAGATAGATAGGTAGATAGATAGATGCATGTTAGAATGTATGTTCCTTGAGGGCAAGGAATAATTCATTTTTGTCTATGTATCCCCAGGACTAAGTACAGTGCTTGGCACATTTGTTGGGGTTTCATTCAGTCATGTCGGACTCTTCGTGACCTCATTGGTCTTTTCTTGGCAAAGATACTGGAGTGGTTTGCCATTTCCTTCTCTAGCTCATTTTACAGATGAGGAAACTGAGGCAAATAGAGATTAAAATCATATAGAGTCATATAGCTAGTGTCTGAGATCACATTTGAACTCAGTTCTCCCTGATTCCAGGTCAAACACTCTATCCACTGTACCACTTAGCTGCCCAGTGTCCTTACCTCTAAAATGTGAATTGTAATAGCAGCTACTATCCAGGACTGTGTTGTAGTGAGGATCAAATGAGATAATATTTGTAAAAAGCATTTAAGTAATGTCTGACATTAAGCAGGCACTTAAGAAATGCTTATTTCCTTCCTTCCAGGGCCTTTAGTCCCTTTTGCCCCAAGAACCCAGGCATCATGGTTGGGGCTGATGAGGGCCCACAGTCCCTACTGGTCTAGCCCAGACCACACGCCTGGTCAGGCTGCATCCTCATAGCTCCCTTGCCCATGCAGGGCATTTCAGCCTCACATGCAGGATCCTCTGCTTGATGGCCAGGGCACTTTACTACCTGGTATACAATAGGTGCTTAATAAGTTCTCATTCTCCACCTCCACTCCACATATATAGGACTATTATATACATTGTCTTATTTTATACATTACTCTTATTGTGTAGAGAAAATATTGATTTTATATATATATATATATATATAGACTTCTAAATTTGTGTTTTCCTATTTTCTCCACACATTATTTGATGCCTTTTTAATGAGAGACTAAGCGAAATAGAAATCCATCTTTGGTTGGGAGCTTATTTTGATCTCATATAGTACAGCAATTTGAGATATGGATAAGTGTGGTTCTGGTTCATAACTGGTTCACTAAGTCATTTTTTTAACATTGCCTTTAAAAAGGACAGTTTAATTAAAGTAATTCATATCTGGATCTGGCCTAAGGCTATGTATATCAATGTGCCTCCTCCCAGTTGTAAGCACACAGTTCTGAAAAGACAAGAGCCAGGGGCAGCCACCCCTTGTGGGGACGCCAGTCTGCCTGGCACATTAGCTGTTGTCCACACACACTCATCCCTTCTCTTCTCATGTGCCTTCCAAAAAAGAGAAACCAGAGCTTAAGGGGGGAAAAAACAAAATGGTTAACCTCTCTTTGGACCCTGTGAAACCCTACCCTGACCTCAGAGCTTCAGCATTAGGCTTTCCCTCTGGTCTAGCTTGAGACCCAAGCTGGTTTCCTGATGGGTTATTGCCCAAAAGCCAGAAGGAAAAATAGCCACTCTAATTATGGGGTTAGGGTAAGGGAACCATAGAACATCAGAGAAATAAAAGATTTTGGAGATCCTCTATTCCAAAGTCCTCATTTTATAAATGAGGAAACTGAGGCCAAGAGGGCAAGTGATTTGCCCAAGGTCACATAACCAATAACAATAACAACTGGCATTTATAGAGAATTATAAAATCAGTAATCTGCTTTACATACATTACCTTATTTGAGCCCAATTCGCAACAGCCCTGTGAGATGGGTATTATGGGTAATATTTTCTCCATTTTTCAGATAGAAAGATTGAGGCTTAAAGACCTCACATGACTTACACTGGTGCCAGAAAAGATTTCAACCCTATTAGTCTTAATGCCCAATACAACAGGCTCTCTACTGCAGTCCTATCATCTCCCTAGCAGGATGAGGTTTCAAATCCAAGTCACAGCTTCATAGAATCAAAGATGGAAGAGACCTCAGCAAACATCTGGTCCAATCTCTTCAGTTTATAGATGACCTGGGATCCAGAGAAGTAGATAGGAGATACAATGGATAGAGTATTAAACTGGGAGATAGGAAGACCTGAGTTCACATCTGGCCTCACACTTACTAGCTGTGTGGCCCTGGATAAGTCATTTAACCTCTGTCTGCCTCAGTTCTGTAAAATGGGGATATTAATAGCACATACCTTCTAGGGTTGTTCTGAGCATCAAAAATTCAAAGCACTTTATAAGAATTTATTATTTGGTTTGAATTTTTATACTTTATTTTTTTAATCATTTTATATATATTATACATAATTTATATTTAATTTAATAATATTTATATTCAATTTTTTACATTTAAAAAACAATTTTTCACATTTTTTCTAAAAATTTGAATTCCAAATTCTCTTCCTCTAATCACTCCCTCCTTGAGGTGAGAAATTTTATGTAGATTGTATATACATGTGCAGTCATGCAAAGCATATTCCTATATTGTTGTTCATTCTTCATTTTCAAAAAGGACTAATGACATCACGAGGTGTTGTCTTGACTTGCTCGTGAACTGGCTTTAAGGGAGGCAGAGTTGCATGAAGTCATTAGCCTCACTCTCTCTTCCAGAGTCATCAAAGTCCAGAGACAAGACCAAAGCCAAATGACTAATGATGGTCTGGGATATAACAGATGACCTTGGTGAATTCAAGCCATGTTGTGAAAGAAAACACAGACCAAAACAAAACAAAACCAAACCCAAGAAAAATAAAGAAAGTAAAAAACATGCTTCAATCTGTATTCAGACTCCATCAGTTCTTTCTCTGGAGGTGGATAACATTTTTCTTCCTAAGTCCTTTGGAATTGTCTTGGGTCATTGGATTGCTGAGAATAGCTAAGTCATTCACAGTTGATCATTGCAGGATATTGCTTTAACTGTGTACTGTGTCCTGGTTCTGCTCACTTCATTTTGCATCAGTTCATATAAGTCGTTCCAGGTTTTTCTGCAATCATCCTGCTCATCATTCCTTATAACACATAGTATTCCATTACAATCTTTATAAGGATTTATTTATACCTACTCTGTCCCAGGCACTGTGCTGTGAACTGGAGTTGCAAAGGAAAAAGAAAATAAAACTCTCGCTGCCCTCAGTGGGGCTTACATCCTATCACTTCTCAGAGATGCTGTTTGAGAGGATTCCTATTCAGGGAGGGTTTGGACTAGATAACCTCTGACCTCTGTTATATCTTCCATCTCTGAGATTCTATGATTCTGTCTCTTCCTTTGAAGTGCTACAACATTTACTATCTAAAACTGGTGCCTGAAACACACCAATTTGTGTTACTGTCCTTCCCTTTGAGTGTTAGTCTTGTCTCCCTAACAAGCATTTATTATGGGTTTACTGTGTAGCAGGCACTCTGCTAGGTGCTAGAGATATACAGAGAGACAAAAGACTGTCCCTGTCTTCTTATGGATGAGACAATTAGATCAAAAGCTTCTTGAAGCAAGGGCTATGTCTTCATCATCTTCATATACTCCAATGCTCTGAATTCCATAAAAATTTGTTACTGATTAATTGATAAGTTTAACCAGCAAAAATGTCTGTCCATGGTCATGTGGTGGTGCAGGAATACAGGACCATGGAAGCAAAAATAGGATATGGATCCTCTTCCTCTCCCCTTTCCCTTCTGCCTATTGCCCTCATCTGTCTAGAATAAGTTGGTCATAGCTCTACACTGTCCTCTGCCTACCCATCTGCATGTTTTGTTTTTCAAAACAAAGAGCAAGGAAATGACCTTAAGATTCTGGCATGAATCCACTCTCCATCCCTCTCCCCTGCCACACACACACGCACATACACATACACACACACACACTCACACACCTTCCCCTACTTTCCAGAAAGGTAGGGTAGTGTAACACACATAGTGCTGAGCTTAGCATCAGGAAGACTTAAGAGTCAAGTCTACCTCCGGCATTGAGTGTGATGACAGACATATCACTTAACCTGTCTCTGGGTCTCAGTTTCTCCATCTTGAGAATCAGTATAATAATGCCTCCAGTACCTGCTTTTCAGGGTTATTGTGATAAAATAATATGTAAAGGATTTTGCAAATACTAAGGAGCTATAAAAACATCAGTTATTATTCACTGAACTGAGTCAGCATGGCAGATAGAGAAGTGTCCTTGGAAGTGTCCAAGTGTCCTTGGAATCTATGTTCAAGTCCCACCCATAATGCATATGAGTTATGTGAACCTCTCAGGTTCCCATAAGAACTAATCTGTATCGACAGAGGGAATTTTCTCACCAAAGATTCCCTATACCAATGAAATCACAGATCTAGACCATAAGATTCCTTATTTTATTTTTAATTTATGGAATAAGACAAGCATTTCCATAACATAGGACAATTAAAAAAGAAGATTGCACATGAATCTGCAAATCTAATATGCAGTACTTGATGTTCCTTTCAAATATGCAATAACATTATCATGTAAATTTCTTTTTTTTTCTAAGTTCATTGAACTGGCTACCCAAAGTCCATGAATCACTTACTTCATTCTCTAGCTGATAATAATAATTAGTATTAATATAGCACTTTAAGATTTGCAAAGTGCTTTACAAATATCTCATTTTACTGGCACCATCCTGGGAGGTAGCAACTTTTATCATCTCCATTTTACAGATGAGGAGATCAAAGCAGAGAGAAACTTGCCCAGAGTCACATTGCTAGTAAGTTTCTGAAGCTGGATTTGAACTCAGGTCTTCCTGACTCCAGGTTCAGTCATCCACTGTATCACCTAGTTGCTAAAGAAATAGGTGTTCTCTTCGATTGGAACCTGAAAGTACAAGACCTGTTTCAGGGATGTGCTAGGAAATGTTTAACCACCAGCTCTCCTGCTCTCCAATCCACACACTTTAAGTTGTAAGACCTGATGCCCTCCCCTGATACTTCCACTTCATTCACACAAAGAAGAAGGAGATAGCCAACAATTACAGTAGAATCTGCCTTCTTCCTGCCCTGGAAGCTCCTAATGTCAGCCTTCTCCTTCAGTCAGGGCTCCCACTTTCGAACCACAGGCTAAATGTATTTGCAGATCATCAAATAATGTTGAAAAGAAAGTCAGCCCTAACGAGAAATGAGTAAGAGATGGAGGCAGAAAGTAACCCCACATATCAAGGTCTTACTATTGGCATTTCCTTTCTGCCCCTTTGCCCACTTTGCCTGTTTCCTCATTTCCTACCCTTCCATTTCTATTTGTCAAAACTTTGGACCAATTACTACTCCTTAACCTGCAGTGTTTGGATTCCCCTGGGTCCCATCTGCTCCCTTGATTTCTCACCCACTTTTTGACCTGACCTCCACATTTGTGTATGCTCTGACTTCTGCTGAATTACCTGGTTTCATCCTTTCTACTATATCTTGGCTTTGAATTTCTGTTTGCTTCTAAATCTGGCTGCGCAATAGTAACCTGGCTAGAACCAAACTAAAACTATATCCATGGCATATCCTGAGTTCTCTGCCTCTCTCTCTCTGTCTCTGTCTCTGTCACTCTCTCTCTCTCTGTGTGTCTCTCCCTCTCTGTCTCTCTCTGTCTCTCTCTCCCTCTCTCTCTCTCTGTCTCTGTGTCTCTGTCTTTCTGTCTCTCTCTCTGTCTTTCTCCCTTTATCTCTCTCTGTCTGTCTCTGTCTGTCTCTGTGTGTCTCTCTCTCTGTCTTTCTGTCTCTCTCTCTATGTCTCTCCCTGTCTGTCTGTCTTTCTGTCTGTCTGTCTGTCTCTGTCTCTGTCTCTGTCTCTCTCTCTCTCTCTCTCTCTCTGTCTCTGTCTCCCCCACAACTCAACATCACTGTGAAGTCCTATAAAAACAGCAGGTCATGTCCCACCTTCAGAAGTTAGCATAACTAACTCTTTAGAGACAGTGTTCTCAACTTGAGATCTGTGAACTTTTGTTAATATTTTGATCACTGTATTTTAATACAGGGCACTTAGGTGGCACAGTAGATAGAGTGCCAATAGCCAGGAAGACTCATCTTCTCAGACTTCTCAAATCAGACTTCTTAAGAAGCCTCAGACACTTACTAGCCATGTGATCCTGGGCAAGTCACTTAACCCAGTTTGCCTCAGTTCCTTGTGTGTAAAATGAGTTGGAAAAAGAAATAGTAAACCACTCCAATAACATTGAAAAGAAAATCCAAAATGGGGTCACAAAGAGTCAGACATGAAGAAAGAGTGAACTGAAATTCTAATAAAATTGATTTCTTTGTAATCCTTCATATTTTATTTCATGTATTTAAAAATATTCTTCTGAGAAGGGGTCCATAAGTTTTACCAGACTGCCAAAGGGGTCCATGGTATACATTAAAAAAAAGGTTAAGAACTTCTGGTTTCGATGGACATCCCTGAAATCAATCAATTTATTAATCAGTAAACATTAATTAAGTACCTACTATGTACCAGCACTTTAGGGATGCAAAAAGAGACAAAAGGCAGTCAGTCCCTACCATCAAGGAGATTATAATCTAGTGGGAAAGATGACATGCAAACAAATACACACAAAGTAAGTTGGTATTCAATCATGTCCAACTCTTCATGACCCCATGGACCATAATGGTATACCAGACCCTTTTGTGCTCCACTATCTCCCAAAGTCTGTCCCAAGCTCTTCTATGACACTATATATCCATCTCATCTTCTGTCATCCCCTTTTCCTTTTGTTTTCAATCCTTCCCAACATATAGGATAAATAGGAAATATTTAATAGAGGAAAGGCACTAGAATTAAAAGGCATTGGGGAAGCCTTCCAGAAAAAAATGGGATTTTAGTTGGGACTTAAAGGAAGCCAGTAAAGTCAGTAGTCAGAGTATAGGAGGAAGAGTGTTCTAGGCATGGGGGCCTGGATGAATTGTCTTGTTCCTGGAACAGCCAGGAAGTGAATGTCCCTGGATCGAAGTGACATGAATAAGGTGTAAAAAGACTGGGCTTTGAATGACAACATATTTTATACATGATCCTGCAGGTAATAGGGAGCCACTGGAGTTAATTAAGGGAATGATGTGGTCACACCTGCACTTTAGGAAAATAGCTTTAGTGGCTGAATGTAGTATGATTTAGAATGAGGAGAAAAAGCTAGTAGCAAGACCTACAAGTCATCACAAGTGCTTAAGTCAAGGAGAGAGCAGACTGGAACAGAAGGGAAAGAGTCATCACATGGCAGGACACAGAGGTGTCAGGACACCAAGGGCACTGGGCCAGGAAAAGGGAGGGGCTGGTCCCGCCTTGGCCAAAAGCATCTGCCAAGCTATATGATAATGGTCTTGTCCACAGGCAAATCCAGATCCTGGATCACAATCACTGGAGGAGGAAGGGGATTAAGCTTATTTCACTCAAAGAAGAAATAACAGCTCACCTTTCCACAGTAACTTATTCACCATAACCTGGTCCACGAGGTGAGTATGGCCACTGTTTTTATTCACAAGAAGTGAAAATTACCTGGAGAGGTTTGAAATGACATATCCAAGGTTGTAAATCCAGGAGGGATTCCAGGGGCCATCAATCCAAACCACCACCACTGCCATTTTATAGAAAAGGAAATTGAGGAAAGAAATAAGCGTATAATAAGTGCTTGCTATGTGCCAGGCACTGGATTAAGAACTTTGCAAATATTATCTCATTTGATCCTCACAACAGCCCTGGCCGATTGATACTATTATTATCCGCATGTTTACAGTTGAGGAAACTGAGGCAGGCAGAGATTAAATGACTTGCCCAGCTAGTAAGTATGTGAGGCAGGATTCCAACTCAAGTCTTCCTGATTCCAGGCCCAACACTCTGTTCACAGTATCACACTGAGGGCCAGGGAGGCTAAGGGATTTCAACCTAGAAATGAAGAGTGAGGGCCAAGATTCAAGGTCCTGTTGCACTACAGCCCACCAGCACACTGTCAGAGAGAATGAGACAGGCAAAGAGACAAAGACAGAAACACACAAAGAAAGAGAGACAGAGATAGAGATAGATACAGATAGAAGCAGAGAGAAACAGACACCTAAAAATGGAGACAGAAAGAGACAGAGATAGCCACAGACAGGCAGAAACAGAAAGAAACAAAGAGAGAGAGAAAGGCAGAGAGAGAGACAGGGAGACAGAAACAGAGACAGAGAGAACCAGAGACCAAGAAACAGAGAGAGACAGAAAGACAGAAAGAAACAGATACTGAGAGATAGAGAGAAAGACAGAGAGAAACAAACAGCAACAAATACAGAGACACAGAGACAGAGGGATAGAGACAGAGAAAGAGACAGAGATGCAGGAAGAGACAGAGAAACAGTTGCATAAGAGAAAGAGGACAAGAATGAAAAAAATAAATAAAAGAGGAAAATAGATGAGAAAGAGAAAGAAATGGAGATAAAGAGAGGGAGAGAACAAAGGAAAGAGAAGAGAGAAGGGATTTTTTCATCACTGTAATGTTGGTAAAGCAAACCACAGTGTTATGGAACAAGTTAGCTCCCTTTGTTACTGGGCCAAAGACGGCCCCTCTGGTGCAGCAGGGGCACAGCCTACTGGCCAAAGCTGGACTTGTCCTTCAGATCGTTGCATGCAAGCTCTTCCTTCCAAAGCTGTGCTCGCTGGAGGTCTCCTGTCATGTGTGTTCGTCCATCTTTGCCGAAGAAGACCATGCCATCAGAGAAATAATGACATGACTTGCTCCTGTCATCTACAAAGGCAGAAATGGCCCTTCGATTCATCAGTTTGCTAACGTGCCCTGGGTCATCAAGCAGAGGACCTTATGTCTAAGGCTGAGACTCACTGGCAAGGGAGTTACAAGAATGAAGTCTGACAGGTCAGGGTCTAGACTGGCCCTGAAAGTAATTCTGAGGAGTTACTTTCCAGAGATCATGCTGCCATAAGTCATGGAGCAGGAGTGATTGGCATGCTGGAAGGAAGGAAATGAGTCTATTAAGTGCCTACTATGTGTCGGCATTGTGCTAAGTGTCTTTTACCAGTATCATCTCACTGGACTCCTGCAATAACCCTGGAAGGTAGATGCTATAAACATCTCCATTTAGCAGCTGAGAAAATTGAGAGAATCAGAGGCTAAATGATTTGCCCAGGGTCACAAGATTAGAAAATGCCTAAGGCTTGAATAGTGCAGTGGAGAGAGTACTGGGTCTGGAGTCAGGACTCACATCTTTGTGAGTTCAAATCTAACCTCAGACGCTTAGTAGCTGTATGACCCTGGGCAAGTCATGTCACCGTTTGCCTCAGTTTCCTTCTCTGTAAAATGAGCAGGAGAAAGAAATGGCGAAACCATTCCAGTATCTTTGCCAAGAAAACTCCCAAAAAGGGTCACAAAAGTCAGACACAACCGTAACGACTGATAATGACAACAATAACTTCCTGACTCTAACCCCAGCACTCTGTCCATGATGAATATGAATGCTGACACACTCACACACCCTCAGCAGCACAGTTATATGTGTTGAATGAATAGTGACAGTCATGAAAACCACGGGACATGGTCCAGACGAGTCCATTTGGACTCCTGGAGTTCAATCACATAGGAATCTCAATTTCCTTACTTGTAAAAATGAGGTTACATTGTTGCTCTGTAGATTTAGGCCTGGAAATAAATCAGATGTTACAAGTATGTATTAAGGACTTGCTATGTGCTAGGCGCTGGAGACACAAAGTAAAGAAGATATGTTTGGCAGTTGAATGGGGGAGGAATTAGAGTAGGGACAGGCTTGAGATGGGAGACCCATGAAGAAGTTATTGAGATAGCCCAAGTGATGAGGGGCTGCAGAAAGGTGGTGGTTGTGTGAATAAAGAGAAAGGAAGATGTATATGTGTGTATATATACATACATACATACATACATATATAAAACTGGGGTGCGCCCTTACCAATAATAGGAAAGTGAGGAAGAGGTGAGGGTTTGGGGGGAAAGAGAATGAGTTTTGGAAGGGATCTTAGAGGTCACCTGGTTCTACCCAGGTGATAAGAAATATATACATGTGTATATATACATATATATATATACATAATGTGTGTATGAGTATTCTCATCTTATAAATGAGAAAACTGTGGCCAGAGAGAAGTTAAGTGACTTACCAAAGGTCACAAGTGTAGTGCCAGATTTGAATTTCAGTCCTCTGTCTCCAAACCATTCTGTTTTTCATTCTAGTATATTGTCTCCCTACAGTATTAGATGACTGCCAAGGTCTCCTCCAGCTCTAAATCCTCCTGCCTATTACATAGATGTTGTTCTTGTTCATGTTTCAGTCATGTCTGACTCTTCATGACCCTGTTTGGGGTTTTCTTGGCAAAAAATACTGGAGTGGTTTGCCACTCCAGTGACTTACCCAGGGTGACACAGCTAGTAAGGGTCAGAGGCTGGATTTGAACTCAGGTCCTCCTGACTCCAGACCCAGCACTCTATCCAATATGCCACCTAGCTACTTATTTACATACATATAAAAAACATTAGTCAGTCAGGGAAAACCTTGGTCAATATGATGATGCTTCGCACTCCCCAGTCTTGGACTTCCAGACTGAAACACAGCACAACTGACAGACTTTTGATCTGGGGAGGGGGAAGGAGATGTGTTCCTTTTCCTGTGAGCCATGATCAGTTAATGATGTCTTGCAGGAGAGACCCAGGCTGAGCCACATGTGTTTGCCCTAAGGTTTTTAGACCTCAAGTTCCTCATGTTTTCTTTCTGAACACAGGGCAGATAACTAGAGCTTCCTAAGGATGAATTTCCCCTGCCTAGCTTTCTGGGGATTGACAAGAGTTCTTGCTCAAGCTTATGGCATAGATAGACATGAAGGGAAAAATGCTGAGAGTGGGCTTCTCAGTCTTGAGAGTCACCTGGTGGGGAAACCAGTGGTGTGTTTGCCGTTGTTTAGTCATTTTATAGTCAGGTCTGACTCTCCATGATCCCATTTGGGGTTTTCTTGGCAGAGATACTGGAGTGGTTTGCCAATTCTTTCTCCAGCTCATTTTACAGATGAGGAAACTGAGGCAAACAGGATTAAGTGACTTGTCCAAGGTCACACAGCCAGTAAGTGTCTGGAGTCACATTTGAACTCAGGAAGATGAGTCTTCCTGTCTCCAGGCCCAACACCACCTAGCTGCCATTTAGTGGTATGCTGTTAAGTGTTTAAAAATTAACTCTTAGGGGGGAGGAATGTATGGAGGATACATAAACTTAATCTGCATTATTAGCATTTTTTCCATCACTTTCTTCAGTCTAGAAGATCTAGAACCAATAAAAATAAATCAAGCCCTGATTCATAGCATTTGCCAATCTCCAAGATGTAAATGCTCACAATTAAAATTTAATCACTGGTTCTCTCAAGCTAGTTTGAGCTGGTTCCAATACACCCAAATTTAAAAGTCTGGGCACACATACACACACACACACACATACACACACACGTGTATACACGCATTCTTCTTAGGGGGCAGCTAGGTGGTACAGTGGGTAGAGCACTGGCCCTGGAATGAGGAGAGCCTTAGTTCAAATTCAGCCTCAGATCCTTACTAACTGTGTGACCGATTGCCCCCAAAAATAAAACAACAAAAATGCTTCCTACACAAAGAATAGACTCACTCTACAGCCAAAGAATTCGAGCTGTGCCATTAGATACCAGGAGACTCGGACCTGCCAACTTGCCTGACTATTGCCTTGAGCTGCTCACATAATGCAGGCCCAAGGAAAGGGCAGTGTCCTAAAGTATGTAGGTGTCCTCTGGGAGTGCTTTTTGTCTTTCTGGACCTGTCCATGGGCCTCGGTGAGCCCTTTGCATGGTAAGTAGCTTTTGTGAAAGTGAAACAAAGGCTTTCCCATACCCAGATTATATATTGAGAGCCTAAACTAGGAGTGGAAAACCTGCAGCCCCCGGGCCACACGTGGCCCTCTAAGTCCTCATGTGTGGCCCTTTGACTGAATCTAAATTAGTTTGTTCAAGTGACTTACCCAGGATTACACAGCTAGTAAGTGTCTGAGGCCACATTTGAACTCTGATCTCCCCAACTCCAGGCCAGAGTTTTATCCACTGCACCACCTAGCTGCCTCAGGGGAGAAGTATTCAAATTCCAGTTTGTCCACTTACAGCTCCTGTGACCTTGGGCAAGACAAAAGCCCTCTGAGACTCAGTTTTCGCTCTAAAGAAGGTAATATCTTGGCTGAGCTGCCTGCCTTCCGGAAATGAAGTAGAGTACCACGCAACGGGACTTTTGTTGGCTACCATTTCCCATGGAAATACTTCAAAACTTTTTCCCTTGGAACATTTTTCCTTGTAGACAGTGGTATAGACAATACTACTATCAAAGAAAGCTTGTGACTTTTTCTTTCTAGCCCTAAGTGGGCAGAAAGGAACCAGATATTACATTGTCATGCCCTAGTAGGTAGAGAATGAGATGGGAGATGGTGGACATGACCACGTCATCTTGCCTGGGTCTCTGTGAATGGGCTCAGATAGTGTGTTTGCTAATGCCTCTGTCTCCAAGTCAGTATGGCCACAGAGGGAGCCCTGTCTTGAGACAAAAACAGAAGAAGAGGTGATGATATAGTAGAAAAATAACTAGATTTGTCACCCCAAAGCATGGGTTCAAATCCCAGTTCTCTCATCTACTCTCTTGTGTGACCTTGGATAAAACATATCCCCAGTCTGAGCCTTGGTTTCCTCCTTTGCAAAATCAAGGGATAGCTAAGGTCTGACCTAGTTCTAACACTCTGTGATCCTACAAAGCCATCAGAGAGCAAATTGCTTATTTGCACTTTTGAGGTCAGCTTTACATTTAAGGGGAGTAAGTCCAGATTAAAAGAATGGAGAGAAGATCACTGGCTTAAAAATGTCTCCCACAGATGCCCAAAATTCCACCATTATTAAACTAATTCTATCATTCTAATTTTTATTGTTTGTAAAGTACTTAGCACGGTGCCTAGTGGATAGTAGGAGCTTAATAAATACAGGTTCCCTTCTCCTCCCCCACCTTTTGCAGTGCCAAGCAGATTTAGAAAGTCCTCATGCTCTTTAAAAAACAACCTCTCAGTTTCCTTTCTGAGCTGCCACTATCAGCAGTTTCTGCTCCCTTGAACCTTTTTACTTTTATCACCTTTCAAAGACTCCTGAAATCCAAAAGCTGACCCAAACTTCTTCAGATATTTCTATATATTTTTGTTGTTGTTGTTTCTAACATAGAATGTTAAATCTAGAAATTACCTTAAAGATCATCTAATCCCTTCACTTTACACTTGAGAAAGATGGGGCCTAAAGAGATTAAGCCCAAGGGTGGGGAACCTGCAGCCTCAAGGCTCCATGTGACCCTCTAGATCCTCAAGTGTGGCCCCTTGAATCTGAACTTCACAGAATAAATTCCCATAATAAAAGGATCTAGAAGACCACAAGTGGCCTCAGGGCTGCAGGTTCCCCACCCCTGGATTAACCCTTAGGTCAACAGATGATAGAGTTGATAGACTTGAACCCAGATCCCAATTCAAAATCCAGTTCTTGTATGATTACATTTGCCATACAAGCAAAAGAAAAAGGCACTAAAGATAGAAGCTGCCCACATCCAGAGCTAAGCTCAAATATGGTAAATGTAGGGAAGAGAGCAGAGAGGGAGGCGGAAAAGGACCAGGGAGCAAGTAGGGGCCACATTATTCCGTGGTTCACTGACTCACATGCAGTTGGTCTCTATTTATAACGTAGCAAGTGGATGTGGTCATTAATTTTCTCTGGTGAGCCAGAATTGGAACCAAAGTATGTGGCCCTGTGCTTAAGAACAGTAATGATCAGGAAGGCGGGAACTGTGGTGTTTAAGAGGGAGAACCCAACCGGAAGAGCAAAGTGTGGGGAGATGATTTTTGGTATTTTGGTCTGAGTTTTCCAACCATGAAGACACATGCTTTGAAAGCCCGCCTGGCAGCATGGCACAGTTCATCAGGCAATCATTTTCTGGAGTGGAACAGATCCTGTAAGGCTGGACAGATAGTGGTGTTTGCCAGGCCAGATCAGACCTAGAGAACTGGGCTGATTCTTTCTTGTAGGCACCTTGACTATAATTCCAGTAGCTGCCTCTGGATGGATAAGGGCACATCATTTCAGTCATGTGCAAATCTCCATGACTCCATTTTGGATTTTCTTGCTTATTCTTCCTCTAGTTCATTTTACAGATGAGGAAGCTGAGGCAAACAGGGTGAAGTGACTTGCCCAAGGTCACACAGCTAGGAAGTGTCTGAGGAAGAATTTTAATTCAGGTCTTCCTGACTCCAGGTCCATCACTCTAACCTCTGTATCACCTAGCTGCCTCCAGGAGCAGAGATCCTAAATCTGGGGGATATAAGCAAATATGTCTTCTGTACCAGTTGGGGCTGGTAATGCTCTCTGAGAAGCCTCTTCCTGCATCATCAACATCTTCCCTCAAAGTTCAGATTTTTCTCTCTCCAAAATCTTTGATGTTTTGCCAAATTTCATTTTTCTTTCTTTTTAAAAATTCTTTGTTACAAGAGATAACTTGCTGAATAGGAGGAGGGATGAGGGATACCTTTGAAGTAAAGGTGATATAAAATAAAAGATAAAAATAGAACTAAAAAAGAAAAAAATCAAGTACCACCTGGGAAACGCACAACCAAATGAAAAAAGAACATGAGTTCTTATCTCTGTCACCATACACAGTGTAGACCACTGCTAAAATAATCTTGACCAATTCAGGTTGGGCCAACATTTGTTACAAGAGCTAATCTGTATCACAAGGTAATGCTATGAGACAAAAACCTTGAATCCTATCCTTAACAATGCCTACTGTCATTTTCCTAAGCATTTCTTGGCATATTTCATTTTTACTGGTTTTACACACCTGGCAATCACCGTCTCTACAGTAACACTCTCCACTTGGGGACCAGTCCACAATGTGATTTTGCTTCCATAGGTCCTGCTCTCACATTCCCTCCCTGGAAGTAAAACATTCAGGGGAAGGATACTCTGCTCAATTATTCATAAACGCTCAAGAGAAAAGGACCCTACTCAATTATCCAAGCATGCTCACTAGACTTCACCTATACCAACAGATCCAAATCCCCCTTCTAAAGCTTCTTCCTGTCCTATATGGAACCACTCTGCTCATACCAAGGCCTGAATTGGTCCAGTTTCCCTTACGTTTTCTCACCTTCTTTCGTTAATCCGCATAAGGATATAGGGCATAGGCACCTCACTGTGTACCTCACAGGGGTTTCCACAGCAAATTTTACTAGGGCTCCACAGGACATTTAAAATTTCCAACCTCACCACTTAATAAATGGAACTATTCTGTATCTCTTCTGATGTATAAGTGCCATGAAAACACACTACAGGCACCCTGAACCAAAAAAGTTTGGAATTCTCTGGTACAGACTCATAAGGAGAGGACAGTATCCATTAATACCAACAGTCCTCTATTTACTCTGTCCTACTATTTTCCACCATAACTGTCTTTTTGCTGTTTTTGACAAGGAAATCCCTGCCCAAAAACCTGATCTCCAAGACTCTTTACACAATTTGCTGTCAGAGTCTCACAACCTCTGATTGGCAGGGTGTTCCAATTGCCAATAGAGGCATACGCAGGAAAATAGAGATGGGCTTAGAAGGTGTTAACAATGGACCTGGTAGCATAGAGTAATCCAAGACATCAGGCAATTTACAATCTAGCCCAGTGCACAAGACTCTTTAGAAATACACACAGCACAAGGACACACAGAGAAAGCCTACAACAAAGCTAACCTATAACAATTATCATTCTAGCTCTCTTAAGTTTTTATATGGCGTTGGCAGATATATTCAGAGTGGGAGAAGGCCTGGTGCTCCATCATTAGCAGATACTATCTTCCCAACCTCACAACTCAACCACCCTCTCTCCCTAATTGTTTAGAATGTGAGGGGGACAGCTAGGTGGGGCAGTGGATAGAGCACTAGTGCAGGAGTCAGGAAGACCTGAGTTCAAATCTCACCTCAGACACTTGACACTCACTAGCTGTGTGACCTTGGGCAAGTCACTTAACCCCAACTGCCTCATCCTGGGTCATCTCCAGTCATCCTGATGAATATCTGGTCACTGGATTCAGATGGTTCTGGAGGAGAAGCGAGGCTGCTGACCTGCACAGCACTCCCTCACTCAAAGCAAAGTCAAGTGCAAGTCGTGTCATTGTTTCTCTGTTGACATGGTCTTCTTCGGCAATGAAGGATGAACACACACAGAATGTGAGGACAGGGGCTGTTTCACTATTTTTCTGTGTGTGTCCTTAGCACTTAGCACAGGGCCTTGCACATAGTATGCACTTAATAAATGCTTTATTCATCTATGTATTAATTGATTAATCCATGTATTAACGAATTCATGTATTCATTTATCAACACAGCTAATGAATATCTACTATATATCCATCATTGTTCTAAAGACCTTAATTTAGAAAGGCCAAGGTGACCCATTACATCCCAGGCTATCTGAAGTCATTTTGACTTTTCTTGGCACTGGACTTTGATGAATCTGGAAGAGAGAATGAGGCTGCCTCACTCAAATCCACTTCATGTGCATGTCAAAACATTACCATCATGATGTCATTGGTGCTCTTTGGAAACAAAGGGTAAGCAAAAATAAAGCAGCACACAAAAGGTATGATATGGTCCCTACCTCAGTGAGCTTATAAAATTTAAGTGAGAAAATCAGATGCATGTATGCATGAAAGAACTGTAGAGGGAAAAGACCACAAATGGTTGTTGATAATCCAGAGGGAACCCTCTGTATTCTTTAGGATTTCAGAGAAGAGAAGGATCAGTGAAGGCTGGACTAGTCATGAAAAGATTCCCAATGATGCAATAGATAAGGTTCTGGTATCTGCCAACCTACCCATACTCCACATTCATCATTACAAGGTCATGCTGCAGGATTGTGAGTATCACAATTGGGAGTATTATAGAGGGCATGGTGGCAAAGTCAGAAGATGTGAGTTCTAGTCTCACCTTGTTTCATCATTGTCTGATCTCAGTTCATCCACCTCATCTTTCCAAGTCCTAATTCCCTCATCTATAAAAATGGGAACATTGATACCAGCTTGCCCATCTTCCAAAGCTATTTGTGAGGAGCAACTAAGAGCATAAAAACCTGTTCTGAAAATGTGTAGGGGCCATCCCCAGTCACCTAGACCTATGTCTTGCCACTGGACTCTGATGTCTGGAGGAGGGAGTGAGGCTGATGATTCTACACAGTTCTGCCTCACTTAAATCCAATTCACTTGCAAATCAAGACATCACCCTCCTGATGTCATTAGTTTTCTTTGGGAACAGAGGACAAATAGTAACAACAAATCTGAAAAACATAATATGCTGTATAAATAAGAGACTTTGAATGCTTCACAGCAGGGACAAGTTGGAGATACCCTTCATTCTCTCTTGTCACCGTCTCTTAAGATGAAAGCAAGACCTAGTAAGAGAAGGTTCATAGGACCATAAGTCTACAATTGGAAGGAACCTCAGAAGTAATCTAGTAAATACACACACACACACACACACACACATCTTAAATTTACAGATGAGGAAACTGAGGTCCAGGAAAGTGAAGATGACTTAACCACAGTCACACAGGTAGTAAACATCAAAGGTAGAACTTGAAGCCAAGGTCTTTGGACCTCAAAGTTATCTCTACAGGGCTTCTCACCATCCTCCCTGTATCACTCCTCCAATCCTGCCATCCCCCGCCTCCAGATTGCTTAGTCTGCAAGTTAGCCTGGCTCCCCCTGACATCCTTCTCAGACAATTAGTCACACTAGTGGCCCAACTCAGCTCAGAAGCCAAAAGCAAAACTCTTTCCAGCTGTTAGCTGCAGTGAGCACTCCTCCACCTCCACAGATGTGGCCAGCCAGTTCTTCCTCCTTACTCCTGTGGCCACAGAGAGAGAAGAGAGAAAGGAAAGAAGGAAGGACTGGTGGTCAGGGGACATAATTCCGTGGTGACTCTGGCTATGCCTTGCAGTTCCTTTGGAGAGTCAGGGGAAAGACAGATGGTCAGGTACCAAGCATTTTTGATAGTGGAGTGGACCATGACTCAGACTAGGGAGGATGGTTGGTGGGGGTGGAGAATGAGAGCAAGAGGATGCTGAGTTAAATGAGTCAGTATGGTGATATTAGGTGCCTGTAGACAGGCAGGCAACTAGTCAGTGTGGGAAGATCACTGTTGCCTGACCTTGGACCTCTGAACTCTAATACAGAGAAGCAAGAACACTGCTTTGGAGCCAGAGAAATCAGGTTTGAATTGTGACTCCATTACTTTGCACCTTGTACATTTGAGCACGTCACTTTCCTTCTTTAAAGCCTCAGTTCCCTTCTCTGTAAAATGAGGGGCAGGTGGAGCTAGATGAGCTCTGAAGTCCCTTAGGGCTCTGAATCATAATATGATCCTCTTGTCCCTCAAACTGTGCCCAGGACAGGTGCCACCGACCACTGAATCCTCAAATCCTTGGAATAGAAAAAACTTCAGAGGTTCCCTACTACTAGTTACCCCTGTGGACATAATCTAAAATTGGAAGTAGCATTGGGAAAAGAAAAAGCAGACCAAGAATCTAGAAATCTGGGGTAGCCCATATTAAGTTCTGGGTTATCCTTATCCAAACTCCCAGTCCCATTCTACATCCTTTCATATGGTCCTAGGCATATGTCTGAGAGGTCAGAGGTCTATTACTATTAGGGGCTTGAGGGTCCACTGGGGCACTTCCTCCAAAGACTACCAGTTGAAAATCAGTTTTGGTCAGCCAACCTTAAGTAGCTTTTAGAAAAGAGTATATACTAAGATGGTGCATGAAGAATAATTAGTACAAATCGCCCTTCCCCCAACACACACACATACACACACACACACACACACACACACACCTACACACCCCTACACCTGTAACACTCCCCTGTAAGTATATACAAAATTCAGAAGAAAGTGGGTTCAACTTTAAAGACTACATGTGGCAAAAGAGTAGCCCACATGGGAGTATTTTCTCCCATTCGTGAGGTGTGCAAGAAGTTCCCCTTAAAAATTATTTCTTTTCTATGCTTTTTGTACAACCATCAGTCTAGTTTGTCCTTGGTTCCTGAAATGGAGACATTCTAACCAGCTAATGTGAGGATTAGTCTAAGACACTGAATAGAAGATGGAAGATATAGAATTCTCTGGTGCCTTTGAGACTGATAAAGTCCTTCTCCCATAAAGCAGTGAGGAAGAACTGGGAAAGGCTAAGAAGCTGAGACCTCTTCTTCTCCTGGGTAGTTCCTCTCCAGAGATATGCTCTTGCTTTAATTTCTTGAAATCCCGTCTCTTCTCTACTTGCCTGATAATCTATAGACTCTGCCTGGGAAATGGTCAAGTTTCCTCTATCTAAACACAAAGTTGTTCCTGTTCAAAGGCCTTCTAACATTTCATCTCAGGCCTGCCTATGAGTGATAGATTGAGACCACCTTTACCCTGGATTCCAGCACCCACTTGATCTTGTATTACGTTGAATAAGTAACTTCATCTTTTCTGGCCTTCATTTTCTCATTTGGTAAATGAGGACAACGATGCCCCATAATTGGACTTAGTTATGAGGATTCCCTGAGAAGTATAAAATGTAATGCCTCAGAAGTTAGAGAAATTTCCTCTTTGTCTACCAAAAGGTTGGCACACCTCCTACCCCCACCCCCATTTCTCCTCCTTGGTTTTGATCCAGATAGAGGAGAGGCCAAAGTTGCAACTAGAAACCCTCTCAGTCTTCCATTATGGAAGAGAGATTTTGCAAGTGGTGCTCTTGAAGAAAAGAGAACTGTGTTCTATTTACAACAAATGTTTAACCTTGAGCTACTCATGGTATTGGAGCATTTAGAACTAGAAGATACCTCAAAGACTAGCTCAAACTCTTCATTCTAGAGATGAAGGAAATGACCTACTAGTCATTTGCCTGAGGTTAAATAGAGATCAGCTGGAATCCAAACCTAGGACCTCTGATGTTAAACCCAAACCCAGAACTCCCACGTTGCCTCTTTAATGCTTCAGAACTTTAGGTTTGCCCTTCTGTTAAATAAAGACAACATCTGACTTGAGTATCTCACCCAGTTGTTGGAAGGATCCAGTAAGATAAAACATGTTAAAATGTTTTGCAAACTCAAAAGGTATCAGATTTTATAAGGTTAGAGTAATGGTAGTGTTGGACTGGAAGCTCAATTCCGTGTGGACAGTCTCGGGCAGGTAAAAGTGGGACTTCTAAATCTTAGAGTCTTACGAGGCCCTCCATGAACAGCGGGGGTTCGAGAAGGTCAGACCGAGCTAGCTCGGCTAGCTCGGGTATTTCCGCCTCTCCCCCGGAGATACCTGATGGGTGGAGTCTCCCTGCCCTCGAGGTCGTCCCGGATTGGAGCACACCTAGTTACCTAACAGCACGGTATTGAGATGCAAACTGTGTGGCTGAAGATTAAGTAGGATTGAGGAAGCCTAAAAGCTCTTTTAGCACGTGTGGAGCCAAAGAGAAAAGTAGGGCTCCGCTTCTTTTCTTTCCTCTCTCCCCTCCCCCTCTCTCCCCGCTTGTACTTCTACTTCCAATCCCTTAAGCTTAGCCTTCTTAGGAAATCTCCCCCTCTTCATCCTAAGAAAGAAGACTCCCTGCAGTTGTAACCGAAACCCTGTAATAAAGCTCAACCCCTGTTTGACTCTGGAACGTCCTTTCTCTCATACGTGCATCCGGCGTGGCCAGCCGAAGACCTCGGGAGGTGAGGTAAGAAAGACTCGGGTAGCCCAATACAGGCCTCTAGGCTTGGCATGGTAGTACTGGTCATAGTTTCTCACTTCATTCACCTGCTTCCCATTTCCCACTTCCCCTGCTCTCTCCCCTTACCATCACTCAGACCCTGCCCTGTGGTGATAACCTCCAGTGCTAGCCACCCTCTAACCCACTACCACTCAGACCTAGGCCCGAACCCCATGACAACATGAAAAAATGGAGAGAAACCCAGTTCTTCCAAAGTGCTCAAGACAACACCAGATGAAGTTAGAAAAAATCACAAGTAAGCATCTCCATCCAATCTAAAGCTTGAAAATGAAAATATACCCAGAGATAAACAGCAGAGATGCAAAGAGTTACAAAACAGATACCTGCCTAAACCCTAGTATAGGGATCTGAAGCCTACACCCTCAGGAAGAGGAGCTGCACAAGAAAACACATGAGCAATCAGAAGAAAAAGACCAACTGACAAATGTGATAAAGAAATACTATGGATTAAGAGGAACCCAGGAGACAGAGAGAGATAAAAAGAGTAGAACTCTACAATATATACTAGTGGGGCCACAGGGAAAGAAATTACATCAGCCACAAGGGCAACATGAATGACTGGAGGAACTAAGCTGAATGATTTTAAAATGAAACTAGAATTAAAATAAGAACTCTGGATGAAACAATTGGAAAGATAGTAAATAGTTAGAAGAGAAGGCAGAGATCCTTACCCAAGCCATAGATTTCCTGAAAACCAAAGAATGGGACAATCAAACCTAAATGGTTTTATAAGATGATAAGAGCTATTCAAGCAACTAAAACATTGGAAAAATAGAGGAAAATGAAAGATATCTACTAACAAAAACAATGACCTGGAAAATAGGCCCAGGAGAGAGAATTTAAGAATCAATGGACTTCCTGAAAACCATGACCAAACAAAAACCCTGGATACCATTTTTCAAGAAATAATAAAACTGCCAAGATCTGTTAGAACTAGAGAACAAAATGAAAATAGAAAGAACTCATTGATAACCTCCTGAAAGAAACCATAGTCTGAAAACATACAGGAATATAATAGCCAAAATCCAAAACTCTTAAGTTAAAGAAGAAAAATAAAAATACTGCAAGTAGCCAGAAGAAAACTGCTAGTTTGATTTTAAGTTAATTACCAACATTAAAAATTAAAGAGCAGAACTTATGACAAATGAAAAGGAAAAAAGGAAGTCTTTAGAAATTGTTTTGTCCAAGTATATGCCAGGTTTTTTTTTTTACAAATTTTTATTTGTATTTTTTTACAGAATATTTACAAAATGGAATATTTACAAAAATGGAAAATGCCCAGGTTAATGAAATAAAATAGAAAATGTAAATAGAAAAAGATAATGAGCAGAAAGAATTCTTCAAAACAAAGACACTTACTAAGATGACATAGTAAGAACAGTTTTTATATAAACATATAAACATATAAACCTGGAGCACATACCCTCACATGGTATCATTAAAAGAGTGAACACAAATTTAAAGTACACACTGGTACCTGTGAGACACATACATAGACACATATGGCCAAAGAAACTCTTGACTCTGGTACTCCTGGCTTACTTTCTTTTCTTGTGGAGTCCTCCTGCTGCTCTCCCCTAGGCACTATATCTCTGCTGGGGAAGTTGTTCAGCTCAGTTCCCTTGCCCTCTGCCTCTCTACAGCTCTACTCCCTACTGCCAGGGCTCATTCTCCCTTGAATTCAGGTTTGGCTGTCTTCTCTACTGTGAGGGGCAACATTCCTTGAAGCTGCTTCCTGACCCAACTATCTCTCAACTAACTATCTCTCTCTGCTCTACACTGGATGCTGTGCTTCTTACAAAGTCATACATTGCGTCCCAGTATCAGAGAGTTGGAGCTGGAAAGGGCCTTTGCTCCACTTCAAAATACCATGGCAATGGTGGGAAAAGTGAGAGATCCATGCTTCCCTCTGATAGAGTTGGAAGGGTCATATGCTTCAAAGTTGCTTCCTACCTGGATTATGTGTCGAGACTGTCAAACTCAGTTTTTAAAGACCACCAGGGGAATGGCCTATGTTTGGGAAGCAAGTCAGTCAACAAATACTTACAAGTTCCTCCTGTGTGCTAGGCACTGTACTAAGAATTGAAGATACAAATAAAAACCAAATTTAGACCCTGCCTTCAAAGAGTTTACAATCTAATAGGAAAAGACAACTCACAACACGAAGATGAAAAGCAGCAGAAAAGGAGTTGGGTACCTAGTGTGGGAGAAGGACGAAGGGGTGTAGCCTGACTCAAGAAATGGAGAGATGGCTGGTCTAGGAACTCTCCTTAAATGGCATTTTTGGGAGGAATTCTCCACTCTCCACCCTCCAGTCAAAGGAAAGGAGATGCCTCTTTAATTCCATCAGAAAAACTTCACATTTTGCAAGGGCATAGACATCTTTGTTCTTCATTTAGCACATTAATAGCTCATCTTTGTTATCTGCCCCTAACTTTCTATGATACATTAGTAGGGTTGGAGAGAAATCAGAGGGTCAGGGACCAACTTCTCCCCCACCCCACATGCACACACACACATACACACATACACAAACACACACACACATGTAAAGTATAAACAGCCAGAAATGGGGCTTCTGAATTAAAACCCATTATTCTCTCCAGTCAACTAGATAGCTTCAACCCTATAGCAAGTTTCCAGTATAGTTCAGAAGATGCAACATCCACATATTAACAAAGGGATAACAGATTTCTTCCATCCTTTATAATAATAACTCACATTTCTTTAGCATTCCAGGACTTGCAAAGCATTTTCCTCAAACAACCCTAGGCAATGCAAGTATTATTAGTACTCATTTTACAGGTCAGAAAACCTAGACCCAAAGAGGCTTGGCCAAGATTAAGTAGCAGAGGAAGGATGTAAACCTAAGTGTCCTCTGATTCCAAATCCATTTTTCTTAATGTTACATTTACCGTGGTCACCTCATTGATGGAAAATGTCCATTTCCATGCAATGCTAACTGCCCATGTGTTTCCAGAGTCATCTATCATCTCACTGTGCTGCCATAGCTGGAGATAGGTTTCTTGTGTTAGAGAACTGGCAACATGGAATATTCTGGAGCGGGCTAAATGCCAAAACAATTCTAACAATGTCTGATGTTTGAATTCCATTTAAAATTAAACACACCTGCCTCTGGAGTCTTTCCCTCAATCTATCTTCTCTTAAAGGGTGGCAGAACCTATTGTCTTAGAAAAGGGAGGGGTATTTATTTGACTTGCTTTGGTAATTCATCAAACAAGTATCAGCAATGTCTCTGGGTAGCCCTTTAAAGGACAGGTAGATGGCACTGTGGATCAAGCACAATCAGGAACACTCATCTTCATGAGTTCAAATCTGGCCTCACACACTTACTAGTTGTATGACCCTGGGCAAGTCACTTCACACTGTTTGCCTCAGTTTCCTCATCTGGAAAAAGAGCTGGAGAAGGAAATGGCAAACCACTCCAGTATCTCAACCAAGAAACCCCTAAATGCGGTCACAACTGAAATAACTCAACAACAACAACAAAAAGTCCTTCAAATCCATAGGTAAGCTTCAGAAACAAAAACACTCTTTTAAGATTTGTAAAAAGGAGTGGTACCCAACACTACAAACATACTAGGGATGCTGTATTTACCACTACAAAGGGGTGAGGACCCAAGGAAGGACCAAGCTAAATGGCAGCATTTAAATTCCCTATCTTCTTCCCCTCTTTCCATTCTTCCAGAACCCATGATTTAATCAATGTGGATACTCCCTCCACTACTCAGACTACAACTTCTCTGTACCTCAGCAGGACAAACCTTGCCAATATCCCAGGAAATCAGTGTTGGAAGGGACCTACAACAGTGGAAACCATTTAGTCCAAACCAAAGCTATACACACTGATGAGAGAGAGAGAGAGAGAGAGAGAGAGAGAGAGAGAGAGACAGAGAGAGAGAGAGACAGAGAGACAGAGAGACAGAGAGAGAGAGACAGAGAGACAGAGAGAGAGAGAGAGAGAGAGAGAGAGAGAGAGAGACAGAGAGAGACAGAGAGAGAGAGAGAGAGAGAGAGCTGGAAGGGACTTTAGAGGTCATTTAGTCCAACTGCCTCATCCTATAGATGAGGAAACTGAAGTCCAAAGAAGTAAAGCAATTTGCCCAAGATCATACAGATTATAACTATTATCACCAGGGTTCAAATCTAGACATATGACTGCCATGTCTCACTCTTTACTCAGAGTGAATCACAAACACTCAGCCCCTTTCCATATGAATTTGTGTATGGACATAATTTCCTAATTTTATAAGTTGCTGTGGCTGAAGTATTAATCCAGGATCCAACTTGGTAATGAGCCCTCTAAACTTATCCAAGCTGGTCTTGGACAACAGCTATGAAATCCATCACTAGATTCATATCTGAAGTTTCTCCATCTTGGTAGAACTTTCCAGATCTTGAGTTCTACTAGCTTTAGCTTAGAGAGCACCAGATCACTTCTAGACCATAATGAGGCATCAGAGGAGGATGTGTCCTCCTCTACACAGCTATCAAAGTGATCGTTTTAAAGCATAATTTTGACCATGTAATTCTCCTCGTCAAGAAGTTTCAGTGGCTTCTGGCTGTCTGGAGGTGAAAAAGCAAGCTCCTCATTTAAAGCCTTTCACAATTCAAGTCCAAGTTGTCTTTCTACACCAATGGTGTCAAACTCAAATGAAAAGGGATCCCTGCCAGTTGTATATGACTTAGAAAACCTTAAATTAACACTATCTAAACTGTTGCATTTGTATTTATTTTGTTAAATATTTCCCAATTACATTTTAATATGGTTTGTATATAGACTAATTTTACATGACTCTTCTGTTGCAGAAGCAATCCACATTTTTATGGTAACTAGCCCAGAATATATATGTTAAGAGAGTCAGCATGGACAGAGATCAAGTATCTTGTGGTAATTGTGGTAGTGTGAGGGTGACTCTGTCAAGAAATTGGGGAATTTCCCCCTACTGTGAATACTAAAAGTTCCATAAGAGGCCCAGAAGAAAATGCATGGTAAGATAGTTTATGATGCACCTGTCTTTATGCACCAGCATCAGTGCCCTTAGCAGGTGTATTCTATACAGCATGGTGGGAGCAATATCCTAACCTCTACCACCATGCAAGTTGAGGTAGTTTTTCCTTAAAAAATATTGCAGGGGGCAGAGCCAAGATGACAGAGTAGAAGGACAGATATGCTCTAGTTCTCCCCCCATAACCCATAAAATCCTTGTGAAAAATGACTCTAGAGCAGCAGAAGCTACAAAATGACAGAGTGAAACAGATTTCCAGCCCGAGACAGCCTGGAAGACTGATAGGAAAGGTCTATCACACCAGGCTCAGAGTAGAGCACAGTCCAGCCTGGACCACGTAACACAGATAGGACTGGAGCAAGTTTCAGGGCACAGAATCACAGGTAGCAGCGATGGTTCCCAGATTTCTCAACCCACAATGCCAAAGACAACTTCAAAGGTCAGTAAGAAAGCTCTTTAACCTGGGTGAGAGGGTGGCCCCAGTCTTGGATCCAGAGCAAAAGCAGTCACTGCAACTGCAGCAGCAGCATTCACATTTGAAGCCCTTGGCCTAAAGATCCTGGGAGAATTAAGCAGCTGATATGGATATCAGCCCTGAGTGGCAGTCCTGGGTTGAGGAGGAGCCCTGGCGTGGTGGAGCTGGTGGTGGCTGTGGAGAGGGAAACCTACTTGTAGTTCCAGTACAAAAAAAAAAATGCTTATGGGTTGCTCACAGACAAGAATTCAGGCCAGGAGAGAAGTAAACTCATCTCCCTTGATTGTGCCACCTTGGAGAAACTGAGAAATTACAGGTCCCTAGAGATATCTCAGAGAACAGCTGCACAAAACCTCTGAAGCCTATGGTAGTATACCCTCCACTTGACAAAGGACTCAAAAATCAAGTAACTGACTGGGAAAATGCCCCAAAAGGGGGAAAAAAATAAGACTATAGAAGGTTACTTTCTTGGTGAAAAGGTATTTTCTTCCATCCTTTCAGATGAGGAAGAACAAAACATACCATCAGAGGAAGATATCAAAGTCAAGGCTTCTCCATCCAAAACCTCCAAAAAATATGCAATGGCCTCAGGCCATGTAAGAGCTCAAAAAGAATTTTGGAAATCAAATAAGAGAGATGGAGGAAAAATTTGGAAGAGAAATGAGAGAGATGCAAGAAAATCATGAAAAGTGAGTCAACAGCTTGCTAAAGGAGACTCAAAGAAATGCTGAAGAAAATAACACCTTTAAAAATAGACTAACCCAAATGGCAAAAGAAGTCCAAAAAGCCAACGAGGAGAAGAATACTTTAAAAAGCAGAATAGGCCAAATGGAAAAGGAGGTTCAAAAGCTCACTGAATAAAATAGTTCTTTAAAAATTAGAATGGAGCAGTTGGAAGCTAATGACTTTATGAAAAATCAAGAAACAATAAAACAAAGCCAAAAGAATGAAAAAATAGGAAACAATGTGAAATACCTCATTGGAAAGACAACTGACTGGGATAATAGATCCAGAAGAGATAATTTGAAAATTATTGGTCTACCTGAAAACTATGACAAAAAAAAAGAGCCTAGACATCATCTTGCATGAAATTATCAAGAAAAACTGCCCTGATATTTTAGAACCAGAGGATAAAATAGAAATAGAAAGAATTCATCAACCACCTCCTGAAAGAGATACCCAAAGTAAAACTCCTAAGAATATTGTAGCCAAATTCCAGAGTTCCCAGATCAAGGAGAAAATATTACAAGGAGCCAGAAAAAACAATTGAAGTATTGTGGAAATACAATCACAATAACATGGGATTTAGCAGCTTCTACACTAAGGGATCAAAGGACTTGGAATATGATATTCCAGAGGTCAAAGGAGATAGGATTAAAACCAAGGATCACCTACCCAGCAAAACTGAGTATAATACTTCAGGGGAAAAAGTGGAATTTCAATGAAACAGAGAACTTCCAAGCATTCTTGTTGAAAAGACCAGAGCTGAATAGAAAATTTGACTTTCAAATACAAGAATCAAGAGAAACATGAAAAGGTAAACAGGAAAGAGAAGTCTTAAGGAATTCATTAAAGTTGAGCTGTTTACATTCCTACATGGAAAGATGTGACTTGTAACTCATGAGACCATTTCCAGTATGAGGGTAGATAGAGGGAATAGAAATGTAGGCATGTTTGGATATGTATGTGTTTATTATACATGTGTAGGTATGTATATGTACATGGATGTATGCATGTATGTATACATGTGTGTGGTTGTATACATTATACATATGTATATTATATGTATTATATACATAACATATATACATAGACAGAGGGCACAAGGTGAGCTGAATATGAAAGGAGAATACCTAAAAAAAATAAAATTTACTGTTGAATAGAATGTACTAGGAGTAAGAAAAAGGGAGAGATAGAATGTAACAAATCATCTCACATAAAAGCAGCAAGAAAGAGCTTTTACAATGGAGGGAAAGAGTGGGGAGATGAAAGGAAATAATTGAGCCTTACTCTCATGGGATTTGGTTTAAAGAGGAATAATGCACATTCAATTGGATATGGAAATCTATTTTACCCTGCAGGTAAGTAAGGGGGAAGGGAATAGGAGAGGGAACGTAATAGAAGGGACAGCAAATTGGGGAAAGGAATAATCAGAAGCAAACACCATTGTGGGAGGACAGGTCAAGGGAGAGAATGGAATAAATGAAGGGCAGGATAGGACAGAGGGAAATGTGGTTAGTTTTTTACAGTGTAACTATTATGGAAGTGCCTTGCATTGTTATACTTGTATGACCTGTACTGAATGGCTTGTTTTCTCAATGAAGGTGGGTGGGGAGGGAGGGAGAGAATATGGAACTCAAAGCTTTAATAATGAATGCTAAGAATTGTTTTAGCATGCAACTGGAAATTAAGATATACAGGCAATGGACTATAGATATCTATTTTGCCCTACAGGAAAATAGAGGGGAAGGGGGATGGAAGAAGGGAGGACAAACTGGAGGAAGGGGTGGATGGGGTGCATGCTTTCCTGGGGTGGGGATTGGGGAGAGATGGGGAGAAAATTTTGAATTCAAATTCTTGTGGAAGTAAATGTTGAGAACTAAAAAGCAAATAAATTTAAAATTTTAAAAAAATTTAAAAGGTATTACAGCCATCTTTGAGATTTGATTGGTTCAGGGCATTAAAGGCTCAGACTGTAAGCATCACTTTCTGGTCAGATGAGGAAACAAAATAACCACAAGGAGCCACAAGCAAGGTTCTGATGCTTGACTGGCAGACCACAAAGCACAAATCATGCTGGGAATTTTACTCAGCTGTGGATACGTAAATCTTTTTTTGTTAGCTGTTGAATCACCTACATGTTTCTCATTTCATTCCAATATCAAGCATAAACTATCAGTGAGATGGCCTGAGTGGGGCCCAGCCAAGAACACGGAAGAAAACCATTTATAACTGATCTTTTATATCAGAGTTTTTAAACAGTAAGATCAATCCAATGATGGAATGGATGCCTAGTGACGTAGTAAATTCCTACTCAATGAATGTTACAGAAAACATTCCTACGTGAGATGGGATGTTGGGTCCCTCCAAATCTAAGATTTTACTATTTCTGTTGTCTCCTCATTGATGTTTAAAGAAAAATCATAGGACTTCCCTGCCTGCAAATTATCCATGTTTTCCCTCTAAGATTAGTTAGTTATTCTTGACTGTAAGCTATATCTTTTGCTTTTGGAATAGAATATCCCAAAATCTTCCTTAGGTTATAGTAAAAGTTGTTAAGTCTTGTTTACTATTCACTTTGGTTAATCAGTGCTTGAAACTGCTTCTTTCTTGGATGCTTGCAGCATTTTTTCTTTAACATAGGAGCTCTGTATTTTGGTTATACTATTGTTGGGACTTTTCCTTTTGGAGTTTCTTTCAGGAAGTGGTCAGTGGATTCTTTCTTCACTTTGCCTTCTAATTATAAGAGATCTGGAAAGTTTTCACTTGTGATTTATTGAAATATAATGTCCAGATTTTTTTAAAATCAAGGCTTTTAGGAAATCCAGTGATTCTTAAATGATCTCTTCTTGATCGGTTTTACAAGTCACTTGTTCTTGATATTAAATATCTTATATTTGAAAATATTTTTTCAATTTTTTTTATTTTGTTCTGCTGTCTCCAAGAGTCATTGATTTCTGTTTGGTCTATTCTAGTTTTTAGGAAGCTTATTACTTGACTGAATCAAGATAAAAAATGAAATAAAAGTTCTGGAGGAAAGAATTGGAAGGAGAATAAACAGCTTAGAAGAGAAATTATTACATTTCCTATGGTGAATTGTGGTCAGTGATCTTTGATGCTAACATTGTAATTGTTTTGGGTGCCACAAATCAAATCCATATAAAATTGCAAACAATCAATAAATGTTGCATGCGTTCTGACTGCTCCACCAACAACAATACTGAAATTGGGCAAAACTGATAACTCTCCAATGGCCTCTAAGTGTTCAAATGAAAGGAAGAGCCAATCAATGCTGCAAACTTCATTGTCATCTTATTTTAAAAAACTGCCACAGTCACCTCAACCTTCAGCAACCACTACCTTGATCAGTCAGCAGCATCAACATCAAGGCAAGACCCTCCATGAACTAAAAGGTTACTCCTTACTGAAGACCCAGATGATAGTTAGCATTTTTAGCAACAATATTTTAGATATATTATTGCATACTTAATAGACTACAATATAGTGTAAACGTAACTTTTATATGCACTAGCAAACCAAAATATTTGTACACAATATTGACTTTATCGTGGTGGTCTAGAACCAAACCCTCAATATCTCCTTGGTATGCCTGTATACACACATTTTGGTGAATAAATACATCAACCTCAACAGAGAAATATACAGGAATGAGGGTGGGAGAATGAGGGAAAATAATACTGAGTAGTGAATAGTTAAAAGCAAAACAAATCTCCTGATCCTCCATTAAAATGGAGGAAGAAAATAAAAGAATTGAATCTAAGGCGGTACTTAGTTTGCCTCGTAGACAACTGAGAAATGACTACATGAATTATGATAAAAGAATGTAATGGAACATCATTGTGTCATAAGAAATGATGAAAGAGATGACTTTAGAGAATCCGCAGTACTGTCAACTGATGAAGAGTGAAGTGAACAGAACCAGGAAACCAATTTATATAAGAATAGCAACTAAAGAAAACTAGCTTTGAAAGACTTCAGATCTCTGATCAACACAGTGACCAACCATATCTCAAAAGAGCACCTATGCTGAACCTCTTGACAGAGAGCTTAGGACACAAGGAACACAAAGAGGCACATCTTTCTGTAAATGACCACTGTGTAGATGGATTAGTTTTGCTTGACTTGTATTTATTTGTTACAAAATATTTTTGTTGTTTCTTTCTCATGATTTTTAATAGGATGGGGAAGGGTAGCAATAATGATGCCAACCTCCCCTTCCCCCCAAAAAAGCCATTGAAACATTTTTAATGAACAAAAGAGAACAGAAAGAAGTTCAGAAAGTAACACAGACAACTAAGACAGTTTTAAAAAGTAACATATAGAATTCATTATATACCCTTTTTTAAGGAGAAAAGGAAATAAGCATTACTAAGTGCCTTCTCTGTGCCAGGCACTGTGCTAAGCGCTTTACAGATATTATTTCATTTAATCATCACAACAACCCTCCAACGTAGGGGCTATTATTATCTCCATTTCAGTGGAGAAAACCAAAGCAGACAGAGGTTAAATGACTTGCCCAGGGTCACACAGCTAGTAAATGTCCAAGGCTGGATCTGAACTGAAGTCTTCCTGCCTCCAGCTTTCTATCCACTGTACCACTTATGTTTATGTGCCTCTAAAAGGCAAGCAGTATTAAATGGAGATTTACTGTTTCTTAGAGAACATTTTTGAGTGTGTTCTGCTGTGTTTATAGAACTGCTCTTTCTTTTGGTGTTCAAGTTCAGAATAAAAAATAAAAATGAAGAAAAAATGAATATTAAGTGGTTTTGAGAAGGAGAACACTAGCAGCTGGTGGGAACACGGAAGCCTTCATGTAAAAGGTGGTACCTGAGCTCAGTCTTGAAGGAAGCTAGGGGTTCCAAGAAATGTCAGTGAGGAGGGAGGGCATTACAGGAACGGGAGACAGCCCCTGCCAAGCCATGGAAACCAATGATGGAGTGGCCTGTGCTCAGAACAGTTAGTAAGCCAGCATAACTAAATTGCATGGCACAGCGTGCAGAGGAATATATAAGCAAATTGGAAAGCTAGAAAAAAGCCAGATTGTAAAGAGTTAACAAAGCCAACAGAAGGAGTTTATGTTTGATCCTAGTCTAGGCAATAGCCATCTTTTCTTCTCTTCTTCTTACTCATCTCTCCCTCCCAATCTGTTGCCAATAGAATTTATTAAACATGTATTTTACACATGGCACTATTCTTATGTGAAGATCTTAGTTACTCTAAAAACATGCTATAGATGTTAGTACAGGTGTACACAGATCACAGGTCACTATCCTGAAGAATCATTTACACTACATACAACTATGTTCACATCTACATCATGTTTTAGAGTCCTTTACATAGCTACAGCATCAGGTATACAACAGGTGCTTAATAAATGCTTCTTGACTGAATGAATTTATATAAATTATCTCATGCGTCCTCACAATGAGCTTGGAAGGACAAAGCTCCTATTTAAAAAATACAAAGATTCATTGCTGCTTTTTGTTTTTATGTTAGTAATTTCTCCTTCTCCTTCTCCTCTTCCCTCTCTCAAATGAACTTTCCCATGTAACAAAGTGAAGCAAGGACAGCTGATATTGTGATGGAGTCTGACCAGACATCCAGTATACTGAAGGGTGAAAATTAACATTCCCATTTCACAGATGAGGAAACTGACATTTAGGTCTATTTTATAATTCTCTAAGCTGTATTACAGTAGCCTAGGTTCAATTGAACTCAATATTTTTTAAGTGACTATTGTATACCAAACACTGTTCTGGTTGCTCGAGATAAAGAGACAAAATACTACACATTTCAAAGAACTTACCAAGTGAATGATATAAGGTAATATATTTATATATAAATTATATATAATATATAAATATGTAAAATATATTTACATAATAATTATAAGGTAATAAGGACAAAAGAGGGGTCCAGACAGAATGTTCTAGACAAATCTGAAAAGGAGAAAATGGATTTCAAATGGGGGTGAAGGGTGGAAAGAGAGGGTAGAGACAGAATGGGGGAGAGAAAATGATAGAAAGCAATAATGCCAGTTTTAGAGTTCAGAAGACCCAGATTCAAGTCCTGGCTTGAGAAACTTTCCATGGAAGAAATTCTTCACACCAATAAAAACCACTGGATTAGAATCCATACACACAGGGGATAAACTAGAAGTCTTCCCAGTAAGAACAGGTATGAAAGGATGTCCATTGTCACCATTGTTATTCCATATTGTATGGGAAATCCTAGCAACAGCAATAATAAAAAGAAATTAAAAGGATCAGAATACAGAATGAGGTGATAAAACTATCTCTTTTTGCATTTTATATAATGATACTTTTAGAAAATCCCAAAGATCCAACTTAAAAGTTAGTTGAAGAAATTAATAATTTTAGCAAAATAGCAGAATAGAAAATAAATCCACATAAATCATCTGCATTCCTATATATCACAAACAAAATTCTTCAAGAAGAGATAGTAAAAAAAAAAATACTCCATTTAAAATAACTCTAGGCAGCATAAAATACCTGGGAGTACACCTGCCAAAACAAACCCAGGAACCATATAAACAAAATTATTTTTTTAAAAACTTTTCATACAAATAAAATCAGATTTAAATAATTGGAAAAAAATGAATTGTTCATGGGTAAGCAGGGCCAATATAACAAAAATGAGTCTTACCCAAACTAATTTATATACTCAATGCCATCTCAATTAAATTACTAAAAAATATTTTACTAAATTAGAACAAATAATAACAAAATTCATTTGGAAAAAACAAATAGTCAAGAATATCAAAGGAAATTTTAAAAATGGAAAGGAAGGGGGTTTGGTAGTAGTACCAAATCTTAAATTATATTATAAGGCAGTAATTATCAAACCTATCTGTTACCGGCTAAGAAATAAAAAGGTAGATCAATATAATAGAGCAGACATACAATTTACAGCAGCAAATAAACATAATGACCTTGTATTTGACAAATAAAAAGACTTAAGATTTTAGGATAAGAATTTATTATTTGGTAAAAATTACTGGGAAAACTGGAAAGCAGTCTGACTAAAACTAGGCATGGACCAAAATCTCACACTATTTACCAAGATGAGGTCAAAATGGATATATAGATATAAAGAGAGATTTTGCAAGAAAATTAGAACATGGAACAATTATTTATCAGACTTATGGAGTGGCAAATAATTTATGAACAAACAAGAGACAGAGCAAAGTGAAGTATAAAAATAGATAATTCTGATTACTGAAAAGGTTTTGTACAAATAAAACAAATGTATCCAAGATCAGAAGAAAGGCAGAAAATTTGGGGGGGTGGGGATTATAGACAATTTATCAGATAAAGGTATCACATCTAAAATATTTAAGGAACCTTGCCAAATCTATAAAAATATGTCATTCCCCCATTAAGAATATGAACGGGCAGTTTTCCAATGAAAAAAATCAAAACAATTTACTGTCATATAAAAAAATACTCTAAATCATTAGAAATACATATTAAAATGACTTTGAGCTATCATTTTTATACCTACAAGATTGGTGAAAAGGATAGAAAGGGAAAATAACAAATGTTGGAGAGAATATGGGGGGAAAAAATGAGCCACTAATTCATTGGTGGTGGAATTGTGAACTGATCCAACCATTTTGGAAAGCAATCTGGAATTATACCCAAAGAGTTAATAAACTATCTATAGCAGGGGTGAGGAGCCTGCAGCCTCAAAGCCACATGTGGTCCTCAGCTCCTCAAGTGCAGCCCTTTGAATGCATCCAAATTTCACAGAACAAATCCGCTTAATAAAAGGATTTGTTCTGTAAAACTTGGACTCAGTCAAAAGCCCACATCCAGGGACCTAGAAGGCCACAGGTTCCCTGACCCAGAAATACCACTACTTAGTCTATTTTCAAAGATGACTAGGGAAAAAGGAAAAGAATCTATATGTTCTAAAATGTTTATAACAGCTTTTTCTTTGTGGTGGCAAAGAAATGGAAATTTCAGGGATGCCCATCAATTGGGGAATGGCTGAACAAATTGTGGTATAGGATTGTGATGGTAGACAGTAACAGCAATATTGTTTTAAGAACGACTTTGAGTAAGTTATTTTGTCTACTATAAATACCCAAATTAACTAGAAAAGACATATGAAGATACTATATGCAG
The DNA here is from genome assembly GCF_028372415.1 of Notamacropus eugenii. Taxonomy (NCBI): domain Eukaryota; kingdom Metazoa; phylum Chordata; class Mammalia; order Diprotodontia; family Macropodidae; genus Notamacropus; species Notamacropus eugenii. The sequence goes on along the minus strand of NC_092873.1, from coordinate 107,940,631 downwards.
CCAGAAAAAGAACTGATAAATAGAAGTGTGTATAGAATAATTTTACATATCTATCTATCTAGATAGATATACACACACACCTATTTGTGTCTAATGGTAGCCATGGGGGGAGGGGGGGGAGAAAAAAGGAAAAAAAAAGAAATTTACATGACAATTTTGCTTTTTATTTATAGCAAATTTGTGCATAGTAGCTTTGCAGTTTCATGCACAATCTTTTTTTATTATATTCTGTTATGGAAATGCTTGTTTTATTCCATAAATTAAAAATAAAATAAACTTTTAAAAAAGAATACATACACATGCGTATACAAATATATATTTATATATATGACATATAAATGTACACATGCATCTACATTAAACATGTGAATATACAGACAGACATACTTATGCATTTCTATATTTGGAAGAATCTGGCAGTGCTGAGAATCTTAATTGGCACATTAGAAAACCCTGTGTCTTTGGAGGCATAGAGCTAATATTTTCCCCTGCCTCTCCATCAAAATGCCAAATGAATTGCACTCTGTCTGTCAGACCAGTAACAGGGAATGACTGTGCGAGCTGGTTGGCAATCCCCCTGCCCGCCCCAAACTTCTCCCAAGTTTTCCAGGCCCAAATATTTCTAATAGTGGTGCTTTCTCATTCTAGGTTATAATCACAAGGCCCTCTGGGGAAAAAAAAGCTTCCAGTATAACAAATAGTCTACGGAGAGGTTTCATAAAATCGCCTTTAAAGACTCTTTGCAGTCAACTATGCAGCAAAATGAAGTAAGTATCATGTTGATTTGAATAAGTTATCACGTGTGCCCCACCCCCAAATCCTGGGCGGGCTGTGAAAAGACACGTTTCACTGGTTCCAAATAACGGACAAATTGTGAAAATAATGAGGGGTCTAAAGCAAAGAGCTCAGTGGCAAAATAAGAGGCAGGAAGAGCTCTGCAGTGAGCAGAATATTAATCCTCAAACCTTCCCATAGCAATGGAGAGAGGAAGCTAGAAAAGCAGCTCTCCTTCATTCTGACACTCACCTCTTGGAGAAGGCTCTCGAGGCCACTGAAGTCTGCGGTGAACTCAAGCTTCAGAAAGCCACATCTGGCAACAGCCAGCACAATCCCTGACTCTCAGGACCAACCTTTGCCTATCCAAGATGAGGTTGTCTTGAAAGACTATCCTTTTTGGCCCCCACCTTGTGAATAAATGGTAGCCTCTAACACCTCTGAAATCTAGCTTCATTCAACTGAAACTGCCCTCTCTGAAGTTAACGATAGTCTCTTAATTGTCAAATCGAAGACTTGTTTCAACCCTCACTTACCTGCTTGACATTTCCCCCATTTAATATTGGTTGCCACTCTCTCCTCTCTGGGCTCTTTGACCTAACCATACTTTCTGTCTCCTTTGCTGATTCATGATCTGTATCATGCTCATTAACTGTGTATACCAAGGGTCTGTCTTTTCTGTCTACACTCTAAAGTTGGGATCTCTTCAGCTTCCGAAGGTCCAATTTTCCTGAGGCAGATGACTCCCACTTCTATATAGTCTGCCCTGGTCTCTGAGAGACTCAACATAAAACTGAATGCACTGTCTTTCCTTCAAAACTACTGCGTTTTTAGACAACCCTATTACTTTCTATTTTTCTCAATAAGCATTAATTTTGTCCCTCACTCGTACCCAACTTAAAACAAAACGCTCCTTTTAACATACATAATTAAGTAAAACAAGTTCTCAAGTTGTCCATGTCCAAAAATGTCTCATTCCGCATCTTGAATGCATCAGGTCTCTGTCAAGTCTTTGCTTGCTGTTAACCAGTTTCTTAGCTTCATCATTAGTGTTTTCCTATTCCCATCATCCCCCATTCCCCCCTGCTTCTCAACCTTGGTGTCATCCATACCATTCCTACAGAAAAGGCTGATAAGAAATCCCTCTCATAGGGATCTTCTTTGGATGCTGTTGCGCAGGTTCCCAGCCTTCTCTTGTAGCCTAGCAAGTATTGGATACCTCTCCACCGGCTGATTTCACATCTTCCTTAAAAAAAATCAATTTGGGAAGTAAATTCCTTCAACCTATTTAGACTTTCAACTTATGCCAGCTCTCATGGTAATGCGCTAAACTTGCTGCTTTCCGTTTCTTCAAACATGTAACTGGCCTGGAACCCCACTTCTTAACTGGAAATTGCACTCCAAGGCTGCCAACAATTTCTCAGTTGCTGAAACTGAAAGCCTTTTCTCAGTTCCCTCCAGGTGCTTTTAAACTGTCAGACACACCTCCTTTAAAGTGCTCCTTGTCCTGGTTTTCATTTGATCCATCCTCAGTCACCTTTGTTAAATTGTCATCTATCTTTTTGCCCTTAAGTGTATTTCTGATGAGAGTTGGAGAGATAGGGGTAGAGGAACTCCAAAGCTGGAGTTCCCTGCATGGGCCATCTGGAGAATTCATGTACTCAAGCATTCCTGAGGTCAAGGTAAAGATTTATTATGCTTTTCAGCAGGCAAGAGTTCTTAGGGAACCTGCAACCTTAGAGGGGTACAGTTAAAGTTTATATAGGATATTCCATAGTAAAACATGTGCCAAATACGCTAACTAGGTGATTCAGGGTGGGATTAGGGAGTGGTTAAGGAGTGGTTTGTTCTTAAAAAACATGTTCTTAAAAAAACATGCACTTTTAGTATCTACTGTGGAGGTATTTTACCCAGAGCTCATCAGGAAATAGCTCAGGGCGGGAGGGGGGGGAGGGGGGAGGGAGCACGACATGGAGGTGTGGTTTTAGGCCTGAAACATCACTAAGTCAACTAGCAGTCAGGGCTGGCTCAGAAGTACCAGGTTGCTCTCATCAGCGTCTTGCTGGACAAGATAAATGTAAGGGAGTATACATACATCTAAGTCTAGGATACATATGATTGGTCAATGAGTAGTAAATGTCATTATGATCCAGTGCACAGCCCATTCAGTTAGTACACAGCTGGTTCAGACTAATAATTCTATAGATGCAACTGGCTGTTCTATCAGTAACGGAGATAATAGTTGTTGCTGGGGCAGGCTGTGTTTTTGGGTTGGGAAGAAACTGCCTGGGACAGTGTTTTGAGGCTAAGGAGAAATGTGATTTTTAAAGAGAAATGTGACTTTAGAATTGGGGTTCAAGCACATGCACCCAAGCACCCCATCACTTCCAGGCTCTGTCCTCAGTATTTTAAAATATGTATTTTACCTCCTTATCACTTCCTCTTCCATATACACTAAGACAACTGAAACACTGCCCCCATACAAAGCAAAATTCAATTAATCAACGTAATAGCCATGCCGGACAACGTATGGCTCAGTCTATACCCATCTGATGAGAGGAAAAAGGTCTGTTTCAGAAAGAAATTGCCTGGGATAGCGTTTTGAGGCTAGGCACTGATCTGGTGGTGTATATCAATCACTGTCACAATTTGGACATATTTCAAAGTTGTTTTCCTTTACACTATGGTCATTGTGTATTATTAGATCTGCTTCTTTTGCTGTACATCAGTTCATACATGTCATTTCAAGTTTCTTTGAATTCTTCCTACTCATCATTCCTTAAATAGCACAATGTTCCCATTGTATTCATACACCAGAATTTGTCCAGCCACTCCCTAATCAATTGGCACATGCTTTGCTTCCAATTTTTTAATACAAAAAGTGCTTACATCAATATTTTTGTATATCTAGGATGTTTCCCTCATTCCCTGACCTTGAGGTATATGCTCAATAGTGGGACAAATTCTACCTACAGCTCAGTGAATTTTCTAGTATAGTTTCAAACTGCTTTCAAGTTAACAAGTATTTATTAAGCACCTGCTATGTGGCAGCACATGGCTCAGAAGCAAAAAGTGAGGCTGGTGACCTTGCAGCCCTCCCTCACTCAAAACAAACTGCAAGTCATGTCATCACTTCTCTGATGTCATGGCCTTTTTCGAAAACGAAGGATGAGCACAACCTGTGAGTAGAGGGAGCTGCCTGAGTGGAGACCCAGCTAGCTGGGTAACCCAGCTCATCCTCTCCCTTCTGTCTCCCTCTTCTCCTTCCTTTGGGGTTTACTGGCTTGATGTCCTTTTTTCCATCCCTTCTTTTCTCCTTTTTTCCTTCTTTCTTTCCCTCCCTCCCTCCTTCCTTCCTTTCTTCCTTCTTTGTCTTCCCAAAATCTTAAATCCAGTGCACTCTTTGAAACTCATAGGTTGGACAATAGGTCCCTGCCCAAGCTCCACTTAGATAGCTATCTTAGAGTGATTATCAATAGTAACAGTTTCTCTTTTCCTCCCAGTTTGATTTACTTATTTTTGCTTTGGCTCATTAAAAGGGCCATTCCCTGGCTACTTCTGAAAGAGGCTTACTCATTCAATGGGCATTACCTCCCTCTAAGTGAGTACCTGAAAAGGCCTAGCCAAAAAAGGCCAAAGTCTCCATTGCATCCTGGGCCATCTCCAGTCATCCTGATGAATATCTGGTCACTGGATCCAGATGGCTCTGGAGGAGAAAGTGAGGCTGGTGACTTTGCACAGCCCTCCCTCACTCAAAACAAAATCAAGTGCAAGTCATGTCATCATTTCTCTGATGCCACAGTCTTCTTCAAAAATGAAAGATGAACACACAACTAAGCGCCATGCATTGTGCTAAATACTGAGAATACAAAAAAAGGAAAAAATTGCATCCCACCCCCCAAGGAGTTCACAATCTAACTGGGGAAGACAAAATAAAAGCAAATACATACACACAAGATATACAAGATAAATTGGGGGTAATCAGAGGAAAAACACTAGTCAATTAGCACTTATTAAGCATATACTACGTGTTAGTATGTGCCATAGGCACAGTACCAAGTGCTGCAGATACAAAGAAAGGTCAGACAGTCCCTATTCTTAATGAGCTCACAATCTAATTTGAGTGTAATATCACCTATTCTAACACTAGTATTAACGAGCACTGGGAAAGGCTTCCTGCAGAACGTGTGATTTTAGCTAAATTTGAAAGAAGCCAGGGAAGTCAAAGGGTAGAGATGAGAGAAAAAAAATTCTAGGCATAAGGGACAGACCATTGAAAATCGATGTAATCAGGAGATAGTGTGAATGAGAAACAGCAAGGAGACCAGCGACATGGATCATTGAATATGTGGAAGAGAGTGGAAGTATTAGGTTGGACGGCTTTAAAATCCAAACTGTTTTCCATAACAACTGGACTAATTCAAACACCTCCACAGTGCCCTGGTGTTCCTCCATTCCCATAGGCTCTCCAACATTTACTGTTTTCACTTTTTCTGTCATCTTTAGCAATCTGATAAGCATGAAGTAAAACCACAGAACTGCTTTAATTACTTTAATCTATTGGGGAATGGATCTCGTTCTCAATCTTTTTCTTGTTCTCTATCCTCCCTTGGTAATCTTATCAGCCCCCAAAGAATTACATCTCTGCACAGATGACAGCCAATTCTATGAATCCAGGCTTAATCTCTACTCTGAACTCCACTTGCACATTATCTACGGACTTGTAGGCATCTCCACCTGGATATCACACTGGCATCTCAAGTTAATATGTCAAAAACAGAACTCATCATTCCCCCTCACACCTCCCTCTCTCCATTTCTGTTGGCACCAGATTTGTAAACTTGGAATCCCCCTTGACTTCCCTCTCTCTCAGAACCACCCAATATCCAAGTCTTATTTGATCTGCCTCCACAACCCCTCTCTCTCCCATTCATCACCCTTTTCTCTCCTCACCACACCAACTCCAAACAACTAGAATGGCACAGAGTATTTAATAAACATTATTTTTAAAAATTAATGAATATCTGACATCAATGAAGGCACAATAATTCTCAAAAACTTTACAGTTAATTTTTATTCAAGAATTTACTCACAGGCAACACATTTAAGAATACTTAAAAATAAAAAATATGATTTTTAAAGGTCAAAACTAAAAAAAAAAAATTTAGCAATATTGCTAAAAAAAAATGATGATTCTCTTAATAAATTAACCTCCAAAAATGCTTGTGAAGTCAGAGTTTATACACAGAGAATCAGATGATAGAATCCATTCAAAACAAATAACAAATGAAAAGTCACAGACAACAGGCAAATGGGTTTGATGAACATAAACATCAGCATCATTCTTCCAGAGGATGGAAACCAGCATCTAACTCTTTCTATAACAAAATGCAAATGATGTTTCAATATTTTGACTTTAAAGTCTCTTTCTCCAGCAGCAAATCTGCATATCTTTGCTGAAGTTCCTTTTCTCTTTCTTGCTGTCGCTGGACATCTTCTTTTAGACACTTAGAAAATAAAAACATGAAATAATTGTTTAAGATTTAAACTATCTTGTGAAATATTTCAAAGCACCACCCAATATCAATAGTTGATATAGTTGAACAACTTACAAAGGAAAAAACACAAATTAATAATCACTTGTCAAAATGCTCAGCCTTCCTCAATAATCAAAGAAATTTATACTACTCTCAACCATTTAATTTTTAAGTCCCTGTTTCTTCAAATGTCTGAGACACTATCTCATACCCACAAAATGTAAGAAGGAAGAAAAAAGGAAGATAAGAAAGATGGAGGAGGAGAAAATGTTAATTTCTTAAAGATTTTTACAGCAGTATTATTCATGACTGCCCAAACTGTAAATAATCCAACGTCCAATAAGGGAATAGCTAGATAAATTGTGGTATGTTAATACAACAGAATATAATAAGAGATGTGAATGATACACAGAAATCTGGGAAGACACTTAAGAAATAGTACAAAGCAAAAAAGCAGAATTAGAACAATGGAGTACACATTAACCACAACCATATAAAAGGAAAATAAATATAGGCAAGGAAAGCTGACAAAGTCTCAGAATGCCTGGTTTTTAAGGAAATTTTATGGGCTGAAATTCATTTACTCAAATATAAATAGTTATAGTTTAATTCATTTCAACACTCTTCAAGATTAAGGTAATCATAATGAACAATATTACCTCCAGCCTCCTTGGAATTGCTGAATCCTCGTGTTTCTTTAGCTCCTCAAAAGTACGAAGCTCCAAGTGAGCTTGCTCAATTTGGTCCCATAAATCATTCAACTGTTTCATTAGTCCCATTGCTCGAGACTGGTAACCACCAAGCAAAATTTTCATCTTCTTTTCCATTTTTGCAGCTCTCTTAGCTTCTGTGGTCATGTGACCCCTATTTATCTGAAAAGAGACCATCACATCAACAAGTGAGAATAACTGACTAGGAAGATTCTTGAGATCACTCCATCTTAGGTCCATCCTAGATTTCATATCACTCATGGAAGTTTACACATAAATTTTAAACAATCTTATTTATCATGACCTTACCATTCACCATGACATGGACAATGTAAAGAGTTTTAGGGGATGCAATATACATGAAAATTCTTGGACAGATGGGTAACAATCCTATTCTAAAAAGACCCTTCGGCTGATATCCTAAAACCTACATAACTAACAGTTATCTGCTCAAGACACCTATCTCCAATGAGGACTGTGAACTATCAATTTATTCAAAATGGCCTCACTTCACAACCAGGTTTCAAGGGTTCTAGCATAATGGTCTTCACTACTGATAAGAGTAACCAACAGGTGAAGGTACTGAAGACATCATCAACACCCTCCCAAACAACAGCTAAACTGAAAACCACGTGTCAATTGTTAATATTACAAAACTTGTTATTCCTTGACTTGGGAGGAAAATGGCAGAAGACAGAGACACACTGCTCACTAAAATTATTTTAAAGTGAATTTTTAAAGTGAAAAAATCTGCCTTTCTTACATCACAGGTTTACTATGATGATCAAATAATTGAGATGTGACTATAAAAGTAATGAAAACAATTTTTGCACACCAAGATTTTTACACACTCAGATAAATGCTCTCCACTTCAAAGTTCCATTTACTTATTCCAATAAAACTATCATAATTCAAAACATTTTGAAACTTTTTTTTATAGAATTACTTTCAGAGCCTACACTATATTATTTTGAAGATCATCATTAATGGCACATCTGAGGAAGGATTTCATTTCTAGAACTAAAGTGTCAGAGGAGTTTGTACTTTATTCTAGCAGCAACAGTGAGACACTAAAGTTTCTTGAGAAGGAGCACAGCATAGTCAGACCTCAATTTGGCAGCTGTGGAAGATGGAATGGAAAGAGAACATCACTAGATGCAGGAAGACCAATTAGGGAGCTAATCAAGAAATATTAATTTGATTAGGGTCGTTAAAGGGGTAGAACCAAAATGTTTCCTTTTAGGGTTTTGACTAACATCAAGAGACTGTAGGTGTTGACTCTACAACTTGACTAACCTATGTTCAGCACCATGAAGTGCCCCTGGAAAAATTCTTTTCAATACTTGAGCCCACAGAAGAGGCTTTCTTCTTACTCTTTTCCTTTAGAACAGCATGAAATAAGGCAGCAAAGGAAATCTGCTTATTTTCGTAATACTAGAAGTCAAAACTGGAAAATTATGATCAGTAAGTCCAATTCAGGCCACCCTGATCCCCAAACCACTGCAATATGATGACAACAAACTGAATTATGCTTTCTAAAAAATTCCTTATTCTCAGATATCCTATGGCTTAGATAGATGTAGCATTTAACATGTTGATGTATCTGTTTTAGTGGACATATGGATTTGCTTGTTGTTTTAGGCTATTTTCATGGAAAATATCAAGGAGTGTTTTCCCAGAGAGCATAGCACAACAGATGCCAAATTAAATAAAGGGTAAAAGTTCACCTCCCCAGATTCTGGCTTTTCAGTACTAAAGGTATATTAGAAGTTGGAGAGCCAGGAATAAATGCTTCGATATAGCTGCCAAGACAACTCAGTGGTGCTCAATTACAACCACTGCCACCTCCATTTGAGAACAGTTAGACACCAGTAGGGTGTATTTTCTTTTGAGTAATCAAGTGCTTCATCAAGCAAAAGTACAAACAGCTACCAAAACCAGTGCTTGGTCTGCTAAGGACAAGGGAGTGCTGTGTTACTACCTAAGAGCTAAATTTGTAAAGTGGGCTAGATTTTCCTCTACATTATCACTTAATCTATTTAGGTAAAATATTTTAGCTTCAAAAAATAAAGGTTTGGAAGATTATGTCTGCCAAAAAAATTACTAAATATATTAGCAAATGATGAATTCTATAAATAAAGGATAGTAAACATGAAAAAATGTTTAGACATTTAAGACTGCCTATATCTTTAAAACTTTAAGCACTTCTGAAGTCATTTAATGGATGCTTTTGTGAGCCAGGCCCACCTAAACAAAAGCCACTCCTAGAAACAGCAGTAGTAGGTGAAAGTCTTGGCATCTGAGACATAGCTATGGATGCCTATATTGTTAAAGGAAAACATGTTCTGACTTTCATCCATGCTACACTTACAGAATTCATCATTTGCTAACACATTCAGTAATATATGTACACAAATAAATGTGTTCTATAAGCAAGGCAAGACAGACAGACAGACAGACAGACAGACACACACACACACACAAACAGAGGAGCTGTTATTTTATTTTGGAGGCAATGGTGATCTGTTGAAGCATCTTGAGCAAGAGAGCAGCATAGTCAGACCCTGCCTTTAAGAATATCAATTTGGCAGCTGGACTAGAAAAATAGAGAATACATAAGCTATTCTACTTTCGAAGCCACTTAAAAGGTCCAAATGTAACTCAATGAGAGAACTATTAATTTTGGACAAGCTGTTTTCTATCAGAAATTCTAAAAACTCACATTCAATTGTTTTGGTTTTTTTTTCTGATTTCTTTCACCATCTACCCATTCTCTATCCCAGAATGGAGGATGCTGTGCAACTTAAAGACAAATCAGGGAAAGGTTATTACAGGTAAGTTTGTAGAGAGAGGGTGGGGGTGTGTGTGTGGGTGTGTGTGTGTGTGTGTGTGTGTGTGTGTGTGTGTGTGTGTGTGTGTGTGTGTGTGTATGAAAATTAATGACTGGAAAGGAGAACGGGAGCGTGTTGCTTAGCACCCCCATGTTGGATAGTCATAATGTACCTCAATTATTCCACCTGACTAATGGGTACATTCTTTTTTAAAGTGAATACCATGACAAAACGGCTCTGTATTTTGAAACAATGGGCCATAGTAAATTACAACAAACTCTCTACAATTAATACCATACAAATGCTTTCTATAGTCCCTGTCAACAGCTGTCTCACTTTAGCAATTTTGTGAACTGTGTACTTCACTGAAGGAAAGATGTATCCACTTAAAAATATATGGACCATCATTTGGTTTCAAAGGGTAAACCAAAATTTAAAATGTGTTTTACATATTGCATATTTATAAGTTACTTCTGTAGTGTGCCACAAAATTGCTTCAAATTACTTAATTGCTTCTAAAGTTATAACATAAGGCAAATACAATTCTTCAAGTTAAGAGAACTTATTTCAACTAATGAACATACAGGTAGACTTTAAATAACCAGAAACTTTAAAAATTTGGTCATCCTGGATGAGGGGGTTGCCATTTTACAAACCAAAACATTTTTATTTTATTTCAGCTGTTTCAGGACTGAGTTTGAAAAAGTTATTTTCTATCATCCAGTTCTTTCAGTCATGTCTCATTCTTCAAGATTCCACTGGAGGTTTTCTTGGCAAGATACTAAGGTGGCTTACCATTTCCTTCTCCAGCTCATTTTACAGATGAGGAAACTGAGGCAAACAGGTTACATAACTTGCTGAGAGTCACACAGCTACTACTAAGTGTTTGAGGCTGGATTTGAACTCAGGTCTTCCTGACTCCAGGCCTAGCACTATATCCATTGGGTCACCTAGCTACCCATATAATTCAAATGACACTCCCCTATTTCCCTAATCAACGTTATTTTGCAAAAATATTCACAATATATTATCACCAAGCCTCACCAAAAGGGGGCTGCTGGCTAAAACCTGAATGCTGTCTGGCTCTGGGAAAGCTAGATAGAATAAATTCCTAGTGCTCTATACTTGGCAAAAATAAAAACAAAAACAAGAACACCAGGAAACAAACCCCAGTTCTAAACCAGAATAAATTCTGATGAGCAAGAAACATTCCAAAGGTGATTTTTTAAAATAAAGATAACTGATAGATTGACTGGGAACCTCAGAACCAGAGACCGGGCTGCCACCAGCATGGAGAAGTCAGGAAAGGCTCCTTATGGTACCCATGGAATTAATTGCTTCCTATATACCTTCATTTGTAAAACAAGGAGGCTGGACTAAAATGGTCTCAAAGGTTCATCTGGGCTCTAAATCTATCTTATAATCTATGTTGAAGTACCCCAAACTGTTTTCTCACAACCAACAAACATTAGGTATAAGTATGCCTGGGTTTCCCCTGCCTTTGTAAAAAGAGAATTTCATTTTTCCTCAGTGACTAAGGGTAATCATTATGAAGACCAACTGTTAAGACTGTCCTATACCACTATGGATTATCTGCATTCACCAGGCCCAAGCTACTGTGCTTCAAAGGATCTTGTGCCTGCTTCCTGAAGTCTCCCTGGCTCCCAGCTGCTATCAGCATGCCTTGTCAGTCAGTCGAAACAAACAATAGGAGCCTGCTGTCAGAACTGCAAAGAGAAGTCACCATGGTTTTTATTCTGCCACCAAAGGGCAATCACACTTGGAATATCCAACCCTCACTCTTCCCAAGTCAAATGTCTCAACCTCCAAAAACAAAACCTTTAACTCATCTACCAAAAAAATAAAATAATAATGTACACACACAATTTCTTTTTTAAATAGTGGGAGTTTGAGGAAGAAAAAAGTCTGAGCCCATGTCTTCTTTTCCTCACCCATCTAAAGAGATTCTGAAGTCATAACAGACTCCCATTTCATTAATAGCTCTTCTAACTCAGAAGCATGATTTCTGATGAAGTCCTCATTCATTATGTCCAGTTATGAGCCAACACTAGACATGTCAAACTCACCATCTGGCTGCAAAACTCTTCAGTGCAAGAAGCAGATATAAACATAAATGGGGAATGTTTAATAAAATAAATAAAAATATGAAACCATATAATGTTCATTTGTATTTTTCTAAGTCAGTATGTAGCTGCAGGGATCTGTTTCTATTTGAATTTGACACCAATGATCTACACCTCAAACTGGGTACCCCATGGAGGTTTCTTAATCTGCAAGTAAACCTGCACTGCGAATCATCACCATATTTGAAATGCTTGCATATTACTTCCAAAATATGTATATGTTATTTTACCTGTATTCAAAATACAAATAAACATTCTAAATCAAACATGTAACTTCTGGCTTGACTGTATTGTGATCTGTTTCATAGTAAATTAGTTCTCCAGAACTGTACGATTCTGTCCTAGTCAGAGGCATCGTCACCTCACACACTTAAGAGTGCACATTCATTAAATGCCAAATGAAAAGATTATGTGCTTGCAAGTTTATCATTACTTCTTGAACTGAGAGGGAGAAGGAGAGGGAGGGAGAGAGTAGGCAGGAGGGAAAGAGGGAGAGAAGGAAGAAGGGAAAGAGAGTGTGTACATGCTATAGTCTATAGCAGATCTGGGTTATTGGACCACAGCAGGAAGTCCTTTCTTCAGGTCCTCCTACTTACTCTTCCAACCTGTTCAGGAAAGAGATTCATAGGAAGGGGGCTGCTAGGCCTCCTGGCACAGTAGTTTTTATGAGCACTAAGCAGAGGAAATATCACAATGACCCATTCATACAAGAGGAAAACTTGGGGAATACTACATAATATTAAGGATAACCCTCATGCTCAATAACTGCTCATGAGTAATTAGGGCAGCTTTTTATATTCTGGTAACTTCTACCTGTAAGAGTTAACTCACCTATACTGTTGAGTCATTTAACAATTCCCAAATCACCAGTGATTTTAATAATTTCTAAACTACTACCATACATTTAATGCCAAAAATTACACCTAATTTAGCTTGAGCTTTGTAAAAAAATCTCTGGCTCAAAACACTGAGCTATGGGTTCCAAGAAACTACAAAAATAATTTCTGGAAGATAAATTTTGAAAGGAAGGAAAAATAAAGAGTAGACAACTAAAATGGTCAAATACAAGGAAAGAAGAACAAATTGTCTTTAAGAGTCAATTCCAAAAGTTTTTTCATTATCTTCCTGTTTGTCCAATTTAATTAAAATAAAAAATTCTAGGGAACCATGGGTATTTTGTATGTAACGCCTAACCCACTATATGAAAGATCATGTCATGCTGAAAAGCAATATGGAGGAAAAAATTTAAGAAACTCATCTTTGCTAAATACAAGCTACATGACACAAACTACATGAAGACATTTACTGTGTCTCATTATCAATGCTACTACACTGAGGATATCAGTGTGCCAAGTCTTCACAGATGACACAAGTGGCAAATGGTCCTTGCAAGAATGGCCCCATCTAGCACACCACGAAGCTAACAACCATCTAAACGCTTTCCCTAGTTTTCAGCTGCTCAGTGGAATTTTTTCTGGAGAATGTTTCTGACTTTGTAATGAAAGCCAGAAGAGAAATAGGATTCTTTGTATTCTTTGTGCAGCTAATTTTGCTAGAGAAGATTCCACAAAGCAAGACGTGCCCATACAATTCAAAGACACCACAATGGACTGCTGCCTGCATTATCTGCAGTCTTACTTCTAAGAACTCAACGCTACATAATATGTCTTCTATAAATTGACCTTGACAGTAAAACTCTGGGAGAGGGATCACTTCTGGACCTATTTCCCACCTCTAAGGAATGACTTTCCATTTTTATAACTAACATGACAAAATTTACTTTTCAGCCAAACTCCTTCAAACAGCAATTCAGATTTTCTTTCAAGTCCTATTAAATTTAAGGACTAGACCTAAATTCTGACTATTAATCTCATTTTAGCATGTATTGGAAATTATTTCACTGAAAATTATGTTCAATGATACTTAAGAGTCATACTTTCACTTAAAGTGAACTTGCTTTTGACTGAAAATGGTCTAAATCTAATTTTAGTTTCCTTTCAAAAAAGGTAGCATTTTATATGAGAAAGTGTTAAATGTGAAAAGATTTTCCAGATAACTGACGTATTTACTAAGGTAAATGACATTTGGCAAAAAAACTTATAAAAATGTATTTATGTAGGCATTAAACATCTCAGATAAAAACATGACAACCAAAGTCTACAGGGAATTAACAATGTATTCGATTATCCAGCAGAAAAATGATAAAAGATTCATTTGTGTTTATAACAATGGATAAAACATAAAAGTGAAAAGTCACAAGCCGTTTTCAAAAAGACAAAATGCAAACTATACACTATCATCTGTAAAACTAGAGAAAATCACTAATAATTAGAGAAATGGAATTTGATAACTTTAGTTATCACCTATCAAATTAACAAAGCTGGAAAAAATTTGTCAGAAGGCCTATGGGAAAACAGGCAACACTCACAGCTACTGGATCTAAGAATTGATTCAACTGTTTCTGTAAGACAATTTGGAATTACTTAACAAAAAACCGTTAGTAGTTCATACCCTTGGACCCAAAGAGCTTACCAAAAATAATGAACAAAAGCTACTGAATAGCAATATTCATAGCAGCATAACAAAATAGCATTACTCTACTATAACAGACAATGAATGTGAATATTCCAGAGAAACAAGGGAAACCCTAAATAAAGAAATGCAGCATGAAGAAAACAGAGCTAAACTAAGAATATACACAATGCCTACTACAAAGAAAATGATTATAAACAACCCTAAAAGGCAGTCAAATAACACAATGATTACACATACTGTCGTGCTCAGTTGTTTCTGCTGAACTACATTTTTTTCCCTTAAAAAAAATTTTTTTTAACCGTGGCTAGAAGAGTAAGTATATATGGAGTAAGTATATATTTAGAAATCAATATATCAATACTGAATGTCAAAATAAGATCAAAAAGTAAACTTTTATTAGATCAAAGAATTTAATTTTAAAGATATCTGGTAGAGAAAATGGAAATTGTTCAAAAGTCAAGAAAAGGTCTTTTCCTGAAGATTTTTTTATACAGAATATTCTTCCAAAATTACTAACTCTATCAATAGTACAGTAATGGAAAATTTTAGCTCCTGGAAATATATACCTTTAAGGATTACCCACAAATGTTCATCATATCAACATCCAACTGGCAATTCTTTCTGTATCTTCCCTTCAAGATCGCAGTCATGTAGAAGTAAAATTGTCTATATTTAAAATTTCACAACTCATCATCTGAAATACTTATTTGCTACTATGAAATCAGTGTCTTAATAAATAAGATGAAGAATACTCGGCTATCTACTCGTGCATCACAAAATTACGTTTAGAATTCATATTGGGGGGAAGAAAGCACAGTAAATAAGACAGAGAGAGAAACACCACAGTCCTTTAAAAAAAGGACATAGTAGCTAAATGACTGTACCCACTGCCAAACTTACATGTAAACTACCTTAATGCACCCAAATTAACAGTAAAATGAAATCCACAGGAATACACTAGAAACTTTTCTAATAACAATGGGAATGAAGCAAAGATGTATACTCATCCCACAATTATTTGACAAAATTCTAGAAATGCTAGCAACAGTTAGGCAAGAGAAAGAAATTAAAGGCATAAAGATGGGTAAAAAGAATATAAAACTATCTCCACTTGCTGATTATTTGATGATATATATGGAAATCTAGGTAATCAGCAAAGATACTAATTAAGACAATTAACAGCTTCAGCAAACAAAATAAACCCTCAAAAATCAACAGCATTTCTACATAATGCTAACCAAAAGCAAAAATAGAAAGTGTAACCTCATTCCAAATAACTACAAAATGCACAAAATATCTGTGGACCAACCTACCGCAGACCACAAAAGACTGATTTGTATGGATCCAATTACAGAGCGCTCCTTAAAGAAATAAAGAGCAATTTAAATAGCGGGAGGAATATTTATTGCTCATGGCTAGGTTGTACCAATATGATAATAAATATAAATGTAATAAAAAGACAACAATATCCAAATTAAATTGTACCTTTAACGTCAGACCAGTCCAACTACTGAGAGGACACTTTACAGAACATGATAAAATAAGAAGATTCATTTAGAAAAACAAAAGAGCTAGAATATGAAGGGAAATGGTTGAAAAGAAATAGGGATGAAGAAGGAATAGCACTTCCAGACCTCAAATCATACTATAAAGCAGCAGTCATAAAAACCATGTGGTATTGGTTAAAGAACAGAGAGAAAGATCAATGGAACAGACTAGATAAGGGAGAATCACAAACAATGGAACTCAATAACTCAGTATTTGATAAAATGGAAAACAAAAGTTACTTAGGAATCTCCTTATTTGGTAAAAATTGCTGAGAAAACTAGAAAACAAACTGGCTGAAATTAGGCTTACACCAACATTCATACAATATTCCACAATACATTCTAAATGCATATGTAAAGTTAATATTAAAAGATCACACTATAAAAAAACTGAAAGTGAAACAGATCATATGCCTCTCATAGCTATAGGGTGGAGATATATCTTAACTAACCAAGAGATAGTGACAATCATGAAAAATAAAATATATAACTTTGGTTATATAAAACTGAAAACTTCTGCACAGACAACATCAATGCATCTCAGATAAGCAGGGAAGTGACTGAATGAGGAAAAATCTTTGTATCAAATTTCTCTGATAACAGTTTGGTATCCAAGATATGTAAATAATTAATAAATACATGTAAGATTAATGGACATTCTTCAACAAGTAGTCAAAGGATAAGAACAAATAGGATTCAACAGAATTGCAAAATATGCACAAACACATAAATGTTCCAAATCACTATGGGAAATGCAAATTAACCCTGAGGTTTTACTTCACACACTGAAAACTGGCAAAAATGACAAAATATGGCAATAGTCAATGTTAGAGAGGTAGGTACACTAATATATTACTGGGAGAGTTGTGAAATGTACAATCATTTTGGAAAGCAATTTGGAATTATACAAATAAAAATGACTAAAATGTTCAGAGCCTATTAAGCAGCGAGTCCATTACTGGGCTTACACCTCAAAGACACCACTGGTAGGAGGGAGGTCCCCATACACAACAAAGGTTTTGTTACAGTAAAGAACTGGAAATGATGTTAATGCTCATCAGTTGGGGAATAGATCAACAAATTGTGGCACATGAATGTTATGAAGTATTACTGTGCTACAAGAAATTATGTATGTGATTAATACAGAGAAGTATGGAGAGATCTATATGAATTGATGCAGAGTGAAGAAAGCAGAGCCAAGAAAATAATATACACAGTGACTACAGCAATGTAAATGAAAAAACTGTTACACACCAAAAAATCAAAAGTAAAAGTAATAAAATTACGAAGATCAAAAGGGAAATATAAATGAAGATATATGAGGGATCACCCCCAATGCACCCCTTTGTGGAGGTGGGAGGGACACAGGTATTAAACACTGCACATATTTTCAAACTTTTTCAATGTACTGATCAGTTGTGCTGATTTTTTTTCCTCTTTGAAAAATTACTCTTTGTTATATGGAATGGCTCTCTGGGAGGGAAACAAAGACAGGGAGGCATATGGGGGACAACGATGATGATGTTAAAAAACAAAAGATATCAATAAAAATTTATTTTTTGAAAATGAAGTGGAAACAATAGAAGATACAGTTCACAGATCAACCAACATTTTCCTATCACTCTCATTATAAAGTGAAAACAAACACAGAGCAACAGTACACCCTACTGGAAGATATTAAGTACAGCTAAAGTATTGAGTTAAACCTAAGCAATGAAGACCTCTAAAGCATGCTCTAAAGAGAATCCCTTCACGAGGAAACCAAACTCGTGCCTCCCCCACCCCCATACCCACCCTGCTGGATCAGAGCTCTCTAATTTTAAGTTTGGTGGTTGAACAGGCAACACCAAACAGGAGTCAATATACATGCTTTTATGGAAAACAGATCATTTAAGACTCAGAACAGTTTTCAAATGAAAAATACACTGCTGTGATTTTACTTCCAAGAAATAAAATTGTTAAACTTGCCCAGTGGAAAAAATAATAATCATCTCAGCCCAAAGAAGTAAATCCTGACGTTCTAATTGTGGAACACTTATTCCTTCCTGTGAGCAATCTGTGACTCTGAGGTCTCAGGAAGGCGCACCACTACGACCCTCACAAGCAGCCATTCTGCCATCCCGCAGTTGGCACACCCCTGGCAAAAAGCCTACGCAGCTTCCGGAATTCAAAACATTCAGCTTATATAAAGAAACCACATGCTGCTGAAATTCCAACTTATTTCACAGACATGTAAAACCATTAAGCCATAACCCAGGTAAAGCATCTCTGCCCTACCACTATACCCTAGAGTTTGTGTGAACCACTACTAGCAAGCGAAGGGAGCAGTTTTTCAACTGGCGCTGGGAAGCAAGCCCCCTAAGCACAGACATTTCCTGTAAGAGGAAGTACATGATCCTTGAGCCTAGAGGAGGGCTTTACATTGGCCCTCAGAGTGTCCAGAGTTAATTCCTCTCAAACCCAAATGCTACAGACTTATAATGGACCTGGGTAATACCCTGAGGTCCCATCAATTTCTCTGTATAATTACTAAGTAAGGCCAAGGAGGATTAGGAAACTATTCTGCTTATTTCTCTTTGGCATCTATTAGCGTATGGGCATGATAACCTGTTCTAAATTTAAAGCATACTAAATTCTCTTATTCTGAATCTTTCAGTAACACTAAGATCTGGCTTACTAGGGAAACAGCATTATAAAAAAGTCACATTTAAATAAGAGGAAAAAGGATACCAACCTCAAGTCTCTTTTCAAGTGATTCAATCCTGTCCTTTTTGCTCGCCAAGTTGGCTCGTGTGTATCGGCTCTGCCCAGGTAGATATAACACTTGACTGTAACACTCTTCCCACACCTGGTTATAAGCTTCATTTGACAGCTCACCATGGCCCATTCCTTGTTTTACTACTTCCATCTCCTGTGTCAGAAGGTCTTGAGCCTGTTTGTGGTAATAATTTAAATAAGAATGCCATGAATACTTGCCGTCACCAAGTTTATAATGAAAACTTTATTAAGGATTAGGTTTCTAAGGTAAGGCAAAACTTGGTAGAAGAAACTATGTAGCTAGACAAAGTGAACTAGGAGGTCTGTGAGGTCATACAGATTGGTGATCAAAAAGTTTAGTCAAATGCCAAATACTATCCATGTTCCCTTTTCTTCCCCTTTCTCCCAAATCCTTTCCCTTCATTTATGCCTCACAGACTCCAACAAATACTGTGAATCAGAGCCATGTTGTGGGGATTTTGTTACTGAAACACGGTTCCTTCTTTAGGAATACCCTCTAGGCTATCAGACAATTGAGTCAGGCACATAGAACAAATTTTAGTATGCTCAGGCTCTCCTATCAACTGTTCTGAGAGACTAAGGAAATCTGCCCAACTCCATCACGGTGCACTGCCAAAAGGGCAGTCCAGACTGATATATTCAAGTCTACCTTTGCCTCATGGCCTTTTGCCAGCACAATATATTCCTGATAATAAACTGGCAACTGTCCTTTGAATATTGTAATAGGCTTTAAATCTTGCTGGTAATGTAGGAAAATAAATACAAGCCAAAAAGATTTTGGATCAAGGGAAAGTGATAATCATATAAAACTCATATTTAAAGCAAAATAACAGAACACATTCAGAGTATGTCATTATTAAAAACATGGTCTATTTAGTTTTTCTAAAAGCCTACTTTTTCCTCATTACACTAGCTGAAAATTTTGCCACCATATTTTACAGGGCAAGACTCTCTGGACTAGGTCAGTTTTCCTCATCTGGAAAGTAAAGGAAGAGACCTGGATTCGATGATCTTGAAGGCTTCCAGGTTTAAAAATCTCTGCAGCTAAAAATAAGATTAAACAGCTAAGTGGGGGGAAATCTTTGCAGCCACAACCTCTGAGAAAGGCCATTTCCAAGATATATTAGGAATTGATTTAAATTTAAGAATAAGAACCATTCTTCAACTGATAAATGGTTCAAGGATAAGAAGAGATAGATAGTTTTCAAAGGAAGAATCTAAGCTATCAACAGCCATAGAAAAATGCTCCAAATGGCAGAACCAGAACTTTGTACACAGGAACAACCACAGTGTGTGAGGAATTTTTCTGGTAGACCAAGTACTTCATTGCAAAGCATGGACTTAAAAAATTTCCAATGGACTCAAGGCAAAACACCTTCCACGTCTAGAGAAGAATTATGGGATTGGATTGCAGATAGAAATAGACCGTTTTATTTTGTATTATGTTTTGTTTTGTTTTATGGTTTCTCCCATTTGTTTTAATTCTTCTATGCAACATGTATTTAATAGGAATGTACATGTAGAATCTATATAAAATTGTATGCCACGGGGAAGGAATGAGGGGAAGGGAGGGGAAAAAATCTAAGCTACACGGAAGTGACTGTTGAACACTGAAAACAAATAAAATAATTTAATTTGAAAAAAAATAAAAATAAAAATGTTCCAAATAATTAATGATTTTAAAAAACACAAATTAGCAACTTTGAGGTTTCACTTCATACCCATCAGACTGGCCAAGTTAACAAAAATGGAAAATGACAACTGGGAGAGCTGTGGGAAAACAGGCACATTAATACACAGTTGGAAAGAGTGAATTAATCCAGTCTATTCTGGAAACAATGGAATTATGACTAAAAAGGTTAGTCAATGGGGCATTCCCTTTGATCCAGAAATATCACCACTAGGCCAATACTAAAACAGATTAATGAAAGAGGAAAAGAACCACTGTATTCAAAAATATTCATAGCAGCCATTTTTGTAGTAGCAAAGAACTAGAAACCATGAGTTGGGGAAGGACTAACTACACCAAGTATGGTACATGAATGGAATAGAATGGAATGGATTACAGAATACCATAAAAAATGATGAAAGGGATGGTTTTGTTGAAATCTGGGAAGACTCTGTGAACTGATGCAGAGTAAAGTGAGAAGAACAAAGATAACAATTTATGCAATCACATCAGCACTCTAAAAACTCTGAAAGACTTAGGAACTCTTATCAACACAACGACTAGCTATGATTTCAGAGGACCAATGATGAAACATGCCATCTACCCTCCTGACAGAGAGGTGATGGATTCAGGGTAGGAGAATCTGTTCTGTTTGACTATGTATATCTGTTATAAGAGTTTGATTCTGTTTTTCTTTTTTCAATTAGAGACCATTCAATTAGGAACCATTTTTGTTCATTGCAAAAAATAAAATTTAACTGTCAAAAAAAAAAGACATACAAAAAAAATTGTTTCATTTTTAAAAGGCTCTTTCAGGTTTAGCTATTTTATAATGATATGATAAGGAGTCTTAAGATGTTAAGCTAGAAAGACCTTTAAGAGAGCATCTAATCCCAAACTCTCCTTTTATTTAAGAGAAAATGTCAAGAGTGATGTGGTTTACCCAAGGTCACACAAATAATGAAGAGCGCAGCCAGAACTCAAAGTTGGGTTTTCTGACCCCCAGGTGCAGTGTTCTTTTCTCCTACACCTCACTACTACTAGCCTACCTGCCATTTACCCAGACTTGATCCTACCCGCACTGTTTCCTTCCCTAGCTTTCACCACTGTATCCTTACCCATCCTTTTGAAGGCCTGCTCAACCACCATCTCTGCCAAAAAGCTCATCTGATCCTTCAGATTAAAGTCATTATTCTCTTCTTTGAATTATTTTGTACTTTATACAACACTTTTACAAATAAAACTTTCTCAAATTTTGTGCTGTAGCTATCTGTGCTCATGTGGTTCTCAAAGAGCTGTGGAGTCAGAGGAACTGGATCCAAATCATACCCCTGATCCTTCCCAATTTCCTCATCCATAAAATAAGGGTAAGGAGGGCTGCTGGGGGAAGGTTAGACTAAATGACCTCCAAGGCCCCTTTGAGCTCTAAATTGTTTTTCACAGCATTACTAGACTAGTGGATTATGGAACTGTTAGAGACACTTGGAAGTCTCATGAAAGCACAAAATGGAGAGGTGCGGGCTAGAGGATAATACACTTTGGTAAATTGGAAACCAAACAATAGTGTTGCTTAATGACTGATGTTATCAAGAAGATTCCTGTTCAAGATGGTCTAGGAGTCCTATGAAGTGACTTTTTAACTCTTAGATTCCATGTATATTAAAACTGTGTTCAATATCACATGTGGTAAAAACTCATAATTCAGCTTTTCTGATAACTAAAGCAGAGGCTCAAATTTACTACTACATAATCTATATAGAATGAGTTTACTAAAGAAATATAAGCAAAGAGAAATTATTTTCTCAACTCTGAAAACAAAGGGCTTCTGAAACACTAGTGAAGTGGTACAGCAACAGCAAAAACAAAACACAAAGGATGCCAAGCCGTCAAAAATAGTTCAGAATAGTAGGTTCTCATCCTTGCTGTACCAATAAGTTGTGTGACCTTAAGTCAGTCACAACCTTTCTAACCTTCAATCTTCTTACCTAGAAAATTGGAAGGTTGGACTAGACAGTCCCAAAGATCCTTCCAATGTGAACATTCTATGTTCACTATATTACAACTAAATTATACTATTGAAAAATGTATTAAAAATATAAGTCCTCCCCCCAAGAACCTTTACTAGTCGACACTATTAGCCAAAGTTGTATTAATTTACACAATTCATTTCTTCTCCTCACTTCTCTCTCTTCCCCCTTTATGATCTTTACTCTAAAAGGAGGTAATAATTACGTAAGCCCTGGATCCCTGATCCAACTCTCATCCCCGTTTATCACAAAACAATGACTTAGAGTAAAACAGCAATCAGACCAAAATTAACTAGAATCTATTTCTCATAAAATTTCTCCCTTCCTTGGTCCAAATCTATGCTAAAAATGCATCTGAAACAAATTTTAAGCAATTATAAAGACTCTATGACAGGATGTTTCCAGCTGAAGAGAAAAGAAAGATTATCTGCAGGGTGAGTAAAAAAAGGAAGTGTTTAAAATTCAGAATTTCTTTCCAAGTTGCAAATAGGCCCTAAATCTTAAATACTCTGGGACTAGGGAAAAAAAGGTTCAGGCCCAAATGCAGTTATCAACTAAATGGTCCACTGCTTCACCACAGAGTTGGGGAGCATTCTCAAAGACAACTACCACTACTAATCAGTAAACTACCAGTAAGCAACAAACATTAGAGAAAATGCTTTCTAACTACCATCCTTCTCCAACTGTGAAAACTGACTGGATTTTCTTGGGCACTCTGAGAGGTTGCCACGCCTAACAATGATTATTATGTCAAAATCAGGAAAAATAACTAAGGAAAAAAATATGGTTTGGGGGATTAGGAGGAAAGGGAAAGGAAGGAATAGAAAAGATTCATTCAAGGAAGACTGGATTTTTTAAATTTTCTCTTCAAAATGGATAGAGAGAAGAAATTTTAGAAAGCAAAATTACAAAAGCTCTGAATTAGTGAGGAATATGCTAAAGAATATTTCTATGTACTTACCTTCCCTATCACTCTGAATTAATAATATTTTATTGAAAGCCAAACAGCAGCACTATTAAAGCCCAATAACCAATGGCAGCTGTAATTAAGATGACAACTATACCATCATGATGAGTCATGCCAACAAAGTCATTATTTTATCTGATAAAACTGCTGTTCTCAAAGACAGAAAATTTTCTTAAATTTTGTGACATGCATAAGCTTTCTCATCTCCTTGGTCAAAAGCACCTAGTTAAAAAAAAAGTTTTAACAAACTCATGAGCCCAATTCTGTTGTCTTTGTTTGTTCTAACAAGGGGTAGGACAACAACAACTGGACCAAAAAAGGTCCTAAATGGGATAATAACAAGCAGTCTACATCATAAAACAACTTTCTCTTTATGCTTATAAGAACACATAGGTTCTGAATTTTTCAGTTGTTGGTCATTGTGTGAAATGATCAAAATTCATCCATGAGACACAGGACATAATTTATATCCCTGATATAAAAATATTCCAGTTAAACCATACCTTCTTCAGTTCATCTTTGGAGAATTTCTCATAGGGGTTGTGTTCCAAGTAAGTTATGTGCTCAGTACTGTTACTTCCAAATCCCAGAGTTTTCCCCTTTTTATTTCCAGCTTGTTCTCCATAAGGATGATGCAGAAGATCATAATGAAGCATGGTGATCATCTCTTTTTTAATTAGTTCTTCACTTTTCTGTAGGTCTGTTAATGGTGGTTCTACATTTAAGGGTCTTAGGATAGTTTCATTTACCTAAAATTTTAAAAATAAAGGAACTGACTAAACAAGTCAAATACTATTCAAGTTTATAAAGAAAATTAATGCTGTTATTATTCTAGTGTAAATCAAGCAACAAATTCTTTCCAATTTTAAAGTATTTCTTCACTTGTATAATTTCTGAATGTCAATGAAATATATTAGACTAAGTTGATAAGTACTGTCAAAATTGCCTAAACCTCTAATACAAAAATATAATAATGTATATGAAAGTAGATAAAATTATATGGGCCAGGTAAAAGGATCAATCATGTGAAAAGGATGGATATTTACATTCAAAGACTTATTAATTCTTTCAACAAGCATTAAGAAATTACTATCCACCAAACACTGTGTAGACACTGGGATTACAAAGACATAAAATGAAACATTTCCTTTCCCTTGAGGAGCATATACTCTCTTAGGAGAAAACAACATGTATATGGAACATTTAACACAAAACAGATATAAAATAAATACCAAGTAATTTTCAGAGCTTATATATTCCCTTGCGAGAAAATAATATGCATAAAGCAAATTTATGACAAAACATATTCAAATTAAATATCATGTAATTTCCAGGGGAACAGAGAGTAGCAATTGCAGTGATCCTGTGAAAGGCAACATAAGAAGTGAGATGTGAAAGAAGCAGGGATGCTACAAAGCACAGATGAGGGAATCAGTCTGTGCAAAGGCAAAGAGATGAGAGAAAGCTGAGTATGAAAGCGCCTAGGCCAATTTGGCTAAAAAATAAAGCACATGAAAGAGAGCACTGTGCACCGAGCTAGAATATAAAGCACATGAAGGACAATACCATGCAAGGAGCCTGGAAAGGCAGGCTGGAGTCAGATTGTGAAGGGGAGTCTGTATTTGATCTCAGAGACAAGAGGGAACCATTGGAGCAGCCTGGGCTTAAGGAATATACATTTGGTAGTTGTGAAGAGAAGGACTAGAAAGGAGAGAGACTGGATTTAGGGAGACTAATTAGGAGGCCCCTGCAATAGTTCAGGAGAGGTGATGAAGGCCTAATCTAAGGTGGTTATAGAGAGAAAAGGGGACAGACATAAGATATGGTGGAGAAACAGAATAATAATTTGGAGACGGACTAGATAAGAGATGTGAGGGAAAGGAAAAGAATCAAAGATGACTCCAGGGTTAAGAATCTCAATAACTCAAAAGATGGTGGTGCTCTCAAAAGAAACAATTTATGTTAGGAAAAGAGAAAGATCAGGTACCATCAAAGTCTTACCTCTGAAGGTCTTGGCAGATTCTTCTGAACAGCTTTGTGCATTCGTTTTAATTCCTTAACACGTTCTGCATCTCTGATAGCCTAGAATATTTAAGAATACCCATTAATTCAAATACACAACAATCTGACATTTCCTAATAAAAGTGAATTTAAAAGAATCACCGGTTAAGAGATACGCTTACTTAGCTTCCAATCTCTAAAGTTATAGAAAGCATTCTAGGTTTGAAGAAAGGAAATCTCTGTCATGTTCTCTTAAGACAGTTAAGCCATAGACATAAAACCACATTTCCATATATGTTTCACATTTCTGAGACTAAGGATGTCCTTCCATTGCCTAGAACATTTCCCAAACTATTCTGAATCTTCCATCTATTAAACATTCTTTCCCTTCCTGAACAACAACCACAAAATTCTAATTTTTCAGGAAAGAGACTTGATAATTTCCATTGTCCTCTTCTCTTTCACCTCAAAAAAAAAAAAATCTTTAAACTGAATCACCATTTTCTCTTGAGTCAATAAAGACAGGAATCAAGCCACATCTCCAACCTCAACCCCAATCAAAATGCCATAAATGTGAGCAAAAGACCACTCATAAAGATTCATTTCAGTTTCTAAAATGAGAGGATATCCATCAAAGTAGACAGAGACATCATAAAACTATCCAAAATGCCACAAAATAGAAATAAGAAAAGATTTAAAGATAGGATTTTCTACTATTTTCACTCCCAAACAAACTCCCTGAGGAAAAGTCCAGTTTTCCAACATGAGGGCCAAGGGACTTCTTAACCTGGGGAACATAGGCCACAAACTTTATTTTCTTACAAAAATGTTACCTGTTTTCGAGCATCTACATCAGCAGCATCTTCTACATAAGTTTCATCAATCTCACGGTCTTCTAGCTCCTTCTCAGCATTTTCTGGTAGAACAATCTCAAAGTCATTCTTAGGAGCAGGAAGGCCCATCAACCCTAAACGGAGATGCTCACGAGATTCTCTCTCCTGTTGAAAATAAATGAGGCCTTTTGAAGTCTTACATGAATTAGTAAATAATCAAATTCAGTGTGAGTTTCTCCAAATAGTTATTAATTCAATGTTTACTTGATGAATAGGGATTTCCAACCTCTTAAGGATGTCCTTAATCAGAACATCCTGGATATCATCTATAAAGAGATGATAATGGAACTCATAGGAGCTGATGAGGTCAACAAGTAAAACTGCAGAGAGAGGAGAAAGCGAAAGAGATGGGAAAGGCTGAAGTCCAGGACAGCCTTGGGATACAATCCCAGTTGAGGGGCAGCATAGAGTACAAAGAATACCATGGAACAATATCCTCTAAAATACTACCACACCATGGAGGGCTACTATCAAATGTGAAACACATATCTGAATTTTGAATGAAAATCTGATATTATTGGATTATTCATAGGATAAAGCTAATGAATTATATTAGAAAAGGAAACCTACTTCCTATCTTTTAGATGAAAAGAACTCAACAAGACTAAAGCTATGGCATGGTAAGATTATAATTTAAAAAGTCTCACAGTTAGAACTGAAAACAAAGCAGAGACATAAAAGGAAAACTACTTTGATAAATTAATGCGATCAAAATTATGGGTAAACTAATAAGTACCCCAAAATTACTACATTTCTAAATTCATTCTGTGCCATCAGAAGTAATCACTTGATAAGCAAGTACAGGTAAGCTATAAGAGACTGCAAAGGGGACCCAACCAAAGAAATAATCAAGTGAACTTGGAAGGCAGAGTTGGAAACTATTTGTCTGTATGTGTGCGTGTATGTGTGCGTGTGTGTATGCGTGTGTGAGAGAGAGAAAATAAACATTTATTAATCACCTATTACATGCCAAGCACTATGCTAAGCACTGAGAATAGCAAGGCAAAAGACAGTCCCTGCCTTCAAGAAACTTACAATCTAACAGGAAAGACAACATGTAAACAACTATGTAGAAAAAAGCTATATACAGGATAAATTGGAAATAATCAACAGAATGAAGACATTAGAATTAAGGGGGATCAGAAAAGGCTTCCTGTAGAAAGTAAGATTTCATCCAATGTCATGAGGCCACTGCAGGGGGTTGGAGGATGGGTGGGGAGGAAGTAAATTATAAGGAAGGTGGGGGGCAGCAGGGAGGAGGAGTTGGGAGACACACTAGGTTATGAAGGGCTTTGAATGCCAGAGAATTTTATATTTGATCCTGGGAGTTCACTGCATGACATGGTTAAATCTACACTTTAGAAAGATCACTTTGACATCTGAATGGATGGACAAGGGAAGGGGGAGACTTGAGGCAGGCAGAGCTACTAGCAGGCTACTGCAATAGTCCAGGTGTGAGGCAATGAGGGCCTGTACCATGATGGTGGTAGTGTGAGAGAAGAGAAGGGGGCATATTTGAGAGATGTTAATAGGCCTTAGCCACAGACTGAATAGGAGAGGTAAGAGAGAATACGGAGTCAAGGATGATGCCTAGGTTGTGAACCTGGGCGACTGGGAACACCGTGGTACCTTCAACAGTAATCAGCAATTTGGGAAGAGGGGAGGCTTTAGGGGGAAAGATGAGTTCAGTTTTGGACATTATGAGTTTAACTTGTCCACAGGACATCCAGGTCAAGGTGTCCAAGATGCAGCAGGAAATGTGAGACTGGAAGTCAGCAGAGAGGTTAGGGCTGGATAAGTAGATTTGAGAATAAACAACACAGAAATGATCATTGGATCCACAGGAGTTGATAAAATCTCCAAGTGAAATAATATATAGGGCAAAGAGGTCCAGGGCAGCAGCCTGTGGAACACCCATGGTTAGTAGGTCCGACCTGGCTGAAGATCCAGCAAAGAAAACCAAGAAGGAATGACCATATAAGGAGAAAGAGAAGCAGGAGAGAGTGGTGTCCCAAAGATCTAGAGAAAAGAGAGGAGCAAGAAAAGAGCGGCTAACAATGTCAAAGGCTACAGAGACAGTTATATTTGACAATTAAAAGATCGTTAGTAACTTCTGAGAGAACAGCTTCAGTTGAATGATGAGAACAGAAGCCATACTGTAGAGTTAAGAAGAGAGTGAGAGGAGAGGAAATGAAAGCACTTACTGTAGATGGTGTTCTCAAATAGGTTATTCACAAAAGGCAGAAGAGAATATGGGACAAGAACCCAGGCACTGAGTAGGTGCTCTGACACCTTCAGCCCTGCCTGGCTCAACTGGGAAACAGTTTTAGCTGATGAGATCAGAATCTAAACTATAGATTGTTAAGAACAGGGTGAGAAGGAAATAAAGGTTTTCCCAAGAAATTTAACCATAAAAGGTAGGGGAAATGTGGATAATAGTTAGGGGAGATGGACCAAATGAGGGTTTTTTGAGCATGAAGGAGATGGAGATATGGGCATGTTGGTAGGTAGAAGAGGAGCAGCCAATAGACAGGGAGAGTTAAAAGATAAGTGAGAGAGAGGGGATGATGGAAGGGGGGATCTGCTGGAGAAGATGGGATATAATGAAATCACTTGTGCAAGTAGAGAAGCTTGATTTGACAAGGAGAAAGGCCACCTCCTTCCTGTGATTAGGGGTGAAGGAGATGATAGTGGCAGAAGTCATCTGAGTTATGTGAAATGAGACAGGTGAAGAAGAGGGAGCTCTTGGCAAATGGCCTCAAACAAAATATAAAACAAGGTTTTCAGCTGAAAGGGGAGGGGGAGGGAAACTATGGAGGGATCTGAAGAGGGAGGAAGATTTGAAAGAGCTCCTGCGATGAATTAGGGAAGCATAAAAGGATTACC
Source organism: Notamacropus eugenii (assembly GCF_028372415.1). Taxonomy (NCBI): domain Eukaryota; kingdom Metazoa; phylum Chordata; class Mammalia; order Diprotodontia; family Macropodidae; genus Notamacropus; species Notamacropus eugenii. The sequence goes on along the minus strand of NC_092873.1, from coordinate 107,911,332 downwards.
TAACCATAGTGAATGCCCAGTTGAAGTCATATAACCTAAATTGTAATGGACACAGGCAGCAGGGTTGCATGATTTTCTCTGGCTTTGTTCAACAGCACATGTGTAGGATTGAAGGCAGAAGATGCTGAGAGTGATCCAAAGATGAGGCTTGGCAGGGCAAGTTGGCAATAAGGAAACAAGGTATGCAAAAGAAGACTCTGTGTGTGTGTGTGTCTGTGTGTGTTTGTTTGTGTGTGTGTGTGTGTGTGTGTGTGTTATTTTGCATCACAGAAACAGAGACTCTAGTTTTTAAAATTTCTGCATAGCATGTCACCAAAAAATATCACAGATCTTATTGGTAAATATTAAGATAATACAACCCATCATTTGAGGCAAAATTATGTCAAGATTAGGCCTCTCTTAAAATTATTAAATGCAGAAACCGAGAAAAAAGACAACTAAGCAATATAACACATAAGACAAGAAAACAACTTTAAACAAAACATAGCAGTCAAGAATGTAATGGACAAAAGGTAAAGTGAAACCCAAACAGAGAAGATATATCATTACCCATAAACAACTGGTATATACTACATTATACACTGCATACTTTAGTATACTAAAAAAAAAAAAAGATGGAGATGTTCCTGTTCCAATTCCTTCAAAACATTTTTCCTCTCTGGTTTCTAAGTGTAGATTTTGAAATATATGTGACAAGATTTGGGAAAGAGAAAAAAGTCGCATTTTATATGTTTATCCAAAACTTTACTACTCACAAGCACCAAATGATGAAAGATGAAAGATAAAAGATGAAAATTAAAAAGATGAAAATGGAATCTATGCTTGTTTCTTACCATCTGCTTCACATATGAGGGATCATTGTAATCCGCCAATCCCTCTTCAGGATTTATGTTTAGTTTGTCCCTTAGAGGGGTTCTGCCTGGGGTAGTGCCAACAACTGGTTTAGGAGTCATCCCACCGCGAGGAGTCAACCCCTCAGCTCCATGAGAAGGAGTCCTGACAAAATTAAAAAACACAAGTAATACCACAATCTCACACTGGTAGTGCTTTCAAAGTTCTTTCCCAGATATTATTTTGTAGGGAAAAGGAGAAGAAAGAAAAATCAGTATGTGCAAAATTCAAGTTTCCCTTCTCAGTGTGAAACCAGCCTACAGGAAAATAAAGGTTAGGTTATGTGATTAAAATTACTGTTTCCATTTTTAACTTCTAATTAACAACTTAAGGAAAGTTTTTAAAATAAAAATGAAGTAAGATTTACACTGTTACCCAAAAAAATGCAACATGTTATAAGTTTCTGGTAGCAAAATCTTATATTCCCTGAAAATGAGAAGATTATTCCCTGAAGAATATTATTTGCTGCCTTACAATCTTTAGCTGGGGAGGCAAAAGATCCACATATGAAAAGCGGGAGTAACAACTCTTCCAAAACCTTTCACAAAAGGTTGATGCCAGTTATCTGAGGGGGGACAAAGAACAGCTGATAAGAGAGCTGGCCTTGGAGCCATTACAAAGAACTGAGTTCAAGGATCACTTCTGCCACCAATGGACCGCATGATCAGGTCAAGTCACTTAAACTCTCAATGCTCTAAGCAACAATCTAAAACTATAGCAGAAAAGATGCTGGTCTTAATTAGGAGCTCATCTAGGAGCTCCTTGATTAACAAAATCATAGGTCTGATCCTTAATCCTGTAAGGTTGCAAGTGTCTTGTGTGCTTGCAGAATCTATCATCTTACTAAGTTGCAATAAATGGAAACACATTCCTTATGTCAGGTAGCCAGTAGCATAGCAAATACTTAAGTTGGGCAAAATAATCTCAAAAGCAACTCTAATGAAACACAAGTTCAAATTCCTTTTAAAACAACACACACTTATCTCTACAATCTTTCACTGAATTTTTCCTCCCTTAAAAGACAGTAACAACCTATGTTTTCAGAAACGTGCTGCCTCTTCTAATAATAAGTACCCCTGCACAATCCTGGACAGGATTTGAATCCTCTGAGATTCAAAATTCCCAATCTGTAAAATGGGAGCAATGATACTTGTACTACCTACCTCCTAGCTGTTGTAAGGGAAGCACTTTATCCACTGTAATGCACCAGAGATGTATAAGCATTTTTGGGTAATTCACTTAATATCTCTTCCACTTTAGAAAAAGGAAGTGGCTACCAGAATAGAATAAGACACTTCATAATTAAACTCTGGAGGCGTTATTTATTTATTTATGCATTCCGGTGTGTGCAGAAACTAGGAAGATGAAAGCTAAAGGGGATTTCATTTCATAGAATGTTTTCATTTTGTGTCTATCTCAATAAAACAAACTGTCTAATCCTCAGGATTCAGGGTTTTTCCCATTACAAACTTGTCCTGTGATGTGCTTACTGTACCTGAATGGGGTAGACAAGACTGTGTTTGGCGTCTGGATGATCTGTCGTTGAGGAGTCACACCAGAGAAGTCACTCTCATGCAATGGTGTATTAAGACCACCTTTCAGTGGGGTGTCCACATTAGTAAGAGCCATCAAGTTCTGTGCTTCCTGTTTAACAAGAAGGTTAAAGAAGCACGTTTCAAACAAACGTTTTAGGCAGTATGAAGACCCTTTAGAAGAGATATATTTATATGATGCATACCACCACGTTAACACTGTTATGGAAATGAACAATTCCATCAAAATCTTCTTACCTAAAACAAAGAGAAACTAAGAATCCTAGGATGTGACAGTGTTGAGTATTTAAGTATTTTCTTTCAATCTACTACATAGCACATCAGAAATTCTGCAAATATGTTTTACCTTTCAAGTCATGCCTTTGTGCCCTATTCTATAATAATTATAAGCCAAAACCTTTATTAGTTGCCAGTCCACTTTGTAAAGATGCAAACATATTAGCAATTCAAGTGTCCTCATGAATTTGAAAAATCAGAAGATCTACATTTTATTCCTCACTCTGGCTTCGTTTATTTTACCGCTCTTTTTTGACCACTGTCAAACAGGTGATATACTTACTACAGCCCAGTCAAAGTGGTCTCCTGGCTGCTCCTCCTTCCTAGAAGGCACACCCTGATCATATCTGCTCACTGGATACAGATGGCTCAGGAGGAGAAAGTGAAGCTCGTGACCTTGCACAGCCCTCCCTCACTCAAAACAAAGTCAAGTGCAAGTCATGTCATCATTTCTCTGATGTCATGGTCCTCATCGAAAAACAAAAATGAACACAACAACCCTGATCACTTCTACCACTCAGAATCCCTTGTTTCCTTCAAGACCGCCCTCAACATGAAGCCATTCCTGAATCTTTCAGTAATTAGTTCCTTCTCTCCCAAAATTACTTTCTTTCTTTGTATAGACTCTTTGTACACTTATGGACACGTCTCCTGATAGGATGTCAGTTCCTTCAGAACAAGGTTCGTATCATTTCTGTCTTCATATCCCTGCACTTACCAGTGACTGGAACATAGCAGACATTTAATAAATGCTGGTGGATTAATAAATTTTTAAAAATTTTGATGAACCTGGTAATTTTCTACCATCCTCACTTTACAGATAACCATGTTGGAGTTCAACTGCAATCTGTGTAAACTGTTAAATCAATTCAATTCAAATCAATAAGCATTTGTTGTCTACAGATACAGACACAAAAATCAAACTGTGTCTGCACTTAAGAAGCTTGCTTTTTATTAGGGAAAATAACATATATAGATAAAATTAAATACAAAACATGTACGAAGTAATGTCTGAGTACTAGCAAACAGGGAGATTGAGAGGGGCTTCCTTTATGTGGCAGTATTTGGGCTGGGCTTTAAGGGAAGCTAAAGAGTCTAGGAGGTCTGCAAACTTAAGAATCCCTAGACTAATCATTGCACTTTTAATTTTGTAAAAATAACCAAAACTCAACAGGCTGCCCACTGACAGTTTCCATAACGTAGGCAATATACATTCTTACTCCACTTGAGTTTTTCCTATGTTGATCATTAAAATAATCTCCTTTCGAGTGTCCATGGAACTCATTAAAAATTCAATGTAGTATTCAGAGTTCAATGAAATCACCATGAAATCATCTGCAAAGAGAAATATAACCAAAGCATATGTATGTGAGCCAACTGGCTACAGGAGGGCCTCTAAGGATGGAATCTGTTCTACTAAGTCTTGCTCTCAGTCAAATGTTTATTTGTAATAATAAGAATTTTTTGAAAACAAGAGACTCTTGTATTCTCTATACTTAATTCAACTACATGACTAAAGATCTGTTATAAACTGTCATCTATGAAACAATGACTTTTTTATGTTTTCATCAGAGATATCCTCAAAGTATACACATACCATTCATTACAATAACTAAAAGAAATTTCATTCCCAACTTTACAGATTCTTCTAAGATTCAAAATGGCTAAGTAACTTTGTAGAGGTTATCCTGCTAAAAAAAAATAATAAGTGGCCAGAGATTTGAATCTAGAGCTCCCTGACCCCTGGCCCATATTCCCAACACTCTACTGCCCCTCCTCAGCAAAGCCACAAATGCTACAAGTGGTGGGTCAAAAGTAATGGATAAAATCTATCAGTCTGTATATTTTTAAATTATTAAAATAAGTGTAATCATTCAAAAGACACAACAGAACAAAGACTTTAGTTCATTTACTTTAAGTAAAATGGATTAAAGGAACAGAAATCAAAGTGGTATTTTTCTTTTAGAAAGTGAAGTTGAAATAAAAATCATCTTTTTAAATTAAAATTAATATTTTAATTAATTAAAATTAAATCCTGAAATAAGTAACTTTCTAATTCTTAGCTTGAATTAGACAACAGGCAAATGTCTATTAAACTATGATCCCAAAAAACCAACTCCAAGCTACTTGTCCAAAAAGGATATTAGTTTTTTAAAAAGTATCATGCTCTATTTCATGATATAAAGCTATGTATCGTGTATTATTACGCTGCACAGAAAAGGATAAATGTACTTACCTGTAGAATTCGATCTTGGGCAGCTGGAGTTTTGGGTGTCCTCAGAGCAATACTATTGTTGGTAACATTATACTCAGACAAAAGAGTACTGGAAGCAGAATTCATTATGCCAGATTCCTCTGCTGTCTGACGTGCAATTTCACTTGCTTGGCCAACTTTCACAACTTCCTGAAGTTCTGCATCCGAAATCTGGAAGGAAGTAATCAACGATCTAAGTAATATTCTAATCCCAAAACTGATACAGCTTGAAATTTACAAGAAGGCAACATGAAAGCAAACAGGATGTTTTGTTATTATTTTACCATTACATCTTTCTAAAAAACTGTAAACAATTGAGAATTTATGGGTTTAGGCAGATTTTTATTTTATTTGAATATAAATTTTACTAATGGTTCTTATATCTACAATAAGTTTTTTTAAGTTTAGCTTTAAAAGTTTTTAAATGATACCCTCCTAAAAATGCTTAATACATTAATATGCTTCGACTTACACATAAAAGTTTTAAAGTTATCTAACCCACAAGCTCTTTCATTTCATAGATGGGGAAACTAAGACAGAGAAAAATAAAATGACTTGGCCATTCACTCAACTAGTTAATGGTAAAGACAGTATTAAAACCCAGGAGTCTTTATAATTAGTCTGAGTACTGCAAGAGAGTCTGAATGATGAAAACACAACTGAAGTATTATTAATTTGCCAAAACAGGATTTTTTCCTAAAATCCTGAGAATCAAGTAAAAATAAATATATACACAAGACAAGGTTAAGGAAACTTCAGAAATGGAAGTCTATTTTTCAGCAATTACAAAGGCATTTCATCAAAACTAAAATTCTAATGAATTCCAAGAAGAGAACTACAGGGAAAGCCTCATTACAATGAATGACACTACTAATAGTAATTCACTCTGTCTTCTGTTTTAAGAAGGAACACAGCATCACAGATTTAGAGTGGATGGAACCTTAGAGGTTATTTGGTACAAAAAGAACCGAGGCCCAAGAAAGGTGAAATGATTTGCCCCATATTGTCTAGATATTAAGAAGTAGCATCTGTATTCAAATCCATCTCCTCTAATGCCAAAGATAGCACTCTTTCCAATGTATCACACTAAAATATGTCAAAGCTAATTCATGTTCCTGCAGCCAGCTCAAAAAACTCAGTGTGGGGGCAGAGCCAAGATGGCGAAGTAACAGCACACTTTCTAGAGCGCTTGCCCCAAGCTCAGCCAAATACCTGTAAAAAATGGCTCTGAACAAATTCTGGAGCTGCAGAACCCACAGAATGATGGAATGAAGCAAATCTCCAGCCCAAGACAGCCTGAAAGGTCACCGGGAAGCATCTATTGCGCCACGCTGGGAGCAGAGCACAGCCCAGCATGAGCCATACCAGCGCATACAGGACCTGAGCAGACCTTGGAGAGACCGAATCTCTCACACCTGTGGCAGTTTGCAGACTTCAGGACCCCAAAACGCTGAGGACAAATTGGAAGGTCAGTGGGGAAAAAACCTGTGGGATCTGCGTGGGAGAGTGGAGTGGACCGGCTCCAGTCCCAGCGTAGCAGAGTGGGGAGGGGTGGGAGGAACCTGCTGCAGCCACAGCAGTAGCAGGGGCAGAAACAGCGACTGTTTCTAGAGCTCTAAGCCCACAGATTGGGGGGGAAATTGAGTAGCTGACAGTACACACCCACCTCCATTAGAGGCAGAGATCTACCTTCACAAAGGGCTCAAAAGGCAAGTAAATGGCTCAGGAAATGAGCAAAAAACTGAAAAAAGAATCAGACTACGGAATCTTACTTTGGTGACAAGGAAGAACAAAACATGCAAACAGAAGACAAAAAAGTCAAAGCTCCTCCATCAAAAGCCTCCACAAAAAATATTAATTGGTCTCAGGTCATGGAAGAGCTCAAAAAGGATTTTGAAAATCAAGTAAGAGAAGTAGGGGAAAAATTGGGAAGAGAAATGAGAGTGATGTAAAAAAATTATGAGAAACAAGTCAACTGCTTGCTAAAGGAGACCCAAAAAGTGCTGAAGAAAATAACACTGTCAAAAATAGACTAATCCAAATGACAAAAGAGATTCAAAAAGCCAATGAAAAGAATGGCCTAAAAAGCAGAATTGGCCAGATGGAAAAGGAGGTCCAAAAGCTCATTGAAGAAAATAATTCCTTAAAGATTAGAACAGAGAGGATGGAAGTTAATGACTTTATGAAAAAACAAGAAATTATAAAACAAAACCAAAGGAATGAAAAAATAGACAATGTGCAGTATCTCATTGGAAAAGCAATTGACCTGGAAAATACATCCAGGAGAGACAATTTAAAAATTATGGGACTACCTGAAAGTCATGATCAAAAAAAGAGCCTAGACATCATCTTTCATGAAATTATCAAGGAAAACTGCCCTGATATTCTAGAACCAGAGGGCAAAATAAATATTGAAGGAATACACCAATCCCCTCTTGATAGAGATCCAGGAATATTGTAGCCAAATTCCAGAGTTCCCAGGTCAAGGAGAAAATATTGCAAGCAGTCAGAAAGAAACAATTCAAGTATTGTGGAAATACAATCAAGATAACACAAGACCTAGCAGTTTCTACATTAAGGGATTGAAGGGCTTGGAATATGGTATTCCAGAAGTCAAAAGAGCTAGGATAAAAACCAAGAATCACATACCCAGCAAAACTGAGAATAATACTTCAGAGGAAAAAAATGGTTATTCAATGAAATAGAGCACTTTCAAGCATTCTTGATGAAAAGACCAGAGCTGAATAGAAAATCTGACTTTCAAACACAAGAATCAAGAGAAGCATGAAAAAGTAAACAGGAAAGAGAAATCATAAGGGACTTACTATAGTTGCACCGTTTACATTCCTAATGGAAAGATAATATTTGTAACTCTTGAGACTTTTCTCAGTATTTGGGTAGTTGGAGAGATTATATACATATAGACAGAGGGCACAGGGTGAATTGAATAGGAAGGGATGATAAATAAAAAAATAAAATTAAGGGGTGAGAGAGGAATATAGTAGGAGGAGAAAGGAAGAAATGGAATCGAGCAAATTATCTCTCATAAAAGAGGCAAGAAAAAGCTTTTTCAGTGGAGGGAAAAAGAGGGGAAGTGAGAGGGGAAAAAGTGAAGTTTATTCTCATATTTGGCTTAAGGAGGGAATAACATGCACACTCAATTTGGTATGAAAATCTATCTTACACTACAGGAAAGTAGGGAGAAGGGGACAAGTGGGGTGAGAGGAAGGATGATAGAAGGGAGGGCAAATGAGAGGAAGGGTAATTAGAAGCAAACACTTTTGGGGAAGGACAAGGTCAAAAGAGAGAATAGAATAAATGGCGAGCAGGATAGGATGGAGGGAAATGTAGTCTTTCACATGACTTTTATGGAAGTCTCTTGCATAACTACACATGTATAACATATATCAAATTACTTGCCTTCTCAGTGGGGATGGGTGGGGAGGGAGGAAGGGAGACAAGTTGGAACTCAAAGTTTTAAAAAACGAATGTTAAAAATTGTTTTTACATGCAACTGGGAAATAAGAAATACAGGTAATGGGGTAGAGAAATCTATCTTGTCCTACAAGAAAATGGAGGAGATGGGGATAAGGGAAGGAACAGGTGTGATAGAAAGGAGGGCAGATATGGGGAGGCGGTAATCAGAATGCATGGTGTGTTGGGGTAGGGGGAGGGGAGAGATGGGGAGAAAATTTGGAACTCAAAATCTTGTGGAAATGAATGTGGAAAAATATAAATAAATAAATAAAGTTTTAAAAACAGAAAAAACTCAGTGTGCCCTGCCGGTCCTTTCACTTGATTCTCAGAATTTATTTTTTTAAATCCTGCACTGACAAATTAATAGTACTTTAGTTTTCTTTCCACCATTCTAGACCATCTTCAAGCATTCCTCCATTTACTCTAGTTTCACCAATCACAATTAGGCTGAAAAGCTCCTGGTCCCTCTGCCTCATTCTAAACTGACCATGCAGAGAAGGAACTTTATAGGGTTGAAAGATGGCTGTATGGGGGTTGTTATTTTAAACAAAACAGGATTTTCCTTGGTGCTACGCTGCATTTCTAACCAATCAATCCCTCAGATGAAATACCTCAACCAGAGGCAGGAAGAATATGGGGGAAGTCAATAGAGCCAGCAGGCCCATACTCCAACAAAATGAAAGCACATATTCAGTTTCCTTTTCTGAAGGCAAAAGTAAGGCAAAACACTTTTCCAAGGATTCAAACCATGTTCTAAGGCAGTCATAGCATTAGCCAGGTTTGGATCTACTGTGTAGAAGTACCTAAAGTCAGAATAGACACTAGTCTTTCTAGGGATCTTAGCTAGAAACAAGTAAATGTGTTTCTAGGGCTGAGCAGACACCACAAGATTGTGTGGTATAATACAGGAAGTTCCACCACTCTTTGCAGGAGCCTCCAAATTTAATGAGACAATCCATAAGTAAAGAAAAATAGGTAAAATTCAGGGAGATTTCACTATGAATATCTATCATAAAGGATGCATACATGCAATGGTTAACATAACGAAAAAAATCATTTTGCAATTTACCTGAGGTGCAGGAAGTACTAATTTGCTTCTCTTTTTAGTAAATTCTGATACTCCACTGGTTTGAAGAATAGCTGATGGCAAATCAGATTCTTTTTTTCTTTTCAAATGTTGTTTGTCTTTCTTCCTATCTCTACTTTCTTTTTCACTGTCATGAAGTATAGCAGAGAGAAAAAAAGAGGGAGAAAAGGAGTTATATAATTTCCCAATTGAAGAGTGATACCAAAAGATTGGCTGCCAAAAATCAAAAAAGTCAGGAACAACTTTTCCTAAAATGCATTGTTCTCAAACATCTAGTCAAATCAAGTCAATGAGCATTTCTTAAGCACCTGCTACTTGCCATGCAGTGTACTAAGAGTTGGAGGTACAAAGGCAAAAAACAGTTCCTCCCAAGGAGCTCACAGTCTAATCCAGATAGAATAGTCTTCTACACTTATTTTAGAAAACAAAAATCAACCAAAACAGAAAATGAGCAAAACAAAAAAATTTTGTCACCAAAAAAAAAAATGTAATAGCACAAATGAACTGAAAAAGCTAAAATGCCACAAGGCAAGAATGTTCCCATAATATACTCTCAAATGGATTTTTTTTTTTTTTTAGGAGGGAAGAAGGTCTAGAGTTATGATTTAATTGGGCAATGCAATTCCTGAGGACAAAACTCCATTTACCAATTTGGCATTTCAACAACTATTCCAACTAACTCTTTTACAACATGGACTTAGATAAGTGACCAAAAAGGTAAATGACTTTCCCAGAGTTACAGCTGGAAGTAGGACTTGAACCCATGTCTTCTTGACTCCAAGGCCAGCTTTCTAGCCATTATTCAATACTGTCTCTCTTGATAATTTCTTTAAATGTGTCATTTTAGCAAGAACTATGCTGTCAAGAAACACATAAGACCAAATAAAAATAATGCTTGGGAAAAAAAGAACAGAGGAAGAACTCAAGCTAGAACTAAGAGATACTTAAAAAAGGGGGGATATTGGGGGTAGACTAAAGATGTATTGCTATTGCTCAGTTATCTCAACTATGTCTGACTCCTCATTACCCCACTAGGGTTACCTTGGCAAAGATACTGGAGTGGCTTGCCATTTCCTTCTCCAACTCATTTTACAGGCAAGGAAACTGAAGCAAACGGTGAAGTGACTTGCCCAGGGTCACACAGCTAGGAAGTGTCTGAGGCCTGACTTCAGGCCTATCCAGTGCACCACCTAGCTGCCCCAACTAGGGACATAGGAGATCACAAAAGATAAAAGAGACAACCCCAATGACATGAAATTGAAATGCTTTTGCAGGAACAAAATCAAGACAGCTAAGATATGAGGAAAACTGTCCAAAAACTTGAAAAGGAGAAAAATTTTTGCATGGAATATCTCTGAGGAAGGTCTAACAACCAAGATATATAGTTAACAGTATAGACATACATATACATACATATATTTCTTTATGTCACAATTATAAAAGAATAAGAGCCACTCCCCAATTGATAAGTGGTAGGATATGAACAAACATTTCTCAACAGAACTGAAAATTATTATCATATATATCATATAACCATATCAAAGACTGACTCAAATTACTAATAATGAGAATTTAGACTATTACAATAACCTTCTGATTGATCTTTCTGACTCAAGCCTCTCCCTTTTTCAATTCATCTTCCATTCAACTGCCTAAGTGATTTTCCTAAAGCAGAGATTGGACTAGGTCACCCCTAAATCTCATGGCTCCCTATGTCTTCATGATTAAGTAGAAAATGATCAATGTGGCATTTAAAACCATTCACAACCTGGCAGCTTTCCACCTTCCCAGTTTTCTTCCACTTTAATCTCCTCGATGTAGTCTATGATCCAGTGCAAGTGGCCTATCTGCTCTCCCTCAGAGAAGATATTCCATCTCCCAAATGTAAGCCTTCTCACTGGCTGTCCCCCCATGCATAGAATGCTTTCGTTCCTAACAACTGCCTCCTGACTTCCCTGCCTCCCTTCAAGACTCAGCAGGAGGCCTATGTCGGTGAGATTCCCCTCACTACTAATGACTACCCTCTAAGATTATCTTCCATTTACCCTCCATGTATCTTGAATATACATAGTTATTTGCATATTATCTCTCCCATTAGAAAGTGAGCCCCTTGAGGTCAGGAACATATTTTTGCCTTTCTTTATATCACGAATACTTTGTATCACCAACACAGTAAGTACCTGCTAACTAACTTCCTGACTGACATGCACATTAAAACAACTGTGAGATTTCACCTCACACCTAGAAAACTGACAAAAATGACAAAAGATTAAAATAGTGCCAGAAGGGTTGTGGGAAAAGGCACACTCTTTTGATGCAGTATTGGTGCACTATAAACTGGTACAAACATTCTAGATAACAATTTGGAAAACAGAACTAAGGTGAATAAAATGCCCGGGCCCTCAACACAGAGATCCCACTGCTGAGCATATACCTCAAGGTCATTAATGATAAAAAGAAAGGATCCATAAACACCAACATAAGAAGAACAGTGTTTCTATGCTAAATATAATGGAAATAAAGTGGGTAACCATAAATTGGGAATGGTTAAACAAACTGTGGTACATGAATTTAACAGAACATTGTTGTAGCATAAGAAATTATGACTGTGAGAAATTCAGAGAATAGGAAGACTTAGGGAAGTAAGCAGAACCAAGAAAACAACATATACCAGTACAACAAAGTAAACAGAAAGAACAAAAAAAATGCAATTGAATATTGTGTAATTATAGTGACCAAGACAGAGAAGTGAATTTAAGTCCTTCTCTTCCTTGCAGAGGTGGGAGAAAGGGGGTATAGAACATTGCCTGTGCAGCTAGGCTCAGGAGAAGTGTTAAACTGCTTTTGCATTCCTCTTTCCTTTATTCTTTGTTATAAAGAATGACCGGCTGGATACAGGGTTGGGGGGCAGGGGGAGATATGTTTGTAAATGAAGGTAATATGATAATAAAAGATAATTTAAAAAATTTTGAGAAAATGCAGAGGTACATAATTATGGATACAGAATGCTATATATGCTTTCAAAGATGAACAATTAAACTTGGAAAGGACAGAGAAAGAATGCTTTCTTGTTTATTGCTTGATTCATTTGGTTCTACTCTGTTAAATGGCTAAGAGTTTTATATAAGATTTTCCTCCTTATAGCTGACTATCTTTTGAGATGGTGCACTTTATAAAATGAAAATTTCAAAAAAAGATTCAGGCTACTCACGATCTTAACTCCCCATCAAGATCTTGTTGTCGCAACTTCTTAAAGTCAGCATCAAGGGCCTGATAATTTTCTTCAGATGTGTCATAAAAACCTGGAGCAGGCTTTTTTTCAAATGGAATTTCTGCATTATAATCTACTCCTCTCTTCTTTTTCCTTTTCTTCTGAATTTCTATGCCGGCTGCTCGAAGTTCTCTTCTCTTCTGGAGGGCAGCAAGGCGCCTGAGGAATGAAAAAAGGATTAAAATTAGAAAAAGAAAAGTGACGTGCAACTTTATAAGGTGAAGTAGACAGCTTACTGTTTACATTTATATCAGGCAATCTAACCTGCAGAAAAAACAAATGGATATATTTATATATTTGTCTATTTTAGTAGAGCTATTTTTGCCTTTGCTTAAAAAAAAATTTAAGAATCTTTAAAACACCAATTTTCAAACACATCAGGGAGTCTCAGGTTCACCTGCCAGACTCTAAATTGCACAGCTATGAGGATTTGTGTAGTTGGAGTCAAGAGACAGAGACACAGATAGAGAGACAAGTTCTTTGATCATACCTTCTTCCTAGTAGCTATCCCCAAAGATAGAAGTGACATGGGGCAGAGAATATGTCATCCCTGATCCTGCCACTATCTCAACCGGATGACAAAAAAATCAGGCAGCCTTTCCAGGTCTGGATAAATTATCCTGATAAAACTGAATAATGAGACTAGAAAGAGTGCAAAGTAGGTCCTGATACTGTATGTACTGAAACTATACGGCAAGCAGAAATTAAAAACTATAAAACCAACCCGAGCAGCTCTAATAACCTCGAGAGGGAGCTTTACATACTCTTAAACTTGGGGCAATTAAGGACTGATTATTCAACCATCTCGGCCCAGAGAGCAAATATGGGCAAACCTGTACAACAACTAAATACTTTGTCTTCAGTGGCTAGACAACTAAGCAAAAGAAACACAATAAGAAAAGAAAGCAATGAAAATAGAAGAAAAAGAAAAGACTTACTAGGATATAATCTCAAACACTCTAAACACCCTAAAAAAAAAAATAAGAGCAAATTTTCCTTCTAGAATTAAAATGGAAAGGCATTTCCATTAAGTTCAAGGAAAAAATCTAAAGTTTAGTTAGAGAAGACTCTCTTTTTAGTCAGAAGAGTGCCTCGTATGTCAAAAGTGCCTCCTACTATCAGTTAATTAGCAGTCATGTCAAAACATAGAGTATCAGTGAGCTTCTAGTCATAAAATTATGTTATAAATTATCCTCTTTGTTTATGAAACAATGTTAGGATATAATATTAATAACTAGTAAAAAGTAAATTCCAAGCAACAAAAAAAGCACTATTTTTGCTACAACTTCTAAAACCTACCATTTCTGCAACTATGTTGTTTATTTAACAGGAAAAAACTAGGACACCATTAAAGTATTAGGAAAATGAGACTAGGAAATAACAATAAGTAAAGATGAACAATTCTTTAATATTCACAAAATGGTGAAAAGAAGCACAATACTTTCATTGGGTTTGTAACTGTGTTGGTTAGCAAATGACTCTCAGTGAAGAAAATCAGACCTTGCTTCTTCCAGCTGTTTCTCTCTTGCTTTCCTCTTGGCCTTCTTTCCTTGCGTGTTTGCCAGACGTGCTCTAGCTTCCGAAAGCATTTCAAGTTCATCTGTGGGAGGGAAAAAAACCTTAATGCTTCTCTCAGAAAAATACTGTCAATCTATATAGTACAAATGATTCTTTCCTCTTGACATGAAACTTACTGAACTTCCTTTCTAAATAACCTTTTAAAAAAATATTGAAATTAAACACCCAATACTCATGTAGAGATCCAAAAGCCCTAATCTTTTCAATTTCATCATCAACTCAATATCTCTAACGAAATCCAACACACACTACAAAGGGAAGTTGTTCATATTCCAAGTAATTTTTTCCTTCAAGTGTATTTTTTCCCTTTAACACTATTCCCCTTAAGAGGTTTGCCGTCAGTAAAACAGCATTACTAACACGAGTCACTACTGCAAGTCAATTTGAGGATTTATATGTCTATGCAGAATTGAGTGCATTTGTATAGCCTTTTAAACTTTTTCAAAACATTCTCACATCTATCATCTCATTGACCTGAAGGTCAATAACCCTGTGAGGTAATAATAAGACAGAATTTACATAGCACTTACTATATGCCAGACACTGTGCTAAGGTGCTTTACAAATATCATCCCATCTGATCCTCACAACCACCCTGGGGTAAATGAGCTATTCCCAGTGTCATATGTATTTGCAAACTGGGGCTCAGAGACATTAAACTTCCCCAAGGCAATCTAAGTCACTCATAGCAGAATTAGGAGCAAGGTTCAGATGTCCTGGCTCCTCATCTTAACTTCTTTGTCGCAATAACTACATAGGTACTTTGCATTATTCATTTGATGAAAATTAGATAAAAGAACCACTGGTTAAAAGAGCAGCTATAATGTGTGAAAGGAAACAAAAAAAGGGGGAAAACCACTGAAGAGAAAGTATTAAGAAAAAGAATAATTGACAAAAGGTTTCCAAAAGTCAAGAAGAAACCCCAAAGAGGTAAAATGAAGAAGTGTCTGAGCAATTTAAAGTTAAAACAATTTCCCCATGGGAAAACACTTGCCCTCATCCATATCAATTGGATCAGGTCTGGCTGGTTTCGTTTCTGGATTTGGATCAATCTCTCCAGGTTTAAGCTTTCGTGGATCATCTGCTGTCTCTTCCTCATTGTCTCTTTGGGCAGCTTTATCCCTGGAAAGAGGGCATCAGATTACCTATACGATTAATTCTAAGAAATGTACATTTCTCCCACCTTTAGGTTTCTATCCATGAAAGAGTCAGAATTAAAAAGTCCTAAGAGAAAAAAAAAAATCACCTTCCTTTATGAGTTTCTTACTGCTTTTACTAAATAAAAGCTAGCAGAAAAAAAATTGTTATACAAAACATTTTACTTCACAGTTGACACTTAGTTTAAAAATTGTGACATTTAGCATCTTCTGTCCCCTTACTGCTACATTTATTCTACAAATGTCAAATTCCTTTGTTTTCTGGTTATCAGACTTTTGTCTAAGGACACAAGTATTTTCTGTACTCTGCGGTTTCTCTTCTAATACTGTCTTCATTGATTTCATACATGTAAAATGTTTTAAAATTTTATGAGGTCAAAATTTTCTAGTTTGTTTTTAATGTTCTATCTCTCTTTGTTTACATGAAAATCTCCCCTTACCCATAGTTGTGAATAATCCCTGATCTCATTCCTCCTAACATTTTCATGTGGTCCCATTTCCATTTTGAACTAGTAGTAGTTTCCCTTTCTTTTTGTCAAAAGTGTCTTGCAGGTGTATTTATACAAATGGTCCTCAGTCCATGGCATACCCCTTTCACTCCTGCAGGGCTGGTGGCAGAGGTGCAGGAAACCAAAGGGAGAAGATGCTAAGAATCACACAATTTTCAGACCATCATTAAACTCTGTTGATACTCTAAATGTGAGATCCTCATTCAGTGACTGAACCAATGGACATATGCCTAGAGGAGCTGAATCATATCAATCTTGGGATTCTTGCTACAAATTAAATCAGAAAAAGTAATTTGCAGCTAAATAGATGGATGGTAAAGAAATAAGCTGGCAGTGTAACTTATATCATATACCCACGAGCAGCAAGAAACATTGTTTCATGACATATCTGGTCATCAATTATTGCAAAACTAATAAGCCTTTGCAAAAAAAAATCATGAAAATAACTGCAGCTTATACATTAACACTGGTTACTGAGATTTAGTGGTAGGCAAATTCTACAAAGAACTTGATAGGTCCTCTGAATCAAATCAACATATGCTCTGACACTTGGTAATTTAAATGTAAAGGTGGGAAAAAGAAGGATAGGATAAATTTATGGGAGAGCATGGCTCAAGAAGAGAAATGAGAGAAGCCAATGACAAAATTTACAGAAAGTCTCACATTTCTATACTATGAATACACTCTCCAAAAAATGAATCTGCAGGTATCGGATTTGGTGAGTATCAAATAACACCATAAAGAACAAAATAAATTATATTTTAATAGAAAAAAATATACTGCAGATATGAATCAGCTCCCATCATAGCTGAATCATCTGTCTTTCTAGTCAGACCTTAAACTTGCCAGTTAAGATCAAAGTTAGTTTAAAAAAAAAAACCTCAAGAAAAGGAATTTAAAAAAATATATGACTGAAAACAACTTAACCCTGAGACTTATTTAAACAAGTTATTTAACATGAAAAATAAGAAATGGGCAACAGAAATTACAGAGAAACCAAATCTAATTATCTAAAACAAGTTCAACCCAATGTAAATTAACTGTCACAACAAAAAGACAAAAAAAATTACCTTAGAAAACTTCTGATTTATTTGCCAAACAGAAAGATAGCTGCCAAAAGCAACAGTAGGCAGGAATGTAAATAGGTAAAAGCTTACAAAAAAGAATGATGGACAATTATAACAGAATCATCTCATGAAGAAGTGGAAAGTAAAACAGTTCAAAGAAAGCTTGGCAAGACATCTAAATATGCCATGTCATCCCAAATTCATTCAAGAATGAAAGTGGAAGAAGAACAAGAAACATTAGAAAAATGGAAAATTACAAAAACCATTTCAACAAAGTGTTCTCTCTCCATCAAGGATAGTGTACTAAAGAGAACAAAATGGGGAAAAGGTGAGAGAGAAAGACAGAGAGTGCACTGAGGGACTCATATACAACATATAAGATATTTGAGTGAGCAGAATATGTAAAAGGCAGGGGAAAAAAATCTCAGACCTTATACCAAAAAAAGGGCAACTGAGAGAATATCAACTCCCTTCATCTATGTAAAATCTTTATGAGTCATTTATATATGAACCAAGTCATTTATATAAGAATCAAATATATACATATATGAATATATGTATATAAATAAATATTTATATATGATGAGGTAGGCTTATGTGAACAATTTTAAACAATGGACCATATATTTACCATTTCATAATTAATTGAAACCATAAAGAATGATTTCACTTTGTCGATTATGAAAATGCTTTTTGATTCGGCAAGATAGAATGCCACCTTACAGACTCTTTTACATGTCTCCCATCTATGTGTCAAAAACATTCAAAATTCATTAGGAGATATAACAGAAAGGAACCTGTTCGATAACCCCCAATTATAAACATCAGACAAGGCATAAAAAAGGGAGACATACGTTCTCCAAAGGTAATCATCACTTTGATGTTGAAGAGTCAACACAAAGTCCTTGTCCAAAAGGGATTCCTTGTGGATGGTGAGGTCTTGCAGATGACATTGAACAGATTATAATAAGTCCCAGATCCTGCAGAGCCTCCCAGAAGAGAACTGTAATCCCTTAATGAAATTTGGCTTGTCCATCCACACAGGAAAGACCAATTGCCAGGATTTCAACAAGATTTCAACAAATATCTGGATGGGCATGCTAGAGAGGTGGTCCAATGGTATGTTTATCTTGGATAGACAATACAGATGAACTAGTTAGGCCTAGAGTTAAACAGGAAAAGGAGAACAGGTTGGACTGCTTTCAAGAAATTACAAAGCTCTTTTAGCAACCCAGGAGTTCCATGAAAGCAAAAGCCAACCTTTTCAATATTAATATTCAACTGGGGTTATTATATAACAGCAGGAAAGATTGCAATTGCATTTGAAGCATTAAAAATGAGAAAACTAAAAAAAAAAAAAATCACAGAGAGCAATGGAAAGGCACATGGTGGGTGTGAGTAGGCTGTTGCCCATAACCAATAAGAAACTCTGGAGAAAAAGACACAACATGACGGGAAATGGAGATGAGTTGGTCACATAGCCAAGAGGCAGAGAGCCAGAAGACTCCACTAGTACCTTGGCAATGTTCAGACAAAATGAGGAAGGTCTCCAGCATGTTGGGAATAGCCCATATGGTGAACTTTTTGGAAGGACATGGACAAGAATCACGTAGGATGGGCAACCATGGATGGATTGTACAAGACAGGACTTGAATCCAGGTCTCCCTGCACTCTAAGGACAACTTACTATCTACTACTCCATACTGTCATTTGTAGTAATTTTGAACAAATTTCCACGTAAAGCACTCTGTAAACGTTAAAGCACTAGGTTAGCTTTTAGATATAATTATCATTTCTTGGTTTTTCTTAATACTGTACAGAAATGCTACTGAGTTTATGAATTTCTTTTATCCTGATAACATTACTGACATTGTCATCTCAATTAGTTTCTTCACCGATTCTCTGAGGTTTTCTACATAACCACAATGTCATCTGCAAAGGGTTGGTTTGACTCTTTCTGTGCCAGTGCCTTTATGCCTCTGACTTTGTTCTCCTAACTAGCATTTCTAGAACTATGTTTAATAATAAGTGGAGAAAGTTGATTTACTCCTCTTGGTGCCTGGAAACCTTCCAGCTCTGAGAAAGGCGAAATCACAGAATCAGAGAACGTGAGACTTGGAAAAGGCATCAACAGCTCTCTAGTCCAACCCATAATAGAAATGACAACTGGCCATCCCACCTATCCTGAAGACCTCCAAGGCAGGGGAAACAATACCTCTTTAGGCAGACCATTCTATTTCTGAACAGCTGTAATTGTTAGGAATTTCTACTTTATATCAAGCTTAGAAATGCCTTCTTTGCAACTTCTACCTCTTGCTCCAAGTTCTGCCTTCCGTGGCAAAACAGAACAATCTAACTCTCTTCCATGTAATGGCACTTCAGCAATCACGCCCCTGAGTCTCATCTTCTCTAGGCATCCAGAACTGGATACAGTACTTCAGATAAGGTCTAACAAAAGGCAGAATACAGTGGAACTATCACTTCTATTTCTTAGAAGCTTTGTCCTTCTTAAGATCACATCATCTTGGGGGCGGAGCCAAGATGGTGGACTAGAAAGACACACTTACGCAGGGTCTCCCCACAGCCCACAAAATACCTGTAAAGAGGGACTCTCAACAAATTCTGGAGCAGCAGAAGTGGAGAACAACAGAGCGGAGGAGATTTCCAGCCCACGGTGACCTGAAAGGCCCACGGAAATACCAGTTGCACCAGAAGTGGAGCGGAGCTCAGAGCCCAGCCCAGCCTTGGCCGCATGGCTGGACGAGACTCTGGGAGGAGGACACCTCAGGGGCGGAATCTCCAGTCACAGCATCGGGTCCTCAGATCCTTCAACCCACAGGTGCCAAAGGTCAGTGACAGGGATTTATCAGCTGGCCCGGAAGGGAGAAGGGCCTTCCCATAGCTCCAGCAGCAGGCAGCAGCCATAGAGGCTGCACAGCAGGCCGTAGTCCGCCCCATTGTTGGAGCGTAAAAACCCGTGGGGGCACTGAAGAGCTGAGTCTTACTTCAGCCCTGTGTGAGCTAGTCTTTGTCTCACACTGAATGGCGGCCCTGCCCATCCAGCTTATCTGAAAATCAGCCCCCAGTGCTGACTTGGCAGAACTGGAGGACAGGTAGCTGTGGAGAGGTAACTGCTAAGATTCTGGGCATATAAATCCCTCTCTGCGTCCAGACCAGTACATGCTTGATCATGCCACCTTGCCACCTTGGAGGAACTGAGATCTCACAGATTCCCAGGGTATACCCTACTCTTGACAAAGGACCCAAAAGTCAAGTAACTGGTTGGGAAAATGCCCAAAAGAGGGACAAAAAATAAGACCATAGAAGGTTACTTTCTTAGTGAACAGATATCTCCTCCCATCTTTTCAGATGAGGAAGAACAATGCTTATCATCAGGGAAAGACATAAAAGTCAACGCTTCTGTATCCCAAACATCCAAAATAAATATTCAATGGGCTCAGGCCATCGAAGAGCTCAAAAAGGATTTTGAAAATCAAGTTAGAGAGGTGGAGGAAAAACTGGGAAGAGAAATGAGAGAGATGCAAGAAAAGCATGAAAAGCAGGTCAACACCTTGCTAAAGGAGACCCAAAAAAATGCTGAAGAAAATAACACCTTGAAAAATAGGTTAACTCAATTGGCAAAAGTGGTTCACAAAGACAATGAGAAGAATGCTTTAAAAAGCAGAATTAGTCAAATGAAAAAGGAGGCCCAAAAGCTCACTGAAGAAAATAGTTCTTTCAAAATTAGAATGGAACAGATGGAGGCTAATGACTTTATGAGAAACCAAGAAATCATAAAACAAAACCAAAAGAATGAAAAAATGGAAGATAATGTGAAATATCTCACTGGAAAAACAACTGACCTGGAAAATATATCCAGGAGAGACAATTTAAAAATTATGGACTGCCTGAAAGCCATGATCAAAAAAAGAGCCTAGACATCATCTTTCATGAAATTATCAAGGAAAACTCCCCTGAGATTCTAGAACCAGAGGGGAAAATAAATATTGAAAGAATCCACCGATTACCACCTGAAACAGATCCAAAAAGAGAAACTCCTAGGAACATTGTGGCCAAATTCCAGAGTTCCCTGGTCAAGGAGAAAATATTGCAAGCAGCTAGAAAGAAACAATTCAAGTATTGTGGAAATACAATCAGGATAACACAAGATCTAGCAGCTTCTACATTAAGGGATCGAAGGGCATGGAATATCATATTCCAGAAGTCAAAGGAACTAGGACTAAAACCAAGAATCACCTACCCAGCAAAACTGAGTATAATACTTCAGGGGAAAAAATGGTCTTTCAATGAAATAGAGGACTTTCAAGCATTCTTAATGAAAAGACCAGAGTTGAAAAGAAAATTTGACTTTCAAACACAAGAATGAAGAGAAGCATGAAAAGGTAAACAGCAAAGAGAAGTCATAGGGGACTTACAAAAGTTGAACTCTTTACATTCCTACATGGAAAGACAATATTTGTAACTCTTGAAACTTTTCAGTATCTGGGTAGTTGGTGGGATTACACACACACAGAGACAGAGAGCACAGAGTGAATTGAATAGGATGGGATCATATCTTAAAAAAATGAAATTAAGCAGTGAGATAGAAACATAATGGGAGGAGAAAGGGAAAAATGGAATGGGGCAAATTATCTCTCATAAAAGAGGCAAGCAAAAGACTTTTTAGTGGAAGGAAAAAGAGGGGAGGTGAGAGAAAAACATGAAGTTTACTCTCATCACATTCGACTAAAGGAAGGAATAAAATGCACACTCATTTTGATATGAAAACCTATCTTACAATACAGGAAAGTGGGGGATAAGAGTTAAGCAGGGTGGGGCGAAGGATGGAAGGGAGGGCAGTGGGAGGAGAGAGCAATTTAAAGTCAACACTCTTGGGGAGGGACAGGATCAAAAGAGAGAACAGAAGCAATGGGGGGCAGGATAGGATGGAGGGAAATATGGTTAGTCTGACACAACGCAACTATTATGGAAGTCATTTGCAAAACTACACAGATATGGTCTATGTTGAATTGCTTGCCTTCACAAAGGGAATGGGTGGGGAGGGAGGGATGAAGAAAAGTGGGAAGTCAAAGTTTTAGGAACAACTGTCGAGTATTGTTCTTGCTACTAGGAAATAAGAAATACAGGTAATGGGGCATAGGAAGTTATCTGGCCCTACAGGACAAAAGAAAAGCTGGGGACAAGGGAAGGGAGGGATGTTAGAAGAGAGGGCAGATTGGTGATAGGGGCAATTAGAATGCTCAGCATTTTGGGGTGGGGGGAGGGGAGAAATGGAGAGAAAAATTTGGAACCCAAAATTTTGTGAAAATGAATGTTAAAAGTTAAATAAATAAAATTTAAAAAAAAAAAGGATCACATCATCTTTTCTGGCTGCCACATCACTCTGCTGACTCACATTGAGCTTTCAGTCTCCTAAAATGTCCAGATCTTTTTCAGAACTGTTATTTAGCCATGCCTTTACCACCCTGGACTTGTAAAGCTGACTTCTGTGTACCCAAGTTAAAGACTTTACATTTGTTCCTAATAAATTTTCTTTTATTAGATTCATAGAAATCTGATTTTATCATCTAGTGTGTGAGCTATTCCTTAACAACTTTGTGTCCTCTACAAATTTGATGATCATACATCTATCCCTTTTTCCAAATCAGAGATAATGACTGAACAGGACAGAGTCAAAAACACATCCCAAGAACACTCCTTCTGCCATGCTGATAATGAGTCCTAAACAACTATTCTTTGAGTCTAGCCATTCAACTAGTTCTGAATCCTAGTTCTAATTATATGAACATCTAATGCATATCTCTCCATCTTCCCTGTGACTAGTAACCTTCTTCAATTTAATTGAAATTTGAGACAATTCACACTCCTGATCAATCCATGTTAGCAGATGGCAGGCTTAAAGCTAAACAACATAAGGCTACCGATACTGATTTTAACCATTAAAGAATTTTCTTTTAAATTAGCTCCTTTACTTTTATTTAGATCTGCAACTGTTTAAAATCAAAAGAAGTAATCCAAAGTTTTCTTCAACATTGTGTACAATTTGAATTTTTTATGCCAAAGACTCACTCACAGGAGAAATTCATAGTGCTCCAAGCACTGTGCAGCAGTACGACCAATGATCGGGGCAATGGTTCTCCACTGGGTTGGCATCAATTTGGCCAGATGCAAAAGCTTTTCTTCCTCCTCTCTAGACCATTCTGTTTTTTTAATGCTTGGGTCCAGCCATTCATACCTGTAACAAAGAAATGGGTTATCCCATAAGTGGCAACATCAACTGATTCTTTTGTATCTTGCATGGCCCCCTTATCAGTTTCTCGTCCTAAAAGCATACCGAAGATTATCTTGTTCCCTTCCTTTCAAAGTTACCTTCCTCCTCCTTTTTATTATCACATTCCTGCCTCTAATCACTCCCTATCTGCCCAGTATTCCTAGTAAGTTTTTCTCTTCCCTTCCCACTATCACTGTTGAAGCCACTCTGCCCAAAGACCCATCCCCACTTAGGGTCAGGTTTCTCCATTCACCACGAACACTCCCAAATGTATTTAGGATGATATTTTGGGCTATTTAGGTTTAAATGCATTTTTATTTATTTAAACATATTATATAAAGGTAAATCCACAGATTGGGTTTGGTTTTCTTACTATTTCCTAATGCAAATAGGAGAGACTTCTGTTAAATACTAAGTTAAATCAATTTTTGTAGTCTGGGGGTATAACCGTCACAATACATCAAATATATCAAGGGTACATCAAGGGTCTGGGAGGCAACTTCCTTTAAAACACTTTAACAAAAATTTATACTCTTAGAAAGTTGCCTGAAACCTAGAACAGCTAGGTGAATTACCCATAATCAAAAAGCTTACAAGTATCAGAGACAAGATTTGCATCAATCAATCAAGTATTTCTGAAGACCTGAGAAAGAATCCTATCTCAATCTTTTACTAGCTATATGACTCATGGCAAACCACTTAAATCTCTCTTAACATTCGTTTCCTCATCTGTAAAATGAGGATAATATAAATACCTACTTCACAGGGTCGTTGTGAGGATCATGAGATGACACAGGTGAAACCCTCTAAACATTTACTTAAAGAATTATATATTACTAATTTATAATAGTAACTATCATTACTATCATTGTCGTTATTAAGCATCTACTCCATGTTAGGCACTCAACTCAGTGCTAAGGATACAAATTCAGTGAATGAAACCAGACCTATTACCAAGAACCAAGTCCAACACTTTATCCACTTCACCATACTACCTCTCTAACTTTAGTAATGACAATAATAATAATTGCAATCATTTATTTCAAGGCATACAAAGCTCTATGTGTGTTTGGAAGGCTCTGAAGAAAAGTATGGGAAAGAAGAGGTATTAGACTGACTATCAAACTGAAGGTCTACAGAGCCGTTGTGCTGACCTCATTGTTACCTGCCTGTGAAATCTGGACAGTCTATCAGAACCATGCCAGAAAACTGACTCTCTTCCATTTGAACTGTCTTAGGAAGATTCTGAAGATCACCTGGCAGGATAAGGTACCAAACACTGACATCTTTCTTGAACTAAACTGCCAAGCATTCAAACTACGCTTCAGAGAGCACTACTCCGATGGGCTGGCCACGTTGGTTAAATGCAAAACGTACACTGCCAAAAAGACTATCTTACAGAGAACTCACACAGGGCAAGCAATCACATGGTGGTCAGAAGAAGCAATACAAGGACACTCTCAAGGTTTCTCTCAAGAACTTTGGCTTTGTGCGACATGGGAGACACGGGCACAGGACCACTCAGTATGGCGTTCCCACATCAAAGAAGGCACTGTGCTCTATGAGCAAAGCAAAACTGAAACAGCTCAAAGGAAATGCAGATGCACAAACTGATAGTATCCATCCCAAGTGTTCACATGAACTATTTGTGCCCCAACTGTGGTAGAGCACTCCAAGCTCATATTGGTCTGAATAGTCACAGTCAGACACATTGAAACTTGACTTTACCATGGTGATGTCATTTTCGTCCTCTTTGAAAACGAAGGACAACAACCATATACACATATCTCATTCGATATTCATCAACTATAGGCACAACAAATATTATTATCCCCTTTTTACGGATGAGGAAACTGAATCTCACAAAAGGTAAGGGGCTTGACCTTGGTCACAGAGCTTGTATTTCAAATTTATGTCTTACCTGACTCAAAATCCACTGTTCTTTCCACTAAACACACTATTTTTCACTGCAACAGTGGGAATGAAGAGGATATTTTCCCAATGTCAAACATGAATTTTTAGTTCAGAATCTATTCCTAAGCTTCTTGTAACTTCTATTTATGCTTTAGAATTTCCAAAGTTCTGATGCATTTCTTCCACCCATGCCATAGAGCAAGTGTGCTTATTCCAATTTGCCAGGAAACTGAGGCCCAAATGTGTGAAGTGACTTGCTCAAAGTCAAACAAGTTCACAAGAGAACCAGGACTAGGACCTAGTTTTCCTGACTCTCAGATCTTTACACTACACTCTTAATTCCTGTTCTTAACTAAATTCAAAGAACTACCACACTTCCCCTATTACCATTAAGTACACATTAAGTTTTTCCAAGGTTCCCTTTGCTGACTTGCACATACCATCTGGCCTTGCACTGCTTTGCTGATTTCCTATGCAACAGTGAAGCAATCCGAGACCACTGGTTCTTTCCATATTTCATTACCGCTGCTTTGAGAATTTCATCCTAAGAAAATGAACAAGAAAAAGATTTAACAAACAAAAATTATTTTTCACCAGAAAGAATCAATCTAGCTTAGTTCTGATAAGGTTTCTGTAGTCTTCCAAGCAAGGTTAGGGAACACCCCTTCCTGTCCCCCTCCAAAAAGAGGATGGGAAATTGTGCAGCTGTAAGAGACCTTAAAAAGTTATGTGATTCAATGGTTTCACTCCATCAATGAAGAAACTGAGGCCAACGGAAGTAAGGTGATTCCCAAAGCAGCCTGGCTGACACCTGACAGATCTGGTACTAACTCATCTGACTCTTCCATTGAGTCCCTTTCCACTATACCATGACAGACAGAAAGCTGGACATGTAGTCCCAAAGGCTGTTTTGAATTCTACCACTGATATTCACTCCCTTAATATTGACAAGAAACTTGACTTCTCTACATTTCATTTTCTTCAATGGTAAAACAGGGATAACTAATATAGTACCCACCTCACAGAGGAGTAAATATATATGTAAACTACTGGGCAAACTTGAAAACATTATGTAAAGTTTACCTACTGCTATTATTACACTGGCTTAATATCTCTATAGGAGGCTTGGGCCTGGAAATTCATGGGTAAATCTAGGTCTATCTTCAAAGAGTGTTGACAGTACATTAATTGTCAAAAAATTGTCAAAATTGTCAAAAAACATTTAAATAAAGGAGGGTCACTGGTCCAAGGAGTGCCCCTCCAGGGCGCCCGCCCCCCCAGAGGGAGCCCCAGGAATCAATGCCTATGGAACTGTGCACATGTGACCAGAAGGGACATTGGAGGAAAGATTGTCCCCAAGGTTGGAAAAGTGGTGCAGCCTCCCCCAGTAACTAGTCTTCTCAAGACTTCGTGTTTTTGTCCTTCATTGTCGAAGAGGACCATGGCATCAGAGAAATGATGACATGACTTGCACTTGACTTTGTTTTGAGTGAGGGAGGGCTGTGCAGGTCACCAGCCTCACTTTTCCTCCAGAGCCATCTGAATCCAGTACCAGATATTCATCAGGATGACTGCAGATGGCCCAGGATGCAATGGGAGACCTTGGCCTTTTTAGGCTAGGCCTTTTCAGGTACTCACTTAGAAGGAGGTAACACCCATTGAGTTGAATAGGCCTCTTCCAGAAGTAATCAGGGAATGGCCCTTTTAATGAACCAATGAAAAAAATAAGTAAATCAAACTGGGAGGGAAAAAGAAACTGTTACTATTGATAATCACTCTAAGCCAGCCATTAAGCGGAGCTTGGGCAAGGACCTATAGTTGTCCAACTTCAGAGTGCACTGGGTTTAAGGTTTTGGGAAAAGAAAGGAAAGAAAGAAGGAAGATCACTGAAGAACTAAAAAAGTACAGAAAAAAGGACAAAGAACCTTCTCCAGAAGGTTCAGAGGTTAGATATAAAGGAACAAGACAGCTCTGAAACTAACAAACTGAATTTATTCTATTCTTTTAAAAACAAGCAATATTTTTATTTTTATACGTAATCTTTTTTCTATTTGTTGAATATGGAAGGTCACATTTATGGGTGTTTGTAAAGTTCAGAGTAACAAAAAATAGAAATTACTGAAGCATGAAAAAAGGGTATCATTTGGAAGGAGGATTAGATGTGTTCAGAGAACAGAATCCAGTACAATCAGTGGAAGTACAAGAAGCAGCTAGATGGCACAATACGTAGAATGCTGCACTTAGAGTCAGGAAGACCTAAATTCAAAACCTGCCTCACACGTTTAATATTCACGGGACCCTGTCTGCCTTAGTTTCTTCATCTGTTTGATGCGAATAATAACAGTACCTTCCTCCCAGAGGGGTGGTGAGGATCCCAGGAGATTTGTAAAGCACTTTGCAGACCCTATAACGGTGTATAAAGGCTAGCTATTATTGTATCATTATTATTATTTCTGAGTCGGCAGAAAACCAATTTTGATTTGGCCCAAGGAAAAACTCCCTAGAAACGAGACCCATCCGAAAGGACCACTCTTGATTCCGTAAACGGCTCCCTGGAGGAGGTGTGCCAACTGGGCTTTAGAGGATAAAGGGAAGTGCAGCATTCTGGGGCAGATAGGAACGGCATTCCAGCCCCGAGGGGCAGTAGGAGCCAAAGCACCGGGGGCGGGAGAATGGAGCGCTGCCCACCGGCCCAGCCTTGCCCGCATCACAGAGTGCGTGGAATGCATGAGAGAAGCCTGGAAAGGCAGGGGGTGGCGCCAAATTAAAGCGCAGGTGGAGGGCGAGGAAAAGCACCCGGGGGCCAGGTCCGCTCCAACTTTACGTACTCCAGGATTCTAACCCCCTACTCCCCGCCCCCATAACTGCTCTACCATCAGATGGCGCATGCGCACACACCACCGCAGGGGGCCAGGGAGAGTGACAGGAAGACGACGCTCACCTCCGTATTCCTCCATACGCCCCCCTTGATCATAATCCGAGGCATCTTGGCGGAAGGGTGAGTGATTCGGCAAATAGCCGAGACGATCGGGCGAACACTGAAATGGCGTAGCGGCCTCCGAACCCAAAGCCGACCCTTCTTCCCAGCACGACCTTCGGCTTCCGAATGCTGTGCGCAGGCGCAGAGAGAAGGTTAGTCACGCGAGATTACCGGGTCGCGGGGAGTAACCCAAACTAGATAGCTAGATTCCCGGTCAAAGCGCCCGGCCTCGCTTGTAGTGGCACGCATGCGCATAAAAAGCTGACAGCTGCGTCTTCGTTCCCGGGTCGATCTGCGGCTGCGTCGATGGTGGGAGGCGGGGATAGAGAGGAGTGGGAGCTCATAGCGCCACCTGAGGGTCGGAGGTGTGTCACACACGGGAACAGTTCTATGGCTGGTGGTTTTGCCTTGCGCGTGGACGGGTAACTCTAAATTCCTAAGTTAAAAGCTTTGGACGGGAACTAGGGAATTCGATTCCATTCCATTCCATAAGTATTTATTAGGCGTCTGTAATATGAATGACTGAACTAGGCTAGAAATTCAAAGACGGAAAGAAAAGAAAGGACACCATTCCTGCCCCCTAGGACCTTATATAGTCTCCTGGGGGAACAATACTAATAAGTAATTATCATAAAGCAGGTGTAGACGGCCAGGTGTGACTTAGGACCGTACACTGGGAGCTGGAAGGGACTTTAGACGTGATTCCCCCACGTGCCTCTCCCCCCCCCAGCCCCAACACCCCGTACTGAAGGATTCATTGCCTTTCCCAGTTGGCATGGGAGTGTGGGGAGTGGGAGGTGGGAGACGGCTATTTTCTGTTGCTTTAGGAGAGGTTAAGAATTTTTCTGCAAGGTGTTTTTCCCCCTGTTCTATTTTGTTCATATGCTTCAATTAACTGCTTTATTATTTTATTTTTTATGTTTTGCCTGGTCAGTGAGTGGAATCTCAGTCAACCAATACACATTTGTTGTTTCTAGAATACAGATATTTGTTCTTATGATTGTGTACTGTCATTATTTATCGTTATATGTGATTTATTTTTATAAATACTAGGATAGACTATTTAGTATTTATAAACTACAAAAAAGAGGCAAAAGGCAGTTTCCGCACCTGGAGCTCACCATCTACTAGAGACAACAAGGAAACAAATACGTACAAACAAGGTATATATAGGGAAAAGAGGAAATAATTAAAAATGGGAAGACATTAAAATTAGAGGAATTAGGAAAGGCTTTCTGTAAAAGATAAGAATCCACGCTGGATTGAGGTTGGAACCAAGTATATAATTCTCTTCACCTTGGCATAGCATAGGTGACCTTCAGGGTGACTTGGAGGAGAACTGACACAACTACAGAACGCTTAGCTTGAGATGGAACTGAGTTACGTCATACCACCAGCATCCATAAATACAACTGGTTGGCAGAAAACAGCCAAAAAAGAGGACAGATTTGTCAGCATTTCTCTACAAATCTATTTTCATCATCAGTGACAAAGGCACCGCTGAATTCCAACCCTAAGTCTTCAGTCCCAATACGCCACATGAAGAAGTTGAATGGCACTTCAAAAGAAAAGGCTAGGAATAGTAGCTGACCCAGATATGATACATCCGGAGTGCCATTCCCATTAGAAGAGAATGGGAAGAAATGCCTTTCACAACTACGGCTTAGTGAAAAAGTCTTAACCAAACAAGGGATAGAAATGATCATAAAACAGATCACTTAAATTACCTAAAATTTAAAAGCTTTTGCAGAAACAAAATTAATACAGCTGGAATAAGATGTGAAATTATCACGAAGATAAGGAGAAAAAAGGGACAAAGAATTAGAAATTGAGGCAATGCCCATCAATTGGGGAATGGCTGAACAAGCTGTGTTATGTGATTATGACAGAATAGTTGTATTATAAGAAATGATGAGCAGAATGCTCTCAAAATAACCTGGAAAGATTTGCATGAGCTGATGCAAAGTGGAATGTACTGTGTACAAAGTAACAGCAATATTGTAAGATGATCAGCTGTGAATGACTTAACTATTCTCCGCAATACAATGATCAACTCTGATACAATGATACAACTCTGAAGGACTTAACGATGAAAAATGTTATCCATCCCTGAAAAAAGAACTGATGGTTTCTGAACACAGGTTGAAGCATACCTTTTTACTTTATTTTTCTTGAGTGTTTTTGTCTATATTTTCTTTTACAGCATGACTATTATAGATATCTTTTGCATGACTACACCCGTATAACCTATATTGAACTGCTTGCCTTCTCATTGGGAGGTGTGGGTGGGGAGGAAGGGAGAGGATTTGGAACTCAAGTTTTAAAAATGAATATTTAAAATTGTTTTCACATGTAATTGGGAGAATATAAAAAGATTTTTTAAAAGACTTCCAGATTTTTAAAAAAAGAGGAAGAAAAAACTGCATCAAATATTTACAATAAAATTGTTAAACCCAAGATATGTAGGGAACAGACCCAAAATATGCTACCAAGATCCATTACCCAAGAGATGAGTGGGCAAAGGATATAAACAAAAGAAGAAATGCAAACTATCAAGAATTAGGTGAAAGAATGATCCAAGTAACTAATAATGAGAAATGCAAATTAAATAACTCTGAAACTTGCTCTATATCCCCTCAAAATTACAGTTACATAAGATGGGAATAGTTAATGTTGGAAGCAATGCAGGAGCACCATCACACTAATATAGCAACAACAATAACAACAAAGTCATGAAATTATTCCTACTTTTGCCCGAGGCAATTCCAACATGGTTGGGTCCCAAGGAGTTCAAAGACAGAAAGCAAGGTCCCACATATACCAAAATATTCTTGGCAACTCTTTGTGGTAGAAAAAAAATGAGAAACTAGAAAAAAGATGCCCATTGACTAAAGAAAAACTGAACTGGTTATGGCATATGAATGCAATGGAAAGCTATTGAACTGTAAGAAGATAGGAATATGAGGAATTCAGAAAAATGAGAAAACTTGTATGAGCTGATACAAAGTAGAGTGTAAGTATAAAGTAGTGAAGTAGGTAATTCTAGGGGAGGGTACAACTAATTGCCCTGATCCTCAGAAGCAGTAAGGAGGACCCAAGTACGTATTTGGTGTCAGTCATCCACTAGCTTCATCTTCTACCTTATACAAGTATCCCAAAGTTTTATTGTGCTTCGGAGATGCTGCGTTTTGTTTTTCAAATTGGAGATTTGTGGCAATCCTGTGTCAAGCAAGTCTGTCAATGCCATTTTTCCAGTAGCACGTAGCTCACATCATGTCTCTTTGTCACATTGTGGTAATTCTTGCAATATTCCAAACTTTTTCATTATTATTGTAGAATCATTATAATAACTCTGTGTTCTGTGAAAACCGTCTACAACTTCAGTGGGCCATGACCACCAGCATCAGCTTAAACTCTGTAGGGTTTTTTGCCTGAACCAAAAATCAATCCTCAACCCAGAATTTTAGAGTGAAAAATGTTAACAGCAATGGCTTATAATATTGGCCTGGCATACTTTGAACTAACCTAATAATAACAATTGTGAATCTAAACTGGTAGAGCTGCTTATATATTTCCTAATACTGTTAATATAAAATAAAGTGCATGCTTATGCTGTGAAATTTGCTAATATCAACATAGTTAGAAAAATTACTTCTCTTGCAATCTGGATACTGCTAGGTTGTTAGGTTATAAACCCAGTTGTTAAAGAGTTGTCCAAAAACTGCTATTTTTGTTCAGTGTGTTTTATTTCATTACAATTATAATAGGGGGCAGAGCCAAGATGGCAGAGTAAAAGCAAGATTATATTATAGTTTTAAAATATTTCTTCCTTGTTTTATCTGATAAGATATTTAAAACTTATTATTTGACACAGTTATAAGTTTTTTTTTCAGCCTTGCTGGTGATATGGTCTAAGTTCTATAATGTTTAAACCTGAGAGCTTCGAGATTCAGAGGTGGAAGGGCTAATTAGTTTCACACCTACCTCGAAGGGGAAAGTTTACAAATCAGCTGACATAAAGGACCTAAGTTCCACTTAAATTTATTTAGCTGTATTAAAGGTACATTTAAATTTAGTAACAAATTATCTTCTGGAATTATGGATATATCCACCAGGTGATTTTTAAAAGTGCCCTTCAGCCAGCATTAGCAGGCCTTTCATTATTAGGACAGAGAGGAAGGGTAACCTCAGGGATTTTAACCCAACCTTTTAACCCATCCCATAACTTACTGCTCTGCCTGAGATGACTGCTGCTACCAGGCCCCTTATCTTGGACAACTCCAGAATGTGATTACTGAGAGAATGGAATGCCTAATACTCCTTTACTAAGGTTACATTATAATAATAGTTTATGGGTGATTTATGATTATGAAATTTATGAAGTTATACTTGGAATGCTGTATTTTGAAGTTACATCTTGAGTCAACCAGTTTTAGCAGGTTCCAAGCTTAAGGACTTAATGAAGAGATCAATCTACAGGAAGTTAGGTGGCACAGAGGATAACGCACAGGCCTTGGAGTAAGGAGCACCTGAGTTCAAATCTGTTCTCAGACAACTTCCTAAGCTTGGGCAAGTTACTTAAGCCCAATTGACTCCAAAACAAAAAAGAGGTCAGTCTACAGTATGAGTAATAATAACGGAATCTAACCCTAAACTCAATGTTTAAAACCAAATGTTGCTTGGGGCGAAGCCAAGATGGCGGAGTGAAAGCAACGACTCACCTAAGCTCCTGGAAAAACTCCTCTGGATATATCTGGGGGGAGAGTCTGACTAGACTTTGGAGGTGTAGAATCCAGTGGGAGACGGACTTTGACAGATTCGGAGCCCAGGCTGGACTGGAAGGTCCACGGGAGGGATCTGTTCCGCGGGGGTAAGACCCCGGCGCACAGCGCAGCGGGGTCGGCGCGGCAGGGCGGAGGCGACCCGAGGGGCCCGAGAGTGGCGGGCGAGACCAGCGGAGCAGGAGATAAGCCAGGCCGAGCCAACGATATCAGCGCAACAGCCTTTGAAATCTTCAGCCTAAAGACGGGACTTCAGTGGGTCACTACTTGAACATCCAGGAGCTGGGATGCCG
This sequence comes from Notamacropus eugenii, assembly GCF_028372415.1. Classification (NCBI taxonomy): domain Eukaryota; kingdom Metazoa; phylum Chordata; class Mammalia; order Diprotodontia; family Macropodidae; genus Notamacropus; species Notamacropus eugenii. The sequence goes on along the minus strand of NC_092873.1, from coordinate 107,877,953 downwards.
GAGTGATCAGTAAGTGCTCTCCCCTCCCCGCCGATGACCGTGAGGGAACCATAAAATTCTTCCCCAGATTGATCCTGGATCAGTGGGAGCAGCAGAAGGGGGGCGGGTGGTCTCATAACACCAGAGGCTGGAGAGGTGGCAAAGGGGGATTCTTCCTACCGTGGTGGAGGCTATCTGGAGGGACAGACGACCCAGGGCAGAGAAAAATTCGCACTGAGACCCAAGCAAGCCTCAGCCCGGGAGACGAGCCCCAGGAGGGGCGGGAACACACATTAGCCTCTAGGCGTGCCCCAGCCCTCCAGGGGAAAGGGAAGACAATAGGGAAGCTGGGATCACCATCCCCGGACCTTGCCTTTGCCTCAGGCCAGCTGAGGAGATATCCTGAGACCAGACCACACCTCCCACACACCTATCAAGCTAACCCCAGCGTTGATCTGGGAAACAACAACAACAAAAAACAAAAGCCTGCTTTTAGCCTAGACAAACATCAACTCAACTTAAAAGATCTGTATCTTCTGACTGAAAGAACCAAAAGTTACAACACTCAGCCAACATCATGAATCGGAAAAAGCAGACGAAAAGTGAAAAAACCATAGAATCTTTCTATGGGGATAAGGACCAAAACACAAACACCAAAGAGGTCAGAGCTGAGACTGTACTTCCATCTGAAACCTCAGATGGGACTATGAATTTCTCGCAAGCACAACTAGATTACCTGGAACGTCTGAAGAAGGATATAAAAGAAAAACTGGCCAATGATTTTAAAACCATAAAAAAAGAATTCATTGATGAGAACATCAATCTGAAAAAGAAAATTGAAGAAATGGAAAAGGAAGTTCAAAAATTAACTGGAGAGAATAATTCCCTAAAAGGAAGAGTTAATCAAACGGAAAAGGAAACTCAAAACCTAATAGGGAAAATTGATCAGATGGAAAAGGAAACCCAAAACCAAATGTTAAGGGACCATAATTTATAGTATTCAGGTATGACTGTTGAGGAATGCCATTGTCAAAGATCCATAATGCCGGCAGTCTTATAGGGCTGACGTATATGAACTAAGGTGGAGCGTTGTCTCAGGGAAAAATGGGGAGAGCATCCTTTGGCATGGGCAGAGGTTTGTTGTTCAGTTGTGTCTGATTCTTTAGGTCCCATTTCAGGTTTTCTTGGCAAAGATACTGGAGTGGTTCGCCATTTCCTTCTCCAGCTCATTTTTCAGATGAGAAAACCAGGATTAAATGACATGCCCAGGATTACTTAGCCAGTAAGTGTCTGAGGCCAGAATTGAACTTAGCTCTTCCTGACTTCAGGGCTGGTGCTTTATCCACTGCACCATTTAACTGCCCCAGAGGTAGGAAATGGTGTGACATTTCCTCTTGAATGAAAAAATTTTCCCACCTGGCTAAAATTCTAAGCCTGGCTGTGACATTCTATCAATACAATTGGCTGCCTATATGACTCTTGCCTGGAATTGTCATCAAGGTAGGGGAGCATTTCCCCTTATCATGGCGATGTCCCTCTTTTTCCTTTTATGGCCAATTTTCTAGCATAGCTAGACACTCTATATCTTTAATCTTTATAATCACTTCTATATGATGACCTATGTGTCCAGGTAGAACAAATTCAGGAACCAATCAATCAACAATATTTATTAAGCACCTGACATGTGCCAGGCATTATGCTAGGTCCCAGGGATAGAAAAACAAAAAATAAAAGTCTTTGCTCAGAAGGAGTTTGCATTCTAGTCGGGGAGAGAATATATACGTCTAAGTAGATACAGTCCATATGTATAAAATGGAAGAGCACTATGACCTCCTTCTAGGCTTTGTCATCAGGCAAGGCTTCATGTACAAGGTGGCATCTGAGCTGAGTTTTGAAGGAAATGAAAAATCCCATGAGCTAAAAGAAAAGAAGTCCAGGTATAGAAGGCAGCCAGTACAAAGTCTTAAAAAATGGGAGATGGCACACCATAGATGAGTAACAAAGGGAAGACCATTCTGGCCAGATTGTAGAATTTGGAAAGCTCAATAATGTAAAATGAGACTGGAAAGACCATATTGTAAAATTCTTTAAAAGTCAAAGTAGGCAGTTTATATGTAATCCTAGAAGCACTGGGGAACCACTTGAGTATCTTGAAAAGGGTTTTGACATGGCCAGATCTTTACTTAAGGAAAAATCATATCAACTGTGTGGTGCATGGATTGAGGTGGAAAGAAATTAGAGAAAGAGAAACTAATGAAGAGGCCATGGTAGTAGTCCAGACAAAACGTGATGAATGTTTGAATTAAGATAATGGTGAGTAATGAGAAAAAAACAGAGATGGGGGGATGTTTGTTGGTGTGGATCTTTAGGGTCTAGGTCAGCTTCTGCCTGAAAAGTGTTAAAGAAGAGAGGGAGAAGGAGGAAGTGGAGGAAAAGGAAAGGAAGGAGGAGGGAGAGGAAGAGGAAGGAGGAGGAGGAGGAAAAGAAGGAGGAGGAGAAGGAGAAAGAGAAGAAGGAGAAGAACAAGAAGGTGGTGGTGATAGCGGTGGCAATGGCGATGGTGAAGATGAAGATGTTCAGCGAAAAGGAAACTCTTTAAACTAAACTAAATAGATTCACAAAAACAACTTTGAGAGAAAAACATTTTCTGTGACCACTGGGTGGCACACTGGGAACATAAAGACTGACGAAGCCCTTTAAAACTATCAGCAGGACTCAGATGTATGTGGATTGCCATTCACCCTCTGGCTCTGCTTACCTACATAATGTCTCCCAGATCCTTATGAAATTGAAAGGTATATATGTCAATCACTGTCTTGCCTTCAACAACTGACCAGTACTCTTCTTTTCTGGACAATGCACTTTTCCTAATTTCTTAAGCCTCCCATACAGAGTTAGAACAAACATTTAATATGATTTATAAAAGTAGAATAAAGCAAAATTCAAGTCATTCAGTCAGTAAACCTTTAAGTGCCTACTTTGTTCTGTGCATTGTGCTAAGCCCCGGGATACAAAGAAAGACAAAAGACATTCATTTTCATTTACCTACTCAAAATAATCACAAACAATTATTGGCCAACTCAAACGGGAGTGACCTACATAATTTACAACAGAGATGGCAGGGAGTGACTACAACTATAACATGGATAAATGTAGTTGCCCCCGCTTTACAGGAAACATTGCCTCTATATGGTGCGGAAGTCACTTTACCTTGTCACAAAAAGGCTCATATGCTTTAATCTATATAATCACTACAACAGGAGAACCTGTGTGTCTAATTAGAACAAATTCATGAACCAATCAGCAAACATTAATTAAACACCTAATATGTGCTACGTACTGTGCTAGGCCCCAGGGGTACACATATGAAGAATGAAGCAGTCCCTACTCTGAAGTAGTATAGACTACTCTGTACTCTGAGCAGACTACAATTATAGAACTATTTCTGGGTAGTTGATTTGGTTGATTTGACTGACAGCAGTACCCCTAATCCATGGACCCTTAGATGATTTGTATTGTACTGCAGCTGCTGCCTCCCAAATTGGCTAAGTCATCAACTCGGCTCACTGCCTAGTTCACCACCTACTCCTGGTTTCTTACTCAAGCCCAAAAAAGTGGTACTGCCTAGCTATTAAAGTCTTAGCACAGAAATGGAGAGAGAGAGAGAGAGAGAGAGAGAGAGAGAGAGAGAGAGAGAGAGAGAGAGAGAGAGAGAGAGAGAGAGAGAGAGAGAGAGGTGGTCTGGTTCTGTCTCCAACACCATGCTCCTCTACAAGACACCACACTTTCTGATACCTCTAGTCCCCTCCTTTTGTCCACCATCCATCCTCCTCGTGGAAAACCAGTCAAGTGAAACAAAAATTGACAGAACAAAGAAAGATAGATAATAATGTCTACAATAAGGTAAATAAAAATAACACTAAAACATAGCTGCACTCTGATGTCATAATAACCAGTCTCCAGAACAGGTGATTAAAAATACTTCTCTCCTCTTCATAAAGAGGTAAGGGACTTTGGAATGGGGCAGATGATCAACTGTGGTGAAGTGGAAAGGGAGAGGGAGAGGGAGGAAAGGGAGAGAATAAATAACTGTGGGGTAAAAACCAAAGGTTATCAAGAATACTTTAATAATTTTTTAAAAATAAAATCCATATTATTAAAAAAAGATAACCTAACTATAATAAACAAGCAACAAGAGTCTACTCTGCCATCTTATTCATATAACCTCCCAAGAAGCTTTATTCTTACAGAGTCCAATGTTTCTCAAATTGTGATCACTTTTTGTTTCGGCAGTGGTACAGGAGGGAACAACCAAACCAGTAAGGGAACTGCTGGCTTCCACTCATCGAGTTCTCTCACTTCCATTATTTCATTCATTTTTTGCGTTTTCTTCTCCCTCTCAGAAAAAGGCGCACTGGAGAAAGAATAAGCCACATGTTACATGACAGCAAAATTTATCTGTACAACTACAGGGAGGCATCATGATGATGGGGAAAGAGCCCTGGACTGGAAATCAGAAGACTTGAGTTTGAGTCCCATTCTTTGCTACTTAGTAGTGATGAGACTCTGAGCAAGTCATTTTTCCCTCTCAGAATCTCAATTTCCACACCTATGAAATGGGGCTGATAATACTTGGACTATAGTCAGGTCACCGATAGTGCAAATAATCAACTCCCTCAACTGGTCCCATGTATCTGAATTTGCACTTATTGGAGTAGGGCTGGCTATGACTGCTCAGGTCCTGTTTGAATCGATGCCCTCACTATCCCATACAGTTTCATGGAGTTAGCTTCTAGATCTCTCCTTTGCTCCTTATCAAACTTAACCCTGTAATATACTTGTGTGTGCATGTCACATTCTGCACCAGCACCACCACCCAGTAGAATGTCAGTACCCAGAGGGCAGGGACTGGGTGGTTGTTTGTTTGTTTTTTTAATCTTTATGTCCCAGTGAGTAGCCTATGGCCTTGAATACGACACTTGCTTGTGTTTGTCCTTCATATTTGAAGATGACCATGACATCAGGGAAATGATGACATGATTTGCAGGTGGGTTTGATTTGAGTGATGGAGGGCTGTGCAAGGTCACCAACCTCACTTTTTCCTCAAGAGCTATCTGGGTCCAGATATTCATCAAGAGGACTGCAGATGACCCAGGATACAATGGGAGACCCTGGCCCTTTTAGGCTAAGGTCATTTCAGATTCTCATTTTGAGTGAGGTAATGCCCATTCAGTGAATAGGCCTCTTTAAGAAGGGACTTGAGGTTTACTGACTAGATTCCTTTCTTCCTTCCTTCTTTCCTTTCCTTTCCTTTTCTATTCTTTTCTCTTCCTTTCCTTTCCCCACTTTACTGATGAGGAAACGGAGGCAGGCAGTAAGTAAGGGACTCGTCTAGAGTCACACAGCTAATAATTGTCTAAGAAGTCAGGATTTGAACTCAGATCTTCCTGACTGCATTCAGCAATCTATCCATTGTGTCACCTATCTTCAAAAATACTATCCTGAATTTTGTATTTTAATTAAAGACACTTCTAGTGACCTAGAATTAAAACCTGTGAAGCATCTTTGTCTGTCCTTTCTCTCTAGGCAGTGTAGTACAGTGGAAAGAATACTGTGTTTGGAGTTGGATTCACATCACCTTTTTATTGTTCAGTCATATCCAACTCTTCGTGACCCCATTTTGGGTTTTCTTGGCAAAGCTACTGGACTGGTTTGCCATTTCCTTCTCCAGTTCATTTTACAGCTGAGGAAATTGAGGCAAAGTAGGTGAAGTGACTTGGCCAGGGTCACACAGCTAGTCTGAGGCCAGATTTGTAGTCAGTCCTGACTACCCACTAGGTCATCTAGCTGCTGCTAGCTGTCACCTTGTGGAATCTCAAGAAAATCACAACTTTTCTGGGCCTTGGTTTCCTCATTTGTGCTTGGACTAGATGACCGTTAAGTCCCACTTCTAAATCTATGATCCTAATTGATAAAGTGTTATGTTGTAGTCTTATCAATCTCTAAAGTTAATTTTTCATCTACCAAACTACATCTCATCAGTAAGATTCAGTCATCTGGAAAATGAAGTTTAAATGATTTAGCAGGTGAATGTGAAAATGAGGATAAAGCCTCACTAATGATATTGTGTCTGATCCACCCAAAGCCTAGTGAATCACAGGAGCACTAATTATGAGCTGACCGAGACCTCCAAGATCATTTAGTCCATCCTCTGTTTTACAGATGAGAAAACTGAATTCTTGAGAAGTGAAATGACTTCCTTAAGGTCACACACAATGGAAGAACTAGAATTTAAAAAAACAACAGCAATAAAACATCATCTAACTCAAAATTTAACTCTCCTTTAACTCCTCTGCCTTCTCAACAAAGATTGAAAAAATGAAAATTCATTGGGCAGATTCTGGGCGTGCATCCTGGTCTACCTATATAAATTATATAACATAACAATACTCACTGATATTCTTTTGACAGAGGTTCCAGAGGAATAAATGTGTCTACGTTCTTTACATATGGGACTCTGAAAACAATGGGAGGCAATCATAAAACTAGCAAAGATTGGCACTGCACCCAGATCAACATTTGTTTTCACTGAAATAGAAATTCCTTCTATTCTATTATAGGTGTTACTTTGTTGCATTTTTATAAATGTAACCCTGGGTTCCAGCCTGGTACATTTATATAAGACTATCTTGACGGAGAGACTGATTATTTGGTACACTGTGTTTCTTGAAGGGCTAGGGAGAAAAGAGATTTCTTCTTGCCTCAAGCACATAAGGTGGTTCTAGGCTCTCTTCAAGGAGGGAGAGACGTTGGGAAGAAGGTATGAAGAGGAGCCAGGGTCTCAATATGTCTCTGATTTCCAGATTGCTAGACTGAAAATTGCTGGGAATTTCCCCTTGGATAAAGTAGGGTGTTCTTGTTCCCTCTCTCATCTCTCCTTTCTCTCTCTCTCTCTCTCTCTCTCTCTCTCTCTCTCTCTCTCTCTCTCTCTCTCTCTCTCTGTCTGTCTCTCTCTCTCTCACACACACACACACACATACACACATACATACATACACACATCTTACACTGCATTTACACTATGTTGTCTGATATATCTTAATCTGGATAAATGGGTTTGTTCACTATTCACTATTTGTGATGATTTTCCTGTAACTATCATTTGGTACAAAGACAGTCAAGCCTTTGTGCAGTCCTCTCCCCTAAGGCATAGCAACCAGAAAAGCAACTTAAACTTAAATCAGTTCCCCCTAAACTAACAATATTTAATTCTGGTTTGATATCCCTGATTTGAGGAGAACAGAACTAGTCAGCCTCAATGCTCCATTCTCCTGCTCCCCTCCAGACAGGAATCAAAATTTCCCTTGGAGAAGGTGAAAGAGATTCCAGAGATATCTCTTTATACCTCCCTGCAAGCTGCATTTAGTCAAACCCATGTGAATATACACGTGACCTACATGGGCAAACACACACACACACGCACACAAACACGCACGCACACCTTACATAAAGATCTTGAAATCATACATAAATAAAAGAAAAACATTTTTAAACAAAGCCTGTATGCTGGTATATGGAAAGAACAACGACCACAACTGGAATATCGTACTAAATATTTGATCTTTTTTTAATGTATTGGTTAGTTTTGCTAGACTAATTTATTTCCCCTTCGGAATTCTTTGTTAGAAGAAATGGCTGGGAATGAGGGGCAGGAGTAGGAGGAGGAGGAATACATTCAGAAATGTAGGTAATACAAAGCCTAAAACTATTAGTAAATTTATTTTTCTTAAAAGAAAACACACAGCACCTCACTTTGCCATGTTCTTCCAAAATAAATCCTCATTAATTTCCTCTTTTTTTTCACCTGTGATTAGCTAGATCTCTTCATTCCAATGGATTTGGGGTCAGGTTGAAGCTCAGATTATTTGTGATGGAAATCAAAGGTCAATAGTCTGAGTCTATCTAGAAATTTAAGGGACTTGGGGGTCTGGGGCAGAGATTGACCATGGGAACAAAATAAATATACTTTTGTCCAAATGATAAAGATCCACACATATATATCTTCAATGGTATATTAATATATTTCCAAAATGCTTATTTCATAGAATCCTATACCCTCAGAGATGTGGAAGGAAGTTCAGAGGCATCTCTTCCAATCCACAACTGAGCAGGCATCCCCTCTACAACTTCCCTGACAAAGAGTTATCCACCTCCTGCTCTTCAGCAAAGAGGAACTCCCTGTCTCCCAAAGGAACCCACCCCACTTTTGGACAATGCTAATTGTTAAGATTTTGATTGCTAATTAAACTTGATCAAAGTCAAAATCTTTTTGATGAATTTTTTTTCTTTTGGTCTCCTTGCCTCAAGTCCCTCACTACTGCAGCCCATCCTCCACTCAACTGTCAAATTGAACATTATAATGAAGGTCTCACTTCAGTGAATATCTGATATTCAGTAAACTCCAGTGACTCCCTTTACCACGGGTGGGGAAGCTTCAGTCTCAAGGCCACAGAATTTGTTCTGTGAAGTTTGGATTCAGTGAAAGGGCCATACTTGAGGACCTGCACGGCCATATGTGGCCTCAATGCCACAGGTTCCCCACCCCTGCCTTATAACCTTGAGGGTCAAATATAAAATCTCCTGTTTGTCATTCAAAGACCTTCCTGCATTGGACCCTACCTATCTTTCTAGTCTTACACCTTGCCTCCAGGTACTCTGTGATTCAGTAACACTGGCCTTCTTGCTGTTCCTTTAACAAGACATTCAAACTCCTGTCAAGATATTAGGAGACACTATTTTTCAGAACTAAGGCTCAACAAGCAAGCTGTGTGCCCTGAGTTTGGCATGACAACAATCCTTTGCACTCACCCTTGGGGTGATTTAGGTCACAACAAAATCCTAGAATTGTTTCTGGTCATGAAGCCCTGCTATGAATCAAACTTGTTTCATTGTTGCTGATACCCCCTCATTGTCAGGGATACAGCCCACTGCACAACCACTGGTATAAGTATTGAGATCTCCCCACACTGAAGGAGGCCCCTCCCCACCAGGGGCACATGTGTCCCTGCTTGCAAGCCATTTTCCTCACTCTGAAATTAAACTTCTGTTTGATTCCTCACTCTTCTGTCTTTAGCCTGCTTTATGGGGCTCCGGCCACCCATAGGTTAGAGACTTGTTCTAGTCTGGCTGACTCTCCCAACTCTGAGCATTTTTACTGGCCATCCCTCATGCCTAGAATTTTCTTCATTTGTGCCCCCTGGCTTCCCTTGTCCAGTCATTTCAGTCATATCCAACTCTTTAAGATCCCATTTGGGGTTTTTCTTGGCAAAGACACTGGATTGGTTTGTCATTTCCTTCTCCATCTCATTTAGTAAAGGAGGACACTGAGGCAAACAGGGTGAAGTGACTTGCCCAGGGTCACAGTAAGTGCCTGAGGCCCGATTTGAACTCAGGTCCTCCTGACTCCAGGCCCAGTGCTTTATCCACTACATCACCTGACTGCCCTGGCTTCCTTCATCTCCCAGCTAACATCTCACCTTCTACAAGAGGTCTTTCCAGGTCCCTCTTAAAGCTCATGCCCACCCTCACGTAACCTGTCTATATCTTGTTTGTACACAGATGTTTACATGTGGTGTCCCCTCATTAGATTGTGAGAGCTCCTTAAGAGTGGGGAGTATCTTTTGTCAATCTTTGTATTCTCAGCACTAAGCCTAGAGCCTAGTACATAGTAGGGTCTTCATAAATGCTTACTGACTAAAGTTTTGATGACGATTACCCCCTCTTACCTGTTTTGTATTGATACCAATACAAGTCATTAACCTATTCATAAAGGATCCCTAGATTCCTCCCTTCTTTAGGATCAAACACAAACTTCAGTGACCGGCTTTAAAAGCCCTTTATTCTGACTCTTTTTTTCTCCTTCACACACCCAATGTTACCACCAATATTGGGTCTCCTGCCTCTGTGATTTTGCATAACCTTCCTCTAAGCCTGGAATACACTTCCTCCTCCTCTTCTAGAATCCTTAGCTTCCTTCAAAGTCCAGCTCCAGTGTCCCTTCCTATACATGAAGCCTATGTTGATAGCCACCACCACTCCCACCACAACCCCACAATTGCTAGTGTCCTCTCCCAGAATTTACACTTCGTACATATTTTGTACTTAATCTCCTGTTTACATGTTGCTTTGCACTAATAGACTCTAAACTTCTAAAAGGCAGGAACTGTTCATTCTTTGTCTATATAAATCCACCGGCCACCACCATCACCACCCCCTGCCTAGCACACAGCTGACACCCAAAAAAAGGCAAGAATAACAAGAGGCAACCAAACCAACCAAACATTACAGTACTAGAACTCACCTTGAAAAGTTCACTGGTGGTATCGTTGCTCCATGTTTGTGAAAGTCTGAACATTCCTCTGGATGTAAATATGCCTTGTCCCCAGGAGTCAGTTCTGGGAGTCCATTCCTGACATCAATGTCTATTAGTAATGTGCCCCAAATAAAATTACATAAAGTTAAAGATAGGCCACTGGTCAGCTCAGAGCAATTGAATGCGAACTGAAAATGCAAAATTGATATTTTTCCACTGGACACAAAAAAATATATGAAGGTCATTGCTTCTCCCTTTGTTCTCCTCAAACGTCTTTTAAGCAGGTAAAATTTTTAATGAGCTGAATCATGATCCACAACAAATACTGAATATTTACAAAGTGCATGCGTGCTTCTAAGTACAGGAGGAAGATAAAAAGAAGTCATAGATTTTTCCCTCAAAGGGCTCACAGTCTTAGTGGAGAAATTAATCTGTTCATGTATTCAACCAACATTTATTAAGCAATGCACTGTGCTGCATGGAGATGGAAGGAACCTCAAAGACCAATTAATCCAATTCCTTTATTTTTACAGATGAAGAAAGCAGGGCCCAGAGAAGCTAAATGTCTTGTCCAAAATCATATAGGCAGTAAGTGGCAGAATTAGGATTTAAACCGATGATCTCTGACTGACATCAAGTGCCTTCTCCACTGTACACTTTGCCTCCCTAATGGTAGAACTGGGAGAAACCTTTGGGATAATCTATTTCAACCCCTTCATTTTGCAGATCAAGAAACAAGCCCAAAGAGCTCAACTATATAACCCAAAGTCTAAGGTTTTTTTTTTAATTTTCATACTCTACATCACCTACATTTACTCACATATCCTTCCATGCTCTTCCCAAAGTCCTATCTCTTGTATCAATTGCTACAAAAGCAGAAAAATGAAGAAAAAGTTTGGCAAAGCTAAGCAATTCATCGACTAAGTCTTACATTCCATTCAGTATATGCTCTGCACCCCTGCTACAGAGGGGAGGTGCTTTTTCATGTCTCTTCTATGGGACCAAATGTGGTCGTTATAATTTGTCTTTCAAAACAAAATTGACCACCATTTTGTTTTTACAATGTCTTTATTTCCCACTACATTTCCTCACCCTCCCAGCTTTGAGAGAGGAGATATGTGGTTCTCCTCAAGGAAAGGTCTCTAAAGAGAGAGAAAGACTCTGGAAAGTAGCCAACATTTAAAGGACCTAGCACCTCAATCATGTCCCTAGCTTACTACCCCAGAGACTTTGGGGAATTTCCCCTTGAGTAAGATCTAGGATTTTCTCAGTTGAACTGAGATATCTCTGAGTGGAAAGTTCATTCACTCTTTGTACTATCTGTAATATTCTCATCTGCATGTCTTATTTGATATCTGTTTGCTATCAGCTTAGATACATGGGTTTATTTGCTATTCACTACTTATAGTCTGTGAAACTGGAATTGTTGAGAAAAGGAGTCAAACCTTGATATGCTTGAGGCACTCCTTCCCTGTTAAGGAACAGTGATTAGGAGCACAGCTTGAACCTAAAAGTTATTTCCCCTAGCCTAACAAATACTTAGGGAGGGCAGAGAGTTAAAATTCTAGACTGGTACCCTTTCCATGAGGAAAGCCCAATGGCCAGCCTCTGGCACTGATTTCCTGTTTCTCATTCCAGGAATCAAAATCTCCCTTGGAGGAGGGTAGGGATAGGATGCTCTTTTCATGCCTCCCTAGGAATCATACCTAGCACTATGTGGACACACATAATAGACCTGGGCAACACACACACACACACACACACATATACACACACCCTATATATGTTAACAATTAATTATACATTACATACATAATATAAATTAGTATATAGTATATAGCAATTAATAATTCATTTGTTTTGAACCTTCTATCCTTTAGGCATAGACTTTTAACTTAGAGTCAATTTATTTATCTTTCTAATATTCTGATAAGTGAATTTCAATATAATTGGCTTCCTTTGTTATTCTATATTATTTTATTTTATGCATTTAGAACATTATTCTGAGAAAAGGTCTATGAGTTTTACCCTAGGTTAAAAGCATCCATAATTTTTTTAAAAAGGTTAAGAACATTTTCCCTAAGATGATGTTATCACTTCTAAGATAAGTAGTAAAATAAAATCATCTAATAAAATAAAAATGCTATAGTCATGATGACTAAGCAGGCCAGTTTGATACTGGGAAGCCAAACCACAGATCAGAAGGCTATGGAATTAATGCAAAGCTATGCCCACAGGGCTCCAAGTCTGCCAAATCCACCTATAGCCTTCCCATGGGTTAGGCTGGGCACACTCTTTCCTTAATTAGAGCCCCAAATCCACTGACTCAATTTCTTTCCAACCTTTTCATCCAATATTTCAAGCTTCCTTTTAAGCTAGCCTTTGATTTTTTAAAGAGTGCCTCTAGCAAGAGCTAATCTCCCCTTCATACTCTGTGACTTTTCTCTACTGATCAAGTGTGAGCTTCTGTTTACCACAGGGATGGACTTTTAAAAATGTAAGCTAAATTCTAAAAACAGCTAAAATCTCTTTTAACAGGAATGAAAACACCAAGGACAGCTCCACCCCATTGGTTACTTAACCCCTTGTTGCTACCAGGCAGAAAAAGCCATTACACTCCCCAAGAGATAAATGGTCAAAAAAGTTCAACAGTTCATTCACAAAAGACTTGAAAAGTGTTAACAATATGGAGAACTAGGTGGCAAGTGGAGAGAGCACTAGTGGCCTGGTGGATAATCCACTAGGAAAACTCATCTGTCTAAGTTCAAAGTCAAATACTATCTGTATGACCCTGGGCAAGTCATTTAAGCCTGTTTACCTCAGTTTCCTCATCTGTAAAAATGAGCTGCAGAAGGAAATGGCAAACCAAGCCATTACTTTTGCCAAGAAAACCCCAAATGGGGTCACCAAGAGTCTGACACAACTGAACAAAAATTAATTCAAGCTGTGGAAAGGAAAATGCATTTTTAATGATTGTAGCTAGTAGAATATAAGTGAAGTAGAAATACTTTTCTTTGGACCTCAGTAAGGTTTTCTATTAATACCCAACAAAAAAGCACACATATGCGATGATTTCAATGCCACATTACCATATTATAAAACTCAGAGGTAAGTAAAAATATGTCTCTACATATGTGCTGTGATTTCCAAGTTGAAAGTAATCCATACTGAGCCTGATTTTCTCCTTCATATAAAAGGGTAATGTTCCAGTAGAACACCAACAGGTCTATAATGGAATTTATCTTCTCCTCCTCTATGACCTACTCCTGCTCCCATCTTCCCTACTTCCGTTATAGCACAGCTATTATCTAGTTCACCCAATCTCAAAACCTCAGGGTCATCCCCTTCCTAATGTGATAAATTCACCAAGTCTCACCAATTTTATCTCTGCAAATCTCTTGCATATGTCCTCTCCTTTATTGTTTTTTTAAGACATCATTTTATAGCTAAAACTTTAGTACTTTTATGATCTTCAAGGCATTTAATAAATTTTATCTCATTTTATCCTCACAACAATCCTGGAAGGTAAGTGCTATAATTATCTCTATTTTACAATTGAGGAAACTGAGGCAAGGTGACTTGCCAGGGTCACATAGCTACGAAGTATATGAGGTTGGATTTGAACTCATATCTTTTTAAACCCAAGTCCATGACCCCCCCTTTCTAATTTCATCAGCCCAAGTGAGAAATTTTCTGTAAAGCAGATTGATTGTTGCCTTCAGTGCAATGTATGGTACCACAAAGTTAACCAAAGTAATAGAGCCTTAAGAGTCAGAACTTGAACTGAGGTCTTCCTGACTCTGAGGTCAGCTCCACTAGACCATGTTGCCTCTCCTTCCCTTCCCTAGATGCACCTAACTGGTCATCCTGCCACTTGCTTCCCTTCCTGGCCCTGTCCATTTCAAACATGGCTGCAAGATTAATCTTCCTGCACAATTAGTTCTCACTATGTTCTTCCCTCCAGCTCCTTATTGCTCCCTATTGCCTACCAAACTCCATGTTGGTAGTCAAAGATCTCCACAAATTGGCCTCACCCTACCTTTCTAGCATTGTCTTCCATGTACACAGTCATTTTTATATTATTTTCCCCCATTAGACTATGAGCTCTTTGAGGGCAGGAACTATCCTTTGCCTTTGTTTGCATCTCAAGTACTTAGCATAGAATCTTGCAAAAAACAAAAAATAGGTGCTTAATAAATGCTTACTGACTGATTACTAACCTTCATTCAATTCCAGAGAACCTGGACTAATCATCATTTGTCGTGTCTTGACTCATGCCATTCTTATATCTGGAACCCCCCCATCTCTGCCCTTTAAAATTCTCCCCATCTTTCAGGGCCCAGTCCCTCATCACTTTTTTGTTTGTATATCTTTTAAGCATTTATGTCATTCCACTTTATATTATACTGATTTGTATACATACCTTACCTTCTTTACTAGACTATAAACTCCTTGAGATCAGGAGTTCTGTCTTCTGTTCATGTCTCTCTTGGCATCTAGCATAGCCCTTTGTATACAATAGAAGTTTATTAAATTGAAATGCTCTGATATTTGTCCTTTTCTTGATGGAAGGAGGTGGGAAAGAGGGAAAATAGATTTTTTTCTTCATTAAAAAAATAAAATTTCATTGAGAAATAATTGAATTACATTGATTTGCAATGCCTTCCTACATGAAGCAGTATTGGGCTGGGAAGTAACATCCTCTGACCTTTTAGCACATTGATAGTTCAGTACATCAAGGAGTTCAGATTTCATCCGCAGATAGTCATCCCACTGACAGAAGCTTAAAGCCTCCTATTACTCAGTGGACTGTCTTTAAGAGTTATTATGACCCCAGAATGCATCCCTCACCCCTCACCCCCACCCCATGGCCAACTGGGTGATGAGCCTACCCAGACTTAGCTATGCTTGCCATGATATGACAGACACACAGCCCAACATCACTCAGTCAATCCACCATAGTGGAAAGAACCCTGGCCTTGGACTAGGACTCAGAAAGACCCAAGTTCTAATCCTGCCTCAGACACTTACTAATTATATGGCCCTAGTCAATTCCTTGAATCTCAGCTGTGGTTTTCCCTTCTGTCAAAATGAAGATAAAGAGCACCTATCTCACGGGAATATTGTGAGGATCAAATGAGATAGGATACGTAAAATGCCTTGAAAACCTGAAAGCTATTATTTTCAACATGCCTATACTAAAAGTCTTTCCAGTTTGGTAGAACTTGCCAAAGCTTAACATTGCCTTCCAGGATCTTCCTCCAGACTTACATAGAAGTTTTCATTGGAGGAGGAGACTGAAGAACTGAGAAAAAGGGGAGTGTGGGGGAGAGAATTACCATATTTTTTTCTCCCGAAGCATTTGTCCAATGTTATCTCTGTTGAACATCTCTGGTATGCACGAAAGACACCACTGAAATGACACTTCTTTCCCTTATGATAGGTATGAAGATGCCCATGTCTTGGATAAAAACTCCATTCTGCATCCTTTTGATCTTCAGAAAGACATAAGAAAATTCAGCTATAAGCAGTGCTTAGGATATCATTAAACAAAAAAGAAAAATTTTCAAGAACTTTACTTGAGTGGGCATTCTTGACTGTGTTCAGTAATTTATACAGCTTTAGTAAGGAAGGTGATTACTTTCTTTGTCCTTCTCTCAGATCCTTATAAGCTTTAAGGCACAGGGAGGGAGGGAGGGGGAAGTTTGTTTCAGTTTTTGCATCTGTAAATAATTGCAATATAAAGACAAAACATCTTTTAAAAGAAGGAGAGAAAGAAAGAGGTAGGGAGAAAGGAAGGAAAAGAAAGAGAAGAAGGAGGAGGAGGAGGAATGGAAAGCCAAAATCTTTTTTTTTCCTTCTCACTTCAGACCAGCTACATGGCATGAAGGGATGCTCTGGAGTGGCAAAGGAAGCTGGGAACTCATCCCATATCAGGAGTTCTTAACCCGGGGATAGATTTCAGGGGGTCCAGGAACTAGGATGGGGAAAATAACATTTTATTGTAATTTTATTTTAAGTATTTATATCTTATGCTTATATCAATCTGGGAGGGAGAAATTCTCAAAGTTTCTGGCCAGAACCCAAAATATTGCTATTAAGCCATCTTTTGTCTCAATTCTTACCTAGCCCTGAGTCACTGACAGAGCACCGATTCAGACAAAGTAAGGCCTGGGAAAGACTTTGAGTTAGAAAGGCCACTGCACCCAGATCCATCTATAGACTCTGGAGGAAACAGTGAGGCTAATGATTCTGCCTCACTTAAATCCAATTCATTCAGAAGTCAAGACGTCATCCTTGTGATATCATTGATCCTTCTCAAGAAAGAAGAGTGAACAACAATATGTATAATATTTATTTTTACATAAGCTTATAAAAATGTGTTTTATATTGTACATATAAATACATAAGTGTATTTTTATATTAGATTTCCATATTTATATGTAAGTCTATTTGGCTCATTTACCTATAAATATGGGTATTTATATAAATATGTAAATTCACATAATATGTTGATATAAATTTATATATTACATGCCAATATTATATAAATTTATCTTTGTGTGTGGATATTACATAAATTGATGTTTATATATGATATTGCATATGACATACACATTTGTATTTAAATGTTATATACTTAAATCATGTATAAATTATTTATTTCAGCATAATTAGTTTTCTTTGTGATCCTATGTGTTTTGTTTAATAATTTTAAAAGCGTTCTTCTGGCTTTACCAGAGGGGCCCATGACACAAAAAAAGTTAAGACCCTCTGTAATTAGTGCCAGGGCTGCTCAGTGACATTTTTCCTTTGTCTTGTTTGGGGTTTTTTCTGAGGGATGGCGTTAGAAGGGGAGAGCATCAGGAAGGCTACACAGAAGAAATCCACCATGTGCCCTGCACTGGAGCTCCTCCCACAGTGTACTTTTCCAGGGACTTTCAGGGCACAGGCCCAGTCTCTGACTGCACTCACCAAGCAGGATGATTTCCTTTGAATATTCATTCTCTCTGACTTTTGTTACCAGACCATCATCAGTGGCTTGCATGGAAGGCGATGGGTGGGGCTGCAGCTTGGCATCAGCGGCAGGATGACTACAAGCGAAGCAGAAAGGATTCTGATCTGATTTGTGCTGGGACTGATTGGGAGGCGGTGAGCTCTAATGGGAAATAAACTAGAGCTAATGAATTCATTCCCTACTTAAGTGCCTGTCCCTGTGACTGGAGTAAGGTCAAACTCTACCACTTAGGAATTCACAGTTACATGATAATAAGAAGTACTCACATCTCTATGGCACTTCAAGTTTATAAGGTGCCCTTTCCCTAAGCCAACAACCCTTGGGGAAGAACTTTGTACATATACTTACTTAAATGTATATAATATTATATTATAATAATATAATAAATATAAATCATGCATACATTTATATAACAATATAACAAATATAGACATTGTATCCATTTATATAATGTCATATGTAAATTATGTAAAATTATAAGATAATATAAATATTCTATAAATTTGTGCCACACATTATAATATATGATATAATGTGTATATTTATATATTATATTATTATATAATATAAATGTATATATTGCATAAGCCTGTATTATTCAATAAAGTTCTGCTTGTGTATACATATTATATAATGATATACAATTATGCATGAAAATTATAGAATTACACAATATAAAACATTGTCCAGAACTCTTGCTAGGTTACCTTTGGATCCATTGCTTAACCTCTCTTACCTTCAGTTTCCCCAAAATGGAGTTTGAATAACTAATTCCACCTAATTCACAGGGTCCATTCTGAGGATTAAATTAGACAATGGATACAAAAGTGAGATGTGACAGCAAAATTAATTTAAAAAAAAAAAGATGAGCTATTTTCACTCATTTCATCAAGTATCTATTGAATGCCTATATGTACTGTCAGTTATTTCTACCTCCCTAGCCTCCTTTCCTCTCCTCTGACACTACCACTGCCCTGGGGCAGTCTCTCATCACCTCTTATCTGGACTTTTGCAATACTTGGTTAGGTGGTCTACCTGTCTCAAGTCTCTCCCCACTCCAGTCCATCCTCAACTCCACTGCCAAATTAATTTTCCTCTAGTGACCATCTATGTGTGTCTCTGTCTCTCTGTTGCTTAATTTTCTCATGTATGAAATGAATGTGTTAAACTAATTGATCTCTAAATTTCCTTCTACCTGTAAATCCCATCATCCTTTTATTATCACAGCATATGCTTTGGCAGACAGGAAATAAGGCAGGTGTTACTAAATCCAGAACTAACACAGATTAAACGATTTGGTTAAAACCTTGATCAATATTATCTTCTGATTTTAAGAAAATCAGAAGGAATGCATAAACTTCTAACTTGCCTAACTTTTTAAAATCGTGATCCTTTTACTTAAGAACCAAGCCTCCCTTATTCAATTCTAGCCTTCCAAAAAAAAAAAGGAGAGCCGTAAGCAGGGTGAGGCAGTCAGGACTATGCCCGGGACTCTAATAATATCTATGTGCCAAGCACTGTGCCATCTCATTGGATCCTCCCAATGACCCTGGAAAGTAGGTGATGTTCTCATCTCCATTTTACAGTTGAGGAAACTAAGGCAAACAGAGATTAAGTGTTAAAATTAATCCCAGGGTCACACAACTAATGTCTGAAGCCAGGCTTGATCTCCAGTCTTCCTGACTCCAGGCCCAGCACTCTATCTACCTGCAATATCAAGCTGCCTAATTTGAAAAGCACAAAAATATATTACACCTAGAAGCACCATAGTAATTTCCCTTTCCCTCATTCAAATGAATTTATTTTAATTACTCCATTTATTGTTTTTTTACATCATCAATTACAAAATTAATTTCAGGTTGGGTTTCCTACTGGCTCTCCCAAAAGAATCTCCCTAAGGAAGTGTCCATGAGTTTTTTCCTAATGAAAACAGAATACTTATTTGCAGATGTCACTAATTTAGCTATTTAACTAAGTTTGCACATGTGAGCTAGCCTGGTTTAGTAGACTTAAAGTTAGAGACAGTTAGCTCTCACCCTTCTCTCTGAGAAAAATTTTCCAAATAAACATTTCCCTTTAACGGGAAGTACATTATTTGGCAATATCAAAACCATCCAGGTGGAAACTATCACAGTCAATATTGGTTTGGCTTTCTCTGATTCTTCCCACTACAAATGGTCCCATCTTCATCTCATCTCCTAATATTTTGCCCTCTTCTCATGAATTTATTACATTCTATGTATCACAGTTATTTGTCTACATGGCTCATCATTACCTTCTACTAGATTTAGTTTTATTTAGCTTTGTGTTGTGCCTCCCTCCCCACCCAACTGAGAGTGCTTTAGCACAATTTGACACAACCTATTTAGGGAGTATTACTAATCATTCACAAAAAAATCTGTTGAATTAGTTAATGTTTGCATGAATGAGGAAACCTTAGAAATCACTTAGTCCAACTGCCTCATTTTATAGTTGAGAAAAATGAGTAAGATGACTTGTCTAAGGTCACATAGCCATTTGGAAGAGGTAACATGTCAACTCTGTTCACTTCAATAATAATTTACTTAAATAATAATTTATTAATAAGAGCTAGCATTTATATAGCACTTGAAGGTGTTCAAAGTACTTCACTACGTTAACTGATTTGATCCTCACAACAACCTAGCAAAGTAGGTGCTATTATTTTATAGATGAGGAAACTGAGGGTAAGTGACTTGCCCAGGATCATACAGCCAGTAAGATTCTACAGCAGGATGTTAACTCAGGTTTTCTTTTTTTCCTGCCAAAAAAAGGTTTTATTTTGAAAAGCACTTAAAAGACACTGAGGAACGAGGCATCAGACTTCACATTAGCAGGTTTCAAAATTCACATTCTCTCCACTCAGAGCTAGTTACCTTTACTAGACTTTAAATTCAGGTTTTCTTGACTATAAGTCCAGCATTATCCACTATATCACCTAGCTGACTCCACATTCAATATGTGTGGTATTACACTCAGTGTTAGACAAGATTTTTTTTTAAATGATAAATGACCCAGTCCCCACAAGAGCTGAAAGGCAGCAAAGTGTGAACCCCATGGAGGAAAGTTCATGATGGCCCTGGTATTGATGATTTCTACCCCCCACCCCCACCCTGGACCCTTCCCATCTCCATGGATATAAGAGTAGCATTAGGACACTTAATCTGATTCTAGTTTTTGAGAGTTAGGGTGTGGGAAGATGATCCAATCCCTGAGTATTTGTGAAAAAATTGTGAGTCCTGTTGAGTGTCATTATGGAAGCTGGGTGATTAAGAAGGGCAAAGAACACCCACCAAGTGTAGACTCTTGAGGTTTTGTCCTTGTCCTTGAATGTGGCTAATATTCTGGGATAGTGAGTCAGTGTCTTTCTCAAAAAATACTAACCAATTAGTCTTGAGGCAGAGAAAGAAAGAAAAGTTAAGTTCAAAGGAGAGCATGAATGAGTGCTGAGATAGAATGGGAGAGCAGATCCCTACTTGCTTTTCAGTACTTTAGGTCCAGGTTTCTCAATGGTTCTTGGATAATCAAAGCCAGCACTGGAGCTGGCAAAGGTCATCATACTCCTGTGAGCCTTCAAGACCAAAGAGAGTTTGTGCTTTGGGTCGCAGAGCCAATCCCCATGGGAGGGACCACAGCATTTTCATGGGCTGGAGGACAATCTGCCCTGGACAGATTTGATATCTGAGATGATACTTTCTGAGCCCTGTAGTTTCCAGAGGAAACAGAGAATGCTCAGGGAGAAGCCAGGTGATCCAGAGCTTGGTGAGTACTTGAGAGTAATGTTTATCTAGCCCCTGACAATCAACAATACATTCCACCCTCAGTATTCTTCAAGGCCATTATTTCCTCCCTGGTTTCACTTTCCTCCCTTCTCATACCTTGACCCTAGTCAGGGATGTGCTCATAAATGTTTAACAACTGGCTCTCCAAAACCATACCACAATAAAATAAGTTCATTCTGCATTATTAACATTGTCTCCAACACTGTCTTAATTCTACCAGGGTGGGGATACCTGCAGCCTCAACGTCTTGGGTCCTTGGGTGCAGCCTTTTGACTGAGTCCAATTTTACCAAACAAATCCTTTTATTAAGAGGATTTGTTCTGTGAAGTTTGGATTCAAATTAAATCTCAAAGTGCTATAGAAATAGTCTAGACTCTAGACAATCAATAAAACAATCAATCAGGTATTGATTTGTAAATTTGCTGATTTCTGAGGTGTAAAATGCTCACACTGAGAATTTACCAGAGTTGGCGCTCAGTTCACCCTGCACCCAGATGAACTTTACCCATATTACCCCACTTATTGACAACACAATCATCTTCATGGATAGGAAAGTAGCATCAAGAGACATGCCCCTGATTGTTGCTTTTGAGAGTTAGAGTGAGTATGGGAAGTTAGTTAAACCCCTGTGACACTGTACCTTCTCCTCCTACCTCCCTGCCTTCTTTTCTGACTCTTTCCCACTAATTTTGGCCTTTCTTCTTGCTCCTTTCCTGCTCCTTCTCTCTATGTTCTGTCTTCTAAAGGGCTCATCTACTCTCATAGCTTCAACTACATGCAGAGAGTTTAAATATATTTAAGATACATATATTAAGGATTAAAATACCTTCAATTTCCTCAACTCTAAGATGGGGAACATAATGCTTGCTTATACTAGATCAGGCCTGAGCAACATATGGCCCACAGGCTGCTTGTGGCCTGCCAAAAGATTTTGGGTGGCCTTTGAAAAATGTAGAGGATATAAAAGAAAGTAAAGATGTAACAAGTGCTTTGTCAGTGCCCCACTTGACCCACCTTCCACCAGTCACTATTGTGCCCATCGTGGAACTTGGCAAGTGGGTTGCCACTGTACAGTTTCTCCTGTTTGTCAAGTGACCCACAGCAACCAACCACTGTCAAGTCTGTCTCTAGTCTGGGAGGAGCGAGACACGTATCTTTTCATTGTTTTTGGTCATTACTGGCATTGAACGGGGACAAAGTGAGTGCAGCAAAATAATTTTTTAACTTTAATGTGATTTCATGATAAATAAAAATCTTAAGTAATAAGTAATAATTAATTGATATTAATTGAAATTTCCCTTTGTAAATGTGGTTCATTTGCAAAATAATTTAATCTTTAATGCTACCTTTACTTGAAAAGAGGGCCACTAAAAACCTAGCTGGGACCCAAAAAAGTTTAGCCTGTTTTAATTCTGGCCCCTACCTACTGCCAAGTTGTACAGGTCTGTTCTGGGTGTTGCAGTGGATAGAGAGCTGAGTCTGGAGTAAGGAAGATCTAATTTCAAATCTGGCCTCAGACACTTCCTAGCTGTATGACCCTGGGCTATTCACTTCACCCTGCTTGCTTCTGTTTCCTCATCTGTAAAGTGAGCTGGAGAAGGAAATGACAAGCCATTCCAGTATCTTTGCCAAAAAAAAAAAAAATCCCAAATGGGGTCACTCAGAGTCAGACACAACTGAAACAACTGAACAACAATGCTTATGCTACCTAAGTCACAGAGATGTTGTGAGGAAGGTGTTCTGTAAATCTCTAAATTCTATAGAAATAGGGTATTACTATGTAAAGGCAGGGGTGTGCTGGAGCCAATTTGAACTGGATCAACCAGTTCAGTTTTCAGTATGAGGATTTATATTGCAGAAATTGGCAAATAGTACAAATCGGGGTTTGATTTCTTTTTTTGTTGATTATCTCAACTTAAGAAAGTGATGGAAAAATATTAATAATGCATATTAAACTTAAAAGTGTTGTAAGGTTAAAGTAAGCTTGATGGTGGATGGGGGGAAGAGTTAAAGATCTTCCCCACCCCATTAATAGGTCTCAGACACCTTTTGTTAATTTCTAATGAGACACAAGGTCAGGAGGGTCCTGCCCTCCAGCTCTGAAAAGAGTATATATGCTATGAGGTGAGGTTTTACTTTGGGCTTTATTTTTTGGAAGAAGGTTTGTATGCCAGATGAGACTCTGGGCAGCTGTTTTAAGAAGCCCCCCAGCTTTGAAAGCCCAGATGTTGGTGCTTCTCTCTCTGATAATGATGTATGTAACGTCCATGGTCAGACAGTTGGAAGCCCTGTCTGTCGATCTTTCTGTTTGTAATTCCTGTTTGTATTTTCTCTGAAGTTGAGGGTGCTGACTTTTCCCCTTGAACTAAGTGAATGATATGTGTGCTTGATTAAAGTAGATTGATGACCCCTCAAAAGTTGTTTTCCTTTTAGAAAAACAGAGCTAAGAACCTGTACAGCAGGCCCTCCTGTCCATGCCAGGGTCCTTGCTGATACAAGTGTGTAGTGGGTACACTTTCCTCTCCAAGAGCCAGCTGTTAAATATTTGCCAGCCTATCTTTGTATGAATATGAGCTGTTTAGGCTTTTAGTTCTATTAGGCTAAAATGGTTCATAGATCTTTATCATAGTTAAGAAAGTGATGGGGAAAATGTTAATAATGCATATTAAAATTAAAAGTATGTGGTGGGTACATTTTTCCCCAAGAGCCAGTTGTTAAACATTTAACAGCCTACCTTTGCATATATATGAGTTGTGTAGGCTATTAGGCTAAAATAGCTATTAAGCTAAAATTGTTCATAGATCTTTATCAGACTC
The DNA here is from genome assembly GCF_028372415.1 of Notamacropus eugenii. NCBI lineage: Eukaryota > Metazoa > Chordata > Mammalia > Diprotodontia > Macropodidae > Notamacropus > Notamacropus eugenii. Next base: position 107,853,968 of record NC_092873.1, on the reverse strand, counting down.
TTACTCAGTAGGAGCATCTCTTTTGAGGTGAAACAGAAGACAGCAGGGACAAGCATCACATTCAGCAGCCGACGAAGAAACAGGAAGTGGATGGACAGCTACTGCACTAGGGCCTTGTTCCTGAGGCTCCAGACTGCCTTTGCCGTTGATACCTGCCACAACATATTTCTAATCTTTTAATTACATTTTCAAAAACAGTATTCTATTTAGTATTGGAAGCACAACTAATGTGTAAAGGGTCAAGATCTAATTACAAAATATATTTTGCCTTTCCTTCTTTTCCTTCCACTAAACCACTTCTCAAAAGAGCAGCCTACACTGCCTCTGGATAGTGTAATAGATCGAATGCTGGGATTTCAGAGTCAGGAAGACCTGAGTTCAAATCCAGACTCAGTAGATGTGTGACTTTGGGCAAGTCACTTAGCATCTCTGTCTCAGTTTCCTCATCTATAAGATGGGAATAATAGTAACACTGACCTCACAAAATTGTTGTGAGATTCAAATATAAACATATATGTATGTTTGTTTATGTTATATGCACACATTTTTGTTGGGTTGTTTCAAATGTGTTTGACTACCTGTGACCCCATTTGGGGTTTTCTTGGCAAAGATACTGGAGTGGTTTGCCATTTCCTTATCTGGCTCATTTTACAGATGAGGAAACTGAGGCAAACAGGGTGAAGTGACTTGCCCAGGGTCACACAACTAGTAAGTGTCTGGAGCTGGATTTGAACTCAGGTGTTCCTGACCCCAGACCCAGTGCACCACCTATCTGCCCATGCATACATTTGCCTCTTTATTTTTATATATATTTTATCTTTATATATTATATAATCATATCCATATATTAAAAATCATTATATAAATCACTCAGTAAACCTTAAAGCACATATAAATGTTATCTATCATTACCATTATCACAGTCTCCACTTTGATTTCCCATGATTCTTCCATTCCTTTCCCCTCCCCCCAGTATCTATACTGGAGGGGCTCTCTCCAGAATTACAGACCTCCTCATGGGGAAATCTCAGTCTTGAACTCTCCACTCTGATACCTATCTTCTTTGATTTTTTTTCTTTCTTAAATAAAAAAGTGCACTTCTATCATGTCCCCCTCCCCACCCTCTTGTAACAAATACTGCCTTAACTTCTGCAGCTCTACACCTTCTCTTCCTATGTCTCTGCCTTCTTTTCTGACTCTTTTACTCACTTCTCTTCCTCCTCTTACGCCCTAACTTTGGTCTTTCTTCAAACTCCTTTCCTGGTTCTCTTTTCTCTATGTTCTGTCCTCTAATGGGCTCATCCACTCTCATGGTTCCTACTCTATGTAGATGGTTTAAGTGTATTTAAGAAAAGACTGTTCATGAGAGGTGGCATTGTGTACTGAGAATCAGAAAGACCTGGGTTCAGCTGAGGCAGAACTCACTTGAGCTCTCAATGCCCCAGGCAACTTTCTAAGGCTGTAAATTGTAGATAAGTTGCCATATGCATTCACAAATGGAGTTTCCTTGCTGGGTACCCCATATATCAATGAAATCATAGTTCTAGACCCCCCAAAAAAGTGTTTCTAGTGGCAATGTAGTAGAAAGATGACCTCGAGTCAGGTCCTTACTACCTGCTACCCATGTGATCATGATCAAGTCACACAGCATCTCTAAGCCTCAGTTTTTTCCTTTATAAAATTTTACTTCCAACGTCTTTCCAGTTCTAAATGACTATTACTCTATACCAGCTCTATATCTCTCCCCCAAACTCCAATACCAAATCCAAGATTCACATGTAGTCTTTGTAAAATGGACTGATGGTGGGGAGGAAGGATGGAGGGGCGAAAAGCTGGTAGATCAGTTAGAAAGCTTCTGCAATAGTACAAATGACAGGCAATGGGGGCTTCTTAGAATAATGACAATGGGTGTGGAAATGAAAGAATGAAATCAAAGTCACAGAATTTAAAAGTGAAAGAAACCATCAAGTCCACCACACTCATTTGACAGATGAGGAAAATGAGACACAGATGAAGTGAATTGTCAAGGGTCACATAGCTATTATCTGAGACAGGAACCCAAGTCTTCCTGACCCTGAGTCCAGTGCCCTGTGTATCAAAAGAGATGCTAAGACTGGTTTGGGGTGTGTGTGTGTGTGTGTGTGTGTGTGTGTGTGTGTGTGTGTGTGTGTGTGTGTGTGTGTGTGTGTGATTCTTAGTGACTTAGAAATGGATGCTATCACTGACAGAATTAGGAAGGTCAAGAGTGGCAGTTGATTGGGGTGGAGGGGATGAGCAGGATATGTGAGGAAAATAGCAAATTACTCCAATATCTTTACTAAGAAAACCCCATGGACAGTATGGTCCACAGGGTCATGAAGAGTTGGAAAGGACTGAACAATAACAGAGGTGTGTAACTAGGGCAGGGAACAGGGAGTTTGGTTTTAGAGAGAAGGGGTTTTAGTCAAAAACAGGACATTCAGATGCAGAGGTGCAGGTTGTAGCCGGAGAGGCAAACAAGAAAGAGATCAGGACTTGCAATTTAGATGTGGGATTCATCCCCCTCCACATAAAGGGGCTAGGTTATGAAAGCAAATGTCATTTCTGAGGGTTTGAGCAAAATGAAAGAGGACTGAAGACACAACCTTTGCTATGACATACTTAGGTATCCAATTTGACTTTGTCTTTTTGGAACTGGGTCTTCCTATCTCACTCATGCTAGAAGTGCATCCCCATTGGTATCATGAACTCATGGACCTGATTCTCTTGGGGGCTTACCATACTGGTGCTAACTTAGTACAGACACTTAACTGTCTTAGTCCTACTGCAACTCAGAACTCTTGAGCTCAAGAGATCCACAAGCTTCAGCCTTCCCCAAGTGGAAGGTATTATATGTGTGTGTGTGCATATATGTGTGTGCACATATATGTGTGTGTGCATATATGTATGTCTGTGTTATATATGTGCATGCGTATGTGTATATTTGTGTTATATGTGTGTGCATATATATGTGTGTGTGTGTGTGTGTGTGTGTGTATATATACCATCACTCCCGATTCAATTTCTTTAAAAAATTTTTTTTATTAAGCACTTTCTGAGTAAAGAGAAGGTAAAGATAACATAAAGCCCTGTTCTCAAGGAACTGAACATCTTATGTGCAGAAGGACTATAGATGCTCTTGCTTCAGTTTTCCCAACTAAGAAGAATGACATCTCATACCTACCTCCTCCCCATCTCTCTCAGGCTGCTGCCAGATTGAATAAATATAAGCCAAAGTGACTAGATTCCAACCTTTCAACCCTAGATCTTGCAGAGCTAAAGCCAATCATTCAATTTGCCCTCTCCGCCGATCAATAATGCAACATAAATGCTACCCTGGGGAGATTCGAATCGATTAACTAATCAACAAGCATTTATTAAGTACCTACTCTATATCTGTCACTATGCTTCTAAAAATACTGATGTTCCAGAAGTGAGACAGTCTGCATCTTTATTCCATTGCACCTTGCATTCCATTCCATTGATAAATGTTCACAGATAAATCAATACAGGCTGAAATAAATACACAGTGAAGAAGGCAGATGGAAACACTGGGGAAACAGGAAAGGCCTCCTACAGGAGGAAGTCTTTGAGCTGAGCCTTAAATGGAGCTGGTGGTTTGAAGAACAGGTGACATGGGAGAGCATTAGAGGAATGGGAAAGAGCCTGGGCAAAGACAGAAAGGCAAGGGAGAGTGTGAGCTGAGGACAGCAAATAGCACAATTTTTCTGGATCACAGAATATGAGGGAGAATAATGAGCAATCATCCTGGAAAGAAAGACCACCAGCAGATTCCTGAACAGGGGAGTGACACGATTATGTTCAGTCATATCTGAATCTTCGTAACCACATGGACCATAGCTCACCTGTCCTATCCATAGGGTTTTTTTGGCAAAGATTTTGGAGTGGTTTGCCATTTCCTTGTCCAGTGGGTTAAGGCAAATAGAGGATAAATGATTTCCCCAGGGTTACACAGCTAGTAAGTGTCTGAAGCTGGATTTGAACTCAGGTCTTCCTGACTTCAGGCCCAACACTCTAACCACTAAGCTACCTACCTGCCTCCAAGGTCACACAGCTAGTTAGCGTTTGAGGCTGGATTTGAACCAGTTCTTCTTGATTCTGGGTCCAGCCTTTCTATCCACTGAGCCATCTAGCTGCCTTGGGGACTTGACTAGACTTATGCCAAATATCCATTTGGCAGCTCTATGGAGGATGGATTAACAGGGAGAGAAGTCTCTCCATTGGAGCCCATACCTCACCTTCTTAGGCCTATCTGACAGGAACTTCCTCTTCATTCTCAAGAGGTTAGAAATGCACCCCCATGTATCCCTTACTTCCCTTAATAACCAGTTATGGATCTACTATCAATGAACGAATCAGCCAATAAAGATTTATTGACAATGTACTAAATGTACTAAATGCTGGAGTCCACATTAACCTATTGCTGACCTGTTCCCTAACACCCCTCATCCCCAACCAAGACCCCCAAATTCTCCTTCATAGTTTTCCTACCATTCTCCTTCTCCCCCTCCACAATGGCTGATCCATTGGACTCCATCACTTCATGGGGTCCGTGGAATCAGGGGACCCAGAGCTGCAATTGGTAAAATGCTCAGCCAGCCCAGCTTGAGGCTTGGAGGAAGGTGGAGAACCTCCGGGAAAGCAAACGACTTTCACATTCCCCTTCCTGGGTGGAAGAAGGCAGTGTTCTCTGGTCTCCGGGTTACGGGAAGTACTAACTACATTCTCAATGCTGAGGGGGGGAGCGTGGAGGATGGCAAGGAGACCCCGGCTCTTTCCCGAGGTATTTTCTCCTTTCCACTTGTAGTAGAAGCTCTCTTGGTCCGAGGTGGAATCGACCCTTTTGTTTCTCCCCAGTCTCATTCAGAATGTTTTGTCCCCTTCACATTCGTCCAGGTTTCTGTGCCCACTAGAGTGTGATACAGTTTGAGGACCCCGCTTAAGAGAAAAAGAAAAAATAGCATTGTAGGCGGTGACGATGAGATCTACTCAGAAAGAATAATTGGATTTCTCATCGGTAAAATGAGGATGAGAAAACTATTTGTATTACGGCCTGATTCACACTATCTGTCAGTCGTTGGGAGGACAGCCGACACTTCATAACCCTAAAAACTCTATTGGAGATTTTTTTTTTCATAATATTGCCATTTACTATTGTTCTGTTAAATTCAGAAAACATTTAATGAGCACCTACTGTGTACAGAATACTGTGTGCTACATGCTAGGGATTCATAGACAAAAATGAAGCAGTCCCTGTCTACCTTGCAGTCTCAAGTCAATTAAAAAAGAATCTATTAAGCACCTACTGTGTACCAGATACCGTTAGGCACTTAGAGAGAGAGAGAGAGAGAGAGAGAGAGAGAGAGAGAGAGAGAGAGAGAGAGTTTCTGCCCTCCAAGCCCTTACTACATTCTCCTGAGGGGATACAGTATGAATAGGGATAAACCTGGTCTATACAAAGTACTTGAGAATTACTAAAATAAAGGACAGGATAACTTCCAGGCTCTCCTCATTGCTCTGAAGTGCCAATAAAGTATAAGTTGGCTATTGTGTCACCTTACAAATGACTTCCCCACCCCATGGCAGTTCACGACAGTGATCCCATTAACAGACAGTCTTCCATTGAGAGCTCCAGGGGCAGCTTCACTCTACTATGAGTCCCTGGAGGAACTGGAGTAAGAAAAGGCACTTTCATATTGTTTTTGATTATACAGGTCTAACTGATATCTTCCTTGGTAACTCCTTTCTGCCTCTAATAACTCTTGCAGCTAAACATTTCACAAGATCTTAAAATGAAAGGAATTTCAGAGGTCCAACCCAAGCCTGAACCAGAACACAAAGGGTTATCCAGGCTCTGCTTGAAGACTTGCATTAATGGGGAGCTCACCACCTTTGGAGGCATCTTGTATCAGTAGAAAGTTCACTGGATGGTAGTCAGAAGGCCTTATTTCAATGTTACCCTTGTGTGATCTGGAACAAGAATTTCATTGCCCTAAGGTCTCAGTTTCCTCATCTACGAAATGAGCAGCTAGATTCGATGACCTCTAAGCTTTCTTTCAGCTCTAAACCTATGATCCACTTTTGAATAATCCCATTTGTTAGGACATTTCCCCTTCCATCAAGACAAACTCTTCTTTATAACTTTGTTGGGATCAGACTAAAAGCATAGAATCAGTCTCAGAGTTGGAAAAGACCTTAAAGACCATATAATTGCATTCATACCCTTCCACAAGAACCTAGACTTAAAGACCTCCAGTGTGGGGGTCCTGCTCAATACTTCAGGGTCATCTGGGGGCAACTCTGATTTTTGTTTTTTCAGTCATGTCCAACTCTTCATGACCCATTTGAAGTTTTCTTGGCAGAAATACTGGAGTGGCTTGCCATCTCCTTCTCCACTTCATTTTACAAATGAGGAAAATAAAGTAAACAGGGTGAAGTGATTTGCCCAGGGTCACACAGCTAGTAAGTGTGTGAGGCCAGATTTGAATTGAGAAAGATGTCTTCTTGACTCCAGGTCTAGTATTCTGTCGACTTTGCCACCTAGGTGCCCCTTCTGATTATCAGGCAAAGGGAATAAACATTTATAGAACACCTACTATGTGTCAGGCACTGTGCTAGGTGCTTTACAAATATTATCTCATTTGAGCTTCACAACAGCCCTGAGAGATAGGTACTGTTGCTATTCATACTTTATAGTTGAGGAAACTGAGGCAGATCAAGGTTAAATGACTTGTCCAGGGTCACACAGATACTGTGTCTAGGCAGGATTTGAACTCAAGTCTTCCTGATTCCAAGTCCAGGATTCTCTATCCATTACTTAGTTACCTCCAGGCAGCTCAATTTTGGAACAAAATGAATAGTTCATTGGTCACTTAATAATTAACAAAAGGAGATTCATTAAACCACAACAAGAGAAGGATAATCAACAAGGATGTACATAGAGGACACCCCTGGTTGAGCAAACTTCTCTTGCCTGAATTGCTTATCACTATTTGCCAAACATCATAGTTAAAGTTTCTTGTGACTGTTTTTTGCTTAATCATCAAGAAATGAGGTCAACAACCTGGACCTTTAGTCTCCTGAACCAATCAAGTCTAAAGGTTGTTTCAATTCCTTTTAAGGGAAAACCAGCCTAACTTGCATTGAGGCAGGGTTTAGGATACTACTCCTATCACACACCTCTGTAAGGAAAAAAAAATTGAGTGCATATCTCCAACGTTCAGATTTACTTTTTTATAAAATATATACAGATGCTAATAATTATGGATGTTATAAAACTTATGCAAAAAAACAGAAAATAAATAGGGATTAGATAAAGGTTAAATATCTTATGGTAGACTCGATAGGGAGTTTTTTGAGTAGGAAAGTGACATGGTCAGATTTGAATCACTTTGTTGTTTTGTGGAAGATGGATTGCACAGGGGAGAAACTCTGAGGCAGGGAAATCAATTAGGAAGCCATTCAAATAGTTCAGGAGAAGTGATGAAGGCCCAAACTGGGGTAATGGTCATGAGAATAAAAAGGAGGAGACAGTTGAAAGAGGTAGAAGCAAGTTTTGGCAACCAAGTGGATATATAGAATGAGACAAGGATAAAACCAAGGTTGTAAACCTGTGTGACTAGAAGAAAGATGATACCCAAACAGAAACAGGGAAGTTCAGAAAAGGGATGAGTTTGAGAGTGAAAGCTAAAATTATTACAGACCATCCATTCTGGCTCATCCTGTGCTATTCATTCTTTCCCATTAGGGAAAAAAAGATGCGTAAGGGAAGCTTACTCAGTAGCCATTGCCCCAGAGTACAAAGCCCCTTTCCCCCTCAAGTATGGAACCTCCACATTGTTTTTAACTTATTTCTCTGATTACTGGAAAGTTTGGGTAATTTTTCAAGTGATTAGTAACAATTGTCTTTGGCAATTGTTTGTTCATAACTTTTAGCCATTGGAGAATGAATATTTATGCTTGCATAATAACTCCTCTCAGCTTCTTCCCTAATTCCTGCTCACACAAGGAGGGGAGGTCCCAAAGGACAGTTGACTACTTTTCCCTTTAGTAATCACTCAGGAAACACTATCTGGTGCTCCCTAATCAATCAACCTGTTGACATCAATTAGCTTTTACAGAAGGTATTTACTGAGAAAGTATAGTTAGAGTAGCTGTAACAAAACAAATCTCCCAAAAGGGAATTTTTGGGGGAAGGGGGATACTCTACACACACACACACACACACACACACACACACACACACAGAGTCCCTTGGGAGAATGGTCTCAAACTTAAAACAAAATAGTAGTTAGGTACACAGGTAGAGATGGGGTACACATGGGACCAAGGGATATCTTGTGTGACTCCTGACCTGGAAAGTCCTTTTCTCCCTTTGAGGATTCCCTAGGAAATTTAGCTTCAGGGTGTGATCTCAGGGATGAGTGAATAGGTCCTTTGCTCAGCTGAACTGGCTTCTTCCAGGGCATGTGAGGCAATCCACTCCTGGGCTTGGCTAATACTGCTACCAGTTCTGGGATCCCAACTGTCTGTGGGACCCAGGATGGCTCTCGTCTCACTAAGTAATCACTTTGGCACTCATATCTTAGAGTATATATTTACCTAAGGTGAGGAAAGAAGAAACAGCAGAAACAGAGATTGCCTGTGTTCAAGGACTTGTGTTGGCAGAGTAAGAGGGAGGGCAGCCTGCCTCTCCTCTCCACCCCCAGCAGCTCCACAAAAATCCTTCTCTCTTGAAAAGCATTAGGCACACTCAGTTTCAAGTCAACCTTCTCTGTGCCATTAGTTCTTTCAGATTCTCAGCTAACCTGAAGACTCTTCATCACTCAAGATTGGAGGGAAGCTCACCAAGTCCCCACATGTTCTATTGAAATCAGTTGGGGAATATTATGCAAGTTCTGAAATAGAGAGAAAGGTCCCTTCATCATGCACGTCCAGAAGCAAGCCACATTCAACTTATCCTGTGCTTACCTGGAATGCCCCAGAATGAGAGGAGAAGAGGACCAAGGAGTCACCACATTTGAAAACGTACATCAATCTTTCATATGTTATATATGTTTGTTTTGGTCCGGATGCATTATAAACCTCTCCTTGATCTTTGCTTCTTCTCCTTGCTTTCTCTGCATGCATCTCAACCTCTCCTCTTTCCAGGCTCTGGACTCTAGGGAGTGCTGAGCTCAGCTTTTCCCATCAATAAATCTTTGCCTCAAAAGTAGAAAGTTAGATTATATTTTCTTACAGATTATATTTACCTCAGATATTTTTTTCCAAAATGAATTTTTTCTTTTTACATTGGACACATTGAAACAGTTCATAGATCTAGTTCACAGATGTACAAGTGAAAAGAATCTTAGAGGCTATCTTGCCCAAACCTTCATTTTTTATAGAAGAGGAAACTAAGGTCTAAGGTGGTAAAGTGACTTCCTTGAAGCCACATAGATAAGTATCAGAAGCAGAATTTGAACCCATGTCTTGTGATTCCAGAGGCCATACTTTTTTTCCATTCTCTACCACATTGCAACCCTTCTATCACTTTTTGGATGGAAAATATTATTGTTCTCATATAATCAAATCCATCTTTTTGATCTCTACTTTTAACTTCTTCCACTTCTTTGATAGATGCAAAATGTTTCTATCCCCACAACTGAGATGAACATATAAATAAATGAGATGCAGAAATTCTCTCTACAGAAGGGCTTGGCTTATGTGTTGTAGTTTGTCCTTTCTCAAAGAGGATTGTGAAATCAGGGAGATGATGCCATGACACAAATGAATTGAATTTAAGGGAGGGAGGGCTATACAGAATCACCAGGCTCACTTTCTCCTCCAGAGCCATCTGGGTCCAGTGGCTAGACACATATCAGGACTAGTAGAGATGGCCCTCCCTTACCTGTAGGCTGCAAGTAGAAAGGTAAGACTACCTACTTAGAGTGCAGTCTCTAGGTAAGCCACTAGGTGGTGATCTATGCTCAAGCTACTTCAGTTACTAGATTAGACCCACCCCACTTCCACTTCAGTGATTTTCACACAGGTACAGCAAGAACTCTCTCCCCGCTGCTCCCATGCTCATTCCCCCTACCTAGCTCTGTATCTATGCAGGCACAGACTGATCTTAGCTCCCCATAGCTCCTAGCCTCTTTGAAGTGCTTTAGAAATCAATTCCAGCTAGACCTCATCTCATTTAATCTAGGGCTTAAAATGTAAAAATTATAATAATCTATTTCATAACCTGATGAAGATAGTACAACCCTGATACCATTAAGATTTTTGTCTCCTTCCCAATTTTGCCTGATCCAAAGGGTTTGTGATTCTGGGGCTGAGATTTTGTCATGATGTCTTTTTCCCCATGACAATCATATGTGAAATTAGGACACCTATGGAAATCCAAATGTCAGTGGAGGCTCTATGGTGAATGATCTCATGAAAATGATCCAATAAAATAAAACCACCCTCTCTAAATGATTAGACATTCTTATTATTAATAGAGTAAAGTGCATACAGGTGGAAATAATAAATAGTTCTCCATGCCCTCCCTACACACTGAAATAACAAAGGCATCTATTTAAGAAGTCTTTCTCCATTCTCCTCAATGCTAGAGCCTTCCCTCTCTGATTATCTCTAATTCCTCAGGTATATATCTTCTTTGTACATAGTTGTCTACATGTTGTCTCCCTCATCACACTGTGAGCTTCTGAAAAGAAGAACTATTTTGCTTTGCTTTTGTTTCTTTGTATCCTCAGTGCCTTGCACATAGTAAGCATTTAACAAATGCCTGTTCGCTTGACTTGTTTTCTTCTTTCCGCCCTTTGGTGGTACAGCTGAGCCTCAAATGATTCATCTAACTTTCTACTTTTGAGGCAAAGATTAACTGATGGGAAAAGCTGAGCTCAGCACTCCCTAGAGTCCAGAGCCTGGAAAGAGGAGAGGTTGAGATGGATGCAGAGAAAGCAAGAAGAAGCAAAGATCAAGGAGAAGTTTATAATGCATCCGGACTAAAACAAAACCCATTTCCAACCACCCTGGGCTCTAGAGATTTTAAAGAGAGGGAGAAGGAAAGTGTGATTTTAATTGAGTAGAAATTTGAATCTGGGTATGAATTTCTTTACCTACTAAATCAGAAGGTTGGTAGCCCTGGTACAGTGGGGGTGAAAAACAGTAGAGGACCTGAATTTGAATACTGGTTCTACGGTTTATTAGCTACAGTATATGATGCTGATCGGGTCACTTCCTTCTCAGAGTCTCACTTTCCTGATCTGTAATATAACCTGGTTTGACTAGATGGTATTAAGGGGCTCCTTAAAAAGACTTCCAGGCTTCACTCATCCATGGCCTCAAATACTTTTAATAGCCCCCCATTGCTTACAGAATAGTTCAAGCTCCTCAGCCTGGCATTCAAGGCCCTCTCTAATTTACCTTTCTAGACTTACATCGTACTACTTTTGTGACCTTGAGTAAGTCACTTAAACTTACTAGGTCTTAGTTTCCCCATCTGTAAAATGAGGTTTGACTAGATGATCCCTGAGGTCCTCTCCAACTTCCAAGCTATGTGCCTGTGTTTCTATGAAATCTACATCTCATCACTGGTCTTATAAAGCAGGATCTACATCTCCCCCTCAGATCAGGAATTCCACAGGGGGAGGAATTATATCTATCCTTCCTACTTGGATTTCTGGATATTCTCATAAACCAAGGAATGTTCAAAATGCTAGTTATTTTTACAGGTAAATTTAGTCATGATATAAAGAAAAACCCCTTAATAATTAGAGGTAGGCAAAAGTGGAATGGCGTGTGTTAGGGAATAGTAGGTTTCCTCCAGGGTTGTGCCAGAGCCAGCCCACATTAGCTCCAGAGAGTGTATCATTTACACCTCAAAAGTTGGCAATCTCTACAAATTAGTGCTTGATTATGGTTGTGTTGATTGTCTAGACTCAAGAAAGTGATGGGGGAAAATGTTAATTCAGTGTGTTCAGTCATTTTTTCAGTCCTATCTGACTCTTCATGACCCTATTTGGGGTTTTCTTGACAAAGATACTGCAGTGGTTTGCCATTTCTTTCTCCAGCTTATTTTACAGATGAGGAAACTGACACAAACACGGGTAAGTGACTTGTCCATATCACACAGTTTCTAAGTGTCTGAGACTAGATTTGAACTCAGAAAGATAAGTCTTCTGACTCCAGGCACTTTATTCACTTCGCCACCTAGCTGCCCAAAATGTTAATAATGTAGATTAAATTTAAAGGTATGTCCTGCATGTTTTTTGTTTTTGTTTTTCAAAGTCTGTTGTTAAACACTTAACATCATACCCCAGTTTCCCTTCTGTTAGAGGCTTTCAAGCAGAGGCTGAATGACCCTTGAAGGGCATAATGTAGAGCAGATTCTTGGTCAGTTATGGGTTGGACTAGCTGGCCTCTGGGGTCCCTGCCAGTTCCAAGCCTGTGATTCTGTGATTCCACTCACATGTTATATTAGAGTACATTTACTGAATGGAATTGGAAATAAAAGATACAACATTAAAATTCCCAAGGGACTGAGCCTAGCCACACTGGCTGTTAGAGGCTTGCAAGCTACACTTCTCAGCATCAGTAAATGCTCCTAAGAAAATCCCCATCCACACCCTAACTTTGGCCAAGGAAAAAGTGTTGGCCCCAAAGGCTGTTTGTGGAGGAGGGTTGTTGTTGTTTAGTTGTTTCAGTCATATCTGACTCTCCATGACTCCATTTAGGGTTTTCTTGGCAAAGATATGGGAAGGGTATGCCATTTCCTTCTCATTATACAGAAGAGGAAACTGAAGCTAACAGAAGTTAAGTGACTTGCCCAGGGTAACACAGTTAGGAAATGTTTAAGGCCAGATTTGAACTCAGGTCTTTTTGACTCCGGGCCCAGCTTTCTATCCAGCGAGCCACCTAACTTCCCCCAATATCAAAGGCCCAAAGGAGGAAAAGAGAATAGAAGGGACTAGCTTTCACTTCCTAACAAATTACCAAGTAATACTTGGAGTCTGGCGGTCACTCGAGTTATTCTTTAACGTCACCCTGTGTTGCTCCAGGTCCCCACACCAATCGATCATGGGATCACAGATACAGAAGGGGCAGAGATTTTATCAGTCTTTTACTTAAGTCCAACCCACTCATTTTGCAGATGAAGAAACTGAAGCCCATCAAGGTTAACTAACTTGTCCAAAGTCACACAGATAATAAAGAACAGAGATGGGAGTTGTACCCAGGTCCTCTGACTCCAAATCCAACTCACTAATTCCCAATTGTACCATGCCACCATCCATGCTGGAAGCAGCTAGGTGGTACAATGGAAAGAGCACCAGAAGGAATCAGGAAGACCTGGGATCAAATTTGGTCACAGACATTTACTAGATGTGTGACTCTAGGCAAGTCATTTAACCCCATTTGCCTCAATTTCCTTCTCTGAGAAGGAAATGACAAACCACTCCAGTATCTTTGCCAAGAAAACTCCAAATGGGATCACACAGAATGGGATATGACTGAAAAACAACTAAGCAACAACATATCAGAGATACTGTCTTGAGTGAAGATAATCACAGACTTAACTAACACTAGAACACACGCACGCACGCACGCCTCCCTCCAGTCAAAGAGGAGGTTTTGAGCATAACCACAGCACAGGAGATGAGCTGGGTAACAGGAAGTTACACACACGTAGCTTCCCCCTTTTACAAAGGTCGGTAGTTCCCATGTCTCGCAGGAGTCCCCACAATCAATCAATCAACCAACAAACAAGTATAAAGTTCCTGCTATGTACCAAGCAACATACAAGGTGTTAGGGATACACAGACAGTGTATTTATATAGGGCTTTTCATTTTTCCAAAGCTACAACGTAATACCCAGGCTGTAATATTATATATGCATATATATATACATATACATATAATATATATATTCAATTTTAGCTCTTCTATTTGCAAAGGAATTTGCAAATTCCTCCTACTTATTGTTCCTTAATATCCCTTGTTAGGGCAGATGACCAAAGGCAAAACACTAACCTACTTTATGCGTCAGGTCACTGACACCCAGAGAAAAATAACTAGTCCAGTGTCTCTTAACAAGTCAGTGGTGAAAACAGGACGAAAAGGATGAGATAAGAAAAGTCACACTTCTGGGTCCGCTGCTAGTTCAATTCCCAGAGTCACCTCCAGCTATTTTTAACCACTTCTGAGGATCATGGAGAGAATACCAATTACCAAAGAAATGGAATTCTCTGTTTTTTGAGGGTTTTTTCTATCCAATGACAGGCTTCCATGACCCCTACAATGGTATTCCTGGAAGAAGCAAGATAGATCAGTGGAAAGATTATCAGAGGATTGGGGTTCAGGGCCCCAGCCCTGATGCTTCCTCTTTGGGATGACTCGGTTTCCTAGTTGGGCTTCACTTAGCTCTAAATTCTATGCTTATTTGAGCAATACCTTACCCACTCAGGTAAGAGGTGGGCAGGAAGAAGAGGAAAGGGATTCTTTCCTTCCCTGAGTTACCACTGGACATGTGCAGGAACATTGGATAGATAGCCCAAATTATGGCTATCTGGGTATCGGTTGTGGATGCTGGGATACATTGCCAAAGGAAAGGCTAAAGTCAGGTGACTGGACCACTCCTTTCCCATATTAATAGACGGAAAAGGACCTCTTTGATCTTGGTTTCCTCTGTTTGCCTTCATGCTCCTCTCCTCCTTGCTCCAGAGCCACCAAGAAAAAGGACAGGAAAGTAACTGAACCAAAAGCTGAAGCCAGGATTTGGCTTTATGCAACCTTGATTCTTTGGTGCTGTTCCCTGGATGTTGGCAAACTTACAGGTTGATGACCTTTGGCATAAGACATGAACTTTTACCACAGAATCAAAAAGCCGAAAGGGTCCTGAGAAATGTATTGAGTCCAACCCATATCTGGCCATGAATCCTTTCTACTACCCCTAGAAGGGATCATCCAGGCTCTACTTAAAGACCCCCAACCTGCCCCCTCTAGAGGCAGTCCCTTCCACTTTAAGACAATTGTAATTGTTAGAAATAGACCTCAAGTTTATGTTTCCCTTTGCAACTTCTACCCATTGCTCCTGGTTCTGCTCTCTGGGACCAAACAGAAAAAGTCTAATCTTTCCTTCACATGACAAGTCTTCAGATATTTGAAGACAGCTATCATGTTCCCCTTATCTTCTTTTTTCAAGCCCAGTTGATCCCCAGTTCCGTCAACTGATTTTCATACCTGAACTCAAGGTAGTAGGTTCAGTCATTTCAGTCATGTCCAACTCTTGGTGACCCCATTAGATATAATCTTTCAGTGAGTTAGGGGGATATCTATCTTAAACATCTGAAGACTTTCCCTGCCAGAATGGATGGATGAGAACAATTTGTCCCAATGTCCATGAAGACGACTGAAAGCAGACTCTGTTGGAGTGCTTAGAGCTTGGTCAAAGATGTCAAGGTCATCCACTTTGTCCTGGGCCTTTACCAGTCGTCTTGACTTTTGTTCTGCCACTGGACTTTCAATGACACAGGAAAAGAAAGTGAAGCTGATTACTTTGTGCAACTTGACCTCACAAATCCAATTGAGACACAAGTCAAGACATCACCCATGATCTCATTGGTCTTCTTGGAAAATGAAGGACAAACAACAAGTAGAGTGGTCTGTCATTTCCTTCTCCAGTGGATTAAGGCAAATAGAGGTTAAATGACTTGCCCAGGGTCACACAGATAGTTAAGTGTATGAGACCACATTTGAATTCAGGTCTCCCTGACTTCAGGCTCAGTGTTCCAACCACTGAGCCACCTAGCTACCTCCACTTCATTAGTCTTCAAATCTTTGGTCTTCAAAACCTAGATGACCATTTGCCAGATACGTCATCCTGAAATTCTTTTTCTGTATGAATTAGACTAGATAATAATAAGAGCTAGAATTTAAGACTTGCAAAGTACTTTACATTTTATTCTCACAACAACCCCAGGAGATGAGTGCTATTATTGACCCCATTTTTTGGATGAGGAAATTGAGACAGGCAGAGGTAAAATGATTTCCCCACAATAATACAACCAGTTAAGTGTCAAAGATCAGCTGAATCTATAGGCAACCTTCTATCACTGCACCACCCATATACCTACCACAGTCCTTTCCCACCTTCCAATTGTGTAATTCTGTGATTCCCTCCATCTTGGGTCACCAATAGCTAGCTATCTCTAAAGTCCCTTACAGGTGGAGATTCTATAAAACTTCTCTCTCAAGTCCAACTCCCCTTTTCTCCAGCCTTAAACCAGCTTTCCCCTCCCTCCTCCAACTTCTCCTAGGATTCACCAACATAATTCCAGGAGAGCTTAAATTACAATGTTCAAAGCAGACAAGGCTCCAAAATTGCTCCCCATCCCCAGCTCTAAATCCCATACACCTGCTTCTTGCCACCCCCACCCCGCATTGTTCTCAACAAAGCAGGTGCAGTTTAATATCAAAACCACAAGGTGGCAACTCTGACCACACACAGGGCTTCCAGGCATCAGTATTCAATCCAAGTATTCAGCGAATACTCATTAACAATCTACTCTGGGCAAAGTACCAGGAATGCAGAGATGAGAAATAATAATCTTTACCTTCAACGAATTTACAGACTTCTTAGAGCATACAGCATCTACACAATGTGACTGAGCTTCATGCTACTGGGCTGGTGAGGAGGGAGGCAGAACTGTCAGTCACTTTTATTCCCCTCCCACCTTTGTGTGGGACCAGCTACTCCTCCCTTGGGGGGAGTGGGGGGGGGGGAGACCTTTTCTTCAGGCTCTCCTGCAGCCCCCCTCCCCTTTGAGGAATGGTTCTTTTCATGTACCTGACTTACACAGCCAGTTAGCTACCTGCACTGTTCTGCCTCCTTGTGATGCCCAGAGAGACCCTCGGGAATATGTATTTCTGGCTCTGAGAAGCTGCTCAATGAATCAAAACTCTATCTTCCTCTGTCTCTATCCCCTTCTGTCTTTGTCCTTCTCTATTTCTGTCAGTCTCTATCTCTGTCTTCTTCTCTGACTCTATGTCTTTTTGTCTGTTTCTTTCTCTCTGTCTCTCCCTCCATCTCCCTCTCTATCCCCTTCTGTCTTTGTCCCTGTCTCTGTCCATCTCCATCTCTTGTCTCTTTTTCTGACTGTCTTTTTGTCTCTGTCTCTCCTCTGTCTCCTTCTTTCCCTCTCTCTCTCTCTGTCCCCTTCTATTTTTGTCCCTCTAGCTCTGTGTGTCTCTCTATCTCTGTCTCTCTCTGTCGTTTTTGTCTCTATCGCTTTCTTCCTCTGTCTCTCCTTCCATCTCCCTCTCTGTCCCCTTCTATCTTTGACCCTCTCTGTGTCTGTCCATCTCTATCTCTCTGTGTATCTCTTTCTAACTCTCCCTCTTCCCCGTCTCTTTTCTCTGTCTCTTTCATCTCTGTGTGTGTATATACATACATACATACATACATACATATATATATATATATAAAATCTGTCTCTGTCTCTCTTCCCCTTCTCTATTCCAGTAAAGGAAGAAGGGAGTGAAAGGGAACAAATAGGGGTTTTCTGGGGGACAACTTGCTAAGCAACTTTCCGGAAATTGTTATTGAGTAGAAAGGCAACCTTTCTTCAAGGACAGGGAAGAAAAGGAGGATTTACTATCAGTTTTATAACTGTGATTGGAGCCATCTGTTCTATGACACATGTTTATTGTTTTTCTCTTCACCTGATATAAAGGTTGTAATTCTGGGTAACTAGAAGTGTTATGGTGCCCTTGATAGCAATAGGAAAGTTCTGAAAAAAGAAGTCTTTGAGAGGGAAGATCATGAGTTCTGCTGCGGACACGTTGAGGTTGAGATGCCAATGGGACATCAGTTCAAGATGTCCAAAAGACAGTTGGTGGTGACAAGGCTGTAGCTTGTAACAGGCACTAGGGCTAGATATACAGATGTGCAGTAGGGAAAGAAGGACCAGGATTGTGGAGCCCAAAAAGCCTGAAGAGACTTGAGAAGCCTGGTTCTCCTCTCTCGTCTCAGCCAATTCTGCCCCATTCCTCATACAGGAGCAGAAAATTGATTTCCACCATAGTGGAAAGAGTCCCACAGCAATTGGCTTGGGAACTAGGATTACAAAAGGTTGAGAGACAATTAGCACTCTGTTTCTCTCCTCATGGCCACCCAACTCTGGCAGATGTCCTTCCTTTCGTCAAGAGCTTCCCTCAAAAATTGATTTCTTCCTCTCTGCAGCACCACTAGAGAAGAAGGCACCATTATCAGTTGGAAAAACCACTCTAAATGGGAAATAGCTGCAGACCAAAAATTCCTGTTCTTCTAACCACACCATTTCCAAACTTGTACCATAAGGAACTGTCCCTTTAAAGTTCTTTTCATATGGAGCAATTTACCTGAATAGGGAAGAAAAAGTATTTTGCACAAAGATAAATATTTAAATGAATTGTTAAAGGATATAAAACATTGCTCCTGCTATAGATGAATATTCTGGTGCCTGAAGGAGTAGTTTAAAAAAAAAATCCAGTTTAATAAAAACTGCTAAAATATATGCATGAAGAAACACAGCTTTCAGATAGGATTTGAGTTTTGAACAGAAAATGAACTATAGTATAATACAAAGGATGAACTCACCTTGTAAAAGATATAGGGTGATTCCTCAATTGTATGTTAAGAATTTGACAATTTAAAGGGAAAGGAAATGAGTTTTTATTAAAAACTGGAATAATATGAGTACTTAGAAACAGTTTCAAAGACATAAAATGAGATGTTGGATATTTGAGGACTTGAAATCTACAGGGCATTATAGTCTCTTATCTCACTTGTATTTAACGGGTTTATTATTTAAAAGAGTAAAACTAAAAAAAAGAGAAAGAAATCATATTTAAGGGTAAAGGTTAGCCTAGACCAGAGGTACTTAACTTTTTTGTGTCATGGACACTTTTGGCAGCCTACGGGCCTTTTTCAGAGTAAAGCTTTAAATTCACAAAATAAAATATATTGGAATTATGAAGGAAACCAGTTATATTGAAATAAAGATCTAATCTTCCCATTCATATTCATAGACCCCCTTAAATTAATCCATGTTAAGAATGCCTGACCTAGACAATCACCCAACCCCATTTAAAGCAAATGCCAAGATACTATGGCCTGATATCTTAGCAAGATAAGAACATGTCTCAGTCAATCAAAATCTTTAAACTAAGTGCAAGAAGTCTTTGAAAGACACGGAATAAGCTGGAGTCACTTTGCTAGGAAGGTTTTTCCAATTGAGTAAGGTACTTGATCATCTCCTGGCAGGGGGCAATGGTTGGGGTGTATCAAACCAGGAGCTAGTTCAGAGTCCAGTAGATTCAAACAATCATTGATCAAGGAGAGAGGACTCCAGTCAGATTTTTGAGAAGGAGCTATTTGAGAAATGGAGAATGGGAGTTAGAGAAATGGGAGTTAGAGAACCTCCATCTTAGCTTTGGCCTCTTTCCTCCTACTTTGGCTGTAGAAGTACTTTTCTAAATTTCAGATGACCCAGATGACTTGGACTACCTCATGTTCTCATTGGTATCCTCGCAGTGTCCTTGAACAATTCATGGCAGTTTCTGTATTAGAAGCCAAGGGCATGCTGGACTGTTGGGGGTGTAAACTCAGTTTTCACATGGACAGTCTTGGGCAGGTAAAGATGAGGACTTCTAAACCTCAGAGTTCTCATGAGGCCCCCCAGGGAACAGCTGGGACTCAAGGCGTGAAACACAGGCTATCTCATGCATTTCCACCTCTTCTCAGTGGGAAACTTGCTGGGGAGGGC
Source organism: Notamacropus eugenii (assembly GCF_028372415.1). NCBI lineage: Eukaryota > Metazoa > Chordata > Mammalia > Diprotodontia > Macropodidae > Notamacropus > Notamacropus eugenii. The sequence continues at coordinate 107,834,139 of NC_092873.1, read as the reverse complement.
ATCCCACCCTTGAGATTGGTCCATGGTCTGAGCACACCTGTTGTTAATTAGCTAGGGGCTGAGGGCATGCACGGTATTCATGTGCAAACTATGCAGCAGGAGAGCTTAAGTAGGGACAGGAAAGCCTGAAGGCCCTCTTCTGGATGCGGAGTCCCCTCCGGGGGCTCTTCGTGCTGAGGGGCCCTTGGAGGGAAGAGGGTCCCCCCCCCCTTCCGCTCCCATCCTCTTGCTGTACGATCCTTGCCCCTTGGGAGGAGGAGGATTCCTCTCTCCTGAGGAAGAATTCACCCTGCACATGTAACTAAGACCCTGAATAAAGCCTAACCCTTGTTCGACTCTGGAAAGTCTCTTCTCTCAATATGTTTATCTGGTTGGCCTCCGAAGACCTGCGAAAGGTGAGTAGACTCGGGTAGCCCATTGGCCTCTAGGCCGAACACTGGACAACACCAGGAAAGAGCTCCAAGAGCTCAGCTGAAAAGCTGTACCATACCTAAAGGTAGCATCTTGAAGAAGCCATAAAAAGTACATCCAGCAACTGAGTTATCCCTTTGCCACATATACACTCTAATCTTAAGCCTACTTTCCCCCGGAATCTGTATGTACTAGTGGGTGAGATGGTTCATATGTCACTATAGTAAATGTTTGTTGAAACAAACAGGGCTCACAACCTACAGCATGTTAGGGAAGTAGAATCATAGATCTAGCTGTCATCTAGTCCAATCCAACTGCTTCATTTTACAAATGAGAAAACTGAAGAACAAAGAAGTTAATTGCCCAAAGTCACACAGGCTTTAAGTGGCAAGAGAACCAACTACCTAAAGTATGAGTCAAGTACAGACAGAATACCTTATCAATGTAGATTAGCTGCCTTTCATCCCATTATTTACTTTGTGAAGATTATTCCCATTTATGTTTCCATGAGTCAACACAGAACACAGCAAAGTCTAGCCAAAGGTTTTCTAATCTTTAGATGCAGAAAGGTAACCTCAATCCCTCAGGGCTACTTTAGAATTGTAAGGGGGAGATATAGTCAACTTTATTCTGGAGATGCAATTTGTCAGCGCATGTGGAAGTTGGGATAAGTCAATATGTGCCACATATATGAAAAGTTGGAGAATAAAATGTGATTTTTAAGAGAACTATCAATTTCATGGAAAAAATTCGATTATTACCTTGTAAATGAAAATTGAGACCAGGATGCTCAAATTTAAGATGTTTGCATATTTGTGTGTGTATGTATGTACACATAGATATGCACACACATATATGTATGTATATATGTGTGTCTTTGTGTGTATGTGTATGTCTTTATGGTAGGAGACAGATGCCAAAGCTGATGTGGTGGAGAAAAGAATCTAACAGCAGAATACAAAAAACAGCAGATTAAAAGCTGCTTGCCATAGCAGAAGGGACCAGAAGGAGGGTACCATTATTCTGAAATTCCCCCATTCAAGTATTAATCCAGCCCAATCTTGCTTAACTTTTGAGATCACACAAGATTAGGCACATTTGGTGTGGTATAGCAATTGTAGGGGCAATGGAAAGATCCAGAAAAAGTCTTCCTAGTTTGATGCTGCTATGAATATAAGAAAGGATGAATCTTCCTGCCAAACAATTGCATTCCACTTGGGTAAGGGGAAAAAGCAGAGGATTTTGGGACTACACTGTATATGCCATCACATAGTAGATAAAACCTCAGAAGAGAAGGTGGGGTAGAACTGCAGGTAGTCGGGGGGAAGGGATGGTACTAGAGAAACACCATTATTTGAGAAACCTCATACCCAACCAGAAAAGGCAAAAACACCTTGGTACTTTTGGTGGAGACCAAAGAGGTCAAATAATACACTTCACGATGAGTCATGTCCAAAGAAGCCCATCTGAATGGCTCAGGGGAAAGAACCCCCACCTCTTGCCCCTCTCCCATATAAACCCTCAAACAAAAATATGACAGCTGTACCTTTTGGGAAGAACTTCTAGAGTAATGTCATGGAAACGTTTTATCAGCCTATGGACACCACAAAACTATGATTTTATGGGATTTTATTTAATTTTTTTCAATTAAGAAAAATCTCTTTTATCTCCTTCTTTCATTCTCCCTCCCCTTGGAAAAAAAAGAAAATAAAAATCTTTAACAAATATTCATAGCCAACCAAAATAATTCCAGCATTAACCATGTCCAAAGAATGATCTCACTCTACATCAAAATAATGTTTTTAAAAGCACAAAATAAAATATATGGGATTACAAAGGAAACTGGTTATATTGAAATAGTTATCAATGATATATAGATATACACACATACACACATACACACACACACGTATATATATATATACTTTTTTTAAAGCCAAATTTGTGGAACCCAGTTTAAAAACTCCTATCCTAAATATTAATAAATCTGAAGAAATACCTCCTATTGTCTAACCCTACCACAAGAAGGGTGATTGTGTCCTTGGTCCATCTGTCCCACAGAAAATGAAGCCCTGGGCTACACAAGTCCTGTTGTGATGCTAGTAGGAGAATTAAAAAAAGGCAAAGTCCTTTCCCAAAGGCATAGCGTGATATCATTTGGGAATGGGGTTACAGCAAAGGACCATGGGACATCCCTATAAGGAAACTATCTGGACAGAGCAGAACAGAAGCTTCCTAGACTCTAGCAAGCTAGAACACTACAAAGTGAGCTAAGCTCTAGGTCAGAACCATCCCTCCCTACCTCCAGGGTATTACAGGACAGTGCTATAAATTCAATTCAACAAACACTTATTAAGCTCCTACTATATGCTAGGCCATTTTGCTGGAAATACAAAAACAAAAATGAAATCCTTGCTCTCAAGAAAAGAAAATAGTCCTTGCTCTGACACCATACTGGTGAGGAAGAGGAGACATTGCACACCTTTACAGCGAAGCACACCTGAAGTAGCTACAAAACATATACAAAGTATATGAACTCATCTTCCTGAGTTCAAATCTGAACTTAGGCACTTAGCAGCTGTGTAACCATGGGCAAGTCATTTAACCTTGTTTTCCTCAGTTAACCCATCTATAAGATGAGCTGGGAAAAGAAATGGTAAACCACTGCAGTATCGTTGCCAAGAAAACCTCAAATGAGGTCACAGAGCCAGACACAACTGAAAGCAATCAACCCAAGGTAATTTCAGGGTGGGTGTCAGTGCTAGTGGTTATATGGGGGTGATATGGGAGGTGGGGGAAATCAGGAAAGGCATCATGTAGAGCAGAGATGTCAAACACAATGGCTACATTCTTCACTCCTGAGCTCAGCCCAAACCAGATTAAGATGCAATTGGAAAATATTGAACAAAATAAATAAAGGTTAATTGGTTGTGCTTCAGTAGAGTCCAACTCTTCATGACCCCATCTGGGGTTTTCTTGGCAAAGATACTAGGGTGGTTTGCCATTTCCTTCTCCAGTTTATTTTACAGATGAGGAAACTGAGGTAAATGGGGTAAAATGGTTTACCCAGGGTCACATAACCAAGTAAGTGTCTGAGGTCAGCCTTGAACTCACATCTTCTTCATTCCAGGTCTGGCACTCCATCCACTGCACCACCTAACTACCCTAAAAATACAATGGAACAAAGATATTGTTAACATGTCATTTTCTAAGTGAATATGCCCTCAGCAGAGATCCTTCTGTAAGTCTTAGGGGCTCCATTTCTATTTGAGCTTGATACCTCTAATTTAGAGGCTGGCACTGCAGCTAAAAACAAGCCTTGACCAGAGCTAGGGATTCCAAGAGTAGGAGCTGAAGAGCCAAAGAATTCCAGACCTAGAGGACAGCCTATGCATGGGATGGGATATCATATATGGGGTATAGCATGTAAGACGTTGTGACTGGAATATAAGGTTTGCAAAGGGAGTAACAGGAAATAAATCTGAAAATATAAGTTAAATATCAAATAAAGGAGTCTGTATTTTGTCCTAGGGGCAGCCACTGAAGCTTTTGGGGGGATGCAACATGGTCGGATCTTTGCTTTAGGAATGTCAACTTAGCAGCTACATGGAAGCTGGATTGATGAGGGGAGATTGAGGAGGTAGAGAGACCAACTAAGAGGTTATTATAACTATCCAGGAGAGAGGTGATAAAGATTTATATGCAAATGATTCATACCCAAATGACTAGCACACTTGCTCTGAGATGAGAAAAGCACCTTAGAATCTATATCTACTAGAGAGACCAAATGATGCATCTCGTCTGGAACCAAATCAGATCATACCCTTGAGCCAAAACATGATGGATCCACCATGGTGGAGAGCAGTAGAAGGTGGAAGCTTGTACACTGAAAAGGAAATAACTGTTGTTGTTCCATTGTTTCAGTGGTATCTGACTCTTCATGACCCCTTGTAGGGTTTTCTTGGCAAAGATACCAGAATGATCTTCCTTTTCCAGCTCATTTTACAGCTGAGAAAACTGAGGCAAACAGCATTAAGTGACTTGCCCAGGGTCACACAGCTGTCTGTCTGAGGTTGGAATTGAACTCAGAAGAAAGAGTCTTCCTGACTCAGCACTCTATCCACCGTGCCAGCTAGCTGCCCTTTTCCTACTTTACCCAGAATCAGTCAGAATCCCTGATTTACGGACTACATCATCTTCCTTTTTAAACAAGAACAGGACTTTCTTCAGGTTGGCCATGCTTCTTCTATTCTCCATAACTTTTCAGATACCATTGATAGGGGCTCAGCATTGACATCATCAGTCCATTCTTTCTGTGCCCTAGGATGCAATTTATCTGGGTCAGGCACCTTGGATTTATCCAGGGCAGCTCATTGCTCTCCTACTGTCACCTTACTTATCTAGAGGAGCAAATCAACTCCCTAGTAGCTATTTTTGCTCTGTCCTTTTCAGTCCAAAAAATCACTCTTCCCCATGGCAGAGAAAACAGATGCAGAACAGGTCAGCTACTTTGCCTTCTCTCTGGCATCAGTTTTATTGCCTCATCTGCCCTGAGCAGCAGCCCCTTCCTTTCTTTGAGCCTCCTTTAAAAAAAAAAACAAACAGAAACCCAGTGTATCTATGGGATAGGGACCATACCTGTGATTTCATCAGTATAGGAAACTCCAAACTGAACAAACTCCCTCTACCAACTCAGGTCAGCATCATCTCAGTGTCTTAGGGAGGTGCCTAAAATACAGAGGTTAAGGAACTTAGCCACAGTCACACAGCCTGTATGTGTCAAAAGCAGGACTTAAACCCAACACAAGACACTATGCCATGCTGCCTCTATTACTCGATATGGACTAAAAAACAAAGAAAACAAACAAAAAACCCAAGCCCCACCCTTTTGTTATCCTTAGCTTTCCTTATCAGACTTGGTTCATTTTGAGTTTTAACACTCCTGATGTCATTTTTTCAAAGCTTTATTTATTTATTTATTTTTGTGGCATCTTAAGTTACAAACTGTCTCCCTTCCTCCCCACCAACACTAGAGGCCACCATTTGACAGATACACATACACACACACACACACACACACACACACACACATATGTAAAAGTATACTATGCCTACTTCTATTTATCAGTTCTTTCTCTGGAGGTGGATAGCATCTTCCTTTATAGGTCCTTTGTAGTTGATCTGAATATTTATAATACTCAGAACAGTTTAGTGGTTTACAGTTATTCTTCGAAAAATATTGCTGTTACTGTGTACAACATTCTTAGGTCTGCTCATTTCTCTCTTCATTACTTCATGCAAGTCTTCCCATATTTTTCTAAAATCTACCCATTCATCATTTCTTACGACATAGTACTATTCCATCACAATCATATAACACAATTTGTTCAGTCGTTCCCCAATTGATGGGCATCCCCGCAATTTCCAGTTCTTTGCCACCATAAAGAGAATTGCTATAAATATTTTAGGACATATAGATCCTTCTTACTTTATTCTTGATCACCCTGAGAAACCTCATAGTGGTACTGTTGGGCCAAAGGGTATATATACACAGTTTAATAATCCTTTGGGCATAATTCCAGACTGTTCTTCAAAATGGTTAGATCGGTTCACAGTTCCACCAACAGTGCATTAGTATCCCAATTTTTCCATATCCCCTCCACTGTTTGTCATTTTCCCGTTCAACCATTTTCACCAATCTGATAGGTGTGAGATGATATCTCAAAGTTGTTTTAATTTCCATTTCTCCAATCAATAATGATTTAGAACATTTTTTCATATGATTATATATAGTTTTGATTTCTTCATGAAAAAACTGCCTGTTCATATCTTTTGACTATTTATCAATTAGGGAATAACTCATATTCTTATAAATTTGACAAAGTTCTCTATGTATGTGAGATATGAGACCTTTATCCAAGAAGCTGTCTGTAAAATTTCACACACACACACACACACACACACACACACACACACACACACCAATTTTCTGCTTTCCTTCTAATCTTGGCAACATTGGTTTTATTTGTAGAAAACCTTTTTAATTTAATGTAATCAAAATGATCCATTTTACATCTCACAATGCTCTCTATCACTTGTTTATTCATAAATTCTTCTCCTATCCCTAAGTTTGATAAGTAATATGTTCTACATTCTTTTCATTTACTCAGACATTACTTGTGCAGGATTCTGATACATTGCTTGTTACATGTGCTTGCTTTTATCTTCTGTACATGCCTCTTTAAAAATGCAAGCTGGTTTATTACAAAGGTCTTGTCTTTCTTTAACAAACTGTTGTTGGTCTTTTGGATTTTTATTGTTGTTTAGTTGTTTTCAGTTGTGTCCAAGTCTTTGTGACCCCTTTTGGAGTTTTATTGGCAGAGAAACTGGAGTAGTTTGCCATTTCCTTTTCCAACTCATTTTACAGATGAGGAAATTGAGACAAGCAAAGTTAAGCAACTTGCCCAGGGTCACACAGCTAGTAAGTGCCTGAAGTCAAATTTGAACTCAGGTCTTCCTGACTCCAGGCCTGGCACTCTCTCCACTGTACCACCTAGCTGCCCTTTTGCTTCTTAAATCCCCCAAATTTTCCCTAGAATCCCTCTCCCTACACCTCTCAGAGAGCCAGGCCATATAACAAATACTTTTAAAGACAAAAAAAGAGAGAAAAAAATTAGCAGAATTAGCAATGTGATCAACACATTGAAAAAGCCTTAAAAATATGTGCCAGGTCTGCCTGTGTTCTTCCTTAGTTTTCAAAGAAGACCATGCCATCAGAGAAATGACAACATGGCTTGCATTTGACTTTGTTTTGAGTGAGGGAGGGCTGTGCAGGTCACCAGCCTCACTTCTCCTCCAGAGTCATCTGAATCCAGTGACCAGATATTCATCAGGATGACTGGAGATGACCCAGGATACACTGGGAGACCTTGGTCTATTCAGGTACTCACTTAAGAGTGAGACAATGCCCATTCAGTGAATAGGCCTGTTTAAGAAGTAAACAGGGAATGGCCCCTTTAATGAGCAAAAAACAAAGAAACAAACAAACAAAAAAACAGTAGGTAAATCCAGCTGGGAGGGAAAGAGCAACAGTTAGTATTGATAATCCCTCTGAAGCCAGAAGGGTCCCCAAAAGAGACATTAAGTAGAGTTTGGGCAAGGACCTATTGTTGTGGAAGGAAGGAAGGAAGGAAGGAAGGAAGGAAGGAAGGAAGGAAGGAAGGAAGGAAGGAAGGAAGGAAGGAAGGAAGGAAGGAAGGAAGGAAGGAACCAAGGAACCAAGGAACCAAGGAACCAAGGAACCAAGGAACCTGACTCATAAACTCCAAGTCAACTGAGTGTCCTGTGGTCATCCAAATTTACCTTCCTTTGCAGAGAAGAAGGAAGGGGGAAGGAGGCAAAAGGAGAGGATGAGCTGACTTATCCAGCTGGATGGGTCCTCATTCAGGCAGCTTGGTCTACTCACAGATCTGTGTTCTTCCTTAGTTTTCAAAGACCATGACATCAGAGAAATAATGACATGACTTGCAAGGTACCACACTTGTGGATTTCCTACCTCTGGAAAGAAGTGCATTGGGAGAGAGTGCCTTCTCATATCTCTTCTCTGAAGCCATGCTTGGTCTTTGTAATTTTGCAACATCAGTGTTGCTTTCTGGTACTTGTTCTTGCTCTTTACATCGTTTTAGTCGTTGTGTATGTCGTTTTCTTGGTTCTGGTTACTTCATTCTGCTTCATTTCTTATAGATCCTGCCATGCTTCTCAGTAGTCATCGTACATATCTTTTCTTACAGAACAGTAATATTCTATTACATTCATGTACCAGAATAAGGTTATTTATTATTCCCCAATCTGTGGGCAGCTACTTTGTTTCCAGTTCTTTGCAGTTGTTTTTGTCCTTCATTTTGGAAGAATAAAATGGCACTTTCTTTAGTATATATGGGGATTTCTTTTTATCAATGGCCTCCTTGGAGTATATGCCAAATAATAGAACATCTGGGCCACTTTATTTGCATAATTACAAATTGCTTTCCAAAATGGTTGTACTATTTTCTTACAATAGCTCCAGCATTGACTACTCCCATCTTTTGTCATTTTTGCCAACTTGCAGAGTGTGAAGTGGAACCTCAGAGTTGTTTTGATTTGCACTTATTATTAGTGATCTGGAATATTCTTTCATATAATTATTAATTAATAGTTTGTGGTTCTTCTTTTGAGAACTGTATGTTCATATCTTTTGTCCATTTATATATTAGGGATTCCTTTCTCCTCCAATGATGGTAGGGAGAGATGGGATGGATAGAAGATAGATTTTTGTTCACAAAAATTAACTTAAAATCAAAAATAAATCTTACTGAAAAAATCAGAATGAAATAAAATTTAAGACACTCCCCCTCGCTTGTTTTCCATCTTCAGTGAGGCCACTGTCTCAGGACCCAGATCTAACATTAATTTACCACTCACTGGGCAACAGGATGGAAGGGAGGGGAGCTCCAGGATGGGGAGCACTGAGCAAAGGGAGCAGGGGCTGAGACTGAGGCTGAGATTTTATAAAGGCTTGGAAGGCTAGATGACCAATGGCCCCTACCTCTGCCCTAAGACTAAAATGATTGCCCTGGGCTCTTTGCTAAGGAAGAATGAAAAGGCAAGGATAATTCACATTTATTCAAAAGGAGTGCTCATTTCCTACTCACTCTTTCTCCACACTCACACAGACTCTCATTAACTCCCACAAAGCAGGGCCAAATGCAGGGCCAGCCTCTTCCCTAGCTCCCAGTTTCTGTGGGTTTTTAAAAATGTTTTTCATAACTTCCTTCATAAATTATGAAATCCCTAGTAAATTTTTTATATCATAATGCTTGAAAAAAATATGACCCATTTTCTCTCTTTCTCAGGTTAGGAACATTTAAGCAACACATTCACCTGGTTTTTTTTTCCAAATAATTTTCAAAGATCTCTGTCTTTATTTCAGCTTTTTAATTATTGGTTACATTTTACAAAGCACTATACATACCTAATTTCATTTGATTCTTACAATAGTGCTACAAGATAAAAAGAACAGATATTATTGTTCCCATATTCCAGATGAGTAGATTAAGAGATGAAGTAATTTGACCCATGGTACTGCAAGTAAATGACAAAACTGTTCTAAGCACAGTTCTAACTAACTCCGAATACACTGCTCTCTCTTACACCAACTTTCCACTTGAACGAATCCCTGCTTTTGTTGATGTAGGTGGTTTAGTGGATAAAGTGCTGAGCCTTGAGTCAAAAAGACCTGAGTTCAAATGTGGCCTCTGACATTTACTAGCTGTGTGAACCAAGGCAAGTCACTCAACCCCTGTTTGCCTCAGTTTCCTCAACTGCAAAATGGGGAAAATAACCTAGCTTGTACAGGTGTTGTGAAGAACAAATGGGACATTGGTAAAGTATTTGGCATATAGTGGGTGCTATTTTTATTCCCCTTGGTGCTGTTATAATTCCTCACACTAAGGGTCCCAATGAAGATCACAACCTATCCATACCTTCTCTTCCTATGGGATAGTTGGGATGATAGCTTTAGAGGTGGAGGGAATTTTAGAGGCCCCTAGTCCAATCTCTCATTTTGCATATGAGGACCTGAGACCCAGAAGAAGTTAACCTACTAGTTACCCTACTGAACAGTAGCAGAACCAGGTTCAAACCAGTCTAGCTAGCATATTTTGGAATAGTCTCAGAAATGATTTTTTTAAAAGGCAAATTTCTCTCTCCCTACCTGCCTCTCTCCCTTTCCTCCTTCTCCTCTTCCCTCTTTCTGTGTTTCTCTCTTCCTTACTCTCTCTTTCTTTGTCTCTGTGGGTCTCCTCTCTCCCTCTCTGTCTCTCTTTGTTCCTCTCTCCCTCTGTCTCTCTCTCCCTCTAATTCTCTGTCTCTGTCTCTTTTTCTCTCTCTCCAATTAATCACGAACACTGAAACTCATAGGATTCAACAATTCACTGTTAATGAAGATGTGATTATTCACAGTATCAGATAGCATAGAACAAACCAAGTCATTAAAACAATATAGATTGGGTTGGAATAATGTTGTACCTCAATTAATTTCCTGCCCTTCTCTCCTTTCCACTACTTCCCACTGAATTGGGGTAGGGGTAGGGGGAGAACAGAAATCAAAATGATTGGTAAATAAAGGGAGTCTTGGGGGAAGCAGGAAGAAGAGGCTATGAATTGGATTCTGCTTACTCTCACCAACCAGAGCTGCCAGCTCAACCCCATCTATGTCTGTGTGTTCTGGGTTGCGGCTCCCTGCCTCAGAGCAGTGAAGTCCAATTAGCACCTCACATCTGCTCTGCCTTGTCATGTCGACTCTCCACAGTCTCATAGGCAGGGCTCCCTACTCTCACTCTGCTGCATGGCAGGGCAAGCCTAGAGAATCTTTAAGCTTACCTTCTTCCTTATTCTTATCTAGTAATATGCCCAAACATCAGCATCCCTCTGGCTGAAGTTTCTCAAGCCCAAAGGAAATGGAAACCTTTGGCACTTGGCCTGCAAACTCTTCAAACCCACCAAGCATCTAAGACCTTTGGTCCTCTAAATTTTCTATGATCCTTGGAAGGTACTTCTGAATCTTCCCAGATCTTGGCAAACATAAGCTACACTCATATCCACTCACTATGGGTGTAGGTGGTTGAGATATTTCTTTCCAACACCCTTATAAGATGACTGGACGCAGACGCCATCTATAGAGGAGCTCATGATTCATTTACTTTCCATTTCACTGAGTTCAATAAACAATGTCATATCAGTAGATTAAGCAGGAGTGGGCTGGGAGCAGCTCAAAAGTGTGAGCCAGTTGTTAAATTTTCAGTGAAAGCATTTACACCTTGGATAACGAGGGTGAGAATTTTAGCCAGTCCTTTTTCGTTCCCTTTGTGTTGCAGATCCCTAGATAAGGAGCTCAGTACCTTTTTGATCCAGCTCTTATACTGAGAATTTGGAGAGCCAAATCTCATTTCCACTTTTATCTTTCAATGTAAATGATCAAAAAACAAAAACAAACAAAACAAAAAACAGTGGTAAACCAGTGCTTTGGAAGTCACCTGTCCAGAGAACACAAAAAGGTCTTTCCCACTAAAGGTCAGATGATACATCTCACAATGAGCTCCATCAAGGCCTCCATCCATTCCTTCTGAAAACCCAGATACTGAGGAGGGTACAGAACAGGGGGACCCCAACACACATACAATGAAATAATTGATTGGTAGCAGCAATTACTTATCCTTCCTGACTACTTTTATTATAACAGGAGTGAGGCCCCTTAGGTGTCTGTCACACACAGAATGAAGCTGTGGTCTGTGGTTCCTACACTGATACCAAAAGGAAAACCAGAAACAAACTATTTTTCCCCAATTTTTTCCATCCACTATGTTAATGATGAACCACAGCCTAAATGTACCTTATGAGATGTTAACTAATATTAACTAATATATTTGGAAACTACTCCAATTTTTAAAAAAACATTTAAAATCTAGTCTTTTGTTGCCAAAAATAATGTGTCACTTCTAAATTCTATCATATCTGAACATCTAAAAATCTAGACAATAGAATTTTACAATTTCTTTGAAAATCTTCCAGAGAATTTGAGTTTTGAACCTATTTGCTAATAATATAAATATGCAGCATAGTTTGCGAGAACAACTGATTGACAAAAAGGAAGACAGAAATTTACTAGTGGAGTTTCAACAACACCGTTGCATAGGTGGTGGACAAGATTGAAAAAAAGGGTATCATGACTTAGTAAGCACAGCCAACAATTTACTTCTTCCATCTGGATCTATCTATCTATATACACATATATATTATATATACATCTTTGTAAGATGTATCATCTTTTTCATCTCTGATAGTCATAAAAACTAAGTATTGAGATAAACTGAACTTAGAATCAGAACTTCAAATCACTGAATCACAAAGATTTTTAAAAATAAGAAAGCATATTCCATCATATATATCTTACTATATATGTACTGTTACTAATGTATATACATATTATAAAATAAAAAAGATTAAAAGGATTAGATGAAATACTTCAAATACTGTTTATTTCTAATATTTAAAATATAATTTTAATTTTATGTATTAATGTTACAAAAAACTTTTTACTACTACTAAAATATTGTTATTAATCCTTGTGATGGGCAAAGATCTAGCCCTTAGAATATGTACAATATGCCTTGCCTGCTTCCAACTCATAGAAGCTTGGTGAGCCTGCTTCAAGTCATCCATAATGGAGAAGTCTTTTTCCCCAATTTGGAGCATACACAAGGATCCTCTTACAGTTTTGTGCTGGCATACTATGTGGGGACAAGAAGTCTGGCTTTTTGTCAAAAAACAAAAACTATGGCTATTGAGTCAGGACTGAGGGTACTTACAAAAGAAAGTTTCAATGAGATGATCCCTCATTTTTTTTCACTTGTGGTTTTTGAGTGAGGACTGCTGTGCACCACCAGGTGGCAGAAGGCCAGGCTGCCCTATCTCCCATCCAGGCCCTGTGTGTCTATGAATGTATAGTGTCTTCATCCCTGTTGTGTTTCCTATTTCCTGATCTCAAGTGGATCAGTCACCCAGGCAACCTGTGAAACTAGAAGATCCTCAAAGTCATCTGAGGTCTCACCAATAACCACAGTCCCAGAATCAGTGGTAGCAGCAGCCAAATCCAGTGAAGAGCCAATGCAGCTAATGAGCAACCTCTGTGGCACATCCAGCAGCGCACTCACTTAGGACACAGGGCACTGCATCCTGTAAGGAGTTCACTTAGCTGAATAAGGGAAAATTTCCTTTTTGTAACAGCTCAATGATATCAACTGGTTAACTGACATCAGAGGGAGCTTACCACATGGGGGCTTATTACCATAGTACTTGTATATAGTTTAGAACTACATAATTAAATATACCAACATCTGGGGTGAGCACTCAAAAGCTTTGTGCTAATAAGGGTATGCAATCTAAATAGTTTAGAAGCCACTGCCCCAGCACATAGTTCATCTGGGCCAAGTCACTTGAATTCATCAGGAACAGCTAACCCTAACCCAACCTTAACTACATCCTGAGGATTACCCTCTTAACCATTTTTTGTTCTGACCTTGTCAATCCAAAGAGCATTCTTAGCAGAAAAAAAAAAACAACACCAGAAACAATTGTTCTTTGTTCTTAGCTATCACCATTTATTATCACTTGAGCAGCAGGATTTCTTTGGTCCATTTTTCCAACCTGGGCTGGTTTGCCCCTCCTTAGGCAGTCCACTCACCATATTGGTGCCTGACTTAATGTGGATACCTAATTGGCTTTAGCCTTGCTGCAACTCAGCATTTTTATTGGCTGTGCTGAATGCCTGGAATTGTCTCCTTCCTCATCTCCATTTCCTGGTCCCTCCTTGGCTTTCACTTTCTATAAGCCTTTCCCAGTGCTCCTTAATCCTAGTGCCCTCCTTCTATTAATTATCTCCAATCTATCCTGTATATATCTGATTTTTCCCAGTTGTTAGTATATTTTCTTCCCCATGAAACTACAAGTTTCTTGAGAGCAGAGAGTTGTTTTTGCCTTTCTGACTCTCCTTAGTACTTACAACAGTGCCTGGCACAAAGTAGGCTCTTAATAAATGCTTGTTACCTGTCTGGCTGCCTCTTATTTCAAGCCATCCACTATTCTCAGCCTCCCCAACTTGATGGTTCTTGTTCCTTGACTTCAGTCTTCACTTGGATTCTGTTGAGAAAATCCCTTTCCATTCAAGAGTGGAAGATCAGAAGGAAGTTAGCCAGCCACCTTTTATTCCACATTCCAGCAACAAACACACTGCCCTCCTCATAGGAAGATAAAAAGGTAATCAATACATAGACCCTGCTCTACTGGGGAAAGTAAGATGGAGAGTTAGCCATCAAGGAAGGGAAATGATCATTGTAATATAAAACAAAGCATATACTTAGTGGAGATAGTGAAGCAGAAACATAATGCTGTGAAAGCTGTTCCCAGCCACTCATTCAGCCCCTTAAATCATCGTCCTTGGGTAATTCAGGTAATCAACTGAAGGAGTAACTCAGTGAATGAGGACCTGTTCTATAATATGGGGGTCAGGGAGTATATAGAGGAGACAAGATAGTAACACTGGTTGACCCTAAAAGAGGGAATAGCAGCAAAAAACAAAAACAAAAAACCTTGCTTATAAGGGAAAGGGGTGTAAGTTTAAAAAAAAAAAAAGGAACCCTTTTGACTACAGAATCACAGTGGATAAAGTGCCACATCTGGAGTCAGGAAGGCATCTTCTTGAGTTCATATCCAGTGGCAGACACTGTGTGACCCTGGGCAAGTCACTTCACCCTGTTTGCCACCATTTCCTCATGTGTAAAATGAGCTAGAGAAGGAAATGGCAAACCACTCTAGTATCTATGCTAAGAAAATCTCAAATGGAGTCATAGATAGTCAGATAGAACTGAAAAATGACTTAACAATAATGATAATTGGGAACCCTGTCACCCACATTCAGGGAAACCTAGATGTGAACTGTGAGAATACTGGAAGATGATACCTGGAATAACTCCAGGTGAAGACAATGAGCCAAAAAGAGAAACTGACCCTCTAAGGGCCAGGTTAGCATGATCCCAGGGTCTTGGCTTGGAGGAGCCAAAGCCAAAGGTTAAATTGAGAATCAGCAAAAGAGAGGGCTTATCCCCTTTCAATTCTGTCTCCTTTGGAAAGGGGGGAGAAACAGAGGACTATAGGAAAGTATTATAATAGAAATGATCTAAATCCATTGCTTTAGAAACCATGTCCCAAGAAGACAAATGTGCCTTAGAACCTCTCTCCATCAAAGAGACAAAATAAAGTACCTCAGGAAGCACACACGAAAGTTCCTATTGCTCCGTCCTTCAAACCAAAACACATTTAACCTACCATGGAGAGGGCCTTTCTGCACAGAAAATTAAACAACTGGTCAACCAGCAGAGATGAGTTATCCTTGCTGCCTACTTCTCTCACTGGGAAAAAGACGACTCCAGTGTGGCCAGCTCTGTACAGCCTCCCTGCTAGGCTAAGCACATGAACCTTGAGTATGACCTAGAAAACACGGCCCATAGGCTGCATCACTGCCACCAAATGTGGAGAGGAGATTGGGGGGGAAGGGAAGGGAAGGGGAAAGATAAGGAGCATGATGCTTCAAATTCAGGGTGACCTTTATCATCTCATACAGCATAAGTTCATAGAACTGAAGCTAGAAAGGACGTCAGAGAGGTTATGTAGGCCAACTACTCATTTTACAGGGGAGCAAACTGAGGCCTGAGGAAATTAAGTGACTTGCCCAACATCTCAGTCAGGATTAGAGACAGGTCCTCTGAGCTCAGATCTGATGCTTTTTTTATTGTACCAGTCAGTGAACTCTTGGACCAGTGGCTGTTGGTCCTGTAGGGAAAGAAAGCTTGGCAAGAAACCCCCAAATTAAAGAAGTGTCTCCCATGGAGATGATATAATCCTTACCCTCAGGAGGAATCTTTGCCATAGGCTTCTTGGTAGCTATGACAGGGTAAGGAGAGTTTCCAGCATTGAGAAAATGAGGGGACAGCTCCAGGCAATAATGGCCAGACCTCCTGCTCTGGAAAGACCTCAGGATCAATAACGATAAACGTTTATTAAGCCCTGGCACTGAGACTGGGAAAATAAAAACCAAAAAGAGCCTGCCTCCGGGGAACGCGGTGGGAGTAGGGAGGGAATACAGCAGGCACACCATAAGTAAAAACAAGGTAATTTGAGGAGGGAGGGAGCAGCAACAAGCAGAAGGATGAGATCAATCACAGAGGAGGTGGCACCTCAACGATTCCTCCTGGGACTTTTAGGAAGTTTTGGTGAAAGGGGAAACCTGGCCTAGCACTGAGCACCGATGCCACAGTGAGCAATGGCTAAATCCCTCATGCTGCCCCTCCACTACTCCTTCCCAAGATGGTGCATTGGACAAAAGAATGAAGTTTGTGGGGAGGATTTGGAGAGGATAAAAGAGGTGAAGCAAGAAAGGAGGCAGCTAGAGCAGCAGCAGCAGCAGAAGCATCCTTGTGGAGCAGGGAACAAAGAGGACTCAGCTTCATTGGCTGAGGTGGAGATGAAGGGCAGGTCAGGGCCCTAGGGAACCTACCACATTATGAGGCATCCTCATGGCCCAAGTGGAGAAAAGCAGTAGCAACACAGACAGCCCTACCAAAGGGTGGCTAGGTGGTATGGTGAATAGGGTGCTGGGCCTGAAGCCAGGAACACCTGAGTTCAAATCTAGCCCAAGATGTGGCCTAGCTATGTCACCCTGGGCAAGTCATTTAACTGGTTTGCCTCACTTTCCTTATCTATAAAATGGGGATGATAATTCACTGACCTCCTAGGGTTGCTGTGAGGATCAAGTAAGACAATCATTGTAAAATGCTTAGCATAGTGCCTCACACAGAGTGAGTGCTACGTAAATGTTGTTTATGACTATTACCGAAGTCTTAAGGCTTTGGTTTCAAGTACAATGGAAAGACTGGTGATCTTAGAGTCAGATCTAGATACGAATCCCATCTAGGACGCTCACTAACTGTAGGACCATGAGCAAGACATATCATTTCTTTGATCCTTTCTTCTATAACATAGTGATCACAATATAACAGCTAATATTTATATAGCCCTTTAAGATTTGCAAAACACAGTACGCGTTATCTCATTTAATCCTCAATAACAACCCTGACAAGTAGGTGCTTTTATTATCCCCACATTACAAATGAGGAAACTGAGGCAGACAGAAGTTAAGTGACTTGTCCAGGGTCACATAGCTAGTTAAGAGTATGAGGCAGGCTTTGTATTCAGGTTTTCCTGACTCCAGGCCCAGGACTTGTGGTGCTACCTACTTTGATACTGTGGAAATGTGAATTTTTATAAGTGATCATAGTAACTGCTTCCCCTTCCCCTCACCCCCAAGTCCATCTTGTGAGAGGCTAGAAAAGTAAATAGGGTCATAGATTTAGAGCAGGAAAGGACCTCAAAGGTCATCTAATCCAACCCCCTCATTTTACAAATGAGGAAAAATAAGACCCAGAGAGATTAAGTAATTTGCCCAAGGTCACACAGGCAGGAAGCAGCAGAGCCAAGATTTGAATCTGGGTCCTCTGGCTCCAAATCCAGAGCTTGCTGTTGTGCATCACATTCCATTTGTTTGAAAAAAGCAGCTTCTCCACTTGTTTTTGCCCCTCTGATTGGAGGGCAAAGCAAAAATCCTTTCCTTTATAGAGGCTCAAACTCCCAGCCAGCTCTTCCTTTGCCACCAGGTGCTCTGCTTGGTTTTGACTCCAATATCATTATCATCCCCACACCTCCATGCTGGGTACCCTCTGGCACCCTCACTCCCTTTTCAGCTGCCTTTGTGTCTTACCCTGTCAGGGACTGTTGTCATTTATTTATTTGTATCCCCAGCTCCTAGCACCATGCCCAGCACACAGAAGGCACTTAAAGAGTCATCATTAGCAGTTCTTTTTGCAGTGGGAAGGAACTGGAAATTGAGGGGCTGCCTATCAATTGGGGAATGGCTAAACAAGTTGTAGTATATGAATGTAATGGAATACTATTGAGCTATAAGAAATGATAAGCAGGTAGATTTCAGAAAAACCTGGAAAGACTTACATGAACTGATGCAAAATGAAATGAGCAGAACCAGGGGAACACTGTATACAGTAACAGCCACATTGTGCAATAATCAGTTCTTAGTTCTTCTCAGCAATACAATGATCCAAGACAATTCTAAGGGACTTGGGGTGGAAAATGCTGACCACATTCAGAGAATGAACTAAGGAGTCTGAATGTAGATCGAAGCATACTATTTTCACTTTTTTGTTTTTTTCTTTCTTGTGAGTTTTCCATTTTGTTCTGAGTCTCCTTTTACAACATGACTAATGTGGAAATATGTTTAACATAATTGTGCAAGTACAGTCTATATCATATTGCTTACTGTCTTGGGGAAGGGGAGGGAAGGAGAGGGAGAAAAATTTGGAGCTCAAAATCTTACAAAAATGAATGTTAAAAACTATCTTTATATATAATTGGAAAAAATAAAATACTCAAGTAAAAAATGAAAATAAAAAAATAAAGATTTATCGTATTTTGTTTATTTGGGAATTCAGGTAAAGGTCTTGGTGCTACTACATGTATAATTTAATAAAAGTTGGGATTTGGGGGATTCCCTCCCATCACCACCACCACATTTATGGAAAAAAGTCAGATAAACTCTCCAGAAAATCTCAGAAAAGGAGCCTTGAACCAAAAAAAAAATGAGCAAAAATCTCATACAAGCTCCCCAGGTCAACAGTGACAGGAACAGGTCACACTGGGGTCACACAGAATGCCCTCCATCTACTTGTGGAACAAAGTTCTCACCTTCTATAGTTTCAGCACAGGAAAATTTTTAAAAAACCAATCTTATTACCAAAGGAAAAGTTTTCTCCCATTTCGTAAAAGGTGGATTATGGAGGCAGCAATTTGAAAATGGTCAAAGACTTGAGGGAAACTCACATAAATTACTCTGAAACCACATGGGTAGGAAATGAGAGATCTCACTTCCGAAAGAAGCTGCCTCACCAAAAAGTAGTGCCCAGAGGGTCCATCTCAAAAGCCAAGATGGGGCCACAATTTTCCTTTACTTACTAGACACAAGACAAAAGCAATGCATGGCTATCTGACTAAATGCTTAAAGATCCTTCAAGAGGGAAAAAAAACCAATGCGACAGTAAGAATGTGGGCCCAGCACCAAGATAAAACTGCTCAGTTCAAAAGTGACCTGTTCCTACCTACTAGCATTCTATGGTAAAGGAAGAGGAAAATGCCAAGAACACAATCAATGTGGAGGAAGTAGGAAGCAGAGCCCTGGACTGAAAGCAAGAAAACCAATTTTGGGTTCAGCTACCATTACCTTTATAAGCCTGAACAAGTCTTTGAACCTGAGCCTTGGTTTCTTCAGCTGTAACATGGGAGGAATTAGGTTAAGCTGTCTCTAAGATCCCTTCCAGCTTGAAATCCTATTAAATAGATGCTGTTACTCCAATTTTCAGATGGAGAAACTGAGGTTCAGAGAGGTTCAGCAATCTGTTCATCAAGGAAGTGAAGGGAGAGGAAGGCAGCTAATATCACAAACTTCTGCTGTCCCCTTCCCCCTTTGAAGTTCAAAAAGGAAAAAAAAATCTACCAGATGAATAGGCCTGTGGAGAGACATCTCTCTACTTATTAGTGGACCGCCAGGCTATGCTGACCTGGATCCTCTCTAATTGGTGGGTAAATTAAAAGGCCCTGAGAGGATAGAGGCCAAATGTGATTAGGCAATTAATAAAGGCAGGAAATGATGCTGAGTAAAAAAAAAAAAAGTCTGGCCTGCCCCCAGGCTACCACGGAGACTCCTCAGGTGTGGGACTTCCTCCACAAAGTATCGAGGGACCATGGAGGGAATGAAGGTGTGATGCCAGAGCCCCTTCCCTCTTTCTGTGCCTTGCCTCCCCAGACCCCAAGAATAAAAGTTATCATTAAGTAACATACCACTGTCAGAGATCAGCAAACTAGAACTCTGGGCCAAATCCAACCTGGTTTTTATATGGCTCTCAAGCTAAGAATGATGTTTACATTTTTAATGTGAGCCTTATTTAAAAATGTAAAAACTCTTCTTAGTTCAAAGGCTGTACAAAACAGGCAGTGGGCCAGAGCTGGTCGGCAGGCTGTAGTCTGCCAGCCCCTCACAATTGACAAAGTGCCTTCCCCTGGGATGAGGAGATATGCTTTACCTCTGTGACTCAGGTCCCACCCCCCAGAACTTAGCACAGGGTTCTACAAGACACCAGGCACTTAACACATGGTTTCTGAATGAACATGTTGACAAAGGATTTGCGCTCAAAGGTCTGGGTTTGCCTGCTGGCCCTGTTAAATACTCCTTGTGGACGCTGGCCTCAGCTTACTCCCCTGCAAAGATAAACTGGATGAGGTGCCTCAAAGAGTCTTCTGGCTCTGTATCTCACGGTTACAGTTTTATTCCCGTTTCTACCGTGGAGAGGCAATGCAAAAATATTATAATGCCCATTTTACACAGAAGGAAACTGAGGCTCACCTATATCAAGGAATGTGCCTGCGGCCGTGGCTCAGCAAGGCTGGCCGAAGCCTTGGATTTGGAGTTGGGGAGTCCCAGTTCAGATTCCACCTTTGTTTTGGACTGATTCCAGGTCCTAGCAAATACAGTAAATTTTAAAAGTTACTATTTAATGGGGTTGCGCTATTTTTATTGATTAATATCTTGGTTTTGTCCTGTGTGACCTTTGACAATTCACCAGCTCTCTGAGCCTCAGTTTCCTCATCTGTAAAATGGGGGGTCTGGACTAGATGACCTCTAAAGTCTTTTCCAGCTCCGCGGCTATCTCACACGAAGTTCTTGGGTCCTCTACCAAGGCTTTCTAAAAGCTTCCAAGCGCTAAGAAGGTGGCGCTCCCAGCAGGGGCCGCTGCAGAAAATTGTCCCTGCTCCCTTGCCATAATCTCCTTCCCGCGGTAAACTTAACCTCTGACCCCTAGAAGCCACTACCAGAAAGAAAGATGGCGGCGGCGTTGGCTGCGACCGGGCGTCTGCGGCAGGCCCTCCGGGGGCCGCCGGGATGGAAAGGCCCCTGCTCTCGGACCCGGATCCGCCTCCGTGAACTCTCCTCAAGCCCTCCCCAGCCTTCGGCCTCGGCCGTGAGAACTGCCTTCCTTCATTTCTTCCGGGACCGTCACGGCCACCAGCTAGTGTCCTCTGCTTCCGTACGGCCCCGAAGCGACCCCGGCCTGCTCTTCGTCAATGCGGGAATGAACCAGGTGGGGGCGGGGCCTCGGGGGTAGGGGGCGGGGCCTGGAAAAGGAGCCGGAGGAAGCTGAGTGGATGGGAGCCTAGGGGGTGGGGCCTGCCTTGGGCGAGGAATGAGAAAGTGAAGAAGAGCCGAGCAGGAGGCGGGGCCTAATGAAATTGGGGGCGGGGCTTAGCCGCAATGGGGTGAGGTTTTGGAGAAAGAGGTTTGTGGTCCATGCTTTCAATCTGGGTTCTAGGAGTTTGACCCTGAGAAAATGTGTGGGCAGTTTCCTGGATCTAAAATGACCCACATTGGGAAGAACAGGAAAATGGGGAGACACGTGGGGAAGTCCAGCCTCCATCATTCAGCATCTTTCAATAGGGCAGAAATGGTGTTGGGGATGGAGTTGAGGTCAGAAGACAGGTCAGAGCCAGCCAGCGCACAAGTCTCCTTCCATCTCCAGCCTTATCTGTAAAATGGGGCTCATAGCCCCAACCCCCAGGATCATGGTGGATTTCAAATGAGTTAGCATGTAAAAGTACTTCAAAGGGCTACATAAATGGTAGCTGTTGTTACTACCACCACTGCTACTACTGTAATCATAATATTACTGCAGCTAGGTGGCACGATGGATGGAGCTTCAGGAAGGAAGACTCATCTTCCTAAGTTCAAATCCGGTTTCAGACACTTAGCAGCCAGGCAAGTCACTTGATCCTGTTGGCCTCAGTTTCTTCGTCTGTAAAATGAGCTGGAGAAGAAAATGGCAAACCCCACCAGGACCTTTGCCAGAAGGAGTCGCAGAGTCAGACATAACTGAGAAATGACTGAACAACATATATTTCTGTTACTACTACTACTATTGTTGAAAGTAGCTAGTGGCACAGCAGATTTATTGTTTAAAAAAAAACGTTAAGTAAACACTCTCAGCCCTACTCAGTGGCTCATCTTAGAACCAAACCTAAACAGAAGTTACACTTTCCTCTACAGTCTTCTTCCTGGGTCTTCTCATCACAGAATCAATTATCTAGTCTTTATTAAGTACCTACTAAGTGACAGGCATTTTGATAGACTCTGGGGATACACATATAAAGGAGAGGATTCCTTCCCCTCAAGCAGTTTGTATTTCCAGTCTTTTCTGAGCTTCAGTCCTGCATCTTTAATTACTTATAGATAAAACTGGATGACCCAGAGACGTCTAAAACTCAACATGTCTGAAACAGAACTCGTTTTCTTTCCTCTTAAGCTCTCCCCTCCTCCAAACATCTACCAAAGATAACACCATCCTTCTAGTTTCTAAGGTTTGTAATTTTGTTCTTGACTTATCACTCTTCCTTACCACTTATATCCAGTCAGTGGCCAAATCTTACAGACCCTTTAGTACCTCTCATCTAGATTACTGCAACAGTTGCCTAATTGGTCTCCCTGCCTCAGGCCTCTCCCCATTCCAGTTCATCCCATATCCTGCTGTCAGAGTGATTTTTCTTAAGCACAGGTCTGACCATCTACACCTACACTACCCTACAATGTCAACTCTGGTGGTTCCCTGTCACCTCTAAGATAAAATATAAACTCTTCCCTTTAGCGTTTAAAACCCTTCACAGTCTGGCCCTCCCTTATTTTTCCAGCTTCACTGTATATTACTTCCCCTTCCACACTCTGAGTCAAACTGGCCTTGTCTTTATTCCTCACACATGGTACTCCATCCTGATATCCTCTGGGCCTAGAATGCACCCCCTTCTCACTGTCCCCTCAAAGAACCCTCTCTTTCTTTGAGACGTAGCTCAAGCACCACCTTCTGAGTTATGTAGAATGTATGTATAGTTTAAGTTTCTTGTGAGTAGGGATTATTTCATTTCTCAAGATTTTTCTTTCATTCTTTCTTTCATTCACAGTGCCTAACAGACGGTAGGTACTCAACAAATGCATGTTGATCAGTTCATTGATTCTGTAGTTTTATCAGAATGTTAGGACTGGAAGAACCTTGGAGATCCGAGGGCTAGTCGTCCTCATTTTAGAGCCTACAGAAGAGGCCACAGCCAGCTCTCAGATTGCTCAGTATCTTTCCTCCACCCAATAAGAATCCGTCTTAGTCATTCTGAGCCCAAGTTCTACCTTTCCTACACTTGACTAGTGATGTGGGAGCATGACATAATGGGACACATGCTGGACTAGGATCAGAGTCTTCAGTTTAAGTCCTGACTCAGCCAATTAACTGATACACGTCCACCTTTGGGGCAAGTCATTTAATCTGTGTGGGCCTTAGTGTCCTGAGTGGAAACATAGGTATAGTACTTGCACTATCTGTCTCCCCAGGTTGTTGTTTGTTGTGAGGATCAGAAAAGATTGTGTTGATTTAGATATAAATAACGTAAATAAATTAGGAGAGCAAGGAATAGATTACCTGTCAGTTCTATGTGGAAGGGAAGAATTTATGACCAAACAAGAAATAGAGAACGTTATGAAATGCAAAATGGTTGATTTTGATTACATTAAGTTAAGCATACTATTTTCTCTTTTTGTTTTGTTTTTTCTTTCTCATAGTTTTTCCCTTTTGTTCTGATTCATCTTTCACAACATGAGTAATGTGGAAATATGTTTAATATGATTGTACATGTATAGCTTGTATCAGACTGCTTGCCATCTTGGGGAGGGGGGAGGTGAGGAAGGGAGAAAAAAATTGGAACTCAAAATCTTATAAGAGTTGATGTTGTAGGGTAGTGTAGGTGTAGGTGGTCAGACCTGTGCTTAAGAAAAATCACTCTGACAGCAGGATATGGGATGAACTGGAATGGGGAGAGGCCTGAGGCAGGGAGACCAATTAGGAAACTGTTGCAGTAATCTAGATGAGAGGTACTAAAGGGTCTGTAAGATTTGGCCACTGACTGGATATAAGTGGTAAGGAAGAATGATAAGTCAAGAACAATGTCAAATGAATGTTAAATGCTTTCTTTACATGTAATTGGAAAAAATAAAATATTGTTGAGTGGGGGAAAAAGAAAAGACGATGTTTATATCATAAAGTGTGAGTTACTAATTGTGGAATCCACTACCATGTACTCTGATCCCAGTTCAAACCAATCTTCTTGGGCACAGTGGACCCTCGAAGTGAGTTGGCACGGTTTCGGCGAGTGGCCAACAGCCAGAAGTGTGTCCGTACAGGAGGGCGGCATAATGACTTGGAGGATGTAGGTCGGGACCTTTCCCACCACACGTTCTTTGAGATGCTTGGCAACTGGGCATTTGGAGGTGAATACTTTAAGGTGAGTCAGCAGAGGACATTGCAGTCAGGAAAGAATCAAGACATAGCAGAGAAGGGTGTCATTAGTCAGTGGATCTCTGTTCCTTCTCTGTCCTTCATGCTATCCTTGTGTAGACCCCTGAACCAGGTACAAAGGAAAACACAAGATGAGCTTGTGTTGTACATATTTGAATAAGTACCTTATCTCCTTTACTGGCTTAGGAGTTTCATGAAGGTTGGCACAACACTCAGCACGTAGGAGATATTTGACAAATATCTATTGAATAAAGAGTGCAGACTCACAGTGCTATATAAGTTCAGAGAGGTAAGGAGCTCTCTGAGGGCTAGGATGTCCAAGAAAAAAATCTCACCGAGGAAGGGAGACTGGGTTTTGAAGAAAGTCTAAGACTTATGGAAGCCAAAAGCAGGAGGCAGGACATCTCAGGAGGAGAGGATATCTTAAGGCAAAGTTTAGAAATAAGAATATATATGGTGAGTTCAGGAAGAGAAGAAATAGAATTCCAGTGAATGCAGTACAAAGAAAGAACTGAGTTATATAGTGGGATTACAGAAGGACAATGGTATCTCCCCTTAATGCCATCATTCCTTACCTAGGAAGAGGCCTGCAGCATGGCCTGGGAGCTGCTGACCCAAGTCTACGGGATTCCCCAGGACAGGCTGTGGGTTACCTACTTTAATGGTAACCCTCCTGAGGGGCTAGCCCCAGACTACGAGAGCAGAGACATCTGGCTCAGCTTGGGGTAAGCATGGCATTTAAGGGTTCCAAAAATAGGAAGTTGAGTCTTTGGAAAGCTGCCAATTTGCATTCTGTATTTTTGGTTCTCTGGGGAGAAAAAGAGAAAGAGGAGGAATAAAGATCTCCAGTACTCAACCACAGCCAAAGTTAAGAATAAGCAAGATAAGCATTTTTGTAGGACATGGTACACACTGGGAAGGTGTTAGGAATGAAGGACATTTTAAAATATTACTCTGTGTAAATAGCCACGTTTATAACACCAGAAAATTTGGTTCTCTGTGACACTCAGATGTTTATATTGTGGTGAGTCAGGTTGCATGTGTTATCATCAGACCCCCAAAGGGCAATAACATTGGAGGAATCATTTTCAGAATTGACCTAGAGTCCACAAATGCCTTGCCCCAGATCTTGTCCTAGACCATCCCAGAGGACCCAGAGGTGAAGCTGGCAGGCTGCAGTTCAAGCTCTTTATAGATTAAGAAAGCAGGATGGAGCAGGCATCCTCTAGATTTTCCTATAGGTTACTTAACACTACCAACACTCACCTTCTTTTTCCCCCCACTTAACCTAGGGTACCTTCTACCCAGGTGCTTCCCTTTGGGCCACTGGAGAACTTCTGGGAGATGGGGGAAACAGGACCTTGTGGACCCTGTACTGAAATTCACTATGATCTGTCAGGAGGAATGGGGCCCCCCCAGCTGGTAGAACTCTGGAATCTGGTCTTCATGCAGTACAACAGGTAACAGGGCAACATAGTATCATGAAATTGTGCTGACCAGAGCATCAGGAAACCTGGGTTCTGCTCCCATTGATTAACTCTATGAATATGGCCAAGATACTAGGCTGGATCAGGGTTTCCTAAGCTTTGGGCATGAAATAGATTGATGGACACTATGATTGTTATTTTGGGAGTCCAGCGTTCTTAAAGGTTCCCACCAACAGCAGGATGAAGGGGAAAATATGATAAATTTTAGTGGAAATTAAGCCCAGTTTCATACCAAAATGTTGCCAAATGGAGTATCTTCTTTTTTCTTTTTAAAAAAAGTTTGGTGTGTAATTCATTATAGACATATAGAGATCACTCCCACTTCAGAAGGGATCTCTTGTAACAAACTGTAATGATTAAATAAAAGTAATGATATAGCAACCTCACCTGAAAGTGCCTGCAGCAGCTTATATCTGTAACATTCCTCCCCATCTCTCTTTAATTTTTTTAATTAATTTTTTCTGCCTCTGATCTTCTACCCCTACCCTGTTGGGGTAGTGGGAGGAATGAAAACATATATATGTATCATTCCTCAGCCTAAATACTAAAACTCCATAAAGAGAGCTGTCACATCATCAGTCTTCTGGAATCCTGAACAGTCACTGTATTGATCATAATCCTCAGGGCAAGTTCTCAGAGTGGTTTGTTTTAGCAATGTTGTTGTCTTATTTCATTCTTCATCAGTTTGTAAAAGTCCTTGAAAATGTTCGTTTTTATAATATTGATATGATAATGCGAATTGTTCTTCTGGGTCTGGTTTAATATTAGGAAAGCTATAAATTTAAAATTAACCGTGTTAATAAAATCAACAAAAAAATATATGATTGTATCAACCGATTCAGAAAAAAGGTTTTTTTAACAAAATACTAGGAAATACAGGAATAAATGTACCTTTCCTTAAAATGACAGATAGTCTATATCTAAAACCAAAAGCTATTATTATTTGTCACAAAGATAAATTAGAATCCTTTCCAATAAATTCAGATGCCAAAGATATCTATTGTTACCACTTCTATTTGGCATAGTAACTAGAAATACTGGCTCTAGCAATAAAACAAGAAAAAGAAACTGGGGAATAAGCATAAGTAAAGAAGAAATATTCCCTTTAGCAAATGAAATAATGATGTACTTAAAGAATGCTAAAGAGTCAACTAAAAGATTAATTGAAATAATAATTTTTTCAAACTTGCAGAATATAAAATCCACAGAAATCATCAGCACAGCTGTATAATACCAATAACATCTAACAGAAAGAGAACTTCCATTTACAATTGCTACACAATTTATAAAATACTTGGAAGTTTACCTTTCAAGTATTTTCAATACATGTAACTCTGTGCTTAATATTCCAAAAGAAGACTTCTGTCAGCATTCACGTTTTCTCACTAAGCCCTTATTCACAGCTTATGGTAAGCAGTTTTGAAATCATTACATCATGTGATCTCTAAGATCCCGTCTGGCTCTAAAGTTGCATGAGTCTAAGGGTGAAAGGTATGTGGAAACAGGGTGACCCTGAGGTGTGCCTGAATCCTGACAGGAGGAGCAGAACTGGAGCAAGGAGGTGACCCCCTCTGTTGGTGGTTGGTAATGGTTGGTGGCCATGACTACTGGTGCATAGACCTGGAGGGGGGCTATTCAGGTCCCTTCCACTGCTGCCATTGCTCTATCCTTTCTCTAGTAATTCTACCTCATTCTTTGAACTCTGAGATGGAATCACACTCTGAGGGAATCATTGATGTTCATCAGTACCTTGGTAACTAAGCTGTTCTCATCAGGGAGGCAGATGGAAGACTACAACCTCTGCCCCAGCGGCACGTGGACACTGGCATGGGCCTGGAAAGGCTGGTGGCCGTGTTGCAGAACAAACATTCTACCTATGACACAGATCTCTTCTCCCCACTGCTTACAGCTATACACCAGGTACCTTTCCCCATCATCCTCTAAGAAGTCCCCAAACCCAGCTTTTCCCTACTAAACCCACTCTACCCACATCCCTCTTCTGGGCACTCCTCAGGTGTAGAACTGGTAAGGATCTGACATTTGTAGTGCATTTCCCGCTCAGTGCCGTTATTTAGCCTTTCATGGCTAAATGAGATGTCTTATCCCCAAGGGTCAGATCCCAGTTCTTCTCCTTACTAGCTGTGTGACCTCAGGCAAGGCTTCAGTTTCCTCACCTGTAAAATGAGGAATTTGGACTGGATGATCTCCATCTTATGCATGTGGTAAAGGAAAGAGCATGGGATTGAAAGTCAGAGGACCTGGGTTTGAATCTCAGCTTGGCTCCTCGCCACCCAGGCAAGTCTTTTATCTTCTCTAGGCCTCAGTTTCTACTTTTATAAAATGAGCAGGTTGGACTAGTTGATCTCTCAAGTTCTTTCCAGTTCTAAAGCCTATCACATTCTGTGACCACTGTCTAAACTGTAAACTCCATGAAGGCAGAAAATATCTTATACTTAGGAACTGAAACTAGAAAGGACCTCAAAGGCCCTTGAGGCCAACCCCTTCCCATTTTTACAGATGAGGAAACTGAGGTCCAACGAAGTTAAATGACTTACCCAAGGTCACACAGGCAATAAAAATCAGAGGCAGGATATGAACGCAAGTCCTATGACATCTTTGTAATCCAGTAGGCGCTTGGTAAATATTTGTTGATTGACAGAGACCCTGATTTTCCACATCTTAGCCCAGACCATGCAATGTGGTCATCTTTAAGTATGGCAACATAGATACAGCTTATGAAAGCTCATGCCTCTTTCCATCCTTCTCCTTACTCTCCTTATTCTTATTTACCTACCGTCACCCTTCAACATACACATTAATTCACAAAGTCAGATGTTAAATGTGCCCAAAGTTCCTCTTGCCTGGGGCAATAAGGCCAAGGGTATGGCCTATGAGAGGTTAATCCAGTGTGTCTGCCCTCATTACCCTCAGGGCTGCAGGGCACCACCATACCGGGGCCGCGTTGGGATGGCAGATGAGGGACGCACAGATATGGCGTATCGTGTGGTGGCAGACCACATCCGTGCCCTGAGCATCTGTATGGCTGATGGTGTTTACCCCGGCATGTCTGGAGCCTCGTAAGTCTGGAAGGCCCACCTGGGGCTACAGGGTTACAGGAGGGGTAGAACAGAGGCCTCAAGAGTTGTCACAGTGAAGGCCTGGTCTCCCTTGAACGTCCAGTATACAAGGCTGCTGATGGGGAGAGGGGCTATTTCTGTTTCTGGATCCATGTCCTCTGCTTTCAGACTGGTTCTCCGCCAGATCCTTCGCCGAGCCGTGCGTTTCTCCTCAGAGGTGCTGCAGGCACCTCCAGGCCTCCTGAGCAGCCTGGTACCCATCGTTGTGGAGATGCTGGTGAGAGCAGGGCCCCTGGGGAGAAGATCTGGGGGATGCCTGAATTCTGGGCATTCAGGGCCCTTCACCCCTCAATCTCCTTGTCGTTAGGGCTGAGAGCAGTGAAAACTGCTCACTCTGGAACCAAGGATCCAGTATCCAAGGGTCAGGAAACTCAGGGGAGATCCTCATCCTTGTTAGGAAAGCTCTGCTTTCATAACTCACAGTAATAGTAATGAGAACAATAATGATAGTTAGCATTTGCAAAGCATTTTACAAATTTCGTCTCATTTTATTCTCACAACAACCCTGGGAGATAAAAGTTGTCATTATCCCCATTTTACAGTTGAGGAAATTGAGGCAGACTGAAATTAAATGACTTGCCCAGAGTCACACAGCTAGTAAGTGTCTGAATCAGAATTTGAACTCAGGTCTTCCTGGCTCCAGGGTGATGCTCTATCCACTGAGCCACCTGACCTTTTGGGATGATCACTTCTTGAGAATGTTGTGGAGGGTCTTCTTGTTTGGGCGTGGGTCAGGCTAGGTTATCTCTAGGGTCATTTCAAACTCTCTGTTGGCTCACTATGAAAGAAAGAACACAGAACTGGTGGGCAGCCTCTGTTCTAGTCCCAGCTCTGCTGGAAATTAGCTATGTGACCTTGGGCAAGTCACCTCTAGGGCCTTTAGTTTCCTTGTCTTTGAAATGAAATTGGCAGACTTAATGGTTTCTAAGGTGTCTCCAGCTCTAATGTTCCACATTACATAAATTCTGAAGGGTAGAAGAGACTCTAGATCAGATCAGGGGGTGTGGAAGGACTTGTTTCTCCAAGCCCATCCTCCTCACCTCACCCCCATCACAGTTACCTCTGGGAATAGAACCTAAGCTTTATCCCTGGCCATGATCATAGCCCACCAGTCTCACCTATTGGCCCCTCAGGAATCCCAGTGCCCTTGCTGTCTCCTTGCCCTGCTCTGTCCTCATTCATGCCTGATCCACCATTTTTCTTACCTCAGGTCTACCTCACAACCCAGAAAGGACTGGAAAATTCATCTGAGAGAGGGGGGTGGGGTGACTGAGTGGTCACCTAGATCATGTGACCCCCATCTAAAATGTAATATCTTTGAAGGCAAGCACTGTGATTGTAAGATGATAGAGCTAGAACCTTAGAGGCCATTTAAGGCCTCCCATTTTATAGATGATGAAACAGAAGCCCTAGGTTAAGTAATTTGCCCAAGGTCACATTGGTAATAAGAGTCAGTTGACAGAAGAAGGTGGCATGGAATGTCACTGACCCCAGAGAGAGCTCAGTATGTCCTTCCTTCCTGTCTATACCTTTCTTCATCCCCCTCCAGGGAGACGCCTACCCAGAGCTTCGGAAGAACACAGCCCAGGTAGGGGATTCTGGTGGAGGTGAAGGGCTTGGGTCATGTGGAAGGAGGAATCTGATCTAAAGGGCTATATAGCAAGGGGGTCACAGCCTCCTCAGATAAACTGACCTATTTGGATTTCTCATTCCTCCCCCTACCTCCCCAAGATTATCAGCTTAGTCACAGAGGAAGAAAGTGCCTTCCTGTCTTCCCTAGAACGAGGTCGCCGTGTCATCGAACGAACCCTGCAGCAGCTCGGTCCGTGTGACTTGTTCCCAGGTAAACAAGATGTCTTGGGGAATAATGGCAGGTTAGGGGTAGGGAATGGTTTCAGAAGGCATGGTCCTGTTACCACCCCTGCCCTGCATCTCAATTTTTCCCCTCCCTTCAGTACTTACCCAGCACTCCAAACCCTTCCATGGGAAGACCTTTACTATAGTTCTACCAGCCAATATCATTCTTCCTGCACCCTGAGTCTGCCTTCCACCCCCTCACCGCCCTCCAGCCCCTACCTGCCTCCCAGGGTGGTACTATCCTACTTCTGGCTCTATGTTCTTAACCTAGAATTTCCCCCCAAGATCTGGATTGCAGAGACCTCAGAGTACCCTAAATAGGGCTTCTATTCAGCATCGACCTTATGTACTAGGGGTCTTCCATCCTAGACTCTTTGCTTTGAAGTGAAGTTGAGGGATCACCATGCCAGGGCCTGGAAGCCAAACAGAATCTACTTTGTTAGAAGAGACCTTCCTTCCCTCCTGTTATCCATTCCCTTCTCTTTCTCCTCTCCTGTCATTGATGTTCTCTGCCCCTTTTTCCTTTAAGCTGAAATAGCCTGGTCCTTGTCTGGGAACCTTGGGCTGCCCCTGGATCTAGTAGGGCTGATGCTGGAGGAGAAGAGTGTTCAGCTGGACTCAGCAGGTCTGCAGCAGCTGGCCCAGGAGGAGGCCCAGGTAAGTGGACAGGCAGGAGCCAAGTCCCTTCTTCACATGTTCTCTTGGTCCTGCAGGGAAGGAGGGTCCCTTCTAGCTCTCCTAAGTACCCCCATGGAAGGACAAAGGAGGAAACCTGGTCCCCACCGTCTAGGAGCTCTACTCTGGGAAACACAGACCTCATCTCTGTGCTCCCTAGTCACAAGCCAAAGACAGAGAGAAATAAGAGTGAATACAGGGTGCAGAAGAGACCTATGTCTCTTCTGCAAAGAGAGGGAATGACAGGTTCATTTCCCATTGTGGAAGTAGAGGTGAGGGGTGGCTATGGTCCTAAGCACTGTGAGATAGTTTCAGCTTTGAGACTTGGTGTATCCCGGGTCAAGGAGTCCCTCGATCATCCTATCACTGGAGGAGCACCATCTATCCCTTATTGTCCTCTCCCCCCTACCTCACCAGCGTCGCAGCCAAGCCCAACAGGCTAAGCCAGCGGAAAAATTGGAAGTGCGCCTGGATGTCCACGCCCTGGGCCACCTGCAGAAGCAAGGGGTTCCCCCAACAGATGACTCCTCCAAGTATAATTACTCACTGCTTCCTAATGGGTGTTATGGTGAGAGTACATGTGAGAAGAGGGGTGAGGGAGCGGAAGCTTGGGGCCACAGTTTCTTCCTTTACCTACTACCCACTCACAGTTGACTTCAGTGTGGGAGCTGTCCTGACAAAAAGTATCACCACCATCCTACTCAGTGTCCACAGGGGGCCACCAGAGGTCGCTGTGGACTCATTGCCGGTCCACCTGCCTGGCACAGTGGAAGGGATGGTGAGCTCTTAGGGCCTGAAATGGAAAGGATCCTCAGAGACCACCCAGTCCAAAGGTTCTTGTCTTTTTTGTATCATGGGTCCCTCCAACAGTCTACTGAAACCCATGGCCCCCTTCTCAAAGTAATGTTTTTTTAAAAAACATAAAATATATAGGATTACAAAAGAAACCAATTTTACTAAAGTACAGTTATCAAAATATGTTTTAAAGAGTTCACAGACCCAGTCTGTGATCTAGTCCAACCCCCTCATGAATCAGCAGACTCCCCACAAACCCAATGTCCGCCCTAGATTGCCTCCCTTCTCCTAGCACTGACCCAATCCTCCCTTCCCCCCTACAGAATTTGGAGCCTGTGAAGCTGAGATTATACGGTTGTATAGTCTGGATGGGCTGGCTATAGACTCGGCTAGTGGGGGTCAACGTTGCGGCCTCCTTCTGGACAAGACCAGCTTCTATGCTGAGCAAGGGGGCCAGGCTTCTGACCGAGGCTACCTGATACGCAAAGGGCAACAAGTGAGTCAGACTCTATTACCCCAATGATTCCCGCCCCCCCCCCCCCCCACTTCTAACACACAACACACATACTTTGTCACACTTACCTCTCCCTCTGAGCTCCTTTAACTTGACTTTCCACCTCCCTCAAGGTACTTACCATATCCTGCTTGGTTCTGTGATTATCTTCCTACCAACCTTAGGTTCTTGGAGAGCAGAAACTGTTTTATTCCTCTTTGTGATCCCCCACTGTGCCTTGCCCTCACTAAATATTTATTGAATGGATGGCGATCTTCACCCCCCAGCACCTGCTGGTTATCCCTCTGCCTATACCTTTATGACTAGATCTCTGTCTCTTTCATCTCCCTCAATCTCAGAGGGGTCAGCCTGATAGTTTGGTGGGAGCTACTCTGTAGGTAGTAGACCTGTGAGAGGGGAGACAGCGGCACGGAGAATACTGAAAGCAAAGGAGCATTACTTTTGTCTTTCTTCCTTTCTTTGAGGATGTGCTGTTCCCAGTAATTGGGGCCCAGTCTTATGGGGGCTTCATTCTGCATGAGGTGATAGCCCCTGAAACCTTGAAGGTGGGGGACCAGGTACAGCTGTATGTGGATGAGGTAAGGCCCTCCTACTATCCTAGCCTATGACTCCACCTCACTTTTCAGGGCTTCTCCAAATGGACTAGGAATAGAAGGGAAGGAGAATGTCCTAGACCCCTCTGACGAAAGCCACACCTCACCTACATCCCTGCTTGTCCCCTCCCCTTCACCTTCCCTTTCCACAGGACCAACACCCCAGTGTTCCAGGTAAGTGTGTGTGAGAATTCTTGTGTCATAGGAATGGCGTCTGGGCTGCATGAAGAAACACACGGCCACCCATTTGCTGAGCTGGGCACTGCGGCAGGAGCTGGGCCCAGACACACAGCAGTGCGGCTCCCACCTCAGCCCTGAGAGACTTCGCTTTGATGTGGCCACCCTAGTAAGCTGGGGAAGGGTTGGGGAGTGTGTGCAAGTATGGGCAGGCAGGGCAGTGCAAAGTTGGCAGGTCAGACCCGAGGAGCAGGAGCAGATTGGAACACATCTGAAAGAGTACAGCCTGGGGATGTTTTGTGTGGAGGAGAAAAGCCTTAGGGATGGGCATGATAACCACTTTCCAAAGGACAGGAGTGGGGGGTGGGGGGAGCACAGACCTGTTCTCCTTGGTTCCAGAGGACAGGGAGGGAATTGGTAGAAGTTTCAGAGAAGCAGACTTGGGCTCAATACAAGAACAAACTTCCTGACAGTGAGAGCTGTTCAAAAGAAAATGTGCAGAGGTGGCTGGGTGGCTCCGTGTATAGAACACCAGCCCTGAAGTCAGGAGCACCTAAGTTTAAATCTGACCTCTGACACTTACTAGCTTTGTGACCCTAGGCAAGTCACTTAACCTCGGTTATCTCAAAAAAAGAAAAGAAAAGAAAACTTACTGCCTCTGGAAGTCGTAGGCTCCCCAGGGCCGGAGGTCTCCCAGCAGAGAGGGCATTCCTTGTCAGGGCTGGGTTGGACTAGATGACCTCTGGGGTCTTTTCCTGCTCTAATTATATGACATGGGAAGAGTAGGGAGGGTTGGAGGCATCGCATGATGATGGGAGCAGTGTTACATGTGATAGGGAAGACACAGATCTGGTGCCTAAAAAGACCTGACTCTATCCCCACTCTCTCAACTCTGATTAGTTATATGACCTTGGCTGTCTACCCCTTTAGGCCTCTGTTTCCTCTCCCCTAAAAC
The DNA here is from genome assembly GCF_028372415.1 of Notamacropus eugenii. Lineage (NCBI taxonomy): Eukaryota > Metazoa > Chordata > Mammalia > Diprotodontia > Macropodidae > Notamacropus > Notamacropus eugenii. Next base: position 107,799,440 of record NC_092873.1, on the reverse strand, counting down.
GAGACTGGTAGACTACATGGTTTCTAAGATCCTCTCCAGCTCTGACAGTCTTTTATCCCATGAGTTCTTCATGGGAGACACATCAGACCTAATTAGGTGAGGGTGAAAGAGCATCTATCTTTTCCATCTACATAATTTCTGCCACTTCAGAGGTTACTGCACTTTAAACATCTCTCTGCCTTTCCCTTCTTTCTGTGTCTGGCTTGAAACTCACCCTTTCAGGAATGCTTCTGCGGGTAACCCCCAGATATCTTAGCCTATCCCTTTATCCAGCATCCCCTTGGCACTCCTGCTCAGCTTATACTAAGTGTACCATATTGTAATTGTTGACACATAGTGTTACAGTTGTTGTCTAGGATGATGATTATGAGGAGAACCCCCTCACTTGGTAGATTTTAAACTTCCGAGTACAGAAATCTGGTTCTTAATTTCTTTAGATCCCCTTATGACAAAGAGTTTAGCTTTTGATGAAGAGCTCTCTTATATGATTCACTGGTTTTGAGAATTATCAGCCCCACCAGTCATAGAGCCACCTACCATAAATGCTCACACTCTCTCTTCCCCTTATTTCTCCAGGTCCCATTGACCTCCAAGCAGCTTGAGGCAGTGGAGGAAGCTGTCCGAGAGGCTGTGGAGAGGGATGAGCCTGTGTATATGGCGGAGGTGGCTCTGGAGCTGGCCACCCAAGTTCCAGGCTTACGCTCTCTTGATGAGGTAAGAGGGAGAGGAAGAAAGGGAAGAGTTTAGTAGAAGGCTCAGAAATGCTGCCTCCTTTTTGAGGGGAGGGTTTGTAATGTACCTGCTCTTCCCCTTGCCACAGATATACCCTGACCCTGTTCGGGTGGTGTCTGTGGGGGTACCTGTAGCCAGTGCCCTGGCCCCCACCTCCCAGGCTGCACTGCACACCTCTGTAGAACTGTGCTGTGGCACGTAAGTCATCCCCTCTCTGTCCTATTGCCCCTTGTGCCTTAGGTTCCTCTTGGTCATGGTGTTCCCACGTGGTTCCTTTCACCAATGCTTCCCCACATTGCAATGTGGGCTGTAGGCTCTGGGTTCTTCTCCGGAATGCCCGTCCCTCTACCATCCCCCTTTCCTTTGCCCCAGGCACCTGCTGCGCACTGGGGCCATAGGAGACCTGACTATTGTGGGGGAACGACAGCTATCCAAAGGCATCATCCGACTGGTGGCTGTCACTGGGGAGCAGGCCCAGCAGGTCAGTGATCACCCAGGAAGAAAGAGAGGGAAGGACTCCTTAGCTGGAGGAGGCAGGCTGGAGAAAGCACACACACGCTGGAGATTTTCAGTCCAGGGGGAGCCATAGCCAGGTATGAGGTAACCTTGGAATCACTGTGACTAATAGACCCTTTTTCCATCTGCCAGGCCCGTGACATTGGCCAGAATCTGGCTCACGAGGTTGAAGCAGTTGCAGCTCGAATGAACCAGGGGAGCCACGATGTTGGGGAGGCTCAGCGTTTGTCAAAGGATGTGGGACGGCTCAGTGATGTGAGGACCGCATCCTTCCCTCTGCTCTTCCCACTGTATTATACCCTTTTTCTTGTACCAGCCCAAACCCATTGCAGGTCTCCCTGTCTCATACTAAGAAGCTTAACAGGTTGGCCAGCAGAAGGACCAGGCTTTGTATTCTGTGTGGGAAGGGGATGGAGTGGGTGCTTTGGGCCTGGGCCCTGCCTCTGCCCAGGAGCACTACAAGCCTGGGGATGTAAGTATGATGTTGCCTTTTCTGGCCACAGACAGTGGACACAGCTGTGATGCCCCAGTGGCAGCGTCGAGAGCTGCAGATGGTCCTGAAGAGACTGCAGCGCCATGCCAACACTGCTGTCCGAAAACTGGAGATGGGACTGGTAAGGGAACTCTCTGTACAGGGCCATGGGGGCTTGGAACGTGCAGTGTGACAGCCACCCAGCAGGCACAGCTACCAGAACTGGCCCATATTAGTCCAGAGCAGTTAGACAGGGCAGGAGATGGGAAAGCTAGAATTGGGTCAGAAGGAAGAGTAAGTCATTAGGGAAAACTTCCTGAAGAAGGATGTGGAGCCAGGGCAAAAGGAAGAAAGAGGCCAGGGCTTAGGGTTCTCAAAAGGCAGCTTGCTTCAGCCAGGCGAGGACTTGAGTGGAAGGTCTGGCTTTGGCAGAACACGAGGGCTCAGCCTCTCCGAGTCCTTGTGTCACTTCTCAGTCACCCTCAGGTTGAAGGAAGACACAGGTAGGAGGGCTGAGGTACCCATGTTGGAAACTCAGGGAAGGAGGGATGTGTGGGGATTGTCCACCTGCCCTTCCCCTCCTCCTGCCACACACACACACACACACACACACACACACACACACACACACACACACACACACACACACACACACACACACACACACACACACACACACACTCACACACTCACACACTCTCTCTCTCTCTCTCTCTCTCTCTCTCTCTCTCTCTCTCTCACACACTCTCTCTTTTTGTTTTCCCCACTCCCTTCTCTGTTCTCCAGGCCACAGCAAAAACGCAGGAGTTATTGGAGAGAAACCCTGTGGGGCCTTTCATTGTTGACACAGTCCCAGCTGAATCCCTCTCGGTGTGTTGTAGGGAGCAATCACAGGACGGGGGTCTCCTAAGGAAGGAGGGAAATGGAGGAAGTGGGTGGGTTTCAGCAAAAGGGAAGAAGCTGGGACAGGGAGATGAGAGAGTTACAGTGGGGATCTTATTGAGGGACTGCTTTGTGCTTTACTGGAGTCAAGAGGATACTAGGGAAAAGGCCTGTAACAAATAAAGGAGGGGCCATGGGGAGGCCTGGGGCCACAGTGGCTCTGGCTGACTCTCCCTCCCTTTCCAGCTGCTAGTGAAGGTGGTGAAACAGCTGTGTGAGCAAGTCCCTGGCACTTCCGTGTTACTGCTCAGTCCGCAGGCCCCAGGGAAGGTCCTGTGTGCCTGTCAGGTGGCTCAGGTGAGTGGACAGGGAGAAAGGTGTGGCACCATCCTTCCTCCCATCTCTCCCCACTTGGTTGAATGGTTAAAGTGAACATCACCACCATGCCCCCGCCCCCCCATCTTCTGGCATGTGCTTCATTCATTCTCTTCTCCAGGAAAGGGATTCACACATATACCAGGGTACAGAATTTCTCCTGTTATTAAAAACAGTGCCTGCTCAAGGGAAAGGGTATTCTTCAGTCACCTGTCCCAGTATAGAACAAGTATTCTCATGTTCTCTTCCACTTTATGATTTGAAGCACTGTGGCTACATAACTTAGCAGGGACAGAGCCTCTGGTCCCTGAAGCTCTCAGCCTTGCAAACCATCGTAAATCACCCATCCACTGGGCTAAGTAGAGCTTCCCTTGTCTTCCCTCCCCCACATGCCCTGCCTGTCTCATCCCCAAGAGCTTTCTCCCTGGCTTCTAATGTGATTTTCCTACCAACTACAAATAGCAGCTACTACCAGTAGGTTCAGGTGTCCAAGACTCCCAGAGTGCTGTCTGCTGGTGGGGAGGGGAGTAGTAAGGTCAGTTCCTGTCTGCTTTTTCCCTAGGATGCAATGCCCACCTTCACTGCTGAAACCTGGGCATCGGTGGTATGTAGCCACATGGGAGGCAAGGCCTGGGGCTCCCGAGTCGTGGCCCAGGGAGCAGGGAACACTGGTGACGTGGAGGCCGTGCTGAACATTGCCCGATCCTTTGCTCTCAGCCAGCTCTAACCCAGGACTTTTGGAGTGAAGAAAAGCAGAGCAGCTCAGTAGGACAGGAGCCAGAGGCCCCAGTGCCTAATGACTAAGAAACCAGAGACAAAGACAGAATCAGGAGCATAAGAAAAGCCATGACATAACTATCTCTTGGTCCTTCATTGGTGCCCACTTCCCCCTTGTGGGGAGAACTTGAACAGTGACCTTGAGAGGACCCACCTCCCACCCCCCACAACCAAGGGAGGATGAATCTGTGCAGCCTAATCCTCAGCCATGGTTCGCAGGAACTCAGTGCTGAAGCTATGGCTGCCTAGTAAAAAGCACTTTGTTAGGGGACAGACAGCTACCAAAAGTTACTAGGAAGAGGAAAGTTCTTTCCTTCCCCTCTCAGACTGCTCAGGGGTCTCAGTAGTACCTGTGTCCATCACTCCTGCTTGTTCCTCAGGCCTGGCTGGGTGAGGTTTGGGACTTGGGACTGAGCCTGGGATCTGAGACCTCTGTCACCACTGATGCATGTCTATAGATGGCATCAGACCTGAGCAAACAACAAGGATGAGCCCAGCCCCCTTGGTCTCCAGAACTAAAACTATAAGGGTCTTGAGTCCCTAGCAGTCTGGAAAAGCTCAGACCAGATAGGAGATTAAAAAGCATTTCTGCCTCAGGGCAGTCCGCTGAGTCCCTCCTTCAGAAACAGCCTGGAAGCTGTCCTCACTAAGACATCCCAGGTCACAACAGGACAGACCGTGGTGAAATGATACCCTGGCTTCTTCCCTCAGTCTAGGCGTCTTTTGCTTGTCTCCTGGCAGCCTTTTTCAGACTTGACACCAAATGCTTGGGAAACTGGGCATTCTCTGGAGCCTTAATGAGGGAGAACGGAGCCAGCTAGTATGGCTCCCCCTTAGAGGCCAGGATCCCTGCAACTGGATCTGGATTGATGACTGAGCATCAAAATTTAAAAGGGCCACCTGCCTCCTAGCATCCAAAGATGTAATTTATAGGTCTCTCTTTCTCAAATGGAGCTTGGCCCCTCCATGGTGCATTCTACTTGACAGCTGATTTCTCATTTTAATTAAGATGTTACTGATTTATTGATTAATTACTGCTGTGAGACCAGTCATCTCCAAAGTTCCCTGTGCCTGGCTCCTGTGTTGTTTACTCCTGCCCTGCCTAAGCCTCTGGGGTTTCTAGGTCTTCTCTCAGGGCCAGGTTCCTCCTCCCTCCCTACCTCATTAAGGACATGAGCTCATTGGGGGAAGGGGGCACTGAAAAAGAAGGAAAAGATGCCAGGATTTAGCCCTCCCTCCCCTGTCCAGCCAGATAACCCACCTCTTGGGCCACAGCCTTACCCTTTAGAAAATGGGATGCCACAAGAAGCAGAGACCACAGCCTCTTTATTCCTGTGTCCCAGAGGCTGAAGACCCTAGAGGGACTGGGTGTGGTCGAGTGGAGAAGGGACCTGGGGCTTGGGGTTTACCACCTGCCTCCTTCATGTAGGGAAAGGACTGCACAAAGGAGCCAGGGTGTATTGTGACTGCTGAGGCAGGGTGGGGAGGCAAGATGCACACACCTGGTGAAGGAGCCCTGGTTATGGAAATTATTCCACAACTTCCCCTGAGGTTGGCCAGTGTGGGGAAGAGCAGGGGTTGGGGTTAGTAGGTGTAGTATTCCATCTCATCTGCTGTGAAAGGAATCCTAAGGGACCCTGGCAACACCCAATTTTCTAAACCTTAATCACATCTTAAAGGGGATGGAGAAGTGAGAGTTTTTATAGTCAGCCCCTCACACACAAAAGAATACATTATACACAGTCCCATAGGAAGCATGGAAGTATGCTCAGACAGAAACAAAGCATATATGTGCACACTGCACATATGTGTGTATACATCACACCACACACTAAGACTGGACAGACTGCGCAAGCGCTCACACATACAGGCACACACACCCTCGCTCTCCTTCCCTTACCAACAGCCTGCGTGCATAGCAACCAATGCAGACAGCCTTCCGGTTGGGGGGGAGGGGAGGTGTCTCCATGGAGACAGAGCCAGGCAGAGGGTCCCAGCTAAACTGAAGACAACCAAGGCAGCTGGTGAGGAAACCTTGGGATGGGAGGCTGACGGATGTCCTTGTGCCCTGCTCCCCTCTATGCCCACGTCCCTGTTGTTCACTCTGCCAGATCTTCTGCACCCCCTCCCCTCCTGCCTACCCCTCAGTGTCCCCCTGGATAAAAGAATCCTACTCTTCCCCCTGTCTCCACCTTTAACTCTCCAGTCTCTTCCTTAGGATGGCCTTTTATGACTTACTGTCTGTGGTACAGCTTCACCAAACTGATCCCTCTTCCCTGTGGAGGAGAAGGGGGGAGGGAGGCCTGGTAGCCCCAGCAGTAGCCACTTGAGACCTCACCCCACGGCTGAAGAAAGATGCCCGAGTTCCCTTGTCCCCAGGGAGTGGTTATTGACTTAACAGTGTCAAGGGGAGGACTGGGCTGCCTATGAAAGGAGGAAGGAGATGGAGAAAAGGTCCTAGGGACATCATTAACAGTCATGCGTCTATCCTGTGCCTACTCTGCTTCTGCTTCCCTTGGGACAGAAGCCCCTTTGGGAAACCCAGACTTTCTTTTCCCCACTTCCTTCCCTGCAGTCTCTTTCCCTTGACTACAGAATAGCTGCTGCATCCTTTTCTCCTCACAGGATGGGTGGACAGGCACTGCAGTGACCTTTAGAAAGCTGAGAAGAGAAGCCCAGTAGGAATTATCAGTATTTGAGACAGAGTGAGGAAGGTTAAAAAAAAAACAACAAAAAACCATCATCATTCATTTTGGGTCAGTGCTGGATTTGAGCCTGCTGAAGCTGCAGGCAGGTTTGAGCTTGAGCCATAAGCCTAGAGGACAGGGTAAGCTGTATTCACGGTGTATCATGGTGGAGAGGGGCTGGGAGGGGAGGCAGGAAACCTGAGTGTGTCTCAGCTGTGTCCATTTCTAGCCTGTGACCTTGCAAATCATTCAGCTTCCCAGCCTGTTGTCTCATCATCTTTGTGATGGGAATTAGACTTGTACTACAGACACTGTTGTGAGGAAAGCACTTTGTAAATTCTGATGTGTTGTATGAAAGTGTGTTGCTGTCACTTTTATGAGCCATTTTGCTAGGTTGAAAGAGACCAAGCCCAAGCATTCTGGGGAGTGGAAAGGGAGAACAAAGTAACATGACATAGCAGAAAAGGCACTGGATTGTGAATTGAGATCCTTATTGGACCAGCTGTGTAACCTTAGGAAATTCACTTCCCTTCTCTGCACCTCAGTTTCCTTATCTGTCAAATGGGAGTAGTGGGCTAGATGAAGATACTTCCCATGATTCCATATGTTCCTCATTCCTGCCAGCCAGAGATTCCTTTCTACCCCTTGTTCTACTACTCTAAAAAATAAGCGTTAACTTGGTGAGAAGCCTTAGGCTGCATCCCATGTGCCTTGGTTGTCTTTTCATCAACTCCCACCCCCAGCACAACCCTCCCCACAAGTTATATTGATTATTTCGTCAGATCCCAGCTCTACCTGGTTATACTGTTGATAGGAGTAGAGACCACTAGTGGTACAGTGGATAGAGTGGTGTGCCTGGACTTGGGAAGTCCCAAGTTCAAATCTGCCCTCTGACACTGGGTAGCCACAGGACCCTGCACTAATCACTTAGCTTCTCTTTGCCTCAGTTTCCTCAACTATAAGATAACAACACCTACCTTTCAGGGTTGTTGTGAGGATCATATGAGGCAATATTTGTAAAACACTTAGCATGGTAGCCAGTACGTAGTAGATGCTATAGAAATGCTTCTTCTGTTCTGCTAATGTTAACCCAATTGCAGTCAACTCTAGAAGCACCTAAATTTGCCCCTTCTCTTCCTTTCCCATGATGATATCTTAAGGGAATTAGGCAAGGAAACAAATTTAGAGGATCTAGCCATGTTTAGCACATGGAGGTTGCGATACAGGTGGGACATCCAAGTAGAGATGTCCAGTAGCACATTTAAAATGTGGGAGTAGGAATTGGGAAAGAGATCAGGGCTGGAGACACAGGTTTGGGATTCATCTGTTCAGAAGTGAGTAGGTGAGAACAGATGAGACAGGAAGAACCAAAAAAGAAGCAATTAGAAAGGTAGGAAAGTCAGGAAAGATCATAGATGGAGAGTTGAAAGAACCAACAAATCCAGCCTTTCATTTTACAGATGAAGAAACTAAAGATAGGTTAACTGATTAAATAATGGTCACATAGGTGTCAGGGACATTTGAACTCAGGTCTCCCTGACTTCAAGTACAGTGTGCTAGGTGATTTCACAGCAGTGTCAGAGAAGCCAAGGAAGGAATATTAAGGGAAAAGTCTGCTGAATCTCACAATCAGGAAGTTGTCAATGACCTTGAAGACAGCATTTTTAGTAGAGTGACAGAGCTCAGATTTTAAGGAGATAAAATATGAGAGAATGTTGGGGACAGCAGAGGCTTCAATGTATGAATGTTTGTAGTGAGAGAGGAATGAACCACTGGAGAGAAAGAGAATAAAGATATAGTTGAGATACTAGATAGTTGCCTGAACAAAGCTCCAGAAAAATCAATTAATATGGAGGTCAAAGGCACTGAGTTAACCTTAGAAATGAAAAAGAAATACTTCCTCCTCTGAACCAGGTGAAAAATCAGGTAATGAATGGAAAGGGAGGGGGCTCAAGCCTATTCACTTCCATTGTCCCAGTCAAACGGGAGATGAGGTTGTCTTGGGGAAAGAAGGGAAGGAATATTTGGCATTGAATGTCTAGAATCACTGCAGGGATGGGGAAGGGGGGGAATACTGAAAAATCAACAAGAGATCAACATTTGAATTGTTCAGGAACAATAAGTATGCAGTGGAAATCAGTCCCACAAATGTAGATTGTTTCATCAACCTGATTTTCTGTCCAATAGAAAGCAAGGGAATAGGGAAAGCAAACAGTGGGAGTGACCTAGGTTTGAACATTAATTAAGAAGGCACGTGAATGAGGTGTTTTAGGGAGAAAGTATTGTTAAAATCACTAACCGTGGCATCTGAGAAAACAGAGAGCCCCATGTTCCAATGAAGACTAGCAAGCTATATGCATTTAAAGGATCCATAGGTTGGCCTCTGTACTCTAGTAGAAGTACATTTAAACTATAAAGAACCTCTTTTATAGCATGAATAACTTAGCTATTAAATCCACTTAGGGTAAACAGAGATCGACAACCCTCTGATTATCAGTATCAAGTGAGAACTAAACACAGGCTGAAATGCTTAACAAAGTTTGCCACCATCTTGAAGGAGACCCAGTGTAGAGTCCAAAGAGAAGCGTACCTTCTAGAAGGCAAGGTCCTGTTTACAAATGACATTGTGTTGATTCCATCAAGAATATCCAGAAAACCACAAGGTCCTCTATGTGAGTTCCACAATCCCTTAAAAAGAATTCATCTTAACAATTCAGTCAGCAGAAATCAAATGAATGAAGATTGTTATCTCCACTATATGCAGATGAATCAACAACTCATAAAGTTGGGCCATCATGATACATATCTTGAACAGGAAATTTGGACTAACAGCAAACGGGGCCCAGAGAAGGAGGAGAATGGAAGGCAGAGAGAAGAGACCTGGATTCCTTTGGAGGAATGGCAAAGTGGTTCTTGAAACAAAGGTCTATTATTTCAACATCCTTATGCTTCCAGAGATTACTACAGTCTTTGAAGAAGTAAAGTTGCATGTAACCCAAAAGACAACAGTGAAATTAATGGTGGGCATAGGTAGGATCAACTGTGCCCAAGAAGTAGCATAGAAAATATCAACAGAAAGATATATGATTGGGAAAGTTGGGACAGTCATTTCATAAGTATGAAGAATAATCAAAGGGCAATCAATGCTTGTGCTCTGTTGGTGCCATATCATGTCAAGAAAGGCCCCAGCACATAGACCTCTAGAGCATTCCTCCCTAAGAAGGGTTTATGGGAAGATAAGTGTAAGGGTCACAGATGATAAGAAGGCATTTTTGGATGGCTCTATGTGTTAGGAAATCCTTCCTTCCTTGGAAACTAGGCAGGGGAAAGTCCCTTCTTGTATGGAAATATTGCAACATTTATTGCAACATCTGATGCAAATGGTGGTGAGGGCCTGACCTCATGAGGTGGTAACCATGTGAATGGAGATCAGGGGATGGACCCCACCCATCTTTCCAATGTTCTTATACATCACTCTCTTCCACAACCATATTAGCCTACTTCCTATTCCTCACATAAGATATTATATCTCCTATCTTCATACCTTTGCACTGGCCACCCCCTATACCTAAAAGGTTCTCCTTTCTCACCTCTGTCTCTTAGAACCCCAGTTTGTCAGCAGTTATATAAAGGACTGAGAGGACATTTCCCTGGACATCTGTCCATCTAATGCATGTCATTGAAAATCAGAATTATCAGCCAAACTAGAACATCTGGTCACCCACATGAGTGAATAGCTGTCCATTGTAGACAGTAGATACAAACGTGGAACCTTGGAGTTGCTGGGCTGCCTAAATGGAGGCAGCCTCTGGTTTCCCCAAATAGAAAGGTGTACCCCCTAGAGGAGATTCCAGGCAGGGGTGTGTTAAGGGGAAAGGTTAAGTTTGGATAACCTCCACTTAGCCATCCCCTAGAAAGCATTCACATGCTGGGGAGGACCTTAGAGGAAGACTCCAGGCTGGAACAGAACTGCCTTCTGCCTGTCAAGTCAATGGAAAGGGGACTCAGCCAAGTACCAATGAACTCCCTATCCTGCTCTCTGACTCTCCCATCTCCTTTGGGACCATACCCTCCTTCATGGGCCCTTGACCCAAGCCAGAATAGGTACCACAGAAGCCTGGAGTCTAGGAGAGCACCCACTCCAGGGATTCCAGGCTTGACCTGAAAACCTCATCCCCCTCAAAGACCTCTTCACTCCTTAAGGGACCTATCCCCCCTCAGAGGCCCTATCCCTCTTCATAGACCCTAACCATTCTTACAAACCCCATCATCCCTCAATAGACCTCCTACCTTCATAAACTCTATCCCTCTTCACAGAACCCATGCTTCCTCCTTCAACAGAGCCCCTTGCTTCTTAGACCCCCATCCCTTCATACACCCCATCTTTCTTCATAAAACCATCCTCCTTCACAGATCCCAACCCTACTCACAAACCCCATCCTCCCTCAACAGACTCCCTTGCTTCATAGACCTCATCTCATCATAAACCCCAGCCCTGTTCACAGAATCCCTCCCTCCCTCAAACTCCATCCCTTCTCAAAGACATCATCCTCCTTCAAAAGGCCCGATCCCCATTTAGAGATCCCATTCACTCATAAGATCTCATTCTCATCACATAGACTCAATCTTTCCCCACCCCCACCTCACTATATCCCCACAGTCTTGTCATTCAAATTGTCTAGGCTGGTTAGTTAAATGTGTTGTATTCTAATTTGCATGAATCTGAATTTCATTTCCACTCTGAGCATCAAAATGCAAAAATCCCAACCCCAGCTCCTCCCCTTTCCTCCTTCTTTTACAGGATAGACCCTCTGCCTCACAGATAATCATTCCCTCCTATGGGTCTTCCATATCAGCTGTCCTTCCAGCCTCCTCAGGGCCAATCCCTTTCCTCAGGTGTTTGAGGGGCTGTCTAGCAGGGCCACAGAGGAAGGGACCTGTGCTGCAGCCAGCACTGAGTGGCTGACTGGGACTAGACAGGGGGGCAGCACCATCTGCTGAGCTCTCTCTGCCAGGGAACACAGTGGCTTGGTTCAAAGGAGCCCTCCCTGCCATTCAGGAAGCCAAGAAACAGATTCAAAAGGAGTCCTGGCAAACAGCAGGTGACTCAGGGAGGAGGACACAGGGAGCCTAACTCCTCCAGCCTCTGTCCCAGCTCCAGCCCTCGTCTCTGGGCCAGGGATCCCCACAAGCAAGGCTGGAAAGGTATCAGTGTGTGGGCAGAGGAGGATACCCTTATGTCACAATCGCATCCCCCGAAATTCATACCCAAATTTACTTCTATTTTCACTGCCAATGCATGCCTTCTGTTGTCTGGAATGTTGAGATTCTGTAGGGAAAGAAAAGGAAACCAGGGGCCTCCTCTCCTGCCATCTCCCCTCCCCCACCTCCTTCCCACCCCTTCTCTCCTCTGACCCATTCTCAAGGAGAGCTCTAGTTCAGGACCCACGCACGAGCAGGCAAGGTTTGGTCAGTGCGACAAAGGTGACCCTCCCTTCCTCTTCCTATTGCCCTCTCCTCTCTCCCAAATGAAAAATGGAGCTCAGAATGTCAGCTCGTTGTGAATAGGAATCATTTCATTCTTTGTACTCAAATCCCCAGCCTCTAGGTCAGTGTCCGGCACATAGTAGGTGTTAAATAAATACTTGTTGATTGATTGGGGGTCTTGAGTCAGAACCTAGCTCTAGAAAGATGAGGCTGGAGAAAGGAAAGGTCTTGGAGGAAATGAAGAGAAAAGGGTTCTGCAGACCTGACCTAGACAGCTTCCTTGCCCTGAGACTAGCCCTGGACTCTGGAGCAGGGGCTCTGAGCATCCCACCAGGGCATGAACCTGGCTCTATTCCTACCGGTAAAGCTGAGCCCATGCTAAGAGGGAGGAGCTGGGCCCAGTCTAGGGGAAAGAGGATGTAGGTGAACCTTCTCTTCTGTCCTAAGGGACTTGGACACAGGGTGGGAGATGAGGGGCAGGAGGTTTGGGTATCCTTGCATATAGAAAGACTGTAGATACACTTGCCTCCACCGTCACAAATACATCCACATTTGCTATGAAGCAAGGGGGAGCAGTCTGTTGAGAGGATGGGACCTCTGAGAAAGAGTGGGTTGTGGGAAGAGGGATAGAGTTTATGAAGGTAGGGGGTCTATTGAGGGCTGATAGGGTTTGTGAGGATGGTTAGATTCTATGAGGAGGGACAGGACCTCTGAGGAGGGATAGGTCCTTTAAGGAGTGAAGAGGTGATGTAATGAGATGCACTCATAAACGAATAGGATTCCCTCCCAAAAACTACTTCTACAGTGAATCTCAACCTGATTGCTTGAGACTTTCCCACCTAGTTGTGCCCAATCCTGGCTTCTCTTCCGATCCCCATCAGCCACACATACCCCCTCCCCAACATCTCCTTTAATCAAGCAAACAAGTTTCTGTCAAATAAACCAAACTTGTAGCTAAAGGAATCCCCTATTAAATTTTAAAGTTTAATCACATTTAAGTGTTATCCTTTGGTGATACAATCCCCATTTACCTAGAATATAGAAATTCCCTTATTTAATGCTAAGATGAAAGACAATATTGCACAGTGAAGAGAGAACTGTCTTCCGAGTCCAGAAGACTTAGGTCCAAGTCTGATCTGACCCATACTGTATGACCCTGGGCAAGCTCTTTAATTTCTTAGTACCCCCAGCCCACCCTCTCAACCAGTAAAGTACAGAGAAGGAATCTGTCTTCATTGGTCAAGGAAGTTCCTCAGCCCAGCGTCCCGTCCTGGTGAAGTCATAGACTGAGACCAAAATCTTCAGATCCACAAACTCCCGTTGCCCCATGTTTTCCCTGGGTGTACCCTGGCCCCATAGCTTTCTCTCTGATGTTCTCCTAGCCTCCCCATTTTCCTCAGCCCCTTTCCTTCTCACCTTGATTCCCACTCTTCTCCCACTATGTCTTCCTGTATCCTGGACTAATCTAAAGAAGATTCCAGGATGGCTACTAAGCTCTCTGCTTCAGTGCCTCATTGGTCACCGCCCAAGTTGATCTCCATCTCCATCATCATCATCGAGCATTTTATGGGTATCTGCAATGTACCAGCTACTGACACTAACAATGTCTCTTGCCCTAGGATCTCAGCAGCCACTCGTTTCTGGCTCTCTCTGCTTAAGGAGTCTCCTGATAGAAAACCACCGAATTTTTTGTGTCACAGCCCCAGCCTCCTCCCAGGTAACCATGTCAGTCCCTCCACCATTAAAGATTTCAGGATCGAACCCAGCCTCCAACACTCGGAGGATGCGTCGCATCATTGCAGAGGATCCAGAGTGGTCCCTGACCATTGTACCCATGCTCAGTGAGCTCTGCTTACGGCATATTGTCAGCAACTTTGAAAGTAAGTCCCATCTATCCCTACTTACCCTAGGGAGTCTGCCCTCAAGGGGGCTGGGAGGAGGAGGCCAAGGGGATCAGTGTTCCTGAATATTGTGCTATGACCTCCTGGGGATGTACCCTATCAGGTCAGAGAAGGATAGGTTCTTAACAAGGGCATTCAAAGACTGTTTCCCTAGCTTTCCACTCCTGGCCCTGGGACTCTCCCCAGCTCTCAGCTTCCTCCAAACACAGCATCTAACACATCTTCATTCTCAACAATCCTCACTTCCTAACAGCCCCCATTCCAAGATCTAATCATCAGGATTGAAATTAGATGAAATTTCTTTTAGTAGATCTGTGGATGGCTTAAAAAAAATTTTTGGCCACTCTGGAAAGTTTTCCAGTCACAGGAAAAGCTAAACCGACTTCAGATAACTCACAGTTTAATAGGAGAGGCAGAATCCCTACTTTTAGAGTGTTTTCAGTTAGCCAAGAGAGCTAGACCCTGTCAACAAGGCACTCCCAGTCTGATGGGACAAATACTGTCTCTGCCTTTAAGGAGCTCTCAAGCTAATGGAAGAGACAAAATTACTTCCATCTGGGGCTCCTGGTGTTATGAGGAAAAGCAAAAAAAAACACGTGTTCTTACAAGCCAATATAGTTAATGGGAACAAATTAATAAAACATATAACAAAGTAAATATATGAACACCCTCTACTCTAGTCAAGCCAGTTTTCTCCCTGAGTCTGGAACATGTCTTAATTGTTGCCTTCACAGCCCTTCCTACTCTTGACCAACCCTTACCCTATCTCCCCTGAAGTGTGAATTTCAAAGGAGAAGCTGGCACAAGAAATATTATTGGACAAGAGGAATGATCTATGTTGGGAGAAGGGAAAAAATTTTCACAGAGAGCAAAGTATGAGTTGGAAGTGATCTAATATGGTGTACTCATAAGTGAGCTGAGGGTACACTGCCTTTAACATCTACTATCTCTGTGACCTTAGACACTTAATCTCTCTCAGCCTCACTTTCCTTATTTGTAAAATGAGGGGGACTGAAGTAGGTGGCTTCTAAGGTCTTTTCCAGCTCTACATCTGGGATCCCATGATCATATGATCATATCTGTCATAAAATGGAAAGAGCACTGGATTGGAAGTTGAAGATCCTGGGTTCAAATCCTGCCCCCATCACCCAGTTTCCTCAGATGTAAAATGAAGGGGACTGGATTAGATGACTTCTGAAGACCCTTACTAATCTAGATCTATGATCCTAGGGTTTCTATGCTTCTTGAGGGCAATACCTATTTTGAAAGCAGGGTAAGCCTTCCATGAAGACCAGCACCAAGTGTGGGCCTCTGCGTAGCTACCCCACTTCCAGCCTGGTCCACTTAGGGAGACCCTGGATCAAAACAAAACTGTTCAAAGCAGGTTTACTTCTTCCTGGAAGGCTTCCCTGATTAACTATACTCCGCTCTGGTGATATTTTCACTAATTCTCCTTGATAGAAGACTTTTAGGTGAACTGGAATAAATTAATAAGAAATAGAGCTATGCCTTTTACATTGGGTGAGTATATTTCTTCTATACAGACTTCTGATTTCTAATGGCCTGTTGTGATATTTCTGAATTTATGTTACTTTTTCCCCTGTGAATAAATAAATCCTAGAAGAAAAGGAGGGGGAAAGTATGCTCAGAGTTGGTTAGTATATCTGGCATAGAAAGAAAGAAGGCAAGAGGAAGGCAAAGAGTAACAGGAGATTAAAAATTGAGGTATATGTAGAATGTCTAGCTTGAGGTTGTTCAAGCATTAATTAAGACCAAAGAAGTCAGTATTCTCAGAGAGAGACTTTCATTTTTTTTTTTTAAATTAGAGAGGAATCTAGGAGTTTTCTGAATTGGAAACATCCAGATACAGGGACTGGCAATAGAGAGAATATTGGGTCTAGAGTCGGGAAGACCTGAGTTCACAAAAGACCTTGGACATGTGCTAAAACTGTGAGCCTGGACAGTTTGGTTGACCTTGGTTTGCTTCAGGTTCCTCCACTATAACATGGGGATAATGATAGCACCTAACTCACAGGGTTGTTGTGAGGATCAAGTGAGATATTTGTAAAAGTGTTTAACACAGTGCCTGGCAAATAGTAGGTGCTTTATAAAAACTTATTATTCCCTCTGTTCTCTTCCCAGCCTATCACCTATGATCTAGTCAAACTGTTTGCTGTTCCCCATACAAGACACTTCATTTTGTACAGGCTTTCCCTCCATGCCTAGAATGTTTTCCTCTTAAAATGTCTAGCTCCCTTCAAGGCTCAGTCTAAGAGGCCTTTCCAGATAATGACATCAGAGTACAGATTGAGGCATATATTTTTGGGACATGACCAATTTGGAAATTTGTTTTCCTTGACTATGCCTATATGTTACAGGGGTTTTGTTTTTCTTTCTTCTTCAATGGAATGGGGAAGGACGTGGGAGTGAGAGAAGTGGAATTTTTTTCATTAAAAAAATGAAATTTAATTTAAAAATAATTATTTTCCTTGGCAGATAAAATAGAAGCAGATTTAATTTTTTTTTCCAAATCAGATTCCCCCATTTGCTAGTGCCCCATGCCAACCGCTTTGTTTTTGTTCTATATATACATTTTCTTATCTGTGAAACATCTAAGAATATACGTTCTTTGAAGGCAGAAACTCTCACTTTTATGGCATCCCCACAGTCTATAAGAATAGGTAACATTTATATTTATAAGGCTGGCAAATCACTTTAGGGTATATCATCTCATGTTATTTTTATGTTATTATTCTAGCATATCGTAGATGCTATTACCCCCATTTTACAGATGAGGAAATTGAGGCAGAGAGAAGTTAAGTGCCTGCCCAGAGTTAGGTCTGAACTCAGCTCTCCCTGAGTCCAACACTATCCACTCGTTCTCTGTAATCCTCCCTCTGCCACGCCCCCGCCCCTCAGTAGGAGCTTAAGAAACGCCTGTTGATCTATTGATTACAAATAGGACTCTGCCCTTCCTCCCCACAGACAATCCTATCCTCACCCAGCTCAATCCAAGCCAGCAGCGGAAGGTGCTGGACCGCCTCTCCACTGACCTGCCCCTCAAGGTGGTCGCCAACCTGATAACAGACGAGAGCTATTGGCGCCGCCGCTGCAACCAGCGCTGGACTGTGGGGCACGTGGAGAAGTATGGTAACAGCTGGAAACGGATGTTTTTCGAGAGGTATCTCCAGGATCTCCTGAAACTCGTCATCCCGGGGACCACGGATCCCAACGTGATTCTGGAGATGATACCTCTGTGCCAGGACTACGTGGTCAGGCTCTGCGTGGACCAGTTCCTGCCCCCTGTGAAGCTGGAACAGCAGATGCAGGAGATGGACCAGTCAGACTCAGCCAGCGAGACGGAGCTGGAGGAACTCAACATGGACCACTACCAGCTGGGCGACCTGGTGGCCGGGCTCCGGCGGCTGGAAGAGCTCGATCTGGTGTACGGAGTGAAGGACTGCGGCATGAACTTTGAGTGGAACCTCTTTCTCTTCACCACCCGAGACTGCCACTCCCTGGCTTCCGCCATTAAGGCTTGTCACACCTTGAAGGTGGTGAAACCCCGTTCCTTTCTCCTCTTTTTTTCTTCTTCATAGAACCACAGAATGTCAAGGCTCAATAGGCTAGGGGCACAAAGGACTGAAAAGTGGATTTAGAATCAGAAGACCTGGGTTTGAATTCTGACGCTTCTATTAAGTAGCTGGGACTGGAGACAAGTTATTTCACCTCTCCTGTCCTGTTTCTTCATCTATAAAATGGAAAGGGGTCTCTTACAGCTCTGAATCCATAGGCTTAGGCCTGTGACTAGCTTTCTTCCCTAACAGCCCTTGACATGCAAGAGGAAGTGACTTGGCCTCAAGTTGGATTATACTGTTTTATTATTGTTATTAAGGATTATTCTGTTCCATTCTTCTCTTTTCTTTATTCAACTACAAACCTTCCTGTTCCTCCTTCCCCCCAAATTTCTATGTTTCTATTGAGATATAGCAGATTGTGGGGGACAGAGTACTGGACTTGAAGACAGGAAGACCTGAGTTTAAATTTTACTTCAGATACTCTCTAGCTGTGTGATTACAGGCAAGTCACTTAATCTCTCTGAGCCTCACTGATGTCATCTGTAAAATAAAGAGTTTGGAATAGAAGGCCTCTAAGAAAGGTCCTTTCCAGCTCAATTTCTTCTTTACCGTCTCTGTGCAAGTCACCATGCTGGCTGGAGCAAGATGCCCAAGGCAGCAACCCATCTCAACCTGAGTTTCCTCATCTGCAAAATGAGGATAATTATAGCACCTAATTCATAGGATTGTAAGAGTCAAAGGAGGCAATATATGTAAGACTCTTTGCAAAATCCAGTGTGTGTGTGTGTGTGTGTGTGTGTGTGTGTGTGTACGTGTGCAAGCATATGTATGTATATAGATAGATAGATGCTAGCTACTATTATTGTAAATCTGTGGTCCTATGATCTCCTTCTCCTTCCTGCTATCTCCTTTTCTCCTTTTTTCTCTCCCCTATTGACCTCTTTTTCTTCCTCATTTCCTATTCCTTTTTATTTCCTTTCTCTTATCAGCTTCTCATGACTTTTCCCATGTTCTACTATACACACATATGCACACATACACAAATGTACTACCACACACATGTGCACACCACACACATGATATGCACATTTGGTATACATTGTGCAGTATCTGTGATACTGTGAATCTGCACCATGTCCACACCCCTGCACATACATGTGCATACACACATATAGGCATGCACACACATATACACATGCCATACAAATCAAAAGAGAGAAAACTTCCCCCTTCCAAGGTTGGCCATAGTAGATGAACACTTCAAGAACACTGACCTAATCTCTGTGTTGTTACTGTTCAGAATTCATTCCCGTCACTACTTAAGAGATGGTCTTCCATGTAAGTGTGTTCAAAAAAAAATTCATGAGTTTCTTCAAACATAGAGATGCAACTCCTGAGACATACAGCCCAGCCCTAGACCCGTCAGGCAAAGCCTTTTCCTCAGCATTTTCCCAATATCCCATATTTAGATGGAAACCCAGATGCCAGTTGAGGCATCTAACTCCCTCATTTTACAAAAACCAGGAAGGAAAAATAACTTAGCAAAGTTTGGACAGGGAGTAAGCATCAGAGGCAGAATCTGAATTCAGGTCCTCTGCTCTCAGAACCAGAGCCGTTTCCACAGGACCATCATGCCTCCCCTTATAGAGCCTTCTAGACTTTAGGGTCCTCTCCATACTGAGACAGTGAGGTCTCAGTGAAGAATCATAGTCCTTACTTTTAATAATAAGGATAATTGATATTTATATCTGCAAAGTACTTTTCAAATATCTCATTGGAGTCTCATGACAAAATTGTGAGTAGGTAAATAGGCTATTTTCCTTATTTTATAGATGGGAAAACAATTTTCCCAACAGCAAATCCAACACTCTATCCACTCAGAATACTTCCCTTTAGCAAGCTAGGGAAATATTTTTTGAGGGGAGGGGAAATCAGGGCTTAAGTGACTTGCCCAGGGTCACACAGCTAGTAAGTGTCTGAGGTTGGATTTGAACTCAGGTCCTCCTAACTCTAGGGCTAACTTAGTTCTATCCACTGTGTCACTTAGCTATCTATAAACTAGGGAAATCTTAACTAGTTCTGCCCATCACCTATTCCCCATCCTGTACTACCATCCTGTTCAGGACAGAGGTGCCTTCTGCCCACAGAGCCCAATTTCAGGAAGCCAGATTAGGAGACAGAATTGCTAGGCTCAAATCACTGTTTACTTCCCTACCCCTATTTCCTCCAACAAAAAACAGATAGAACAAATTCCCACCCAGTTACCTCCAGGAAACTCTTCTGCCCCCTCAGGTCTTCAAACTGACTCGGAGTAAGGTGGATGATGAGAAGGCTCGGATCCTGATTCGAAGCCTGCTGGACCACCCAGCCCTGATGGAGCTAGACCTATCACACAACAACATTGGGGACCGAGGTGCTCGGGCTGCAGCCAAGCTGATCAACCACAGCCACCTTCGAATCCTCAACTTGGCCAACAACAAAATCAGAGCTGCAGGGGCGCAGGCACTGGCCCATGCTCTGTCTTACAACACCACTCTCCTCTCCCTCAACCTTCGCCTCAACTGCATCGAGGATGAGGGCGGACAGGCCCTGGCCCATGCCCTGCAGAACAATGCAACCCTCACCAACCTGCACCTGGGGAGCAATGAGTTATCTGAGCCCACAGCCACTCTGTTCTCCCAGGTTCTATCTGTCAATACCACCCTGACCTGCATCAATCTCTCCTGCAACCACATTGGCCTGGTGAGTCAGCAAGGAGGGCTCTAGGAAGAGATGGTAAGGGGGCAGTGTAGTAAAGGCTCAGTGGTGAGAGGGTATAGCATCACTCAGTGCTATGGATGCCTTGAATTTGATGGCAACCTGAATAGACTAAACCAACATGATACAGTAAGGGTGGCAGAGGAGGAGAATGATTGGAAAAAGAGAGGAGGAGTGGAGGATACTTTGTAGATTCACAGTATCACAGAGTCATGAAATTTGGATTGAAAGGATCTTCAGATATTATGGATTCCAAATTCCTCATTCTATAGAAAAGAAAATGGGTCCAAGGGGGAAGAATCTTGGCCAAAGTCTCACACTGTCCCCTCTTAGAGGATGGGTACCCCCAAGAATAATGCCTCTCTAATGCATCTTTCCCATCTTCTCTTACATCCCATGGCACAGGACGGTGGGAAGCAACTCTTGGAGGGCATGTCTGACAACAAGACCCTCATGGAGTTTGACCTGAGGATGTCTGAGATTGGCCAGGAGAGTGAATACCTCATAGGCGTGGCGCTCAATGTCAACCGAGAGGCTGCCCGGCTTCGGACCTTGCAGTCTAACTGTTGTCATGTGACAGTTAGCCATATCATCAATAACGCTGCAGGTTGAGGGAATGGTGACTGTCATCTGAGGTATCCACCTGCTGCTCAGCCTTCTGCCTCTCCTACTCACTGACCCCCCCATCCCCTTGGCCACTGACCAGCCTCATCCCTAAGATAGACCTCTAATAAAACCTCAGTCCTCCTGCTCCCATCTTTAGCTCCCACACCCACCCCCAGGTTAGAGTGTTTTGTAGGGGGGAGAGTAGAAACAGGAGGAAAGAGTAAAGGAGAGGATCGTTAGAAGAGGAAGAGACTTGGAAGTGGAAAGAGAAAGGGGAAAATCTTGTAAAGGAAGGGGACTGGGGTTAAGGACTTGACTTGGAGCAAGGAGGTGCCCAGCTCTACCAAGGAATAGGAAAGCTGGGCCCACTGGGAAGAAGTAAAGTCTTTACAAACCTAGGGTGAGTGGAGAACTTTGGAGGGGAGTTGGGGAATCCAGGAGACACAGGCTATATCTCCCTCATCTGGGGCCCCATTCCTGTTAGCTGCCCTCTAGTCACTTCTCCATCCTTGTCCCCCTGCCTCCCTTACCTCTGCGCTGAGCCCTGATTCCTTACCCTGTTCCCCATAGGAGGCATTGACAAACATGTCTTCCAACCTACATACATACCCCCAGAGTTGGCTTCTTTGGGGCCTGGTGCTTGGCTGCCATCTGCCATCCCTATCACAGCCAAGGCCATCTTCCTCTTTTCAGCTCTGTCCTTGTCCTGAGTCATGCCCCTGCCTAAGACACTTCTCATAGACAGTGGGGGAACAGGGCTAGTTGAGGGTAAGGGAAACTATCCCTGGGTGGTAAATTTATGGAGGAAGGGATAGTATGGATTAAATCAAGATCTCTATCCTCCTTCCACTACACACACACACACACACACACACACACACACACACACACACACACTTCTCAAAGGGATACCAGTGAGAGCAGAGCAGGGTTTAGAAGGGAGAACAATCTCTGGGTGATGAGGCTTAAGTGGTATCCCCTAAATCTAGATCTAGATCCCACTTTGCTACTAGCAGCACATCCAAAAAGGCTGTAAATGGAATATATGGCACAGGGCAGGGATTTGAGGAGGAAGGAAGGAGGTACCAAGCTGTTGAGGGAAGTCAGTGAGTCATCTGAAAACTTTATTTTTCCATTTTGGTTTGTACAATCTTTTCACTTGGAGATCCTTAACAGAAAGGCCACAGCGTGATGCACCCAATGGACAGAACACTGTCCTACCCCCCTCTCAAAACCCTAGCCCTCATCCCCAACACACCAAGTTTTACAGATATCCCCCAAAACGTGTGGCTAGTAAATGCTTGTATCCTACTACCTCTGTCTTCCCAGGATTACCACCACCCTGCCTCCCCACCCTACGGTGTGGGGAGGGCTAGGAAACAGACAAGCTCTCCCCTTCCTGCTCCTCCTGGTGTTTGTCAAAGAAACTGATGGAGAAATGACAGTCCTCCTCATCCTGTTACGCTTTCCCCCAGTCCTGGAAGCCCAGAAGAGGAGTGAGCTCCCTTCCTGAACAGAAACCACAGAAAGAGATGCAAATCCCTAGGGCAGAGTGTTTGGGGAGAGGGATGGCTGGGGCTACCTGCCATCCAGTCAAGCTAGCAGAGCACCAGTGGGGAGTGTGCATGGGTGAGTCCCACAGCTTGTCAATGCCCAGCCCATCTGTGTGCCTGTGCCACTGTGAGTTGGATCCCATCTCTGTGCAAGAGTGTGAATGTGTGGGTGTGCATGTGTGTGCGCTGCTAGCAGACTTCCTCATCAGAGGAATGAGAACATTCAGTGTAAGGTTTAATTTTAGAGATTAATTAATTTCACTGGTTTGAATTTCTCCTGCCAATCAGTAGAATCACCAAGCAAAGGATTCCTGTCTCTAAGTCTGCCTGTGTGTGTGTATGTGTGTGTGTGTGTCTATATGTGACACCCAAGGCAGGGATGGTGAGTACAGGCAAGGAATGAGGGGTCCAAATCCTGAACCCCTGATCCCTATACTTGGCTCATGCCCAGACAAATGGCATTCTGCATTTCTACCACAACCACTCAGGCCCTTTCTGAGGGGAATGGGCTGTAATGGTTTTCCTTCCTTTTGAAAAAAACAAGATGTTTTACAAGTTGACGGTAGGAGGAGTAACATGAAAGGGGATGGGACTGGCCATGAAGTGGGAGGCAGATCTCCAGCCTCACTATCTAGATCTGACAGATGCCTTTTAGGTGGAGTGAAGAGCTGGCTTAGACCAGTTCACAGACAGACAGAGGAGAGAAGGTATAGACTCGGGAAGTTGAGTGTGGGTTGTACAATAGGGGGAGAAGAGTTCCCATAGGAACCTAGTGGACATTCTAGTACCAACTTCCCACAGCTTCCCTCAACCTAGCTCAGTCCTCAATGCACATACACAGGCTCACATACACCAAGCTAATCAGAACTAGGCCCTAACACCTTGAAAAACGGCTCAGAAGCAGTGCCTCCTGAATCTATCCCTCCCCAAACCCCCAATGAGGAGGGACATGGGGACAGAGATGATGTTGCATAGGTGGGGGCCACAATGAAGGGGCACTTACATTGCTGGGCCCAAGGTGGGGGAAGGGGATGTTACCTCTACGTGTCCTCTGAGGGAGACTGGAGAAAGCAAGGGAAAATTCTAGATCAAGACCTACAGTAACTCAACTCTGGACTGCTTTTGCCTTTCTGTACTAAATCAGCAGAGGTGAGCTTGAGCTAGGGACAGACAGTTGGGAGAAGAGGGTAGCACACAGACATGCAGGCTGAAACAACCAGGAACAGAGAGGAAGTACTGGGGCCCTTTTGCACCAAAGGACCAGGTTAGTAAATAGAGCTTAGGAGCAGCAGGAATGAAAGGCTGAGAAGCCACAGACTGCACAAGAATAAACTGGGGACAGGGCTTGTTCCTGCCTCCCTTGAGGGAACCCAGGATACACAGCAGGGACCCCAAGCTCATGGGGCTAGGGCTGCTGGAAGTTGGGGTATAAATATATCCCTAAAAGACCCAAAACATTGGAATCTAGAATTTCTCCAGTTTAGTTTTAGGATAAAGCTATCAGCTCAGGGTATGTGGAGGAGAGGGCACAGAGAGAAGCCCACTCTCCCCCTCTCAATTCTGGTCAGGTTCTCCTCTCCAAATTACACTCCTCCTCCCTCCTGGTTACTCTCCCCTATCTCAGCCCACTTTGTTCTGTCGTCCTTCCTGGCCCGAATCCTGTGTTTCATCTCACCCACTCAGCCTCCCCTCTAGAAAAGGCACACAACCTTTCGCCTAGGTGGAGAAACTGAGACCCAAGTGAATTTAGGAAAGGAATCCACTTATTCTCCCTTCCTACCATGCAATCTCAGCCACAAGACAGATCCAAAGGCAGTTAATTCCTTTGTGAAAAGAGTCATCCCTCGGGAAGCCTGGACTCCTGGGACCAGAAAGATAAACAGGAAGCTTAAAGGAGGGCTAGAGAAGCATAACTTAGAAACTGGCCAGGGAGGATGGGGGAGAGAGGCCAGAGAGGGAAGGATCTCAGTATTTTCCACCTCACCAAGTGGGGATGTTCAGAGTGCTGATCTCAGCTAAAGACCCACTTAAATTAAAGGGTTAACGTTAGATCAAGAATCCTTCCCTTCCACCATGTCCCGACACAAATCGGGTGAAGCAGGGGAAGAGGGGAAGCCCTTTCCTTCAGGCTTCTTCTAGCATCTTTCCTTCACCCAAGCTCTATAAGAAGGGCCTGCCTCTTCCATGGAGTGGGCTGACAAAGGGGTGGTGGTGCAGAAAAGGGAGATAATAGGACCCCATATAACAGTCGGAAGAACTTGTAAAAGGCTGGGTCCCAAGCCGGGTTAGGTGAGGCTGCGTCCCTTTATGCCCTTAGGAACACAGGATTTGGCAAGGGGCGGAGAAGGGATCGCTTTGGCCTTGATGGTTCCGAATCCCCAAAATCTCTTTCTCTGAAAATTCTAGGCCAGTCTCCCCACCCCCCCATCACACACACACACATACATACATACATACACACGTGCATACATACATATACACATACACACGCGCACACACCACCCCTACTCTTTTTGTATAAGAAGAGAGCCAAAGTCTCAGTCCGTGCTGATCTGTCCAATCCCCCTCCAAGCGTGCCCCTTCTGACATCCGTGGCTCCCCCGACTGGGGACAGGGGACAGGGGACAAAGTTTGGCGTGGAGCGGGTTGGTGGTGGGAAGGCCCCCCAGTCCCCTCAATCCTTGCGACACCTCCCCCTCTGTCGCCCACCCCTTCTCGACAGATGGGGGAGGGAAGGGTCACAGTGAGGTCTCCACGCAGGAGCCGTGGCGGTGCAATGGCCGGTGACTGTGGCCTAAGCACCCCTCCTGCCGGTGGACTATGAGCACGGGAAAGTAGAGCGCGTCGTGGTAGGGTGGAGGAGGTCCCCCCTCTTCATCTTCTTCATCCTCATCGTCTTCGTCGCCGCCCACGCTGGCCTGGCTGGACAGGCGCGTCTGCTCGGTGGGGCAGCTGGCGTCGTTAACGCTCCCGCTCCGGCTCCTCCACAGGCAGCTCCGGCGGGAGCCGTAGAGGCGGCCCAGGGAGAAACGACTTCCGCCGCAGACCCCGCTGCCCCCTGGACCCCCGGCCCCGCCCGCACCCCGGGGACTGGCGCAGATGCTGAGTGCACTACGAGAGAAGATGGACGAGCTGCTGACGGCGCGCTGGCAGTGCTCGCAGCTGCGGCGGTAAGGGGCTGCCCCGGCGGCCCCCGAGCCACCCACGCCACCGTAGCGGCAGGAGGGAGCGTAGCCCCCGCCGGGTCCCCCGCCGCAGCGGGCTCCCAGCCCGGCCAGGTCCATCAGCACGGCCTCGGAATAGCTGGGCACCAGCTGCTGATTGGAGCGGATGTGCCACTCCAGCTCCGTGCTGTCCACCGTGTTGACCCGGGGCAGGCGATGGGTGAGCGGGGGCAGGGACTCGTCACCGCTCGGGGTGGAGCCGCCGCCACCCTCCAGCCCAAAGAGCTTCTCCACATGGTAATGAGCATATGCCGTGCGGTACTCGCTCAGCACCCTCAGCGGCCAGGACAGCGTGAGCAGGGCAGCTGCCCAGAAGGCCGACTGGCAGGCGTACCAGGGCGGGCGCGTCGGGTCGGGGAAGGCCACCATGTACTCGCGGAAGTCCACATTCTTCAGGTGCATGCCCTCACGCGCTTCCATGTAGTCGTCCAGCCCCTCGTTTTCTGCAAAGAAGCGTGCGCGCTGGCACAGGTACGCGTTCTCTGCCTCCACGCTGGCGAAGCTGAAGCACTTGGTGAAGCGCAATCTCGTGGCCGGCGCGCCCTCCAGCCCCACCAGTGCCTTGGACACGTCGCGGACTCCACAGCGAGCGTAGTCAAATTCAGCTTCAGCCACGTGGGTGTTCACACGCTCATGGTAGACCTGAAGCCATGAGGCGGAGTGGGGTGGGGAAGGTAGACGGGGAAAAAGATTGAAGTGAGCTTCAGAAGTTGGAGGCTCTATTCTCCTTCCTGCATGAGTCACTTCCCCCAGCTGGCCTTAGGATCCTTACAGGTAAAACAAGGAGGTCAGACCAGATGGTCCCTGAGACCTCTTCCAACTCTGATATTCTATAATCCTGATCTCCTTTCGTTCTATCCTCCATCCAAACTGGAGTCTATATGTTTTTGTCATTTCCCTATCCAACTCCAAGGATCGGCAGTGGATGAGTCCTTAACAGTGCTGTCCTTATGAAACTCTAGAACTCACCAACCCGGCACTTAAGGACTCTTCCCGCCCTGCCTTAGCCTTACTATCACACTCACAATATCCAAGAGCTCTCCAGTGAAACCACACAAATTTGCTTCCTGTTCCTGTCACTCGTGACATACTATGACCCATCCTTAACCCTGCCCTTCGCAGACCTTTCCACTGCTTTCCTCTGGCCTGCACTAAATTCCATCCCAGAAAGACTTTCCTGACTAAGCCTGATACATTCTGGTGTCTACACAGGGAATCCCTTCGGAGTTTAAGGCACCATAGTTTACATGTATTTCCTCGTTTCCCTGCCTTTTGGGTGCGAATAAGTTTTGGGGTTTTTTTGTGGATGTGTTCTCTCTGCAACTAGATAGTGAGCTCTGGGGAGTTGGGAAGAGTGACTGTGTTTCCTCTTTCAAATCAGAAGATCCCTGAGTGCACACATCCCCAACCCCATGAGAACAGGAGCATCTGAATTGTAGGAACTGTCTCCCTCCATTAGACTGGGTACTTTCTAATGTCTCACCATCAGATTAGGACTCCTCAAAGGGCAATGACTCACTATCAAAAAAGGAACTCTCAGATGGCAGTCTTTTCCCCCACCAGACTGGGAATGTAAGCACACTGAAGGAAGGAACTGTCATTTTTTTTATCTGCAGTACCTAACAGGGCATCTAGTACACTGTAGTTCCCTAACAAATTATGCTTGAAATTTAACTTCTGAGTTTCCACAGAATAGGATCTGTCTTCCCTCTAAGATTGGTAGCCTTCCAAGGGTAGGGACTGGATCATCAGACTGCAAAGTCTACTCAGGAGAACAGTGGTGTCTTCTCCTTTTCTGTAACCCCCAACATGTCCTAGTAGGGGGAAGTCATCGGAGGAAGTCTCTCAATGGGTCTGATAGGGCAGGCCCTATCACCACATCCAATGCTCGCTCCTCCCAGATCTCTCTCCTCCATCACTTTCCTGTTCTCCATTCCTGCCCTCCCCACAGCAATAGTGACCTTTCATTCCCTCCTGTATCAGCCTCCTCCCCTGAGTCTCCCTGAACCCTTACCTGCGTGGTAGTATAGGCATCCCCATTTCGGTAACGGGTGACCTGTCGGGTGCGGCGGACATAGTGGTAGCTGATGGCCTTCCACCAGATGCATGGAGTGGCCTGCTGCATGCGACCCACTCGCTCCCGCACACTGCCCACGTCCACACGATACTGCAGCTCGTGGCGGGCCTGGCAATGCCAGCATTCCACGAGGTAGACAGCATAGAGCATGAGCAGGAAAGCCAGAGGGATGTAGACATAGCCATTGGAGCAGGGACTGTCATGGTACATGAGGCTGTTGCCCTGGTAGGCGCTGCTGAAGGTGAGGCGAGTCACCGTAGTGACATGGCACCAGGCCACGGCCCCCAAGCAGCCGTACATGAGCAGCGACAGCAACAGGCACTTCCAGTGCGACTCACGGCAGAGGGACTTGGTGAAGGAGGGCTGCACTGGACGCTGCTGCTCAGGACGGAAGAAGAGAAGAGGGAAGAAAGAAGAAGGAAAAGGAGGGAAGAAGAGGAAAGGGAGGAACGGAAGAACACAGAAACAACGAAACCCCAAAACAAAAACACAAAAGGCAGCAGACAGATACAGAGAAAAGAGGAAGAAACAGATGCCCCTCCCCCCAAAAAAGAGACATAGAAGCAAAAAAAGAAGTATAGAGAAGAGAGAGAAACAACAACAGTAAAAAAGCAAGCAGCTCAGAAAGGGAGAAGAGTCCAGTTACAGATACAGACACAAGGAAAGACATGGAAATGGAAAGGGAGAAATAGAAATAGTGAGATGCAGAGAGAAACAGACCAAGAAGCCAGAAACAAAGTCACACACAGAGAAAGAAATCAAAGAAACATCAGCAAAAAGAAACAGACACAAAAACAGTCAAGAGGAGAGAGATAGAATAGCAAAGAGAGACAATGGCCAAAAAAAAAAAAAAAGGCAGACAAAAATGAAATGGGAGAGGCAGGAGAAAGAGGAAAAAAAACAGGAGAGAAATAATTAGCAATGTCTTCCTTGGTGTTCTCCCCACTCCAAGATGGGCACTGTGCCCATTCCCTTCCAGGTGCCCCAGACTGGAGGAAAAGGAAGAGGAATGGAAAAGGGGAAATCTTACTGCTCCATTACACACACACACACACATGCACACGCACACACACACACAGCAAATAGTCCAACCCTATTCTAGGTATTCCCACCCACCCCCAGATCCTCAGCTGATATAGTCCAGTCCTGAACACTGGGGAGCAGGCAAGGGGTCAATGAGTGAAGCTATACTCTGCACTAGTAGGTGATAGTAAACATTTCTCTTTCAAACCCTATTCCCTCTCCTAGATCCCTATGTTTCAACCTTCTCCCCTCCCCTGTATACTTTTACCAATACTGTCTCCTAATGTAGAGCAAGAGGGAGAAAACTTGGGGTCCTAAAGCAAATGAGAGCCCCAGAGAATAAGAACACAGATGAAGGAGTGGAGTTGTAGCCCCAGAGAACTAGGGAAACCAAAGAGAGCACAGGGAAAGAGCCAGAGAGGTGACTGGTGTAGGTGGGACATTCCTTTTCCAGGTGTTTGTTCTGTTCTCTATTTGTACTCAGTTTGTGCCCCATGCCTAGAATGGACCAGCCTACCCTTCTGCTTTGAAATTCCTCCTCTAAAAGCCAACTCCAGTACTGTCCCCTCCTCTAACAGTTCTCTCTACTCTTCCCCAATAAATACCCTTTTCTTCAAGGTTGGAAATGAGACTTTCTCATCAAAACTCATCTGGACCTGTCCTTTTCATTAACCATATTTTTGCCTTGAATTATGCTTAGCTGTGCACACATCCTTTCCAAACTATTAGAAGGCAAAACTCCTTGAGGGTAGGGACTGGGATTTCATCTTTTCATGCCCAGTACCTAACAGAGTAAGAGTACAAAGCTATAGATGCTTAAAAAAACAAACAAACAATATTTGCTGAATCGAATAAATGGATTGCCCCTTTTGCATTATCATGAATCTTAATTCATCTTGTGCTTAGGATCTCTCATCCTTTCTTATTAGGTAGTCCTTCCTGATGTCTAATCTGAATTCTCATTTCTGCTGGGATTCTCCTGCCCTCATTTGACTTCCTAGCATGATCTTGAAGTTCTAGCTAATGGAGGAGAGAGAAGAGGAGGAGAGAGTTTAGAGAAGGTCAGAACAAGAAGGGACATTCTAGGGAAAATAGGAAGAGCCAAGGAGAGCATGAAAAGAGGATGGCATAGAAGGATTCGGAAAGGGTGGGATGAATTTAGGCAAAATCTGGAATGAGAAAGAGCTCATACCTGAAATTAGAGATCTGGACATGGGGAAAGTGTGAGTGAGCATGTGTGTATAACCATGTGTGTATGTATGTATGTATGCATGTGCATGTGTGTTTCTGGGACCATATATTCTAAGAGGGTTGGATTCATGTTTTGTGCCTGAGTGCATAATTATATTGGCAGGTGTGTCCACACAGTTGTGTACAAATGTGTGTCTATCAGTGTATGTATGTGCAAGAATTAATATGCTTGTGTCTAGGAGGGTGGGGGCTGTTGTGGGTGTGTCTGTTTCTGCCTGTTTCTGCCTGTGACTGTGGATTAGACATTGGAAAGGGACATTGCTTGACCCCCTCATCTCCCTTGACCCCAAGCATAATTGTGGGGTTTATCCCTTCCCCCACCCCCACTGACCTGGCCTAAAACTCTCATTGACACAATACTGAGGTTTGGGGAGAAGCTCTCTGTCTCCAGGGCAATGGGAACATTGGGAAAGAGGGCTGCCTGCTCCCTCATATACAATTCTAAGGACCCTTTCGTGAGGTCCGGAGGGAATCTTCAGTCCTCATCTGTTATGTCCCCTTCCCTCCGAAGCACTGTCCAGGATAACCTGTTACCTAACCGAGTTCCCCAGTACATGACTCCTTCTCCGCTATACACCCATACAATCTTTCTTCCACTGCCACGGACCCCTCTGCCCCTTCCCTTCCCGAATGGAACCACTAACTCCAGATTATCCACCTGTCCTCCGCCCAAAACACACAGTCACTTTCCACTCGCTGTACTTCAGCCCCATTAGAGAATCCCCGCCCATTTGCCCCTCCCCCTCCCCAGGACCCCCCCAGAACCCCGCCCCTTGCCGCTGCCCCCTTCTCAATACCACGGACAGCTCTTGAGGGGGGATGGGAAGGGGGGGCGCGGATGTGCAGGGCTGCGGCTGCAGCCGGTCGGGCTGAGGGCAAGTGGGGGGGTGGGGGGCGGAGAGGGCCGCGCTGCGGCGGAATGGGCAGAGGGGCAGAAATCAGGGTCAGGTCAGATCCTAGCAGACCACGTCAAGGTCCTGGGAAAGAAGGGGGACGTGGGGAGAAGTGGCATTCTGGAGCACGGCTGAACTCTATAGGGAGCGGGAGGGCTTGGGGTGGGAAAGATGGAGAGGGACTTGGACATGGTCCCTCAGAGGATGCGAAAAGAGGTGTGCTGGGGGAGCAGGGGGCACGGGGATGGTTCTCACCTCCTCTCGGGCGGTGCCCTCCGCCGCCGCCGCCGCCTCCTCCAGGGGCCCGGGGCCGCCACCGCCGCAGCCGCCGCCGCTGCCGCTCTCTCCTGCAGCCGAGCCGGGGGGAGACATGGCGCAGGGTGGGGGGCGCGGAGCTCGGAGCCTCCCTGGGGGCCACCGGGGGCCGGGGGCATCCTGTGCTGGCCTGGAGGTAGGGGGAAGGGGGGCGGGAGGGGGCGGGGCCCTGGCTGCTCCCCACCCCCCCGCGGGGGGTGGAGAGGGAGCCGGTGGAGGGCTCTGGGGTTGGAGAGGCCGGGTTGGGGAGGGAAAGGCACTGGGGGATGTGGGATGGGACCGAGGGTAAGGGCTGGGGGAGGCCGGACCGGGGCGGAGGGGCCGGAACCGGGGGCAAGTGTCACCTTGAGGCCCTCCCGGCGCCGCTCCGCCTCCCTCCCGCTCCCGCCGCCGCCTTTTGTCTGAGCCGGGAGCCCGAGCCAGTGCGCCCCCCCTCTTCCTCCCAGCGCAGCTGAGCCCCGCCTCCGCCCCCCCCAACTCCGCCTCCCCCAAAGTCCCACCTAATAATTACCCCTAGTAAAGACGAGATGCGACAGAGGGGGATCCCAAACCCCAGTCCTCTGCACCAGGCAACCCTGCCCACAGTCCCTCTTTTCTCTGGTCCCCTTCTCCCAGCATGAGAAAGCCTTCTCCTTTGCAGCAACCCTTCTCCCCACTGACCTGAGTTTTCATGAGAATAGGTAGAGGTCACCCCCCTCCTCTGTATCCCTAAAGGTTCTTGAAGATTTGAATGGATAAAGATCAGGAGGGGAGAAAAAGAGTAGGAATGGGGTGGTTGGGAATCAAATTGAAAAGAGACTAGGAGGCACTCTATACGCAAAGGATAGAACGCCAAAGTCACACTGTTGGTAGACACCCTAGAGAACATATCCCCGGCACTGGATCCTAATATAGGGGTGACCAACTAAGCGTGTACACAAATACCTCTTGTTTTTCCTTCATTTCTGCAAGTTCATAGGTCAAGGTGGGAGTGCAGGCAGGTGAAATGAGGGGAAAATAACTCAGAATCGCTTGAGACCCTAGATATTCTGACTCTCCAGGAATATTCCTGGCCCTGTGAGGATACTACCAAGGAGGGTGGTATCCAAACAGTTCAAGCTGGTCTTCACTTTTCTATTCTCCCCCAGTCTTCCTCTCTCATTGCCTTGGAGCTTGGATGATGAGCAAATTCAGACTCTTAGTAGCTGAATGCTCTTGGACTAGTCCCTTCCCCTCTACAGGACTCAGTTTCTTCATCTGTAAAATGAGATGGTTGAAGTAGATGGTCTCTGAGACCCCTCTCAGCTGCAACATTTCCAGTTACCTGGGAGAGATCAGGTTTTCACTAAGGCAGCCTTTTAGAATCTTAGACCAACTTGGTATCTTTGGCCTTCCCAAGGTCAACTAACCCAGCTTCCTGCCGTTAGACTGGCCTGGCCCAGTATAAATACAGAAAGATTGTGGGCTAATGAGAGAGGAGAGAGGGAGGGCTGGTGTAGGAGCTGGAAGAGATTAACATGGGTACCTTGTTCCAATGTCCTTCACCCCAGTACCTCTAAAGAGATCCTTCCTCACATCCAACCTCACTCTCTGCTGTTCCACTTTCAGTCCATTCTAGCCTGTCCAAGCCTAACTGGGCATGGAGATGGCAATCCTGACTAACCCTATACTAGGGCTATCTCATATATTAGTCTCTAGGAGACTTGAACTCCATGTTTGTCATCAGTAATAGCTCCATCTGCCTCCTTCCCTACTGTCTTCTCTTCTCCAGTTCAGTGGGGTCCAGGGTTGGAATATGGCTTGAGGACAGACATTCTGGGTGCCTGTTCTCTAACTTCTGACTGCCTAAAAGACAAGAGTACTCTCTCTTCTGCCATTCCCAACCCATCACCCCACAGCCTCAGGAAGGAGGAGGATGGGGTAGGGGGTTCTGGTTAGAGCTGCCTCTAGGACCTGCTGACCAACTGGTTGTCATGACAACTGGCGTGCAGCTCATGGAGAAGCTAGATGGGGTAGGCGGAGGTATATATGGTGGTGGTGGGGAATTAAGGGACTGGAAAACAAATGAGGGAAAGGCTACAAAGGACTGGCAAAATCGGAGATCTGGGGAATGAGACTCCTGTGGGAGGCATCAGAGTTCCCCCTGCCCACTAAACTTTCTCTAGCCAATATTATGACTTGAGAAGAGGGTCTCCTCTCTCCCCCCTTCTCTGGTGACACCCCCCAGCTTAAAAAAAGATTGGTCCCTTAGCCTGGTTTTCTATAGAAATTCAAGGCTCCTAAGCTGAGAAGACAGAGGGTGGCTCTATGCTGACCTCATGTGGTCAGAGATGAGGGCTCCAGCATTTGGATTCTGTCCTCTAGATGTATTCTCTTTGAATGAAGAAAATGAACACTGCTCAGTCCTGGTTTGTTGTGTCTGTCAACAGAGGCCAAGGATCTTTGGACAACTGCGGAGGGCTTAAAATCTCCCAGCTACAGTGTATATGTGTTTGGGGGGAGGAAGTGAGAGGGAGGCAGACTGGAATAGAAAGGGTAAAATGATATTGGAATAAAATACCTGGCTTGGAGTCTCAGCTCTTCCACTTGAGATGTGTGACTAGGTGAGTCCCTTAATGTCTCTGAGTCTCATTTTCCTCATCTGTGGAATTGATACAATGACTTTTGACCATGACATAGGGAATAGATGGTAGATTCTGGAATCATAAAGACCTGGGTTCAAATCCAACCTCTGAAACATGGCAGCCATTTGACCTTGTGCAAGTCACCTAATCTCTCTATATCCTAGGTTAAACATGAATTATCTATCTGCTTTGAAGGATAGAAGGACAGAATTTCCAAATCCTGAGTTCCCAACATTGATGAAATCACTGGTCCAGAACCTTCCCCCCGCAATAAATATTTGTACTTTCTACCTCAAAAAGTTGTTGTGATCATCAAATGAGATTATTGATTTAAAACTTAGAGGTCAAATAGCAAAAACATCCCACAATGAAACAGTAATGTATACCAAAGCGCTTAGCAAACAATAAAATGCTATAGAAATGGAAAGTATTAATAACAAGGCTGAAACTGAAGTGACACATTTGTACACCCCTGGGCAGGATTTAAAAATTATATTCCCCAAATGTTACTATCCACCAGAAGCTTTGGGCCTTTACTGTAATATGTAACTTGATTTATCACCAAAAAAATACCTCCTCAAGATAGAGAACAGGATTTTCTGGAATTAAAAAAGATGTGCATTTATACAAAGTCATCTTAAACTATCATTGTCTCCCTCTCCTCACCCCATGGGAATGGGGCCATTCTCCCAACCTTAATGGAATATGGCATCAGGCAGGGGAGCCAGACCTCCATTCAGCCATAGCTTTCCTTGAATCTCACGAGGAAACATCTCATGATGGGTTCTGATCTCAATGCTTCACATTGCAGCCTTAGTCCACCAACACCAAAGCTTTTTCATCCATGAGAATCCCCTCTATATACTGCATAATTCATCCCTTCCTTCTAGCTCTAATTAGAATGATGAGGGAGAAATCACTCAAAGGTCAAAGCAATTAATGTACCTTCTACATATGGGATTTCCTGATTCCTCCCAAAATACCTTTAGTTTATTTTGTGGATATATGATCTATGTGCCTGCTTTTCTATATGCTGTCTCCCCAGTAGAACTGTTAAGATCCTTGAGGTCAGTGACTGCTGTCTTTGCATCTCCATTGCCTAGCCCAGTGCTTATCCAATGATAGGTGCTTAATAAATGTTTACCTAATGGTTTTCTTCTCACTGTGGATGAAAGAAGGTCTGGGTCAGGGTTTGTCAGGAGGGGACCATCCCCCAAGGGATAATTCCTAGGGATAAGAAGAAGAAGAAAGGGAAGAGGCTGATTTCTAGTACTAGAGTTAGGACAATAGATGAGTATTTCTTATCTAAAAGACTATAACTCTAGTAAGATCAATCTACAATTTCTCTGGTCTCAGAGATAAGGAAAGGAGGCTGAGTGCTGAGGGTAGTGTGCTAAATGCTAGTATGAAACCAAGTACCAAGGACATAAAATACATACTGGAGTAGGGTAGCCAAGTGGTGGTCATAGGGGCTAAGTGATGATATGAGGCTAAAAGCTAGAGATGGAGTACAAGTTTGGGGGATGATAGTAAGGGTAAGGGATTGGAGTTAAGTGATAAGAATGGAAGAGAAGGACTGGGAATGGAAGCTCAGTTCTAGGGAAAGAGCTAAGCAGCTGGAGGAAGGTGCTAAATTGGGGGAAGCTGAGGCATTGTTTCCCCTTACCCCTCATTCAGAGTTCTATGCAGAGGCATTAGAAGAATTCTGACTCCTGGGGCAAATTCAGTTTGGAGAAGGGTCTGAGGAGACCCACCCCTGAGAGCAGTTGAAGTAATCTGGAGAAAGAGGCTCTGGAGTATGAAGAGGTCGAGGAAGTGGGAGGTCTGAATGTTTGAAGAAGACAGGGAAAGGGGAGGACAAAGTCTGTACGTCAGGCACTGAACTTCTTGAGGATGGAGGGAAAAGTAACCCAATGGTCCACAGATGAGTCCAATAATCTGGGATGAGTGAAATTAATTTGAAAGATTGATAAGAGGAGAGGCAAGGTCTGAAAATGGCAGTGGAAGGAAAGAAGTATGCCAGTTTCCCTGCTGTCACTGTGTGTCAGAGTATGTGAAACATAAAGCAGCCAGCAACAGAGAGGGTACCAAGAATTGAGATATCTTTAGGAAAAAAAGATAGGATCTTCTTCCTTTCTATGCGGAAGTGGGGGAAATATTGTGTGGAATATTGCACATACTGTCAGACAAGACCAATGTGTTAGTTTGATTAACTTTGGGGATTTTAAAAATATTTGTTATGAAAAAGGAAGCCCTAGGGAAGGAGGAAGGAGGTATATGTTTGGAAATTAAGATGATATAAAAAGAGTATCAATAAAAAGGTAATTCCCTAAATGAGGAAGCTAGGTTTCAGTGAGTGTCAGGAGATGGGAGAAATGTGTGTGAAAGAAAAGATCTAGGATGAAATGGAGATTTTAAAAAATAATAGTGACTCTCAGGGTCTAGGGAGAACTCAGACTGAGATGGATTTAATAGGGATGTGGAACCTGCAGCCTTGAGACCACATATGGCCCTCTAGGTCCTCAAGTGCAGCCCTTTGACCAAATCCAAACTTGTGAAGACAAAGAGCCACACTTGAGGACCTAGAGGGCACATGTGGTCTCAGGGCTGCAGGTTCCCAACCCCTGGTGAGGATAACAATATGGGGGAGTTAGCTGAGGAAAGAGGTTCTTCAGAGGTAGCAGAAATAAGACAAGTAGGCCCCAAGAGGGAAAATTTTTAACACGGAATGAGTCTCAGCCTTGGAGGGAAAAGTGTGGCCCATCAACCTTCTTATTTGCCCTCTTCTGGGACAGCCTTCTCCCAAGAGCCAGAAGGGGGCAGGAGCTGGTGATCTCTAGATCTACAATGAGGAGAAAGTCATACCTCCTACCTAGACATTGCCATCTGTGCAAAGCTCTGACTTCTTGACCTAGTAGGGCCCTGTCTCAGAGCCTCAGTTATTTCCCCCATCCTCTTTCAGATAAATGACCTCTTTAAATGTAAAAATATGTGTAACACCTGTAGACCTCCCACCTCCATGGAAAGGTATGTTGGGAGTTTTTTCTCACATATCTTCATTCAAGTGTATCACAGTTTTTAAATGATTCATTTTTATGCTTATTTATGTAGAGACATCTCAACTGGGGAAAAAATGCACGTTAGGAAAATACAAGTAGATGCATACTCGTGATACTGGGGGAAGACGTCCCAAGGGAGCAAAGCAGGGGCATCCCCTTATGGATTCTATTTTGAGAACTGGTGTCTAAAACACAAGTTTCCCCTACCTCCAACTAGACAAATGTCCCTAACCCTCAAAACTATCAGACTAAAGAAGAACAGAGAAGGGGCTAGAAAGAAACAGAAAGAGGGAGTGACAAAGGAAAAGCTATAGAGAACTACTCAAGCTTCCTACTCTAGATTGAGGAGATGAAAAAGGTTGGTTTGCTCTTTGAGGGCAGAATCTTACTTATAGACTCTCCATAAACATGTAAGTAAATCAATATAGTCTCTGAAAGATCAGGGACCACCTCTTATCTGCTCTTTGTGTCTCCTCCATTTCTCAGCACAGTGTTCTCTGTACACAGATATTTAATAAAGTTTGCTCAGTGAATGAATAAAAAGGCTGAGGCCTGGGTTCTGGAGTGGATGAACAGTACACCACAATCACAGAGGATGCTCTCCAGGGATGAGTGATACAGCCTTCGATATGGAATGATTATGACTTCTCCAAAGTGGGGACCCAGAGCAAATGCCTATGTATTAAATTGTCTCTGTCCAGGGTGCATCCCTAGCATACAGTAAAACTTTTAAAGAAGGGAAGCAAGAGCAGAGACATGAAAGACTGGGGTACTTTTTTCTTCAGGCTAAGAATCTATGTCGGAAGATGGGGGAGGAGAGTCATTCCTGGGCAAGAGAATAACATTCCCAGCTTCGAGGAAGTCTAGAACATTTCCACCTGGTTTGACTGGTTTAGGTTTGTTTTCATCGTGTTAAGGAATGGAGATAGATTTATTGAATCACCCTTAACATTGGCTTTGATGCCTTATTCTCCTACCATCAATCAATCAACGAGCATTTTTATTAAGCTGCTCTAGGAGCTAGGAATCTAAGCATAAAGAACACAATCCACACCCCCAATGAGCTTGCGCAAGCACCATGAGAAGTAGGGACCCCATCTCATCCACACTCTATCTCCCACAGTACACAGATCAGTTGCTCGATCAACATTTATTGTCATGTGCTGTGTTGCTTAGGAGAGGGTGTTCCTAGGAGCCTAGGTGTTCCCAGGATGTTCCTGGGAGCCCTGCCATTCTTCTGTTGCGTCCTGGGGGCGGAGCTTAGGTGAGACGGGGCGTGTCCAGGGGGTGGGGCGTACCTGGGGCGGGGCGTTCCTAGCCAAGGGCGTTGCTGTCGGCGGAGCTTGTGTGGGGCGGGCCCCACGCAGGTCTCGGGCGCTGCCAATGAGTCCATTCGGGGCGGAGCTGGGGCCGGAGCCGGCGGTCTCAGAAGCAGGAAAGGGAAAACGAAGGTATCCCCAGGCTCGTAGCACTCGCAGCCGCCGCCATCCCGCTCTCCTTGTCCTAGCTACGCGCATCCAGCCTAGAGCCCAGCATCCACCTATCTCTCTCCGGAGCCTCCCTGGCCGGGGAACGAGCCTCACTCCTCCCTGGCCGGGGAACGAGCTTCCCTTGCAACGGCAGAGCCCGCAGCCTGGGAAGGAGGCCTCGGGGAGCATCCAGGCCCAAGGCGAGCGGCATCCGAGCGAGCCCGGGCATCGCCTCCCTGCATTCGGAGAGGGAGCGTAGCCCACAGCGGGGGCGCAAGCCATGTCGGAGCCCGGGAAGGGGCCGGACGAGCCCGACGAGGGCCAGTACGACTCGGGCATCGAGTCCTGGCGCTCGCTGCGCTCCCTGCCCGAGCCGCCCCTCACCTCGGGGCCCCCTGACGGCTGCCCCCCGCCTCGGAGCGGGACCCGGCCCCCTTCAGGGACCAAGGAGGACCTGAAGGAGGAAGATGGGGAGCGGATGGACTCCGCCTACGGCTCTTCTTCGCTCACCGAGACTTTGCCCCCGCTGGGGGCCCCTGAGGCCGTCGAGGGCGGGGAACCCCGCGAGCAGGAGGTCGGTGTGGGACCGCTCAGCCCGCAGCAGCTGGAGGCGCTCACCTACATCTCTGAGGATGGAGACACGTGAGTCTGGGGTCCTGATGACCACCGCTATGCCTGTCCCCCAGGAGGTCCTCCCCTAAGGGGACAACCCAGTGTTTCTCCAAAAAGCAAAGAGTCACTGAAGTGGGAGGGGGGTGCTTACTGTCCCCAAGGCCCGTTGGTGACCCAACACCCTAGACTTAAGAGCTGCGCCCTTCTGGTCTCTCTGCCTCCAGCCCAGATCTTAGAACCTGGCATGGCCCATCCACTAGTGTCCATGGGTTAGGGGGGCAGATCAGGCTGAGCTGGCTGGCCAACATCTGCTTCTCCCAAGACTGTACAGCAGTTTCATTGACAGAGCCCCATGAAAAACTCCACCAACCAACCTTAGAGATAATACGGCACTATTGGTTAAGAAGAATGAATCAGTTGACCTGGTTCTTTCTGTGTTGGGGAGGGGGTGAGAAGGAGGAGTCCCTGCTTGTTTAATATCTAGAATTACTCCCCTCCCCCAACCTCTAGAAACCCCAGACTCAGGAAGTAAAGCTTCCCAGGATTTGAATGAGGGGACAGAGAGGAAGGATTATAGAAGTAGGAGTTTCCAAGTACTAGGGAGAAGGGGGCTGGGCCTCGGGAGACTGAGAGGGGATAGAGGCCCTTGGAGGGCAAAGATCGGGGTTGAGGGATGTGCGTCAGGGGGGAGGGGGGACAACCCCTTCACATCAGATAGACCAGGGCAAGGTCTAGCCTTGTTACTGCCACTTCTCCTTAGGTTGAGAAAGGGGAAGTCAGGGATGAGGTCAGTGTTCTGCACTCCCCCTCCCACCCTCAAACCTCCTTCTATCAAGCCCAGGTGCTGTTTGGGAGTATAAACTATGTACGTGTGAAGGTCTGGTGGGAATGGGGAGGAAGGACAATTGTTTGCCTGTGAGGGGAGAGTTAAGCTGTCTGGGGAGAGAGTGCTTGCCCCATCCTCTTTCTTTGAGATTAGGGGATTTTTAGGCCTAACATTCTTTCTTTGGCCTGGGGTCCAGGAGAAGTAGGATTGGCTGGGGTGTAAGGCAAAGTGTGTTTAATTAGGGGTAGGGGTTGGGGTTGGAGATGCTGCCCCACCCCCTCCAACTTCCAGATTCAGTTAACCTTTATTAAGTGTCTACTAAAAGCAAAGCACCCTGATAGATTCTTAGGGTCACAACATGCATAAAGGTAACCCAGCTCCTGCCCTCAGGCAAAGAGTAGGGTGGGAGTAGGCAGCAAACTATACGTAAGTGGCTACTAGAATAAGGGAGAGGCCCATTTGTTTTAATTCTTCTTTGCAACATGACTAATGTGAAAATGTGCTTAATTAGAATGTATGTGTAGAGCTGATGTAAGATTGCATGCTGTCTTGGGGAGGCAGGGAGGGGGAGAAAATTTAAAACTTATGGAAGTGATTGTTGAAAACTGAAAACAAATAAACTAATTATTAAAAAAAAAGAATAAGGGAGAGGCTAATAAGAGAAAAGTATGATCAGTGCTAAGAAGAAATTTGAGGATTGGGAGATCCTACTTGCTCCTGGCCTGGAGGCCACCCACATGCCTGAAAACTGGTGGTCTTGTCTAGGCCTGAGTTCACTTCTGTCTAGTCTGAATAGCACTGCACCAGATATCTCCAGGTCCCCTACACCCTAAACCTTTGAGGTTACCCCTTAGGCATTCACTGGGCAAATATCTTACACTGTTTCAAAGGGTGTGGATAATATCCATGCAGTTGGAGGAAGAGGAATAAACTTAAAATAACATATAGGATTAAAAGTCAGATTACTGGAATGAGAGCATGGGACCAATTTCTGGGCTTTTCAGAAGCATCGAAGAAGGAAGAAAACAGGATAAAGACGTTAGCGTGCAGGCCTAGGTGATGAGAATTCTGGGTTTGTTCCCCAGAGGGCTTCCCCTAATGGAGTTGTCAGTCAGGGGAGGGTGGGGGGAGAAGGGGAGGGTACTTCCCCTCAGAGGTGTCTAGGGTAGGGGAGGTATGAGAAGTGGGAAAAGAGGAAGTCAGAGGAAGGGAGATGAGGAAAGGAGGGAGGTGGCTTCTGGAATGTGACCCAGAGAGCACAGCTCAGAGCAGAAAGGGGATTTCCAGAGCCTGCTCCTCCTCCCAGGACTGTCCCAGCCCCAGCCCCAGCCCTCCCTCCCTGCTATCAGACTGAGCCCTGACCCCAGCCTTGGCTCTCTCTGTACCCATCTACCTTGATCACCCGCCCCAGCTGTTCTGGTCCAAACCATCCCCACCCCCTTCCTTCCACTTCTCCTTTCCCAGCTGTTAGGGGGGAAACCCCAGTCCATGGGACTTTCCCTCCCATCTGTCTCTCCCCCCGCCCTTGTTATCCTCTCCCATAGTAGGAGGGTGGGCTAAGCCAAGACTTAGACCACCACTCCATGTTCCTTCAAATAGACCATCTGCCCTCTGCCTCTATGGGTCTGGTAATGTCAGGTGTCCAACCTCAAGGGTAGGAGGAGCAATCATGGGCAAACAAGTCAGGTTGTCACCTAGGCAACCTAAACACCTAGTATCTGTACCAGGCACCAGTAGACTTGATCCTCCAGCTGTGGAAGTAGACACTCTCTAATTAGTGAACAGGGAGTTCCCTCAGTGGGCATCCCTTATCCCCTTCTTGTCTCTGGGGATGATATATGTGGCCCTCTGAGGAAGGTGGGATGAAGTTAATGCTTCTTTCTTGTCTCTTCTACTTTCTGGGGTGGAGTAATAATATTAGGGTAGCAATGGTCCTGGAAACCCCCTTTCCCCTTTTCACTTTGGTTATGAGTTGACTCACAGGGGCAACTTTAGGAGCAGAGACCTAAAGGTCAAGGTAGGGCAAGAGGGGAGTCAAATCAGTTTTCACCCTGACCCCAACCCTCCAGAATCCCTTAAGGAGGATGGGGAAATCCATTCTCTCCCATCTATTTCCTCTCTCAGACTTTCACTTCCGGCCCCTACCTGTTGAATAGTTGTTCCACAGATTCCTGGCCCATCCTCTGACACTCACTCCTGCCCTCTGCCTTCCCTCCCCTCAGGCTATTACACCTGGCTGTGATCCACGAGGCTCCTACAGTGCTTCGCTGCTGCCTAGCTCTGCTGCCCCAGGAAGTCTTGGACATACAAAATGACCTTTTTCAGGTGGGTAGATGAAGCATGAAGACTGTGCAAGGGCACCACCCTATCCCCCCCCCAGCCAAGCAGAGCAGCTTCGCTGGTTCTTCTCCCATGAAAACCTGAGGCCATGGCCTGATTGTTCATTCTATGAGCTTTTATTAAGCCCTAACTATCCTCTGGCACTGTACACCAGTCTTTGGCCTCAAGGAGATCATGTTATATTGGAAAGAAACAACATGAACTCAGGCAGGCTAGGGACTGTCCCTGCAAGGGTGAAGAGACTACCTTTCCCAGTGCAGTAAGACATCTCCCCTTCCACCTTAAGGTAGTGCCTCACCTTGTCCAGTAGTCTATGTGGTTGGAGGCAAAGCACGTTCTATATATTAACTCGTTTGATCCTCACAACAACCCTCTGAGGCAGGTGCTGTTCTTATCCCCATTTTACAGATGAGAAAACTGGCCCAGATAGCCACAGGTTATGAGACTTGCCCAGAGACCTATAATTAGTAAGTTCCTGAGACAGGATTTGAACCTAGACCTTCCTGGTTCCAAGGCCAGTTTTGCATTCATGAGGCTACAGCTACCTCTTGTACCTAGAAAAGTAGATATAAAATATAGAACAAGAAGGATTTCTTTGAGGAGGTATCTAGTATCTGGGTGTGGGGAGGGGATAGATGGTGGTGGAAATCAAGGTAGGCTTCCTGTAGGAGGAAGGAACTTAAACTGAGTTTTGAAGGATGCTAGGGATTTTGTGAGGATTTTTTATTTATTTTATGAGCAAGATAGATGGTTCAATGGATACAGAGTCCTGGAGCTGGAGTCAGAAAGACCTGAGTTTAAATCCAGTCACAAACACTTATTAGTTGTGTGACCCTGGGCAACTCACTTAACCTCTATTTGCTTTAATCCACTGGAGAAGGAAATGACAAACCACTCCAGTGGTTTGGGGTAGTTAGGTAGAGCCATAGGCCTGGAGTCAGGAAGATCTGAGTTCAAATCCAACCTCAAACACTTACTAGCTGTGTTACCCTGGGTAAATCACTTAACCTCTGTTTGTCTTAATCTAGTGGAGAAGGAAATGGCAAATCATTCCAGTATCTTTGCCAAGAAAACTCCATGGACAGTGTGACCCACAGAGTCAGGAAAAGTCAGATAGGACTGAACAACAACAAGAGATTTTTATAAGAAGGAGAGGCACATAAGGAAAGTGTACTTCCCCAGTTTTGGGTGACAGTATAGACAAAAGGCATAGAGACAGATGGGTGACAGCAAATAAAAAGTTTGGCTCTCGAAAGACAGTACTATACAATAAACCTGGAAAGCTAGGCCAGAAAAATTCAAAATGAAAAAAATTCCAGTGCAGAAAGGCAGAGATAGTCAATGCATCCTTCTCAGATCATAATGCAATAAAAATTATATGTAATCAAAGGTCATGGAAAGATAAACCAAAAATTAATTGGAAACTAAATAATCTAATCCTGAAGAATGAGCGGGTTAAACCACAAATCATAGAAATAATCAACAACTTCACTCAAGAGAATGACAGTAATGGGACAACCTACCAAATCTTATGGGATGCTGCAAAAGCAGTGCTTAGGGGTCGTTTCATGTCATCGAACGCCTACCTGAATAACATAGAGAAAGAGGAGATCAACGACCTGGGCATGCAGCTGAAAAAGCTAGAAAAAGAACAAATTGAAAATCTCCGAGTAAATACCAAATTAGAAATACTGAAAACCAAAGGAGAGATTAATAAAAAGGAAATTAAGAAAACTATTGAACTAACAAAATGAAAAAAAAGTGGGTTAAAGCCTAATTGTGACAGTAATTAAAGTTTGTATTTTATCCTATAGCACAGGGAGTAAGGCAGTGCTGTAGCTTCTTGAGCATCAGACTTATAATTCAGATGTATTAAGGTGGCTGCCTTGAGGACCGACTCCTTCCTTATCAACAAAATAGGGATAATTGCAGCACCTTCCTTCCAGGGTAGCTGTGAGGATCAAAGGGGATATTTGTATGGAGAGGAGATTGTTCTTGTTTCCTTTGCCTTACTAATGTCTAGGGGGGCCTGTTCTCCCTACAAGCTCATAATCCTAGTCATCCATAGGGAGGGAATATCCAGTGTTGCCTTCAGGAAA
Organism: Notamacropus eugenii; assembly: GCF_028372415.1. Taxonomy (NCBI): domain Eukaryota; kingdom Metazoa; phylum Chordata; class Mammalia; order Diprotodontia; family Macropodidae; genus Notamacropus; species Notamacropus eugenii. The sequence continues at coordinate 107,755,326 of NC_092873.1, read as the reverse complement.
GGAGTAATATGCTCCATAGTGTATGCTAACTGTCCTTTGAGGCTTGGTCTCCTGGAGGTTGGAGGTTGAAATGGGGCCTTTGAGCTGGGCTGTCTTTACAATCCAGACTCAAGCTCTCACTAGTTTCTCCTTTCTGAACTTCAGTTTCATTAACCCATGTATAAAGCCAAGACACTTATACCTAAATTACCTCAGGAGGCTTTGGACACAATTGGAGTGAGAACTTGACCTCCAACCCTCTGCCCTCTTCCTACCTAGGCCTGGCTTGTCTTGCACCTTCTCATTTGTATGTCCACATTACACAGAGTGCCATTCCCCTGTCCTTGGTAATAATAACAATAGCTAACATTTATATAGGATCTACAATGTGCCAGACAAGTGCTTTACAAATATCTATCTCCTTTGATTCTCATATCAACCCTGGGAGGTTATTATTCCAATTGTGTAGATGAGGAAACTGAGGCAAACAGAGGTCAGAGATTTGTCCCCAGGATCACACAGCTAGTAAGTGTCTGATGAACTCAGGTCTTCCTGATTCCAGGTCCAGGGCTCTATCCATTGGACCACTTAGCTACACCTAAACTGCTGGAGTGGTTTGCCATTTTTTTTTCCAGTGAATTATGGCAAATAGAGGTTAAATGATCAGGTCACACAGCTAGTAAGGATTTGCAGCTGGATTTGAATTCATCTTCCTGACTCCAGTCCCAGGGCTCTATCCACTGCACTACTTAGCTTCCTTCTCAGTGTTCTAGACAATTCTCAGAAAATGAATTATAGGGGCAGCTAAAAGACTCAGTAGATAAGAGTACCAGCCTGGAGTCAGGAAGCCCTGAGTTCAAATCCAACCTCAGACACTTACTATCTGTTTGACCCTGGGCAAGTCACTTAACCCCCATTGCCTTGAAAAACAAACAAACAAACAAAAAGTTGTAAAGAAAATATGAATCTGCACTGATCGAGGAAGTTTCCTTCCCAAGTAGGTCACTCTACCAATGCAATCCCAGTGTAGTCCCTCTCTGTCCCTTGTATCTCCCTGGGTTGTTGTGAAAAGTTCTTTGTAAATAACATATGTGTATGGTAACACTGAGGTTAATTTGTCCTCACTCCTGCCCCAGTCTCCAGGGGAAACCCATAAGTAAGGTTTTGATGAAGCTTTTATGGAAAAGAATAGATAATATAGTAACTTGACCTCTGAGAATGAAAAGGGGAAATTCTGGGGGATCTAAGTATTGCCCAGAGGCAGGGGATTAGAGAGAATAACGTCCCTAACACCTCCCTCCCCCACCTCTCTTTCCCTAATCTGATGCCTATAGACAGCCCTGCACTTGGCAGTATACTTGGACCAGCCTAGCACAGTCCAGGCCCTAGTGCAGAAAGGAGCAAGCCGGACGCTGCAGGACAGGCATGGGGACACGGCCCTACACCTGGCCTGTCAACACCAGCACCTGGACTGCGCCCGCCACCTCCTGGAAGCAGCCCCTGAGCAAGGTCGGAGCCAACACCATCATCCGGAGCTCCGGCTACAAAACTGGCAAGGTAACATAATGAATCTGCTGAAGGGGGGGTACCATTGAGGTGGGATGGGGTGATGACTCACTTGTGAAAGGAGACAGACAGGGAGGAAACAGAAAGCTGAAAACAGGAATACTTGGCTTCCACAAGCACTTACTACGGCACCTGGGCAAAGCATTTTAACCTCCCGCAGCTTCAGTTTCCTCATCTGTAAAATAGGGATGAAATACCTACTTCACGCTGTTGTTGTGAGGCGCAAATAGCATCAGTAAAGTCCTTTGCAAACCTTAAAGCATTGTTGTTATCATGGTTATGATTCCCCATATCCTTCTAACATGATGGAGGTGATAACTTGACGCCCCCCTTTCCTTCCTACTCAGGCTTGGCTTGTCTACACCTTGCTACTTTGCAGAGAAATCGGCAGCTAATGGAATTACTTCTTCAGAACGGAGCGGACATTGACATCCAGGTGAGGGAGCCAGGCCCATCTCCTTCTCCAGTCAGTCTTAGACTCATTTGAGTATCCATAATACCCAGAAAGTTCCCTCTTTCCTCAGTGGCTCCAAGGAGAAAGCTGTAGTAGAGAGATGGGGGCAAGGTTGGGGAGGGGAGCCCTCTACTCTGGAAAGTTGAGGAGGATGAGGCTTGTAGCCCTTGGGAGGGGTAAATGTAATGAGTTCCTCTCCTGGCTGTCCTCTGGACATTTTCTACCACCCCTTCCTTTTATGTGTCTCCCCTGTTGCAATGTAAATTCCTTAAGAGCAGACCCTCTTTTACCTTTTATTTATACTCTCAGTGCTTTGCCCATAGTAAGTGCTTAATGAAAGCTAGTTGACCAACTAACTGATCAATAATGTCTGTAATCCCCATTAGGAGGGCACCAGTGGAAAGACAGCCCTTCACCTGGCCGTGGAGACACAAGACAGGGCATTGGTGCGGTTCCTGCTTCGGGCAGGGGCTCGGGTAGATGCCAGAATGCACAATGGCTGTACTCCCCTCCACCTGGCTGCTGGGCGCCACCTGTCGGGAATTGCTGCCACTCTGTGCCAGGCGGGTGCTGACTCCTTGCTCCGGAATGTGGAAGATGAGACACCACAGGACCTAGCTGAAGATGTAAGTACAGTTCCTCTCCCTCTCCATACCCCTAGAACACTGAACTAGGAGGAAGAAGGCCTGGGTTCTTGTCTCCACTCTTGTCTGAGTGTGCCTCACTTTTCTCTATTATAAAATGAAGGAACTGGACCAGGTGATCCCTAATGTCTCTTCTGGGTCTGGCCTTATGCATGTGCTTTATGAACCTTAGCCCATAGGGGCTGCCCATGGGGTAGCATGGCTATTGGTCAGTTTCTTGATTTCACTCAAAAACCCCCAAGAATCCTTCCTGAAAAGGAATTGGGAAGTAGCTTCTGGATTCCTGCCCACTCCAATAGACTCTGGGAATTCCATCTTCTTGACCTATTTGTGCTTTCCCCACCCCCACCCTGCCTCCTGTTTCCCCTAGCCCTCTAACCTCCCTGTCTCTCTCTTCTCTCCCTCCAGCCGCTCACTCTCCTGCCCTTTGATGACCTGAAGATTTCTGGGAAGCCACTGTTATGTACTGACTGAAGCCAGGCCTGGGCTCTTATAGCCTCCTTCCTCAACCCAACCTCCTCAACTAGGCACTGCCCACACTCCAGCTCACAAGGGTGATCAGCAGCTGCTCTGCGCCTTTCACTGTCTTCATTGTCCTACCACAGAAGGGGTTGTTGTGGGTGCAAGGGCCACTGAGAGATGGGATTGGAGGCTACAGGCTGAGCAGCATCTTTATGAGCTGAGAGAACTCAGGATCCCAAGGAACGGACAAAGAAACTATACCACAGAGGCAGTTTGGGAGGAAATTAACTTTCTTAGACTCAGTCATCACAGGAAGGAGGACAGAGATGCTTGCAACAGCAGGGGTCCTCTCTCCCCTTTACAAATATGGAACCAGAGACTTGACCCATGCTGGTTTACCTAGGAGCTGTAGCCCTGTTACTGGGAACACTTCCAGAGCAAGCCTGAAGCAAGTGGCTGAGGAAAGTGGATGTGGAATCACCAGGAGTTGGTCCTGTAGGAAAACCTCATCTTGTTGCAGAGGATTAGTAGGAAATAGTTGTTTAAGGGACTTCTGTGAGAGAAACACTGGACTGTATTTTGAGAAAGAAGAATGACATGACACTAAAAAAAGCAGAGTGTTTTAACTGTTTTTCCCCCATCTCCTTCTCTCTCAATTTTTAAAAATATTTTCTCACCAAATCAGATGACAGGTCAGAAGGCTCAGGGAATAATCCCAGATAGAAAAGGGAAGTGAAAATAGAAAGGGATGGAGAGAGCCCCATGGTGTAATGGAAAGAGCGATGGATTTGGGGTCAGGGGTCCTGGGTTCCAATCCAAGTTCTGCCACAGTGAATGATGTTGGACAAGCCCCTTCACCTCTCTGAGCCTCAGTTTCTTCATCTGTCAAACTGAAGGAGTTGAACTGGATGACATCTAAGGTCCTTCCCAGCTCTAAAGTTTCTGACCCTTTGACTGACTGACAATCAGCTGACCAGCCCTCTTCACTCTTCCTCCTGTCCCTTCCCTCCCACTCTGTCTTTGCAGCCTAAACACTTTGTCCAGCACATTGGGACTGTGGGAAAAGAACAGAAAGAGGGAAAGAGTGCCCGTGCCCTTCACTATCCAAGCAGGGCAACAGTATTATTAAAGAGGGCATCTGGTGGCAGAGAGGGCACAGGGCTGAACCTCAGTTCAAATCCTGCCTCAGATACTGACTGTGTGATGGTCTGCCTCAGTTCCCTCATCTGTAAAATGGGGATAATAATAGCACCTACTTTGCTGGGTTGTAGTTGAGGATCAAAGGAGATAATTTGTGTATAAAGTGCTTGACACAGGACCTGGCTCATAGTAGGTGCTTATGTAAATGCTTGTTTCCTTCCCCTCTAACTTACAGATGAAGAAACAGGCTCAGAAGAAATGACTTGGCCAAGCTCCCAAGGGTCGTCTGGCATCCCAGCTGGTTTATTCCACTGAGGCATGACTCTACAAGAAGGGGGGAGGGGGACATGTGCAGGTGTGTGCAGCTTTGTAGTCAGGGAGTCAGTAAACATGCATGAAGTGCCTACTGGGCGCAGAGCCCTGGGATCATGAAGGGAGTGCTGCCCTCAGCGGGGTTACAATGTTACCAAGGAGACATTGACAAATATCTCAGTACCAGAGCACACACAAGCCGGGAAGAGGCTAGGATTCTGCGGAAGGTGGGCTTTTATCTGGGACCCGGGAACGTGCCCGGGGGTGGGGAGACGAAGGATCCGTGTAGAGGCCTGTGGCCAGCGCAGCACGTGGGGCCTGGAAGTAACTGAGACGTCTTGTAGACCAACTTCCTCATTTTATAAAAAGAAATTGAAGTGGAAGGAGAGAAACGTTTCATGCCTCTCGGGAACAATGGGTGGAGGGGGGGGAGTCGAGTTGCAAGAAAGCGATCTCGGGGCGCCCGGGAGACTGCAGGCCTGGTAATGCAGAAGGGGGCTGTAAACTTCCAGGGACAGTGGAAGATTCGGGCTCTCTTGAAGGCGCTTGGGAGCTGAAGCTCTCCGCTGTGACCACGAGGTGGCGCTGCGGGACGGAGCCGGCTCAGGGGCTGGAGCTCCGGGGTAGAGCGGGAGGGGGTGCAGCCTGGGCAGAGGCCGACTCAGGAGCTGCACGGGATCTTCTCCGAGGCCCGGAGCCGAAGCTCCCCCATAGGTCACGAGGGGGCGCTGCGAGTTAGGGTCCCGGTGGGGCGCCCGAGGCTGCATTCCCCCTCCCAGCCGTCGGGCGGCGCTGCAGCGGGGGGCGGCGCCCGCTCGGGGCTGTGTTGCGTGGCAGGAGCCGGAGGAGCCCCGGGAGGCGGGGAGGCTAGTGGCTGACACTTCCGGCAGCCGCTCCAACCTAGGGGAGGAGGAAGCGGCGGCGGCGGCAGCTCCCCGGGAACCTCAGAATCCTCCCCCTCTCCCTCCCCCCTCCCCCGCGTGCCCCGGATTCCCCTCCCCCTTCCCCCCGCGGCGGCCCCGACCATGGAACGCAGGTGAGCACGAGCGGCCGGGCCCCCCACGTGACCCACCCCCTCATCCTCCACGTGACCGCCCTCGGAACGGAGCGGGCGAGGAGGAAGCCGAGGGGGGGCGGTTGAGGATGAGGATGGAGATAAAGAGGGCGAGAGGAGCCGGGCTGAGGATGGGCGGCGGCCAGGTCGTTGCCACGGGGCCGCTCGGTGAGCCCGAGCCGGGAACAGAGGGGGGATTGTGTAGCCCGAGGGGCGGGCCCATCCCTGGGGACAGGGAAGGAGGGGCGGCCTCCCCAGCCCCAAAGAGAGCACCTTTGTTCAGGCCGCGGGGGGAGGCTCTTTGGGGGGCTCCCATCCCCCCTGCTGAATAGAACCCGCGTGGGAGCCCAGGGAGAGCCAAGGGTGGGCAGCCCCCTCTCACCCATCAGGGCTGCCCCCGGGCGTTCGGGGGGGGTGCGGGGGTCACGGGAAGAGCCCCCACGGATTCACACGTCTTTGACCCTGCAGGTGGTGGGCGGCCTGGGTGCTGGTCACCTTCCCCGCCCTGGGAATGGGAGGGGAGGCTCCGGAGGCTGCCCCGGAGCACTGGACCGAGTTCTGGTTCGTCCGATTCCTAGTGAATGCTGCTGGCTACGCTAGCCTCCTGGTGCCGGGCTACTTGCTGGTCCAGTACTTCAAGAGAAGGAATTACCTAGAGACAGGTGTGTGTGTGAGAAAAGACTTGGAGGCCTGCGACAGGGGCCTGGAGCAGGGGGTTGTTTGGGAGAGGGGAGACGGTGACAGCGATCCTGACCCTGCTCAACCCCTTCCCCAGGCCGGGGCCTTTGCTTCCCCGTCATTCGGGATTGCGTTTTTGGCAATGAGCTCAAGCCTTTGGACGAACCCCCAGCAGCTCCCCGACCGGAGCTGGCAGAAACCACCAGAACTCGACAGCTCCTCAAACTGCTGTTCTGTACTGGGGGGCTTCAGGTAGGTCGATTCCACTCTTTGCAGCATGAAGGGGCTGATTGCTTGGCTACTAACCAGTAGTAAGCTGGCTGTGCCAGTAGGATGGGCTCAAAGCCCCTGGATGGTGTGTACTCGTATCAGACTGGGGTATAGACACCAACAAGGTGGGGTTAGGAAGAAGGGAGACACTGATTCCTATAGCAGGTACTATGTGATAGGCATTGCTCTGACTGGTCGGTATGTATTAAAATCTTTGATCCTCAGCTACAACCCTGCAAAGTAGAGAACTACTATTATGCCCATCTTGCAGTTGAGGAAACTGAGGCAGACGGTCACACAGCTAGCCAGTGTCTGAGGCAGGATTGGAACTGCCTCCAAGTTCAGCCCTGTGCCCTCTCTGCCACCATCTGCCCTCTCTAATAATACTGTTGCCCTGCTTGGATAGTGAAGGGCACGGGTACTCTTTCCCACTTTCTGTTCTTTTCCCACAGTCCCAGTGTGCTGGACAAGGTGTTTAAGCTGCAAAGACAGAGTGGGAGGGAAGGGACAGGAGGAAGAGTGAGGAGGGCTGGTCAGCTCATTGTCAGTGAGAGGGTCAGAGACTTTAGAGCTGGGAAGGACCTTAGATGTCATCCAGTCCAACTCCTTCAGTTTGACATGTGAAGAAACTGAGACCCAGAGAGGTGAAGGGGCTTGTCCAGCATCACTCACTGTGGCAGAACTTGGATTGGAACCCAGGACCCCTGACCCCAAATCATTCTTTCTATATCACCATGGTGTTATGAGTAGTGGGTTTATTTATCTGCCCCTTCTCCTTAGTAATCTATGCTTTAGACTGTAAAGTTGGGCTATGGGGTGAGCGTTTCTGTAGCTTGTCAGTCAACTTGCCTTTGTTAAATGCCTGCGATGTGCCAGACACTGTGCTAAGTGCTGGAATTGGAAGGTAAAAGATACTTCCTGTTTTCAAGGAGTTCCCAGTCTAATAGGAGAGACAACACGCAAACAAACGATGTATAAACTCTATACAGAATAAATTGGGAGATAATCAACACCCTCAGGATGCTAGACTTAAGAGGGATCAGGAAAGGTTTCTTGTAGAAGATGGCAGAATTTTGACCAGGACTTGAAAGAAGGCAGGAGGACACAGGGGAGGGAGAACGCTCCAGATATGGGTGATAGGCTATGAAAATTCCCCACGTTGGGTGGGGCAGATTCTTATTTGACAACAGCAAGGAAGCCAGTATTACAGAGCAAGTGGAGGAGTATGAGGTGAAAAGGAACTTGACAGTTTATGAAGGGTTCTGAATGCTAAACAAAGTATTTGATATTCAATTCTGTAGGACGTAGGGATGCACTAAAGTATATTGAAGGGGATGATGTGGTCAATCAAACCTACACTTTAAGATCAGTTTGGCAGCTAAGTGGATGATAGACTGGAGTGGGACAGATTTGAAGCAAGGTGTTCATGAGGGCCTGCACTAGGGTGGTGGCAGTGTCAGAGGAGAGAACAAGCCGATGAGATCATAAAGTGAAATAAAGGGAGACGAGGACACAGTGTAGAGCCCTAGAGGACACCTACCACTAGTGCACATGACTTAGTGATCCTGCACAGGAGGCTGGGAAGAAACAGGCAGGAGGAAGAACTAGGAGAGTGATGTCATGAAGACCTAGAGAGGAGACTCAAGAGGGAGACCCCATGGATGGCAGGCAGAATACCTAGATTCTGTCAACGCTCTATTTTGTGACCTCAGGGCAGTCAGTGTTTAGAATAGAGGTGGGCATGATCCCTGTCCTCTCTGCCCAGCATAGCTGGGTTGTGTTAGATAATAGACATATATGTCTATTTCAGAAGTACTCTAAATTGCTTACCTGTACTCATTAACGTCTGTTTGACTTGGGGATAAAGGAGTGTGTGTGTGCGTGTGTGTGCGTGCATGTGTGTGTGCGTGCGTGCATGTGTGCATGTGTGTGTGTGTACACACAGGTACGTACACTCCCTCTCTGTATAGAATCCCTATATTGACAAATTACAGCATTATGATCTCACCTTTATCAAGGCAGACTAGGCAGGCTTAAGCATTTGTATAACTCTTTGAAGAATCAAAAGTCACATGCAGGTTTTAAGTGAGATACACAAAATTGGAAATAATAGAGGCCAAAGTCACGGAATCACAATAACCAAGCAGTGACTGGAACATTCTCAGAGTAAGTCCTGCAGGTGGAGCTTGTGCTTTTCCAGTTTCCCATAATCCCTCAGGGTAGCAGTGGCTAGGCTACCTGTTGTCCTTTGTAGTCATGCAGGGCTATCTGGAAGCACAACCAAAGAACGCAGGCTTAGAGTTGATTCTACGTGTCAGTTAATTTCTGACTTGAATGGGAATGACTGTCTAGTCCCTGTAAGCATGTATATAACGGAGTGGACTCTAAAGCAAGAGATAATTGTGTTTTAATAGTGGTATTGACTTTTCTCTGGAAAGGGAGAATTGTTACCTGTTTTGCCTCCTAGACTTAACTCACCTCTTTTCTCTCTGTATCTTTCTCCCTCCTTTTGCCTGCTTCTTCCAGTCCACTCTGTTAATGGGTTCCTAACTTCTCTCTCCCATTTCTCCCAGGCATCATACCTGACTTGGGGTGTACTACAAGAGCGAGTAATGACACGAAACTATGGGGCTACAGATAAAATACCTGGAGAGCGTTTCACTGACTCCCAGTTCCTGGTGCTGATGAACAGAGTGCTAGCACTGACGGTGGCTGGCCTGTGTTGTGTGCTCTGCAAACAGCCCCGGCATGGGGCACCCATGTACCGGTACTCCTTTGCCAGTCTCTCCAACATCCTTAGCAGCTGGTGCCAGTATGAGGCCCTCAAGTTTGTCAGCTTTCCCACACAGGTGCTGGCAAAGGCCTCCAAAGTGATCCCTGTAATGCTAATGGGAAAACTGGTATCCCATCGCAGCTATGAGCACTGGGAATACCTGACTGCTGGCCTCATTTCTATTGGGGTAAGCATGTTCCTGCTGTCCAATGGGCCTGAGCACTATTTTTCCCCAGCCACCACGCTCTCAGGCTTCATCCTGCTTGCTGGCTACATCCTTTTTGACAGCTTTACCTCAAACTGGCAAGATGCCCTATTTGCTTACAAGATGTCCTCAGTGCAGATGATGTTTGGGGTCAACCTCTTTTCTTGCCTCCTCACAGTGGGCTCACTGATACAGCAAGGGGCTCTGGTAGAGGCAATGAGGTTCATGGGGCGACATGGAGAGTTTGCTGCCCACGCCCTGTTGCTATCCATCTGTTCAGCCTTTGGTCAACTCTTCATTTTCTACACCATTGGGCAGTTTGGTGCTGCCACTTTCACTATTATCATGACCCTGCGTCAGGCTTTTGCTATTTTTCTCTCTTGTCTCATTTATGACCATACAGTCACCGTGGTAGGAGGTCTGGGCATGGCTGTTGTGTTTTTTGCCCTCTTTCTTCGAGTGTATGCCAAAGGGCGCCTGAAACAGCGGGGGAAGAAGGTACCTCCAAATGAGGCTCCAATACAAAAGGTCTGAGACACGAGAAAATAGTGTTTAGGAAGAAGTAGCCCTTTATTTTGGATTTTCTTCCTTTTATGTCTGGAGAACAGTGTTTCTTCTAAGGTCACACACCAGCTCCTGCAAACATTGGGGTCTGGGGGCAACCTCCACCTTTGCCTTAAGAATCATGAGTCCTGATTTCAAGGTACTGGTTTTCTTATGAACCCAGCCCTCCCCATCCTACTCAGTATTCAGTTTGTTAAAACTGCTTACCCCCTGCTGACCGGTTTCTACTGTTTTCTCCATTCCTCTGTAGTGCCAGGCCAGCACAACCGTATCATCTAGCTCTGGCTCTAATTAATCCTTCCTGACCCTTGAGAGCTATGTATTCCTTCCCTGGTGAGAAAAGCACAAGGGTTCTAAGTTGCTACTGGTCCCCAGTGGGGGTGGAGGAAGGCTGCTGGAGATGGCCTCACCGAACCTTTTTTACAAGCTCTCCTTATTGGGCCAAGCCCAAGTTTCGGTACTTCAAAATGTAACTTTTACTCAATTAAAAAATGCTGCAAGGGGGATGGACCCTGTGTATGCATTGGGAATAGGGTGGGAGCATATGGTTAAGGGTGGGGACCAGCCTACCAGTCATCCCAGTCACAACCTCACTGCCAAGCAGACCTGTATGATCCGTTTCCGCAAACTGCCAACAACAAACTTGAATTTTGGTGATTGTGGGTAAATATATATATATATTAAATCTTTCCAGGAGAAATAAACTCAGGTTTCAAGTAATAGTGGGGTCTTCCCTTTCTTAATATCTCTTCCCACCCCCAAAAAGGTTTATTTGCCCAGTAAATCAAGTGCATTAGGCTGCAAGAGTTCCGTGTAAAAACTGCATTCTCTTTATTCTGCATACTTTAATTTCAGAACAAAATAAACATTAACAGCCCACAATACACAACATCCTACTCCCCAGATCAGGAGAGGGGAACAGGGACCCTGTAAACCCTGCCCTAATACACTGGAAAACAGGAGGAAAAAAAAAACCACTAGACATTGGCAGATGGAGCCAGGCAAAGACAGGGCCTCTACTGCTGCTGTGGGAAAACACAGGGAACTATACAGAGGGTGGGTGGGTGGGGGTGTGATGCAGAGGTTTGTCTAATCCACCTCCTCCATGCGGGATGCATCTTCATCTCCTTCAAGTGGGGGGATCTCATCAGGAACAGCAGCACTAGGTTCTTCTGCTGTCACCTCATCCTCATCAATGCCTGAGGATAAAAAGGTTAGATGATACATACCATGTATTGAACAAATTTTCTAACCCTCAACAGTGCCACATTTTTTCTGAGCCACCTACCAGGAAGGATCCAAAGGGCAATAACAAGATTAGTGATCCATCCTTTGCTTCAGTACCTCCAGTAAAAAAGGCAGCCACCCCCATCCCCCTTTGTTAAGATTTCACCTGCCTTAATATAGTTAGCCTGCAAAGTTTACAACATGCAAAAAAGAAATTTAACTAACTCCTGATTTTCAGATGAGGAAATGGGCTGACAAATGACCTGTCCTGGACTTGTCTGAGCTCACATCTCCCTCAATGTAGGCCCACTATGGCCCTTCCATCTATCTTTTCAGACTGTCATGGCCCCAACAAGAACATCATACTCACCGAGACCTAGCTTAATCATGCGGTAAATTCTATTTGAGTGAGTCTGAGGATCTTCAAGGGAGAAACCTGAAGACAGCAGAGCTGTCTCAAAAAGCAGCACCACCAGGTCTTTCACAGCCTTGTCATTCTTGTCAGCCTCAGCCTTCTGCCTGAGAGTCTCCACAATGGGGTGATCTGGGTTTATTTCCAGGTGCTTCTTGGCCATCATGTAACCCATTGTGGAGTTGTCTCTCAATGCCTGGGCCTTCATGATGCGTTCCATGTTGGCTGTCCAGCCATATGTGCTAGTCACAATGCAACAGGGTGAAGACACCAGCCGATTGGAGATTGTCACCTAGGAACATTGTTAAATTTGATTTCCAAGTAGTAGCCCCTACTGAATATAGAATGGGCCACATAAACAGCACACTCATAACACTACTGTCTATTTTACACTAAACTATGAAATGATTTTCTTCCCAGCATGCATGCACACACTCTCAAGCTATTAGCTACATTGACTCCCCCTAAAAGACATAAATCTAGGATAAAATAGTAAAAGGTCATTTCCCCAAGACTCATAAGAATCCAACCATTTTAAAAAATCCATTATTCCCAAATTTCACTTACTTTTTCAACCTTCTTATCTAGAATTTCCTTCATTAGCTTGCATAAGTTCTCAAATTTTGCCTTGCTTTCTTCCATTTTTTTCTTTTCTTCTTCATCCTCTGGAAGTTCTAGCCCTTCCTTAGTAACAGAGACAAGGGTCTTCCCATCAAATTCCTTTAGCTGCTGCACACAGTACTCATCAATGGGCTCTGTCATGTATACTACTTCAAAACCACGTTTCCGTACCCGTTCCACAAAAGCAGAATTGGCCACTTGTTCTTTGCTCTCACCTGTGCAAGTTAAAAGCAGTTAGTGACCAGAATATGATGGCCAATGTCAGGACACCCTATTGTGCCAATATCCCTAATACCACCAAAGCCTAAGCTGGAAAGATCCAATTTCAGCTTACCAGTGATATAGTAGATGCATTTCTGGGTTTCCTTCATTCTGGAAACATATTCAGACAAGGAAGTCATCTCATCTCCTGACTGAGAAGTATGATAACGCAACAGTTCGGATAGACGGCGTCTGTTGGTTGAGTCCTCATGGATTCCAAGCTTTGGAAAGAAAAGACATCACATATACATGTTAGTATAGGCTCAGCTAAGACCAGTGTTCTGTCATACTTCAGACAAGTATTCCAAAACCTACAAAGGAAAGTTATCTAACAACCTAGAGGTGCTCACCTTCAGGTTTTTTGAGAAGGCCTCATAAAACTTTTTGTAATTCTCTTTGTCTTCTGCCAGTTCAGAGAAGAGCTCTAGACACTTCTTGACAATGTTCTTACGAATGACCTTCAAGATCTTACTCTGCTGCAGCATCTCTCTGGAAATGTTGAGAGGCAAATCTTCAGAGTCCACCACACCTCGAATAAAATCTAGGAGAAAAAGGATAAAAATAACCCATCACCATGTTAGAAAATAATCGGTTTTTGCTTACACATGTCTAAAATGTTAGAATCTTCACAAAGCAAATAGTAAGCCCATTAAACGAATATTGCAAATAGGAACACTTACTAAGATACTCAGGAATAAGCTCATCACAACTGTCCATGATGAATACACGCCGTACGTACAGCTTAATGTTGTTCTTCTTCTTTTTGTTTTCAAAGAGATCAAAAGGAGCCCGACGGGGGATGAAGAGCAGAGCTCTGAATTCCAGCTGACCTTCCACGGAGAAATGCTAAGGAGGCAAAGAACAATTTTTCTCACCCTTAGTTCAGAAAACTGCTGCCTAGAGTTCAACATTTCTCCAAGGAGAAAAACCCTGCAAGATGACACTTCACAGAGACCCAAGACATAGTGTCAAGTATGACTGCTGAAAGTTCTACTAATATTCCAATAGAAAATCGAAAACAGCTCTTTAATGCAGTCAAGTCCATTTTGCATTTCATCTTGTCTGCACCAAATGTTATTGCCTTTCCCCTCTTACACTTTGGCCCTCAAGATTTTCATACCTTTACTGCCAAGTGATCTTCCCAATCGTTGGTGAGGCTCTTATAAAACTCGCCATACTCTTCTTGGCTGATGTCATCAGGGTTCCGTGTCCAGATGGGCTTAGTCTTGTTCAGCTCTTCCTGATCAATGTATTTCTCCTTGATCTTCTTGGTTTTCTTCTTCTTGTCCTTGCCTTCGTCTTCTTCATCAGATCCCACATCTTCAATCTTGGGCTTCTCCTCATCTTTGGCTGGTTCTTCCTCCTCCTTCTCTTTGTCTTCCTCTGTCTCATCATCGCTGATCTCCTTCTCCCGTTCCTTCTCCAACTAAGGGCAGCCAAAAACAAACAGTTCAGTTTGAATTAGGTCTGCATAGACTTATAAGCAAAAGTAATCTCAATGATTAAATTAAAAATAGCAGTCATCCCCTACGACTAACATAACTCATGTTGAGAAAGAATAAGAAAGAATATACACAAAGTGGTAGTTTATACTCACATAAAGTGTGATGGGATAGCCAATGAATTGAGAGTGCTTCTTTACAACCTCCTTGACCCGCCTTTCTTCCAGATACTCTGTCTGGTCTTCTTTCAGGTGTAAGATCACCTTGGTGCCCCTGCCAATAGGCTCACCTGAAACAAGAACCAGTGTCACATTAGTTGGAATAAGAACAAGGCCAAAACAAGCCTCTTAAGTTTCTTAACCTACATGTTTCAATTCAAAGAAATTTTAACCCACGTGAAGACAAACTAAGCTACATACATACCATGGTCAGCACGGACTGTGAAAGAGCCACCAGCAGAAGATTCCCAGGCATACTGTTCATCATCATTGTGCTTGGTGATAACAACTACCTTCTCTGCCACCAAGTAAGCAGAATAGAAACCCACACCAAATTGACCAATCATGGATATGTCTGCTCCAGCCTACATGAAATAACAAGGAGATATTGGAGATACAGAGGAAAAAAAGGTTCACATCAAGGAACCCTAGTGACAAATACAAGTATGCAGATGTCATACCTGCAAAGCCTCCATGAAAGCTTTGGTGCCAGATTTGGCAATGGTTCCCAAGTTATTGATCAAATCAGCTTTTGTCATGCCAATGCCAGTGTCTACCAAAGTCAGAGTACGCTCCTGAGGATTTGGGATGATGTCAATCTTTAGCTCTTTACCACTGTCCAATTTGGAAGGATCTGTCAGACTCTCATAGCGGATCTTGTCCAGCGCCTAGGAGAAAGAATACAACTCTATTAGCTATCCCTTTATCTTCTCTATAATTCAGAGTTTTCTAGCTTTCCACCTCTTTCTAAACACCATGAGTGTCGACTACTTGTACTACTTGTACTGTGCTCTTCAATTAGAATGATATTCACAGACTTGCTTAACCAAGACAGCTTTCTTTCAACCTATGATGCAAAAATCTCATAACCCCCTCTGTGGGGAGGAGTGACAACAGAAAACCTGATTAAGACCACCACCCTCCTCCTATTCCCTCCCCAGGTTACCATATTATCATCAATAGTAACACTTACATCAGAGGCATTGGAAATAATCTCTCGAAGAAAGATTTCCTTATTAGAATAAAAGGTGTTGATAATCAAGGACATAAGCTGGGCAATCTCTGCCTGGAAGGCAAAGGTCTCCACCTCCTCCTCTCCATGCTGTACTTCCTCAGGCATCTTTAAACATAAAAGGGTACAGTTAATCTAGAGTCTAATATCTGACCTCCCCCACAAGAATTATCTGAGAAAAACCAGTGACTCCTACCCAGATGCCAGGTTCAGTTAACTCAACAATTAAGCAGTCAAAAAACAACCCAAACACCAGACTTGGTTGTTTTGAGTCAGTTCAAGGACCCAGAGATGAAAAGCAAATGCCCTGTAGACTTTGAAATATTGGAGAAACGCTTCTATACTCTCCAGAAATCACTGAAGTCCAGTAACTTTTGACATCTGGGGGTAGAAACGACCTTTAAAGATTTCATTATTGCTTTTTAACAGCCTAGAATGTCTACTGCTGATGTTTTGGGGAAAAAAGCCCCCAGCTGAGATTCCCCAGAAAGAGAAATCCAATGGAAGTCTCTCCAACTCGGTTTAAAAAGGCACGCTAATTAATTAATAGGCTTCCCCGCCATTAAACATCCTCAATTCACACTACAATGGAAGCCCTTCAGCACCACTCCACCAGAGGCACCCGCCAAGCAGTGAAGCCCGCATCAGCATCCCCGGAGCCTAGCGCAGCGCTCGGGGCGGGGCCTGCCTGCCTCGTGCCGAGTAACACTAGGTAACAAATGGACGGGCAGCGGCCCCCGCATGGGGGAGGGGGAGGCCCACCAGGATAACGGCCAGGTCTAGCGCAAGGGATGACAAAGGATGCGGACAAAGAGCCAGTGTCCGCGCCTGCAACCCCGCTGAGTGAAACACGGCACCGCGGGGAGGGAGGAGTTCCCGCCTGGGGCCGATCCTCTAGGTCGGGAGGAGGAGACACCCCACCGCCTAAGGGGCACGATGTCCCCGCCATCCCCGCTTGGGGGCTCCGGCGCCATCCCAGCATCCGGGCACCTGGGCGGGGCGCGCGGCTCCAGAAGCTTCCAGAAGAATCTGGGCCCCAACGCGAAGGGAGGGGGGAGGGAGTCCCGGGAATGTTCCAGAACCTGCTCCTCCCTTCTCGAACCACCTCCCCCGCGGCCCCGCGGGCCCCCCCCCCAACGCGCTACTGAAAAATGCGGCCATGATGGCCAGGGAAAGTGGAGCACGGAAAGATACCTAGAGGACCGAGACAGTGATGCAACCGAAAAGCAAAGATGAAACCTGGCGAAGGACTCGCCCCCCCACCCCGGTGCTGAGTCACCCCAGCCTGCTCCCCCACACGCGCGCCGAATGCCCCTCTCGCTCCCCGTAGCCGCCGGAAGTGGAGGTGCGAGCCCAACATGGCAGCGTCCCGTGGGGACCGGCGCGGCCACCACGTGCTAACCCTAACCCCCCGGGAACGCTGCTGCCGACCAACCGGCCCCCGCGCGGCTGTCACTCCCTGCCCGAACCCTCCCTGAGGCTAGGAAGAAGAAAAGAGGCTGGGGGAGGGGAATAGCCTTACTCAGAAAAACCGAAGTCTGAACGGTCGGCGGGGATGGGGGGGGGGCATTAAAACCTTTGTGGGTAATAATATGAGAAAAAAGGCAGAGTAGAAAAGGAAGATAAGAGGTATTAGACGGGAATGTAGCGAATACGTCACCTTGAGCGATGGCAGACAAGCAGGCCGGGTCAGAGAAGGGCTGAGTCCAGCGGCTACGCACACCTCGCACCGTGAGGAGCTTGGCACAAGAGAAGCTGCCGGCCGCCCCCACCCGCCCTATATATTGGCAGCGCACCGATAGCGTCGGAGCTTCCCAGGCGAATCCCTCCGCCTTAAAGGGGCCGCCTCACAGACCGCGCACCTGCAGCCTCCGAGGGCGCCGCCGGCCTTCTCCTGCAGCTTCTCCCGGCCCCCCCTCCTTCTTTCCACATTGTACGCACATACAGATTATAGAAACGAAACTACTGGAATAGGCAGGAACCTTCTTTAGGGATCACGTTTATTTTACACATGAGGTCACTGAGGCCCAAGGTCACCCCGTTCGTACGAGTTTTGTCTGGCGGTTCGTGGTTTCCCACCCGTGAACCTGCCAGCTCCCAGAAAGCTCCCCGAGCCGTCGGCCCTGACCCTCAGCCGAGGCTTAACAAAGGTTCACCGATGGACTCACTGACGTAACCGGTGAACGGTCAGGACGGGGGCAGGGGCGGGGGCAGCCTCTCCAGCCGCACGGGGACGGAGCCAGGGGCTGGGGCGGGGCTGGGGGTCGCGAGACCCTCGCCGCGATCTGCCTTGGGGAGAGATGCTGGGACCTTGCCTGCGACAAGCGGCCACCCTCCAAGCTAGTGTCACCCTCCCCCCCACCTCGAGGAGGAGGGCTAAGCCACGAGGTAGCCTCGCTCTCCTGCCCTCGGGACCTACGTGGGGGAGAGGACAAACCGGGGTCGCGCAGAACAGCCCGGGGGCTTTTTCTGAACCGGTTTTGAGCGGCTGGGAGGGGTACACGTGGAGTGGCAGGGAGGTCAGGGCAGAGCTATGTCTCTGAAGGGTGGGGGGGCTCCCCGCAAAAGAGGTGGCCCCCACAAGGTAGGAGGGCAGTAAAGCCCAAGCTGGTTCCCCATCCCCACCCCCCCGCTCCAGCCCACGGGCAGAATGGGCTGGGGGAAGGGCGAGCTCTCCGGGACTCTTTGCCAAGGAGCTCGGCGGCGGAAGCCGAGCCTTTCTGCAGTGCGGCGGCATTTCCAGCAGTTTCCACGCCTGTCTAGTCGCATTCCCCGCCCCCTCTCCTTCCCCCCCCACTCCCGCACGCCGCCCCCCCACCTCCTCCCCTCCCTCCTCCTCCTCCCTCCCCCCCCACTGGGCCTGAGCTCTTCGTGCAGCGAGCCAAGGCGCCAATGCGGGCCTGGACCGGCCGCGGACTCATCCCCCGCATCCCCCGCATCCCCCGCATCCCCCGCATCCCTCCTGCGGCGTCCCCACTGCGCTCCATTTTCTATACCCCAGCCCCGGTCAAGTGCTTTGCCCGGCGCTCGGTCACACAGTAGGCGCATAATACATGCTTGTACCTCCCCTCCCCCTCTTCTCCCATTCCCTTTCCTGTAACCTCAATATCCAGAGTCCCATCCAGTGCCCCTCCCACGACTGGCCATCCCCACTGGAGGAACATTAGAGCAAGCCCCTCCCCGCGCCCCCCACCCCGACCCAACAACCCCCTTCTCCTCCACTACCCCTGAGGCTCCCACAGAGGGAGGGGGCCGGGGGCAGCGGGCTGAGCCGGGAGGGCTAATGGAGGGGAAGCTGCCAAGGTCCTGGGCGCCCCAGGGGCCCGGGGAAGCAGGGCGCACGTTGGGCCCAGCCCGTGTGCGGTGAGGTGCGCGGTATCTGCAGAGTCACCGCACACACGCGCACACTGGCACCCGCCCGTGGGGTCCACCTCGGCGGGCAGGCTAGGGCCAGGATTAAGAGATTTTGGAGAACGATCTGAGAAACCCCAAGGACGTTCCCGGGCTGCTTCTCCTGTACTGCCCCTAGATGCACAAGTCTGTGTGCAGCGAGTTCCCCAGCTCCCGACAGACAGGTGGGGGGTGGGGCAGAATTCAAGGCGGGGTACGGGGCTCAAACCGAGTCGAGGCAGGGCGCATCTATTAGATGTGCCAGACGTGGTGCCAAGTGTGGGGGATGCAAAGAAAGGAGAAAAGCCAACCCCGATCTCTCCCCCAGGGAGCCAGCTGCCACTCTAACGGGTCAATGAACAGGTGTATCAAGGCAGGGTGACTTCAGCCGGGAAGGCTCTAGGAATGGGGGATCCACCAGCTAGGGGATTGTGCTGCTGAGGTTTTCATCCGAAGGAAACCCAGAAAGGTAAGAGTTAGGAGGAGAGCATTCCAGGAATGCCAGACAGGTCCAGGAGACGGAGTGCAGTGGTGGCATGGGTAGAGCACTGGGCTTGGAATGGTCGGAAAGGTTCATCAGGTCTGGCCTCAGACACTTCACTCTGTTTGCCTCAGTTTCCTCATCTGTCAAATGAGCTGGAGAAGAAAATGGCAAACCCCTCCAGCATCATTGCCAAGAAGACCCCAGATAGGGTCATGAAGAGTCAGATATGATGAAAGTGACTGGACAATAGCAATCTCCTGTGTGAGCAAGGAGGGCAGTGTGGCTGAATCATTGAATTTGTGGAGGGAAGTAAGGTGTAAGAAGACTGGGAAGGTAGAAAGTGGCCAGTTTATGAGGAGCTTTAAAAGTAAAAGTACTTTATATTTTATCCTGGAGGTAGTGAAGTCATAGAGATCCAGGGATTCTGGAGGCTTCCTGGAGGGAAGCCACTGGAGCATGGTCAAACCTGCACTTTAGAAACCTGACTTTGGCAGGTGGATGTGGGATGGATGGAGTGGGAGGAGAGGAGGCAGAGAGACCAGTTTAGAAGATTATAGCTTTAATAGTAATTATAATAATAATAGGATTACACAAGTATCTGAGCAAGGTTTGACCTCTCAGGTCTTCCAAAGACAGGCCTGATAACCATAGGTCAGTGGCTATGTGAGTGAAAAGAACAGGACATATATACAAGAAGTGTGAAGGTAAAAATGATAAGACTTGGCAATGGATTCATGGAGTAGATGTGTGAGATGAGGGAGATAGAGAGCCTGGGTGATTAGGAGGATGGTGGCATCTTCTACATTTGGAAGAGGAGAAGGTTTCAGGGTTGGAGGAATGGATAATGAGTTCCTTTGAACTCATTTTTGAACATTTTGAATTTCAGGTACTTATGAGACCTCCAATTCAAGATTTTCAAAAGATAGTTGTTGATATGAAGCTGGAGCTCAGGAGAGAAGCTAGGTCTGGATATATAGCTCTAGCAGCCATCTTTGTAGAGATGATTTTTGAAACTGTGAGAGAGAGACAGCAAAAAGTTAAGTTTCCACAGAGGTACTAGTTGATGAAGTGACTGGGAATAAGATAATAAGAAAGCTAGCAGACTACAGGTGGACTCAGCCAATCAGAAGACAGACGGTGGCCTTCAGAAAATTACAAAGTTCTTGATAAAAGGGGACCAAATCTAAAACTAGCTTAAACTAGTCAAGGGAAATGAAGTAGAATAACTGGGAGAAAACTTTTCTTCACTGCGCTTGCTTAATGAACCTCATGCATATAAGCAGACACACCCCACATAAAATTATCCCCCATTTTCTGGTCATGGGTCCTATGGTGAAGCATGTTTGGGAGGAGGAATCACACCAAGGATGGTTACATAATGGGCATGTAAAGGTGGTGACCTAATGGAGAATGGACCAATCCATCTCCTGATGGGAAGATCTGTCCTGAACTGACAGTATAAAAATGCTCTCACTTCTGTATCCAGCACCTCCTCCTCCTGAAAAGGGAATTGGAGTCTGCTTTGGCCAGGGCTTTCAATTCCTCTGAACTCTACTGCAATAGATTTTCCTTGATACCTTTTTAGTATCAAGCATGTTTCTAACAAATCCATGGGAGCTGATGAGAGAGAAGAGGCAGAGTCCCACAATTAGCGGACATTATATGGATGACAAACCAGCAGGAGATGCTGATGGATAATCAGGAAGGAAGAGAACCAGGAGACAGCAGGGTCACAAAAGCCCAGAAAAGATTGAATATCTAGGAAGTAAAAGTGATTAATGTCAAATGCTTCAAGGCAGTCAGGAGGGATGAGGAATGAGAAAGGATTATTATATTTGTCAACTAAGAGAAGAATAGTTTTACCTGAGTGATGGAGTCAGGAGCCTGATTGCCAAGGATTTAGACCAGAGTAAGAGGAGAGGGGATGAAAGCAGAAGCAATGAATGTAGATGGTTTGGATTTTGTTTTGGTTTTTCTTTTTCTTTTTCTTTTTTACAGTTATAAAGGGGAGATATAGATACAAGAGGATAGCTAGCAGGGATGATGGGATCAAGTAAAGATTTTCTAAGGATGGAGGAAACATGGTATTGTTTATGGGCAATAGGGAAGGAGGAGAAAGAGGAGAGGGGAAGAAAGAGGAAGAGAAAGAGAGAGAGGGAAAGCAAAAGAAAGGGAGAGAAATGAAGAGAAAAAAGAAGAAAGGGAGAGGAGAAATAGAAAAAAGAGAGGAGAGAGGACAAGATAGAAAATGAAAGAGGCGAGAGATGGTGACAGGGAGAGAGGAAGGAAGAGATAGAAAAAAGAAAAGGAAAGATAGGAAAAGAGAGATCGATGATAAGAAGGAGCGAGGATGGTGAGAGGAGGGGCAGCAGTCTGTTGGGAAAGACTAGAAGGGTAGACTCAAGGAGAAGGGTTACCTCTTCATTAGTGACTGGAGTGAAGGAGTTAGTAGAGCAAGATATTTTCAACGAGGCAAGATGAGGAGTTCACAGGAAATGGCCTGAATTTTTTTCAGTAAAGTATGAGTTGCAGTCCTCTGACCGTGAGGGAAGGACATAGGAGACGTGAGAAGGTTTGGAACACCTGTTGTAGACGCTGGGTTCCTGAATCTGTGCAGGGAGGAGTAGATTGATTGCTTTGTTGCAATTCGGAAAGGTTGAGCTTTGATAACCTATCTGTAGTGAAGGTCCAGTCAGCAAAGTTTAGTGATTTCCTCCAGCTTCACTTGGCTGCAAGTAAATAGAAGTAAAGAAGGCCAGTCATTGGGAGTAATGAATTGAGGAGGAATTTGGCAAGGTGGGATCATGGCTAGGACAAGGCAGTTGAGTGTAGAGTTAAGCTGGCTCACCAAGGGGTCAAGATAAAGAAGGGAAGAAAGTGTAGCCAGGACAAGGCAGCTAGCCTGGGACTGAACTGAGAAGTGAAGGAACTAGAGGTCCCTGTGAGAACAAAACAACATTAAGGGAGGTAAGGTACAGAGAAAGACAGAATGACAAGACATGATCAGAGAGATTTTTGGAATTTTGAACATGGAAATGGAACATTTTTTTCATTGATTAGAAGTAGACATGCCTTTAGGAAGAATAATGATGATGATGATGGTAAAGATAAACATTCATATAGCAATTTAAGATTTGCAAAGTGTTTGACATATTATCTCATTTGGTTCTCCTGACATCTGTGAGAGGGAGGTGATATTATCTCCATTTTACAAATGGGGAAACTGAGGCTGTTTGGGATTTTTTTTTTTTTTGGGGGGGGGGTAGTAGTGTGGTGTTTTGGTTTTTTCCCATTGTTACATGAATGAGCAGAATTTGACCTCAGGTCTTTCCAACTCCAAGTCAGGGCCATCATTCACCATGTCCCCTAATTGCCCTACCATAGTTTCAAATTCAAGTTATTCCTATGAGAGGCTCAAGGCTGAAGAGAGAATGATTTCATAGGCCTCTCCTCTCCAGAGTATTTCAATGGCACTTTGATGGCTAAGTAATCTCACCAAATTGGGCATACCCCACTGCACTGGTAAAGATCATAACAAATCAGATGTTCCCAGATAGTTGATTCAGTGGACAGAGCACTGGACCTGGAGTCTGGAAGACAATGAGTTCAGATTTGGCCTTTGACTCCTCCTAGTCAGGCAAGTCACTTCACTTCTGTCTACCTCAGTTTTCTTGTAAGACAGGGAGAATAACAGCCCCTACCTCCGAAGGCTGTTACGAGGACCGAATGAGGTAACATTTGTAAAGTGCTTTGCAAAATGTAAAGGACTACATAAAAGCTAGCTGTTATTATCATAAAGCAATACGTAGCCCTGTATAACCCTGCACAGGTCTCCGTATGGAGCTGAGTGCCTTCCCCTAGAGCAGTAGCTCTCAAAGTATGGTTGCAGGGACCCTCAGGAGTCTTCAAAAAGTTTTTAGGGCTCTTTGGGGTCAAAAATATTTTCAAAATTTTACTGAGACATTTAAATTTCAAATATGGTAATTATTGATAGGTAATCCACTCTTGGGGTTCTTTAGGGGATCCTCAGCAATTTTTTTGATGTTACTTTTTTAAAATTAATTTATTTGTTTAGGATTTTCAACAATCCCTTCCCTATGTTTTAAATTTTCTCCCCCTCCCTCCCCAAGATGGTGTGCAATCTTATTGGATTCTGCACATACATTCTTATTAAACACATTTTCACATTAGCCACATTGCATAGGGTCCTCAGCCATTTTTAAGAGTGTAAAGGGGTCCTCAGACCAAAAAGTTTGAAAAGAGCTGACATTACTTGAGGATGAGTTGGGGCTTTCATAATCTGATCAGGAAGAGGTCAGAAAGGTCATTTGCTTAGCTCAAAGACTTCAGACTAAGCAAACATAATAACAATAACCTGTTCAATCCTTTAAAGTTTACAGTGTACTTTATATTACCTCACTTTGTTTTTTAAGCTTAATTCATATTTTTTTTTAAATAACACATTGATTTCCATATATGTCCTTGCCCTCATTTCCTGCCCAGAGAATTTTCTGGTGATGTAGTTTTGTTTTTTTTAAATATTCAGCAAAACCAGTCAACAGACCTTGAACAGCAAATGAAACACCTCACATACATAAATTCACCACCTCAGCAAAAGGGAGATACATTTTTCTCTTCTCTGGGGTCAATCATGGTCATTATAATTTTCCAGTGTTTAGTTTTTATTGTCAATTCCATTTACATTGCTGCAATTATTGGGAAAATCATTTTCCTGGTTCTGCCTACTTTGCTTTGTATTATGTGTTCATATATGGCTTCCTGTGCTTCTCTGAATTCCTCATTTTTGTCATTTGCTATGGAGCAATAATATTCTATTATTATTGTATAAGACATAGTACCAGATGCTGTTATACAAGCAAAAAACAATCCCTACCCTGTAGTAGCTGATAATCTATTGGAGGGTGAAGGGGAAGGGGTATGATGAGGAGAATCATGATAACGTATTCTGCCTACAAGGTATTCTGTATATTAAGAGCGATCTTCCTTGCTGTTCCTTCCTTCCTTTCTCCTTCCCTCCTTACCTTCTTTCCTTCCTCATTCTTTCTTCTCCCTTTCCTTTCTCCCTCCCTCCCCTCTTACTTCCCCCTTCTCTTTCTTCCTTCCTTCCCTCCCTCCTTCCTTTTTTTTCTCCTTAAACAACATGGGTGGCTCCCCATTCCCAAGGGCATATCATATTTATGCCTGATTGACTTAGCCAAGTGCAGCTTAGAACTTCTGAGCTGACAATTACAAATATGGAATGCCACAACCAGCTTCTTATTTATTTTTTAATGGTTCTACCAGAATTAATATCAACAGTTATACTGTAATATAGGAATGACTGAAGGGTCAGTAATTTCATCTGCTGGAGAGCCTGGTATAGGTACTCCCTGCACCATAGATGGCAATCCTTGTCTGGGACTTACCCGAGCTCACCCCCACTCTTCTAAATCTTAGGGAGTTGTCTGAAGCATAGGGAAGTACCCAGGGTAACTGAGCTAGGGGGCAGAGGTTAGATTTGAATTCAGGTCTTCCTGACTCCAGGGCCTGGATGATAGTAACCACTACTTATAATCCTACTGTCTCTCCTCAAGAATTCAGTTCAATTCAATTAAACAAGTGTGCAGGTACAAGACAGGCATGCTGGGTTCCAAGAAATAAAAAGAAGATTTAAAAAAATCTAAGCTAAAATAAAAATGTTACCTTGAAAGTAACTTTAATTCTCCTGGTTATAGGAGTGCAGCCTTAAGTATATGTGAGTTAATTTAAAGAAGGAAAGTGTACTAAATTGATAGGGGGTGGGGGGGAAGGAGGGTGATCAGCAGTTTCCCAGGGTATTCTCAGCCTAAACTGAATCTGAGTAGATTGAAGTAATATATTCCAGCCATGGGGGAATGAATATCATGGCCAGAGGCTGGAGGTACAACGTCCAGTTTGGGAAATATCTAGTAATTCAGTTTGGCTTGAATACAGAATTTGTGAAAAGGGGCAGTATGAAATAAGACTGGAAAGGCAGATAATGGAAGGCCTTAAATGTCTGGCTGAGAAATTTATATTTTTTCATATAGGCAATGAGTAGCTATTAAAGGATTTGAAAAAGAGTGCAAAGGGTGTGATTTGAGGAGTTCTCGAGAGACCTCTCATTTCTCCTTCCCCCTCCCAATGTTTCCCCCATTAGAATTTCAATTTTATCATTAGAGATTTATTTTTTTTAAGGTTTTTTATTCTTTTTAAAGGTGGCAAAGTGGATAGAGTACCTGGAGTCAGGAACTCATCTGCCTGATTTCAAATCAGACACTAGCTATGTGACCCATTTTACCTGGTTTGCCTCAGTTTCCTCATCTATAAAATGAGCTGGAAAAGGAAAATAGCAAACTACTCCAGTGTCTTTGCCAAGAAACTCCAGATAGGGTAATGACGAGGTCAGACATGATCTGAAAAACAAAGTC
This sequence comes from Notamacropus eugenii, assembly GCF_028372415.1. Taxonomy (NCBI): domain Eukaryota; kingdom Metazoa; phylum Chordata; class Mammalia; order Diprotodontia; family Macropodidae; genus Notamacropus; species Notamacropus eugenii. Next base: position 107,729,709 of record NC_092873.1, on the reverse strand, counting down.
CCCCATTAAAATAAAAAATGCCTGATGTAGAGGAAATACATTTTAATGACCATTTTTAGCATGGATTAGTTTATAGGTAGCTCAGAGCAAGGTTCTGAATTGGAATTGGAGCATTGGAGAGGCACCAGTCATGGAGGGGGGTGAAGCAGGAGGGTAAGGAGGGAAAGAAGAGGTGGGAGGGTGCCCCAAACCAAAACCCCGTGTACTTCATATTTCTTCCCTACCTAGAAAGGGGTGTTCTCATCGGCTTGTCAGTGTTTAGGTGGGAGTGTCTGAAGGATCATTATTCCCACGCCCCACAACCAGAGGTGGCATGTGTTTGTCACATACTGTATCCAGACCAGCAGGGCAAGCAAAGGGGAATCAATGAAGTCTATGTGAGTATGATATGGTGGTGAAGCAGGAGAAACCAAGTTTTATCAGTAAGGACTTTCCTGTTAACTGTGTGGAAATGCTGAAATGTATTTTGCTGCTGAGAAGCCTGTAGTTATCTCCCTGGGGTGTGATAATAATAATCATTCATTTTTACGTAGCACTTTAAGTTTTGCAAAGTTTGCACTTGAAGAATTTCCAGGCTTAAAATGCTATGTAAATGTGAGCCATTATTAATATTCTCACATCCTGGGAAGGGAAGCAAAGGGGGAGAGCATTTTTTAGGATAGTTAGTTCAGGTATGAGAGAGGACTAGGATTATACTACAGTTGTTCCAAAATCTGTCTTGAGGAATGATTCTGCCCCAGCGTTCACCACCCCAACCTACCTCACCCTTTTGTCTATTATTTCTGGCATGTACAGCTGAGAGAAAAGTATACTCCTTTCTAATCCCATTCAGTTTTCTCCCGAGCTCACCCCCCACTCTTCTATCATCTCTGGTCGTATCTTGGCAGTGAGGTCTACTGGAGAGAGGTCTTGGCTCTGATGCTCTGACAGTGGGCAAGTCATTTAACTCCTCTGTAAAATGGGGGATGATAACTCAACAAACACATACTGAGCTCTTAATGGCCAAAACTTAACACAAATTGGGTTTTCTTTTTAGTTAAAAAAAAGAAGATCCTTCAATCTGGATTTAGACACCATCAGTTTTTTCTCTGGAGATGGAGAGCATTTTTCATCCGAGTTGTCTAGAATTGTTGTGTCGTTGAAAATAGCTAAGTCATTCACAGCTGATCATCTTACAATATGGCTGTTACTTTGTACACAGTATATTTGCATCAGCCCAATGCAGGTCTTTTCAAATTCTTCTGAGAGCATCCTGCTCATCATTTCTTATAGTACAATGGTATTTCACCGTAACTTGCTCAGCCATTCCCCAATTGATGGGCATCCCCTTGATTTTTAATTCTTTCCTTCCAGAAAAGAGCTGCTACAAATATTTTTGTACATATAAGTCAAGACCTACCCAAATCTTAAGCATCTCCATCCTCATCTTCTTGCACTTGATGCCTGGAGAAGAGGTGGTACTTTGTCATTTTAGGATAGATGAGTGAACAGACAGCTCGGAACAAGGTTCTATGGTATTAGAATATGGGGGAGGCACCTATTGGGGTGAGGCTTGGCATGGTAGAAGAAGACAGGGGTCCAAAGGAAGGACAGTAGAGATGGATAATGGAACCATCTTCCCACCTCAGTCCCTTTTTCCTGCTTGGGAGGTGGGCTGAGGTAATGAAACCACACTGCCCTAAAGTGCCCATTGAGATGAAAATGACCTATTTAGCTTGTTGCAGTGAGGCTCAATGTCCCCAAGAGGGAGCCTCCGGACCTCTGTGATTTAATCCAAGGCTGATGTCATAAAGGAAAGCTGAGGTTCCAGGGAAGGGCACCTCTGAGCTCCACCCCTTTCCTCCACAGTGAAATGAGGACAGTGACGCTGGCTCTTCCTCTCCTCCCTCCCACCTTCCCTCTCTCAAGGACAGCTGCAGGACACAAAGTTCTGGGAGCTTCTAGGCACTGGAGATACAGGGGATGGGCATAGCTCCGGAAGATGTGTCCCTGACCTGGGGCCAAGGGTTCTGGGGGACGGGAGAAGATGATGCACGAGGGTGTGTCTCATCTCCAGAATCTGTCTGCCCTGAGAAAGCAGTTTACGCTGCCTCCAGCCCCAGAAATGCAGACGAGAACTAGGGACCACTGCCTCCCAAAGCACAGTTACACAAATATGCCAGCTCCCCAGAATAATCGAGCTGGAAGTTCATCTATCCCAACTCCCTTTTTGTTACAGATGAGGAAACTCAGTGGCAGAGCTAAGATTAGGGTTGGGCAGTGTGGAGGAGGATCAGACTATATTCTAAATGAAATATAATTTTCCTTCAAAGCTGGGATCACCAGAATCTGACCACAGTGGCCAAACACAGGCTGGCCACTCTTAAGAGCTGAAAGTCCTCTCCTTTTCTACCTGCCCAGTCTTTTTCCTTTACTCCCAGTGATCTCTATGCTACCATCCACACTGACTTCCTTGCTGTGTACCTCAGAGTAGAAACTTCTATCTCTTGGATCTGGGCCCCCATGCCTGGCACTTGCTACCTCCTTCCTGATCTCTGTCTCCCAGCTTCTCTGGCTTCCTCCAACTCTCAGCTAAAATCCCTTCTACAAGAAGCCTTTCTCAGGATGCCCTTAATGCCAAGTGCTTTCCCTTTGAGGTTACCTTCCTTCTACCTTGTATGTGTGAATCCAAATATAGTTGTTTGCAGAGTATCATCCCCCTGCCTTAGACTAGATATTCTGTGGTCAGGGACTACTGCTTTTAGCAGAGGGTCTGAGCATAGAGCCGGGCTTAATAAATACTTGTTGATTTGACTTGACCATCCTTTCTCACCCTGACTCCTTTTGCTCAGGCCTGAACTTCTCTTTCATCATGAGACTATTGGCTTTGTCTCATGTTTTACAGCATGGAGAGGTTGAGTCCAGGGGGTACCAGCAAGGAATCTCCCCAAGCTAGGTAGGTGGATAGGACAAACATAAATTTCCTGAGCCAAGACAGAGCACGTTCTGCAAGGGAAAAGAACAGGAATAAATCTGCTATCAGTAGATCTGGGGTTTAGGGTTGGTTCTAGAGAACAAGTCACTTCCCTTATTTTGCCTGGATCTTCTCGAGTGTTTTTGCTTAACTGTGTTTTGTAACCAGGAAAGGGGGAACAGGGGTGTTTCCAGAAATGACTTATGATATAAGAACAAACATCATTTTTCCTCTTTTAAGTTCACACACTCTCTGAAATCTGTCTGGGCCACTTAAGCATTCTGGGCCTGGTCTGTGGATTCTAGGTTAAGAACTCACAGATGAGATCATCTCTGAGGGCTGCTTTTGGAGTCAAGGCAGCTAGGTGGTGCAGTGGATAGAGCAGGAGTCAGGAGGACCTGAGTTCAAATCTCATGTCAGACACTTGACATTCACTAGCTGGGTGACCTTGGGCAAGTCACTTAACCCCAATTGCCTCATCCTGGGACATCTCCAGTCATCCTGATGAATATCTGGTCACTGGAATCAGATGGCTCTGGAGGAGAAGTGAGGCTGGTGACCTGCATAGCCCTCCCTCTCTTCTTTGGCAGTGAAGGACGAACACACACTGATTTGGAGTCACACGACCTTGGTTCAAATCCTGGCCTGTGTGACCTTGGCAAAGGTAATCACTCTAGTCCTCGGTTTCCTCATCTGTAAAATAAAGGGGTTTAGGGGGTGGGATGGCCTAGATAGCCTGTAAGATTCCTCCCTAGCTGTAAACTGATGATGTTATGTCCTCTCCAGTCCTTTGGCCAGGTCTCCTGTTTTGTGTCTCTTCCCTTCTGTGCTCCCCAGAGATAAGAAGAGATAGTCAGTTCTATTATTCTGTTTTATGAGTCATCCGAGACTGACTCTGGGAGCTTCTACCTGTGCAGCGCACACACACTGACACATACAAACAAACACACACACACACACACACACACACACACACACACACTCACACACACTCACACTCTGCCTGCCCCAGTCTGTCAGACCCCAGTGAATGAAGAGCTAACTTAACTCTAGACAGAACCAGGCAGAATCTGAGGGAAAGTTGTTTAGGGTGGGGAGAGGATGCAATTCCGAAACTGAATGAGAATATTGGGCATTATCTGTATTTGGGATTCTGATTTCACCTTTGCAACATGTCTTGGCTACTTACATGCCCTTTTCTCCTTGGCCACTGCCACCACCCTGGGGCATTTCACCCTTGGACTACCGCAATAGCCAGCAGGTGGGTCTGCCTGCCACATCTCTCCCCACCCCACCCTCATCCATCTTCCATTCAGCAGCCAAAGTGATTTTCCTAAATTGAGGTTTGACTCTTACTTAATAAACTCCAGTGGTTCTTTACCACCTAGCCCTACTCCCTCCACCTTCTAACCAGTGACACTGGTCTCCTTACTACTAGACAAGGCACATCATATCTCAGCTCAGGGCATTCCGACTGTCCCCCATGCCTGGAAGGTTCTCCCTCCTCATGTCTACTTTCTGGTTTCCTGGAAGTCCCATCTAACATCCTGTCTTCCCACAAGAAGCCTTTCCTAGTCCTCTCTTAATTCTACTGCCTTCCTTCTATTATTCCCTAATTATCCTATATGTAGCTTGTTTATACGTATTTGTTTGCTTCTTGTCTCTCCCATTAAGAGGCTTTTGCCTCTTTCTGTATCCCCAGAGCTTAACACATAGTAGGTGCTTAATAAACGTTTATTATGGAAATGTTTTGCGTGACTGCACATGTGGTAACTTTTATCAGATTGCTTGCCTTCTCATTGATGGGGGAAGTGAGGGAGGGTGCAAGAGAATTTGTAACTCAAAACTGTAAAAACTGAAGAGTAAAATAGTTTTTACATGTAACTGGGAAAAATAAAATATTAAAAATTAAATAAATGCTTATTTACTGTGACTAGTTGAAAAAGATGTTGGTTCCTTTTAAAAAGATCACAATTCTGAGTTCACCTGGAGAACAAGAGTAAACACTGGGAAAATATATCACTTTTCAGGAAGGCACATCCTAGTGTGCTAATACGCTCTAATGAATACAATAACTGAATAAACAGATTATAACATTGAGAACATTCCTGGTAACCTAAGTGTAATCTCCCCATTAACTGAAATCTAAAGGATAGAGCCAAGAATCCCCTCCCCTTTGCTCATATTTGGAAAACAGGTCAGTGAATGAATGATCCAGGGTCACACTGTGCATCAGAGACAAAGCTCATCTCCACCCCTCTCCCAATTAGGTCCTGACTTGCATCATGTTTTGTTCTAAGGACATTACTTATAATATGAGGTGTGGATGGACAGCAACCTTCTGGATCTGTCCTCTGTCCCAATCACATTCTACTTTGTGTGATATTGTTACTTAATTCTGGGGTAGTGGAAAAGCTTAAATCCTGGCTCTGGCATTTCCTACCTGTGTAATTTATTGTATGCTTTTAAAAACATAATTCTGAGAAGGGTTCTGTTGGCTTCACCAGACTGCCAAAGGGGTCCACTGTACAAAACAGATTACGCTATCCTATTAAGACTATAAGCTCTTTGAAGTAGACTTTCAATTTTCATTCATGACAGTCACAGACTATGTCGTTGTTATCACTGAGTTGTTTCAGTTGTATCTGACTCTTCCTGAGACCATTTGGGATTTTCTTGGCAAAGATCGTGGAGTGGTTTGACATTTTCTTCTCCAGCTCATTTTACAGATGAGGAAACTTTGGCAAACAGGGTTAAGTGACTTGCCCAGGGTCACACAGCTAGTATGTGTCTGAGGCCAGATCTGAACTCAGGGAGGTGAGTCTTCTTGACCCTGAGCCTGGCACTGCATCAACAAATAGTGGGGACTTAATAAATGTTTGTTGGATTTAAGAATTAATCTGTTTTCATGAAAATTGAGTCTCACTACATCCTTTAAAACTCAAGACAAAGAGGCAGTGTCGGAGGCTGGAACTGAACTCAGGTATTTCTGACTGCTGCACCACCTGGCAGCCTCATACTGTGACCTAACTCATAACACAGAACACACGTCTAGTCAGGAAGGCCCTGGTTTTGAGCCTAAAGTCTTTAGGCACTTACTAGCTGGGTGACCCTGGATAAGTTACTTAACTACTGTTTGCCTCAGTTTCCTCTTCTGTAAAATGGGGATAATAACACCTACCTCCTAAGGTTTTTATCAGATGAGGGTCTAACGTGGTAATAATTGTACAGCACTCAGGGCAGTGCCTGGCACATCGTAAATGCTATATAAATGTTAGCTATTCTTAACTCCAGGGTATCTGCATGGTGCCCTCTAGTGGCTACGAGCCACAACTGCAGCTTGGTAGCCAAGAGATAACACTCAGAAAAATGTGTACCATTTCAGTTTTTATGAAACTAACTTTCCCACATGTTTTACATGATCGCACATGTACAACCTATATCAGTTTACTTGCTGTCTTAAGGAGCGGGGATGAAGGGAGAAAAATTTGGAACTCAAAATCTTTGAAAATGATCTTTACACGTAGTTGGAAAAAACAAAATAGTATTTAATTTTTTGTGGAAAAAAATAAAATGAAAGATGAAAAAAGAAACTTTCCAGATGAGGAAACTGAGGCCCTTATTCAAGGATACACTGTGAAATAGTATTGCAGAAATTCGCAATTAGCCTAAAAGTTTAAACTATCCAAGCCCCATATCCAGAGATCCCCCTGCTAGGCTTCCCCAAGGAAGTCAAAAAATTAAAAGTCCTACAGACACCAACACATTCATGGCGACATGTTTTGTAATAGTAAGGAGCTAGGAACAAAGCAGATGCCGCTCAACTGGGGGATGACTAGGCAAGGGATAAATACATGGATGGAATGGATTATGCCAAGAAGCCTTGACTGTCTTATGTGAACTCATGCATGAAAAAGTCAGCAGAAGCAGGAAAACAATGCATTAACAGTAATTACAATGTAAAGAAACGATAAAACACCCATCCAATGTAATTATGATTAACAAGCCTGGTTCCAGAGATAAGAAAACAGAGGTGGGGGGCTATGGATGTGGAATATCATATGTCCCATCAGACTGCTGATATGTTAGTTTTGCTGAATTGTCTCTTATTCTCCAATTCTGTTGTAAGGAAGGACGGGCCTCTGGGGAGAGGGAGAGGCGGGTATGGATTCAGATACGAATAATGAATATGATGTAAAAGCCAAAAATATTAAAAACTAAAGAAATGGTGATATGAAGAATTCTGAGAAACGCAGGCAGACAAGCAATGGAAGAGTGATGTAACCCAAATCAGGAAAGGCAACGTACATAATGACAAACAAAAACCTCAAACTGCATTGTAATTATAACCAAGCTTGGCTCCCACAGAGAAGCTGAGAAAACAAACCCCCCTCCCCTCATTGTTAAGGTCAGGCAGTGTGGGTGTGGAGCACTGCACAGGCTGTCGGATGTGGTTCAAGGGTTGATTATTTTTGTTTAATTGCTATTAATTTTGTTCTCTTTTTATTCCCCATTGCCGCTGTTTGGGCCTTTGTTTTCCAATACAGGGATATAAGGAAGGTGATGCCATGACATGCCTGTGAATTGGATTGAAGCGAGGCAGGGCTGTGCAGAGTCACCAGCCTCACTTTCTCCTCCGGAGCCATCTGGGTTCAGCGGCCAGATACAGATCAGGACAACTGGAGATGGCCTAGGATGCAGTGAGGCCTCTCTATTATCAAGGATGGCATGATCAGCTACATTTCCTTCTTTTAATATTAAATTTTAATATTAAAGGCAAAAGACAGAACAACAAAAAGATCAAAATTAAAAGGAAAAAAAAGTTGGTGTTTTAGGGATGGAATAACAGCTCCTATCTTCTGACCGCCAAGGCCACAGGCTGGTGTGTCCAAGACAAGAACCCAGCTAGGTGGATCCTAAGGGAGTGAGTATGTGTTCATCCTTCGTTGTCAAAAAAGACCACGTCATCAGAGAAATAATGACATGACTTGCACTTGACTTTGTTTTGAGTGAGGGAGGGCTGTGCAGGTCACCAGCCTCACTTCTCCTCCAGAGCCATCTGAATCCAGTGACCAGAGATTCATCAGGATGACTGGACATGACCCAGGATGAGGCAGTTGGGGTTAAGTGACTTGCCCAAAGTCACACAGCTAGTGAGTATCAAGTGTCTGAGGTGAGATTTCAACTTAGGTCCTCCTGACTCCTGCACTGGTGCTCTATCCACTACATGACTTAGCTGCCCCTCAAGGGAGTGAGTAGATAAGCAGCCAAGGCAGTTAGGATATAGTGGCTATGTGGCTTTCTTCTGGAGTAGGGGAAGGGGAGGTTGGGTCTTGTGTTTCTGAGAAGTAGAGATTGGGGATTGGAGAGGACTGAAGTCAGAGTTCATCTAGTGGCTCAGATTTCTTCTCCACAAATCTATTACCCTATATCCCATAAACCACTCTTCAAATCCTAGCTTCCTCCAAGAAACTTTAGAGAACAGTAAGAAGAAATAGGTGATGACTTTCTTCACCCCAATCTGGCTAACTAGCTCTCAGGATCCAGGACCTTATAGCCCTCAGCCTCCTACTACTTTTACTTCTGACCCAAAGAGGATGTAAAATTTATATGTGATTTCTAAGTAGGATGTCTGACTTACAGGCCCATTCTACACTCTGAAAAGCAGAGACAATAGCACAGAAAAGTGGGTTGTAAACTGTCAAGTCCTATGCAAATGCTACGGGAGTCATCAATTAGATAAATAAACCATCTGGCAGCTGTGCTCAGAAACGCCAGAAATGCCTCTGCACAATCTCCTTGAGTCATTCTATTCGCTCAACTTTGAAATTGAGGCCAGCAAAAATATTTCCCTGTCTTAGGTATTTTTTTCCCACTGTGCATGTGTGTGCGTGTGTGTGTGTGTGTGTGTATACATGTGTGCTGTATATTTGTGTCTGCACAGTGTGTCTGACTGGGAGCCTGCCCAAGGGCAGGGCCTGCCTGTGTTTTTCTGCTACTCATTCTCTGTGACACAGCAACTTTTTGAGGTAGATGGCAAAACTTCCTTATACTTTGCCAGGACTTTTCCATTAAGTCGGGGGAAATCCCTTTTGGGGAACAGCCTAAATTCAAGGAAACCCAAGAGACCTGAGCTCCCAAGGTTGTCTGTCTACAACCACTCCCCTGACACCTGAATCCTGCCCTCCCTCCTCTCAGACACTTCCCTCCCAGGCATAGGGGTGCAGGGAAAGGGTCTAAGGCTGAGCCCTAGGGCGCCAAGCTGGCTAGCCCCCTCACTCTGGGGAGACACAGGCCCTCTTGTTCTCCAGGAAGTCCAGCAGGAGTGAGAGCTGAGGTGCCAGAGAGGGATGCCAAATTTTTGGAGGCTTGAGCCCAGCCTCTGACTCCTTCCCTACAGGCGTCTTAGGAGTCCAGCCAAGAGCTGGGGGGTCTGGGATCCTGCCTGGGGTTCACTCATTCCTGGGGCACTGGTGGGGAAGGGGAAAAGAGGGAAGAAGCAGGTATACATGTTTTGTAGGTAGACAGAAATATTTCAGATGACAATATTTCTGACAGGAAAATATCAGAGCTAATCTGAATCTGAGGTTAGAGGGAGTAAGGTATCATTGAAAATGACAAAATAAGGTTCTATGTACCTTTTTAGAGGCAGAATGGCTTGTAGGGGGGATAGGGCACTGGACTGAAAAGACCCAGGTTCAAATCTCACCTCAGAATCTTACAAGTTTTAGGACCCTGGGTAAATCACTTTCATTTCTACATACTTCAAGTATCCTCATCTGTAAAAGGAGGGTCTTGGACTCAATGGCAGTTAAGATTCCTTCTAGTTTTACAGCTGTGTTGTTATTCAGGCACATCTGACTCCCGGTGACCCCATTTTCCTGGCAGAGATAGTGGAGTGGTTTGCCATTTCCTTCTGCAGCTCATATTACAGACGAGGAAACCGAGGCAAACAGGATGAAGTGACTTGCCCAGGGTCACATACCTTAGTGGTGTCTGAGGCCAGATTCAAACTTAGGAAGTCTCCTGACTGTAGGCCCAGCACTCTATCTACTGTGTCACCTAGCTGCCCTTAGAGCTGTGATACTATGACCTAGATATCACTCCAAGTATTCCCTTAAGGGAATGGGTAGTACACAGCACAGAGTAAACACTTAATAGATGCTTGCCGACTGACTCAAGCCTCTCCCTCTCGATGGGGGTAGGGGGGTGAGGGGGAGGCCTTGTGCTCTAGGTCCATCCCTCATGTCCTGTATCATCTGGGAGCACTTCAGTTACAATGCCAGCAGGAGAGACTGACTCATAGGCTGTTAGGGCTGGAAGGTCATCTAGTCCAACCCTGTCATTAATAGAGGAGCAAACAGATCCATGGAGGGGAATGGAAGGCCTCAGTTGTCTAGGCCCTACAACTAATTCAGAGACAGGATCAGTACACGGTCCCCAGCTGTAAGTCCTGAGCTAATTGAACACTGGATTTCTTCTGTGCTGCCTTTGGTGATCCCCTATTACCCCACTCCCCACATACATACAGAGGCATAAAATATGTTTTACGTAGCTTGGCCCCTGTTCCTACCATAATCATCTGGGAACACCCTCTCCTCCTTAGGATACCCACCCGAGCCGTCACAAAAGGCCCATTCAGTCCTCTCCCCTTCCTCCAACCACCCCTCCCACAGAATGGCATTGAGGAGAAACACTGAGAAAAAAAAAATCCCAAATGATTTATTTGATGCCTTCAGACGCACCTGGTTTCTGTCTTGACTATAAAAAAGGCAATAAATGGCACTGTACATGTGATATTACACGGAAAGACTAGGGATAGGAAAAGTTCTGGGACTGGATGGATGGAAAAACATGGCTAGGAAAAATATGACCTAAAGCAATGCTTCATCTCATCCACCTGGCCCCTTACACCAGAAACAGACATACAAAGGGATGGACAGACACATACAGAGCTGCAGGGGAATAAACACTGCTTTGCCCATAGATAGGTTCCATCGGTCAGTCAAATACTGCAGGAAGCTACTGACCTCTCTGTGCTGTCTTCTGGAACCCCTTCCCCAGGATCAGAGAGCTCTAGCTATTTGGCTCCCAGTGTCCAAAGAAGGAATTCTGCCCCTTTGTCCCCAGCACAGGCAGTGAGAAAACAGAGGTCAGAAGTGGATGAGGGAGGGCAGCTGGAAGATTCCAAGTGGTCACACTATAGCCCGTAACATGAAGGACAATAAGGCGCCCAGGGCCAGGCCCAGGGAGAGGAAGAAGGCCATGACTGCACCTGCAGTCTCAGCCTCTGAGGGTTTCACTTTCCTGGGGGGAGATGGGACAAAAAGCAAGGTCACCCCAAGACTCCTGCACCAGGCAATCTCTTCTCCAGACTAAGCATCTCCTCCCCATCCCCAGAGAAATCTGACACCCCCTTCCAGACTCCGCTACACTCAGTTCTAAAACCCTTTGGACACTTCTTTCCACCCACTCTACTCAACTCTTTCAAAGATAAGTTTATCAATTCAGAATTGGAAAGGACCATCTAGTTTAATCTTCCTTTTTCAGAAGAGGGAGCTGAGGCCCAGAGAAATAAAAAGTGACTTGCCCTCTAGTAATGTTATCAGAGGTGAAATCTGGACCTAGGTCCTTGGAACTCCAAATCTAGAAATGTACACTTTATGCTCTCTCCCAGACTCGGGATAACTGTGTCCCTGGCCTCTTGGCTTGGCTTAGGCTCCTCTCCACAGGTCTTCTCCAAAATAATCCTCTTCCTTACTCCAGCACATATCCCCTCCCCACTTGGTGCCCAACTCAGGGCCCCTTGCTAGCTCTAATACACAGCCCCTTCAGCAAAGCATTCCCACTAACCCATCCCCAGCATCCTCTATGGCCTCTGCTCCATCATTCTCTCCTCTCCTCTGTACAGCCTCTTCCCTTCGTTGCTCAGGACCATGTCCTGAACGGGGCCTGTGATACCCCATTCACCTGCAACTGCACCCCGGACATCACCTATGAAATGTCCTACAGCCAACAGACTACACTTCCCAGAATCCCAAGCTGGAAGCTAGCTTACTTCCTGCCTTTGGCAACCAGAGCTGCAGAGGCTCTAGGGATATATACACTGGGGTTGCAGGTCCGATGCCAGGTGGGCAAAGAAGGGTGGGGCAGCATAGAGGTGGACACTCCCACTGGCTTAGGCCAATGACCTCTCTAAATGGTTCACCAAATTTCCCAAGCTCGGACTTTGTTGGGACCTTATCTCCCTGCACTCTGACCTTGGCACACCTAATCCTAGATGGAGGAGTCTGTCTTCCTCTAATGAGACTGAGGTTCTTGGGTGTACAGAATGAGTTTCTTCTAATCAAGCCAAGAAGAGTTAGCTTCCTCTCTCCCCCCCACATCGTGCCAAAATGAACGGTCAAAGGACCTACCGAGTCCCTGGGCCGTCCCACTGCTGGCTAAGGGCACTACCTCATAAGTCTTGTACCCAGAACCTGCCCCCCCCCCCCCATCCTCTCCATGCCCTGCCCACTCACTTGGGGCCGAAGCACATGCAGAGGCTGGCGAGGTAGCCATTGGAGAAGGCAAAGAGTACCATGAAGATGATGAACCAGGCATCATGGTGGAAGACCACAGGCAGGTTCTTCCTTGGATGAACGTTGCACAGCATAAACAACGGCACAAACACAATCCTGGCCACTACTAGGGCAGGCAGTAGCCATCGGCTCTCCTTTTTCGGCTGTGGAGAAAGGGCCCCCCAAAGGTTCTTTGTCTCGCTGCCTGCCCTATATAGCTAGGACAGTCCTTTCCTAAAGACAGGGCCCCTACACTTACCACTCATTGATTCATTCAACATTTATCAATCAATCAATGAACACTTATTAAGCTCCTGGCCTGGAGCCATAAAGATACAACTATCCCTGCCCTCTGGGAGCTACTTTCTATGGAGGTAAAAACAAAATGTACCCAATATGAGTAAAGATGGAATAACTGAGGGAGTGGGGCACTAGCAGCTGGGGGAGGTGAATCAAGGATCAGGACAGGCTCCCTGTAGGAGGTAGTAACTGAGCTGATTGAGCCTTGAAGGAAGCTGGGGATTCTAAACAGCAAAGATCAGGTAGGAAGGTGTCCTAGATACATGCAGCAGCATGTGCCACAATGTGGTCCCTGGCCCACTGACCACCCACAGGCAAGGACAGTGATCACGTGTGTGCACAGATCACACACATACAAGCACTCTATTCTGGGATGTCTCCAGGAAGTTGGACCAGAAACCCCAAACCCTAGCCCCACCCACCACACATTCCTGGGTTGGCCAGTTTCAAAGCAGGAGAGGGCAGCTGAGATCCCCTTCTCATAAATAGCTACATGCTTTATTTACTGTTCCCTTGTCAAATAAAATCCTGTGAGGACTCTTACAACATCCCCACCCCCACAAGCCCTACTTACCCACATGTAGAGAGTAGTGAGGCTTCGGCCGGCCCAGTCAAAGACATTGAAAACGAAGAAGCAGGAGACAGGAATGAAATACTTTTCTGGAAGTGAGGCAGCGAAAAAGTTTCAAATTAGGGAAGGTACAGGGTATGAGACCCAGAGTGGGGAGAGGGTGAGGTTAAGAGGCAGGACAGATTCTAGTATCAACTCTGATCTCTACATGACGTGGAACAAGTCACTGCATTCTACTAAGCTCACTGTTTCTCCAACAGTTCAATATACCCTGCTTTTTGCCTTCAGGGAGCTGATATGAGAACAGAATAAAAAGATGGGGACAGGGCGCCAAGGGTTAGGGACACCCTCCTAATCCCCCACAAATCACTGACCCATATATAAGCAGGTTTCCTGGTCTTGCCCCCACCAACCCAGTTCCTTATTCCCTCACCCTAAAGACCCTCAAATCCTAGTGAAGGTCTCTTTTTTTTACCTCCCTCACTCTCCAGTCCCTCCCCTTCCAATTCCACACCCAATCCTCCCCTGCCCACCCTGCCCACCCTGCCCTCCAGCTCTCACTCCAGTCACTGGTCCTTGCAATGGTGGACTGGACCTCAGCAGTCACAGAAGGAAACACGCCGATGGTGACGGTAAAGACAAAGCAGACAGACAATGCCAGAACCCAGATCTGGGAATTGAAAGAAAAGGGGGTGGTTTCCTCCACAGGGCACTGGAGCAGGTGGGCAGGGCTGGTGGTGGCAGTTCAGTCTCATTTTTGGATTTGTTTTGGAGGCAGGGGAGGGCTGTAGTGATGAGGACAGGGGATGACAAAAATAAAAATCTCTCTTCCCTGGACCCAGCCACGAATGACACAACATCAAAAATGGGGAAAGTCGTAGACTGAAGATGGGGGAGGAGAACAGGAAGGTCAAGGCCAAGGGGCTATGTAACAGGGATGGGAGAGGACAGGATATGGAGGCAGAGGACCCAGGCTTTCTACCCCTATCTACCTGTTTGAGGATAGCTATGATGGAAGGACTCTCATGTGTGCTGGACTGTGGCATCCCTCCTCCATTCTTGGCATCTCCTGGGGAGAAGACAAGATAAATACATGAGAAAGCCTTGAATTAGAGTAAAAATAAACTTGACCTCTTATTGTAGTGTTATATTATCATAGATTTAGAGCTGAAAAGGAATTCTGAGGACTACTACCCCCCTCCCCCGACCCCTCATTTTATAAATGAGGAAAATGAAGCCCAGGGACCTTCTCCAAGGTAACCTAGATAGTATCAGAGGTAGAATTTGAACTCAGGCCATCTGATTCCAGGGCAAGTGCTCTTTCCATTGTCTAGCATCATCTCCCAAGTGGAACCTGCTTCAAACCCTACCTCTATCCTGTGCCATCATCAAGGTCTCAGGTCACTGAGTAGAGAGAACCTGAGATGGTCCCAACAAGGATCCACAAGACAACCATTTCACAGTTCCACTTGATGCAGTCTCCATGTTCTCTGCTATTCGCTTTCCACAAAGAACCCTAAAACCTCATCTCTTGAGTTGCTAAAATGGTCTCGTCTCCTCTAGGATCCCTTCTCCAATTTATATTTCACCCCATCTCTAGGAGAGGTATTTCCTTACAGAAATACACCATTTTTCATGTGTCATATCTCAGAGAGGGAGTTCACTGTAGTGAAGAGAAAGCAGGGCTAGGTCAGAAAGTCTGGGATCTTGACTGTAGCAAGTTCCCCCTATAACACATACTAGCTCTGACTATGAGTTAATCGCTTCTCTCTAGGCCAGTTCTCTAAGGCTATACATTGCAGTATAGTTATTGATCTTAATTCATTATTACAGGGCATTTTCTCTATAAGGAATTTCCCTATTAAAATGACATGAAATCACATGAAATCCCACCCTCCAACCCCCTCCACACACACGTTTACTATGGTTTACTTCATCACAACTACTTCCTACTCAACCTCCTCTGTTCTAGTTAGAAGTCTTCTCAGTGGCCTACAAATATACCATAGGCCTATTCCTATGTGGGAAAGTGGGAAGATAATAGGATTTGGAGTCCAAGGACTTGGGGGTTCAGCGGATAGAATGCTGGACTTGGAATCACAGATCTAAACAGGTGGCAGCGAGGTACGGCAGCAGATAGAGCACCAGTCCTGGAGTCAAATCCGATCTCAGACACTTAACATTTACCAGCTGTGCAAATCACTTAACTCTTGACTGCCTTGCCCAAAACAAAACAAAAACACAAAGGCCTAAATTCAAATACCACCTCAGATACGTACTAGTTGTATAACCCCAGGCAAGTTGTTTAACATCTCTGGGTCTCAGATTCCTTATCTGTAAAAAGGGGTTTCAGGGTATTACCTCTTACATTCCTTCAAACTCTAAGATCTTTGATTCTTTAACTCCAAATGATCTAAATCATTTTCAGTGTGATATAACAATAAAAAGATAATAACCAAGCATAACTGTAATAATAAATGCTTACTGACTGCTAATACTACCCTGGGCACTAAAAGGTGCATAATATTCAAATCAAGTCAATAAACATTTATTAAACGCCTGCTATGGCACTATGCGAAGTACTGGGGATATAAAGAAAAACCAAAAAAATCCACCAATTCCTGCCTTTGAGGAGCTCCAGTCTAACAGAGGTGTCAACATACAAGCAACTATGTAAAAATGTCCTACAGACAGGATAAATTGGAGATAATCACAGAGGAAAGACACTAAGAGGTGACTAAAGTCTAGGAAAAGCTTCCTGTTTGTAGAAGGTGGGATTTTAGTTAAGACTTGTAATCAGAAGGCAAAAATGAGAAAGAAGAATCACTTCAGGCTTGAGGCATAGCCAGAGAAAATATATGGAGTTGGGAAAGGGAGATAGGGACACAGAGTTCTCCATCTAATGCCCAGAACAAGGAGGTGATGGTTCCAACCTATTCGGTTCTGGCCAGGCCATTATCTCGAGTGCCATGTTTAACTCCAGGCACTCTATTTTAAGGAAGAGATAAACAAGCTGGAGTGTATCCAGGACAGGATGGTTGAGAGGAAAGGAGAACATACTTTACAAGGATCAGTCGATAGCCTGAAGAAGGTAAAACTGAGAGGCAACAGAGGATAGCTATCTCCAATGATGTAAAGAGCTAGACTTGTTCTGTTTGAACTCGAAGGGCAGGAACTGGGAGCAGTGGATGAATGTCATTGTCAGTTTTGGATCTTATGCCAGGGAAAGCTTCCTGACAATCAGAGCTATTTGAAAATAGCATAGGAGGCTCAGGATCATTCACTGGATGAGGACTTCTTAGGTCATCGAGTGCTCATTTTTCAGATGTGAGTACTAACTGGGTAAAGTAGGGAGTGGTGTGGAGGGGATTCTTGGACAAGGATGGGTTGGACTAACCGCCAGGTGAAGTCCCTTCTAGTTCTTGGATTCCTTGCTTTTGTGAACTTAGGCAAGTCCCTCCTTTCTGGGCGTCTGATTCCCCCCAGAAGTAAATCGAAGACAGTAACACTATCCAAGAGGAAGTGTGGGTTAGTGCAGAGGTGTCAGATTTGCAGGACCTCCACAAAATTCCTGAGTGAGCCAGAACCAGATGAAAATGTAATTGATGAATGTTAAACAAAATAAACTGAAAAATACAATGCAACACAGATAATGTTAATTTGTGGTTTTCTAAGTCAATGATCAAGTTTCTGTTTGAGTTGACTCCATTGGCTTGGAAGATTAAAAAGCCAACCTTGAAGTCAAGAAGATCCAAGTTAAAGTCCTACTTATACCTGACCCATAATGATTGTGTGACCTTCAGGGCTAGTTCCTTTCATCTCTTCATGCCTCAGGTGAAACACCTCTAAGATGGTAATTTTCTAAGCAAGAATGGATCTGCTTTTGGTAAAGGAATTTCCTCACCAGAACACTGTTGCAATCACAGATGGTGTCCAAAAAAATACTACTTTTCACTGTGGTGGTGAGGAAATCACTCTTCTGACCTTTGAAATGCTATACAAGGGTCAGTGGGGATGCCTGGGTCCTTCCCCCAGCTCCATGAGTCCAAAGGATGTTTCTCTGGTACTGTTGGGCCCCCTGCACATCTCGGTTTTCACCATCCTCATGGTTCTCATCAAGGATAACTTTGGCAAGGTGATGCTAGCTGAGAAAACTGAGTCTCTGAGGAGCTGTTTGCCATTAAGATCCTAGAGAAGGATATGATGGTGCAGGAAGCAGAATAAAGAAGCCCATCCTGGCCCTGGGGGAGTTGCAGGTGCGTGGCAGCTACACTCCCTTCCATTTTTTAGGTTACCAGACTATACTTTATGATGGAGTACATGACAGGTGGGTGGGGACCTCCTATACCACATTTCAGCAGCTGGGCAGCTCCAGATTTCATTCATTCCTGATGAATGTAAATTCAGCAGTTGGACAAGTTTTACAGGGACATCATGTACCACATTCAGCATCTGGGGAGTTCCTGTTTGGGGAAACTGCCATTGGCCTCATCTTCCATATAACCAGGGCATCATCTACAGGAACCTGAAAAGCTAGATAATGTGATCCTGGACAGACAGATGCATCAAGATCATAAGCTTTTTTTTTTTTTTTGCATGTGCAAGGAGAACATGTCCCCTGGGATCATGATCTGGACCTTCTGTGTGACCTTGGACTATGCTGTCCCTAAAATCATCTCCTACCCGTCCTATGGGAAGTCAGTGAACTGGTGGTCCTTTGGAGTCCTGCTGGAGGAGATGCAGGTGGGATGGCCTCCATTTGATGGAGAGAATGAAGGCCAGCACGAGGCAGATGGTCACCTACCCAAAAACATTGTCCCAGGACGCAGAAGCAATGTGCCAGGGTTTCCTCAGTAAACACTCAGGGAAGCGTATGGGTTCTGGACCTGATGAGGCAGCCGCTATCCATGTACAAGGCTTCTTCTGTTGAACTGATTAGCAGAATACCTTGAGAGGCTAGGGATCACCCTTCCCTTTGAGCCATGACTGTGTGGCTGAAGTGGCGAGTGTGAGAATTTTGACAAATTCTTTACTTCTTCGGGCCCTAATGCTGAATCCACCTGAAGGCCGGGTCCTGGCTAACACTGATCAGGTTGATTCCTGGGGTTTCGTCTATTCCATCAATTCCAACTTTGTATATCCAGATACCTGAGTGATCTCCACTCCTGGGGCTGATGGCAGCCTGATACCTGTCCTGTGAGCACACCTTGTTGAACCCAGATCCTTCTGCGGCTGAGGGAGGGCCCTCAGAGGGTGGAACTGAGGAGGCAGTTTTCAGATCTTTATATTCTCCTCTTCCCTGCCCCCAATACACACACACTCTTTTCCTACCAGGGATTTGCATCCTGCATACCCTGCCTCATCCTATTCTACTTCTCTAATTCTAGTTTCCCACCAATGTTCTAGTATTTCCCCCCCAGTTCTAGCTTCTGTCTATTCTTCAACTGTGATCCACCCTTATTGCCTTGCTCCTGGGCCCCAGGGAGTAGACAGAGATGCTCCCCACCTCCCCCCAACCCTGGAGCCCAACTTCCAGATCTACCCAGTCTTTCCTCCTCCCCCTCCTCAACAGCCAGTGTTCTGGAACTTGCCTTCTCTCCCAACCATGGCTCAACTTCCTGCTGCCATGTATGACTCAAGTCTCAGCTTTCATGGAGCCCTGAATTCACCTCTTGGGGCCCTTAAGGCCTCTTTCATTCACACATGTCTGTTCCCCCCACCTCTCCCGGCTGGGGAATAAAGTTGGGGTGTGATGTTGAAAAATAAATAAAATGCTACATAACTGAGTACTATTATTATAATTCCTGTCTCTCCTCATTCAGTTTCTTTAGCTGAGGCCCTCCATCCTTCCTTCCTTCCTCCCACTAAACCCTACCAATCTTTTAAGCTTGACCTATTCCCAGAGGCCTCAGAAGACAATACAATCACAATCACCTCTTAGGAGTCCCATTTTTTAAAAAAATAAGTCCCATCTTACAGAGAGAACCCTGCTAAGGGAGGGTCAGGGTACGTGCAAAGTTTAGACAACACAAGATCCCTTCCCTCATGAAGGTACAGTCTAGCACAGGGATGTATCAGGTACACAAAATGTAGTCATTCACAATTTTACATGATAAGTCCATGCAACAGAGGGCTCATAAAATAAAAGTGTTGTGTGATTTTGGGGTGAAGGTGGCACTCTGGTGAAAGGAAGACTTTTGGAGGAGAAAGCATTTGCGTTGAACCTTACGAGATGGGTCCTCTTCTGAAGACTTCTTGCATGGACAGTCAGAACCTTGCAATTTTCAGCATGTAATTGTTTTTCCTAAGTTATTTTGCCTCTGTTAAATCTGTGTTCCCAGGTGGGATATAAGTTCCTTAAGGGCAGGCATTGTATCTTGTATATTTCCTCACAGCAGCTAGCCCAGAGATCATATCTAGGTTTGGGGGGTTTTTTGGTTCATTTGTTTTTAAGATCGGTTTCTCAATCTTGTCTAGGTTGTAGATACAGCAACCACTTACAGGCCTACCCCAACCGTTCTTCTGTTGTTTCAAGCATGGTCTGACTTGCACTCCTTTGGGCAGTGTGATGCAACTCCCCACCACCACACTCTCCCTAAGGACCTACCATATTGGTAGTACTTATGGCAGATACCAGACTGGGCTTTGCCCTACTGCAACTCAGCACTCAAGCTCAGCTAATCCACCAGCCTCAGTCTCCCTTGGAGCACAGAATGTAGCCATGTGCCACCTTACCCAATCATATTTTATATTTCTTCTGAATCACATAGCCTAGAAGCCACATTTTTTTTTCTGTATCCTTCACACTACCTAGCACATAAAAGACTTCTCTCTTCCTCCTTTGAGTATTATTTCCTCAGAGTAGCCTCCCTCCCCACTCTTCTGGGGCCCCAATACCTTTTCGAATCAAATCCATTTTGGTTTCTTGCTCCCCAAGAGCCTCCATCTTTGCTTGTTGGTAATATTGGTAGAATTTCTGGCAGGGAAAAAGAAAGAGAAGGGACACCTCAGACTGAGATTCTTCTCCCCAAGTTCTATTCTTAGGATTGCAGATCTTAGACCTTGATCTACTCCAACTCCTTTATTTTATGTTTTTTTAGGGGGAGAAGGAATAAGACTTTATTTACATGCATGAGCATTGAAAAATAAACCAACATGACCAATGACCCATATGCCTTCTCTGTCCCTCCCCAAACCTGGAGGAGCTGGAGAGTAGTAATCCAAAGAGGAGGGAAGCAACACCATAAGAGCCCTTGAACTGCAGGGGCAAGGGTGGAAGGAGGGTAAACTCCTTTTCCTCAGGTCCCAAGGTAGGGAAAGGTCTTTGGGATACTTTGTCTGCTGGACAATTACTTTGAAAGGAAGGACATAGTACACAGATGTCAAACTCATAGTCCAAATCAAAAGAAAACATAATAAAACAAAATAAATAAATAACATAGATTTTATTAATTTGTGACTTTCTAAGCCAAAAATATACAGCTGGCAGAGGTCCTCTCTATCTGACACCACTGACTTAAAAGCAGAAGGGGCTTTCTGAAGTACTAAAAGGAGAATTGTATGTGCATGGATTTCTTTTTTGGGGGGGAGGGGTAGTTCTAGGAAGAAAGACAAAGGGACCTAGGCAGCTCTAACTCCCACATTTTATAGGCAGCATTGGGTCTGAAGTCAGGAAAACCTGAGTTTATATCCAGCCTCAGATACCTATTGGCTGTGTGACTCTGGGCAAGTCACTTAACCTGTTTGCCTCAGTTTCCTCATCTGTAAAATGGGGATAATAATAACATCCATCTCCCAGGAGTTTTGTGAAGATAACATTTGTGTATTCGTAAAGCACTTTGCAAACCTTAAAACAATGTACACAAGTTAACTATTTATTTTTACCATCACCACCACTACTACACATCAGAAAACTGATCCCCAGTGAGAAAAGTGATTTATTCATGTGGCAAAGCAAGTATTTCCAACCCAGGTGGCTAGATTCCAAACCCAGCTCCTTTTCTACTAGGTGCTCTTTTCCCCTCCCCCCAGGACAGACTTCCTCCCTTTATCTTACCAGGCGAGGCAGGGCCAAGTAGCAGAAGATAGAAATCACAATGACCCCACAGGCAGTGATAAAGTATCCAAAAGCACTTTGTGACAGTTCTGAACCACCTAGGGAGGCAGAGGGAAAGGAAATTACTCCCACAGGAGATGAGAAAAGGGATCCCTGCAGGGCCTCCATCCTTATCCCATCCTCTAGGGCCATTTCCCCTCCCCTTCACCCCTAGGTAGTCATTAAAGAAGTGTGAAGAACTCACTGGCAATGGCGCAGATCATGGCCACAGCAGCGAAGGTTCCAGCCAGGCCCTGGCCGCTCATGATGGGCACTGTGTAGCTGGCAGGCAGGAGGCCAGCCAGGCCAAACAGACTGCCCTGGAGAATGGCTCCAAATGCTAAGGAGAACACAGGAGATGGTATAAGGGAAGGGGATGGAAAGCAGTCAGCCTGGTGAGACGAGAGGAAGTAAGAAGAGGAAGAGCTTCCTGAGAGCAGGGGTGGCCTTTCTTTCTCTAGCACTTAGCACGTCGTCTGCTTAGTAAATATTTCATGAACTCAGCTGAATAGTAGACAGAGGACTGGGGGAAAACAAGTAAGTCCCAGAAGGTTGTTACAAGGTGTGGTGAAGACTGGAGGACAGAGAGAAGGCCACTGGCCACTTCGGAAATATTCTCTCAAGGAGGGAGGGCAAGGCAAACACATCTTCATTTCCTATGAGACTGCCCCAATGTTCTCCACTATGTCCTAGAACTGACTATCTTGACCTTTGCACTCTGGTCTTTCAAATTCCTTTTAAGTGTAATTGTCACCTTTAGAAATTAAACTCCTGAAGAGTAGAGAGGTAGAGAGAGAGAGAGAGAGAGAGAGAGAGAGAGAGAGAGAGAGTGTGTGTGTGTGTGTGTGTGTGTGTGTGTGTGTGTTTGCATTCCCAGGACTTAGCACAGAGGCCAACACAACTTCAGTAAGTACTTAATAAATGCTTGCTGACTGACTGTTTCTCCCAGGCTGGGAGGACAAGGAGGCCCCAATTCAAATAGATGGGAAAATGAAGATATAACATGGGGGAATGGATAGAGTGCCAGCCCTGGAGTCAGGAGGATGATCTGAGTCCAAATCTAACCTCAGAAACTTACTAGTTGTGTGACCCTGGACAAATCACTTAACTCTGTCTGCCTCAGTTTCCTCATCTGTAAAATGAGCTGGAGAAGGAAATGGCAAACCACTCTAGTGTCTTTGCCAAGAAAAACCCATGTGGGGTCACGGAGAGTCAGACACAACTGAAACAATTCAGCAACAACACACAGAAGGGAGTGAGCCAAAATGCCTGGTTAAAAATACTCCTTTCCCCAGGGTCTGCTTTGCAAAGAGAAATAGGTGCTGTGGAGTTCAGCTCTGGGGATTCCAGTGAGTTCTGGCCTCCTTCTGCCCATACCACTTCTCACCCATTTCTGCACTGTGTCCTCTCCAGCTCACCTCTAATGTATCTTCTTCTTGAGGACAGGACTATGTTGCTTGATAGCATCCCAGGGCTTGGCACATTCCAGTAGGCCTTTCATAGACATTCTACCTATCTATCTATTCATTCACCTATCTATCTCTG
Organism: Notamacropus eugenii; assembly: GCF_028372415.1. Classification (NCBI taxonomy): domain Eukaryota; kingdom Metazoa; phylum Chordata; class Mammalia; order Diprotodontia; family Macropodidae; genus Notamacropus; species Notamacropus eugenii. Next base: position 107,706,685 of record NC_092873.1, on the reverse strand, counting down.
TATGGAACAGGAAATGAAGAGATATTAACCAAGAGGGAGGGAGGAAAATCCAAGGTGAGAAAGTCCCCTATGGCTCTCTGTCAATCCCCAGAGAACTCACAGTTGATGATAACAATCTTGACCATGGTAATAGTGAAGAAAGGCATGGGATCAAGGTCCACTTTCACCAGGACAGCTGTCAGGCCAAACATCAGCAAGATGGCCACCAGACTGCCCAAGATCCTCAGGGCCTGAGGGATCCTGCACAAAGAAGAGAGGAAGGAGTGTGGGTCAAATCCACATGCCCTCTCCCCAAAGCTGAGACAGAGGAATCCCTGGTCTACAGTCTCTCCTAGGGGAGGAGTGAGGAAGAAGGGGATAGAAAGGATTCAGGACAAGTTAGGCAGGAAAGAAATGGGTGTGGAATAAGTTCAGAGAATTTCAAGCTGGAGGCACCCCTTGGAGATCACTAAGCAGATCACAAAGACTCCTATTCAGATCCTCCCTCAGATACACATACATTGAGTCGTTTAAAACTCTTTGATCCTCAATTTCCCCCATACTGAAAATAGGGATAAAATAACTCCTACCTCACAGGGTTCTTGTAAAGATTAAATGAAATAATGTAGGTAAGGCATTTTGTAAACCTTAAACCATTCTATAAATGGGAATGATTGATTCCAAACCCTTCATTTTACTAAAACAAAAAAAAAATCTTATTGATATATATGTATCTTTACATTGAGGAGGGGAGGGGCACGGTGGCAAATCTGTGTAAAATTTTTTGGCCCTCCCTTTATACCAGAGAAGAAACCTGAATTACTATGGTATTAAAACATAAAGTATATTGATTATTACCCAATACTATACATATGTTATGCACTTCTGAGTTTCTAAACTTTTTCTGTGTTGTCTGCTGGCCTTTGCATGTCCTTGTGACTTCCACAAAACTTCCCCCAAATTCCCATTTAATTTTTTTATGTCAACCTATACTATAATGAAACCATGATGGGGAGAAGTTGTCATCTAGAAGGGATAATTTGTAATTTATCTTTATATCATAATCACTTCTGGGGAAAAGAAAAATTCTCTCACCCCCTTCTAAGACGGAACCCTCTCTTGCAACAAAATAAAACAACTGAACAAAAAAATCCAACAAAATAGCAGCACCGTTGGATAAGATACACAACATTCTGCCCTAAAAGCTTCACACCTTCTCTGCTGACCCATAGGAAACTGAAAGGGTGATGATGGATGTCAGAAGACGCGGGCCAAAATCTCAGAGCTGCTACTTGATCTGTGTGAGTCTGGGCAGGTCATAGGGCAGTAGGGAAAGGACATTAGTCATGGAAGGGTTCAATTACCTCTGATGTAGGAAAGAGTTGAGACAGGTAAAGACCAGTAGAGGAAGCATGGCACATATGGTCATTACATTGTTGAAAATGGAGTCTAGGAAACTGGGCTTCAGTGCGGGCGATGATGTGGTAGCAAGGAGGTCCCTGTTTACCTCCGTCAAGGCAGCTGAGCTATTCTGGGGTGGGCCCAGGCGGCTTCTGAAGTACTGAGGAGAGAGGAAGACAGTGAGAAATACTCAACAGATACTAAGGTACTTGGGTGCCTGTGGACCCATTAACAAATGTAAACTCTCAGAATATTCACAACAGACTGAATGCAGAAGCAGAGGAGACTCCAGCTGTTTTCTAGTATGCCAGACAAGACTGAAATTTGCAAAAAATATGTAAAATAAAATGCTACTCTGTTCACTAATTTTTTTTAAAAAAGGAAGCCATATTGGTCCCAAGGTCATCTTAGAAACAAAGAAGTTCTATATTTCTACTGTATATATATATATATATATATATATACGTATGTACAGCATCTATCTCTAGATGTATCTATATCTAGAAAGAATATTGGATTTGGAATCGGGGAAGACCTGACACAAAGTCCCAACTCTGTCACTTACTACCCTGGTGACCCCAAGAGTGACTTCTCTGGGCCTCAGTTTCCTCATGTCTAAAATGAGGAGACTGCTTGAAGTGTATGATCCTATATTCCTTAGAAGGCTCTTCATCTACCTACATGGTTATTCCTTTCACTAGTACAGATTATAATCCACCCGTGCCTTCTTGGTTCTTGCTCCTGTTTTCCCAGAAACCCTTCTAAGATGATCCACCCAACATGGAGGGGTGGCCTTACTCTCAGTTAACAAGGAGGTATGCTTCATTTCTTTTATTAGTGTATCCAGACTCATACTGGGCTTTGGGCATGCATCTGAGTACCAACAGTTGACACCTGGGCTGTTTTTCTCTTTCCATGGAAAACATATTTCCGTATTAGCCATGTTGCCAAAAAAAAGAAAGAAAGAAAGAAAAAAGGCAAGAAAAACAAAGAAACACAGTCTAGCAAGTCTGGCAGTCTAGACAGATGGTGAGGTATGGAGTGAGAAGCTGAGTCAGGAAGACTTGGGTTCCAATCCCACCCTCTGACACATACAGGCTGTGTGACCCTGGGGGCAAGCCACCTCAGCTCCAAGTGCCCAGGCAGCTCTCTAAGACTGAGTTACTGGATCTGCAAGGGTGGAGAAAGAGTCCTATAATCAATGAATCACAGGTCCAGTTTAAAAAAAAAAAAAAAGACAGTAGAGAAGTTATAAGACTCTCAACATCATCTCCTTTTCTAATGTCTTCTCCATAGTTAGACAAGGACACATGGAACCCTACTGTCTTTTCATCTGCTGCAGAGGAACAAACAATTGAAATTAGTTACACTCTCAGGTGAGCGGACTTGCCCCAGGTCACAGGTCACACACACAGCAAGTAAGTGTCAAAGGTGGAATTTAAATCCCAGTCTCAGGAAGATTCTGAACTACTGCAGCATGTGACTTTGTGCTTGGCCACAGCTAATGCAGCTGGCGATGAGTCTCCTGGAAGGGATCTAGGCTGGTCATTGGACAAAAAGTACAGTCTATCACCCAGAGTGAACTCAAATCAGCTTTTTCCAAGGCAGTAGAGCATATCAGAACTGGAAGAACCTAGGGGTCACCGCCACATCAGCATGAGACTGCAGAGGACATTAGAGAAAAATGTACTTCCCCATTCACAGAAATACAATACTTGGAAAGCACCTTAAAGTGACCATAGAGGTCAGGGACTCTTCACTTTTTGTGTGTCATGAACCCCTTTGGCAATCTGGTGAATCCCATCCTATCTTTTCAGGAGAATGTTTTTGAAATGCATAAAACAAAATACATAGGATTACAAAGGAAAATGATAACATTGAAACACAGCCATCCAAATATATATTTAAAAAATGCAGAGAGCCCAGGTTAAGAATCTCTAATCTAAGGAGTAACTAGGTAGCACGGTGGATAGAACACTGGCCCTGGGGTCAGGAGGGCCTGAGTTCAAATTCAGCCTCAGACACTTATTAATTGAGTTACCCTGTGCAAGTCATTTAACTCTGAATGTTTCCCCCTGCCCCACTCCACCAAAAAAGAATCTCTGATCTAGTCTAAGAAGTTACTCATTTTTGGAGGAGACAACCAAGGCTTTGAGATGGAGTAACTTGATCAAATTCTGATATCAGTGTCAAGGCTAGAACTTAAGTCACCATATTCCCATGTCCAGGGTATTCTCCACCACCCCATTAACACTGCTTCTTGCTCCTCCCCTCCCAGTGGACAGAAAAACTTCCTTCTTCCCAGGATGAATATGTCACCTATCCATATCCTCAAATCATATCCTCTGGCATCTCCTCTAAGTACCTTACTGTACACTGATTTCCCATGGTGCCCCTAGGGAAGGTGCCCGACCTCTGGCCCTTGCCAAGTGGTCTACCATTTTCCCCCTCTCCTAAGTCTCACCATGGTAGCAGTCATAAAGAAATTCCATGGCAGCAGGGTGCCCAGCCCCAGCACGAAAAAGATAAGCCATACCGCCTTGTACCTGGAGGAAGAGAGAGGAAAGGCACATAGGATGGATGAGTGGGATGCCCCAGCTTCAGTCTCTAAAAGGATACTCTCTCTGGAGCCTACCCCTCACTCCTCATTTCACCCCCAGCTCCCTCCAATCCACTGTGACTCTGAGCAAACCCTTTACTTGGCCCCTCCTAAGGTGCCCCCTCCCAAGGAACAAGGGGTGAGGAGTGCCCCCTTCCTGCCTCCCATAGATAGGGATGAAGACTAAAAAGAAATAAAGATTGAGCCTTTATTGTCCCTCGTGGACAAGGATAAAGATATGAAGATGAAGATATAAAGAGGGAACTCTTCCTGGCTTTTGTGGAAGGGAAATGTAAAGAAATAATGTTTGAAAAAGCACTTGGACAGCTTTTTTGAGGAGTCTAATGGGACTCTGGAGAACTCTACCTCCGGTATGTTCAGAAGGGAAGGTGTTCCATGAAATGCACCCTGCCTACCACCTGTGTCTTCCACCTGCTCTGTCTCTATCTGCCTAGGCACAGGAAGCTGCTGGAGAGACAGTCTTAGGCTCAGGGAAAGACAAGTTTCTGCCAAGGGATAAACACAGGGCTGACACTATACCTGTACCTAGGTTCCCAGCCTCCATTGATCCATAGGGACCTTAAAGGCTGGGAACTCCAGTTCAATCCCATACAGTTCAACAGAGAAGAGGGGAGGGGAGGAATGAAGAGTAGGGAAGCAAGAAAACAAAATACACAGCCAATATCCCTCCTTTCCCTTTCATCTGGAAATTGTTATGCTGCTGCCTGTTGGGGGCAGAAAGGAAGGGGAATGTCTAAGGTTCCCTAAAAGATGTAAAATCAGGGAAACCAAGTTCCCTGGTGCTGCTGCCTGGCCCTTTCAGGAAACGGTGGGTGGGAGAAATGAACTCCGGAGGCCAGCGTGTGTATGTATGTGTGGGTATGTTTGCCTTCTGCTCCAGACAGAACTGGCTTTGTTGGTCACAGTCCCTCGGGTGGGACCATGGGTGTCAGGCAACAGGATGTCACCCAGGTTAAACACAGTTAATCGTTAGGGTTTTCCTTGTTTATGGGGGAAGGGAGGAAGGAGCCATTTCCCAACCCACGTTAGGGCTGTAATACTTCCCACCACCCACCCCCATATCAACCACTGTCTGGAACAGGCTGAACCACAGGGCTAGGGTTGGGATCATGGCTAGAATCCCAAGGGAAAAAAGCCTGAGTTATTTCCCTAACCAAGAGGCAGGAAGACTGAGCTTGGAAGCTAAGAAAGCCAAGCAGGATGATGGGGTGAGAGAGAATCATAGGTTCTTGATGGTATATGGGATGGATAGCAGAGGAAAGATGAATCTCCCAAAAGGTGAGAGTGAATGATCAGAGATGGATCACGGGGCACTGTGACAGGTATATTGGGGGCAGGGATGTAAAAAGTGGGATAGGAAATGAGATTAGGACAAGAAGGAGACCAAAAAAGTGAAGGAAGGCTAGAGACAGAGGTACGGAGAGAAGGTGACAAGGGAAAGAGTGAGTAAAGGATAAGACAGGGGAAGGGAGACATGAATCCAGAGAGGGGGAAAAAAAGTGAGGGCAAGACTCCTACTGGGGTCATCCGAGGAAGAGGTCCCAGAGAAAGAAGGGTGGTGATGGTAGGAGTGACAAAGTTTTCCAGATGTGCTGGCAAGGGAGAGACTGGAGTTGCCAAATATCCTTCCCCATGGGGAGAGGCTGGAAGCCAAGGCTGGCTAGCTAAGGGGAGCCAGCAGCAGGGTGGAAACAGTGATGGAATGGAAGGAGGCCCCGGCTATCCTGCATAGCCTCCCACTGACCAAGCACCCAGCAAACAGCTCAGATGTGGATTTCCTCCTCATTCGCTTGTCTGAGCCTGACTCACAAGTGTTCAGCAGGAAGGGCTAGTAGAGAGGGGGTCCTGAGAGTTACGCTACTACCCCTTCCCCCAGCTCCACAGGCAGAGACCTCTCTTTGGGCCCTCTATGCTTCCTCTTCCTGCCCCCAACTTCCACCCCTACCAGAAACCTTCCCGACCTTCAGGACTCCGTCATACCTGTCCTGTGGCTTGTGACCAGTCGTCATGGCAGTGCTGCTCCTGGCTCCAAGTGTCTTCCAGCTCTGTCAATCTGGGGGTCCTTGGAGGGGGAAGGGACATGGTTGGCATACGTCCCTTTCCCTCCCCACCCCAGACCCTTCTTTATCCCATAGTGGCCGAGTACTAGGTCAAATCCTAACTTTACTCTTTTGTTGGAGTTATCCTTGTCTGAACCCCTCCCCACCTCCCAAAGGGACCCCAGCATGCCTCCATTTACTCCCCTTCAAAAGGGAACCTGACCCCAGAACAGCCAAGACAGCCACCAAAGGAAACAGAGTCTGGGGAGCTCGCCCTCCTTCCCCCACCCACCCACCTCCTTCCCTAGCTGTGGCAATACCTGGTTCCCCGCCACTGCCACTGCTATTTTTATCCAGCTCTGGAGCAGTCTGTAGCCGGGAAACAGGAGAGGAGGAAGCAGAAGGGAGGGGGTAATTGGAAGGCAAAGAGAGAGAAGAGACAGACCAGAAAAGAGGAGACCAGAAGGGTAGCAGCAAGCGACCAGGGAAGATAGGAGACTGAGGGAAGGGAAGCAAAATAGAGAAGAGGGAGGGAGGGAGGGACAGATAGGGGAGTGAAGAAAGGGGCAGAGGGAAGGTACAAAACAGACAGAGGAGGGGAAAGCTAAAGGACAAAGAAGGACGAGAAGAAACAGCCACCCCAATCTCCTGTCAGAGGGACTTGGCCCCAGTCCCTAAAGATCCTTTGCAAGGAGGTGGAGGGGGGTGGTAAGAGGGTATGGGCATGGGCTCCTAGGCTGAGGCTTCCATAAGCCTCTCCTTCCCATGCCAGTTCCCATCTAAATTTCTGATTTCCCAGTATTATTTTCTAGCACCGATCTTCCTCCCATCCCCCCAACCCCCACCCCAGCCTTAGGGCTTGTACATCCCCATTCCTGAGATTTTCTCCCAAACAAAAACACTTTCCAATCAATACATTTCATGAATGCCTTAATTACCCTCTAGACCCTAAAACCCTTACTCTATCATGTTGTCCTGCCTCAGAAAATCTTCAGAAAATTGGGTTTTTCCTCCACCCCCACCTGTCCCCTGCTGCTCTCTGTTTCTTTGTGAGTCAGGCCCCCTCTCCCCTTCCTCTTTCTCCCACAGCTTTAGGAGATGAAGGGGAAGAAGTAGTAGTAATGGGGGGAGGGGGGAGTATCACAGCTCTTTTGAGCCTAAAAACCCTCTCCCTCTGCCTTATAGCTTGCTTTCCCCTCCTCCACCACCCAGGGATGAACAGGTGGCAGCAGGGGGCACAGGCCCATTAACTGGCTTCTGGGGAAACCATGTGTGAGGGTCAGATTCTGAGGTCCAGATCAGACTGTCCTGAGGAGCATCTCCTTCCCCCTGCTGGGCACACACCTGAGGTGGGAGCCTGGGATCGGCAGCTTTGCTCTCCCTTCTGGATAAGTCTCGTGTTCAGGATGTCTGAAGAAAGGCCTTTCTCAGCTGGGCCAGAGCAGACTCACTTAGCCTAATATGGAAAAGGGAAGGAGAAAACAAGTTACAAGGCCCCTTTCTTGGAAGATTAGGTGTGCAGAAGAGATAAATAACTTGTGTAGAAGAGATAAGGACTCTTTCTGACTTTCCTCAGGAGAGATAAAGGGGACAACCTTTGTAAGGCAAATACATGTAACCCCTTCAATAAGGGTTACAGTCAATCCGGTCAATAATCATTTATTAAACACCTATTATGTGCCAGGAACTTTACTAAGCACTGGGGACAAAAAGGTAAAAGACAGTCCTTGCTCTCAAGATGTTTACCATCTAAAGGTGGCATGGATAGAAGGGGGTGCAATGCGTCCTGGATTTGGGATGAAATAATCTGAGTTTGAATCCCATCTCTGGCAGGTTTTAGCTGTAGGACTTCATGTAAATCACTGAACCTCAGATCTGACCTTGTAAACCGCTCCTCTTTAAACTCCAGTGGCTCCTTATTACTTCTAGTTGTTATTCAGTTGTGTCCAACTCTTTGTGACCCTATGAACCATACTGTCCATGGGGTTTTCTGGGCAACATAGTGGAGTGGTTTGCCATTTCCTTCTCTAGTAGGTTAAGTCAAACAGAGGTTAAGTGACTTGACTAGGGTCACACAGCTAGTAAGTATCTGCTGCCAAATTTGAACTCAGGAAGATAAATAAAAATTTCCCTCCCTAGCACCAGAGACTCTTCATAAGCTGGTCCCTCCCTACCTTTCCAGTCTTCTTATCCAGTACTCCCTTCCATACACTCTCCAGTCCAGACAAACCAGGGTACTTTCTGTTCCTCACACACAATACTGCCTTTACCTCACTGTCTCCCAGGCCTGGTATGCATTCTCTCCTCACCTCTCGGAATCTCTGATTTCCTCTAAAACTTAGCTAGAGCACCACCTTCAAAGTAAAATCTTTTGTTATCTCCCTAGCTGCTAATGCCTCCCTCCTCCTTCAAATTAGTCAACTTGCACATATTCAGCACATACAGAACTTGTGCATGTCCTTTCCCTCCTTCTCCCCACCTCCCCACCATTAGAAGACTTTATTATCACTCGGGTGTGCCCGCTGTGGCTGATCAGAACAACGTGAGCTCAGAAGGCTCTACCACAGATTGGATACAAGTAGTCCATTGTGAATATTTGGAGTGGGGATATCTCTAAAATTGTGGATCTCAAACTTTCTTTGAGCTACTGCAATTCTGCTTTGCTCACAGAGCACAGCACCTTCTCTGATCTCTGGAGAACACTGGTATCGATTGGGAGACATGGGAGACACTGGCACAGGACCCTTAGAATATAAACTCCTTCAGAGCAAGGCCTAAAGACTTTTATCTTTATCACCACATTACCATAATTTTTTTATTGTTGAGTCTTTCCAGTCATGTCTGACTCCTTATGACCTCATTTAGGGTTTTCTGGGCAAAGATACTAGAGTGGTTTGCCATTTCCTTCTCCAGCTCATTTTACAGATGAGGAAACTGAGGAAAACAGGGTTAAATGAACTCAAGAAGATGAGTCTTCCTGACTCCAGGTCCTGTACTCTGTCCACTGCACCATCAAGTTGCCCAGTTATCATATTTTAGCATGTAGAGAAACTGGACAGTGTCCAGAGAAGGGCAATTAGAATGGTAAAAGGCCTTCAGTTCATGCCAGCGTTTAATACAGTGCCTGGCTCATAAAGAGGTGTTTTAATAAAGGCTCCCTGACGGATTGATCAGTAAAATGGAGATAATATTTGTACCACCTGTCAAATCGGGCCTGCCATTGGTAAAAATGTTTTGTAAGCTCAAGCACTCTAAAAATGTGAACTTTTGTTTAACTTCTTCCCCTTGACCTCCTGCTTATTTCCCCTAACCATCCCCCAGACATCCTGGCCAGTCAGTTTCCTCATCTATAAGATTCCATTCCATAAGCATTTATTAAGCATATACAATTTACAAGTATGAGAGGTATAGTGCCCAAGGGAAGACAATCAGGATGGTAAAGGGTCTCCAGGTAATGCCAGCTATGGACTGACTGAAGGAAAGAGGGATGTTTAACCTGGAAAACAGGAAGACTCTCCTATAGAAGAGGGAATAAGCAGAGATTTGTACCTAGGTGTTCCCTGAATTACAACACAGCTTTAACGTGTATTCTTCACGTTAAAGGGGAAAAAAAGATACTTTATGTTGCCTGGAAAATATACAAATGGGGTAACTAGGTGGTGCAGAGGAAAAAAAAATCATCCTTGGAGGTCAGAGGACCTGAGTTCAAATCTAGCCTCAGATATTTGCTAGCTGTGTGACCCTGAGCAAGTCACTTAAGCCCTATTGCCTCAAGAAGAAAAAGAAGGAAAAGGAATACAGGAAGTCAAAGGAATGAAATTTAAAAAAAAACAACTTTGTACCTTTTTAATTCTAATAAAAATAAACAATTTTAACATTTAAAAAAAAAAAAGAGGGAATGGACTTGTTCTTTCTGACCCAGAGGTCAGAACCAGGAACAATGACTAAGAAGTTATGCAGAAACACACTTAGTCCTGGGGTAAGGAAACATTTCAGACCTGTCCACCAGTGAAATGTGCACAAATTCTGGAAGTAGCAAGTTCCCCCTTCCCTGGAGGTCTTTGAGTTAAGAGAATAACCATTCTCGGAGGGAGACTGAAGGGGAATTCTTGCTCAGGTCGAGGGAGATCTAGATGTCCCTGGTACCTGGAATGCTGTCACTCCTCACTTGTACCTTTGAGGTCCCTTCCAAATCTGAGATTCCACAATTCTGAGGTTTAAACACGAGGTGCAGCTTGTGTTACTGTTCAGTCATGTCTTGGTGTCTTCTTGGCAGATACTTGATTTGCCATTTCCTTCTCCAACTCATTGTGTGGATGAAGAATTGGGGCAAACAGGGTTAAGTAACTTGCCTAAGGCTATATACCTAACAAACATCTGAAGATGATATTTCTGGATTCCAAGCCCAGTGCTCTATACACTGCGTCACCTCAAGGCTTTCATAAGGTACAAAAGCGGTGAATATTTGCATTAGTAAAAGGCCCAAAATACCATACATTGGGGAAACCCCATCACCATATGCAATTTTCATGCAAATAATCATTCCTCCTTCATAGACCTGATCACAGAGTTAAAGCATTTTGCAAAAGGTAAGGATGAGGCAACAAATACCCTCTTTATCTCACACCTGGATTATTGCAATGGCCCGCTGGTTGGTTTTTCTGCCTCAAGTGCCTTTCTATTCCAATCCATTCTCCAAACAGCTGCCAAAGTCATCTTTCTTAATTGCAGATATGAATGTTTTACCTCTCTACTTAATAAACTCCAGTGGCTCCTTATTTCCTCCAGGATCAAATGTCAAATGCTACATTTGGCCTTTAAAGCATTTTATAACTAGACACCTTCCTAGATTTCCAATCTACCTTCCCCTCTATTTATTCTATGATACAATGATACTGGTTTCCTCGATGTTCATCCACAAGCCACCATCTTCAGACTCTGGGTTTTTGGTTTTTTTTTTAAACTAAGTGGTCCCCAAGCATGCCTAAAATTCTCTTTCCCTCCCTCCTCTCTCTCTCTCTCTCTCTTTCTCTCTCTCTCTCCTCTCTCTCTCTCCCTCTGCCTCTCTCTCTCTCTCCCTCCTCCCTCTCTCTCTCCTCATGTCTGCCTGCTGGCTAACTGACAACTCAAAAGCCTTTCCTGGTCCCATACCTTCTCTCTGACATTATTTCCAGTGTAAGTTGTACATATTTTGTTTATTGTTTGCATCGTCTCCTTTCCTCCCCCCCTCCCAGATTGTGACCCACTCAAGGGCAGGGACAGTTTTTGCCCTTCTTTGTATCCTTAGTACTTAGCACAATGCCTGGACACATTTAATAATTGCTTTTGTCCAAGGTGTCAGATCTCTCCCACCTCAGACCTTAGAAAATCAGCTGAGTTGATGGCAATGCTTACTCAAACCAAAGTTCCTGGTCCAGGCAGCTAGGTGATGCACTGCGCCTGGAGTCAGGAATATCAAGAGTCCCATTTGGGCTTAGCTGTATGACCCTGGACAAGTCACTTCAACTCTACCTCACTTTCCTCATCTGTAAAATGGGGGAAAATAATAGTACCTTCCTCCCAGGATTGTTGTGAGGATCAAATAAATAGTTTGATCAAACAATCAAATAATCGTAAAGTGTTTAGCCTGATATATAGAAAACTCATTCCATGTTAGGTGTTAGAATTGTTATTATTCCTGAATAGGGAGAAGAACCAAATCTGAGACACTTATGCACTTCTTACCAGATTACAGAAGGATGAAACTGGCCAAACCAGATCAGGTTTAGAGGGAGGGGCAGTTGCTCTGGAGAGGCAGGTTTAGATGTCAGATTTTCCCATCACTTGGCAGAGGGGGAAAATCCCTTGCCTACTTCAGTCCCACTTTTGGCAAGGCCCAGTTAAGAATCCCTGTGCCCCACCCACGCCAAAGGTAAAAAGGAAGGAAAGGGAGGAGGTTTAGGGGGAATGAAAGGTGAAGGTTTAGGGGCAGAGTTGAGTTGTCTATGAGGTAAAGAATAGAAGCGAGCACATGACATCTTAGAAATCCCTCCCCCCTTCCAAATTACAAATAGCTAAAAAATTCTGGCCCCAAGGCTAGAGGGACCCACCCCAACATGATAGCCCGGTTCTGCCAAGCCCTTCACATCACGTATTGGCTCCAACTGCCCCTACCTCTCCTTCCTTGCTTTTGTCTAAGACCCAGGAGTTGTTTGTTTCTTTATCTGCCCCTACCACCAGCAGCCTGGCAGGTGGGGGTGGGGAAGGCAAGAAGATGCTGCCAGGAGCATCTGGGCTCCCTCAGCCTGAAACTTGACAGAAGGGAGATGTCATGCTTTGTCAGCCTCTGAACAGGACAGGCCAAACCCTAGTGGCACAGGCCCCTACACCCAGAAGCCCCTCTTCTTCGGAATCCTGATTCTATTCCACTGTACCGAGAAAGATGCCCCCCACCTTCGCTGCTGTCAAATACCAACAATTCCCTGTGACACCCATAAGCTTCCCCACATGACATGAAGCAGCTGGGGAGACAGTGAGAGCACCATCTTCCCAATCCCGCCGAGACCAGACTGCCAAGGAAACCTCAACTCTTTCCTAAGACATATTGGGGTACCTGCACATGTGTTAAGATGAAGGGAAAACACAGAGACAGGCCTAGAAGAGTCTTATATCTAGGATTTGGAACTTAACTAGGCTAATGCTGGTGGTATAGGAAATGCTGATCCAGGAATTAGCAGAAATAGGGACCAGAGGTGACAGTGGCTGGTGAGAGGGGTAAAAACAAGGATTAAGACTGAGGGAGAGCGGAAAATAGACCATGGCAAATAGACTGTGATAAGGAAACCTTGGAGGAGAGCTTTCCTCAGGAGAGATAGTGAAGCCAAAGGGTAGGCTGTACTCTTGCCCCTGTCCCTTGCATCTTGAGCACTGTGCTCAGGTCTAGGAGATATAATTTAAGGAAGCCACAGATTAGTCGGAGTGTATAAAGGAGAAAACAATCAGGATTTTGAAGGCCATGAATAGTTGAAGTCATAAAACAATTAGGGGAAAGCTCAAAGAATATCTGGCCTACATAAAGGTAGATTGGCATAGATAAAGATTTGGAAGCATTTGGGGGGCAAGATAGCTAGCCTCAAATGTTTGAAAGGCTGTCCCATACAAGATTCGATCTGCTCAGCTCCAGAGCAAGTGGAGGAGACCTAGTGAGTAAGACAGGCTTGACAGAAGTTAAAAATTCCCAATAGCTGGTTATCCATCAGTGGACTGGGCTAAGAAGCTGCTGATTTTGTTCATCTGTGCCCCAGCTCTGAGTTGAGCCATTCTGGGGAACCCTACCCATTATCTGGGGGGGGGGGGGGCCGATTCAGGAAACACAAGCTTCACAAACAGATGCACCTGTGTTTGAGATGGGAGGAGGAGACAGCCCCTCATCATCACAGAGCCCCGGGGGAGTGGGGCAGCCTCCAGATGTCACCAGCAGACGTGGAGGGATGGGTATGATCAATTCCGGGCTCTGGCACTTGATGACCAGGGGCTACTCGGTGGGTCCCTTCCTCATCCCTGATGAAGTTTCCTTCCTCATCCCTGATGAGAGGTTTCCTTCCTCGTCGATAAATCTCTTGGCAAGGGGAGTCCCTGGCCTCGCACATCCGACAAGGGAAGACGGGCGTTATGTAAACTGGCCTGAGAACTATGAGATCCCAGGTCGTCGTGAAATAGCAGGACTTGGAGCCCCGCTAACCAGTTCAAGGTTAATATCCAAGATATTAACCAATCTGTCAATTGCCGGCTCCTCCCCTCTCCCGGTGCTCCCTTAGCTCGATCCCGTGGGCCTGGCACCGGGCCCCGCCGTAACTCCAGCCTCCCCCTACCCCCGAGCGCCACGAGGTCCCCTCTTCGGGTCCCCATCCCTTCCTCCGCCGCCACGTGCTCGGGTCCGCAGGGACCGCCACGGCGCGCCCCGGGAGGCGCGGGAAACACCCGGGGGTGCTCCGCCCAGGAACCCTGAAAATTCCCGCGTTGCGCCCCCAAGGGCTTGCGCGCACCCCTAAGTGCCCGGGGACGCCAGGGTGGGCAGGGCCAGGGACCCCCCCATCTCGTCTCCTGTACGCGCTGGGGCGGCGCAAAGTGGGGATGGCCAGCGGCAGATCGGAGTTGGGAGGCCACGGGCCATTACGGGCATGGCGGGACTCGAACCTCCTCCCCTCCGGGGTCCCCTATCTCCCCATGCCCCTGCGTGCACATCGAGGACCGCACCTGCTCGGGGTCCAGCTCCTCCGGCTCTCAGCTCCTGCTCGGCTCGATTCCCGCTTCTCGCTCCCCGCAAGCCCTGGCCCCCTTCAAAGCCCTCCCCAGATCCCGCCCACAAACACGCCCCACCCGGCAGCTCTCCACCCCTCCTCCTCCGCTCCCCAAGCCGAACTTCTCCTCCTCTTCGAACACCCCTTGCCTCAGGCCAGGGAGCCAAACCCCTAAACCCCCGCCCCCAACGACACCCCATAACCCTTCTCCAAAACCCTAGGATTGGCCTCCCCCACCTCTACTTAATGGTAAATTGTTCTTTCCACACCCCACGGAAATATCCTGTTTCTACACCACTCTAGGACTCTCCCAAACCCATATTCCAGGGGGACCCCTTCAACTGGTACATCCCCCCACTGGGATACCCCATTTATTGATATACCTCCCCATCTTGGGCCACACAACCTCCCAACTATGGTTCCCCCTTTACCTCCCAAACTCTAAAACCCTAAATACAACCTTTCCTTTAACAATAATTTCATTAATTTCAGAAGGAAAAATCAGGGTTAGGGAACGGGGGCTCTGCTTTTTTGGGGAAACCTTTTTTTTTTGCATCCCCAACGCTTAACACAATAACTTGGCACACAGCAGGCATTTGAGCAACATGACTTAACTGACTTTACTCTCTCTGCTACCTCCCTCACCCCAATCACCCTTATTCTCCAGATTCAACCCCTTTTGTTCCCACGACTCTAAGCTCTCCCTCCCCAAGCACACTGCTATCTTTACCTGCCTTCTCTCTACTAAATGTTTTCTCTCCCATGATTCTCTTGGACCCTCAAACTTGAACTCCCTTATTTATATTTCCTGTAACTGTCTCCTTTCCTGAGCAGGATGTCTCCTTTCAGACCATTTCGGTTTTTTATTCACTTCTCTCCCTTCACCACCTCCAATTCCCTTTGTTCTCATTCTTTCTCCACACTTATGCATTGGGGGAAGGTTGGAGTTTGTCTCTAGGTCAGTCTTCCCACAGTCCTGGACTCATACTTAATCCTAAGTTAGATCCCATCAGCACATCCACCCTATTTATATCGGAGACTAGCTTTGAGGGAATGAGAGGGAAAAGAGGTTTTGGGATGTCTTATGGAGGTCACATCCCTAAAATGAATCTCAGTGTCTATTTTCAGTAGTTTCTAGACAATCCATGGTCCCTTTGCTTGGCCCCAGGTCTCACTGGTAATGAGTTATCAATTAAGCTGGATTTAGCCAGCAGACAATAGGGATTCGATTGGGGGTAATTCTAGAAGGAATGTTTCTGAGAAGACAGTTTCCAACTTCTTGACAAGAGCATAAGAAGGAGATATAGCTAATAAAGTATGCAGTCAAGATGACTTGGAGTCAGAAAGACCTGAGTTCAAATCCTGTCTTCAGCATTTATTAGGAGCTGGTGAGCCTAAGTCAACAAACCTTTCAGCCTCATTTTCTGCACCAGTGAAAAGGGAACAATAATTGCACCTTTTTGTGGGAGGGAATCAAATAAGATAACGTGTGCAGAACTGCTTAGCAGTGGTTAAAGTACAATGCAAATTAGGGCTATTATTTTTATTAGAAAGATGGAAGTCTCTAGGGAACCTCTAGGGCTCACTTCACTACCATCACCCTGCTGCCTCTACCTAAGTGCCCTGCCCCTCCCTCTTTAGGGAGGCAAGATAAGGCTAATTAACAATTAATAATAATTACAACCAAGAATTCCTCAGAGATAGCCAGATCAAGCTGGGGAGATAAACTCTTGTTTTTTCCAATTCATTCTCCCCCAACATACATACATTTAGATCAAAGAAGGGAAGGGGGTCCTCAGTTCTTAGTCCTAGGCTTTTATCCCAAATGTTTTCTCTCATACATACAGGCCCAGAGTCCAGGATACAAAACAGACCGGTATGGATATACATTCACAAATACCCCAGATTCTCTCTAATATATCACCAAGGTCACCATGCCCTTGACCTCAAAGGTCCACTGCCCTTGCCTCAGCCTGAGTGGGAAGCCCAGAAAAAGGAATAGTTTTGTCTTTCTAGGGGACACGAAGGCCCGGAACCCACCCCCACCCCTCTGTGCAAATAGATGTGGCCAGCAATCATTGGTGTTGTGTCTAAAGGAGGCCCAGAGTGGGAAGGGAAGATCAGGGAAGTGGTCACTGTCTTCGGTCAGACTGGAGAAGGCTTATTCTCTTGTAAATCAACACCGCCCCCCGCCCCCCCCATTCCTCTAGGGCTGGGTGGTTGGCAACAACCCTGGCTGTTATTGCTGGAGGGCCGCCCATTATCCCGCCCAACCTGGGCACTAGACCAGCTCTACCACCTAGGCACCCAGCCAGTGATTCTTCCCCCTCCATCGCCTTCCCAGGAAACTGGACTCCTGGAGATGTGGTTTTTGGACACAGGAGCCCTCTGGTGGGCATACTCGGGAGGCTCTAGGCTGTCGCAAGTGGAAATCTGTTGCTATGCTAGCCTGTGTCCACCATGCCAAAGAATCATATGTCCTTGGACCCCACAGGACACTTCTAAATCAACCCTAACTGGACACTGCTCATGCCATCCCACCATGGGTTCACCCTTAGGTGCCTATCAGTGGGGTGTATGGAGATTGGAGGGAGGGAAGAACACTTACTAACCAGGGGGTTTGAGGCAAATTAGTTTGGTCTATTTTGAAGATGGGTAGAGGGTGGGCATTATAAATTATCTCCAAGGTTCCCTATCTGGCCTTTGATTCCCAACCCTGATGGACTCAGGTTATCTCCAAATCTTTCTTTGTCCTCCCAGGTTCCTCAGTCAGCCTCTCTCCCAGATAATCAATGCTATAAATCTCCTTTCTTTGTAGTTAACCAAGTCACCACAGTTTGAGAAATGTATGGCTTAAAGTGTCTCTGTTCCCATGTGTCATGGGCTCTCGTATATTTTGCACCCCACAGATGAGTTTTTCTGTGAAGAATGTGTTTGTTCTGTTTGTGTTAAGGGTGCTGAGCCTGCCGGGTATTCTTGAGTGTCCCCTGATATCCGTGGGGGTCTGGGGGAGGTGATTCTTTTGCTAGTCTACTTGTCCATCTCACCTCCCTCCTCCCCCTCCACTATTCCCCCCCGCCTTCTCTAGGCTTGCCAACCCCACCCTACTCCATTTCTCAGACTTCTGACCACCCCACCCCCATGCTCAGGATCACTGGAGAAGGGAGGTGGTAGTGGTACACTGATGTGGAAGGAGTCCCTTCTCTACCCCCTTAGCCTCCTCCCCCTGACTCCAACCTTGCATTAGTAGAGGTCAGTACCCGTAAAAGTCCCAGTGCCTTCCCCTCCTCTTCCTAAAGGGCGAGACTGGCCCTTTGATTCCTTAGCCCCAATTTCCCCACGATCATCATTCCACTTGCCCCGCCCCCATCTTCTTCAGGATGCCCTTTCTCATACATTCTCATACTTCCCCTCGAATCTCCCTCCCTGTTTACCTGGGTTCGCATTCCCGGGACACCCACTCATTTTGCTCCCCCAGATCCTTGCATCTCCATCTCCATCTCCTTTTCTGTCAGTTGCTCTTCCTGGGCTTCAAGCAGGTCCCCAGTAGCGTGAGAACCTCTGGAGCCCCGCCCGGCATCCAGCCAACATCCCCCGCCCCGCCTTCCAGCAGGCTCTGGTCGCAGCCGGGAGGGAACCTGTCCTTTGTACCCCCTCTTCCCAGATCTCCGCCTGCCTTAGCTCAGGGCCAGAACGGCAGCCATGTCCACTGCACAACTAGCGGGGAGGGGGTTGGTCATGAACCAGACAGGTCCGGACCGCCTGCAGGACCGTGAATTCGGAGGCAGGTGGTTTTCATTCATACCCGCAACCCTCCCCGGCGTGTTGCGTATAGGAGGGGATCAGCAAACTGGAAGGAAGATTGAAGCTCGCAGCGTCCAGGCTGACCTTGGAGGGGGGTGCTGGGGAAGAGGTACTACTGGTCCAACCCGGGCACCTCAACCGTAGAGGCGGGGTGGGGTTAGGGGCCCAGGAGAGGAAGGGGTTCAAACTCAGGGGTTTTCTGAGGTTCTCAGGTTGTCGGGAGAGTGGTTACCCTAGTAAGAAGTGTCGGGAGGGTGTGGGGGGGGGCGGGGGTCAGCCTGACCAGGGTACAGTCACAGAGGATTGCTACTACCCTAGGGTAAGGTTGACAGTCTTCATCCATGGTACTTGTCCTGCAGTGCCAGTGGGCGAAGGGCTCCCTTGAGGGGCAGTTAGGGAGATGCCTGTCCCTGGTTAGGACCTCCTTCCAGTCCATATAGTGAGCCTGCGTGGCAGAAGCTGTACCATAAGAAGAATGTGGCTAGACAAGGAAGAGTAGGAGCATTGGTCTCCTTTCCTTTGTATCTGCCACATAAAGTCAATTGGGACTCTGTACTCTGTGGTTGACCACCTGGAGCAAGTTGAATTTTAGATTAAGCAAATTATTGAAATTTACGTGGAAATCAATCTTGTTCTGACTTCTTGATGTTCCTTGCATGGAACACCCTCCTTTACCCCTGCCCCTATCCCTCAACCCAAGAGAGACCTACATCCTGTGTCAGACCCTTAACTCAAGACTCCAGTCCCTATTCCTAGAAAGGATAGCTTCCTCTTCCTCCTCCTCCTCCTCTTAGGTGGGTTCCTATCAGTCTAAAATCTTCAACTCACTCTAGTCTGACTTCCCCACTTCTGGAAGGATCAGACTTTACCTTTTCTCTGGTTGCCTTTTCCCTCCTCACCTCCACTTCCTAGTTTCCTTTGAGACTCATCTCAAAGGCCTTTCCTACTCCGATCCACTCTCCAGTGCTTTCCCCACTGGATTATCTCAGATTTATAGTTTACATATGTTTTTGAATGTACGTAATTGTTTGCATATCGTTCCCCCTTCCTCCTTTAGAGTGTGAATTCCTTGAAATCAGAACCTGTGTTTTGGGGTTTTTTTCTGTATCCTCAGAGCTTATCACTGTACCTGGAATACTTTAAACTTTTAATAAATGTTTGTTGACTTATTTTTTTATTTCTCTTATTTTAGGAAAGGAAATCCTGGCCCCTCTTTCTCCTTAGGAAAATCCTGTCTTCCAAATCTTACCCTAAATCTGGGCTGTCTTCCAGAATGACAAAGCTCAGAGACCTTCTCAGGAGTTGATATTGAGAAAGTCACTTGGACTATATCTCCTAATATCTCATTGGGAAGACACTCCCTCCCCCTGCCTCATCCCCCTCCCCAAGCAGGCTACTTTTGATCTCTTCGCTAGGCCACTGTCCTCTGAGAGAAAATTTGGGATGAAGGATTAAAGTACTGAGCTCTCAGTCAGGTCGATCAACTCTCAGAGGTAAAAGATTCACAGAGAAGCAGAAAGAAAAAAATTAGACACAGTAAAGAAACTCCTGGCAAGGCCAACCATGGACAAAGATTGTGGAAGCAACTCCTTCCTTGCCACTTGTCTGTGCAGGATTAAAAGATTGTTTTGCTTAGATTTGGGGACAAAGCCAGGTGCCCTGAGTTCTAATCTCAGACTCCCTTCTCTCTGAACCTGGGCAAGGGATTATGTCCTTTCTGGGCTTTGATTCTCCCTTTGGACAAAAGGGAGAATTCTTCCTTCAGCCAGTGGGCGTTAAGGGAGTATATTCAGAAAAAAGACAGATGTGAAAGAAGGCTTGAGAAGGAAGAGGCATGAAAGATTCAGGATTAATTAGCTTCTTTTATTTTCCGCTAGACAGGGCAGCGCTCAGAACCGACAGATGGCATTAGGACCAGGCACACATTCAGTCCACCAACACGCAGAGGGGGTTGGGGGAAGGGATTGTCTGAAAACAGAGGTCCAGGTGAGAAAATCCCCCAATTAACCTCTCTTGTCCGACAAGATAAAGCAGGATGATCTTGTTCTCTTTGTGACATCTCCTTGGAGCAGAGTAAGTAGGTTAATGTTTTCTGCCCTGGGGGAAAGTGGGGGAAGGTAGAGCACAGAAAAATAGCCAGTAGTGTTGGGAGTCTTTCTTTGTACCCTCCCCACCCCACTGCCACCTCAAAAAAGAGACATCCCAAGACTCCAGGCTCCTATTCTAGAAAGATCTTTTTCTTTTCCTCCTTCTCCTATTAAGCCCAGTGGTAGAAGAGGGCTTACTTTAGGGCTTTGCAGTTTTGCTTCCCCCACCCCAAATCTAGCCTCCCTTGCTCTCTACCCCATTTCTCTGTGCATCGGGCTGGTGTCGGAGGCTGAGGGCATAGAGAAGGCAGCCCAAGAGAGCTTGGCGAGTCTCCTGAGAGCCCAGGCGTTGGGCCAGGCGGCGCAGCAGGGGCACAAGGTGCTTTCGAGCGAGGCGGGCAGTAGGCAGCAGCAGGCGAGATAGCAGAGTTCTTAGCAGCAGCGGAAGCAATGGAACAGGCATGGTGGAAGGCCCAGCTGGACTCAGTCAGCGCTGTGGAGTGGGGAAGGGGAGGACAGCACTACAGAGGCATCTACCAAGACCACTCCTCCCAGACCTTTCCTCCCATTGGGGTTCAATCTCTAACACCTTCTCCATTAGTTTTGGGGTTTTGAAGGGGAGGGGAGGAGGAAGGGGTTTGTTGTCTCACTTATGCCCCCTGACCCTTCTGGTAATATTTCATTGGTTGCCAACTCTTACTCTTTTTTTTTCTACTTTCAAAATACTTTCCTTCAGTTTCCTTCTTTGGTTTTTGTTCTAAGGGAGAAAAGACAAGCAGTTTTCTCCCCATTGTATAGAGGAGAAAATTTGAGACCCAAAGATCTCTCAGTTTCTTGCCTGGGGTCAGGAAATCTTAAAACAAGGGCAAAACTCTGGGGCTTTTCTGTCTTCTCAACCCGGGGTTCCTTCTACTAAACCTATCTTTCCTCTTCAAACACATTTTTAGCTCCCTACCTAGTTTCTGTTACTCTCTTGTTGAACCACATTTCCTGTGGGTTCCTTCTGTGTAGACAGAAGACTCTTCCATGACTACCCCTCATTTTTGGTCCTGTCCCTCCCAATCTCCAGTCATTGACCCTCTCCCACCCTTTCCATCCCCAGCAAGTCAGGGTGAGTTCTCACCTGTCTAGTAGTGGTATTGATGGGGTCAGAGAGTAAGTATTCAATGTTCTGTCCACTACACCAAGTTGAGCTGTATTTCAGAAAGTTCATGCATTTCTGTGCCTGTATTTCCTCTGAAAAAATAATGAAGGGTCTCCTATCTAGTACTTGTTGCTCTCAGCTCTCTCCTTAGCAGAAAATAATTTCTACTTAAGGGGATTGAGGATGAATGAAGAGAGATCACCAGCCAGCCTTGCCCCACCCACAACAGCTGGGACAAACTTGATAAGGGGGGGGGGGGGTAATGGAGAGGAGACAGCTGGGGGGAGTGGGGAGAAGTAGGGAGGCACAACTGAGGTGGCAGCTGGCATGATGAGAGGAAGGGATCCAGCTGGACTGGGTTGGGCACCATTCTTCAGTCTAGGGGGAGTAAGGGATAGTCTTCTGTCTTTGCCCATCTTCTGTTTTCTCTACTTCCATCCTAGTCTATCTGGCCCTTAGAAAGAGCTCCATGAAGAATGCCCTAGGGTTGCAGTATCGGCTAAGTGTTAATATCCTCTTAAATTCCCTCAGGGACCTGGACAGGATAATCATCTTTTTTTTTCAGAGGAAAGACAGATGAAGAAATGTTGTGAAATACAACTGAACTTAGTGTAGCAGAAAGAACACTGGCCAGTTACCCTTTGAACCCATTTACTAATCAGATATTCTGAGGTCAAAGATGGAGGAAAGATGTGATATACCCCCCAAATGTTTATAGTCACACTTCTTGTTTTAACAAAAAAAACAGAGAATGAGTTGGGTGCTCATCATTTGGGGAGTGGCTGAACAAATTGCAAACAAGATGTGAATGTAATGGAACATTATGATGAATTCAGGGAAATAGAACTTGTATGAACTGGCACAGAGTAAAGTAAGCAGTGTCAGGGAAACAGTTTACTTCAAGATCACAACAGCAACAATCAATGCCAGCTTTAGGGGACTGATAGGGAGGCATACATGCCTGCTATTCCCACAGAGAAGTGGTAGACGGTGGACATAGAATGAGACATTCCTTGTCAGATATGGTCAGTGTCTTGAATTGTTGTTTAACTGTCCTTTATATCAAAGGAGGGTTTTATGGCAGTGGCAGGATCTTCATTGGGAAATGATAATTTTTTTAAAAAGAACTTAAATAGATTTATATGAACTGATGCAAAGTGAAGTGAGCAGAACCAGGAGAATGTTGTACACGGTAACAGCAATATTGTACAATGTTCAACGGTGAATGACTTAGTTGTTCTCAGCAATTCAAGAATCCAAGACAATTCCAAAGGACTTATGATGAAAAATGCTATCTGCCTCCAGAGAAAGAACTGATAGAGTCTGAACGTCGGTCGAAACACACTTTTCAAACTTTTTACACTTTTTTGTCTGTGTTTTCTTTCAAAACATGGCTAATATGGTTTAAAACTCAGTCAGACATGGAAGACACCAATGTCATCCTCTGCATCCTGGGCCATCACTAGTCATCTGTACTTTTGTCCTACTACTGTTCAGACTCTGGAAGAGAGAGTGAGGCTGATAACTTTGTGCAACTCTGCCTCACTTAAATCCAGTCCACTCAAATCATCACCCATAATGTCATTAGTCCTCTTTGAAAATGAAGGGTAAACAACAATATGGAAATCTGTTTTGAATGACTGCACATATATAATCTATATCGAACTGCTTGCCTTCTCAAGGGAGAAGGGAAGGGAGGGAACAAATCTGTAACTCAGAATTTTAAAAATTGAATTAAAAATGTTTTTACACGTAATTAAAATTTAATTAATAATTTATACGTAATTAAAATTTAAAAATAAACTATGGGACAAAAAAGGATAAACAAAAGGAAAATATAGAATTGATACATTTCTGTAAAAACTAAAGAAAAGGGACTTCCATAAAGCATTTATTTTAGAAAAGCCAGTCAAGAAACATAGGTGCTAATCACAGCCCACATCTATTTACTTTTCATATATATATGTATACATATATGTGTATATATGTGTGTGTGTATGTATATACATATATTTCTCTGTGAGTGTGTTTTATTAGTAGTGGCTGTACGCTGAAGAAACAATGGGTGTGAAAAAAAATACTGTCTATGGAGTCACAAACATTGTGTGACCTTGGGCAAGTCACCAAACCCAAAGTACTTCAAGGTGGGTGCTGTTTTAGAGACTGTCCTCCCCTCACCACCAAACATACTTTTTTATAGCTGAGGAAACTTGAGAGCTGGTGAGATTTAGTGATTGCCATGGGTGGAGTGGATAGAGCACTGGACTTTTAGTCTGAAAGATCAAGGTTCAAATCCTGCCTCAGATATTTACTAGCTATGTGTTACTGGATAAGTCACTTGCAGTCTCAGGTTTCTGATTCACCAGCTGTAAAATAAGGAGGGTTGGAGTCAGTGGGCTTTGTTTCAGGTCCTTGCCAGTTCTTATACTCTTACGATTTGCTAGAAGTCACTGGGCTTTAATCCAGAAAAATGAAGCTTATTACACTTGTTTATTTGGGCAAGTTCACTTCCCTTCTCTGGGCCTCCGTTTCCTAGCCTAGAGATATTTCCATACCCCACTCAGAGAGGGCTGGTTTGCCTAGACAAGTACAGAAAGAGAACAGTCCTGGCAGCTGCCCTCTCTAAGGTCCTTCTCCATGGTAACATCCAATGATGTGGTGATTTGCCTGGGTTTTACCTAAGGATAGGGCAGCCAGCATCCCCACATATGGAGTTAGGGCCCTTCCTAGGGGAGTGCTTCACCCAGGGTGAGTCACATTGTGTTCCTCCCTCTGCTTTCTCTCATCTTATGCAGGTGAGATCAGGTTAAAGTGAATATTAAGCAGCCTTGAATTAAAACTGGAATCTCACCAGGGCAGCCTACAGCTTGAAAGAAAGATTCAGAAGTGCAGCAAACCATTTGTTCTGCAATTACTTATTAATTGCCTGCTATGGACTCAGTAGAAAGGGTTATATTTAGTAAGGAAGGTAAGGTAACTATCACAACACAAAGGAAGCTAGGTGGTGAAGTGAATAGAGTGTTACCCCTCACCTTCCTGAGTTCAAGTCCGGCCTCAGACACTTACAGCAGCGTGACCCTGGGCTAGTCACTTCACCCTGTTTGCCTTAGTTTCCTCATCTGTAAAATGAGCTGGAGAAGGAAATGGCAAGCCTCTTCAGTATCTTTAGCAAAAAATCCCCAAATCAGGTCACAAAAAGTTGGACACAACTGAAACAACTCAACAACAACAAATCACAACACGGCATATGGTAACTTTATTAGACTATTAGTATAAAAAGGGGGCCCTGAGAAATCTCAGGGGGAGGGGAAGTCACTTTGACCTAATGCATCAGGGAAAAAGTGCAGGAAACATTTGAATTGGGCCATTTTTAGCACCCTCTGGGAACCCTTTTTTCCCCAACCAGCTGACTGACTCCTTTAGGCCTTACCCAACTGAAGGACCAAGAAAAGATGTGGGCGGTCTATTCCCATGCCCTTGGGTAGATTCCTGAATACACTCACAGATAATAAGTTTTAGAAGTAGAAAGGACCTTAGAGGTCAACTAGCCCATCACTCTGTCCTTTAAGAGAACAACCAACCACTCAACAAGCAGTTCCTAATCACATATTGGTGCCAAGCACTATGTTGTGTACTAGGGATACAGAGACCAAGAAATCCTTCATTCCTCGCCAAGTTGCCCTGCTAACTCACCTCCACAGGACTTTCTCTACTGTCCCCTCATGCTGGGTGCCTTCACCTCTCTCTTTTTTCAGACCCTTTTTTGTGTTGCCTTCTTATTTAGAATGTAAGCTAGTTGAAGGGACTTTTTTTTCTTCTTATGTTTGTACTTAATCAAGCGCATAGGACATAGTAAGTACTTAATAAAAACTTCTTGACTTGACTGTACTGGAATAAAACCATCCCTACTTTCAAGGAGATTACAGATTAGGAAACTGAGTCCCAGAGAGGATAGTGATTTGCCCAGGGTCACACAGGTAGCAGATGGCAGAGCCAGGGTTTGAAATGGTAGCTAAGTGTCCAAGAAGACAATACCAGATTTCGGAAGACCTGAGTTCAAATTCTGCCTCAGATAAATTTACTAGCTGTGTGACCCTAGGAAAGTACTCAGTTAAATTCTTTCAGGTTCAGTTTCCTCATCTGTAAAGTGGGGATAATAGCATCTACCTTACAGAGGATCAGATGAGACAATACAATAAAGCTTTTTGAAAATCTTAAAGTGGTTTTTAAATGTCAGCTATTATTTCAACTCAGGAAAAAATATATACATACATATATATTATGAAAATGTGTATGGATGAACATGGATGAACTCTGGCCCCACTTTCTGAGGGCCAAGTGTATTATATTTTACCCTCCCTCAGAGCTCTCTAGTACTCTTAAGAGGGATTGGGAAGGTCTTTCTTCTCTTCCTTTAACTAGACCCTTTGCCAATTGTGTTTCGCCAATTTAAGAGGTCCAAGGACCCCCACTTTCATTTAACTGCTTTACTTCAGGTTAGCTTTTACAAAGGAATATTTATCTCAAAAGTATATTAATAAATTTAAAAATGTTTCCCTCAACACCTCAGGGGCATAATCTCCCTCTATATTATCTTGGTCTCTGGGAAATGAAGGAAAGGAGATTTAGGTTCATACCTTAACTCAGTTAACTACATAGCATTAGTCCCATCAAGGTCAAGTCCAAAGCCCCATTCTGGGCAAGTATCCCATAACCCTGGCTTCTCAGGGCCTTTTTGCTATGCTGACTGCAACATTTGGCCTGGATTCCTGGATTCTAAGGAATCCCCATTGCTTGAGCTCCTTAAATATAGAACTGAAAAAGACAATGAAATAGCCCCAAACCCCAAGCCCATTTCTCAGGACTACATAGTCTAAGGGGAGGACAAGGTGACATTCAAGTCATGCCCTGGCTTTGCTGCATGGTGTCACTTGTCATGTGTGAACCAGGGCTTCATTCCTAGACATCACAGGAAAGAAGGAACCAAGACTGTCCCAATAAGATAGTCTTAAAGATGCTGTCAGTTTCTGACTGCACAGTTGATGGAGAAGGGTAGCTCCCAACCATATAGTAGAATGTCCATGGAAGTGCATAGGATGTTCAGAGATGATCACCTTTGGTATGAGAGCTTGCTGAGCCCTTTTTGGGACTGCTCATCCACCTTTGGTGTCCTCATGGCATTCCACTCTCACCTGTGGCTACAAGAAGTGAAGCATTCTCTAGTAAACTATCTTGGCAGACAGGCTGAACTAGTTTGAGGGTAACTGATGGGACTCAAACCTATCTGTGAGTTAGGGGGGTGTCTACCCCAAGCATGTGAAGAGTTCCCTTGGCGTAATGGAAAGATAAGGACAATTTGTTCCAATGGCTGTGAAGGAGGATGAAGCAAGCACTGTGGATTACTTAGAACTTGGTCAGACATTGAAGATGCCAAGGTTTTTCACTGCATCCAGAGCCATTGCCAGTCCTATTGACTTTTGTTCTGCCACTGGATTTTTGTGATTCTGGAAGAAAAAGTGAGGCTGATGATTTTGTGCAACTCTGGCTCAATTAAATCCAATTCAATTGAAAGTCTTGATATCACCCATGATGTCATTGGTCCTCTTTAAAAACGAAGGATGAAAAATAACATCTTGAATACCAACTCCTTATCAGAGAAATTTGACCCAAAGGCTTTTTCCCACTCAACTGTTTCCCTTCTTATCCTACATGAATTAATTTTATTTATGCAGGAACTTTTCTGATTCATTTAATCAAATCTATCTATCCTTTATTTGGTTAAGAATACCTCACCTACCCATTACTGTGAGAGGCATATAATCTACTTCCCTTCATTTTTTTTTATAGTATGATGTTTAATATTAAAGTCATATATTCATTTGGAATGGGTTGTAGAATATATATAGTGTAAGATGTTAGTCTAAGCCTAATTTCTTCCAGATCTCTTCAGTTTTTCCATAAATTTTTTTTATTTTTAATCAAAAAGGAAGTTACTTCATAAATAATTTATATTTTCCAGTTTATCACTAGGTTATTGAGTTCAATTTTTTTTCCTGATTCTTCCTTGTCTAGTCTGTTTCATAGATGTTTCTCTATTTATAAACCAGTACAAGATGGTTCTAAAGACTGCTTCTTTGTAATATAGTTTGAAGTGTAGAAGTGTTATTCTTCCTTCTCTCCCTTCCCTCTCTCCCTTCGTCATTTTCTTTTTTTTATTTTTTTCCAAATGAATTTGGTTTATTGTTTTTATCAAGTTCTGTAAAATATTCCTTTGATGATTTGATTGGCATAGCATTGAAACTGTAAATTAACTCTAGTAGTACTGTCGTTTTTGTTATATTGAACCAGCTGAGCCATGAGCACTGAATATTCCTCCAGTTATTGAACTTGTTTTGTATTTCCTTAAGGTGCCTATACTTGAATCTATATGAGTATTTTTTGTGCTTTGGTAAACTGATTTCCAGATATTTTATGGATTTTATAGTTATATTGTTATTTTGTCTTCTGTTATTGATCCTTGGATTTCATTATTATTATATTAAAATGCTGTTGATTTCTGAGGATTTATTTTGTAACCTGGGACTTTGCTGAAGCTATCAGTTAATGTCTTTGATGATTTTCCTAGAATTTTCTAAGCAAATCATCAATCAGGTCATCAGCAAATAGGGATAGTTTTATCTCCTTGTTACCTATCTTTACACCTTTAATTTCTCTCTCTTGTCTTATTGCTGTTACTAGCATTTCCATTACTATATTAAATAACAGGGGGAGAGTAGGCATCCTTGCTTTACTCTTGCATTTACATGGAAAGCTTCTAGTGTATCCCCATTGCATATGAAGATACGTTTGCTTTTGGTTTTAGATATTTTTATGTTGTTTGTACTTTGTTCTCAAAGAGGACAACGACATCAGCATTATGAGTCTATGACTTGCAAATGAATTGAATTAAATGAGGGAAGACTGTGCAAAATTACCAGCCTTACTTTTTTAAAAAAGCTACAACTCTATAGCCTTCTTTCTTTCTTTTTTTTAAAGCATAAATGAGTGGTATGCATTGTCAAAGGTTTTTTATGCATCTATTAAGGAAATATGGTTTTTAAATGATTAATTGTGCTAATTCATTTCCTAATGCTGAGCCATCCTGACATAAATTCAAGCTGGTCATGATAAATGATTTTTTGGATGAATTGCTATAGTTTGATAGGTTTTTTGTTTAAAATTTTTGAACAACTATCCATTAATGATATTATCTACATTATTTTTTTAAAAATCTTTTATTGATTAAATTTTGTCCGGATGTCAGAGTCATCTCAACTCCTTCTCAGGTAAGTTTTCCCTTATGGCAGAGAAAAACTCTCAAACAAAAACACCTGAAACTGAGATCACGTTTAAAAACATATTCAATATTCTGTCCTAGTAACCATCTCTCTTTCTCTCTGCTTTTTGGGAGAAAGTATGTTTCATTATCTCTTCTCTATTACTTTCAAAGTTTTTCCTATTGCTCAGAGTTCTACTTCCTCTTAAGCTTAAGCTTAATGTTTACATCATTTTAGTTGAGTTCAAGAAAGCTTGGCAGTCAATGCAACCAAGATTAGGAGGGAAGCGGAAAACTGGGAAAGAATCTTTACTAGTGTCTGTGATAAAGGCCTCATTTCTAAAATATATAGAGAACTGAGTCAAATTTACAAATTTACAAGTCATTCCCCAACTGATAAATGGTCAAAGGATATGAACAGGCAGTTTTCAAAAGAAGAAATTAAGCTATCTACAGTCATATGAAAAATGCTCTAGATCACTATTGATTAGAGAGATGAAAATCAAAACAACTCTGAGGTACCATATCATACCTATTAGATTGACTAACACGACAAAACAGGAAAATGATAAATGTTAGAGAAGATGTGGGAAAGTTGGAACACTAAGTTGGTCGAGCTGTAAGCTAATCCAATCATTCTGGAGAGAAATTTGGAACTATTCCCAAAGGGCTATAAAAATGTGCATACCTTTTGATCCAGCAATATTGCTTCTAGGGCTGTATCCCAAAGAGATCATAAAAATGGGAAAGGGTCCCAAATGTACAGAAATATTTATAGCAGCTCTTTTTGTGGTGGCCAAGAATTGGAAATTGAGGGGATGTCCATCAATTGGGGAATGGCTGAACAAGTTGTGGCATATGAATGTAATGGAATACTATTGTTCTATAAGAAGTGACAAACAGGCAGCCTTCAGAAAAACCTAGAAAGACTTATATGAACTGATGCTGAGTGAAGTGAGCAGAACCAGGAGAACATTATACATAGTAACAGCCACAGTGTGTGAGGACTGATTTTGGTAGACTTAGCCCTTCTCAGCAATCCAAGGACCTAAGGCAATTCTAAAGGACTCATGATGAAAAATCCCTTCTTCATCCAGAGAAAGAACTATGGAACTGGATTGCAGAGTGAAGCAGACACTTTTCTCTTTTCTTTTACTTTGTTTTCTTTCTCATGGTTTTTCCCATTCATTATAATTCTATGCAACATGACTAATGTGAAAATGTGTTTAATAGATATGTACGTGTAGAGCCCATATAAGATTGCATGCTGCCTTGGGGAGAGAGGGGGAGAAAAATTTAAACTTATGGAAGGGATTGTTGAAAACTGAAAACAAATCAATTAAATATTTAAATTTTTTTAAAAAGAAAGTTTGGCAGTTTAATTTGAGAAAGGTCTGGTGTCTCATCCTGCCAGGTGATCTTCATAATCTTCCCATGACAATTCAAACAGAAGTAACTCAGTTTCCTGGCATGGCACTGGTCTACTGTCCAGATTTCATGGTCACACATCAATGAGGTCAGCACCATGGCTCTATAGACCTTCAGCTTGGTAGTTAGTCTAATACCTCTCCTCTCCTTTCCCATACTTTCCTCCAGAGCCTCCCAAACACTGAGCTAGCTCTGGCAAAGCATGTGTCAATCTTGTTATCAATATGTATATCTCTGGAGAGTACACTAGCAAGGTAGGTGAACTTATCCATAGCATTCAAAATTTCTCCATTTGCTGTAACTGGTTCCGCATATGGATGGTGTGGTGGTGGCTGATGGAGCACCTGTGTTTTCTCAGTATTCATTGTTAGGCCAAAATTAGCACAAGCACAGAAAATTGATCCATACTTTGTTACAGCTCCGCTTCAGAGGCTGCATAAAATGCACAATCATGCACCAACACTCCCTCCACTTTGGTCTTGGGCTTGTGGCCATTTCAAGTTGAAGAATTTACCATCAGTGTGGTAGTTGACGCTGATGCTGTGTTCACCCTCATTGAAAGCATTTGACAACATGACTGAAAACATCATGCTAAAAAGCATGGGAGCAAGCACACAGCCCTGTTTCACTCCGTTAGTGACTGGGAAGGCATGAGAGCATTGTTCAATATCTAGAACCAGGCAAACATGCCATCATGAAATTAATGTACAATGCTGATGAACTTCTCCAGCCAACTAAATTTTGACATAATTTTCCATAAACCCTCACAACTGACTATATCAAAGGCCTTGGTCAGATCTACAAACATTGTGTAAAGACCTCTGTCCTGCTCCTGGCATTTCTCCTGCAGTTGTTGGGTGCAAACACCATATTAACTGTTCCTCGGCCCTTTCTGAAACCACACTGGCTTTCAGGTAGATGACCATCTTTCAGATGAAGGATCAGCCTATTAAGGAGGACTCTAGCAAGAATCTTGCCAGAAATGACTAAGAGAGAGACCCTTCCCCTCCCACCCGTGCTTGCCATTTCTTTACCCTTATAGAGATGGACAATGGAGGCATCCTTGAACTCCTGGGGGATAACTTCCTCTTGTCATATAATCTGGAAAATTTTAGTCAATTTTTATATGAGCAGTGGACCTTGTAAATCTCAGGTGGAATAGAATTAGCACCAGGTGCTTTGTCTCATTGAAAACCTCTTCTTCTACTGGACATAGTGTATCTGTATAGTATTTTTTATATGTACATCTGTTAGTGTATATATTTGGTTCTGCTTATTTCTGTGTAAATTCATGCAAGTCTTCCCACATTTTTCTGCTTTTCTCACAATTATTATTTCTTCCCACACAGTAATATGATACTATATTCATACTGCATTTATTCTTATTACATGAGCATCTACCCCATGACCCATACATTCTATTGCTTCTGAATTTCAAGACAAAGAACTTTAAAGGAGCTTTAAAAAGCTCTTTCTATTTCTAGCAACGGAAATCTCCTGCTGTTCTTTCTGCTTTTCTTTCCTGGTAGTGGAAGAATTCAGGGAAGGAGTTACATGTCAGAGCCCTCCTTTCAGGGATCAGGGGCCAGGGGCCTCTGTCATTTGGGACCAAGGACTTGTTAAGAGAAAAGAGTTTGTCTTCTTCCTATCTCAACAGTCCATATGGTTCTCAAAATCTACTAGTGTCAGGAGCTCCTGAATCTATCTGTGTCTCATACATGACTCTGCCAGGCAGTGGAGACTCTCACAGTATTTTGCATCCCTGATTCAACCCAGAATATTGGTCCAGCTCCCTAGACCATCCGCCTTATCTTACAGTTGAAGGAACCTAGGCCTAGGGGGGTTAAGGAGCAGGGGCAGGACTTACCAGTGCCCATTCCATTATAACATGATATTTTATGAGATTTCAGCTTCAACACTTTATTATTATTAAAATACAGTACTCAGAAAGGATAGAGAGACCCACATGTGGGCATATACAGTTAGCATGTGGAGAGAATCAGCAAAGGCCTATGGCCTGGTGGGAAGGAAAGGGTTATAAAGGAAAAAAGGGTAAGGTTAGAGATCAGGGCCTTGCCTAGGACTAATTTATCCCTAACGTAAATGGGGGAGACTCCAGGAGAGATTCTTAACTGGAGGGTTTAAGATTTGGGAGGACCTGTGAGCTTGGATGAAGAAATTATATCTTTATTTCCATTAACTTCTAACTGAATTTAGCATGGGCTTCAATCATTTAAAACCATTATTCTCAGAAGAGATCCATAGGCTTCATCAGACTACCAAAGGTTTCCAGGATACATTGAAAGGTTAAATACTCTTGCCCTAAGGGATCTAGAATTATTAATGGAAATAGAGGAAACAGGATGTTGTACTGGAACAATAGAGGGAGGGAGAGCAGACTTGGGGTCTGTGTCTAGGAGAAGGGTAAGGAGAATGTCCTGAATGAGAGAGACTGGAGCTGGATAGGCCTGGAAAGTTAGGAGAAAATGTAAACCATAACCTCAACACTAGAAAGATAAATAACTTCAAGAGATTTAAGAAAGCTGATTGATTATAATGGCCAAGCATGATTTACAGGGTCCTGATGAGGAAGCATATGATTCACTTCCTAACAGAGGAGTGATGAGCTCACAGGGCATGATGAGACATTTGTTTTTTGAACATGGACACTGTGTTGATATGGTTTGCTTAACTAAGGATTTTCTTCCCCTGCCCTGCTTCCCCACCCCCTTCAACAAACACATGCACAAATGGATTTTTGTTCATTGGAAAAAGTAAAATTTGTTGTGGTGTATGATTGTAATGGAATACTATGGAACTATCCAGATTCAGCAGCTGCAGCTGGAGGGGGTCAATAAACTTTTAGCATGCCTTAACCCAAACCTTCACCGATTTCCCCTTTTTGGGGTTTACATGGTGTTCAGAACATAGACCTGGCAGCTAAACACTTGAGTTTCCTCCATTTCCACCAAGATAACAAGTTCCTTGGCAAGCTCGCTGGAATTGTTTTTCCTTCTCAAGTTTTCAGATTACAGATTGACAGATTTAATATAGGGGCTCCTCCCATCTCCCTCTGTGTGTGTGTGTGTGTGTGTGTGTATGTGCGTGTGTGTGTGTGTGTGCGTGTGTGTGTGTGCGCACGCATGCATGCTGATGAGCTGAGCTCTGGCTGGCAGGGGGGACCAGACTCAGTTAGTGCTAGTAAATAACTAACCTGGATGAAACCAGTCTCCTGCCCGTAAATGTCAGCTGATTCCTGTCTCCCTGGGCTGGCAGCCCACTAATGAGGCTTACTTTTGTAACTTTGGCTTGTACACACCAGCCTGCCATTAAGTTTTTATTGAATTTTACTTTTTCCCTTTAAAAAACCTTAGTTAATATTTTATTTTTCCCTAATTATATGATAAAAACAATTTTTAGCATTTAGAAAAAAAAAGTTTTTGAGTCCTGAATTCTCTCACTCTCTCCCCAACTTCTTCAATAAGAAGGCAAGCAATTTGATTTAGGTTATACATGTTCAGTCTTGCAAAAAACATTTCCATGTTAGTCGTGTTGTAAAAGAAAACACAGGCAAAAAAAAACCAAGAAAAACAAAGTTTTTTTAAAAAAAGTATGTTTCAATCTGTGTTCAGACTTCATCAGTTCGTTCTCTGGAAATGGGTAGTATTTTTCATGAGTCCTTTGAAATTGTCTTGGATCGTTGTATTGCTGTGAATTGTGAAATCATTCACAGTTGATCACTGTACAATATAATTATTACTATGTACAACATTCTTCTGGTTCTGCTCATTTCACTTTGGATCAGTTCATGTAAGTCTTTTTAGGTTTTTCTGAGAGCATCCTACTTATCATATAGTACAATAGTATTTCATTACAATTATATACCACAATGAATTTTACTTTTTCATTGAATAGAAATCCACTTCCTCTCCTTCTCATCTCCTTTAGCCCCATTGGGGGAAAAAAGAAAACCTTTAGTAAAAACAAATTTATACAGTGGTCACATCCAAAAATGTATGTTTTATTCTGCACCTATTCTCCATCACTTCTCTGTTAGGAGATGGGTCATATGCTTCTCCATCAGGCCCTTGGAAATCATGCTCAGTCATTATTCTCAATTAGATTTCTTAAGTCTCTCAAAGTTATTTAGCTTTACAATGCTGTGGTTATTGTATAAATCGTTCTTCTGGCTCTATTCACTTCACTTTCTGCCATTTCATACATATCTTCTCAGGTTTCTCTGAAACTCTCCCCCTTATTATTTCTTATGGCACAATAATATTTCATTACATCCATATACCATAATTTGCTCAGCCATTCACTATAATGTGACTTCTTTGCTTTCCACTGGGAGCTGATGGTTGGCTAGCCTACCTCTGGGCTGCCTCTGAGATAGCTAGGAAGGTGGAAAGAAAGGTGGATTTGAAATCAAAGTTTCTCATTCTTCCTTCTTATACCTCTAACTTAAAAATCTATTATCCTAAAGGTCTCTTGGGTTTTTTGGCCTAGTTGGTCATTTGGCAAAATTTAAAAGGAGAGGTGGAAGGCTATATAGTACAGTGGAAAGATTATAGGCTCTAATGAGGGGGGCTAAGTTTAAATCCTATTTCTGATGCTTATTCCATGAATGACCTTGGGCAAGGCCATAACCTCTCTCTTCCATTTTCTCATATTTTTGTGAAAAGAAGGGGTTGGGGGACAGAGCTAAGATGGTGGAGTAGAAAGATGCATATACTATAGCTCTTCCCCCACAGCCCATAAAATACCTGTAAAAAATGACTCTCAACAAATTCTAGAGCAGCAGAAGCCACAGAACAACAGAGTGAAAGAGATTTCCAGCCAAAGGTAACTTGGAAAGCCAACAGGAAAGATCTATCCCACAGGATGCTGAGCAGAATGGAGCCCAGCCCTGGCCACATGGCACCAGGAAGAACAGGACTGGAACAGGCCTCCTGGGGCAGAATCTCCAGCAGCGAGGGTCTCAGATCCCTCAACCCACAAGCACCAAAGAAAGCATCAAAGGTCAGTGAGAGGGTTTTCCCAGCTGGGCAAGAGGGAAGCAGGGTCCCCCCAGCATGGGCCCCAGGCAGCAGCGGCAGCAGTAGCAGTGCAGCAGCGCTATGTGGCAGTGGCTGAGTAGGGCTGCAGCTTCCATTGTGGGAGTGGCTCAGTTTAAAGCCCTGGGGGGAGTTGAGCAGCTGATCTGAATGTCAGTTCTGAGTGGTGGCCCTGCACCACTCCCCAACATCCCCCCTTTCCCCACCCTGAGAATTGAGCAGCTGATCTGAATCTCAGCCCTGAGCACCATCCTGGGGTGAGGAGGAGCACTAAGACCCTCCTCTTGACAAAGGACTCAGAAGTCAAGCAACTGGCTGGGAAAATGCCCAGAAAAGGGGAAAAAAATAAGACCATAGAAGGTTCTTTCTTGGTGAACAGGTATTTCCTTCCATCCTTTCAGATGAGGAAGAACAATGCATGCTGTCAGAGAAAGTCAAGGCTTCTGCATCCAGTACCTGCAAAATGAATATGCAATGGGCTCAGGCCATGGAAGAGCTTGAAAAGCAAGTCAACAGCTTGTTAAAGGAGACCCAAAAAAATGCTGAAGAAAATAACACCTTGAAAAATGGCTAACTCATTTGGAAAAAGAGGTCCAAAAAGCCAATGAGGAGAAGAAGGCTTTAAAAAGCAGAATTAGCCAAATGGAAAAGGAGGTTCAAAAGCCCACTGAAGAAAATAGTTCTTTACAAATGAGAGTGGAGCTGAGGGAAGCTAATGATTATATGATAAACCAAGAAATTACAAAACAAAACCAAAAGAATGAAAAAATAGAAGATAATATGAAATATCTCATTGGAAAAACAACTGGTCTGGAAAACAGATCCAGGAAAGACACTTTAAAAATTATGGGACTACCTGAAAGCCATGATCAAAAAAAGAGCCTAGACATTATATTTCATGAAATCATCAAGGAAAACTGCCCTGATATTCTAGAACCAGAGGGCAAAAATAAATATTGAAAGAATCCACAGATCACCTCCTGAAAGAGACCCAAAAAGAGAAACTCTTAGGAATATTGTGGCCAAATTTCAGAGTTTCCAGGTCAAGGAGAAAATATTGCAAGCAGCTAGAAAGAAACAATTCAAGTATTGTAGAAATATAATCAGGATAACACAGGGTCTGGCAGCTTCTACATTAAGGGATTGAAGGGCTTGGAATAAGATATTCCAGAAGTCAAAGGAACTGGAATTAAAAGCAAGAATCACCTACCCAGCAAAGCTGAGTGTAATACTTCAAGGGAAAGATGGTCATTCAACGATATAGAGGACTTACAAGCATTCCCGATGAAAAGACCAGAACTGAAGAGAAAATTTGACTTTTAAACATGAGAATCAAGAGAAGCATGTAAAGGTAAACAGGAAAGAGAATTCATAAAGGACTTTCTAAAGCTGAACTGTTTTCATTCCTACATGGAAAGATAATATTTGTCATTCTTGAGACTTTTCTCAGTATTTGGATAGGTGGAGGAATTATACACACATACATACACACACACACACACTCACACACACACACATATATATAGACAGAGAGCACAGGTTGAGTTGATTCAGAAGGGATGATATCTATAAAAAATAAAATTAAGGGGTAAGAGAGGAATATATTGGGAGGAGAAAGGGAGAAATGAAATGGGGCAAACTATCACTCATAAAAGAGCTAAGAAAAATCTTTTTCAATGGAGGAGAAAAGGGAGGAGGTGAGAGGGGAAAGTGAAGCCTACTCTCTTCACATATGGCTTAAGGAGGGAATAACATGCTCACTCAATTTGGTATGAAAATCTATCTTACACTACAGAAAAGTAGGGGAGAAGGGGACAAGTAAGGTGAGGGGGATAATAGAAGGGAGGCAGTAACTAGGGGGAAGGAAGTAACTAGAAGTAAACACTTTTGGGAAGGGATAAGGTCAAATGAGAGAATAGAATAAATGGGGGACAGGGTAGGATGGAGGGAAATATAGTCTTATACAACATGACTATTATGTAAGTCTTTTGCAAAACGACACATATATAACCTGTATTGAATTGCTTGCTTTCTCAGTGGGGATGGTTGAGGAGTGACAAAGGGAGAGAAGTTGGAATTCAAAGTATTAGAAACGAATGTTGAGTGTTGTTATTGCATATAACTGGGAAATAAGAAATATAGGTAATGGGGTATAGAAATCTATCTTGCCCTACAAGAAAAGTGAGAAGAGGGGGATAAGGGAAAGGTGGGGTGTGATAGAAGGGAGGGCACATTGAGGGAAGGGGTAATCAGAATGCAAAGTGTTATGGGGTGGGAGGAGGGGAGAGATGGGGAGAAAAATTGGAACTCAAAATTTTGTAGAAATGAATGTTGTAATCTAAAAATAAATAAATTTTTTTAAAAAAAAAGGAAAGAAGGAGTTGCATTGAATGACTTTTGAGATTCTTTCTAGGTAGTTTTTGACTTTGCTGTTTCCTCAGAACCAATTCTTGAAATGGCTACAAAATTGTTGACTGGACTCCAAATTCTTCTCCTCTGAGTCTGGTGACTATGGCCTAACCAGTTGGTAAGTTGAACGATAATTTTTGACTCTATTCCAGGGCTGACCATAGAAGTTCTGGGGACATAGGCCAGAGAGAGCAGAATCTTGGAGAAGAGATACTTGTTTCTTATATTTCCTTTCATCCATCCCCTACTCTGGAGAGCCAGTTCAGTTCAAATATTTACTAGACACTTGTGTACAGAGTACTTAGTGCTAGATATAGAGATATAAGTAGCATGTCCCTGCTGTCCAGTAATTTAGAGTCTCATGAGGGTGGGATGGGAGTGGGTGTTAGCTAGATGGTGTAATGGATAGAATGCTGAGCCTGGAGTCAAGAGGATTCATCTCCATAAGTTCAAATCCAGCCTTAGACAGAGGCGGTGTGTTCTTGGGCAAGTCACTTAACTGCCTCAGTTTCCTCATCTTAAAATGAGCTAGAGAAGGAAATAGCAAATTACTTCAATATCTTTGCCAAGTAACCCCAAATGGGGTCACAAAGAGTCAGATACAACTGAAATAAAGAAAAGAGAGAAAAGACAAATAAGAATAATAACACTGAAAATATCCATTCAATAAACCTGAGAATGTTGAATTACATCATTTATAAATTATCTTTCACTGCTAAACTCTCGTAATCCCTTTTGGTCGTTCCATAGTTTTCAGTTGTGTCTGACTCTTTGTAACAGCAAAAATCCACTGGAGTAGTTTGCCATTTCCTTTTCCAGATCATTTTACAGATGAGGAAACTGAAGGGTGAAGTGACTTTCTCAGGGTCATACAGCTAGTAAATATCCGAGGCCAGGTTGAAATTCAGGTAGATGAGTCTTCCTGACTGCAGGCCCAGCACTCTATCTCCACTAAAGCCACCCACCTAGCTGACCTAGATACAGATGTAAAGATAGCTTAATAACTGGTATGGTTTTTCAACTGGGGAAATGGGACATGTTTCATTGTGAAATGAAAGTCAGTTGGAGGAGATGCTTCTTAAATGCAGTCCTATAGCAATCACTCCAAAGAATGATTTTTCATTTGGAAGACAATGCTATATAGATGGAAAGGACGATAGATTTGGAATCTGAGGACATGGGTTTGAATTCTTATTCTGCTATTTAACTACTTGTACAACCTTAGGCAAGTCACTTAACCTCTGTTTGCCTCAGTTTCCTCATCTGTAAAATAAGAATAACAATAGCACCTTCCTCCCAGGGTTGTTGTGAGGATGAAATGAGACATTTGTAAAGTGCTTTGCAAACCTTAAAGCACTATGTATAGTGCTTATATATATTATATCTTATATATTATATTATATATATGAGTAAAATGTGTGTGTGTATGTATATGCATATATTGAAGTTCCTGGAGTCCATGACCTACTGTCATTTGTCCTTTGTTCTCGAAGAGGAACATGACATCAGGAAGGTGATGTCATGACTTGCAAGTGAATTGGATTTAAGTGAGGCAGGGCTGAGCAAAGCCACCAGCCTCACCCTCCTCTGGAGTCATCTGGGTCCAGTGGCAAGTTATAGATCAAGATGACTGGAGCTGGCCCGACCCATGATCTGTGAGACTCAATTGAAGGAATCAGTGGTATTTAGCCTCATGAAGAGAGGGTGGTGATTTAAGGCATGATAGTTGTCTTCAAGTCAAAGAAGAGCTGTACTTGAAGAGAGACAACTATAGCGTGGGAGTTGGTGTCAGAAAGATCTGGGATCCAATTCCCAACTATATATTTACTAGCTGTGTAACACAAAACAAGTCTCTTAAATCTCTCTCAACTCTGAGGGGGTTAGAGTAGGTGGCTTCTAAGATCCCTTCCCAGGTAAAATGGATGATTTTATTCATTTGTTTGTTTGATCTCAGAAGACAGAACCAGGAAAAGTGGGAGGAAATTTCAAAGAGGCAAATTTAAGTTTATGTCAGAAAAAAATTCCCAATAATGAGAGCTATCTATACAAAAGTGAAATGGGATGCCTTGAGAAGGTACCCCTCATTGTAGTTAGCCAAGTACATGTTGGATGTCTACGTGGTGAGTCTTAGATAATGAGGATCCCTTTTGAGTAGGGTTGAAACAGATATGCAAACAAAAGCTATCAATAAGGTTCCATAATCTACTTAATTTAATTATTTGTTATTTACTTAATTATTTGGTATACACTTCTGGCCAGATTTAATCTATCACAAAGGCATGAGAAAGACTTTAGAGATCATTTAGTTAAACTCTGTAATTTTACAGATGAAGAAACAGAGACACAGACTGGGGAATTATCCTCAGGTCTCAGCAGTCAGGGATAGAACCTACAGAAGAACCTGGATATCTAGTTTAAAAGCTTTTTATGTCCAGTTGCATTCTGCCTGTCAGTATTTGGTTAGTTGTGAATACTCACTCAATGATTCTCTGAAATTATTATTTTAATGTATTTTTAATGCCTTTTGGTTTTAAAAACAAATTTTCTTGACATCTTTTGTTTTTATGTCGTCTACATTTCCCAATATATCCTCATCCTTTTCACTCCCAGAGAGAACCATTCCTTATTACAAAGAAGAAGAATATGGAGAAAAAACAGTTCAATGAAATTAACATATCAAAAAAGTCTGACAATACATGCAGTACTTCTACAAGCAGTGCTTCTACGAAGAAGCAGGGCAAGTACCTTCTCATATTACTTCTTTGTGGCCAAGTGTGGTCATTATCATTTTGGAGAATTTGGTTTCAATAGTTTTGTTTTTTCCATTTACATTGTCATAGCCACTGTGTATATCGTTTTCTTATTTTTTCTTACTTTACTCAGTATCAATTCATGTCTTCCTATGCTTCTCCACAGTCTTAACCATTGCTTCTTATAGGACAGTAATATTCCATTTTATTCATGTATCACACCTTGTTTAACTATTCTTCAATTGATAGACATCTGCTTTGTGCCAATTTCTTGCCTAATACCAGTTATATATATTTGGAGACCTTTCTTTTTGTCATTAACCTCCTTAGAGAGTTCCTAGATGTCAAATTTCTGAATCAAAGGGTGTAAACACAGGAAAGTATTTTATTCAGTAACATAAAGCAAATAATATGAAGCAAACAACCCCAAAAGACTTAAGAGTGATCAACACCATAATTCCAAAGGCCTCATGGTGAAAAATGCTACCCATGTTCAGTTAGAGAGGTGAAAGACTCAGAGTACAGACTGAAGAATATTTGGGAAAGGAGGTGTATGCCTAATATGGGAGTTTGGTTTGCTTTAACTATGTATACACATATATTTATTTATAGTTTATATTTTTAAAATTTATATTTTTAAAATTTATATATATATATATACATACACACACACACATATTTGTAGGGCATCTAGGTGGTGGAGTGGAGAGTGCACTGGTCTTGGAATCAAGATGAGTCTTCCTGAGTTCCAATCTGGCCTCAGATATTTACTAGCTGTGTGACCCTGCACAAGTCACTTAACCCAGTTTGCCTGTTTCCTCATCTGTAAAATAATTTGGAGCAGGAAATGGCAAACCACTCTAGTATCTTTGCCAAAAAAACTCCAAATGGAATCATGGAAGAGTTGGACATGATTAAACAACAAATACATATTTGTAACAGTTTTGCTTTTCTTGCTTTCTCAGTGGTGGGGGGTGGGGAGGGGAAAGAGAATTCAGAACTGGAAAAAATAAAATTGAATTTTTAAAAAGGGTATAAGCATTTTAATTATTTTCTTAGAGCAATTCCAAAATACTTTCAGGAATGATGGGAAAGCTCTACCAGCAAGCTGTTCATTAATGTGTCTGCCAAATG
The DNA here is from genome assembly GCF_028372415.1 of Notamacropus eugenii. NCBI lineage: Eukaryota > Metazoa > Chordata > Mammalia > Diprotodontia > Macropodidae > Notamacropus > Notamacropus eugenii. The sequence goes on along the minus strand of NC_092873.1, from coordinate 107,665,239 downwards.
CTCCAGCACTGGCTATTCCAATCTTCTGTCATCTTTGCCAATTTCTCAGTATATTTCTATTTCTCTGTATATTCTCATCACACCCTATTCCACCCTACCCTAGGAGTCAAAAAGAATGGGGGGAAGGGTTGAGATAGGAGAGGGGGACATTACATTTGGAATCAGAAGACTTGGGTAGAATTACCTGCTTTGCAGGTATGATTTTGTGCAGGATATTTCATTTTTCTGGGCCTCATTTTTCTCATCTATAAAATAAACAAATTGGACAAGATGACCTCCCAGATCTCTTTCATATCTAAAATACATTATCCCATATGAAAACCAACCATCTCATTAACTGAATCTGACAAATAGACTTCCCAGTTCCCCAATATACTGAATTCCTAGGACCTACCCCTCCACTTTAGTTTAGCTTTATAAATACATTTGTGGATTTATTTAGCTGATTTATTTACTTCTATAGATAGCTTTATTTAAGGAGCTTCATACAGAAATTTATTTCATACGAGAATCAATCAATCAATCAATAATCTAATCTCAAAAGGAAATCATTCTACTATTTTCTACTTGCTTTGAAAACACACTCTACATTGCAGTTGTTCCAAAACTTCCCATCTCTCAAGTCTGCCATAGGACCACTTTCCCCTACCTTCACAGCTAAGAACACTCACTGAAGAAATTAAGGCCATTCCTTTAAGCTTCCCCCTCCCCTTCTCATTGCTCACCACTCAGAAATCTTCTCCCACTGTCCTTTTTCCCAAAACCAACCCCTCTATGAACCTATCCCCTTATATCTTCTATAGCAGATGTGCCCCACCATCATTCCCATTCTCTTATTTTCAATATCTTTCTACTGACTTCTTCTCTGCTCCTTACAATCACTACCATGTCTCCCTTATCCTTAAGGAAAACAAAACAAAATACTCCCTTGATTCTACCTTCTTAGCTAGCTATTGTCCTCTTTCGATCTTACTCTCACCGAAACTCCTTGATAAAGCTATCTACACAGCTGGTAAATCCATTTCCTCTCTCTCTCTCCTCTTTTCTAAACCTGCTGAAATTTGCTTTCTGATCTCATTATTCAACTAAAACTGCCTCTCTCCAAAAGCACCCATCATATCTTTAAAACAATTTTTTCTTTGATATCACTTTAGTTGTCCCATACATCCTAATCCCTCATCCCGCTCAGATAGCCATCTCTTACAAAAGGAAAAAAAAGAATAAAAGAAAAAATTCACCAGAAATTAGTCCATTAAAAAAACATCTAACAATATATACACTATTCTACTTGTGTGGATCCCTACTACCTTTGCATAGGCTTTGGGGGAGGTGTCTTTTAATCTCTTTTCTGGGGCCATCTTGTTCTTTGTAACTTAGCAACATTCATTTTTGATTGTTTTTTAGCTGTTGTTCCTTCCATTTACATTGTGGCATATTTTGTTATACATATTGTTTTCTTGGCTCCAATTACCTCGATTTACACCAACTCGTGTAAACAGCCTTATTGTGCTTCCGGCACAGTAATATTCCATTCACATACCACAATTAGTTTGACCATTCCCCAATTGCTGGGCATCTCTTTTCCCCCAAAATTCTTTGCTATCATAAATATTTTGGTCACATAGATCCCTTCTTTTTATCAGTGACCTCCTTGGTGTAGATTCCTAGCAACAGAATATCTGGGTCAAAGAGTATTGACATTTTAGTCACCTTATCTGTACAACCACAAATTGTTTTGCAGAATGGTTATACTGATTCACAGCTCTACCAACAAAGCACCAATGTGTCTATCCTTCTAAAATACTTCAACAATTGCGAATGCCATATTTTGTCATCTACCTCAATTTGCTGGGTATGAGGTCAAATCTCAGGATTATTTTGATTTGCATGTTCTTATTATTAGTAATTTGGAACATTCTTTTATATGGTTGTTGATGGCTTGCAGTTCTTTTGAAAATTGTTTATTCAGATCCTTTGACCACTTATCTATTGAAGAATGACTTTTGGTCTCACATATTTTTTGTTAGCTTTTTAGATAGCTTGGATCTGAGAACTCTGATGCAAAGACTTCCCCCCCTAGTCAATATCTTTCTTTCTTATCACAAATGCATTAATTTTGTTTGTACAAAAGCTTTTCTACTTCATGTAATCAAAATTATCTATTTTCTCTTTTTTCCTTGTTTGGTTAAGAAAAAGCTGTGAAAAGTATGTGATCTCCTACTCTTCTGTTTCTTTATAGTATAATTTTTGTTATCAAGGTAACATAGCTATTAAAATTTTTAAAATAAGTTTTTATTGATTTCTCTTGTTTTTTTTAAGTATCACTCTAGTTTTTTTCCAAGTATCTCTCCCCCTTTTTTTTCCTGGAGAGCCATCCTATATAACAAATAGTACTTTTTAAAGATGAAAAATGAAAAAATACAGACTACAAGTATAACTGATCAATATATCAATACAACTGATCAGTATAACATCAACACAGTGAAAATATGTGCAACGTGCAACACTTGTGTACCTTTTACATCTACAAAGAGTATAATGGGAATGTCTTATCATATCTCTTCTTTCAAGTCATGCTGATTCTTTATAACTTCATGTTCACTTTTGATTTGTTTTTTTTTGGGGTGTGGTTACTCTTTCTGTTTACACTGTTGTAATCATTACGTATATCGTTCTCTTGCCTCTGCTTACTTCATATCCTGCATCAGTTCATGTAAATCTTTCCATGCTTCTTTGTGTTCATCACATACATTATTTCTTACAGCACAGAAATATTCCATTATGTTCATGTACCACAATTTGTCTAGCCATTCCTCAGTTGATAGGCATTTACTTTGCTTCTAATTCTTTGTAATCACAAAGGTTGTGTCAAAAATATTTGGGTACTTGTGTTTTATCAATGGCCTCCTTGGTATATAAGCTGAGTAGTGGAATCTCTGGGTCAAACAATATTGATATTTCAATAACTTTATTTGCATGATTCCAAATTGATTTTCAAAGTGGTTGTACTAATTCACAACTTTACCAACAACATATCAATTTGCCTATCTTTCAACAACCCCTCCAACACTGAGTATTCTCTCTTTTGTCTTTCTTACCAATTTTCAAGGTGTGAGGTTGCCAGGCCTAGAGGCCTGAGGGCTACCCGAGTCTTACCTTACCTCTATCGCAGGTCTTCGGCTGGCCAAACCGGATAAACGTATGAGAGAAGAGACTTTCCGGAGTCGAACAAGGGTTAAGCTTTATTCAGGGTCCTGGTTACAAGTGCAGGGGAAGCTCTTCCTTAGGAGGGAGCGAGGAATCTCCCAAGGAGGCAAAGATCTTACAATAAGAGATTGGAAGCAGAAGTGTAAGTGGGGAGAGAGGGGGAGGGGAGAGCAAAGAGAGGAAAAATGGAGCCCTCTGTCCTGTAAGGGCCCCTGCCGAGCTAAGAGAGCCTTCAGGCTTTCCTGATCCTAATTAAGCTCTCCAGCCACATAGTTTGCACCTGAATACCGTGCCTGTTAGATAACAATAGGTGTGCCCAGATCCGGGACAGTCTCGAGGGGGATGCTCCTCCCATCACGTTTCTCATGGGAAGAGGCGGAAATACATGAGATTGCTCGGTCTCACTCCTCGATTCCCTGCTGTTTTCTGGGGGGCCTCATGAGAACTCTAAGATTTAGAAGTTCCCACCTTTACCCGCCCGAGACTGTCCACATGGAATTGAGCTTCCACCCCCAACATGAGGTGAAGCCTGTTGATGCTTTGATTTCCATTTGTCTTATTGTGATTAGGAACATTTATTCATGTGGTTATTAATAGTTCAAAAATATATAGATATACATATGTGGATATCTATATATCTTAATTACTATATATATTGAACACCAAAACCCTTATCAGATAAATTTGATATAAAGATTTTTCCATGGAAGAACAAGTCCAGAATATCAAGGGAACTAATGAAAAGACATTCTAGGGAAGGTGGCCTAGCCCTATCAGATCTCAAATTGTGTTATAAAGCAGCAATCATCAAAACCCCTTGGTACAGGCTAAGAAATAGAGGGGTAGACCAGTGAAATAGGTTAGGTACTCAAGACACAGTAGTCAATGAATATAGCAATCTACTGTTTGATAAACCCAAGGACCCCAGCTTCTGCGATAAGAACTCACTGTTTGACAAAAACTGCTGGGAAAACTGGATAATAGTGTGGCGGAAACTGGGCATAGACCAATGCTGATGCCATATACAAGAATAAAGTCCAAATGGACATATGACCTAGATATAAAGATTGATACTATAAACAAATTAGGGGAGCAAGAAATAGTGTATTTGTCAGATTTATGGAGGATGGAGAAATTTATGACCAAACAAGAGATAGAGAACATCATGAAGTGCAAAATGGATAATTTTGATTACATTAAATTGAAAAGTTTTTGCAGAGACTCAATGTAACCAAGATTAGAAGGGAAGCAGAAAACTGGGAAAGAATTTTTGCAACTAGTGTCTGTGATAAAGACTTCATTTCCAAAGTATATAGAGAAATGAGTCAAATTTACAAGAATACAAGTCATTCCCCAGTTGATAAATGGTCAAAAGATATGAACAGGCAGTTTTAAGAGGAAGAAATTAAAGTTATCTATAGTCATATGGAAAAAAATGCTCTGAATCACTATTGATTAGAAAGAGGCAAATCAAAACAACTCTGAGGTACCACATCACACCTATCAGATTGGTTAACATGAAAAAACAGGATGTTAGAGAAGATATGGGAGAATTGGAACACTAATTCATTGTTGGTGGAGCTGCGAGCTAGTCCAAACCATTCTGGAGAGCAATTTGGAACTATGCCCAAAGGGCTACAAAAAATGTACATACCCTTTGACCCAGCAATATTGCTTCTAGGACTGTTATCCTAAAGAGATCATAAAAATGAGAAAGGGTCCCACATGTGCAAAAATATTTATAATAGCTCTCTTTGTGGTGACCAAGAACTGGAAATTAAGGGGATGCCCATCAATTGGGGAATGGCTGAACAAGTTGTGGCATCATATGAATATAATGGAGTACTATTGTGCTATAAGAAATGATGAACCAGAAGACTTCAGAGAGGCCTGGAAGGACTTATATGAACTGATGTTGAGTGAAAGGAGCAGAACCAGGAGATTGCTATACACAGTAACAACCAGTGGGTGAGGAATTTTTCTGGTAGACTTCGCTCTTCAAAGCAATGCAAGGACCTAAAACATTCCCAATAGACTCTTGAGGCAAAATGCCATCCACATCCAGAGAAAGAACTATGGAATTGGATCACAGAATGAAGCAGAATATTTTCTCTTATGTTTTGTTTTGTTTTGGTTTTTCTCATGGCTTCTCTCATTCTTTTTAATTCTATGCAACATGACTAATGTGAAAATGTGTTTAATAAGAATGCATATGTAGAGCCCATATAAGATTGCATGTTGTCTTGGGGAGGGAGGGAGAAAGGGGGAGAAAATTTAGAACTTATGGAAGGAATTGCTGAAAACTGAAAACAAATAAATCAATAATGTGGGGAAAAGAAAGAGTTCTAGATGCTTTCAGATGCTTGACTGGTGGAAAATAATAGACAACTCAGGTAAGAGATGTTCTTTTAGTTGAATCAATGAATGATGTCCTTAATAAATATCGTTTTTGAATATCTTTCTTCTGTTCTGGCTAAGTCAATCTTTTTTTCAATGACCTGGGTGTAGTTTATTTCATTCTAGTATCTGACTCAACTCAGACCTAGCCCAGAACACTCCCATATCCAATCCAGTGCCAAATCTTGTCATTTCTACCTTTACAAATGCGTGTCTCCTTCTTTCCACTCATGTAGCCACCATGCTGTGTCTTCCATTACAAGGTAAACTCCTTGAGGGTAGTACTCCTCAGCACTTGGGTGCCTGGCACATAGTGAGTGCTTAGATTTCTAACTAAGATGTTGGCCTAAACAGGAGGAAGACTGAGAAATTCTCATTTACCTATTCTAGAAAAAACCTGAATTGACATCTGATTGAATAGTGATCAAGAAATCCAGTGAGCCTGATGCAGAGTGAAGTGAGCAGGACAAGAACGGTTGGTACAAAATCAACAATAATGCAAAGTCAAACAACTTTGCAAGACTTAGGAACTCTGACCAGTGTAATGACGAACCAGGATTCCAGAGGATTGATGATGAAACAGGCATACCCACTACCTGATAGAGAGGTGAAGGACTTGGTATAGAATAACATAGCCAATTTTGAAATTTGTTCTGTTTGACTATACATGTTTGTAATAGGAGTTTTGTTTTTCTTTATTTCTCAGTGGGAAGATGGAAGGATGTTGATTAAATTTTTTAAATTTAAAAACAAATAAATAAAATGAAGAGAAGAAATCCAGTTAGAAACTACGGTGACTTCTTCCACCCCAGAATTGCATAAGAGATCAGCCAGAAGCCTGAAGGCAATTGGAGGCCAACCTGCAGTCCAGGGTAGGCTCTGCGAGCCATTAGAGATGGTGGAGAGAGAGAAGGGGGGAGGAATAATCATTTATTAAACACCTACTGCATTCCAGGCACTTTGTTAAGTCTTTTATCATCTCATTTGATCCTTACAACAATGCTAGAAGGTATCTGTTATTAAATTTTTCATATCCCATTTGAGGAAATTGAGGGCAGGCATAGGTTAAGTGACTTGACAAGGGTCACACAGTTTAGTAAGTATTTGAGTCAAGCTGAACTCAGGTCTTCCTGACTCCAAGCCTGGGGCTCAATCTGTTGTGCCTTCTAGCTACCATTATGTGCTTGGCCCACATCTAGTCTGTATCCTGAGACAGCAAGAGGGATAACCCCAAGGTGGTCACAAAGGGTCAAGGTGGGGATCTTGAAGGAGTTAGGGGACAGCAGTTTGCAGTAGGCATCAAGAATTGTGTGGGGTAGTATTTAGAATGGGACACTGCGGCCCAGGGCTTCTGAGGTTACTAACACTCCCTCTTGAGATGCCAAAGAAAGACCCTGAAAAGATCCAGGGAGCTAAAACCCCGTAAGTGGAGATCAAAATAGGAACTCAAGCAACCAGGCAGAGCCAATCACCCCACCCAATAGAATAGCAGAGGGTTGAGCCTGACCTTGGTGCAAAGCCTGAATTCACGAACTCAACTTGGAGAGATCAGTAAGGGAAATAGCAAATAGCGTCAATTATAATTGCAAATTTAAGTATCTCCCAAAAGAAGAGATGGTAACTGTGAAATAACTCTAAGCAGAAACTCAAAAGGAAAAAATAGACTTTCAGCAAGAAATGCATGAATACGTAGAAGAAAAGTTAAAAAAATAAATAAAATTTCTTGAGGAAAGAATTGAAAGGAGGCCAAATAGCTTAGAAAAGAAAATGGTAGACCTTAGCCTAACAGATTCTCTGAAAAAAAACGGATGAAACAGAAATCAGAGACTCCATGAGACAAGAAATAACAGAACAAAATCAAAAGACTGAAAAATATGGAAGAAAATATAAGATAGATAAACACATATATACATAATACACATATCTCTCTCTATATATATGTATATCTATCTTTCTATCAATAAAAGTTGACCTATAAAGTAGGTCAAGAAAAGATAACTTAAGTCATTGGATTCTCTGAAAACCAAATCATGATTTAGAAAGAAAAAAAGCCAGGACACTATATTTTAAAAATTCATAAATGAAAATTGTCCATATCTATTAGAATCAGAAAACAAAGTAAAAATGGAAAGAATCCATTGGGTTTACCTTCTGAAAGAAACTCCCAATGGAAAAATCTTAGGAATGTCAAAGACAAAATCCAGAACTCCTATATCAGAGAAAAAATTCCGTAAGCATCCAGAAATAAGCAGTTCAAATATCAAGGGGCCAAAGTCAAAATCACATGAGACCTGGACATTTCTACCATAAATGAGAGGGGAGCATGGATACAATATTCCAAAAGGCAAAATATATAGGCCTACAACCTATAGAATAGAGGACTTTCTAGCATTTCTGATGAAAATAGAGCTGAACTTTGAAATACAAGCACAAGAGTCCAAAGAAACTTAGATAAATAAATTTATTTTAGCAATCAGAAGGAGAAGAAACAAGTGACCCTTTAGAACCTTAATGTCTTTTAGAATTATTGAGGGAACTAAATAAGAAAAACACAGGTATGGGACTGGATTCATTATGTTCTGAGGGTTGAAGATGGGAAAAAGGAGGGAGGGTAAAAGGAATACATTAATGTCTAAAGGAAATGTTAGAAATGGGGAGAATGAACAATATTTGAAATACTCAAAGGATTGGACACACACAAAGCATATGGTATAGAAATACATCAAATAACAAGAAACAAAGCAGAGATGGGGAAGGGGAGGAGTTAAGAAAAAAAATGTAACACTGAAGAGGAAATAGCTATAAGCAAAATAAACTTCTGGTCCAAAAAGGGAATTTACAGAGAGAAAAAGGAAAGAACTAGAATCTCAGGGCTCCTTTTGTATAATCTCTTAGATGATTTTGGAATGGCTGAATAAATTGTGGTATCTGAATATAACGGAATGTTGTATCATAAGAAATGACAAAGCAGAATATTTTAGGGAGTACTGGGTAGTATAAATTGGTACAGAGTAAGTGAGCAAAGCCAGGACTTTCTTTAAGGGTAGTAACATTAAAAAAAAAAAGATTTAGAAAGAATTCAGAATTCTGATCAATATACAATGACCAAGGGGCAGCTGGGTGATGCAGTGGATAGAGCACTGGATTCAGGAGGACCCGAGTTCAAATCCAGCCTCAGACACTTGACACTTACTGCCTGTATGACCATGGGCAAATCACTTAACCCCATTTCTTCAGAAAAACAAACAAAAAATATCCAATCATGTCTCCTGAGGACCTGTGATGTATCATCTCCTGACAGAGGTGATGGACACAAGGTACAAAGACACACAATACTGAACATGGTTATTGTGTGTATTCATTTTAGTAGAAGGCCTTTTTTTCTTTCTTTCCTTTGGCTAATTCGGGGGTAGGAAATAAAAGTCAGCAAATAATGATGCAAGAAAAAAGAGAATCAGTGAAATATTTTTTAAAAATGCGAAAAAGAGAACAGAAGGAAATTTGAAAAGAAACACAGACAAGTAGGACAGTTTTGAAAGTGATGTGTATAATTTATTAAATAATTTTTAAAAAGCAAGTGGTATAAAATGGAGATTCATTGTTTCATAGAGAATCCTCTTTTTGTCCTCTGTTGTGTGTATGAAAATGCTATCCTTTGGGGGGGAGTTAAGGTTCAGAATAAAACTTTTTTTAAAAAGCATTGTTTGCTGCCATTCAGTTCTTTTAGATTCTCTATGACCCCATTTGGGGTTTTCTTGGTGAAGATACTAGAGTTGTTTGCCATTTCCTTCTCCAAGCCATTTTACAAATGAGGAAAAGGAGGCAAGCAAGGTGAAGTGACTTGCCCAGGGTCACACAACTAATAAATGTCTAAGGCTAGGTTTGAACTCCGGAAGATGACTCTTCTTGAATCCAGGCCCAGCACTCTAACCACTGCACCATCTAGCTGCCCTTAAAAAAAAAAAAAAAGCACAATAAGAGTCTAATAAATGTTGACTGACTCACTATAATCCCTAACCTCTTCAGAGAAAGAAATTCCTGATTTCTTCTCAAGGACCAATAATTGTAATTATAGCGACACACCGTTCAGCTTTCTCTCTGTGTTCTGTTTACACTGCTGTAATCTTTGTATGTATTGCTTTCCTGGTTCTGCTCGTATCACTGTGCATCAGTTCATAAAGTCTTTCCATGTTTCTGTTTTGGATTGGACCTGTTATTTCACTGGTATAAGGAATGCTCAGAGAGGAAACTTCCTCTACCAGTTTAGATCTGAATTTATTCTACAACTTAAGTCTTAGAAAGGGAACACAGAGAAATTAAGTGACTTATCCAGAGTCACACTGCCAGCCTGTGTCAGAGGTGGAAATTTAATCCAGGTTTTCCCAACACTCTGTTGACCTTCCAGTTTACTACATTGTATTGCCTCTAATTTCTTTGTTAATTAAAGGATCTGAAAGGAAAGGTCTTCTTTGTACTATTTAGCTGGAGGTGTGCCCTTTTTGACTAAAACTGACCCCATTCATCATATGCATGATCTCCTAATCTGAATTCCAGATGTCATTTAAATCCAAGTTTGAAGGTTGATGCAGTTAAGATATAGGGAACTGTCAGAAAAAAAGGCAAGGAATTGGAGAATTCCAACGGCTTATTTTTAATTTGTGAAATGGCAAGCAGTCCTCTTGGGCTGAGGAAAGGATGATCACGGATAGAGATCCGAAAGGGACTTTACCTTTCAGAATCTTATTCAATTTCCTCATCTTTACATCTAAAGAAACTGATACTCAGAGAAATGACGTGACCTGTAGCAAAGTCCTTCAGGAAGTGGCATGTGTCAGAGCTGGGATTGGAAGCCACTCCCTCTGTTTCAAATCCAATTCTGTTTTCATTATGCCCATCTTCGGGAAATATGGCTGGTGAGCGTAACAGAGGCACATGCAGATATGAATCAAATCCTATTAGCGCACACAAAGAAAAGGCAAGTGATGTGCACACACTGGTACAGATAGAGTGAACATATTCAGTTAGGTGGCACAATGGATAGAGTTCTCAGTCTGGAGTAGGGAAGGACAAAGTTCAAAGCCAGCCCCCGACACATGGTAGCTGTGGGATCCTGGACACTCTATCTCAGTTTTCTCAACTGTAAAATGGGGGTAATAATAAGACCCACTTCCCAAGGTTGTTAGGAGGATCAAATGAGATAATATTGGTAAAGAATTTTGCAAGCTTTAAAGCAGTAGTGTATAAAGGCTAGCTATTATTTATTTATTGCATATGCAGAAAAAATCGCACATACACACATACTCAGTGAATCTTAGAGATGAGGCAGGACTGAGTGAAAAGGCTAGGATAGAAGGAGACAGTGGCCCATCCTCTACCTTCTCTCAGAATTCCTTCCTATTCCAGGAAGCTCTGCCTTCTGCCAAGGCAGGAAAAAGCAGAGAAGTTGCAGGATAGGAGGGGGCATTGGAAAATACATAGACAGCTAGTGGGACAATGAATAGAGAGTGCTAGCACTGGAATCAGGAAGACCAGTTCAAATTCCTTCTCAGACACTTACATACAGGTGTATGACCCTGAGTCAGACACCTAACCTTTCTGAGACTTAATTTCCTCATCTGTAAAATATGAATGGCAATAGCACCCTCCTCACGTGCTTGTTTATAGTAACAAACGAGATAGCTTATGTACGTGCTTTGCAAACCTTACAATACTATATGTGTCAGCTGTTTTTTATTATTATTTTTCCGGGTTGTCAGCAACAGCTGGGGCTATTGAGTTCTCAGAATAGGAACTCAGCTGTAGGGATGAAAGAATATCCCCAGCAACTGAGGCCAGAGTTATGGAAATGTCATATTAATGAAACCCTGGACAGGTGGACTTTTATCCCCACTTATTCCTCAAGGAAGTGCCCTAAGCCCTCCTCCCTGGTTAATTTTTCTGGGATGAATATGCACTCTCACCCCTTTCAGGTCCTTAACCTAGATGTTGCTGGATTGTGTATTATGCCCCATTCACAAGGAAGGATGGAAGGAAGGAAGGAAGGAAGGAAGGAAGGAAGGAAGGAAGGAAGGAAGGAAGGAAGGAAGGAAGGGAGGGAGGGAGGGAGGAAGGAAGGGAGAAGAGGAGGAGGAAAAGAGAGAAAGGGAGGGAGCGAGGGAGGAAAAAAGGAAGAAAGAAGGACAAAAGAGAGGAAGAAAGGAAAGAAGGAAGGTAGCAAGCATTTATTAAGCACCTACTATATGCAAGGCACATAGCCCCTGTGCTACTTTACAAATATCTCATTTGATCCTCATAAGTCTGGGAGATAGGTGCTATTATATCCGCATTTCAAGTGTGAGGAAACTTAGGAAGAAGTTTAATGATTTGTCAGGGGTCACACCTCTATTAAGTTTCTGAGGTCAGGTTTTTTATTTTGATGTCCAATGAGGAAACTTCCATCAACCACTTTAGATCACACAACTTGCTCTACTTAGAGAGTGGCCTGAGGGCACAGAGAAATTAAGTGCCTTCCAAGGTCCCACAGCCAGCCTGTCTCAGAGGAGCAACCCAGTACCTCTTGATACTGAGTGGGCTCTCCTATTTACTCGCACAGACTGCTTCTAACTTCTCTGTTAAGTACCTGAAAGTAACACTTTCCTTTACTTAGCCTGAGGTGTGTGCCCTCTCTAGCTAAAACTCTCCTTTTCATCATGCATGTTTTCTCTTCTGGTCCCTACTTAAGCTCCAAGCACCAGTTAGGGCTATGCATCATTTGCTCTTTTTGACCCCAGGCTCGGTCCTTGAATTCACGACAGTGCCTCACTCTGCCTCTGGGGAGGTAATCTGGTATCCTGGAAAACTGAAAAGGTGGGCCTCAGAATATGGAGGACTGCCATCAAATCAAGGAACCAGAGTTTGATTTCTCCCTCGAACCCTTATCTAAGTGGGGAGATTAAGCAGGCAGATTAAAAACCTTCCAGAGCCTCAGTTTTCTTCCCTATACAACAAGGACCACTGACCTCATGAGCTATTGTGAGGAAAATGTTGACGGACTTTGAAATACAAGAGAAATATGAACCACTGTGTTAAAGCAAAAAACTCAGTATTGTGGGAGCAGGAAGTTGTGAAGATGTGATTTTTTGGGGGAAAGGGTTTTCCCCATGACAAAGGTAACATATCCACAGCACTTTTGTTATTCCTGAGAAACAGGTGTCTGTGGAGAAAAAAAGAGAGCGGATCAGATATGGGGGCTGAGAACAAACGTAGAGTAGACTGAAAATGGTCCCAGTCACCAAAGAGGAGCTGCAGAGACCTGCGCCCATAGGTCAGGGACCACAAAAGAGGAACAGCTGGCATGTATATAGTCTTTGCTGTGTGCCAGGCACTGTGTTAAGTGTTTTATTATTCTGATCTCATTGGATCCTTGTAACTCTGGGAGGTGGAAGCTGTTATTATCCCCCTTTTACAGATGGAGAAAATGAGACAAACAGAAGTTAAATAACTAGCCCAAGGTCACACAGCTAATAAGTATCTGAGGTGGGATTTGAACTCAGGTCCTCCTGACTCCAAGTCAGGTCCTCTATTCATTAAATCGCTTAGCTGTCCCTTTCCTATCTCTTGATTCTATGCCACACTTCATACCCCACCAGCCTCAGACCTACACAGAGATACCTAGGGGACAAAATACCAGTTAGATACTGAGTACACATAGTGCCTGGAACGTAATGGGGGTTATATTCTCGCTCATTCCTTTCCTTTCCCCCTTCCCGTTCAGTTGAGGCATGGGGTGCAGGCAGGGCAAGGGAGAGAGGACAGGTGGAGAGAGTTGCAGTAGGAGACAGACGCAGCATCCCCCACCCTCCAGCCCAGCACGCACATATTCCAAGGGACTCATCCTCAATGAGAACACTTGTGGGGACTTGAATGGCAGTTGGCTTCCGTACAGAATTCTTGTCTTTGTCTTTTCTGGGCAGCTGTCCTTTGGAGGAGGGAAAGACATATGAGAGCAAACTCTCAGCCCACCCAGTCTGCTTTTCTATTTTAGCTAACAGAAAGACAGTCTCTAGGACAGACAAAAGGTGATAAGTGGGGCTTGTGAAGGTTAAGGCCTTTGGGGTAGAGATGGCTAACTAAGGCTAGGTCATCAAGTCTGTGGGCTGGAGGCAGTGCGCCAAGTTGATCTGAGTTGCAAATAGACTTTCCTGGCTCCTCTAGCAACTCTTTGGCGAAAGGACCTTGGTGAGAGCCAAACAACCAGGCCCTTGAAGCTAGAAAGGCTAGAGACAGGCTGATTGATGATGTGAGAGACTGATTAAAGAAAAGTATTTCAAAATACTTTATTGATTTTTTTTTACATTAGCGTTCCCTCTAGATTGAACCCTCCCTTATCACAAAGAAAAACAATTAAGTAAAGGTCTATAATATAGTGCTCTCACTTATCAGTGTACCCAGCCTCTCTGCTGTAGGAAGGAGTGGACACTTATCTGTTCTTTGGGACACTAATTGTTCTTTTCCTCCAGTTACCTGAAAAACCAGACTATTTTTTTAGCGATCTTTTCATTTACGTTGTCATCTCAATAGTTTGTAGTATCATGGTATCTTAGATCTAAAGCTGGAAGTTGACCAAGAGGCCACCTGGTCCAGTTTCCTCATAAAGCTGAGGCCCAAGGAGGTTAATTAGCAAGCATCTGAGGCTGGACTTGAACCTGGGTCCATTTGACTGCAGAGTCTGTGTTCTTCCTATCAGTTTACACAAAGTTCTTGCCTCTCTCTTTTTAGCTCCTCTTTCCACTCTTGCAAGTCTCCCCTAATTAAAGTGGGAAACACTAGAGACCTGAAAATATGTTGCTGGGCTGTGGGGCCTCTGAGTTCTGGTCTCCCTCAGCAGCAGCCTTCTTCGTTCCCATTTCTGTTTTCTCCTTGGACGGGGTGTGGAGGCTGCCCGAGTTGACTGAGTTCCCTGTCTCCTCACAGCCCATCCCTTTTCAGGGGTTGGAAGGGGGACAGGTTTCGAGATCAGGAAGGTTCAAGATTAGGAAACCATTTGAGATAATGTTGGCGTCAGAGTGGTGTTGATGAGAGAATCAGATAGGAGGGCTGGGGGTTCCTGTTTATTCAGGGTGTAGCTTAATGACCTCTCCACCATCAGTCCCACACAATGTCTCTGTCAGAGCCAAGAGGTACTGGGCAGTGACCACTAGGGCCACTCAGTCATCAGCTCTCTTCTCAGCAGAGCCTTCTCTGCTCTGACTGTCAGTCCCTTCACCCTCCCTTGTTTTTTGGAAAAATCTAGGCCTGGTCATGGGGAAGAATTTAGAAACTGTGTCCCGTAAGCAATGGGAGTGTCTCTTGACACATACAGGCTCTGACTCACACTGGCTATGGGTCCCAGAGCAAAGCAACCGCCCTAATATTAAAAGCTGAAGGAAATGTGGGGACCAACCTTGGTATCAGAGGTGCAGTGGAGAGTCAGGAAGGCCTGAGTTCAAATCCAACCTCAGATACTTTCTATGTGACCTTGGGCAAGTCACTTACCTACCCTAAGCCTCAGTTTCCATCATGTGTAAAATAGTGATGATAATAACATCTACCTCCTAGAGTTATTGTAAGGATCAAATGAGATAATATCTGCAAAGGACTTTAGAAAACTTTGAAGTGCTCTATGTAAAACCTTGCTATTGTAAGTGAGAATTTTCTCACCTGGGAGTTCCCCAGACCAATTAAATCCCAGATTAGATCCTTGTCCCCCTTCTACTGTGGGAAAAGTATTGTGCTGGGGGTTGAGGCTGGAATAAAGGTAAGTCCCCCTGCCTGTCCTCAGGGAGCTTGTGATCTAGCGAGGAAGATAAAACAGGGACACCAGCAACTTGTAGCACACAGTAGGATATGAGAAGTGCATAAGAGAGGCGGTATGGAGCAGAGGATAAGAAAGCTGACTTGAAGAGTCCTGGGTTCAAGTCCTGCTTCTGATGTATCCTGGCCATGTGACCCTGGGAAGGTTGGAAAACTCTCCAAGACCCTAAGAGGTTGATAGGGTGCTGCTCTGCAGTGGTGGAAGCTGTTTTCTCGTTAGCAGCTCCCTAAGAAAGAGCGAGTAGGTGACACAATGGATAGAGTGCTGAGCCTGGAGTAAGAAGACTTGAATTCAAATTCAGCCTCAGACACTTCCTAGCTGTGTGATCCCAGACAAGTCACTTAACCTTGTTTGCCTCAATTTCCTCATCTGTAAAATGAGCTGGAGAAGGAAATAGCAAACCATTCCAGTATCTTTGTCAAGAAAACTCCAAATGAACTGAAAACAAATAAATTAATCAAAAAAAAAAACCCTCCAAATGAGGTTAAGAAGGGTCAGACAAAACTGAAATGACTAAACAACATCAATGAAAATATTGATCTTGTCAAAAAAAAAAATCTGTATAAAAATGATGCAGACAATAATAGCTAACATTTACACAGGCACTGGGCTAAGTGCTACAATTAGTTAGCTAGATGGTATTGTTATCCCCTTTTTACAGATGGGGAATTATTATCCCCATTTTACACATGGGAAGACTGAGACAAACTGAAGGGTCACACAGCTAGTAAGTATCTGAGACCAGATTTGAACTCAGGTCTTCCTGACTGAGCCTAGAATTCTATCCACTGCTGTCCCATGTCATTATTAGGTCTCTGTCTATTCATTCATTTAACACATTCATTTCCATATAAAGCTGCATTCCTACCCATTGAGACTTTCTTTGTAATAGACTTAAAAAAAAAAAGGTAAAGCCGAAAGGAAACAAAAACATTTGCCAAAAATCAACCAGATGTATCAGCAGTACCTGATAGTCAAGAGTATCCCCCAAATCATATTGCTCCTTTAATCTTGTAGCTTAAAATGGCAGACTTTTGGTGACACTGTATTCTATACACTCCACACTTCCCACCTTTCTCACTGTTGTTATAATTACAGAAGACTTTTTGATTGAGGTGGTATCACAGAGATTGTAGGATTTATTTCTTTAATGATTTTTAAAAGTTATTCTGTACTTGACACTGCTCCTCACAATTATTAAAATAAAAAAATAATTTTAATTTAAAATTAATTTATTTTTAAAAATTTTAATAATAAAATGAAAGCAAATCCTCTTCTGTGTCCAATAAGCATACTTTATCTACATCTGAAAATGTATATCTCATTTTGTATATATGTTATATCCAATTCCTTTCTGTCAGGAGGTGAGTGAGCAGTTAGGTGCTGCAAAGGATAGAATACTGGATCTGGAGTCAGGAATACCTGTATTTAAGTCTGGCCTCAAACATTACCTGTGTGACCCTGGGAAAGACACTTCACCTTTGTTTGCCTCAGTTTCTTTACCTGTAAAATGAAGATAATAATAACTCCTACCTCCCAGGGTTGACTTAAGGATCAACTGAGATTAATAAGTGCTTAGCACATAGTAGGTACCATAGAAATACTAGTTATTATCATTACCAGTGGCTTGTTCCATCACTGGTTCTCTCCAACGATCAGGGTCCTGAAGTATCTCAGATTTCTTTATTGTTGTAATGTTGTGTCATTCTCAACAACAACCATAAGTATTTATTAAGCACTTACTATATATCAGGTGCTGTATTAAGTGCTGGAGATACAAACATTTTCAAAACATTGCCTTGTTTTTCTGTGCTTCCAAGTTTTTTTTCCTCTGCTGTGCATTTTTTATTTTTTTCTCCCTTCCTCTCCACTCCACTCTAGAGAAGGTTACCATTAGGCACAAGTGTATATATATATATATATATATATATATATATATATATATATATATACACACATATATATGTACACACGTTATACACACATATGTATGTATACACATGTATACGTATATATGTATATATATATTTCAATTTAACAGTTCTTTCTCTGGATGTGAATAGCATCTTCCTTCACAGGTCCTTTGTGGTTGAATTGAGAATTGATAATACTCAAAATAACTTAGTCATTCAAAGCTGTTCTTAGAACAATCTTGCTGTTACTGTGTACTACATTCTCTTGGTCCTGCTCATTTCACTCTTCATTATTTCATACATATCTTTCCATATTTTTCTAAAACTAACCAGCTCATCATTTCTTACAGCAACAATAGTATTCCACCACGATTATAAACTACAACTTGTTCAGCCATTCCCCAACTGATGGGAATCCCTTTAATTTCCAGTTCTTTGCCACCACAAAGTAAGCTGTTATAAACATTTTAGAACATATAAATTCTTTCCCTTTTTCCCTAATCCTCTTGGGAAACAGACCTAACATTGGTATTGCTGGGTCAAAGGGTATACATAGTTTTATAACTTTTGGGGCATAATTCCAGATTGTTTTCAAATAAAACTTATTCTGAAACTGGGTCTCGGTATCCTCATTTGTAGAATGACATGTTTGCACTAAGGGATCTCTAATGTCCCTTCCAGCTCTGACATTCTAAACTCCTGATACAGGGGTTATTATTCCTATTTTACAGATGATGAAACTGAAGCTGAGAGAGGTAGGCATTTCTCTTTGCTCACACAGCTAGGGTCAGAAGTGGAGTTCTCACCCAGGTCTTCCTGATTCCAGTTCCAGCTCCCTTCTTGATTAAATAAGTATCTTAAAATCTGAACTGTTATAAATGCCCCTCCATTTTGCAAAAGGTATGGGGCAAGGTAGGTAGGACTGTTTAGAGAAATGACATTTGGAGTTCAAATTGAGGAATGAGAAAATGCCCTTGTGCTGAATTGGCCAATATTGTTCAGAGATGGCAAACCTGAAACCAGATAGTACAATTTTGGCTATTTAACAGAAAAACAAAAGGTAGCCTATAGTAGTAAATAGAGGAGCCCGCTCACTGACAGGAAGACCTGAGATATACTGGCTTTGTGACCCTTACAGGTCACTGAAGTTACCCCAGGTCACCTTCCTAAGATCAAGTTCTGGAACAGGTATATTAGTAGAAGGAGTTGCCTCACTGGGAGTTCCTTCTATCAAGGTAACCCTTAGTCTACTCAAAAACAAACAAGTGGAGAAATATGGGAAAACTCATATGAACTGATGCAGACTGAAATAAGTAGAACCAAGGAAAAAATAGGCACAATGATGACAAAAATATTAAGGAAAGAAAAGTAGAAGACAAAGATAAGAAGTAGGTTCCTATGATAACCATTGCTCATTTCCTGTAGAAAAGAGGAAATATATTCAACTCCCTTTTTGGAGGTAGGGGAGGCAAGGGGGTTATTTATGTCCCTAGCATTTAGCCCAGATGGGGTCTGCACATAGTAAGTGATCAATAAATAAATGTCTTTTGACTGAAAAACTGACTGCTTCATCTTGGAGTGGCATGGAAGGATAAGCTATGTGATGCTGCTGACAAATGTAGCTGATGTTTCTCTTTTCACATAAGATCATAGATCAGTGGGTTTAGGGTTGAAAGGGACCTTGGAAGTAATTTAATCCAATCCCCTTATGTTGCAGATGGGAAAATGGAAGCCAAGGTTAAATGACCTTCACAAAGTCACATAGGTAGTAAGCTGCAAAACCAGGAATCAATCCCAGGTCCTCTCACCCTAAATGGAATATTCTGTCTACTGTCCTTAACTGTTATTTTTTTCTTTTTACTGAAGCAAGTTCATTGATGGGGACTGAGTTGGATATTGAATAATGATTGTCATGTAAAAACAAAAGGCATGCATAAAGTTTTAAAAAACAGTGATCATTTAAAAAAATAATTGACCAAGTGTGCAATATAACCAAAAACTAACGGGCAGTGTACAACTTGGCACAGAAGTCTTAATCTTAGGAGACCAGCAATCTAGTGTTGGCTCTTTCTCTGACCGCTGTGAGACATTTTATGAGTCATTTCCTCAATCTGGGCCTCTGTCTCTTCATCCATGTAATGAAGGGGTTTGGATCTGATGACCTCTAACGCCCTTCCCATGACTATGTGTGGCAGATTAAATCTCGACAGAAATTTATACCTGGTTAGATTCTTTAAAAATCGATAGATTTAAATGAAAAATTATTTCATTTCTATTACATATATATAACAACAATGAGATTAAAAAAAAAAAAGCAGTTCAGTAAACCTAATGAACATATCCACTGAATCTAAGAACAGATGTAATATTGTGTACCCATAGAGGTAGCTGACAACAGTGGATAGAGTGCTGGGCATGTAGTCAGAAAAACCTGAACTCAACTGTGAACCCAGGTACTTACTTGCTGTGTGATCCTGGGGAAATCACTTAATCTCTGCCTCAGTTTCCTAAACTGTAAAATGGGTATTATAATAATAGCACCTACCTGCTAGGGTTGTTGTAAGGATCAAATAAGGTAATATTTGTAAAAAAAAAAAAAAAAAGGCGGGGGGCTAGCCTGGCACTTTGTTGTTTTTGACATTCAGTCATGTCTGACCCTTTGGGACTCATTTGGGGTTTTCTTGGCAAAGATATTGGAGTGGTTTACCATTTCCTTCTCCTGCTCATTTTACAGATGAAGAAACTGAGGCAAACAAGGTGAAGTGACTTGCTCAGGGTCACACAGGGTATTGATGAGTCTTCCTGATCCCAAGCCCAGTACTCTATCCACGGCACCACTTAGTTGCCCAGCCTAGCACTTAATAGGTTCTATATAAATGTTAAGGCCTTCCTTCCTTTCTTCCCCATAGTCTCTCACCTCTATAAAGGAGGGAGGGAGGGATATTTTCTCATTTCTTCCTAGTGGATAATATTGGTCATAAATACATGGTGTCCAGTGTCATTTTTGGTCTGTTTTCCTATTTACATTGTTGGAGTTATTGTGTATTTTGTTTTTCTCGTTCTACTGACTTCACTCTGCATCAATTAATGAGGTTTCTAGGTATTATTCATATCTGCATTTCTCATAGAACAGTAATGTTCCATCATATTCATGTAACACGATTTGTTTAGCCATTTTCAGTCAATGAATATCTATTTTGTTCCCTGTTCTCTGTTACCACAGAAAGTCCTTCTTGCTAGGCTGGGGTTGTTGGATTGCTTGAGGTTGGGAGTTCTGTGGGCTAATCAATGAGGCCTGCATGAAGTTTGCCTCCAATATGGTGTGGTGAGGTCCATGAGTTTTGAGGGCTGTCCCCCATATGTAGCATGGGGAAGGTCATTGTGTGGTTCAAAGGGAAGCTGAGTAGATATACCTATCCTCTTGTCTCCCCTACCCCTTCTCCAAGGGACACTTTGATTCCTACCAGGTGGGAAAAGTAGGTAGGTAGGGCCAGGGGCTGCCATTTTGCTCTTTTCAGAAAGAAGGGGTACTAGGCTAGAATTATATCTATCTCCTCCCTTAGATTCTGTTGGTTTGGGGAATATGATTTTGAGACTCAAGATAACTTCTGATTGCAGTTTATTATTGGAGAAGAGGAGCACCCCAAGCTTTATGTCCTAGGGTTGGCTCCCTCACCACTAAACACAGGTTCCACAATGAACACACATAGCATTTGAACCAAGAAACTTGTCATTCCAAATTAGTAGCAAAATGGAAGTCAGAGAAAGTATACATGAGAGAATATCTACCAGACAATACAAAGGGAAGGAGCTCTTCTTTTGGGAGCAAGGGAGCTAAACCAGGAAAGAATCCTAATTCTCATCCAAGGCAGGTTTCCTCTAGTCTCTAGTGTAGCAAGTTGGGGATAGGGAGGGTCTAACAGGAACAGGATGAAAACAGAACAGGTTAGTAGGGCCCATGAGCAGCCAGTGCACATCTAGCTTGGATAAGATAGGGAGATCCAGTTTCAAAAAAAGGAAGGGAGTAGTATAGCTATACAACTTTTGGGTGTCTCTGTGACTTTTATTTCTGTGTTGTTGTTGTTTTTTGGGTTTTTTTTTTTAAATCTTAGAATCTAGATTCATCATGTCTAGCAGTGATACCTCTGGGCTTATGTTTTGGTGAATATGGATGTTTTGGTCACTTTTCTAGCCTAATTACAAATTGTTTTCCAAAATGGTTGAAGTTTAAACATAGCAGCTTTCTTTTTAAATTTAATTTTATTTAATAGTATTTCATTTGTCCAATTACATGTAAAGACCACTTCCAACATTCATTTTTGAAAGATTTTGATTTTCAAATTTTTCTCCCTCCCCCCTCTCCAAGATGACAAGCAATCTGATATAGGTTATACATATATAATCATGTAAAACATTTCCACACTAGTCCTGTTGTGAAAGAAGAAAAACAACAAAAGAAAAAACACAGAAAAACATAAGGTGAAAATAGAATGTTTTGAAATGTATTCAGACTCCAGTTCTTTCTCTGGATGTGGATAGCATTTTCCACCATTAGTCTTTAAACACAGCAGCTTTCAAGGATCACCCACTACACTAGTGGCGGGTAGCAATATGGGTTCAGGGAAAGGGTGCCCACACAAAGGGTAAAGTTTCAGATCCTTTCAGTACTGAAAGAACTTACAAATAATAGTCATATCTAACATTTATATAATTCTAAACACTTTATAATTGTTATTTCGTTTGATCCTCACAACAACCCTGGAGGTAGATGGAGGTAGATTATGCCCATTTTTATAGGTGAGAAAACTGAGGCAAACAGAGGTTAAGTGATTTTACCAGGGTGACACAGCTAGTAAATGTCTGAGGTTGGAGGATTATGAATTTAGCTCTTCCTGACCTCAAGCCTAGTGCTCTACTCAGTTATTTGAGACATAACACAAACCAGGCTTGGTGATTTCTCCGCACCAGTTGAGGCACATCTGAGGTAGCACATTACCAGATGACAGGCGCCACCTGTTTGATAGGGATCTGAGGGAGGGAAGGATTTGGAAAGTCTTCCCTAGCAAATGAATATCGCTACTAGGTCTGTATCTCAAAGAGATCATTAAAAAGGGGAAAGGACCTACATGTACAAAAATATTTATAGCAGCTCTTTTTGTGGTGACAGAATTGGAAACTGAGAGGCTGACTGAACAAGTTGTGTATATGAATGTAGTAGAATACTATTGTGCTATAAGAAATGATGAGCAGGCAGATTTCAGAAAAACCTGGAAAGACCTACACAAACTGATGCTGAATCAAGCGAGCAGAACCAGGAGAACGTTGTATACAGTAACAGCAACATGGTGCCATGATCAACTTGGACTGACTTGCTGTCCTCTGCAACACCAAGATCCAAGACAATCCCAAAAGAAAATGCTACGCACATCGAGAGAAAGAGCTGTGGAGTCTGAATGCAGATTGCAACATACTATTTTCACTTTGTGTGTGTGTGTGTGTGTGTGTGTGTGTGTGCATGCACGTGCACATGGTTTTTACCTTTTGTTCTGTTTCTTCTTTCACAACATGACTAATGTGGAAATATGTTAAACGTGATTGAGCATGTATAACTTATGTCATATTACTTGCCATCTTAGGAAGCAGGGAGAGAAGAGGGGAGGAAGGGAGGGAGAAAAATTGGAACTCAAAATCTTATTTTAAAAAATGAATGTGGAAAACTATCTTTATATGTAATTGGAAACAATAAAATATTATTTACAAAAAACAAAACAAAACAAAAAAAACCCAAACACAACTCTGCAAATAAATGCCAAAGGAAGCTTTTGAGGGAAGTATAATTTATAGGGGACTCTGCAGATTATATTTCTTAAATTCTGGTCTTCAGTAAAATTAGGCTCCTAGTGACCTGCAAGGATGATCGTGGAGAAAGAGAATAAGAGATTTGTACCAACTTCAGGAGGAAGGGGGAGGGGCCCTCAGCCAGTGCCAAGGAAAGGCACAAGAGACAGGATGAGGAAGGGGGTGAGATCCATGTCCGTTTGTCTGTTTTCCTCTTCTAGAGAGAGAACATGACCTTAACTTAAGACAACAGCATTTGGCTAAGTCTGAGTATCTCATTCAATCGTTCAACAAATATTTATCGAATGACTGCCCTGTGTTTATTGGTTTCTATGTTGGCAGGGAAATAAGCTGGGGGGAGGAAGGAAATTATTATTGAGCTGAGTGGGGGAGGAGGGACTGTTTTCATAGCCAAGGCTGACTTAGGATATGATTGAACTCTTTAAGGCATAAAGTGAATAGAGCCCCTGTCACTATTCCTTAGAACCCTGAATGGGGAGAATTTACAATCACAGAATTAGAGGATTTAGGGCTCGAACTGACAGCAGAAATCTATTTCCACTGCCTCATTTACATTTTGCTCCAGAGGGCAAAGTGAGAAAAGTAGCAAGCACCTGAGCTCGGACTTGAACCCAGGCCCTTTTGTCATTTCTATTACTTCTCCTACTCCACTAATTTAAGGTGGAGGTGCTATGGGGCGGGGAGGGGGGACTGCAACTTCATACAGCACAAAAATAAATCCTGCATATAGATGTAATCAACTTCAGAAATTGAGGACAAAATAGAGAAAGAAAGGATCTCAAAACATTCATAGACAGGTTACGGAGGGAAGCAAGGGGTGAGCTGGTTACACATCAGGTTAATGTTAGAAAGGAACATCTAGAAATGGGATGGGGATGGGACTGGGGGTCATCTACATTGTTGTGAGTGATACTTCAAGCCATGAATCATACATGCAACTGCTCCTATCTCTGATCTCATCCTCCAGTACTAAGGGGAGACAGGACAAGAATACTTAGGAGGAATGTCTTGGCCACTACTGCTCCATTCCCCTCCCTTCCCCCCAACAAAAATAAGGTAGGTTCGACTTGCCCTTAGTTACGCGTGAGCATAGAAGGGACATCAGAGGTCATCTAGTGCTATTCCCTTATTTTACAAATGCGTAAAGCCCTTAGGCAGCTAAATGGTTAAAGCACTGGGCTTGGAATCAGGAACTTATCTCCCTGAGTTCAAATCTGGCCTGAGTCACGTAACCTGGGCAAGTCACGTATCCCTGTTTGCCTCAGTTTTCTCATCTGTAAAATGAGCTGGAGAAGGAAATGGCAAAAACCACTCCATGATCTTTGCAAAGAAATCCTCAAATGGGGTCAGGAAGAGACAGACATGATTGAAAAAGCTACTGAGCAAACCGAATCCCAGGGACACTAAACATCAGAGGTGAGATGTGAACCCATAGTCAGTATCTTGAAAAAAGAGCAAAACAAAACACAACAACCAAACAACTATAATAGAAGGCATAGGCAAGGAGGACCCCTAATTCAGTGAGGACACCACAGGTCTGTCTAGGTTGGACACTGTGAGAATAAGTAGACAAGAGAACCCAGTACCCTCAAGGGGGAAAGAGCCTCCATTCTGCTCCCAGCTCAAGTCTCCTATCTGAGTGGATAATGATATAACCAAGAAGGCTTCGTTAATCAAGTCCTCTTCCTCTTGTGCCCAGTTATGAATTTGGGAGGATCTACCAAGCCCCAAAGGTTTTAAGTACAGGCCAGCCTGTTGAGGCTATATTTGAGGAAGGAAGGACCAGCCTAGTTAAATTGGGGAAAAACTCATTCTCAGATTGACCACAAGACGATGGATTTTTTGGAGCTACCACCACTTTTGGAAATCATCTGTGTTTTGGCAAGGTTGTAATGATTGGAAGAAGAGCCCATCCGCACTATTCCTTCATGAGCTTTTCCCTTTCTTTGCAGAGATAGGGGTGGGGCACTATGAGTGCAGAACATTACATATACATGGGTAGGAGCTGATCTGTTCTTTCTATTTGTTAAGGGGAATGACTCTTTGGGAGAAGGAAGAAAAATGATGATGATGATGATAGCTAGCATTTATTATAGCTTTTTAAAATTTGCAAAATGGTTTATATAGTCTCGTTGAAAAATGCTATCTGCCCCCAGAAGGACTGATGGTGTCTCAGTGCAGACTGAAGCATGTTATCTTCCTTCCTTCTTTTCTTCCTTCTTCCTTTCTTTCTCTTCCTTTCTTTTTTCTTTTTCTTCCTTCCTCTCCCCTCCCTTTCTTTCTTTCCTTCTTCCTTCCTTCGTTCCTTTCTTTTCTTCTTCCTTTTTTTCCTTCTTCCTTCCTTTCTTTTTTTCTTTCTTTCTTGTTTTCTTCCACAAAATGACTAATATGGAAATATGTTTTACATGATTGCACATATGTAACCTATATCAAATGGCTTACTATCTCAAGAATAGGGGAAGAGAGAGAATTTGGAACTCAAAACTTTAAAAAAATGTTAAAACTGTTTTTTATATAATTGGGGGAAATATTATTTTAAAATATAGTTTTATTTTATCCTCACAGCACTGGAAGGTAGGTGCACTTATCCCCATTTTACAGATGAGGAAATTAAGATAGGTAGAGAATAAGTGATAACTAATGAGTGTTTGAGACCAGAGTGAAAGTAGGGTCTTTTACAACTGCTGGTGTGCCACCCAGCTGCCTGTTTGGAAATGAAGGTGATGGCAAAAAGTGTCAAAGAAAAAAAGAATATCCCAAGGAACTCAAGTAACCTATTGGAGTAAATACATTACCAGAGAGAATCCTCCCTTCTCCCCAAGTTCAGAGACAAGAGTTCAGTTCTTCTGGTATGTGAGAAATATTTATTGTAACAAGAAGATAAGAATGTGAATGGGAGCAGTTAGAGGGCAAGATTGTGTATAAAAGAATGTTTAGTGGTCTTATCAGAGTGAGGAAGGCTGGACTGCATATGTGTTGGGGGAGGGCAATATACAACATCCCCTTGACCTTTTCTAACTACTATTGGAAAGAATCTCCTGAGTCTTCAGGAAGTTGCCCAGAAGTTGGGATAGTCATAGAAGATTATCTCCTATCTTTTCCCAAACAGTGCCCCCATGACTCACTCCCTCTTAATCCCTCGCTGTCCCCCTTCCCCATAAACAGTTGTCTTTCTCAGAGATCAGCTAGGAAGGAAGAGAAGGAGAAAAGAAATAAGACCAAGAAGAAAAAAATGATCTAGAGATTCTTCCTCCTTAACATTAGTATTGGGACAATGAGGTAAGATAGTGGTGGGTCCCTGGAGGGCACATGCCTTACATACTCTCATCACTAATAACTATGGGTGTAGGAGTTAGGCTGAAAGATGGGAAAGGAAGCCCTTTCTTTTCCATTAGTGTCCTTGTGTAAGGTGCTTGACAGAGAAGGGGATGGGGGCTAGTCTCAGAAATAATCATTTTTTCTGGGTGCGAAGATCGGGAAGCCTGAGCTACCCCTTACCATCTATAGTATCCCATTCTTCCCGGGCATAGAAGCAAGTGGGGATCCCCATCACCAAGAGCAGAATCTACTGGGGGAAGGGGTAGGGGAAGGAGAGTGTGTGTGAGATGGAGGCTATAGAGGGGTCATTGGCTCCCCACTTTTATTTCCTAAAATAATCTTAACTAGAATATAGAGATGCAGAAGAAAACCAATCGACCCCTGGGGAAGTGGGAGGATGCTGTGGAGTACAGGGTCCAAAATGGCTCAAGTCAGGGGTATAGGAGGATAAGGCAGGAGTGTAGGAGGGAAGAATAAAACTGGAAATCCAAACTTCTATCCCAGGAAACCCCCAGCTCCTGGATGCTCCAGACATATATTTAACCCCCTTCTTCAAACCCAGCTCCATGTCCAACTTGCACATGTAGAAGGAATAAGGGTAGCAAGAGGGCAGCTCTCTCCAGTTCCAACTGGGCTTCCACCTTAACCATTCTGGGAGTGAGGAGGCAGCTCCCAGGGCTCTTCTCCACACATGGCCAATACCATTTACTGTATGAAGAAATCTAGCTAATCAGGGGGTGAAACCCTGAAGTTTCAGGGTACAGAGTATTTTCCCCCACCTAGAAGTAAAGAGTTTCCCCCCACCTGCTTCCCAACCAAACACCCATACCAAGAGTAGGTCCATGAAAGCTTGACTAGTATTCTCAACATTCATGTTAGTGAAAAATCCTGGAGGAGGAAAGGAAGGTTGCCCATGGTGAAGGGTACGGGAATTAATTGGGAGCCTGTAAGAGGTTAAGATGAAAGTTTGGAAGCTAGCAAGAATCCTGGTTTCTTCCTCCTTTCCATTCAACTCACAACTAGCTTAGGGCAAGATTAGGGAAGCCTCCTTAGATGCGATGGAAAGAAAGGGAGCAGCCTCTGGGCCTGAGGGTGGGTGTAGATGGTAGAGAAGGGCTGAGAAAGGTCAGGTTTTGAGGATGAGGGTGCCAGATCAGGGATGGGAACTCTACTGTGGCAGACTGAGGGATTCTGGAAAGGGGAGGATGTGAAGATGGGGATAAGAATTCAGTGACTCACAGTACATGGCTTTCAGCTTAATAAGGTTGCAGACAAATTTGTTAAAATTGATACTCACGTTCTCATCTGAGTAGCAGGATATTAGCATCCAGAGCAACTTATTTAGTTTGATACCTAGTGAAGGAAATGGGAAGAGGAAGGGAAATTAAACCCTGAGCCTTAACTCAGATCTGTCAGGAAAAAATCTTCCCTCTTAACCCCTCCCCTTCATAGAAACAATCCTGCAACACTCCCCTCCAACCAAACAGAGTTGTCCCCCCATCACTGGGCTGTCCCCTTCACCAACTGCTTCCACAGCCAGGCCTAGCTTGTGGGAGTTCATGGTGCCAGACTTGTCCAGATCATATTCATGGAAGATGGCCTAGTGGGACAGAGAGATGGATGATAACAAGGTGGAGGAGATGTATGTGCTGGGATAGACTGGGAGTGAAGAGGGTATGGCCACTAGCACTGAGAAGGGGACAGAAAACAAGACAATGAGAGAGAAGGGGAAGGGGAGTGGAGTGTACATGAACAGTAAGGACCACAGAAGACATAGGGGAATGGGTCTTCTGCAGAAGGCACTCTATAAAGTACTATCAAAATAAGAGCTTGTGTGTGTGTGTGTGTGTGTGTGTGTGTGTGTGTGTGTGTGTGTGTGTGTGTGTGTGTGTTTAATCAGGATATGGGCAGGAAAAATATTGAAGCATAGCAGGAAAAGGAAGTTTCCTTCCCAGTTCTCCAATCCCAAAACATAGACTCCTTCACACCAACAGCAGGCCTTCCCCATTGTCCTTGGGATGGAGCTAGTCCACTCATCCCTCTTCTTCCTTAGCCCCTTCCTATCACTTCTTCAGGGAGGGTAGGGTGGGGAATTTTACCTTAAAAAACTCTTTAGATTCTCTACTTCTCCAGTGCCTCCCACCTATACATAGGCCATCCCTTGCTAATCACTCCCTTCTCACCAGTTACTTTGGAATCTTGTTCCACAGGACCTGAGACTCCACCACACTCAGGTGACCATTGCTACCATCCTGGAGGGGGAGGGACAGAAGTCAAGGAGAACAAAGAGAAAAGGGAGACCCTAGGAGAAGGACAGCTCTATTGAGAGTAGCTTGAATCTCCTACTCTTTTACCCTAGAGGTGTGGAGAGTTGGGGGGGGGGGGCAGGTAAGGCCAAGGATGATCCTGAATGATGCAGACTCCACCAGATGTGAGGGCTGAGTGGTTGGGGGCAGAGCAGAGGGATGAGAGGACTGAAGAACTAGGAAGAACTTTCCCCACACTCATTTCACAGTTGAGAAAACTGAAATGCAGAGAGGGGAAATGATTTGACCCAGGTCTCATAACAAGTAAATAAGAGAACCAGAATTCAGTCTTGACTCCTTAGATTCCAGACTTCATGCTCTTTTTAATTCACTGCTGTATCTCCTGACAGAATTCTTTGTATCTTCAGAATTTTACACAGGGCCTGGCATATAGTAGTAGCTTAATAAATGCCTATTGATTTATTGATTATATCACAGTGCCTGCCCATTTGTATTCGTCCTTTGTTGCTGGAGAGGACCATGCCATCAGAGAAATAATGATATGACTTGCACTTGACTTGGAGTAAGGGAGGGCTGTGCACGTCACCAGCCTCACTTCTCCTCCAGAGTCACTTGAATCCAGTGACCAGATATTCATCAGGATGACTGGAGATGACCTAGGATGAGGCAACTGGGGTTAAGTGACTTGCCCAAGGTCACATAGCTAGTGAGTGTCAAGTGTCTGAGGTGAGATTTGAACTCAGGTCCTCCTGACTCCTGCACTGGTGCTTTATCCACTGCACCACCTAGCTGCCCCCAACAGTGCCTGCCAACCCCAAGGAGAAGGAAGATTGGGATTCTCTTGACATTTTTCCTTTATGGATACCAGAGTTCAATACTACCTGGGAAGCTTAGAGTAAGGAATGAAAATCATCAAAGAGAAGAATTTGTTTGGTGAGAACATTGTAGGAAAGCTAATAGAGAACCACAGATTTAGACCTGGAAGTAAGTCAGGTCAGGTCACCTTGTTCAGTTCCTTCATTTTACAGATGAAGATGAAGCCCTGAGAATTCCCTTATTGGGCCACAATTGGCTTGAACTACTGGAGTAGTTCATGTGCATAAGATACAGTGTTTAGAGTTTGAGGAGACAGACAGAGTAAACACAGTAAAAAGCTCTTTCCCCAAGACCATAGGGGCCGAGGACTGGACTTCTCCTGGAGAGAGAGGATGAGGAGGGACAGGATGACTCATGTCGTTTATGAGGATTGGTGCAGGGGGTGAATACATCCATGAGGTTCATTATGTTCTGGCAGGACTCCTTGCAGAAGGAGTCTTCAGTCTTCACGTCTTTGTCTGGGGAAGGAGAAAGTGAGTTGGTGATGGGCAGAAGAGGGATGAATGGAAAGGATAAGAAAGTTTATAGGGAGGGAATGGCAGAGAAAGAGAGGAAGTGGGATACAAGGAGATGTGATGGGGGACAGTAAAGAGGAGAAAAGTCACCTTTGGAGATCATCTTGTTGAGTATCTTTTGGAGCCCATGGATGTCAATCACCTTGTCCTACAGGAGAGACAGAAGCTAAGTTCAACTTGTTCCTTACACGTACACCTCTCCCCAGCTCCCTCCCCCACCCCACTCCCCACCCTGCCGCCCAGCTCTGACCCCTTCTCACCTCTCCTTCTAGCTGCCCAAATATTTACTTGAGGGATTCTTCCATATCACCCTCATTGATTTTCTCCTAGGGGTAGAAGGACTATAAAGGAGTTGTAAGCATTCCAGGGCACTAGGTCATAGCCCCACCCCACAATTCTTTATTCTCCCCCTTGCCCCATTTTCCCTCTTATCAGATCAGACAGTGCTGGAGTGAGATTATAATCTATCTCCATGGAGAAAATTGAGAAACTGATTTAGGGATAAGGGGGATAGATCAAGGATCATATAGGAAGCAGAATTTTTTTAGAGGAGGGGAAAAGAGTCTTGGAGAGTCACCATATAGGGGGAAAAGTACTGTATTGCAAGTGAACAGACCTGGAATCTATTCTCAGCTTCCCCATTAACTAAACTAGCTGTGTGATCTCAGGTGAAGCACTTGTCCCTGGGCCTCAGTTTATAAAATAAGGGTTATACATTTCATATACATATATATATATACACACACACACACATATGCATACATATATACACATATATACATACATATATATGTATATACTGATATGAAACATTCTGATTCTGAAAGTTTATGTTCTATTATACAGAATCTTGGAGTTAGATAGGGCCTTGGGGTCGTCTAGTCTAATCCTTATTTCCAACAGAAACACCCTTCTACAACACAAGTAGTCACCTAGCCTCAATTCAAGTCCTCTGGTGATGGGTGAATGAGATCTCTCTCAAGGTAGTGATTTTTCACTTTTGGACTGCTCTGATCATCAGGGAGTATCTCTACTAAAGCCAAATCTGCCTCTTTGTAGCTTTGGAGCAATGGTGGACACGTACACACAAGTGCTTGGAATTTGAGATCGAGGGGGAGGGGAAAGAGGGAGAGCAGGGAGTCAGACTTGGACTCACTGAAAGTCGATCTTTCATACAAATCACAAAGTGAGCTTCCTGGTGGGGTTGGAGGTAAAAGCTACAATGAGGTACTCCCCAAGAGGGAGCCGAGCAGGGGCACAAACTTCCCTTAGGCTGATGTAGTTTTCAGATTGGGTTACGAACTGATACTAAGAAAGAAATCCTTCTTCAAGTGTATGACTGATGCCCTGCAACTGCATAGGCACAGGATGGGGTGGAGGAGTGAACACAGCAGGGCACTCAAAAGCAGGGATAGCATGCGTATAGCACAGGCAATGAGGATGTACCACTGGGGAAAGTAAAGGGGAAGAAACTCAGGTTTCAGTTTCAGTGGGTTCAAGGTCATGTTTCAGTAGAAACCCATAAGGAAGATAAAGTGAAACTAGGCGTTGGTGACAACTTTGTCCAACTTAAAATGACACTAGGTCCCCTATCTTTCTAAGACAAGCTATTTGTCCCCCAAATCTCTACTACAGCTGAAAGGGGGGATAGATGCCCCCACTCAGTGCCAGCCTGTATAAAGCCCATTACTGTGTCTTCCATACCTCCTGTGGAACCTGGGGAAAGATGAAAGAGGGAGGGTCAGGCCTCAGAGATGGGGGCTGGTACAGATGATTTAAAATGTCTCTTCCTGCTCTCTATTTCTCCCTCCCTCTTTTTTTCTGTTTTTCCCTCCTCCTCCTTCTCCTCCTCTTCCTCTTCTTCCTCCTTCTTCTTCATGTTCTCCTCCTTCTCCTCCTTCTTGTTTTTTGTTCTTGTTCCTCTCTCTCTCTCTCTCTCTCTCTCTCTCTCTCTCTCTCTCTCTCTCTCTCTCTCTCTCTCTCTCTCTCTCCCCACCCCCTCCCCCCCATCTCTCTGATTCTAGGAGATCCCTGCTAGGAGTCCCCTGAACTATGTCTTCAAAAGCTGTGAAAAGTCCAGAACAGGGAAATGGAAAAGGTTTACCTTGGGGTTAGTGTCACTTCAGAAAGGTTGAAGACAACAAGGTATCTGTACATGTGTGCCTGTCTATTATGTATGTTCTGACACATGCACATCCTGTGTAGAGCAGGGATTTAACTGTAGTACAATGGAAAAGACGAGTATAACCATGTGTGGCCACACTGATTCGTACATTCTTCCAAACATTTCAGTGTCTAATATATGAAAAGTACCATGCTCATTGGTAAAGGTGAGAGGGCTGGCAAGCCTCCCCCACCCTCCAGGTATTTAGAACAAGAATTTTTAACCTGGAATCCATAGATTAGATTTCAGAAGGTCTATGAATTTGGATGGGGAAAACTTTACATCTTCATTTTCACTTACCTCTAATTGAAATTGAGCAATTCTTTCTGATTAAAAAAACCATAAACATTATTCTGAGAAGACTTCACCCAACACACACAAAAAGTTAAGAAGCCCCTGGTTTAGAGGATGAAGATCAGAGAGGGGTTAGTGGAATGAACTGGGAACCAGAACCCTTGGATTCTAGTCCTGGCTCTGCTACTAACTAGCCCTGTGATCGTGGGCAAGATGCTTCCTTTTTCTGATCCTTAATTTTCCCATCTATAAAATGGGGATAAAACATCTCATTAGGTTGTTGTGAGAAGCAAATGTGAAAACGGGTAAAAAAAATTATGTCAAATCAAATAATTTTGGGGGGATAGAACATATGTTGGAAAGTATTCAACTGTAATGTAGAATTATTATTTGGAGGTGGGTGTATGAATTATACTACTATGCCAGAGGGGTTTTATATGGAAAGCACTTTGCAAACCTTAAAACGCTATTGAAATGAGTAGTATTTATATTAGTTTCTAGGCACAAACAAGATTGAAGCATATGGGGAAGATGAAGATATTGGGGGAGGGTGAAAAGGGAAGAAGAATGCGCAGGCTCAGGTCACCTCATAAACAGCAAAGCTGATGCTGTGAATGTCCCCACTCCTATTCTGCTGAACATGGCTGTTCTTTTGCATCAGGACAATCAGGGAGCTAGACAATCTCATCATCATCCGGGCCATCACTGACCTCCAGAAGCTGTATCTTAAACTGGGGTTTGATCCAGAATGTAGATGTGGAATGGAAGTAGCTGGTGATCAGTGTGTGTGCGTGCGTGTGTGTGTGTGTGTGTGTGTGTGTGTGTGTGTGTGTGTGTGTGTGTAGAAGTTAGGGGTTTAGACAGAGAGATATGTTCTTTTAAAAAACAAACAAATTAATTTACAACAATATATTACAAAGATTATATATTATGACTATATGGGATTCATACCAGGAATGCTGGGATGGTTTGACATAAGGACAACTATCAACATAATTGATTATATCAGTAATAAAAGTAACAAAAATCATATGATTATATCAATAGATGTAGAAAAAAGCATTTGATAGAGTATAACACTCATTTCTATTAAAAACACTTGAAAGGTTGGACATAAATTGACTTTTCCTTAAATTGATAAGAAGCATTTATCCAAAATCATGAGCAAGCATTTTATGTAAAGGGGATGAGGAGGAAGCCTTCCCATTAAGATCAGGTGTGAAACAAGGATGGCCACCATCACCAATAGTATTCAGTATTGGCAATCCTGGCCATAGCAATAAGAGAAGAAAAAAGATAGAAGGAATCAGAATAGGGAATGAGGTAATAAAACTATCAGATTTTGCAAATTATATGATGATGTACTTGGAAAATCCTAAAGACTCAACTAGAAAACTAATTGAAATAATAATTTCAGCAAAGTAGTAGGATATAAAGTAAACCCACATAATTCAATAACATTCCCATATATCACCAATAGAACCCTACAGGAAGAGATAGTTAGAGATACTCCATCTAAAATAACTCAAGAAGTTATAAAATACCTGGGGTATACCTGCCAAAACAAACCCAAGAACTATGTGGAAAAAATCATAAAAAAACTTTGTATACAGATAAAATCAGATTTAAATAAATGGAGAAATATTAATTGTTCATGGGTAGGTTCATGTCATAAAAATGACAATTTTACCAAAATTAATCTATATATTCAATGCCATCCCAATTACATTATCAAAAAGTTATTCTACCGAGCTAGAAAGAATAATAACAAAATTCATTTGGAAGAAGAAAAGATTAAGAATGTCAAAGGAACTAATGGGGGAAAAAAGGCAAAGGAAGGAGGTTTAGCAATCCCAGATCTTGAACTATATTATAAGGCAATAAATATCAAAACTGTCTGGTACTTGCTAAGAAACAGAAAGGTAGATCAGTGGAACAGAGTAGACACAAATTTGCAGCAGCAAATGGATATAGTAACCTAGTGTTTGACAACTGCAAAGACTTAAGCTTTTGGACAAGAATTCATTATTTGGTAAAAGATTGTTGGGAAAGTTGGAAAGCAATCTAGCAGAAATTGGGCATAATCCAATCTCTTACACCATTTACCAAGAAAAGGTCAAAATGGATACATGACCTAGATATAAAAGGAGGTATTAAAAGAAAATTTGAAGAACATAGAACATATTACCTATCAGATTTATGGAAAGGTGCAAAATTTATGAACTAGAATTAGAGAGTATTGTGAGATGTAAAATGGATAATTTAGATTATATTAAATTTTAAAAGTTTTTGTATAAATTAAACTAATGTAGCCAAGATCAGAAGGAAAGCAGAAAACTAGGAAAAAATTATAGACAGTTCCTCAGATAAAGGTCTCATATCTCAAATATATAAAGAACTTTCTCAAATCTATAAGAATATGAATAATTTCTCAAATGATAAATGGTCAAAGGATATGAACAGGTAGTTTTCTGATAAAGAAATCAAAACAATTTATAGTCACATGAAAAAATTCTCTAAATCATTATTGATTAGAGAAATACAAATTTAAACAAATTTGAGATATCACTTTATATCTATCAGATTAACTAAAACCATAGAAGGGGAAAGTAATAAATGTTGAAGGGGATGTAGAAAAACTGGGACCTTAATTTATTGTTGGTGGATCTGTGAGCTGATCCAACCATTGAGGAGAGCGATCTGGAACTATGCCCAAAAAGTTATTAAACTGCCTATATGCCCTTTGACCCAGCAATGTCACAATTAGGTTTGTTTCCTGAGAGGATTGGGGGAAAATGAAAAGAATCTGTATGTTCTGAAATATTTATAGCAGCTCTCTTTGTGGTGACAAAGAACTGGAAACTGGAGATGCCCGTCAATTGAGAAATGTTTAAATAAATTGTTGGATATATTTGTGATGAAATACGATAATACAACAACCTTGATGATTTTAGAAAAACACGGAAAGACTTGCACGAAGTACTGAAAAGTGAGATGAGCCAGAACCAAGTGAACATTCTATATGGCAATAGCAATATTGTTTTAAGAACAGTTTTGGGCAACCAAGTCATTCTGACTCTTATAAAAACCCAAATTAACTGCAAAGGTTCTATAAAGGAAGATGCTGTTTGCAACCAGAGAAAGAACTGACAAAGATATGGACAGATAGATAGATAGATAGATGGATAGATAGATAGATAGATGGATGGATGGATGGATGGATGGATGGATGGATGGATGGATGGTTGGATGGATGGATGGATGGATGGATGGATGGATGGATAGATATATAGATAGGTAGACAGATAGATAGGGATAGATAGACGTGTGTATGTACGTATATGTACACACTCACACACATATATGTATATACACATATGTTTAATGATAACCATGGTCTTCTTTGGCAACAAAGGACGAACACACAACGATAACCATCTCTAAGGTGGGGGGGGAGGGAAAAAGTTATATGATAACTTGGTTAAATATTTAAAAGCAATAGAAGGTTGTACATAGTAGATCTGTTGTTTCAGGTGCAATTATTTTTTTTTCTATTCCAATTTGTTATGGAAATGCTTGTTTTATTTCTTAAGTTCAGAATTTTAAAAATAGAATTAAACAAAACAAAAACAAATTAACAAACAAAAAAACTTCCCAGAGTGGCTAAACAAAATGTGATAGATGAATGCTATGGTGTTGTTAGGAATAAAATACAATGACTACAGAGAAGCATAGAAAGACTTTCATGAACTGACACAGAATGAAGTAAGCAGAGCCAAGAAAAACAATATACACATCGAGTACAACAATGCAAATGGTAAGAACAACTACCACAAGACAACAGGAAATGTCTGTTACAAAATTACAAGGAACAAACTTGGCCCAAAAGATGAGGTAAGAGAAGATATCTTCCTTAACTTCTTTGCAGTGGTTGGAGAATGGGGCTTAAAAGCTATGGAAAATTACATGTAGTCAGGTTTTTTTTTTTTTTATATATATTGGTAGGTTTTGCTGATTCACCTCTCCTGACCCCATCTTCTTTTACACTTTCTTTCTTTCTTTTTTTCATGGAGTAGTACTCTGGGAAAAGAGAATGTGGGAGACATATGCAGCAGTGTTTGCCTGAGAAAGCAGATTATTAAACTTTCAGTGTGAACATTTACACTTTGGAAATCAGTAAATGAAACCAATTAGGTCTCAATTTCTTGTTTTCTTAATTTTCTAGACCTATTACAAGGAGGGATAAAATGATACTGATGGAAATCAAACTTGAAAGTGTGCCATGCAGATACTTATTTTCCTTGAAGAACCAGTCAAACATTTATCATCATGGATACATGAAGAAATTTAGACAATGTACAAACAAGAGATGCCAATAAAAATTTATTTAAGGAAAAAACTCCCCAGGTTTAAAAGAGAATTTCATAGCTGCCTCAGTTTCCTTTTTGTAAATAATGGGGTTGGACTAGATAATCTTTGAGCTCTCTTCCAGTTTTAAATCCTATGAATTCTGAGTGGTTTGCCTTACTATTTAAGAGTCCAAAATCCCATATTCACAGGTGGATTGGGTGCTCAAATCCACTATTGTCAGAGAAAAAGAAGATAACCCCCTCAACAGAGAAATGGGAAGTAAAACAGAGACAGTAATGACAGAAGGAAAGTTTTATGGGAACTCTGAATCAGTCCAGTGGATTTCTTTATCTGCCTAGGGAACAATTTTTATTCTTCTGGCCCCATGCCTCTTTTAATCTGCATGACTAAAGCAACCCCATCCCATAGGCTTCAATTCTTCATTGTCTATTCACCAGAGGGGCAGCTAGGTGGTGCAGTGGATAGAGAACCAGTGCAGGAGTCAGGAGGACCTAAGTTCAAATCTCACCTCAGACACTTGAGGCTCACTAGCTGTGTGATCTTGGGCAAGTCACTTAACCCCAGTTGCCTCATCCTGGGTCATCTCCAGTCATCCTGATGAATATTTGGTCACTGGATTCAGGTGACTCTGGAGGAGAAGTGAGGCTGGTGACCTGCACAGCTCTCCCTCACTCAAAACAAAGTCAAGTGCAAGTCATGTCATTATTTCTCTGATGGCATGGTCTTCTTCGGCAACGAAGGACAAACACACACACATTCACCAGAACACCCTGAGACAAGCCTGGTCTCCTCCACCCTCTCCTCCCAGTCTTTCCCACTCACAAAGATAATTACTGCAATCTTCTGCAGTGCTACCTCTGAGCCAGCTGCCTCAGAGAGTGTGCTATGCCATTGGCTTGGATTGTCCTGCCTAAGTGCTTTGGAGGTCAAGTTACAGATTTTCAGGTTTGAAAACTGTTGCAAGAAATCTGAGAATGACATCCTGGGTTTGAGTAGGAGAAGAAAACATAGAAGCAGAGAATCCAGTCAATACTAGTACCATGGCCCTCCTTCCACCACCGAAAGAAATAGGCTTCCCCCTCTTCCTCCCTTCCCATGAAAAGTGGGGGAAGATGAAAAAAGAAAGATCAGAAAATAAGTATAAAGAATGGAGGGGGGAGGGTTTAGGGGACAAGGAAAAGGGGATAGGTATCCCATATAGGTGTACTGACCAGAATTCCCCATCTTCTATCCTGAGCAGCAATTGTTCACCGACCTGTTTGTCTACTTCAAACCACTCCTTGGAACTAAGAACAGAAAGGCAAATGGCCAGAGCAACACCTGGAACCTGGCAAAGGATACGAATCTCTGACCAGGTTCAGATTCTGCCTCTTTCAATTACTACCTATGTGACCTCGGGACAAGTCACTTAACCTCTCTAGTTCTCAGTTTTCTCATCTGTGAAATGAAGGGATTGGACTCTAGCTCTAAATCTATGATCCTATGACACATAGAGAGCCAAGAAACTGGATGTCCCAAAATTGGAAGTGGAACCTGAAAGACTACTAGTTTGACACTCTATACACAAATAAAGCATATCTAAATAATTGGAGGAATATTAATTGTTCATGGGCAGGCCAAGTCAATATATTAAAAAAGGTAATATTGCCTAAATTATTTATTCAATGCCATACCAATCAAATTATGCTTACATACATACAAAATACTTTGTAGAGCTAGTAAAAATAATAAAATTCTCTTTCTGGGGGAACAAAAGGTCAAGAATTTCATGGGAATTAATGAAAAAAATGGAAAGGAAATATACTATACTATACACCTATACTACAAAGCTGTAAATCATCAAAATAATTTGGTACTAGGTCAGAAAAAGAGAAGTTTATCGGTGTAACAGATTAGGTATACAATATATGTAAGCAAATGAGCACAGTAGTCCAGTGTTTGATAAACCCAGAGACTCATTATTCAACAAAAACCACTGGGAAAACTGGAAAGTAGTGTAAAAGAAACTAGGTATAGACCAATATCTCATACCATATTCCAAGACAAGTCCCAAGTGGATACAAGATTTAGACATAAAATGTGACATTATAAGCAAATCAGAGGGAGATGGAAGGAATTACTTGTTGGGTCAGTGGATGGGGAAGAGTTCATGGTCAAATATGTGACAGAGAAGATCACAGGAGATAAAATGGACAATTTTGGTTATATGGAATTTTAAAAAATTTGTACAAACAAAACAAATGCAATTAAAAAAGAAAAGAAGCAGGAAATTGGCAGGGAGGGGAATCTTTGCAAGTTCCTCTGATAAAGGTCTCATTTTTAAGATATGTAGGAAACTGACTCAAATTTATAAGAATAAGAGCCATTCCCCAGTTGATAAATGGCCAAAGGATATAAAGAGGCAGTTTTCAGAGGAAGAAATCCAATTTATCAATAACCATATAGAAATGCTTTAAGTCACTAAAAGAGACACGCAAATTAAAGCAACTCTGAGGTACTACCCCATACGCATAAGATTGGCAAAGTTGACAAAAAAAGGGAAATGACAAATGCTGAAGGGGCTGTAGGAAAATGAGTACTTTATTTCTCTGTTGAAATTTTCTGGAAAGCCATGTTGGAATTATGCCCAAAAAGCTACTAAATTGTGAATGCCTTTTGACCCAACAATGTTACTACTGGGTCTGTTCCCCCAAAGGGAGCAAAGAAAGAGGGAAAGGATCCATCCGTGCAAAAACATTTATAGCAACTCTTCATGGTATCAAAGAACTGGAAACTGACGGGATGCCCATCATTTGGAAAATAGTAGAAAGGGGATGGACTTGGATTGCAGATTGAGGCATATTTATATATTTCTATCTCTATCTATTTATTTATCTGTCTGTCTGTCTATCTATCTATCTATCTATCTATCTATCTATCTATCTATCTATCTATCTATCTACCTACCTACCTAACATGGCTAAAGGAGGGAAGTTGTTTTGCTTGATGATAACATGTTTATAACAGGGCATTTGTTTTTCTTGTTTTC
Organism: Notamacropus eugenii; assembly: GCF_028372415.1. Taxonomy (NCBI): domain Eukaryota; kingdom Metazoa; phylum Chordata; class Mammalia; order Diprotodontia; family Macropodidae; genus Notamacropus; species Notamacropus eugenii. Next base: position 107,625,198 of record NC_092873.1, on the reverse strand, counting down.
TCTATGAACGATAGAGAGGGAGATGGAACACAGAGAATTCAGAACTGAAAACAAAATAAATTGAATTTTAAAAAGACTACTAGTTTGGTTACATTGTCCTAAATAGACTTTTTAAAATTAAATTTTATTTCATTTTTAGATTTGAATTCTCTCCCCCCCCCTTTTCCTACCCATTAAGAAGACAAGAAAAGCAAAACCCATTACAAATATGCATAATCTTACAAAACAAATTCACACATTAGCCATGTTCAAACAGAAAAAGAAAGAAAAGAAAATAAGCTTCAATCTGCCTTCTGAGTCTATCCACCGTCTGTTAGAGGGTGGGTAACATTTCTTCATGGGCCTTTGGAATTGTGGTTGGTCATTGTGATGCTCAGAGTTCCTAAGTCTTTCAAGGCTGATTGTTTTTATCTATTATTGTTATTATTGTATAAATTGCTGTCCTCGTTCTGCTCATTTCACTTTGCTTCAGTTTATACAAATATTCCCAGGTTTTTTTCTAACCATTTCCCTCATCATCATTTATTATAGTACAATAATATTCCATCACATTTATATGCCATAACTTATTCAGTCATTCCTCAATTGATGAGCACCTCCTCAGTTTCCAATTCTTTACCCCCACAGAATGAGCTGCTATAAATGGTTTTGTACCCATGATGATTTTCCCTTTCTGTGCTCTCCCTTTCTCTCTCCCCACCTCCCCCTCTCCTACCTTTCTCTCCCCCTTTCCCACTCTCTCTCTCTCTCTCTCTCTCTCTCTCTCTCTCTCTCTCTCTCTCTCGGTCTCTCTGTCTCTCTCTCTCTGTCTCTCTCTGTCTCTCTGTCTCTCTCTCTGTCTCTGTCTCTCTCTCTCTGTCTCTCTCTCTCTCTCTCTCTCTCTCTCTCTCTCTCTCTCTCTCTCTCTCTCTCCTCCCTTCCTCCGTGTCCCTCTCTCTATTTCTGTCTATGTCTTTCTCCAGTTCTTGAAAGACAAGACAATGTTCCAGAATCCCTGGCTTCTCCACTTCCTCCTCTTCTCCTACCTCATCCCAGTGACTGAGCTCAAGTCAGGTATAAATGCAGTCCTGCCTAGTGGCACTAGGGATGGATGAGAGAATCTATCCATCATCCTGATCCCAACATCCTAATCTTTAGTCTACTTTTTCTATCTCTTGGTTTAGTTAGCCCATGGTGAGGCTCATAGTTCCTCAGGCCCTCTGCTGGGACTCCTATATGCTTCATTCTCCAGAAGAACAAGGAAGACTCTGAAGGGGAAAGGGTTTTCTCTTCAACAGGAGGCTTGGTGCATGGCCCCATCAGTGACATTGCCCAAAGAACTGTACACCTCAACCCAGATACTAGTGCTGGGTAGGCCCTCTGGTCACTCATCCACGGCTATTAAGGGTGTGTGTGTGAGGCAAGGAAAGCGGTGGGGTTTGGGGGGTTACTTGTTACTCCAGGATCCTTTCCATTTCACCTGACCCCAAGGATTTTGGATACAGATTAGGTTTTCTGTTCTTCCCGGGTAGCTGATCCGGTGGTAGAGAATTTTTAGTATCAGGAAGGGTCCTTTCCAGGATTCAGGAGAAACCATGGAATATCTTCCATCCTCATCTCTGCCCCATGGTCTCTCCCTCCCTGTAGGATGCAGCTCAGGTACCGTCTTCTGCATGAAGACTTCCCCACTCCTTTCAACTGCTCATACCCTCCCTCCCAGACTATGTTGTATATATTCTCTTTATACTTAATCTGAACACATTTATAGGTATTTTTGTTTTCCACATTAAAATAGAAGCTCCTTTAGAGTAGGGGCTGTTTTGATCTTTGTAACTGTATCACTAGCACCTACTAATTCAGTGTCTGGCACATGGGGTCTGCACTCATGTCCTCAAGCCCTTCACCGGTTTTATGTAAGTCACAGCCTCTATATGGCACCTTGCAGTGTAGAGGGATGCAGCCTAGAGCGCTAAGCCAAGTGTTTTCACAGTAGGATTTCTTGAGGTAAGGCCAAGGGAGTTGGGACTGGAGAGAAAATGTGCCAGGATCAAAGAATTCCTCACATTCTCTTCTTCTTCCATCTCCTCCTAAGCACAGGCACCCAGGTACAAGTGAGGCCCTGCCTAGTAGCACCAAGGATGGATAAGAGGATTGTCCTGACCCCAGATTTGGGTAATGATTTCCTTCCCACAAAGGAAAGTCCAGGGTACCTGTGTCCTGTGGGATGGAGAGTCCCTTCTGTGTCATAGGTGAAAGAGAGTGAGGGCAGACAGTCCTCTTTGTAGAGATGCCAGGGTCCTGATTCTCTCCTCAGGACCATGACATCAGGGTCTAAGGGGTGGGATTTGTACCACTCTTGCAAATCAGGAATCAAAAAGAGCCTTCTTCTCTCCAGGAGGTAATGACCTTCACTTTGGCCCTCTCCATTCTATATGTAATGTCCTTATCACATAATAGTGGTTCATAGGATAACAGAGTTCAAAAGGATCTCAGAAACCATCCATTCCAAACCCTCCTCCCCCATTTTACAAATAAGGTAACTAAGACCACAGGATGTTAAGTGGCTTGCCCAAAGTCACACAGATGGCTTTAGAGGAGGAATTTGAACACAGGTGCTTAACTCCATGGCCAGTATTGCTTCCACTGTATATACTGTATTAATTGCTTCCACAAAAGAGTAAATTATGTGAAAGAAGCTATACATATTACTTAAATATTCTTCTCCCTTCCTCTGTTTCTCCCATCCCTTCCAAATTTAGCATGGTATTCTATATAAAGTGAGCTCCCAGAAGGCAGGAATTGTCTCATTTTTGTAGTTGTATCACCAGTACCTAACATAGTGTCTAGCACATAATGGGCATGAGCAATAATACTTATGGATTATTGACTGAATACACATTTGCTGTTGTCATTTCATGTAAGCAAGAACTTAATAAATATTTTGTTTTATCATTGTAGCCTAAGTTGGAAAACACTGTATTGAAGGAAATAGTAGGCTGTCCTGTCTTAGGACCAAGACCATAGTCAGACGACTTCATATGTGTATTGTGTGTTCATATGTGTATGTACACACACGATATATGTATATATACACATGCATCCATGCACTTATATATGCCTATACACATATATATGCACATACATACATATACATATACATGCACACACACATACACACATATGCACAGGATTTGGAATCAGGAAGACTCATCTTCAAAGTTCAAATACAATTTCAGACACTTACTAGCTGTGTGACCCTGGGCAAGTTACTTAACCATGTTTGTCTCACTTTCCTCATCTGTAAAATGAGCTGCAGAAGGAAATGGTAAACCACTTCAGTATCTTTGCCCAGAAAACCACAAATAAGGTCACGGAAAGCTGGACACAACTGAAATGACTGAACAACATCAGTGTGTGTGAGTGTGTGTGTGTATACGTATACTATATATGTAATTATATATATACATAAGGTCATCATATATACATACACATACATATCATACATATTCATTTATAAGTATGTATGCATATACTGTTATATGTTATATATAGTATATATGTTATTGTTTCAGTCAGAATAAAATCTGCCTTCTTACTCTCTCATCCCCCCCCGCCAAAAACAAAACCCATTATAAACATATATCATCAGTTCCAAACAAATCTGCATATTGGCTATGCCCCCCTCAAAATATGTATCCTATTGCAATCTGAATCTTTCTCCTCTCTATCAAGAGGTGGGTAGCATGTTTCATCATTAGTTCTCTGGAATTGTGCTTCACAAACTCTCCCAACTTGTTTGCCTCTACCATATCGTTTTTACTGTATACATTTTTCTCCTGCTTCTGAAGTTCACCTTACTCTGCACAAGTTCATACAAATATTCCCAGATTTCTCCGAAACACTATTCATCATTTCTTACAGCACATTCTACCACATTATTATACCAGAGCTTGTTCAGTCATTTCTTATTTTATGGGCACCCCTCAGATTCCCATTCTTTTCCACCTTAAAAAAATTAAATGTTTTCCTACGTCCTTGGAATTTGTTTTGTTTAGGATTTAATCTTCCTTAACCTAGCCTCCTTCTAATTCCTCCTCCCTCCTTCTCTCCTTTTCCTCCTGTTTTCTCATTGAGTGAAATATATTTCTGTATTCAACTCTGCGTGTGCGTGCGTGTGCGTGTGTGTGCACACGTGTGTGCATGCGTTCTTTCTTCCCTTGGTTAGTTCAGATGAGAGGGAAGCTGACATATCAGCTGCCAATCTCATCTTCCTTCCTTTTTGTTTGTATAGACGTCTATTTGCACCCTGATTGTCTGAGATAATTTCCCTAACCTTCCTTTTCTTCTCTCTCCCACACCCGGATGCATTCTTCTTCCCCTCTTTCCTTTCTTTTAAGATCATCAAGACATAATACAACCATTCCCAGGCCTTGTTTATTTGGATTCACTCTATGACCCAGGAGGATGCTAGGAATCAGAAGGATGTACCATCTTCACATATTCAAATGAAAGCAGTTTTCTCCTGGTTTAGTCCTTTATTAATACTCATTCATGTTTATCTTTTAAGATTTCTCTGCCCTCCTGCGTTTGAACTTCAAAGTTTCCATGTACCTTTGGTGTTTTCATCAGGAATGACTCAAAATCTTTTATTGCACTGAAGTTCTGGTTTTTTCTTTGTAAAATTATACTCATTTTTTGCTGGGTAAATTATTCTTGGTTGTAAGCCTGGAATATTATATTCCACATTCTTCAACTGCTTTATAGTGGTGGCTACTAAATCATAGGTGATCCTGACTGTGGTTCCTCAGTACTTGAATTCTACCTTTCTGACTGCTGCAGCATTTTTTCTATGACCTAGAAGTTCTGGATTTTGGCTATGATGTTCCTGAGAGCTTTCATTTTAGGGTTTCTATTTTCCCTTCTCCAGCCTGGTTCTAAGTGATCTGGGCAGTTTTCTTTGAAGATTTCATGAAATTAAAAAAAAAAAACTAGAATGTCTAGGTTCTTTTTTTTTGTCATGATGTTCAGACGGTCCAATGAATCTTAGATTTTTTCTCTTCAATCTCTTTTTCAGATCAATTTTTGCTATGTGATACCTTACATTTTCGTATATTCAGTCTTTTGACTTCATTTTAATATTTCTTGCTGCTTCATGGAGTTATTAGCCTCTGTTTGATCGTTTCTAATTTTCAGGGGGGTTGTTGTTTGGTTAAGATTTTGTATGTTTTGTGCCAAGCTGGTAACTCCCTTTCTAATTCTTTCTTCCATAGCTCTTAATTTTTTTTTCAATGTTTTTCTGCAATCACTCTTGTTCCACTTACAATTTTTAAAACTTTTTTTTTTTAAAACTCTAGTTGAGTTTATGCGCAAGCTGTGTTTTCATCTGAGACTTTTCCTGAAAATAGTTTGGAACTGTTCTTTTCTGCTGAATTTGTGTCTTAAGTTTCCTGTCACCACAATAACTTTTTATGGTGGGGTTCTTTTTGTTTTTCCATCTTACTTCCAACTCGATGTTAGGGCTGGGATCTGTGGCAATTCTGGAGAGATCTGGATTCGTTTTGTTGCTGCTTCCTTGGGGTTATTGAATACTCTGTTATTTCAGAATTTCAGGGACAGGTTGGGGACTTGCAAGTTTCATTGTGTGTGGGATGGCTCAGGTCCCTACATAAATCAATTACTCAGAGGCCTCTCAAAGTGATGACAGAAAAGTGATTTATTCGATTCTCAAGAAACGGGGCTTACCTGTAGGAGTAGGAAAGCCAAAGACAAAGAAAAGGGCAGTGATTTATATAGACCCTAGCGCAAGTCCCTCCTCCCCCCACTGACCATTATCCTCATTAGCTGAGAATATGGTCTTACATTCTAGACACGAAATCTAACCAATCCCTTTTGAAATGAAGACATCGAGGAATTATGTAAGTTTTGTCCAATCATTGAGACCCTAATACACTACACAGTTTTATATCCTTATATGGAACTATTCTATTCTAAAAATATTGTAACCTTGAGCCTTTAGGCCTTACCTCACCCCTGGGAGAAAAATTACAATCTGAGGAGTCTTCACTAAGTCTATCCCACTCAATTGCTACCAAAGTGAACTAATCCAGGGAATAGTCTGTCTGCTGCCCTTCTGGTCTAAGCTCTGAAAATTCCTGCCCTGGGGTTTTGGTCAGAGCAATAGGAGACTGCTGCTGGACCCCAGCCCTATCAGTCAGCTGGAAAGCTGGTTGTTGGTTGGTTCTGAGTAATGGAATTATAAGATCCCCTTAGGTTTGGGATTCTTGTCCTGGTTATTCCTTTGCAGGCCAGGCTAGATGCTGGAAGTGAGAACTGGCTTTGCTCCTGGGGTCTGAACCACACTGTTATCATTTTCTTTGGAGCCTCATTTTTTTTCCATTATGCTTATTACATGGCCCAGGGCATGCCTACCCAGGAATATCTTCCCCTTGCTTGAGTCTCCTTCTTAATCCACCCTGGATTCTTGACCCAGAACTGCAAAGTGCCAGTTGGCACTTGTCCCCATTGAGGTGTCTTGGTATGGGGTCTTGGACCTCTCCTTGCCCTGGTGTAAGTCTCTCCCTGGATGCTGGAGTGATCTGTGAAAAGCGTGCTTCTACACCAACCCCATCCCTAGTGTCTACAGACCTCTCTGTCTTTCTCTCTGTGTTGAACTAGGCTAGACAAATGATTTACTATGACTTTTTCCATATTTCCCCTTCAGGGTCTGGTCTGGTACATTTTCTAGACCTGTCTGGAGTTTTCTGGAGAGGGGTTCTGTTATATTCCTTCCCAGTACTCTGCCATCTTGGCTCTGCCTGGTTAAATGAATTCTCAAAGGGAATTAAAAGGAAAACTAACCTTCCCTATTGTTCCCCTCCACGTATATTCCAGAGATCACAAGAGTGGTGTGGTCCTCTGGGACCCAGGTCAGCACAGTACCCTGTACCTATAAAATGTTTAACAACTATTTGTTCAACTTTGAAAGATTTAAAAAGCTATGCTCAATGCAATGACCTGCTATGATTCCAGAGGAAGGGCTTCTGGCAAAGCATGCTATCCACCTCCTTCCTGACAAAAAGGTGAGGGACTCAGGGTACAGAATGAGTCATCTACTTTTAGGATGTAACCAATACAGGGATATATTTTGCTTGACTATGTACATTTGTTAGAAGGGTTGTATTTTTTCTTTGCCAATGGATGGGGAAAGTAAGAGGGACAGAAGGTAAGTTTTCATTAATTGAAAAACTTATATGCTTATTCAAGTGAACCAGTGTTGGAGACAGTCGGGTAGCCATGGTGGAGAAGGTCATAAGAACATTTCTCACCTCAATACTACAGCCAATTAGAGAACCTGATTGTAAGGCCCTCTGAATAAGGGTAAGTAGGTTTTGGGCATGGGGGTGGGGGGGGAGGGAGGGGGAGAAGAAGGGGGGCGGCTTTAGAGGTCGTATGTTTCAACCACACTTCCTGTAAAGTCCTCAAAGCCTTTAGTTGAGGTGCCCCCAGTAATATGGTCTGTGGCTGTGGAGAGGATAGTTAGTCAGTCAACAAGCATTTATTAAGTATCTACTCTATTCCAGGCATCGTATTAGGCTCTGGGGATACAAAATATGGTCCCTGACCTCAAGGATAGTGCTGGGGATACTTGGAGGGGTTGAAAAAACAGATAGAGAAGCTCCACTGGAAGGTTTGGGACCTGAGTACCAGAGGAACAGTAGAGGAAGGTGGGTGACTGGAGGGAGTGAGAGGGCAGGGGAGCAGTACATGGTTGAGGGTCCCCCAAACTGAGGACTCACTTAGCATAGGCCTTCTCCTGCAGAGCAGTCCAGAACTCAGTCCTCTCAGCTGAATGCACAAGTGCTAGACAGTTACTTTTTGTGGGCAGCAGGTCACCCACTACCACATCTAACCCTTCCTCAAACTGCCAGATCTGTGGGCACAGAGATGAGTATCAGTCACGGGACCGAGGTTACTGCCTGCCTAAGAGTCTGTAGCCAGAGCTCCTCCTGCTGGTTGATTCCCAGTCAGGCACCTTTGCTGACCACCCCACCAACCCACTAACAACAGAGAATCAGGAGACCAGAGGACTAGTCTCAGCTCTGTCATTAATTCCGTGTGTGTCCTTGGACAAATCTTTTTCCTCCCTGGACCTCAGTTTTCTCATCTGTAAAGTCAGAGGGTCAGATGAGATCATGGGTTCTTAAAACTTTTTCTGTGTCATGGACTCCTTTGACAATCTGGTGAAGCCTGCGGACCCTTTCTAAGAATAATATGCTTAGATGCATAGGATTGGGATAGCTAGGTGGTGTAGTAGAAAGAGTACTGGCCCTAGAGTTAGGAGGACCTGAGTTCAAGTCTGCTCTCAGACACTTACTAGCTTCGTGGCCCTGGACAAGTCACTTAACCCCAATTGCCTCCAAGAAGAAATGCATAGGATTACAAAAGAAATTAATTATATTTAAATACAGTTATGAAAGCATTAATAAAACCAATTGATGGACCCCAGGTTAAGAGCTCCTAGAATAGATAATATCTAAACTCTTAGGTCATTTTCTGTATTTCAAAGATCTGTGAGTTTGGCCATTGGAGGGCTAGCCAGGCCCTTGGGTTCTTTTGGGTCATTGCAACTCCCCAGGACTCTTAGGGACCACCTACTCCAGCCTGTTGTGTTAAAACTGTATCTAATTCAGGTTCCCCTGACCACCACTTCCTCCACCCCCCACATCTGCTTTACTGGCCTACTTGTAGTAAGCTCATAAATAGCCAGTATAAAGGGGCAAGAGCAAGAAGTAAACAAAGGGGAACGTGGAAGTCACGTACAAACCATCCCACAGGTCAAAGGGGCATGATTTACAAATTATATTTGTACAAAATATATCTAATACTTAATATAATAATATATATTACTTATATATACTTAATGTAATAATAATTTGTACAAAATATATAATAATATATTAACCACAAATCACATTGTGGGAATATGTGCTGAATCAGCAAAAGCCATCTAGGGGCTGCTGTTTGGGCCTTTTTGTTCTATCATATATAAATCTCAAATAAATTCCAGATGTCCACAGTGAAGACCAGCAGATCACCAACTGGTGCTAATAATTTTGAAACGATGTGAACATGTTAACTTTAAAGTTTTGGGGTTTTTTTGGAGTGGTAAGGCGAGGCAATCAGAGTTAAGTGACTTGCCAAGGTCACACAGCTAGTAGGTGTCAAGTGTCTGAGGCTGGATTTGAACTCGGTTCTTCCTGACTCCAGGGCCCTATACCACTTAGCTGACCCTAACTTTAAAGTTTTACTGATAACTTTGAAATGATTTGGATATGTTAATGAACTGGTGGCACAGATGAGAGTTAGCCTATTCTGCCTGTCCCAGACTCTATAAAAAATGAGACCTTAAAATCCTGCACCTGTAACACTTCCATCTCCTAAGGGTCCATGTTGCTCTAAGTGTTCCCAACTCCAATCCATGGTTATGTAAGTGATTCATCCCCTCCCCATCCTCTTCCTTATGTTGCCTACCTTCCTTCACCAACCCAATCCCTGTCCCCATGCTCTCTGCTTCTGAACTCCTATTTACCACTTGTCTCTGTACTGTTTGTGGTATCTGCACCCCCACACACCCTATGAGCTTATTAAGTGTGATTGCAGCCCCACTACCTTCATGGTCTTTCCCCATGAGTACCCAAAGATCCAGACATACCTGCCTCGCTTCATGATTTCATTAACTAATGATCAGTTCACCTGTATATCTGCCCTTTGTCCTTTAGTATCACTGACAACTCAGACTTGGGAGGCTTGGTCTAAGCCCTGATTGCTCAAGTCCTTTCCACCTCCACCCACCCATCCATGAGTCCTGTGTCTCAGTAGAATTGCCAGAAAGCTGAGGAGGTGACTTTGATGTTGTCTTTGCCATAGTTTTTCTACGAAGGTCATTGACCTTGTCTCCTTTTCCCTGCCAGCCTGTCAGGGCCAAGGTAACCATACCTTTGAATTACCCAGAGAGAGACCAGAACGAGGGAAGCCTTTCTTTCCTTCCCCTCCTTGAAGTCAGGTCTCTCTGCTCTTTCTGCAATCTGAGCATTTTCATCAATTTACAAAGCACATCTGTCCTTGTGCTTGTGCTGTCTTATACTTTTTCCCCATGTTAGGTCTTCCTCTCCAACTGAATGAAGGCTCCATGATGGCAGGGAGTCATCTTCTTTTGGCAACTTTCAGCCCCTCCAACTTTCCCTAGATCATGTCTCTTATGTAGACTCATTTTGTTTTAGGTCAAGTTGTGATTTCATGTTCAGGGAGAATTCCCAGTGTGGAAATATCCTCCACCAATGTAAATCAGCAACTGACAGTGTTAAGAGAGTGGCCTGAGGCACGAGACTTAACCAGGGTCATGCAGCTTGTTTGTGTCACAGGTAGGCCTTTAGCCTAGGTGTTCCTGACTTGAAGTGTGGAGCTTTATCCACCATGATATACAATTTCCATTACCCAAAAGTAGAAAATGTCTGAATAGTCCTCCTGGAAGCTTTGCCCTTGGGGTACCACTTGGTAGAGCATTTTTTCCTGGAGGCTGAGAGAACCTGTGGCAGCAAGGAGCTAGAAGTCCCCTAGAGAGAGAGAGAGAAAAAACTAGGCAGGCATAGGTATCACTCCCCTACCTCTGTACCCTTTGACTCCAGGCTTCTTGGTAGTAGAATCCACACCCTTTCCCACTTGACCGAAGTACCCACATTGCAGGAATACCAGTATGAATCCACATCATTCCCACAAATGGATTCTTGGGGCAGGTTTAATAGAAGCCCAGGTAGGTATGAGAGAGAAATAGTGAGGAGAACAGAAGCTCACAAGATAGATTTCTGTACACCTTCTTTTACTGAATCTCACCTGAGGGCCAGCTCCTCATGAAATGGCCCACCTCCTTGGAAAACTACCCTTCCTTGCCAAGCAACGGAAGTCCCTTTTCTGGTTCTAAATCAATAGTCCTAAAACAAAACTAACTTGTTTATCTTGAGAGTCCAGAATTCAGATACTTAGCTTTAGGAGTCCACTTTGATTCATAGATTTTAAATATAGTAGACAGGAGCTCGAAGGCCTGTGTCTCTTTCTGGCTGAGTCCTTAGAAGACAAAGCTACTAAAAGAGAATAGTGAATCTGGTCTAAGAGCTACGTGGTGAGGAGAAGGTGCAGGTAAAGCCCTCTCTTCTGCCTCTTGGTCTTCTCTGTACCTTGGCAAGGAGTAAGGCTTTGCCAGGGATCTGGGCAAAGGCATCTACTGCTAAGTAGGTGCCAAGAGGGACATTATATGCTTTCCTCCTCTTAATACCATTAATAATTATATTAACCTCATAACCAGCGATACACTTAGAAGGAGGAGGAAAGGAAGGAACAAGAAGCCGAAAGGAATGAAGCAGCAGGTGGAGGAGAGCAGAGACCTGCTTTTTTCTTCTTCCCAACTCTCAAAGGATGAAAGAGGAGGAATGGAGGTAGCCTATGGAGTCAGAGACACTCAAGGCTTGGATCTAGAGTATCTGTGTTCTCTTCCTCATCCTTTAACTTTTCAGTAACAATAGTTAGAGTAATTCAGAGGCAGAGAAATCCTTAGGCAGGAAAATATAAGGAAAAGAATCCCTGTCCCTTCCCTAGGAGCCCCTTCTGGGTAATGAATAGAAAGTACTCTGAGGTTGGAGGGGCTTTTTGGGGGGCAGGGTGGAGGAAGAGCTACAGTCCCACATCTCTGTTTTAAAGAACCTGGTCAGGTTATAAGAAACTGTCTCACCCACCTACCCAAATGCCTTTTTTCCACTTCCTCATCAAAAGACATAATAGTTTATTCATTACTTGAAGAATGCCTGATGAAGGGAAAGAGGACCTGGATTGAAGGGGCCCAGGGGACAGTAGGCATAAGGAAGGAAGGAAGGCTGAGAATCTAACTAGATTGATGGCCGGGGAATACTAGTTTAACCTCCTCTCCTTGGATATACTGTAGGTTGGATAAGGGAAATTTATGGATTGGGGACAGTCCTGGCAGTCAGAGGTGGGGGGAAGGAATGGATCTTGCCCATAGTCATATACCTAGTATATGTCCAAAGATAGGACTTGAACAGAATTCCTACTAAATTCACTAGGCTTGTCACAAGTGCATAAATACTTTTTTTTTAGGTTGGAACTATGACTGGTATAGGTATCTCTCAGTGCAGAAACTTTACCCACCAATGCAGACCAGCATCTCTTCTATAACTTCTATCAGATTTAGAACGTGGGCTTTTATGGGTCCTTTTTGCCCATCTACAATGTCCTGTGGAATAAAAGAGGTCAAGATCCCAGAATATCTCTGGATTTCTCCTCCATTCCTCCTTTCAGTATTCCCTTGTTGGGACCTGGGAAGTCTCTGGAGAATTGGCTGCAATGGGGATACCAAAGTTAGATCATACTGAGGACATAGTTGGTCTGGTCAAGGAGAGGAATCAAAGCTGATAGGACTGGAGGCTTTCAAAAGTATTGAGAGCAGAAGAAATGACAAGTGCTACTCACCTGAGGCCTCTTCCACTGGATGTCTTGAGTTTGAATGGAGTAGGGTCCCAATTCCTTATAGCCAAGCACTTCTGGACCAGTAGGGAAGTATGGGTCTCTGAACAACACTGTGCCTTAATCTCTTCATAGTCTTGGTTTAGATATGGAACAGCTTTGTTATACCTCCCCAAACCTTCATACTGAAGTCTGTCCCTCCGGAGATGAGATGTCATCCCACTGAAGGACATCATGGCCTTAGGCTTTGCTTGTTGGGGGAAAGGTCAGTAAACTCAGGAAAGGGGTCCTATGTAGAATAGAAAAGAGGAGATCTGGGAATATTGAGAAGCAAGAGGAAGGGAAGGGGAAACAGCATTATTAAATGCCTATTACGTGCCAGGCACTGTGCTAAGTGCTTTTACAAATATCTCATTTGATCCTCAAGGCAACCCTGGGAGGCAGGTGCTATTATTAGCCCCATTTTACAGATGAGGAAACTGAGACAAACACATTACCCAAGTTCACACAGCTAGTGTCTGTTTGAACTGAGGTCTTCCAGACTCCAGTCCCTAGATGCCTTGAGAATAGAGAAGATGACAGGGATCACAAAGTGAGGAAAAACATAGAAATTAGGGTCAGCTTTATAGTCACCATGCAGCTCCAATAATCACTTTCCATATCAGCACCTGGCCCCACAAAGGCCAACATGGGGAGAACTAACTGCCCACTATTTGTAATGTTCTGGATACTGAATTTATCTACAAGCCAAGCCCAGTTACTCATATTATTAACTCATGGGATATAGAGCTGAAAAGGACCTTATAGTTCATCTAGTTAAGACCCTTCCTACTCCACCCCCTTTTTATAGATGTGAAAAATGAGGTCTCCAGAGAGTATTGTTCAGTCATGTTGGGCTCTTCATGATTCCATTTGGGGTTTTCTTGGCAAAGATACTGGAGCAGTTTGCCATTTTCTCCTCCAGCTCATTTTACAGATGAGGAAACTGAGGTAGGTAGAATTAAGTGACTTGCCCAGAGTCACAAAGCTAGTGTCTGAGGTTAGATTTGAACTTAGGTCTTCCAGGCCCAGCATGCACAGGCTCTACAAGTTAATGATAATACAAGTCAGGACTTAGGATTTCATGGGCATGGAAATCATAAAAGTCAGGATTTGAATCCAGGTCTTCTTAACTCCAAGTCTCTATCATTGAGTTACGAGGCCAAACTGCCTCACTAATTTGTGTACTTGTCATGTCTCTCCTATCAAACTCTAAGTTACACGGGGATACTCTTCATCTTTCCTGGGCATGGAAATACCTGGTTCCTGCACCCATGCAGATGGATAACTCATCTGTAATATACAGTCTTAGAAAGGCAGCTAGAAAGACTTTAAAGGGTCTTAGGGATTAACCTTATTATTTTTATAGAGGAAGCAACCGAGACAGAAAGGTTGACCCATGACTTGCCCTCTGTCAAAGCTAGAGTCTAAGTTGACATTTAAATTCCTGATTTCTAGGCACAATGACCATTTTGTGCCTCTAGAGTAGTGCCTCGAGAGTAACCTTGGCTGCAATGTCGTGAGGTGATGTATGTTATTTCTCTTTGACTTCAAGAGCAAATATATCACTTTCTTAAATTCCAGAATGCATACCTTCATTTGTGCCAATAAGAGTTTTGACATTTTTTAAAAAGAAGGGGAAATAAGACACAGGAAGGTTTTGGGGGCAGTGGGAATAGGAAAAGGGGGCGTAGGTGCACACAGGGAGTGGCAGGGGGAATTGAGAGGTAGAGGGGCCTTGAAGAATGCAGTCAGATTCATGAAGGTATGTGTTGGGTAAACAGAAAACTATAAACAGAAAAATCTGGCTGAGAATCTCACTACCAGTGTCTTCTTGCACTCCTGAGACCGATAGACGTCTGCCCCCATCCCTAGTGTCTTCCCTCTGGTGCCAACCCTGGCTCAGAAGAAGTCAGGGGATCTGAGAAGGGGAAGGAGGGAGAAGAGGGAGAAGAGCTCACTGACTGAGGCACCCTTCACGACTCTCAAAAACCTTAGTCCTGAGGCTGTCTGTCTCTCTTTCTCTCTTTGTCTTTCTTTATCTCTGTCTCCATGTCTCTCTCTCTCTCTCTCTGTCTATCTTTGTCTCTGTCTCTCTCTGCCTCTCTACCTCTTTTTCTCTCTTTCCCTCTTGCTCTCTTGTCTTGTCTATGTCTGTCTCTTTGTCTTTCTCTGTCTTTCTCTTTCTCTCTGACTCTGTCACCCACACCCACACCCACCCACACCCACACAAACACACACACACCCCTCTCTGGGCCCCAGTCCAGGCAAAATGCAAATTCCCCAAATTCTCAGCTGAGTGGGGAAGTGGTTACCCTGAAAGAACATAGTTGCTGATGAGGATGGTCGTAGTTCTCTATACTACATCTTGGGTCTCAGGGTAAGTACCATCTATTGACCTTGAAATCCTACCCACAACCACTCTTAGACTAGTCAACCACATCTTATGTATATAGGCCTTAACACATGGTGATCAGTCAGTCAATTAGCATTTATCAAAGGCCTACCACTGCCAAACACTATGCTTAACATTGTGGATACAAAGAAAGGCAAGAGATGGTCAAAGAGCTCACAATCTGATGGGGAGATACCATGTAAACAATTACGTACAAACAAGCTATATACAGGATAATTAACAAAGTGGAGGCACTGGAATTAGAGGGGTTGGGAAAGGGTTCCTGTAGAAGATGAGATTTTATCTGGGACTTGAAGGAATCCAGGAGGCAGAGATGAGGAGGGTGAACATTCTGGAAATAGGAGATAGCCGGTGAGCTATCAGAGATGGAGTATCTTGTTGAAGGAACAGTGAAGAGATCAGCATAACTAGATCGAAGAATTTGTGGGGGCTGTAAGGCATAAGAAGACTAGAAAGGTTGGCAGGGTGAGGACAGATTAGAAAGGACTTGAACATCAAACAGAGGATCCTGGAGGCAATAGGAAGCCACTGGAATTTATTAAGTGGGAAAGCTGGGTTAGGGAGAGGGGGCAGGGAATGACATAACCAGTCAAACTTTAGGAAAATCACTTTGGTAGTCGAATGGAGGATGGGCTGAAGTGGGAAGAAATTAGTGGCAGGAAGATCAATCTAAGTAGACTAGTAGTCCAGGCATGGGGAGATAAGAGCCTGCACTAGGGTGTTAGCAATGTCAGAGGAGAGAAGGCGGGCATATTGGAGAGACATTGCAAAGGTGAAATCAACAGATTTCTGCTGGCAACAGACTGGATATGGTGTTATGTGTGAGAGAGACAATAAGGAGTTGAGGATGATACCTAGGTTTCAAGCCTTGGGGACTTGGAGGATAGTGGTACCCTGGACAATAATAGGGAGTCTTAGAATTGAGGGGAGAGGTTGGGGGAGAGATAATGCGTTCAGTTTTGGACATACAGAGTTTAAGATGTCTATGGGACATCCTATTTGAGTTTTATTTTTAAAAATTTTAAATTTTTTATTAATTATTATTAATTATTTTATTTTTAGTTTTCAACCTTCACTTCTACAACCATTTGAGTTTTCTAATGGCCAGTTGGAGATACAAGACTAAAGATTAATAGAAAGGTTAAGACTGGATAAGTAGGTTCATAGAGATGACATTGGAAGCCATGGGAGATGATCAGATCATCAAGTAAAAAAGAACAGAGAGAGAGAGAGAGAGAGAGAGAGTCCAAGACAGTACTATGGTCTGTGCTTGATAAATGTGATTATTTCTCCCCACAGCTAAAAGACTTCCTAGACATCTTTAACCAGACCTCTCCAGTGTATGCCATTATCTTGGAGATTAGTTAAATAATAAATAAACTTTTATATAGGATTTTAAGATTTACAAAGAGCTTTCCATTGATTATCTCACTGAAGCCTCACCAGCCCTTGGAGGTATATTTTCTCATATTTTACAGATGCCAGATACATCTGTGTGACCCTGGGGAGGTCATTTAACCTTAAAGTCCTCTAGGTCAGAGGAGTCAAATATGCCCCATGGTAGCGGAAGACACTCCTGCTCACTGCCTCAACCAGACTAAAATGTAATTGGGAAATACTTAAACGAAATAAAACACAAGAGAGAACATAGACAGTGTTAATGATGTGGTTTTCTAAGCCAATATGCAGCACAAAGGAATCAAACTTAGTGGACTCCACTTCTGTTTGAGTTTTAGGCTAAAGCTCAAGGTAACTTTCTTAAGACTAGAGTTGGTAGATAAAGTTTCCTCAGACAAGGGAAGTTCCCCTAGACCAGGAGGTGGGGAACCTGTGGCCTTAAGGTCACATGTGGTCTTCTAGGTGCTTAAGGGACATCTTTTGACTGAATCCAAATTTTATAGAAAAAAATTCTACCCCACTCCTGCCCTGGACTAATGAAATCCCAGACCCAATTCCTATATTCATTCTACAGTTGAAACAGCTGAACCTGAAAGTAACTTGCCCATAGTCAGAGAACCAGTAAGTGTTAACAGGCAGAATCTGAATGCAGGTCCTCTCAACTCCAAGGCTATGTTGCTTTGGCCTCTATGTTAAGCTGACTCACTTATCTATGTGTTGGTTCTATTTTCACTATCAGACTACGAGCTAAATGGGGATAACACTCACACTGCCTCTCTCACAAACTTATTGTAAGGAGTTGGGGCAGCTAGGTGGTGCAGTGGTTAGAGCACCAGTGCTGGAGTCAGGAGGACCTGAGTTCAAATCTCCCCTCAGACTCTTGACATTCACTAGTTGGGTGACCTTGGGCAAGTCACTTAACCCCAATTGCCTCATCCTGGGTCATCTCCAGTCATCCTGAGGAATATCAAGTCACTGGATTCAGATGGCTCTGGAGGAGAAGCGAGGCTGGTGAGCTGCACAGCCCTCCCTCACTCTAAACAATGTCAATTTCAAGTCATGTCATTGTTTCTCTGATGACGTGATCTTCTTTGGCAATGAAGGACCAACACAATTACAATTGTAAGGAGTGGTTTGCAAGCTTGAAAGTAACTATATTAATGAATTATTTGTATCTTTAATCATTTTGAGCATTTTCCTGTTCTTCATCTCTGTATCTCCGATCATTGCTCATAAACACAAAGGCTCTCTGCTAAAATTAGCAGCCTCTGGTGTGAGTGCTTCCTCCCTGGGGAAGAATCGCAGAGTCTTTGACATTCAGTAGACAAATCCCAGGAAGTTGCCAGGTTCATTGATTCTTGCCACAGATAACAAATGAACTCAAGTTCACACTGTCACCATTTCATATTACCTTCTTTGTTGCTGGAGTTGAAGCCTAATATCTGCTGGATAATTCAAGGAATGCGGCTCTTTCCTCTGATGGGATAGTTTTCCCTGTACCCACCATTTTAAGAAAAGTGTCTTCAATTCTCAATGAACTCTGCTCCTGACTCTACTTCTCTGAATTTCTCCTCCCTTTCCCCTTCCCCAGCCTTCTTTTATGTGTAATCTTCTCGTGAGTTCAAATGTGACCTCAGATGCTTATTGGTTGTGTGACCCTAAGTACGTCACTTAACCCTGTTGGCCTCAGTTTCCTCATCTGTAAAATGAGCTGGAGAACCAGGTCAGTATCTCTGCCAAGAACACCCCGCGTGAAGTCATGGAGAATCAGACACAACTGAAAAGCAACTCAACAACAATGTAGTGTCTTTCTATATTACTGAGTTAATCACTTTACAAATATCTCATTTTATCTTCACAACCACCCTGGGAACTGAGAGCTCATTTCATCCCCATTTTACAGATGAGGAAACTGAGGCAAACTGAGATTAAGTAAAGCTGTGCCTGGCACATAGTAAGCACAATCTAATAAACGCTTGCCAACTTGATCTGATCGAATGATACGCAGAAAGTCATCCATGCTTGTCATAGACTGCAGACATAGACCCCTGACTCTAACACACACACAAGAGGGAAACCGATCAGAGTTCCTTGTTCCCTTCCCTTTGCCTGGCACCATAATCCTCCTCCCAATAATTACCTTACCTTATTTTGACCATTCCTCTTCCCCATTTTAAGTCCTTCTTCTCTTCCCCTTTTCCTTGATTCCCAACAATCAAGTTGATTTAAGTTCAGCTTAGTGAACTTCCCTCTGGGTTTCCATCTAATGTGAATTGGTAATTGAGTGCTGGGAGATGGGATGGGAAATGTGTAGTGAAAGGTACCATTTATACAGCACCTACTAGGTGTCAGGCACTAAGCATTTTACAAACATTTGTGTCTCACAACAACCTTGGGAGACAGGTGCTATCATGATTCCCATTTTATAGCAAGGCAAATAGAGATTAAGTGGCATGCCCAAGGTCTCTCAGCTAGTAAGTGTCTGAGGCCAAATCTGAACGTTAGTCTTCTTCACTCCAAGCTCAGTGCTCTATCCACAGTCATCAAAGCCCAGCTCCTTAACTTGCATCTTTGTATAAGTCAGGGGGTCAGTTTTCTCAGGTATAAAATGAGAGAAATGGACCAGAAATCAGGGGTGTGGAACCCGCAACCTCGAGGCCACATGTGGTGGTCCTGAAGTGCAATCCTTTGACTGAGGACCAAGAAGGCCACATGTGGCCTTGAGGCTGTGCATTCCTCACCCCTGGACTAGATGATTCCTGAGGTCTCTTCCAGCTTTAAACCCTAAAGTTCCATGAAAGATCATTTTGTACCAGGAGATAAGAGATGTGAGCTCTGCTTCTGGCTGTGCCCACTGCCTGTGTAACTGGCCCGTCTCTAGGCTCTGTCTGCCTCATCTTTCACATGAAAGGTTGGAACTGGATGATGTCTGAAGTCCATTGGATTTATTTGTCTTTGAACAAATGTTCCTCCATCTTTAGAGTGTTCCTTGGATTAGACTTTGAACTCCTTGAGTTCTTTAGTATAGTTCTCTTAGTATAGTGCCTGGCATATATAGGTATTTAATACATGTCTATTGACTCACTCGTGTCCTTCTTCTAGAATCTAGCTGGGGCTTTTCCCGGTACATAGTATCGAAACATTTTGTTGTTCAGATTCTTTGTGGTCCCATTTGGGTTGGTTTGTTGCTGCTATTTTTATTTTTTATTTTTTGGCAAAGTTACTGGAGTAGTTTGCCATTTCCTTCTCCAACTCATTTTACAGATGAGGAACCTGAGGCAAATTGGGTTAAGTGACTTGCCCAGGGTCACACCACTAGGGAGGCTGGATTTGAATTTAGGGAGATGAGTCTTTCTGACTCCAGGCTGGTACTCTATCCACTGCACGACCTGGCACATGTAGGTAATTAATTTTTGATTAGTGAATTGGTCTCATTTATTAGCACTCTCTCTTAAACTTTGTATTAAAAAATAAAAGTCAGCAGAACCAGAAAAACAATGCTTATAATGACAATTCTGTAAATGGAAACAAGAAACTCAGCTGAGGGCTGGGGATTTTTAAAAAAATGCTTTAATGACCCCGAAGAAGAGAAGGACTGTGTGGGGGTGTGGGATGTTGTACATACTGTCAAACTAGGTTGAGGTATTGCTTAGCTTTACAGAATTGTTTCCCTCCCTCCCCTCGCCACTTTTACTGTTACAAGAGATGCTCACTAGGGAAGAAAGAGGTAGGCAAAGGGGAGTAGGGAATATATTTGGAAAAGGTGACATGGAAACAAAAACAAATTTTTAAAATTACATTGTATTATTTTGCATTTATTTATATATACACACCTGCCATAGGATCATAGGAACGTAAGATCTACAACTGGAAGATACCTAAGAGACCATTTAACCCAATCCTCTCATTTTCCAGAGAAAGAAACTGAGGCCCAAGGAGGTTAAGGTGTGCTTCTTGAGGGTAGGGAGTGTTTTGTTTTTATCTTAGTGTCTCCATTTTATCTTAGTGTCTCCATAGCCTAGGAAGTTGCCTGGACATAGTAGGTTCTTAATAAATGATTACAGAATTGAATTTTTTGTGTAAATTGAGTTAAAGCTTCCAAGCATCTGGGCACAGTGGGTAGAGGGGAGATCAGACTTTTGGAGGATGGGGAGCTACTCTATTAGGCTTTAGAAGTCAAGGTTCATTTTCCTTCCCTCAGACTGGAGTGGGGGGCCTGTCGTCCTAAGTAAAAGTCTTTCATTTATTGATATTTATTAATGAAGGGACCACAGTTGGGGGAAAGGGAGTAGCTGGAAGTCCTAGGGTGGAGAAGAATTTAGAGAAAGGAGAAACAAAGGTTGACACAAGGGAAACAGCCCTTGTTCTCAGGGAGCTTCCAATCCAAGGGGCCAGACCAGATTGAGACATAAAGCAAAGAAACCCTCAGAGGAGTGCCAGGTGAACGGAATGAAGTTAGTGAAGACTTCTCAGTGCTTAACAAAAGGTTTTTAGTAGATGGTTAGGCCTAAGTTTCAGTTTCCCAGAAATCATGTGACTTTTAATATGAATCTTAAACTACCCCCCTTGGGTTGCCACATCAACATCCACATCAACATAATGTCTTTTGGTTATTCCACTGCTACCTTGTCCGCTATTCACAAGGTAGACTGTCGTGTTTAGATTATGAGCCTGCCTCCCAGCCAATGGCAGTAAAAGGCTAGTGGGGGGAGAGATCTGCGTTAGGGCTACATAATCTCTATTTTTGCCTCCTGTAGTTGCCTCACTCTCCTGATTACTTATCATAGAGGAAATGCCCTTTCTCGCGAGATCATAATAAAATTTTGCTGCTTTGCTTCTACCTTGAGAAGTCTCTGATTTTTTATTTGAGCCGGTGGTCTCTGACCCACACATAGGGGAACTCCCCAGTATGTAAACTGGCTGTAAGCATGTATGTCTCAGTGATAATCACAATCAGCTTTGCATTATTCCCCACCAATACATTGCCCTTTGTTATAAACTCTCCAAAGCTCCCCTCCACTGCTTCTGTATTCTTTTTCCTCTCTCTTCCTTTCAGTTTCAACTAAACTCCCACCTTCTACAGGAAGGCCTCACCAACCCCTCTTATTTCTTAATGCTAATGCCTTTCTATTTGTCCTGTATACAGCTTGGTTTGTTGTTGTGCCCTCCATTAGGCTGTAAGCTCATTAAGAGTAGAGACTGTCTTTTGCCTCCTTTTGCATCCCAAGCTCTTAGCACAATTCCAGACAAATAATAGGTGTTCAATAAATGTTTATTGATGGATTGATTGAATTACAATAGCCTCTTCTTAATTGGGTCTCCTCCCTTCCTGTCCATTGTATACTCAATCATTGCTAGATTGAACTTTCTAAAACCCTGCTTTGATCATGACTCTTCCCTGTACAATGACTACCTTCCATACTTTCCTATTGCCTAAAGTCTGCCACGTTAGTGATATGTCCCACTATTCATTCCCTTATATAAACCTCCGATCCAGGGAAATGAGACTACTCTATTCCTTCCCCAAACAAACCTAACACTGTATACTTTTGTTAAGGACATTAGTTCTTTCTAGAATAACTGTCCTAGCTCTAACTCCATCAATGTTTAGACCAACTTTTGGGGTCCTGTTCAAGGATCAAGTCTTCCAGCCTATATGAATCTATGGATCCAGTCCAATCCTATTATTTTATGGAGCGGGAAACTAAGACCCAGGGAATTTAAGAACAGGAGAGAGTGGTCAGGTACACGTCCCTTCCATAAGAGAAATTCTTATATATCTTGTATATCAGAATGACAACAGGCACATCCTTCCCAGAAAGATACAAGCATGGACCAGCTAAGGGGATGGAGTAACTGTAGGCTGGGGATGAAGGATGGAAGAAGAGGAGGGTTCCACTGGCCTCTGGAGGACTCTTGTAGAAGCTCAGACAGAGGTCAGTATTCCCTAGATATTCTCAAAGAGGCAGTATGGAATTGTAGAAATTACATTTGGAATCAGAGGGTCTGGGTTTGACGCATGCCTTTGTGTCTTTAGCCAAGAAGCTTTCTTCCTTGTTTGGGCCTCATTCTTATTTATAAAATAATGATCTCCAAGTTCCCCATCTGGCTCTAAATCCTAGTCATGCCAGAAAATATCTCTTTATTTTTCCCACAAAGATCTTCTATCCAACTGTAAGTTCCTTGAAGGAAAGTCTGAGGTTTTATCATCTTCCTAACCCCATTGCAGAGGTCAGTGTCCTACACACAGCAGATATGCAATAAATGTTTCTTGTACTTAAACTTATTTTTTTTTGGTTATTCTGCACTTGACAAATACCAATTAACATGAATATTTTTGTACCCAAAGAAAAACAGAGAAATAAATGTTCATTGTTGGATGAATGTGAAATTTATAAAGAGGTCCTGTGTGGGTTTTTTTCCCCTTTTTCCCTGATCACCCTAAGAAACAGATCTAATCATGGTATATGCAGTTTTATAACTCTTTGGGCATAATTCCAGATTGCTCTCCAAAATGGTTGGATCAGCTCACAGTTCCACTAACAGTGTATTGGTGTCCCAATTTTCCCATGTCCCCTCCAACACTCGTCATTTTCCCCTTCTATAATTTTAGCCAATCTGACAGGTGTGAGATAACTCAAAAGTTGTTATAATTTGCATGTCTCTAATCAATAATGATTTAGAGCATTTTTCATATGACGATACATACATGTACATATTGTGTACATACTATATGCATAATATATACACTACATATAGTATATGTGGTGTGCTATGTTTATAGTATACTATATACGGTATACTATATAGCACATATGGTAGGTACGACATATGCCATATATAGTATACCACACATACTATATACAGAGTATACTATTTATATATACTTATATATGCATATCTACTACATGTATGTGTGTGTATATGTATTTCTTTATCAAAAAACTGTCTGTTCATTTATAGCAACTCTCTTTGTGGTAGCAAAAAGCCCTGGAAATTCAGGAGATGCCCATCAATTGGGGAATGGTTGAACAAGTTGTGGTATATGATTGCCATGGAACACTGCTGTGCCATAAGAAATGATGAGCACATTGATTTTAGAAAAACACAGAAAGACTTGCATGAAATAATGAAGAGTAAGATGAGAACCAAGAGAACTTTTGATACAGTAACAGCAATACAGTTTGAAGAATAATTTGTGAACAACCAAGTTATTCTGAGTATAATAAAAACTCAAGTCAACTACAAAGGACCCACAAGGGAAGATGCTATCCACCTCCAGAGAAAGAATTGATAAATAGAAGTATGTGTGGTATGGTTTTACCTATATCTATAAATCTGTGTCAAATGGTGGCCTTCTCTAGCACAGAGTTGGGAGGGAGGGAGGGAGACAGTTTGAAATTTAAGATATAAAATAAATTAATTTAATTTTTAAAAAAGAGGTGTTGGATGAAAGAGTAATATTCTTAGGTTCTTTTCCCCTTTCTCCCTCCCAATTAATGAGTTAGACATTTACTCAGAGTTGTTTCTCCTTTGGTGGAGATGGATTATGCTGAATTATCCGCATTCTTTCATGCTTTTGTGCCAAATCATTGGGACATCATTCATTGCCTGGAGTGAGAAAAGTAACATCTAAAATAGCCAGATAATATTTTTCCTTTGTTCGTAGCTAATTAGCCTAGAAGATGGTCAAATGGAAGTCCCTGGGTCTCCAATGCACCATCAATAATTAGGTAAGGAATCTGACAGTTTAGGACTGAAGTCTAGAAAGAGAAGGAATTTAGTTGGCCCAGTGTTGAGGGAGAGGCAGAAATACGGGCAGAAAGACAATGAAATAAAATGCTTCCTAGAACGTTTCTATTGAATTTTAAAATTTACAAAGCACTTTGCTCTCAACAACCTTGTAAAATAAAGAATGCCAATATTATTATCTCCACTTTTAATAAGTTAAGTGCTTTGTCTCAAGCCACTATTAGAGCCCAGATTTTAATCCTAATTTTAAATTCCGTGCTCTTTTTACTAAATTAATTCTTCTTCAATAGAAACCTAAGTCAAGGAAGGACTGAGGAACACAGGCTTGAGTTGAAAACACCAGCAGTGGCTTTTTCTTGTTCAGTGGTGTCGGCTCTCCCCATTTGGAATGTTCTTGGCAAAAATACTGGAGAGGTTTTCTGTTGGGGGTGTAAGCTCAGTTTTCAAGTGGACAGTCTCGGGCAGGTAAAAGTGAGGACTTCTAAACCTCAGAGTTCTCACAAGGCCCCCCAGGGAACAGCTGGGGATTGAGGCGTGAAACATGGGCTATCTCGTGCATTTCCACCTCTTCTCAGTGGGAAACTTGCTGGGGAGAGCATCCCACCCTTGAGATTGGCCCGTGGTCTGAGCACACCTGTTGTTGACTAGCTAGGGGCTGAGAGCACACACGGTATTCATGTGCAAACTATGCGGCAGGAGAGCTTAAGTAGGGACAGGAAAGCCTGAAGGCCCTCTTCTGGATGCGGGGTCCCTTCCGGGGGCTCTTCACGCTGAGGGGCCCTTGGAGGGAAGAGGGTTCCTCCCCCCCCCGCTTCCACTCCCATCCTCTTGCTGTATGATCCTTGCCCCTTGGGAGGAGGAGGATTCCTCTCTCCTGAGGAAGAATTCACCCTGCACATGTAACTAAGACCCTGAATAAAGCCTAACCCTTGTTTGACTCTGGAAAGTCTCTTCTCTCAATACGTTTATCTGGTTGGCCTCCGAAGACCTGCGAAAGGTGAGTAGACTCGGGTAGCTCATCGGCCTCTAGGCCGAACAGTTTTCCATTTCCTTCTCCAGCTCATTTTACAGATGAGGAAACTGAAGCAAACAGGGTTAAATGGCTTGCCCAGGGTCTCACAACTGGTAGGTATGAGGCCTGATTTGAATTCAGGAAGAGGAGTCTTTTTGATTCCAGGCTCACACTCTGTGCAATATGGCACCACCTACTGCCCTAGCAGTGTTTTACAAAATGGAAAATACTTTCACTTTTTCCTCTAGTCAGTTACAGCTACTTTTTATTAGATACTTAAGGCAGAGGTTATTAACCCTTTTTGTGTCATGGAGGGCAGTTAGGTGGCTTTGAGGATAGAGTACTAGACTTGCCCTTGGAAAGAGTTTGAATTCTACTTTTAGCTATGTGACATTGGGCAAGGTCACTTAATATCTATCAATTCCAGTTTCCCCATCTATAAAGTGGAGATCATAATAATATCTACCTCACAAGGTTGTTGTGAGGATCAAATGAGATAAAACATAAAGCTCTTTGCAAACCTTAAAGCCCTATGCAAATACTAGTTATTTTGGACCCACTTTGGCAGTTTGATAAAGCCCATGGACCCATCCTCAGAAAAATATTCTTAAATGCATAAAACACAACACATAGGATTACAAAGGAAATCAAAGATTAGTGAAAATAAAGATGAAATTTTTTCCCATCCAAGTTCATGGACACTTTTTTGGGTGTGTGTGTGGGGGAAATCTGTGGATACCAGACTAAGGACCCCTGCCCTAGAGTCTCTTCATCATTATGAGAAGTAATACTTTCCGTAAAAGTATAGCAGAAAGAGTACTGGTTTTGGAATGGAGATCCTGGGTTCAAATCCTACTTATGGGACTTCAGGAACATCCCTAAACCTCTCTGAGCCTCAGTTTCCTCATCTGAGAAAAATGAGAATGTTGGACTAAATGGTTTCTGACATCCCTTCCAGCTCTGCAGCTATGATCACATGATCTTATGGTCTAGAACTAGACCTTGGCAGTGCGAGTGAGCAGGGAAGAGTATAGAACACTAAAGAAAGTGTCGGTGAGACTAATTAGGGGAGGTTTGCTGCAAGGCTGTATCCCACCCCAATCACAGATGTCCACTGAGGGAGGGGGAGGGAGAGAAAGAGAGAAATAGTCTGTGTGTCTGTCTTTGTCTCTGTGCATGTGTCCCATATTCATTAAAAGTCATTTATTACAAACCTAGGTTCTAGGTGTTATGGATTTAAATAGAAAGAATGAAACAATTCCTCCAATCCTGAGGAAGAGCTTCTTCTTCATTCCCTTCCTCTCTTTTCCACAAAACCTTTCCTCCACATCAACAGGTACACCCTGGGTGCGGGTGGTATCCCTTGGTGATGGAAGAACTCGCTGTTGTTCATTCATATCTAACTCTTCTTCCTTTGGGGTTTTCATGACAAAGATACTGGAGTGGTTTATCATTTCCTTCTCCAGCTCATTTTACTGATGAGGAAATGGAGGCAAACAGAGTTAAGTGACTTGCCCAGGGTCACACAGCTAGTAAGTGTTTAAACCCAGATTTGAACTCAAGTCTTCCTGATTCTAGGCCCAGTGCTCTATCCACTGAGCCACCTAGCTGCCCCTATAAAAGAATAAACCCAAGGAAATAAGATCTTGATGAAATGACAGAAAGTATGAGTGTGGAAGAGGCCTTCATTCCTAGAAGTAAAGTTTTAGAAAGGCAAAGGTAAGATGGGAGATGCCTCTAAGAAATCCAGTGGATCCCTGGGACTGGAATTGCAGTGGGGTAGAGTGGGGCTAAGTAGTTGAAGCAGAAGGAAGGATTTGGGGATGATCTGATGCTAGAAAACCAGTCAAACTGGAGTCAGGAGGATAGAAAAGGGGAAAGATGGAAGAGAGAGAGAAAGGAGGGATAGAGCGATGAGAGAGGTCCCGACTCTTGGTGGTTCTATTCCAGATACCTGGGTGACCTTAAAACAGGCAGGGTTGTTTTTCCAGGCATTTAGAACCTTTAAATGTTGGCCTCCCCAGGACTAGGAAGATGTCCTAGGATCGTAGAAACGGACCATCTAGTCCAAATCCTTCATTTTATAGATAAGGAAAAGGAGGCCCAAGGAAGCCAAAGGATCTGAACTAGGTCACACAGGTGGCAAACATCAGAGACAGCATATGAACTCAGGTCCTCTTCGGGTGTGTGAAGGAGTAAGTGGTATAGTGGTTCCCTTGTGGTTTGCAGATTAGCCCTAGAGGCTGAGGGGATAGGAGGAGATTCTAGTCATCTCTGGGTGCCCAAAGCAATCACTTTCCTGATCAAAAATATGCAGAAATTCGATTAGAACAGGAAAACCAAAAAAGAGATAAGGCAAAGTCTTTCTTTTCACCTACCCAGCCCTAACTCCCTCAGGACATCTAGTGTCCCACATTGTCCTTCCTTCTTAACCCCTTCCACCCCCAAACTCTGCTTAACACTATCCTCCCGGAAGCCAGCCTTGATTAACCTAACCTATTCGGACACTTTTGCCTCAGAATTATTGTATACAAATTGGTATTCATGCCTAGAAAGTGAGAAGCAACACTTTGTTCTGTAGAGAATCACTCCACAGCTGAGGGAGAGCAAGGAAAATGGGCAGAAAGACAATGAAATCAAATCCTTCTTGAACCTTTTCTTCTGAGCTTGAAGGCTTACAAAGCACTTCCCTCCCAATGAACTTGTGAAATAGAGAATTCCAATATTATTTTCTCCATTCAGTCTGAAATTATTTTTGTACTTCATACAGGGACAGAAACCTTTTTCCTCTTCCTTTTCTTCCCCATAATAGACAGTTTCAACCTCCTTGCATAGGATCCCTAAACTCCATGTTACAGAAAATAAGGAGGGGGAGGGACAACCAGGGACAGGACAGGACCAAAAGCCAACATTAACCCAAATTAGATTCCCATTCACAGAATCACAGATTTAGAACTGGCTGGAACTTCAAAGACCAGCTTGTTCAACCTCTGAATTTTTCAGATGAAGAAACTGAGTCCCAGAGAAGTTAAGTGGATTGCCTCTGGTCACATTTAAATGGCAGAGCCAGATTCACACCCCTATCCATAGACTCCAAATTCTGTGAGTTTTTCACTATAACATGATGCCTTTCATTCATTCAATTAATCATTTAATTAATTTCATTCAATTATTTGACAAGCATTAAATAGAGAATTCCATACTAGCTGAGGCCCTCATCAGGTCTCCTAATCCATTTTTTTTGCCTCCAGTCTCACACATCACCCCCTCATCCCCTAATCCCAACACCACCTTCAATCTTTATACGTATGTATGTATGTATGCACATATACATATGTATATATGTATCATTGCATACACATCATTGATATATGAATTTTCTAACGCCCAGCTCTTTTCAAATCACTTTCCTGATAAAAAATAATGTCCAATAAGTCTTTACTGTCTACAGGATCATATGCAAACTCCTTGGTCTGACATTCAAAGCTTTCCAAAACCTGGATATTCAATTTAATTTCCCAACCTCTTGACCACCATCTAGCCTCAGAGGCCCGCCATTCCTAGAGTTCCGCCTGTCTGATTAAATTGTTCTTTGTTCCTAGAATGTCTTCCTCATCCCCACTGTACCATCTTAGCCTGCTTTACCTTGCCACTTTGTTAAGACCAAGCTCAGATGTCATGGAGCCTTCCCTGATCACCCAGTCAGATCTCCCTCCTAGAATCTCTGATTGTCCATAGTTCCCATTTTCCATATTTGTGCATCATGCACTATTTTGTATCATAATAATTCATGAAGATGCTTCATCTCCCTGCCCTCAAGGTCATAAAATCCTTGGAGGGCAGGAAACCAGTTTTATTTGTCTGTACAACACCCTCAGGGCTTATCACACTGTTCTGCATACAACAGGTCCTTAGTAGATGCTCTTTAGTGTTCTGCACACAGTAGATGCTTAATAAATGGTCCTTAGGGGTCCATACATTGTAGGTATTTAATAAATGATCCTTCCATAGTGTTCTGCACATAGTATAGGAACTTAATAAATGGTCCTTAGATAGTGTTCTGCACACAGTATAGGTACTTAATAAATGGTCTTTAGATAGGGTCCTTATACAAATGGACCTTAGATTGATTCTCTTCCTAAGTATATAAAGAGTGGCACATCCAAGCAATTAATCAACCATTATTAAGCACCTACTATGATGAATCCTTGGGATAAAAAGAAAGGCAAAAGACAGTCCCTGTCCTCAAGGAGCTCACAGATGAATCCAAAGCTCTGATCATATCCCTGATGATCATAGCCCATGCTAAACCTCCTACCCACTAGACAGTCCCTGACTCATACCTGCCAGCTGTCCCAGATCCCTCCTCATCTCTGAGTAAAGTACCCTAGAATCAGGTCCTGGTTCACTCCTCTCTTCTTGGGCCCCCTGCTGCTGCCACAAAGGTCACAGCCACGGACACCTGACTCAATTGACTGTGCATTGTCCCTTTTATCCTCTAGCCTTGCCAAAAGCCAGCTCCCTCTGATTGGCTGCTTCTCTGCGTGTCCTGCCCACCCTGGGTACCTTCTGTCATCACCTCCGACTCCCCCCATAGTCCCTAGGCAGTGTAGGTGCCCCTTGACCACTGTGGGGGGATACAGAGCAAGGGGAACTTTGCATCAAGTGGATTAATTGGGCTTGTCCCCAGAGAGAAGAATTTAGAGCCAGAGGTGGAAGCCAAAGGTGCGGATTTTGGTTTGATATAAGGATCAAATTATTCAAAAGTGGCTGTAGGCTATCTCTAAAGATGATGGGTTTCTCCCAGTTAGAAGTCTTAGAACAAAGGCTGAGTTATGACAGCAATAATAATAGTAACAAGAGCACTGGTTGTATGACCCTGGCCAAGTCACTTAGCTTCTGCCTCAGTTTCCTCATTTCCAAAATGAGTGTAATAATGCATAGCACCTACCTCTCAGGGTTGTTGTGAGGATCAAATGAGATCATCGTTATACAGTGCTAAGCATAAGTGCTATATAAATGTTAACTATAATTATATTATAAATCTTAGCTATTAGTTATTAATAATAATAAACATTACGGTTATTACTATGTAGCACTTTAGAGTTTAGAGGGCTCCACAGAAATTGTTTTATGTGACCCTCACAACAGTTCTGTGAGGAAATACTATTAAAATCCCCCTTTTACAGACAGGGAAACTGAGGCTTAGAGAGGTTTGGTGACTTGCTAAGGGTCATACTAAGTATCTGAGGTAGGATTAGAACTCCAATCTTCCTGATTCAAAGCTTCATTCGATAAACTACCTACCTAGATGAATGATTGTCAGGAATATCTTAAAGGAGACAGGCAACAGACTCGTGATTTCTTTGGTTCGAGAGGTTGACTTAACTCTTTCTATCAATACTAGTGGCTGCCTTTTCTTCAATTTATAATCTCAGGGAGTTGCCTACATCACCAAGAGGTTAAGGGACTCATCCAGCGGGTAGGTGTCAGTGGCAGGACTTGAACCCAGGTCTACCTGGCTCTAAGGCCAGTTCTCCAACCACTAAACCACTGCTTAAGTATGGGTTGGTCTAGACAGGCTAAAGGTCCCTTGTCACTTTGAGTTGTGTGATCTGTTACAAGAAGCATAGAGGTACAAGTGAAGGAACTAGAGATTGGAACCTACTATGTGACCTATAAGGTCCTTTCCTATCACTTCTGTGCCTCAGTTTTCTCATCTGTAAACTAAGGGGTTGGGGTATCTATTTTTTTTACCATGTCATGATATTTCTTGCTTCTGTGTTTTCTTGATCTGTGTCCCCTGCCTAGAATGTTCCCTCCTGGCCCATCTATCCCCCAAGACCCAGTCCCTATTTTCTCCATGAAGTTTTTCCAATTATTGACATAGTTTGCTCTCTCCTGTCCCCTGGTCCATTTGATGTGCTTTCCTCTATATTGCTGTTGAGTACAGAACAGGAACAAGACCTATGCTTGACATGGCCTTCCAGAAATGAACGTGTCAGATGGAATTGGTTTGTTTACAGCATAATTCCTGAACCTCAATTGTAGTACTTTTTCTATCTCTCATCCTGGTGTGGGAATATCTGTTGATTCACTGCTGATTGCAGAGAGGCCTCCCTACCTAGATGATTCATTCTAGGAGCACTATAACTTTTCAAAGGACTTTGATCTACTTTTGAGTGGGGGGCACTCACATCAATGAAAATGTATTTCTTCCGAACTGTCGAAGTATTGCTCCAGGAATCATAGGTTTTGGAACTGGAAGCAAAGAAACCATTGTGATATGGAGGAAGGGACGTTGACTCAAGAGGCAGAGGACATGGGTTATCTGTGTCACCTACGGCAAGTCAGATAACCTTCCTGGGCCTCAATTTACTTCTCTGTAAAGTGAGGAGGATCCATTAGATGATTCTCTGGTTCATAGGTCATAGGATCATCATAGGATCAAGAACCAGAAGGAGACCTTAGAAGCTATCTAGTCCAAGCCCCTTGATTTACATATAAGGAAATTAAAGTTGAAAAGGGTGATTATAACTTGCCTAAGATCACCAGGTAGCAAAACTCAGCATCAAACTCAGTTCCTCTGACTCTAAAGCCAGCGAATTTTCTACTGTATTATGTTTCCTGAAGGTTACTAGACTTTTGTTGAAATTTGGGGTCATGCTACTAGCTGCGTGAGCTGAGGGAAGTCATGTGACTGTTCTGGGTTCTGCCTTCCTCACTTGTGTAAATATATATTTATGTATATTTATTTATATATAAATATATATATTTAAATGTATATTTATTATATATTAAATATATAAATTTATATATTTATTTTTATAATATATACTTGTGTAAATATATATATTTATATTCATATATTTATATGAACTCTATCAGGTACCTTCCAACTCTAAAGGGTCTATTCATCCTGAGCCTGTTTACCACAATGGGCAAATGCCTTCTGCATGGAGGAACACTAGGGTCTTATGGAAGTCTGGATGCATTTTGTTCAAAATCTGGCTAGGATTATTTTCTCATCAGTGATCTACCTTTACTCATCCACGTTGAGGCTCGCCTGTCACCTTTTGCCTCTTTCCCCAATATGCCCATCCAGGCAGCCTTCCTGGCCCTGGTAACTTATGCCCCTGGGTTTGATATCTCAAGACTTGGAAGCCTTGCTCATTACCTTCAGTCTTCAGGCCTGTCCAGGTTTACTTTCCCTTCCTGACCATGTATAAAAGATGTTATCAGAGTCTTGGGCCAGGACATCCCTAACCCACCTATGTCAAAATCTGGTGCCACCCTCTGGGCCCACAGCCTGTGTGCAGTAAAGACTAGTGATGTACTTGCTGTCTGGCCTTTGTCCAGGTCCTGGTTCCACATGTCAACATTCTGTTTGTCCTTCTGATGGCATCCCTTATCTAACTGGGGTCAAACTCTTGGGACTGTTTACCCTCTCATCCCTTTATTATTTTCCTATACAAATCCCTTCCTAAAAGAGCCTCCTGCTGCTATTTAGTTATCCCAACATAGTTATAAACTAATGTTTATCACCTTTGCCCCGTAATGTTTGTGTTCTGATCTCTCTTCCTCTTTGCTCCCCTCCCTTCACAAGACTGTATTTTCTTGCTCTCTCACTTATTTTATATTTTTATTTTTTGGGTCTTGTCTGATAACAAAAGCAACAATTTATATCTCACATTTCTATGTAACTTTAAAGCTTACAAAGCTACTTCTCCCCTACAACTTTGTGAAGGAGGTACTGTAGTACAGGCAAAATTATGCCCATTTTACAGATGAGGAAACTGAGGTTGTTACGTGACTTGACCCACATACACATCAGATCTCTTGAGCCCAGGTAACTCAAGGCCTTCTGCTGCACCTTGCTGCCTCTTATAAATAATGGGTGATAGGAGAATAGAAGGACTGAAGGTGGTGAGGAGCTCCAAAGAGAGCAGAAAGGCTCATGTGTTCAACACAAATTTGGGGAGCACCCACTGTGGGCAGAGCATGTACTTGGGACAGGGATGGTAGGAACTGGGAGGATTATAGCTCTGGGGTGGGAGACATCACCATGTCGTGGGGGTTGAGGTGGTCAGGTAACCTTCTTAGAGAAGATAAAAGATACCCTAAGAAGCCTTTAGAAGAATAGTGGGGGGTGTAATTTAGGGCAAAGATTGTCAAGGTATGAATAATGGACAGGGGCCAAAAACAGTGAAGGGTGGAAGATAACTTGGAATTGACTACTCAATCAATGTTTTTTAAGCTCCTCACAGATTGTGTTTTGGGGTTTGTCTTTTGTTCTCAAAGAGGACTGTGACATCAAGGAGATGATGACCTGACTTGAAGCTGACTTTGATTTGAGTGAGGGAGGGCTTAAGCTCGTACTATGTATCAGCTAGGTGGCACAGTGGATAGAGCGCCAGGCCTGGAGTCGGAAGACTCATCTTCCTAGTTCAAATCCTGCCTTAGATACTTACTAACTGTGTAACTGGGCAAGTCACTTCACCCTGTTTGCCTCAGTTTCCTCATCTGTAAAATGAGCTGGAGAAGGGAATGTCTTTGCCAAGAAAAGCCCAGATGGGGTCACAAAGAGTTGGATATGAGTGAACAACAATCTGTATATATCTGTGTATACTCTGTGTTAAGCTCTGGCAATGCAAAAAGAGGCAAAAGACAGTTCCTATCTTCAAGGAGTTCCCAATCTAATGGGGGAGACATGTAAGCAAATATATACAAAGTTAGTCATTTATAGGATAAATAGGAAATAGTTAGCAGAGGGAAGGAACTAGAGTAAAGAGAGGTTAAGAAAAGTTTCTTGTAAAAGGGATTTTAATACCTGGCACATAGTGGTGTTCAGTCGTGTCCAACTGAAACTGAGGAAACTGAGGTAAACAGGGTTAAGTGACTTGTCCAGGGTCACACAGCTAATAAGTGTCTGAGGCCAGGTCTTCCTGACTCCAGACTGGGCACTCTGTCCACTGTGTCCCCTAGATGTCCACACATGATAGGCACTTAATAAATGCTTATTGAATTGAACTGAATTGAACAACAAAAAAAAACTGGGCAAGTCAGTGGGCAGAGCTGAGGAGGGGAGAGTATTGCGGGCATAAGGGGCAGCCAGAGAAAATGCTAGGCAGTGATGCCTCTATCAATACAGCATCTGTTTGACTGGCTAATTTGGCAGTCATATTACACTGTTGACTCACATTGAACTTTTAGTCCACTAAAACCCCTAGATCATTTTCAGATAATGGGCTGCTTAACTATGCATCTCCTATTGTGCATTTGCAAACATGATTTCTTGAAACTAAGGGTAAGAGGCTACATTTTCCCCTATTAAATTTCATCTTGTTAGATTTAGTTCAATGTTTTAGCTTGCCCAAGATCTTTTTGGATCTTGACTCCAGAGTAGCTAACCCTTCCAGGTGAGCGTCATTTGTAAATGTGAATGGACCATCTATGCCTTTATCTACACCATTGATGAAATTGTTAAAGAGCATAGGGCAAAGCACAAATCCCTAGAACCCTTTCCTAGGAACCTGCTTCCAAAATGACATGGAACCAGGAATAACTACTCTTTGAGACTGGCTATTCAACAAATTTCAAATCTGTATAACTGTCATCCTGTCATCATCTCTGCAAAAATAGCATAAGAGACTTCCTCAAACACTTAAATCTAGGTAAAATCTATCTATGTCAATATCTTCTGTCATGACAAATTTAGTAACTGTCAAAAAAGGAAATAAAGTTGAAGTGGCATGAACTATTTTTGACAAAGCCAAGTTAGTTTCATGGGATCACCACCTCCTTATTCTTTATCATATTTAATAATTCATTCTAGGATTTTCCCAGGAATTGAAGTCAAACTTATTGGCTTATATGTACTGCAGATTCCATTCTCTTCTCTTTTGAGGATTAGGACATGAGTTCTTGTGCAGTGGTATCTCATCTGCTCTCCATGTTGACAGATACTTATAAGACATACCCCTAAGGCAGATCTCAAGCTGCAGTATCAGGTCTGGGAACCAACCAAACAACAGATTATATAGTTTTCTATGTTTGTATCTTTGGCAATCAGAAAAACCCTCTCTTTTTTCTTTTGTACTTTTAAAAAAAAGTTTTCTTTGGAGGGGAACTGAAATCTATTGATGTTTTAAAATAAGTTTTTATTAATGTCTTTTTTTTTTTTTTTGCATCATCATAAATATCCCAAGTATCTCTGCTCCTCCTCCCAGGAAGTCAACCTATATAACAAATGACATTTTTCAAAGAAGAAAAAAAGTCAGCACCACTAATGGATACATTAAACAACTCCAGAAACATGTGCAATGTGTAATACCTGTGGACCTCTCACCTCCATGAAGGGGACAGTGGAGAGCGTCCTCTAAATCTCTTCATTCGAGTCTGACTTTATCTTTAAATTTTTGGTACATTTACTTCTGATTTTCTGGCATATGGTAGTTCTTTTTATTTACATTGTTGCATTTATTGTGTATGTTGCTTTCTGCATCAGTTCATGTAGCTTTGTCCATGCTTTTCTATATTCATCACATACATCATTTCTTGTTGTATGGTCATATTCCCTTACATTCATGTACCATTCCTCACTTGCCGAGCGTCTACTTTGTTTCCAATTCTTTGCTATTACAAAAAAAGTGCTACTATTGACATTTTGGAGCATATGGAAACTTTTTTCTTAAGTCCAAAAATAGAGCCTCTGGTTCAAAAAGTATGAATATTTTAGTCACTTTGTTTACATCATTTCAAATTGCTTTCCAAAATGGTTGTACAATTTTTACAGCTTAGCCAACAATGTATTAATTACGGTGCCTATCATTCCTCAACTCCTTTAATACTGAGTATTTCCACTTTTTGTCACTATTGACAATTTGTAGGGTGTGAAATAAAACCTCAGGGTGGTTTTGATTTGCATATCTCCTGTTATTA
Organism: Notamacropus eugenii; assembly: GCF_028372415.1. Taxonomy (NCBI): domain Eukaryota; kingdom Metazoa; phylum Chordata; class Mammalia; order Diprotodontia; family Macropodidae; genus Notamacropus; species Notamacropus eugenii. Next base: position 107,589,130 of record NC_092873.1, on the reverse strand, counting down.
CTGATTGGTTGCATTCCTTCATGTGGTCATGACTACTTTGCAATTCCTCTTTTGAGAACTGTTTGTATATGTCCTTTAATCACCTATTTATGGGATGATTATTAATCATATATTATTATTATTTTCTATATTTTGAGTATCAAACCTTTATCAGATATGATACAAAGGTTATTTTTTCCCATTTGACCACTTGCCTTATTATTCTAGGTGCGTTAATTTTGTCTGTGCAGAAGTTTCTCATACAATTAAAAGTATCTATTTTATCTTTTTGTAATTGCCTGTATCTCTAGTTTAATTAAGAATACATCTCCTATCCATACCTGTGAGAGATCTATTTTTCTAATTTTTTTATAATATTAACTTTAATATTAAGGTCACTATCCATTTAGGATGTATTGTGAAATATGATGTAAAATATTTACTTAAGCCTAATCCCTGCCAGCCAGCTTTCCAGTTTTCTTTACAGCTTTTTATGAAATACGGAGTTTGCTTTTTCTAGGTTATTTGCTTTCTCCTTTACCAAACACCGGGATATTAAATTCTATTTTTTTCCCCCTGAGTCTCTTATCTAGTCTGTTCCATTGATCTATTTTTTAACCAATACTAGATGGCTTTTGTGGGAAAACTTGCATTATTTGAACCCTGAGTCAAATAATAAGCAAGGTTGAGAAACCAGACCTATTGCTTAGAAACCAGATTTGTTTAATGCTTAACTCAGGACCTAGGTTATACTCAGTCTTTCAGATCTCAAGATTGATATGAGTTTCCTCCCACTATACATCTCAAACAACTCACATATCTTATCTGGCAGTTACTAGCTTCCTTGCTCCTTTGTTTAAATCCTATATAACCCACTTGGAGTGAAGCCGACCACCCCTGTTTAGTCTCTCCCCTTCTGCTAGACAACTCAATAACCTTCTTTCTAAATTATTTCAGTTCTGGGTTTTGTTTTTTCTGTCACATCATTTGAGGACTGCTGCTTTATAATGTAGTCTGAGGTCAGGAAGTGCTATTTCCCCCTTCATCCCTATTTCTTTTTGTCATTTTCCTGATATTTTAGATCTTTTGTTTTTCTAATTGAATTTTGTTATTACTTTAACAAGTTCTAGGAAGTGTTCCCTTGGCAATTTGATTGATATAACAGTAAATGTATAGAACTACTTTGGTAGTATTGCCATTTTAATAATTTTTGCATAACTTAGCCATGAGGGCTGAACATTTCTCCAGCTATTTAAGTTGTTGGTTATTTCTTTAAGGAGCACTTGGTTAATGAATCTTTACAAGTCATTTCTGTGCTTTGGTAGGTCGATCCCCAGATATTTTATGTTGGGAATGGAATTTCCCTTTCTTTTTTTTCTTGGATTTTGTTATTATTATATAGAAAACTCTATTGATTTTTAAAGGTGTATTTTGTAACCTGCAACTTTGCTAAAGCTATTAAATATTAAATCAATTAAATTATAAATAAATAATTTATAATTATATAGAATATATGCAGCATATTCTATATAATATGTAAACAAAATTAATACATATTAAAGCTACTAAATTGTCTCAATTGCTGATTCCCTAGGATTTTCCACGCATACCATCATACAATCAGCAAATAGGGATGGTTTTGTCTCCTTTTACTCATCTTTATGTCTTTAATTTCTTTTTCTTGTTGCTAGCATCTGCAGCACTATATCAAATAATTCTGGGCAGTGTGAGCATCCTTGCTTCACTGTCATTTATTAGAGAAGGTTCTGGCATATCACCTTTTCATATGACACTGGCTTTTGGTTTTAGATAGATGATTTTTCTGATATTAAAAAAAGACTCTCTAGGGCTATCTTTTCTCAGGTTTTTAGCATGAGTACGCCATACTTTGTCAAAGGCTTTTTCTGCCTCTGTGAAGATGATCTTGTGGTTTTGGGATGTTTTGATTTTTAACATGATTGATTATGTTGATTATCTTCCTAATGTTGAACCAACCTTGCATCCCTGGTATAAATCACACTTGGTTATAATGGATAATTTTTTTGGATAAATCTCTATAGATTGACAGGATTTTGTTTAAAATTTTTGAGTCAATACTCATTAATAATATTACCTACACTGTTCTTTCTGTGTTTTTTCTTTCCCTGGTTTAAGCATTAGGATCATATTTGTTTCATCAAAGGATTCTTGTAGGGTGTGTTTTTTTCTCAATATTTGAGAATAAGTTGTGAAATGTAGGTACTAATTGTTCCTGAAAGGATAGAGTCCTCCTGTGAATCTATCAGGACCAAGAATTTCCTTTTTTGGTGGTTCCTTTACAGCTAGATCTATTTTCTTTTCTAAGGCTGGGTTATTTAACATCTCTATCTAGTCATCTGATAGTTGGGTATTCTATATATGTGAAGGTATTCTATTTCTTGAGTGTTTTCAGTTTTGTTAGCATATAACTGTGCATTGTGTGTTCTGATTATTTCTTCTTGTTTTGTTGTGATTTCGCCATGCTCATTTACTATTTATTGATTTGATTTTCTGCCCTGTTTTTTTTTTTTTTTTGGTGGGGGTGGGGAGAAGGGAGCTTGCTGGTGAAGTGGATAGAATACCAGGCCTAGAGTCAGGAAGATTCATCTTCATGAGTTCAAATCTGGCCTCAATTACATATTAGCTATGTGACCCTGGGCAAGTCAGTTCACCCTGTTTGCCTCAGTTTGCTCATCTGTAAAATGAGCTGGAAAAGGAAATGGCAAATGGTTCTAGTATCTTTGTCAAGAAAACCCCCATTTGGGGTCACAAAGAGCTGGATATGACTGAAATGACTTAACAGTAACAAAAAGTATGATAATATGGTGATAAAGTCATCAGGCTCTGTTCTGAAGGAATTTATATTCTAAGGGTCCTGTTCCAATGTCTCCCATATCTCACAATCGATACACATCTGGAGTATATATGTTTAATACTAATATTGGCTACTTGTCTATGGTTCCTTTCAACATAATGTAGTTTCTTTGTTTATCCTTTCTAATCTTTTGAATGTTTGTCTTTGCTTTGTCAGATAGTATTATTGCAACCCTTACTTTTTTTGGGTTCACTTGACGCATAGTAAACTCTTTTTCTATTCTCCCAGTTTTGTTTTAGTTCATTTTATTTTTGTTTTTTGAATTTGTTTCTTTTAAGCAGTAGGTTGTAGGGTTTTGTTTTCTTATCCAATCTTTCACTCTTTTTCATTTTATTAGATTGTTTGATCCATTCACATTTAAAGTTATCAGAATTAGATTTGTATTTTCTTCCATTTATCTCTAATATTTCTCTATTCTTGATATTCCTTATAGAATCAAAACTTTCAAGGTATCTATTCATTATCAACTCTTCCCTCCAGGCATTTTATAACATTGCTTTGTAGAGTTTGCCCTTTTCCATTGTGCTTCATTGCTAGAACGATTTTTTTGTTCAGTTCCTATAGATGACATAGAGATCACTGCCCCATGGCAGGGTGTGAGGTTGGGCTTTATTTCAAGCCCAGACACATTTCCTACCCCTTTCCCTCACTCTCTGGTAGAGATCTTTTGGAGCACAGAATGTTGCTGCCACATTGTCTGTTGTGGCCTCAGCAAATTTCGACAAAATAGAGCTCAGATCTCCATGGTCCCAGAAAAACAGAAAGGGGTAGGGGGGTCAAGGTGTGGGGTTGGGAATTTGGTGCGTACCTGTGAGTCAGGTTCTTGGGTCAGCAAGTATGGCCTTCCTGCCTGTAGCGTGAGGAGCATCGGGGTAGTGGTGCTAAGTAAGCTCAGGGTATGTATTAGTAGGTTTCTTTTTAAACTCTCTTTTGGGTTTCTAATATCTTAGACCAGGGATGGGGAACCTGCAGCCTTGAGGCCACATGCAGCTTTCTAGGTCTCTAGTGCAGACCTTTGACTGAATCTAAACTTCACAGAACAAATCCCCCTAATAAAAGGATTTGTTTTGTAAAACTTGGACTTAGTCTGCCATTCTTGCAACAAAGAGAGGGAGAAAACCTTGCTTTCTGACCTGTAAGAGGTGTGAATGTGGTGGATTTTGGTTTTTTGTTTGTTTTATTTTTTGCCCATGTAGGTTCTGTGTATCCACATGGGTCTGTCAAAGTAGCTCGCAGAATTGATCTCTCTGGAGATCCCTCTCTCCTACCCTTCTCCAAAGGTAGATTTTGATTTCTGCCAGGAGAGGAAGCAGGAAGTTGGGGCCAGAGGCTGGCTACTCTATTTCCTCAGAGAGAAGGGGGTACCGGGGTAGAATTATATCTACTCCTTAAATATTAATTTTGGAAAAAATGTTTAGGTTCAATTTGTACTCTTGATTGATATCCCATAAAAGGAAAGGAGTGTCTCAAGCTATATATCTATCTCCAAAGCTTAACTCCCTTCCAACCAAATGAACACATATAGAAAATAGCAAATAAACCCATTTTTCCAAACACAGAGCAAACAGAAACAAAAGAAAAAAAACATTCATACATAGATGTATATAGGCAGTTATTCCTTCCACATTGTGGGGGTTAGGGGAACAGTATCCCAAGACCTGAAAAATTCATGTAAAATGTTTTGGTCCTCCCTTTGTAACAGAGAAGCAGTCTGAATTATTATGGTATTAAAAGATAAATTATGCTGATATTATGCAGTGCTATACATATATTTTATGTACTTCTAATTTTCTAAACTTTTTCTGTATCATCTGTTGGCTTTCATGTGTTATCTGAAGCTTCCACAAAACTCTTCCCAAATTCCCATTTAATTTCTTATGTCGACCCTGGATATATCGAAACCACCATGGGGAAAGTCACAATGTGGAAGGGGGATACCTGCATGTATGTATATATGTGTGTATATCTCTCTCCCCTCCCTCCCTCCGATGAACAGAGTGAATGAGTTTTCCCATTGGGAGTGAGATAACTCAGCTCAACCAAGAAAGTGTCTCAGATCTCACTTAAGGGAAAATCCCCCAGAATTTCTGGTGTAGTAACCTGGGAATAGTGATATGGCTGAATGGCTGGCTCCTCTACATGTGCTGACTCCTCTACATGTTGGTTTCTTCCCAGAGTCTTTCACTTCTCAGGTTAAAGGGAGATTGGAATCGTATGTTTTCTCTCAAGAAACCAGAACTATCTGGTGTTTCTTGCCCCTAGCTCTCACCAACTCTACTCCTCACCCAAGTGTAGGAGCACTGAGTAATCAATCACCACCAATGAGGAAAGTCTCATCCAAATGGCTCTTTGAATCCAGTTACTGATCTCTTGGAAATCCATAAATCTTCTCTGCCAGGCTGCCTTAGTTCCAGAAATGGGCCTTTCCTCACCCCCAGAACACTTATTCTGAACCTAACATATCTGTAATCTTCCATGCTGGAGAATCTTCTGTGCTGGAAACTTTTAGCTCCAATGTTGCATGTTGTTTCTCCCTGCTTGTGACTTATCACACTTGCTTGTTAGGCATCTAGCCTCTACCCATAAAGTCCACTGGACCCTATTAGTATTGCTTAGCCCTTTGTGACCCAGATGTTCCTGCCTCCAACCACACATTTGTATGCCAGGGGTTCAGTTTTTGTTCAGTTGCTTTCTACTCTTTGTGACCCCATTTGGGATTTTTTTTTTTTGGCAAAGATACCAGAGTGGTTTGCCATTTCCTTCTCCAGCTCATTTTACAGATGAGGAAATTGAGGCAAACTAGGTTAAGTGCTTGCCCAGGTTCACATGACTTGTAAGTATGTGAGACTAGATTTGAATTCAGGTCCTTCTAACTCCAGGACTAGTACTCTTTCCACTGTGCCACCTAGCTGCCCCTCTCACCACCCTTTCCTTTTTCCTGTCATAGCTTAAAGATCATCTCCTCTGAGGCTCAGCAGTATCCCTCGAAGACTGACTGAGTCAAAGAAGTGACTTCTACCGTGTTGTATCTTCATCCCTCTGGTGACTATAACATAACGTAAAGTAACATAACATAGCGTAGCATAGATAACATAACATAATACAACATAATATAATATACAATATGTTGTGATATAATATACTAATATACTACATTACAATACAATATAATATAATATAATAAAATATATGATATAATATAGCATAGCATAACATAACACAATATAACACAACATAAAAACATAACACAACATAATATAATATTATACAACATGCTATGATACAATATGATATGATATAACAATTTAATAATATACTATATTACAATATAATATGATATTAAATATAATATATGATATAATATGATACAATACAATATATTATAACATAATACAATATAATATATCATAATATAATATAATATAATATTTACTTGGAGGACTTCCTCTCTTATAGCCCTCATTGCCCACCTCAAGGTAGGCCTCTATGGCCTCCCTTGCATAAGTTAAAATGTACCTGTAAGAAAACCTATCACTTTTAGTATTACAGGCTACCATGTCTCTTGTGTGAAGTCACCCCAAACTAGCCCGCAAGGCCTTGTGAACAATGATGGTATCTTATCCCCATACTAGACAGTAAACTGTGTGATGTCAAAGATCATGACTTATCTAGATTCTGGGTTTGCCCTGGTGAAGAGTGCTCTGGACATTGTTGTTCAGTTGTGTCTGTCTCTTTGTGACCCTGTGGACCATTGCATGCTGATACTTTTTTTTTGGCAAAGATGCTAGAGTGGTTTGCTCTTTCCTTCTCCAGTGGTTAAATGACTTACCCAGGGTCACACAGCTAAGAAGTGTCCGAGGCTGGATTTGAACTTGTCTTCCAAACTCCAGGCCCAGAGCTCTGTCCACTGAGCCACCTAGCTACTCTGGACATAGTTGGTACTTAATAAATGTTTCTTGATTGGTAATGTTGAAATTGCAAAGTGGGATTTTGTCTGTGGGGCTTCTTATTTCTTCAGTCCTTCTCCCCTTTCATTGATTTAACATTTCTTCTTTTCAAACTAGTTCTGTGGAAAGGTGCTAAACACTCACCCATGTACGAGCAATTATAATTGATAAGACTGAATGCATTTCCCCTCTTAGGGGTCCTTTAAGGACATATTGAAACCTGGTATCAAAGAGATTTAGCAGGAACTGTGAGATTGCAAGAATCAGTTAAGCAGGTGGAAGAAGGGTTTGAAAGGGATGGGATGCTGAGGGAGAGAGAGTCTTTGTAGGCAGTCATCCACTCTAAAGGTAAGGTCCTTGTAATGATGGTGCCATATTTTGGCACTTCATCACACATCATTTGCATTATTCTGGTAGCAGAGTATAGTGGACACAGCACAGGACATGGAATCAGGAGAGACGTGAGTTCAAATCAAAATTTATTGGTGGGATGCCTTTGGACAAGTCACATTCAGTTTCTGTCTTTCTTTTTAATTTAACTTTTTGTTACATTTTAAGTTCCGAACTGTCTCTCTCCCTCTCTAACCCATACTAGAGAAGACTACAATTTGACACATATATATATACACACACACATATATACATGTGAGCATGCATGTATATGTATATATGTATATGTATGTGTGTAGACAGACATGTAAAATCATACTATGTATATTTCTAGTTATCTCTGGGAGTAGATAGCATTTTCCATCATGGGTCCTTTGTAATTGATTTGAATATTTATAATAAATCACAGTTATTCTTTCAACAATATTGCTGTTACTGGCATACAATGTTCTCTTTGGTTCTGTTTATTTAACTCTTCATTATTTCATGTAAGTCTTTCTATGTTTTTCTAAAATCAACCAGCTCATCATCTTTCACAGCACAATACCATTATATCACAATCATGTACCAGAACTTGTTCAGCCATTCCCCAATGATAAACCTCCCCTCCAGTTCTTTGTTATCACAAAGAGAGCTGCTATAAATATTTTAGAACACACAGGTTCTTTCCCTTTTCCCCGATCACCTTGGGAAACAGACCTAACAGTGGCATTGTTGGGTCAAAGGGTATATACAGTTTTATAATTCTTTGGGCATAATTTCAGATTGCTTTCCAAAATGGTTGGATCAGTTCACAGTTCTGCCAACAGTGTATTAGTATCCCAGTTTTCTCACATCCCCTCCAACATTTGTCATTTTCTTCTTCTATCATGTTAGACAATCTGATAGGTGTAAGATGATATCTCAAAGTTGTTTTAATTTGCATTTCTCTAATCAGTAATGACTTAGAGAATTTTTCCATGTGACCATAAATTGTTTTGATTTCTTTATCAGAAAATTGCCTATTCATATCCTTTGACCATTTATCAATTGAGGAATGACTCATATTCTTATAAATTTGACAAAATTCTCTATATATTTGAGATACGAGACCTTTACATGAGAAACTGTCTGAAAGTCCCTCCCCCAGTTTTCCCCTTTTCTTCTAATCTTGGTTACATTGGTTTTATTTTTACAAAATCTTTTGAATTTCATATAATCAAAATTGTCCATTTTATATCCTACAATGTTCTTTATCTCTTGTTTATTCATAAATTCTTTTCTTATCTATAAGACTGATTGAAATGTATGTTTCATGTTCTTCTAATTTTCTTATGATATCTCCCCTTTTATCTAGGTCATATATCCATTTTGACTTAACTTGGTAAATGGTGTAAAATTTATCTATATCCATTTCTGCCAGACTGCTCTCTAAAAGTTTTCCACACAATTTTTACCAAACAGTGAATTTTTATCTCCAAAACGTAAATCTTTACATCTGTGAAACACAAGGGTACTATAGTCATTTCCTCTTGTGTACGGTATGTCTACTCTATTCTGCTGATTCACCTTTCTGTTTCTAGGCAAGTACCACATGCTTTTAGTGCCTTATAATAGTTCAAGATCTGGTACTGTTAAACCTCTTTTCTTTACATTTTAAAAAAATTAATTCCTTTTATATGCTTGCCCTTTTGTCCTTCCAAATGAATTTTATTATTTTTTCTAGTTCAATAATTTTTTTTGGTAATTTAATTGGGGTGGAATTGAATAAGTAGTTTAGTTTAGGTGGAATTATCATTTTTATTATATTGGTTCTGCCACCTGTGAACAATGGATATTTCTCCAATGGAGTTTCATAGTCTATCTCACAGGGTTGTTGGGACTACAAAGTGCATCATAAACCTTAAGCTAGTATAGAAAAGTGAGCTGTCAGAACAATTGAACTTTAGCTCTGGCTTGGCTACTAATTAGCTTTATGACCATGTTACTTTGTCAGCTTCCTTATCTGGCAAATGAAGGAGCTGAACTCCATTAAAGGCTTTCTAACTTCTTTGTGTAGCCCTACTTTTCCATTTCCCACAGTCTTGGGCTGAACTTCATTGTAGTTTCTCTTTTTTGTCATGGGTTCTTCTTAGAATACCCTCAAACTGCTTTGATGTGGTATGGTAGCAGCAAGATTAGACCTGACCTTATGAGACTTCAGATAGACCAGTCTTATTCAACTAGCATTTATTAAGCACCTACTACATACAAGGTAAGGTATGAAGCCAGGTTATGGGAATACAGAGAGAAAAATGAAACAGTCCCTGCTCTTGAAGGGCTTAGAGTCAGTCTACTGGGGTGGGAGAGTATCATGCACATACAGAAATACAGGAGGCAATTTTAAGAGGCTGATAGGTGTGGGGTGGGGTCACTGAAGAGGCAGCTCCAGAGATGAACCCTGAAGAAAGAGATTTCCAAGAGCTGGAAGATATGTCCGTGTGAAGGTATGGAGAAGGGTGAATATTCACTCTCTGGAAAGTAATATGTGTGAAAAGGAAGCATTATGAAATAAGGCTGTAAGGGCAGGCAGGCAGAAGGCAAATTGTGGATGATAGGCCAGGCTACATTTATACTTTATACTAGAGGCAACAGAGAGTTAATGAAGATATCTGAACAGGTGAATGACTTATTCTTTAAGAAGGTTATTTTTGGAAGCGATGATGGATTGATTAGAGGAGAGAACAGAAGTAGAAAGATCAGTTCAATGGTTAGATTAATGGTTGTCGCCCAGGTAAGGGGTTGAGGGAAAGAGATGAGGTCTACAAACACAAATTTGGGAGTCATCTGTATAGAAAAATAATCATTGAATTTATGAGAGGAAATGAGATAAAAACTTACGACAGAGAAAGAGGGAATGTAGAGAGAAAAAGGAAGCCCACAGGGGACCTTTCTGCGTGTATCCATGAGCAGGGAGTGAGGCACAGATAAAGAAAGGCAGGTCAGATAGGAGGAGAACCAACAGAGAACAGTCAAATATGCTTAGGGCGCAAAAAATATCCAGGAGAAAAGAGGAACAGAGGATGAGGACCGAAAAAAGGTCACTGGATTTAGCAGTTAAGACATTGTTGCTGGGCTCAGAAAGCAGTTTCAATCAAAAATTGTAGATTCTAAGACAGGGGTGGGAAACCTGCAGCCTCGAGGCCACATGTGGCCCTCTAAATCCTCAAGTCAAAGGGCTTCCCCACTATCTACAGTTAAGGAGTGGGAGGTGAGGAAGGAGGTAACCAGTGTAGACAATTTGTTTTAGGAGTTTGTCTATGAAGGGGACATCAGTACCATGTTCAAATATGACCTGACACTAACTAGCTGTGATCCTAGGCAAGTCTCTTAACCTCTGTTTCAGTTTCTTCAACTGTACAGTGGGGATAATACTACTAACCTCACAAGGTTGTTGTATCAAATGAGATAATTGTGAAGTGCTTAGGATAGTACATGGCACAAAATAAATAATAAATAAAGCTTTCCTTCCTTCCTCCTTCCCTGGCCACCATTTTCTTTCTTTCTTTTTTTTAATATTATTTTATTTTTAGTTTTCAACATTCATTTCCATAAGATTTTGAGTTTCAAATTTTTTCTCCCTTTCTCCTCCCCCCAACCCCAAGACAGCATACAATCTGACATACTCTAGATATACATTTATATTAGACATATTCTCACGAGTCATGTTATAAAGAAGAATTAGAACCAATGCGAGGAACCATGAGAAAGAAGAAAAAAAGCTATTGTGTTTTCTCTTTTCTAGGCTAACAATCCCATTTGCTTCACCTGATCCTCATTTGATGGCCTGCATTCAAGACTCATCCCTTGGTGGTGCCTCCCATGGAGGTTATACAGCCATAATCTTGCTAAAACATGGTTTTAGTTGAACAATGGTACAGTGGAACTCTTAGATCAGCAGGTTCACTGGCCTCTTGTGTCCATGGTGGAGAGGAAGTGAAAAATCTTACATCCTTTGGTCTCATCCCAGAATTTATCTTTGTCCAATTGTCTGACTCGGTGAGCCTGTGGACCCATAGCACTCCAAAACTGGCCATGGGTTTTTTTTGGCAAAGACACAGAAGCAGTTTGTTTCTTCCCTGTCTAGCAGATTAAGGCAAATAGAGGTTAAGCAACTTGTCCAGTCACACAGCTAGGAAGTGTCTGAGGTCAAATTTGAACTACAGTCTTCTTGACTCCAGGCCTACATACAAACATTCTCCAATCCCTTCTCAAGCAAGCCTGGGGGAAGTAGGAAGCAGAAACTGAAAGTGAAGTGGGTGTGGATCCCTTTGTCTACAGTCTTTCCCCACCTCCCTTCCCAAATTGGCCCCATTCTTTTCATTATGGTCATAGTTCTTAGGTGGAGGTCTGGTCACAGACGAAACGTTTCTCCCTCAAACTCTGCGCCTGCCTCTACTTGCTTTTCCCACTAAACGGCTTTAAGAAATTTAGTTTTAGCAAAAATCATACTAATAACAACTAACATTTATATGGTGTTTACTATGTGCAAGATATCGTGCTAAACACTTCAGTTCAGACATATGCTTTCTATGGGTCAGCATGACTAAAAAAATTCATGGCTAGCTCAGCAGCCAACCTTTTAACGTGGGTCTCCTTCCTAATGAATTAGCTGGATACTCCTCAGCTGTCCGATTGTCTCCAAGACCATCCTTGAAGCTTTCCCACAATTGTTGGACTCTGCTTGCCTGGCCTACCAGAATACAGGGTTGCTTTCTTGCCATGATAGCTTGTCAAAGAACATTGGTGAATAATCATAAAAATAACTGACACCTACGGATGGCATGTTAACATTTGCAAAGAGCTTGGGAGAATTATTTCACTGAAGATGAACATACACTTGCTCAAATTATGTCACAGAGTTAATTTTATCTTGGACACCTGCTACCCTATGGCACACATGCAACAATCTGGCTCATCTTCTAGTATTCTTCCAGTGGTGTTATGTGACACCCAATCATGGTGGTCTTAAGTAGGCTACAACCTATTACTAATGATGACTTACTCATGAGAAAAATATTGAGGACATGAATGACTGGAAAAGATGGGGTTGTCATCTTGAAGCACCAGAGAGAAGGGGCTGGCCCAAGGTTACACCACTTGGTAGCCAGGCTGAGAAGAGGCTAGATGATGGAGAGATGGAGATCAGGCCCCTGAGGCAGGTCAAGAGCCAGATATTTCACTGTCACACCCTTCTCTGCAGCCTAACAAAGGAACTGTGTGTGTGTGCGTGCGTGTGAATGTATGCGTGCGTGTGAGCACTAGAACACACACCCCACAGAATGGCTCCAACCCAAAGAACCCAGAAATGGGGCCTGCTGTACTCCAGCAGCAATGTCATTTAAGAGCATAGGCTTAAACAAGGATGGCTAGGTTTGGTGCTACAGTGGTAGCCACCATATTTGAAAAGATCCATTAGGCCTGTAACATTTTTGATGAATCCTGAGTAAAGGACACAGAAAAGACTGTGAGTCAAGGTCTTTGGCCAGGAATACCCACACCAATAGTGCCAGATTCCCTAAAGTACTCAAGCATAACTGAAGTCTGCCCCACCTCCCCCCAGCCTGGTGGCCTCCCTTTCAGTCCTTTAGTCTTTTACATAGGAGCCCTAGGTAGGCAACTGGAAATAGAGGAAAGGGATAGAAGGAAAGGGACAGAGTGGGAAGCATCTCCATAGACCAGATACAGTCTGACCTGTTTCTTTTCATTTTTACTTTAATGGAGAAAAAAAAGTGCAAAACCCCATTTTCCAGTGTCAGCTGTACCCCTCCCTCCCACCCCCTCCCCAATTCCTTCCCCACTACCTGGGGGACAGATAGGCTCCACTTCCCACTTGGCCCCCCACTCCTCTCATGCAACCCCCAAATGGGGTAGGTAAGGATAGAGTTGTCCCCAAAGCATAAGGGCCTGGTGGGGGATTGGGAACTGAAGGGGTGTAGGTCCCATTGTCCACCCTGACCCCTGCCAGATCTCTAGCCAGTGGCCCCTCACGGCTCTCATTAACTCCATTCTGGCCATTGCCCTGGGTGGGGGGAAGGGCTCCTGGTGTGGGGGAACCTCCCCTTTGCCCTCCCCCTCCACTCTGCCCCGGGGCCAGCTCGGGGCGATTCTCCTCATTGGGCAGGGGAGGAGGGCTTTCAGGGGAGAGGCTGGCCTCCAAGGAGGGAGGCAGTGGGCAATATCCCCAAAGTTGAAATACCTTAATTAAAGCAGAGTGGGGGAAGGAAGAGGCTTTAAATCTAATAAATTATTAGCGTTTTAGTGTCCGTGGGGTGGGGTGGGGGGAAGAAGGGTTAGGGGCAGGGGCTGAGCCACCAGGGCCTCCCCCACTCCCCTTACTGGTGGATTTCATTCTCTATGAGGCTCTCCACATAGGACTGGAAGTCTGTGTCTGAGAGCTCTTCCTGGGTTATCAGAGTCTCCTCATCCTGCTCTAAGGACAATGGAGGCTCCTCCTTCATACATCTGCAATTCACAGAGGCCCCAGATATCCCAGAGACCCCAGACACTTCAGAGGCCCTAGAGCCCCCAGATACGCCAGAACCACCAGAGTCCCCAGAATCTCTGTCCTCTTCTGAGTCCTGCAGCACCTGAGCAATGTACTTCTGTGAAAGAGAGAGAGAGAGAGAGAGAGAGAGAGAGTAGAGACAGGGGAGGGAGGACAAGGCACCAAGATTAGGTGGAAGCAATGTCACTGGATGGAGAGTCTCTAGGGTTTATGAAATGAAATTCCAGAAATCTTGGGAAGGCTGAGAGAGACCTTAGAGCTTATCTAATCCAATTACTACAGATGAGGAAAAAAGAGGCCTGGAGGGGGAGTGACTTGCCTATGGTCACACAGGTACTAAGCAGCAGAGTCAGGAGATGAAACCAGGTCCTCTGACTCTAATCAAGACAACGAGCATTTAATAAACACTGACTACATGCCAGGAACCGTGTTAAGTGCTGGGGATACAAAGAAAAAGCAAAAGCCAAGCAGGCCCTGCCCTCAAGGAGCTCATGCTCTTGCCAGCACACTCCAGTACCTTTGATAACTCCTGTCATTTGTACATCTTTTTAAGATTCCCAAAGTGATTCCCTCAAAAACCTTGTGGTCCTTCATGAGAGATGCAGTGGCAGCCTCCTTCCTCCCCTGACTTGTGGAGGAAGGAATATGGAAAACTGCTATGAACCTCTTATTTCCAACACAACACTGACTTTCTCTCCATGTGAAAAATGGAATACTGGGCACTTGGTGGAGGGAAAGGGAAGACCTTAACTGGAGGGGGGGGAGAAGAGGGGATACTCACTGCAGATTTGGCAGTGGTGCGACTGCCATTGATTCTCGAGTCAGTGGCGTCCCCTGTTTCGGTGTGATCAATCTGGGAGATGAAGGGTCAATCATGAAAAAAGGGAAGAAACCACTGGCCTCCAAAACTTCTTGGTCTCTGTTGGATTCTCTCTTCTGTTTCCCACCCTGGGGGTCCCAGTTGCTTAGTCCAATAATGCCCAATCTTTACCATCTGGCTTCACCAGCCACCCCAAAATTTTTCAGAGGCTTAACCTGTAGTTCCTAAGATACACCCTCTCCCATCTCACCTTGTAGTTATGGGCACTGAAATATTTGAAGTATCCGAAGCAGAGGTGACATAGAGAGATGACAATGGTGATGATCAGGACCACAAACGTAAACATAGAAGTAGGGGCCAAGAACCCTGTGGGATTTAGAGAAATGAACAGGGCTGGGGTGGGGAGGAGTGTGGCTTCCTCCAGGGACATGTGTTTGCCTCTGTCCCAGCTCTTCCTTCTTTCCTCATATTTCTCCATCTCTTTGCTCCTTCCTATGCCCCTTAATCTCTTCTTACAGTATTTTCCCTACCTTCTCAATCCCATCCCATTCTCTTCTTCCATTGTTTAACTCTCCCCAACTCTATTCTAGGTCAAGAAAAGCTGGATAAATTGAGTTGTGGTATATTCAACCTCCCACAGGACCCTGGGCTTTTTCCTTTTCCCTTCCCAACTTGCCTGGTCTTTATTCAGCCTTCTAACTTTAATGAATGAAGACCTCCCCCCACCTCCAAGTCAGGAGCTGTTCCCACCCTGGTTACCCCATCTCTTCCCAGGCCTCCCTCACCAGCACGCAAGATAGAGAAGAAGAGGAGCCAGAAGAGACAGAGGATGGGTGCCGCCACCACCTGGGTCACAGCCCCAGCATGGATCTTCTTGTCCAGCTTGGCCGGCAGGTATGCATAGTATAGGTTGTATCTGTCCACCAGGTGTTTCAGCAGCATGTACATGAGCCCTGGGGGGACAGTTAGGCCAGTGCCCTGACCTCTGACCTCTAAACAACCCCCCCCTCCCCCATTATGAAGCCACAGCCCAACAGGTCAGCAACCTGTCACTGATCCATTAGGGGCATAGCCTCACAGTAATTAATGGGTATTTGGAATTACTCACTTTCTGCCTCCCTCCCTCCCACCTCTGAAATTCTGCCATGTGGTACATTCCTCTAGAGCAGGGGCTTTTAGCCTGGGGTCTGTGAACTTTTGTTGTTGCTGAAATATTCTGAAAACTGTATTTCAAAATAATTGCTTTTCTCTATAGCCTTACATTTTAAAATTTATGCATTTAACGACATGAATCTGAGAAGGGGTCCATAGGCTTCATTAGATCATCAAAGAGGTCCATAACATTAAAAAAAGTTAAGAAGCACTGATTTGGAGACTGAGCTATTTTTCAGAATGCAAATAACTCCCAGGTAATCAGCCAGCACCTTAACTGGATCAGTCTTTCACATCTTAGTATGAATTAACTTATATGATTGGTGTCCTTCCTTGGCTAAACCCAATCAAGTTCCTTGAAGGGTTAGTAGTTCTAAGTGAAGTGACAAGAAGGGAGAAGAATGAAAACTTTTGAGGACAATGCCTAGAGAGAAGGGACTGGGGTAGATTAAAGAGAAAGGTGGCTAGGCTGGGCCAACCAAGACAAACTAGCATTATGTAGCTGGTTTGGACCATGGACCCCTGGGAAAGGAATTAAGTTGCAATCTGCACTGTGAAAGTGATTTGGATAACAGCTCAAAGAAGCCAAGGTTTGGGTGACAGCAGGTAGGAGGGGAACCAATTGTGGGCCAACCCTACTACACTAACGCCTAGCAGTTCAGAGCAGGGGAGGTCTGTGCAAGGTGCGCAAGGTGTGAAAGTCACATGCCTTTGTATTAGTTTATTTTCCTATGATACTATGGGGACTTATCACAAAAAATCTTTGTACCTCCAGGAGTGTTCTACCACTAAAAGTATATGCACTCATCCAAAGGATTATCAGAGTATCATTAGTGATTCCCCCAAATGCTGCATTTGAGGTGGCTGTGTACCTTGTCCATCCCCAGTGCTGGATAGCCCAGCCTGCCTACAGCAGACATCTCAGGGACAGTTCCCTGGAGGTTTTAGCTTCAATGCTGTAATTCATCTTCCCTTCAGTGCTCTGTCCTGGAGTGCTTTCCCAACTAACTCAAAGGTTCCTCTTCTGGTCCTGAAGGCTCTTTCAAATGTGTGTATGTGTGTGTGTGTGTGTGTGTGTGTGTGTGTGTGTGTGTGTGTGTATGCGTGTGCATGTGTATGTATGTGTGCATGTGTATATGCATACACATACACATGCATGGATGTGTGTGAACACAAGTGCATCTGAGTATGTCCAAATGTGGATGTGCCTAAATCCTCTGGTGTGTGAGTACCTCAGAATCTGCCTGTAATTTTTTTCATACTGCCCTCCCTCCTCCCTTCCTTTTTTGCCTAGAGGCTGCAAAGGGCAGACTTGGGTTGGGCTGTTCTCTCCCCCCACCCACAGGCCAGGTCCCAGACTGAGGCAGAGACCGGGTGGGAGGATCCAGGGGCTCTGTCCTCCCAACCCAGGGCTCTGTCCACTCGGGGCCAGGCCTGACCTAACCCTTATAGCCCAGTGTAGTGCTTCCCAGGTTGGGGAGTGGCCCTGGCTAGGGAAGTCCCCCTCAGCAGGGCCCAAGTCCCGGCGCGGCGCTGCCTACCGAAGGGTACGATGATGGGGCAGGTGATGCTGTAGGTCATGACCACCGTGAAGACGCACATCATCCAGGCATAGGCCGCGCCAAACTGGAACTCGTAGGCCTGGTGCTGGGGGGGAGATGGGGCAGGGGGTGGGGGAGTGGGTGGCTCAGAGACTTCTGGGGACCCAAGAGGCAGGGAAACAGGACAGGGATGGACAGGGTATGGAGATCTGGGAGGCCAGGATGATGGAAGGAAAGAAGGGGAGATAATGGCTACAGGGTAAGGAAAGATGAATGGAGCACAGAAAAGGCAAGGAGGATAATAGGGAAGATAAGTGTAAGGGGCAGGGATTGATGAGGGGAGATCTTATGGACAAAGGAAGATGTGACAGGGATTTAAGGAAGATGATGGGAAGGGAAAAGGAAAGGGTGATAGAAGATGAAGTAGAATGGAGGGCAGGAGAAGGAATGAAGGCAGGTGAGAGGATGTAGAGGGAAGGGAGGATAGGTGATGAGGAGATGGAAAGACAGAGAGAGTGGAAGACAGAGGGAAAAGGGGCTGAGGGGACAGAGGAGCTGGGGATGTGTGTATCGTGGGTGGTTGCGTGAAGAGGTCAGAGGACAAAAGCATGAGAAGGAAAGACAGGCTACCTAGGTTCATCTCCTTAGAAAAAGAATGGAGTGTCCCTTCGTGGGGTAAGAGCAGATGGCTGCCAGTCCTGTTCCCTTTCCCCACTCCCAACCCTATCTGTTTCTGTCCTTCCCAATGCCCTCCCGTACGCCCCTCCTCTCCCCTTGACATCTTTTCCCACTGCTCTGCTCTCCCACCAGGTGTCCCAGACCAGGGCCTGAGGTGTGCATGGGGGAGGCCCTCACCATACCCGCTTGACGTTGCGCCTTTCAGCGGCGGAGTGAGCGAGGAAGAGGCGGATCATGTATAAGAGCAGCCCTGGAATTCGCAGCAGGTCCATGGCATTGCCGATGAAAGCCGAGGCAATGACGTAGTTGACAAAGAAGGCGCCGTTGTCCGGCAGGAACACACACCTGTGGGCACCATTGGTGCTCCACTACCATGCCCAATGGTGAAGGGCACTACGAGGCTCAGTCCCCAATCCACATACTTGCTGGTCCTTCCTATCCCAGCCACCAGGAGCACTCTCCTTGCCCCTCTTGCCTGCTCTGCCCTCTTGCTTTGTACTTCTCCCCTCATGGCACCACCTTACCCTCTGTGTACTCTATGCTATATGGGGCCCTTTCGTGGAAGAGATGAGGTGTGTGGTGCTACTGTGGGGACCTGATCAACATCTGCTCATCTAGCTCCAAAGGAATACTAACAAAGCAAGTGTAGACATTCTATCTAGAGAAACCACTGCTGTGGGTGCCCCAGAGACCCCCAACCTTGGGTTCTCCCACATCCTAGAGACACCACCAGACTACGTATCATGCACACTCCAGCCATAGAGACCTCCAATGTCCCAAAATAGGGTCCCAAAGCATGTCACCATTCACCGCCCCCATAAAAACCACTAGTGTACCACTAGACACCCCAGAAAGTGTGTTCCCATGGACGATATACACAAGAACCCTCTGTGGAATATGCTCCACAGACATCCCAAAATATGTTCCACTGAACACATTACAACAAGTATCTTGCCCACTGAGAATACCAGGGAATGTAGACAATGGACACACCAGAGTACATGATCCTAGAAAGTCTAAGGCATGTGTGCACAGACACATCCAGGCTGCTCCTCAGAGATTCCTAGTATGTTTCCCAAAGATGGTCCACACCACAGACAGTTCGTTCCCAGGAAGGGCCCTCAGATATAGCATTCTGTGGGTTTCACACTCTCAGGATGAGATCACTACAGTGCAGGTCTCCAGACATCTCGAGAGTGTACCCTCAGACAGAATGTTTCCACACTCACACACCAAAGTATGTTCCTAAACATCCTACTCACAGAAACCACCAGAATGTATAACAACAGATATCCCTGCAAGAGCTGGAGTTTGTCCCTCCTGTATTCTTCCACCTTTTACCTTTTTTCTATCCCCAGCTCTTAATAAATTTTTATTGACTATCTTACCCACAGAAACTCAGGTGACATGCTCCCACAAACACCACCAGAACATGAGCTTCCAGGATAACTAGCCCAGATATCTGTTAACCCAGTGTGTCCTCTCAAGAGTGTGTGGGTGCCTTCTACAGTCTGTGTACCTAACAGATGGAACATGACTCCCCCCTCAACCCCAAGATGACCTATCCATAGAAATCACTGGAATACAAGATCCTATAGGCACCACAGAGTTTGTGAACAGGAACACCCTCAGAACATATATCTGTTTGGCAGCAATCTCAGCATTCCCACTGCCAGTAGCCACCCATTCATCCTCCTCTCCAGCACTATCCCTAGCCATCCCTAGACTAAGAGTCTATTCCCATAGATATGCCAGTCATAAAGACCCCCAGAAGGTGTGTCCCTGGATACCCTCAATGAGTTGCAGAGCTTGTCCCCTTGCTAATGCCACTCTCCTATCCCTACAATAGGCCATGATTGTCCTGTCATCCCCTCCACCTTCCTTATAACCCAGATATCCCCATCACTCCTGTGTGCCACCCCCCTTTCCCCCCAGGTCACTCACTCAAACCGAATAGCCCCTTCAGCCAAGAACTTCTTGTCGAAGAGCCAGCGGAAAAAGAAGTCCAAGCTGCAGGGAGGACAAGGAGGTGGGTGCTGGTGAGAGGCAGCCCAGGACCCCTCCCCATTTCCTTTCCTTCACAACTCCCAGGGATCAGCCTCCCTGTCTTCTCCCCTTCCCTTTTAGGGGAATACCACCCTACGGAGGCAATAGATCCAGGGGACAGGCGCCTGGTCTCTCTTTGTCCCCTCAGGGAGAAGTGGGAAGAATGAGCTCCCCTCCACCCCCACTGTGCCCTGCACCCTACCTGGTCAAGCCCAGAGAAGGCAGCAGCAGTACCATGAAGATTAGGAAGGTGTAGCATTTGTGCATGGTTGTTCTGTTTTCTCCAGAGCTGAGGTAGGACAGAAGAGTCATCACTTTGGTCATCATCATCATCGTCAGGCAGATGGCTCCCCACCCACCTCTCCATTTCTTTCTTTCCCTTCTCTTTAAAGTACTGGAGACTTAGAGGGGACCTAGATATCCTTTCCTTTTCAGTACCCACCTCCTTGAAGCCCTTCCTGATGCCCTAGTTCTCTCTCTCCTCAAAGCATCTTACATTTGTTTATCTCTGTATCCCCCTCTATCTTCCACCCCTACCAGGAGAACGTAAACTTCTGAAGGATATAGACTTTTTTCTTTGCATTTTAATCTCAGGGCAACCTCCTCATGGTCAGTAAACTGAAGAAAGTGAAAGAAAGGAGGGAAATGATTTGCTTGAATTGTCCCAGAAAAGCAGACCATCTGGGATCTGACTGAACCCCATGGTCTTCCCTGAAGGGGAGTACAAGCCAGGAGGAAGTGCAGCTGAGCCTGGGGATCTCACCGTGTCCAGTGACTCTCTAAGAAGGTAGAGTAGTAGACGATGGTGGGCAGCAGGGCTGAAAAGCACCACAGCAGCAAAGTGGGGAAGAACTGAGTGATGATGGGGTTCTGTAGAAAGGATAAGAGAAAGAGGTGAGGCCACATGAGGCATGGATCCATGCCATCCTGGCCTGCTCTACCATCTCTATCCAATATCCTCCTGCCTCTTGTTAATCAAACGGCTACTCTGGATGGGAAGCTTTTGAGATACCTATGCAATATCTTAGGAGAGCATGTGCTAGTATGAGTACTGGAAATGGGAAGGCATTTTAGAGGGTACTTCATCCAGATTGTGGTCTTAAGAAAACTAACTTGCCCCAAATCACACATCTAATTAGTGGTAAAGCTAGAACTAAATTCTAGACCAGCTGATTCCCCAAGTCCAGTATGTGCACACACACGAGTGTAAGGAGTTAGCTCCCAGGAGAACATCCCTCAGGATTTGTGGGAGGGGGACATGAACAAGGGCACTGGATAGAGGGTGCAGATAGCAAAAAGAACAGAGTTGAGCAGGGAGGGTTTCATTGCACAGGGGTCTGGAGAGGCTAATATTGAAATAATCACACAGTGGTAGGGCTGAGGTGCTTCTGACAGGGAGGGGAGAGGAAGGAGTTTAGAGCCTATTTAGTTAGACTCTGAAAGCAGGAACATAATCTTTCTCTTTCCCTTAGTATATGGTACTGCCCATCATAAGCAGGTACTTAATAAATGCTTGGTCTTGAAAGTATGTGTAAATTTTTGAAGGTGTCCCAGAGAGAAGACCATGCACCTGACTTAGAATGACATTTAGGATCTAGCTAGACAAGAGGATTATAGAATTTAGAAATGGAAAGCATCTTATACATTATTTAATGCAACCCTCTCATCTTCAAGATGAAGAATCCAGGGCCAGATATTGTATGAATAGGGAAGTAGAGGCAGCAAACAGGAGCTAATGTGTGCGTGCTGAGGACTGGGGAGGAAGGACTGATGTTGAGGGAAGAGAACCTCACATTGAGGAATTCCACAGGCTTGGTGACGTTGAACTTGTCCATCGTGGTGATGATGATGGCAGGTGTGGTGAGGAAGAACAGGAGGATGAAGAGCACCACGTTGATGATGAGGCATCGAAGCCACCAAGTGAAGCCACGGATGGAAAGATTCTCCCTGGTTATACCCATGTGTGGTGGACATGGGGGGAAGAATGTCACATCCAAGTCTACTTTTTTCAGGACACTCTCTTCCCTCTGCACTTGGTTCTCTCAGCTCCCTTGCCCCACTGTCTCCATTCAATTGTAGGGAGTCTCCCTATGTCCTCTCCTTATCACCCTCCCAACCTCCCCTGACCCTGCCTGTTTAGCACATCTCCACACAGGCACCCAACTCTCTCCTCTCACCAGTAGATGTTCTGAGGATCAGGGGCAAATGAGACTGTCCAGTTGGTGATGTTCAGGGAATCACTGCAAGATGAACTTCGGGGCTCCCCTTGACATGTACAGCCTTGCCAATTACATGCATTAAAGTCCTTTAGGATACTGTGGAAGGGAAAGGGGGATAGAATATATAATTTAGGTGTATGGGGAGATGACACTGGAGAAGAGGGCATTTGTCACTGAGAGAAAACAGGAAGGAACTACAGGTGGGGGGGAGATGATGACACTGGAAGAGACAAGACAGAGTTGGAGGGACACTGGAAGAGAATGTCTATTTTGTAGATGGGATGGTATCTTTAGGCAAGGGGACGGAGTGAGGGGCTGAGGGTAGGCTGTCCCCCTGGGCTTACAGTGCAGCGATGCTCTCATTGTGAAAGGTCACAAAGGCCATGCCCAAGGGCTTCTGGTTTACTTTTTCCTGCTCCTGCTTATATTCTTCTTTGAGCTTTTGCTCCAGCTGGGTGTAGTACTGGATGGCCTCCACCTGGGGGGGCAGAATAAGGAGTTCATAAAGAGGTCCAGGGCTCTGAGAGAAAGACAGGCATTCTTGGTGCAGAGTCAGGGAACAGATGAGAGGGACTGTGGGGAAAAGGCCTCTTTTCACACAAAACCACCCTCTGAGACAGGCACTGCAAGAATCATTGCCCCTACTTTACAGATAAGGCAACTGAGGCTCAATGATATCAGGCGGTTTGCCCAATGTCATCCAATTAATGAGTGGAAGAATCAAGACTTGAACCCATGTCTTACAATGCCAGTATTCTTTCAGTTACACAGTGAAGTCTCTCTTGTCCCTCTCCTATGTCAAGTCTTGTGGATGTTGTGGGGAGGGGAAGGTTATTGGAGCACATAGAGGTGCTTATGTTTGTATTCTTCTGTTGGCATCCATGGGCACAAGCCTGTCTCGGGTGGGGGTGGGGGTGGGGGTGGTGTGTGTGTGTGTGTGTGTGTGTGTGTTGTGTGCGTGTGTGTGTGTGTGTGTGTGTGTGTCTGTCTGTCTGTCTGTCTGCAGGAGCACCCATTTTCCGAGCTCATTTCGTAGGTCTTTTGCCATTCCTGTGAAGCCAGGTTTTCACTAGGAAGCCCAGGCCTCTGTGCGCATGCCTGTGTAGGGCTACTGCATCTCTCCCCGGTTTCCCTTCCCTTCAGTGCTGCCCTGGGGAACTTGGCTGCCCAGGTCCCTTCCCCTCCCTCCTGCCCAACCCTGCCTACCTCTTCACAGCCTCGAACAGCACAGCAGCAGAGGTGTCCACAAGGCTTGGGGTTAATCATAGTAGGGACGTTCTCTCTGGCCCGCAGGTTGCTGAAGTATATCCTCCCTCGCTCCGCCTCCTTCCTGTGGAACCCACGGGACAAAACTACCCATAAATGGTGTGGAATGGTGGGGACGGCACCATGACTTTTCACTCTGCTATTACTCCCCATCCCTGAGGGTCCTTTGTCCAGTCTACATGTGGGGGAGCTCAGTTGGCTTTGAAGGTCACTGGAGCCCTTGTGAAGTTGTCCTCCCTATTTACCTGCCTCTGGACAGGATTATATAGACAGACAGAGAGAAAGGGGACATGTCTTCTTCTTTAGAGACCTCCAAGAAAGGAGATAATCACAGTCTTCTTATTGTATCCCTTGATTCTCTACATGTCAACTCCCAAAGTCTTTCCTGAAGTCTAGCCTGAATTCTGTATGCTACACCCACAGCTTGTTTTCTTCTAAGATGTTCTGCCCTTAGAAGGGACAGTTAAATGGTGGCACCCTTCTTCCTATGACCCTCCCTTACCTCTGATCTTCCAGGGACATCAGTTTGGCGACATTGTAACAAGGCCGGGCTTCAAGCACGGTGCAGTTCGGATACGCCTCCCTACAACATAGCCCCCATCACCATCTGTGAAGGACATAGCCCTCCTCAAAGGTACCCAACATTTCTCTCCCCTCTCCTCCTCGTCCATGCAGCCACACCAGTGCTCAACCTCCAGAGGTAGGAAGAGCAGAGGAGGCCCCAGAAGGTGCAGAAAGGACAGCAGGGTTGACTCACTCAAAGTGCTTCTTGATATTTTCTGATTCTGCATACTTGGAGATGCCATTGATGAAAAGGGTGCGCTTCACCTGCAGGGGAAAGGGAAAGTAGAGGAAGATGGTTCACTCTTCTGGATGCTATATTTCCAAGGGTGGCAGAACCCTCGGAATGGGAGGGACAGAGTCTAGGCGAGGCCTGAGGCCCAGAGAACAGCTTATGGTGGTGGGGGTAAGTGGTAATAGAGTAGGAGGAAAAGGAAGGGATCATAATGGAAAGCACAGACTTGAAGACTAAAGACCTGGATTGGAAATAGCATCACCCCATCTGTCTCTTATTTCACAAGGGTTTTCATAAGGAGATGGGGTTTGTTAGATGAGGTAGAGATGGGGAGAGAGAATAGGAAGGAATGAGAAAAAAGAACACAGAAATGGAAGAGGAAGCTGCAGATCTGGGAGGAAGCAGAAGATGAAGGGGGGCACATGGTGGAAGAAGATAGACAAGACAGAGAAAAGGAAGATAAAGAAGGAGATGGAGAATGAACAAATAGGTGGTGCGGATTTGGGGCTGAGGAATGGGAGCTGGGCATCAGGTGGGTTGACATGAGGTTGGTGTCTCTCTAATTTCTGCTTACCATGTCGTCTTCTTTGTAGCGCATCTTGGAGGTATGTCTTCTCATGGTATACACAGTGAGTAGTAGGTACAGAAAGGCGAAAGAGGTGTGCAGCCATAGCAGGTTGTTACTGCAAAAGAAATGGGGATTTGAGGGAGGCTAGCTCTAGCTGGAAGCACAAACCCTGTTCCCATAGCACCAATCTCTAACCCAATCTATGTATGAAATATTTCACTTTGGGATCTCTCCATTTCTGACTCTCTCAAAAACTTTATGAGCTGACTTTGTCTCTCCTCTAACCAAATCCTAGACTAAATTCACTGTCTAAAAGGTCGATCACTGGTGTAGGCTCCCATCATCCTGTCCTTGGACTGTGACAATACAGTCTTCCAGTTGGTCTCCCTGTCTCAAATCTCTTGCCAATCTTCTCCACCCTTCACTCTATTACCAACTGAGCTTCCTCAGGTGTAGGTCTGACCTTGCCACCCCTCCTATTTAACAAACTCCAGGGGTTTCCTCTGGAGTACCTGCAGGATCACATATAAAACTGCTTGGTTTTTAAAGCCTTTCCTACTTTTCCAGTCTTCTTAACACCTTATTCCCCTCTATTCCTTCAATGAGCCAGTGTATTGGCCTCCTGCCTATTTCTTTCACACCGCACTCTATCTCCTGGCCCTGGTCATCCCCCAGACCTGGAATTTTTTCCTTCCTGGTCTCTGCCTTCTGGCTTCCCTGAAGTTTCAGCTCAAATCCCACGTTCTTCAGGAAGTCTTTCTTCTAAGATCATCTCTAGTTTAACCTGTCTATATTTTGTTCATATACTGTCTCCCCCATTAGACTGTGGGCTCCTTGAGAGCAGGGGCTGTTTGTTCACTTTCCTTATATCTCCAGTTCTCAGGAGCTCCTAGTACACACTAGGCATTTAACCAGTGCTTATTCACATGACATCCCCTAAGAGGCAGCCTAGTGTAGTAAAGAGTCCTTGAGTGAGAAGTGAAGAGACTGGGGGGGGCCAGAGGTCTGACTCCATCACTTACCAGCTGTTTGACTGGACAAAAGCCCTTCACCCACCTGTATCACTGCTACGTTTGTAAAATGGGGAAAATATTTGCACTATGTGCCCTACAGGCTTGTTATGGTATTTCTGGAGAGTTGGATCACTCCAGAGCCCAAAGCCTCCCTGCTGGCGACATGTTCCAGGATAAGTGATCTCTTCCAATTTGGTTGAAGGCCATCTCCTCTAACACACACTCTGTAGTCTCTCCTCTTGCTCCATTCCCCACTCTTGTTCTTCTCTTTAGTGAGCAACCTTAACTTGTTCCTGCTGTCTGATTATGTCCTTCTCTCACCAATGAGTCCTCACCAACTTGTCTTATGTCTTTCCTCATTCCCAGGTTACCGTCCACCCACCCACCTCCATCCCCCTCTTCTCCCAGCTCCATACCAATGTACATCTTTCCTTTTGGTTGGTTTCTCCTATCCTCACCTTGAGTCTAGGTTGGCAATGGTGGTTCTCCCAAAGCTGTAGGGATTGTTTTCTTGGGTAAAAGGAGAGAGAGAAGAGAGATAAGAAGCTGTGAGCATCAGGAATTGGCCCATCTCCCTGCTGCCCAGTGCTTGGCATATAGTAAGAGTTTAATAAATATTTTTCTTTCTTTCATTCATTCATTCATTCATTCATTCATTCATGTCACTTCCTTCTCCTTCCTTCCCCCCACTGTCCAGCAGGTTCCTTGAGAAATTGATAGGAAGCACACCTTCCCCCCACTGACCAAGCAGGTTCCCTGAGAAGTTGACAGGAAGCACAATGCCCACGGAGAGAACACCTGCGACCGCAAGCAGCCCAATGATGTGCCGCTGGAATGTCAGGTAGTGCACTGCGTCAGCCCCACACTTGTCCAAGATCTCCTCATCCCTGGGGTGCGGGATTGGAAAGGGAAGGGAAGTAGGAGATGGAGAAGGACAGAGAATCAAAATTAATGGACGGGGGAAGGGTGATGGCCAGTCCCTTCTCCTAACCCCTGATTTTCATACCTATATTTTTCCAGCTTTCAGACTAGGAAATATCACTCTTTGGCCTCCCTTCTCTCTGCAAAGGGTGGACGGAAGGCTTAGAGGATGTCAGGGTGTGTGTGTGTCTGTGTGTGTGATGAAAGAGAATACAAAAGGAGGAGGGAAAAAGAAGTGGGAATGGAAAAGTAGGATGAATTTTAAAAAAAGGAGAATGATGAAGGAAGGAAGAGGTATATGTTGATGTCACCTCAAATACCCTGGTCCTTCTAGGTCATCCACCTTCTCAACTCCCATGATCTATTATTTTCTTCACTTAACCTCAACCAACCACAAGGATCAGACTTTAGATCTTACCATTACTCATATTACACCACCTCTATAAAATAATATCCTATCCTTCCATCTCACTCTTGTTAAAACTACCCTTTGTCTTCATTGAGACCTCTAGTCTCTTCTACACAAACCCTGTTCAATGAGCTTGGCCCTGGCCTCACTTTTCTCTCTTCAGCCATGATCCATGATTCAGCCGACTACTTCACCTACACATGATTCTACTTGACTTCCAAAGTAACTGGAGTTACTTTTACCATGGAAGCCTCCTCTGACCCTCTGTTCTACCTACAGGGTTCACCTGGGTCCTTACTACTACATGACAATTCTTCTTTCTACTTATTCATTGCTTGCAGTGGCTGTTCCAAGTAACTGCTTTGCTCTGCAAGTTTCAGGTCGCTCCTTCTTTCCTCTCTGTGGAGGGCCTTGCCTCCTACTAAACTGAGAAAATCAAGGTCATCTCTAAGCCACTTCCTTTTCTCTGTACACCACTCCTTGTTCTCTATTCTTTAGTTTAGCCTCCTCTGTGCGGTGGTCAAGCCCTCTAATTGTACTCCTGATTACTTTTCCTCTGCAGATCTGTCCTAAAAAAAAAAAAAAATCATTTCCTCTAGTCTCGCATCCCAAGGTCACAGCCAAAGGCTGGGGAAGAATCCTCTACCCTGCATATGCTTTCCTTTTCTGGTTTCCATGACACTGCTCCCTTCTGGCTCTACTTTTATCTGACTCCTCCTTTTCAATATTTGCTAAATGAATGAATCCTTTGTTGGATCATCATCCATGTCCTACCCTCTAGGTGAGAGTGTCATGAAAGGCTTTGTCCTCAGCCCTTTTCTTTTTCTATACATTTTTACCCTAGGGAATCTCATCAGCTTTCATGAATTTAATTATCACCTATATCCTGGTGCCAACCCCCCCCCCCATTTGTATGCAGATGACTCCCAAATCTCAACCCCAATTTCTCTTGGAATCCAATCCCAAACTGCCAACTGCTTAGCGGGCATTTCCACCTGGAAGTACTACTGGCACCTCACACCTCATCATCCACAACCCCCTCCATAACCTCACTCCAAACGCCCCTATTTCTGTTGAAGGTAACACCATCCTTTTAATCATCCGGGTTTATAGTCAATCAGTTGCAAAAAGTCTTATTGATCTACTTTTACAACATCTCTTTCATCTGTTCCTTTTTTCTCACTCACAGAAACTCTAATATCTTTTATACCCTTCTCACCCTTCCTCTGCACTACAGCGAAAGAGATCTTGGTGAGCTCCTTGTTTCTGGTCTCTCCCACCTCCAATCCATCTTCCACACAGCTGCCTAAAGAACTTTCCTAAGGCACAGGTTTGAGTATTTCACTCCCCTGCTTTAGATATCCTAGAACTCTCCAGGCATAGATAGGATGGACACTTCATAAATGCTTGCCGACTGCCTTTAGAATAAAATGCCAACTTATACTGGCATTCAGAGTCTTTACTTTACACTACTTCCTTCTTCACTCAGTCTATATTACAGACTAGGTGGTCCATTCCCTGTCCTTTGAACTTGATACTATCAACAAGTCTTCCCAAAGGCTATCTCCCATGGCTGACAAGCATTCCTTTCTCCCTTCAAGGTTTCTTACATGAGGCCTTTTCTGATCTCCCCAGTTCATATTCTTTCCTCAAATTACCCTGTATTTCCTTATTTGTGCACTCTACATCTTATATTCCTCCCAGTAGAATGGGAGCTCTTTGATAGCAGGGGCCAATGCCTTGCAGAAATGCTTAAGAAATTGACCTTAGAAAATAGGATGGAAAGACAGGAATGGGGAGGTTAAAGCAAGGGCAGAAGGGTGGAGGAGAAAAAAATAATGATGATAATGATAAAGACAGCTGGTACCTCCATAGTACATCAGGATTTGCAAAGGAGAGGAGCAAGGAAGTCTGGAGAGGAAACAGTGGGCAGAGAACACGGGACAGCAGAGGAAGAAGAGCAGGACAAAAGAGGTGGGACGATGAACAGGGAGTTCCATGGGTTCCATCTTCCCATCTCCTTTTTGCTTGTTCTCCCATGACTTGTTCAGGCCTGCACCCATCTCACCTGGACTCCTATTAACAGCTTCCTAGCTGGTCTCTTGGCCTCCCATTTCTCCCTTTTCCAATTCACCCGTCACACAGATATCAAAGGAATCTTCCTAAGATCTGATGAGGTCACTCTCCTGATCCTAAAACCCTCCACTGAGGCTCCTTATTGTTTCTTGGATATAATATAAATGTCTTGGCCCAACACTTAAACCACTCTTTAGCCTGGCTCCAATTGACTTTTTCAGCTTCATTTCACAAGACTATATTTTGGGTTACCAGCTGTTTCTCAAGTTTCATCTCTCCCTCCAGGGCATCCTCAGAGGCTGGAGTATGCTCCCCTTTGTCCTCACCTTTCATAATTTTTCTCTTCCTTCAAAGTGAGTTCAGGTACTTACTCTCATTTTCCTAGAATATATCAACTGGCTTTGTTTTCTATTTTGGTCCTATCACACCTACCTTGTGCATGCTTTTGGCAGGGAGTGTCACCTTTGTATGACCACTGTGAGTAGCTTGAACACAGTAGGTGAAAAAAAGGGGGGAGAATGGGAGCGAAATGGGAAGAAAGAGGCACTCAAAGGGAGGAGGGATGAAGAGGGAAGGAGAAAGTAGTAATGGAGAGTGAAGGAGAAAATAATTTAAAAAGGAATGGGAGAAGGAAAAGAAGATATGGGTGGTGGATCAACAGTACTTTGGAAAGACTAAGTGTCAGAAACGGGTTCTGTCCTTTGGCCTGGGGGATTGGTTGCAGAGCCAGCTAACCTCAAGAAGATGTTATTTAATACTGCCTGTCTGGCTGTTCTTTCTCTGCATCCTTGACTCTGCCTGTCAGTTGAGTCCGTCTGATTTCTGGATTCCTGCTCCTGCCAGCTGAGGAACTTCTCCCAGCTGATTGCTTCCTTCTTCCAGGTGACTGTATCCTCCTGCCAGCCAAAGGCCTGCTTCTGCCAGGAGAAGTCTCCATCCTGCCCCTTCCTCTTGAGTAGTTGCTCCTCCCTATTGGCTAGCAACTCCTGCCAGATGGGTATTGACTCCTCAAAGCTATATACTGGCTTCTGCAGTGTTTTCTGCCTGAACACTCGTCCCTGCCAGCCAGGTAGTAGGTCCTCCCTGCTGTGCATTGGCCCATGCCAGTTGGGCAGTAGATCCTCCCTGATGGGAGGCAGGTACTGCCTTCTGAGCAGCTTCTCTGTGCTTCTGAGTAGCTGCTTCGGCCTGCTGAGTAGCTGCTCCTGCTTTCTGAGCAGCTCCTCTGTGCTTCTGGGTAGCAGTTTCTGACTGCTGGACACTCCCTCCTGACTGCTGGACATTCCCTCCTGCCTCCTGGGCACTCCCTCCTGCCTGATGGGCACTCGCTCTTGCCTGCTGGGCACTTGCTCCTCCCTGCTGGATACTCGCTCCTTCCTGCTGGGCATTCGCTCCTGCCTGCTGGGCACTCGCTCCTGCCTGCTGGGCACTCGCTCCTGCCTGCTGGGCACTCGCTCCTGCCTGCTGGGCACTCGTTCCTGCCTGCTGGGCACTTTCTCTTGACTGCTGGGCACTTGCTCCTGCCTGTTGGGCACTCGTTCCTGCCTGCTGGGCTCTTGCTTTTGATTGCTGGGCACTTGCACCTGCCTGATGATAAATACGGAACTGTTCTACTTAACCGTCCTACCATTTTGGCCAGACAGACCTGAAGGCTGGAAAGGAGGTCTAGATGACAGGATGAATGACTAATGATACTGGATGGGAGGAGGGAGATAGGGATAAAAGTAACTCCTCTCCTAGGTGATGTCCAGTGAGTTCTAAGGGTCAGGCTAGAGTCCTCAAAGGCTCTAGCTCTGAAATTTTGGACATTGGCTAAGGACTGTGAGATGAGGGTTTGGGGAGTCTGAGGCCCCATTATACTTACTTTATCCTGAAGATTGCGGTCAGCCAGGAGCAGAAACCCTGTTTGGGGGAAGGGAAGGGGCAGAACAAAAGAGATATGTCACCTTTAGCTAGTTTCTTACCAACCTTGACAGCAACACTGGCTCTTTCCCTAGCTTTCACCTTCTGCTCCAACCCTCCTGCACCTTATTCAAACTACTCTTATCAAGGGACTTCAGTTGATTTTCCATCATCTTGAGATTCGTTTCTACTCTGGGCACTATCTAGTCCTTCTGACTTCACATTTCCTAGCTTTGCTTCTCTAGCAAAAAGGGATATGGAGAAAGTCTTAAGGTTCTCTCTGGTATCTGTTTTCTGGAAAGGCCTGACGGAGGACTAAGAAGATTTAGTTTCAATACCTATGCTCCATCTATGCCCTTCCTCTAATTTCCCAGAATAATACCTTTCCAAAGCTAACAGACTCCTCACTTCCAACCTCTGCCCTTGGGTTTATCTTCTACTAGGACCCTGCTTCACTGTTCTCTGTAGCATCTATTTCATCCTCTTCACTAATTCCATTCCTGATGCCTACAAACAGTTGCTTCCTGGTATAAAAAAACCCAAACAACCCAAATCTTCCCTTGGTTCTGCTACACCTATGAGCTTTTATTTTTCACTGCTAAGCCATAAAGAGTGGTCTACACTTGAAATTCCCATTTTTTCCTCTATAATCTGACTTCTGTCCCCACTACTGTATTGAAACTTATCTCTAAGGCCACTACTGGACTCTTAATTGCCAAACCCAATAGCCTTTTCTCATTTCACATTCTCCTTGATCTTTCTGCAGCATGTGACACTAATGAATATCTATCCCTTCCATCTATATATTCTCTCCATCAGTTCTTCAACTTTCCTAATAGATCCTTCTGTCTAATCTCTTACTCTCATAATGCATGCATTCCTCAAAGGCCTTTGTCCTCTTTTCTCTCTCTAACCTTTCTTCTCTTAGCCATTTTATAAAATCCCAGTTTTACCTCTATGTAGACCCTCAAATATATCTGGATACTCAAGAACCTTAAATCCATGTCCAAAAATGAGCTTACCATATTTTCCCCCAAATCTGTTCCTTCTTTTACAGAACCCCATTACTTTCTCCATTACTCAGGCTCAAAAGACTAAGGTTATTTTTTACTCCTTCCTCTTCAATATCCAATCACTACATCTAGTCAATTTTACCTTAGCAATAGCATTTTTATTTGCCCCTTTCTTGCCACTTTCACAATCATGGTGAAGACTCACATGATCACTTGACTGGTTCATTCTATGAAGATTCCTAATGAAATCTTCCACTGTCAGTTTCTCCCCACCTGTAATCAATCCATTCTACACATTAAATTTTCTAAACAGCTCTGGTTACATCATTCCTACCTGGGCTTAAAAAACTTTGGGTTCCTACTATGTACTGAATATAATCTAAACTCTTCATGGAAGCATTGCCCTGAACACTTGGCACCAACTCATCAATTCCCCATTCACTCAATGTATGCTCCACTCCAATTAGTTTCTTTGATGTTCCCTAAGTCTGTTTCACCTGTTCATATCACTCCCTATGCCCGAATGTCCCCAGGCATTCTTACTTATCCTTTAAGACCCAATTAAAATGCCATGTCCTCCAAAAAGCCTTCCTTCCCTCCACCTGCAGTCGTACCTCCAATGGCATGACTGTTTGTACCTCTCAAACTGTTGTACTCCACTGTTTATCAGCTATCTGTCTGAGTCAGATCTCTACTGGATAGCCCTACCTTCTGAGCAGATGCAACATCTTATTTAAATTTGTAGTTGACTTGACACCTAGCACAGAGCTTTTCTTGCATGTTTAGTGATTGAATACGGTCAAAGTTAAGATTTTGATAGATTGATGTCTGTTATGGGTCTGGAAGAAAAAAGAAAGGCGATCTGAGTGGGTTTAGATCCCATAATGAATGGTGAGAGTGAGTTATTTAGAGGAAAGGGGCTCAGTCCATTGGCAGTCTGGGTTAAATTTCTAATTCTCTTCCTAAGAGAGAGTAGGTGTTTTAGGATCCCTGTGGTTGACATCAACAAAAATCTGTGACACTGTTGCAAAGAACACACCTGATCTATTATGCCAAGAAGTGGTTTTCAGCTACTTTTGAGAGGTTACAGAATCTACTCTTCATCTCCCCTTATCTTAGCATAACATAGGCTAGGAATAGTAAGATGAAGGTTCTAAGGAAAGAATCTTTTCCTAAGGTCAGACTCAAGGGCAGAAAGAAAAAGGGTTCCCCGCATTAGACAGATGTTGAGCTCCACTCTCCAATACTGCTGGCCAGGACAATAGGCAACAATATGCAATTACCTCAGTTTAGTCTTGGCTCGGTTCTGACCCATCTGGTTATTTGTGATTTATTCCTTTTTCACACACATGGAGTTCCACAGTTTCTAGATATACTTGACTTGTGAACCACATTGTTGTTTCTCCCCTTCTTGCTGGTATCAGGATCACTTGGACCTCTGGAGTCCTTGCCTACACATTCCCCCTGTCTCTTCCCCTGCACCTCCACAACCAAAACAGCACCAATCTCCAAGACTGGTGGGAGGCTGGTGGCATGGAGAAAATAGCACTGGATTGGGGGAGTCAGAGGTCCTGAGTTCAAATTCCAAGTTAGTTACTTACTAACCCTGAAACATGGGCAAAGTTGCAGTCCCTAAACTCAGTCTCCTCCTTTGTGAAACTGAGATGATTGGGGTGGGAAGGAAGGGCTGGATGGATCAAGGAGATCTCCTAGATCCCTTCTGACTCTGGAGCCTGTAAGTTGGGGGCTGAGGTATACTATAAATAGACGGATTAAAGAAACTTGTATTCTGTGAAGTGGGAAAATCCAAAGACAAGAGTTAGCCTGATGTTTCCTTTGAGAAGAGAATAAACTTCCCTAAGTTGGGTGGAACATAGACTGGGAAGGAAAGAAGTACAACATAAAACCAATAAGACGAGTTGGTGACAGGTCAAAGAGGGGCTTTTAATGCAAACCTGAGCTTAGACTTTATTCAATAGATGAGGTACACTCACTTCAGATACATTTCAAGTTAGGCAGCACCTATTCTGTACGAAGATACTGTATCAGACACTAGGTGGGAATATAAAGTATAATCGAAAACGGTCCACTGCTCAAAGAGTTTATAGTATAACAGGGGAGCTAAGACATACACAAAGAAGCTGGAATGCTATTAAAATATAAACCTACAGGGGAGGTCCAAAGTACAAGTATTTCTGGCCAAGAACCAGCCCCAGGAATAAAAAGATAGAAGGGTTGGGTACAACAGACTCTCAGAAGACAAGCTGCAGAAGAAAAGTGAATGAAGGAACTAAGAAAACTGAACCAATCAACGAACTTCACAATTTTTATTGAGACTCTGAAAAACTACCTTCAGTTTCTAAAGTGTTGTATGCTCACTTCTGGGACTGGAGAAAAGGAGAAAAGCTGAGAGACTGTTTTTGCTTCATGGAATAGTTCAGAAAAAAAAAATAGGAATGGGGAAGGAGGAAAGGAAGGTATGGTATGAGATGATAAAATCTCAGTAGATAACAGATTCCTGGGGCTCAGCTAAACATCAAGAGTTCACCTCTGAGGCTTGCCTCTTTTCATCTACTCCTACAAGGTCAATTATCACCAATATGCAGATGACTTCCACATCTACATAGAACTGTCTGATTCTTTGAAGGTTTATTTATCTATAGGGGGATGGCTCTTGTTCTTTCTTATACATTTGAACAAGCTCCTTATACATTTTTGAATACCAGTTATCTGAGAAACCTGTTGCAGATTTTTTTCCTTCTTCAGTTAATTTTCCCTTCAAATTTTAAATGCACTGATTACACTAATTTTATGGAATTGAAATTGTCCATTTTATCTTCTATAATCCTCTGTTTCTTGTTTGAGCATGAACTCTTTCCCTATTCATAGCTGTAACTTATTTTCTTCCTTGCTCCTCTAATTTGCTTATTATGTGAAATTTTATACTTAAGTTATGTATTCATTTTGACCTTATCTTGGTGTGCTGTGTGAGGCATTAGTCTAAACCGCATTTCTGTCAGACTACTTTCCAGCTTTCCTGGCAGTTTTTCTCATATAGCAAGTTTTTACCCTAGGAGTCTATCCAACACTATGTGCTCCTGTGGTTGTTTCTCTGTGTCATATATTTAATCTGTTCTACTGATTGACTTTTATGTTATTTAACCAGTAACAAATAATTTTAATGATTATTGTTTTGTCAATCCCTAGACTCAGTCCGCTGCTTTATATTCCTCCCTCTCTGTCAAAGTCTAATTCTAAAGTCACTTCCTCCATGAAGCCTTTCTTGGACCTGTGATAACCTCCACTGTGCCTTATTCTGTAGCTCTAAGGCATGTACCATGTCATATGTGTACTATAGTTATTTGTATTTGTGTGTTAGCTCCCTATTAGACAGTATGCTCCATGAAGGAAGAAAGTTAGGTGGCACAATGGATAGACAGCCGGACTTGGAGCCAGGAAGACGAGTTTAATTCCTACCTTACACATTTTACTAGTAGAGTAACCTTGGGTAATTCACTTAATCTCTCTCACCCTTAGTTTCCTCATCTATAAAACAGGTATAATAATAGCACCTGCCTTCCAGGGTGGTTGTGAAGACCAAGTAAGATAATATGCAAACCACTTTGTTGTTCAACTGTAATAAACTCTTCTTGACCCTGTGGCCTATATGGTCCCTGAAGTTTTCTTGGCAAAGATACAAGAGTAGTTTCCCATTTCCTTTTCCAGTGGATTATGGCAAACAGAAGTTAAGTGCCTTGCCCAGGGTCACACAGTAAGTGTCTGAGACCAGATTTGAACAGAGGTCTTCCTTTCTCCAGGCCTGGTGCTTTATCCACTGAGCAATCTAGCTGCCTTCAAACCTAATTGTTATGCGGGAAGGAAGCATCTTATTTAAATTTATCTCCCCCAATGCTAAACATTATGATATGTACAGAGCAAGAGGTATTTAAATAAATGTTTGTTGAATCAATGAATACATGTCCAAAATGGAATCATCTTTTCCTAAAAATTTGTCCCTTGCAGAATTATATTATGCTCATTATTACATTATGCCATTATGTAACCTAACTCTAAAGGTACAGATAACAAATCAATATTAATACTACACACACACACAACACACATACATACACACCTTATTATGTTATTACATAGCATCTAAATACTTAAAGGAAAAGATAATCAAATTGAAGGGAGAAATATGTAGTAAAATTATAATGGTGTTGATAAGAGGTATCTTAATGTAGCCCCTTTGACTTAATTGATTTGGCTAGACCCAATCTAACCAAAAGATAAACAAGAAAGAAGTTAAAAGAATGACTAGAACTTAAGAAAAATTAGAGATGATAGATCTCCGGCAATTACTGAAAGGGAACAGAAAGTTATCTGCATACTGATAAACACTATATGACGTCTTCATAAAAACTGACTACGTATGGGACATAAAGACCTCACTTAAAAATGAAGAAAAATGGAAATATTCAATACATTATTTAATAATCATAAAACAATAAAATTATAGTGAACAAAGAGCCCTTAAAAGATTTAAAAGCAAGGAGAGATTAAATAACACAATTCTAAGAAACTGGGGGTTCAAAAAACAAATTATAAAAACAACTGAAAACTTCCCTGAAAAATTAAAATGAGACGATAAGCCAAAACCTGTGAGAAACGACCAAAGTCATTCTGAGGGGAAAATGTATATCTTTAAACATTTTTATTAATATAAAAGACAAAGAATAAATTAAAAATTGGGCATGCAATTTAAAATTGAAAAAAAACAAAAATTCACCAAGTGAAAAACCAGAAACTCTGGAAATTAAAGGAGATGAATAAAGTTGAAAGCAAAAAAGCTACTGAACTGATAAATAAATCTAGGAGCTGGCTTTAAAAAAAATTAATAAGATCAAGAGCTAACCTGATTTTTTTAAAGAGAGAAAAACTAAATAGTTTTAATCAAAAATGAAAAAACCTTAGAACAACTGTGCAGGAAATAAAGGAAATTATTAGAAACTATTTTGTCCAATTATATGCTAACCAACCTGATAAATCAGAGGAAATATTCATAAAAAGATAAAATGTCCAGATTAACAACAACAACAACAAAAAAGAAATTGACTATTTAAAAAACTCATCAGGAAAAGAAACTGAAGAAGACAACTGAATTCTTAAAGGAAAAAAAAAACTTCAGGACCAAATGGATTCACAAGTAAATTCTTTAAAACATTCAAAAAATTTAATTCTATTACTAAATAAGCTGTTTGCAATAATATGAAAGAATGTACCTTTTCAATCTCTTCCTATGATAGAAATGTTTTGATACCAGCAACAAAATAGAAAACTACAGACCACTATCCCTAATGAAAGCTGACTGTAAAAAATTTTTATTAATAAAAATTAGCAAGTGGGCTATAACAACACATTAGAAAGATTATAAACTATCACAAGCATGGGTTTATAACAGGAATTAGCTAGCTTAACATAATAAAAACTATAACTATAATAAACCATGTTAATAAAATAAATAATAAAAACCTTTAATCCATACTGAAAAGGCTTTTGACAAAATCGAACACTCATTTCTGTGAAAAACTGTAGAAATCAGGAATAAATGGACCTTTCCTTAATACAGTAAACAGTATTTCTCCAAATCCTAAACCCAAATTAAAATGTAATGAAGGAAAGTCAGAGACCTTTCCAATGAGATCAGAGTTTGTAAAGCAAAGAAGCTTATTATTGCCACTACTATTTAAAATAGTGGTAGAACTGCTAGCAAGAATAGTCAGACAAGAAAGAAACAGAGGATAAGCACAGGCAAAAATTACCTCTTTTTGCAGATATGATGGTAAACCCCTAGCCAACTAAAAATTAAATGAAACAACTTTAGCAGAGTTGTTGGAGTTAAGAAAAATCCACATAAATTATCATTGGCATTCCTATATATAATCAACAAAATTCAGCAAGAAAAGACAGAAAGAGAAATTCACTCAAAATCACTGTAGAGGCTATTAATACTTGAGGGGGTATAAATTCAGATTCATATAGAGACTACATGAATCAAACTATAAAACACTCTTGCAGAAATAAACACAGACCTAAATAATTACAGAGACATCAACTACATGGGTAGGTCAAGTCAATATAATAAAATGACAATATTACCTATATTAATTTACTTATTCAGTGCTGTTTCAAACTCTCAAAAGAGTTATAAATTTTACAGAGCTAGAAAAGATAATGATGAAATTCACATAGAAGAACTTAAGGTCAAAAATCTCAGGGGTAATACTGAAAAAAACGGGAAGGAAGGGGATCTCTCAGTATTGGATCTCAAACTATACTACAAAGCAATAATAACAGATCTGATTTGGTACTGGTTAAAAAAAAGAGGTGGATCGGTGGAACAGATTAAACATAAAGAAGCAAACAAAGCAGCACGGCGCTCAATAAACCCAAAGACTTTAGTCTCACTATTTGACAGAAAAAAGTTGGGAGAAATCCTAAATAATATTCTGAGGGAAATTAGGTTTTGGCTAACACCTCACACCAAGGTTAAGTTCCAAATTGATACATGACCTTAATATAAAAGGTCACATTATAAACAAATCAGAGAAGCAAGGAAGAATTACCTCATGGATCTAGGATAGAAGATTTCACAACTAAACAAGTGATAGAGAGGATCGTGCAAGATAAAATAGATAACTTTGATTACATTCAGTTAAAAAGTTTTTGCTCAAACAAATCTAATGTAGTAAAATTTAAAAGGGAAACATAACTAGAAAAAAATTGCAACAAGTTTCTCTGACTCTGACAAGTTTCTCTTATCATTTCTAAGATATATATATAGAATTCAAATTTATAAGACCAAGAGCCATTCTCCTATAGACAAATAGTCAAAGGATATGAGTTTTCAAAGACATCCAAAATGTTGACAATTACTTTTTAAAAAAAATACTCTAAATCACTAATAATTAGAGAAATGCAAATTTCAGCAAATTTGAGGTTGTATCCCACACTTATCAGACTGGCAAGGGTGACAAAAGAGGAAAATGACAAATGTTGGCAGGGTTGTGGCAAAACAGGTACAGTTGCTGGGAGAGCTGGGACTTGGCCCAGTCATTTTAGAAAGCAATTTGGAACAATGCCTAGAAAGCTACCAATCTCTGAGCACCCTCTGACTCTGCAACACCATTACTAGGTCTGTATCTCTAAGAAAGAGGAAATGTATCTATGTGTATAAAATATTTACGGCAGTTCTTTTTGTGGGCAAAAACTGGAAAATTATGAGTGTGTTGTCATTGGGGAATGGCTAAACACACTGAAGAACATGAACGTTGTAGGATATTATTGTGCCATAAGAAATGATGTCATAGACAATTTCAGAGAAAACTGGGAAGAAATTTATGAACTGATGAAGAGGGAAGTGAGCAGAACTAGGATCACAATTTATGGTGATTTTAACATGATTGAGAAAAACAACTTTGAAAGACTAGAACCCTAATCAATGTAACGAAGTATGAATGAAAAAGAATGAAGCTGAAACGTGCTGTTCATGCCCTGAAAGAGAGGTGATGAACTCTAAGATTCGGAGACACAGATTCTTGGACATGGTTAATGCGGGGATTTGTTTTGTTGGACCACATAGATATATATTGAGGGATCTGCTTTTTCAGGTTTAAAATAAAGTTTAAAAACATCCTGTCCTTCTCTCCAATGACTTTATTTCTCCCAGGAACCCAGAATGAATTGGAATCTTTGACTCCTCCTTCTTCCCCCACTCCCCCCTTCCCCCATATTCAACCAATTGTCAAGTTTTATTCTCTATAATCCATTGTTTTCCTTCTCTCCAATCATACTGCCACCTTCCTAGCTCAGTTACTCATTGCCTCTGACAGACTGTTGTAACCGTGGTCCCCTATTCTCTAGTCTCTCTTTACTCTCAAATATGTCTACCATCACAATGCTCCCCAAATCATCTTTGTAACTATCAGCTTAGATGATGTTCCCTTGCTCAAAAAATGATCAGTGACTTCCTACCTTCTCCTGCATGAAAGACAAACTCCTTAATCTGGCATGTAAGACCTCTCACCAGTTGATTCCAGTTTACCTTTCCAGTATTACCTGAGCTTGACTGCCAAATGAATGGAAAGTCACCAAACTGACTATATGAAGATGGCTCTGGTCTAGACGATGTTTCACAACCATGCAACTTTAGAGATATCTTGGCATCTAATCTGCCACTGACCACCCTGCTTTCCCACCTGGAACAGTACTCCTTTCTGGACCAGACCTCTATCCCTGGCTGGCCCTAGGCCATGCTTCAGGTCTACTCCAAACATCTTGCTATCTGCCAGCCACCACATGGATATATGTCTTTCTCCCTCTGATGGGAAACAGTAATCAATAATTCCATTACTTTGGGAAAAGACATACCAATCAAGTGCCCTGTGACTCTCCTCTTCATCCCCGTGATTCCTCCATTCAAAGACTTCCTTCCCTAGCTATCATTCCTCTGTATAGAAAGGCTTCCCTTTTTGGAAGGGAAGCTCCTTTAAGAGTTACTGCATCACAACTGCATTTTATCCCTACCACCGAGCCAAGTGCCTGGTATACAGGAAGAGGCTAATATATGCTTTTTCATTCATCTGACACTATTTTCTCATATTAGGCTCCAAAATGGACTGCTAAAAGCTCTAATTTTGTCTCATCTTCTCATCTTTGTTCCTGCAAACCTGGGATGGATTTCCTCTATCTCCAAGCCTGTTGAGATCCTTTCTTTCCTTCAAGGTCCTCCTCAGGTGATATCTCCTAGCTTCCCTTGATCTCCTTAGGTGGAGGTGATCTCTCTCTCTCCTAGAATTTCTCAGAGCACTTTGTATAGTCTTAAGTCCTTGGTACTTAACACTTAGTTTGTATTATTATTTATTAGTGTGCATGTTACCCCTGTCCACCAATACATAAAGTCCTTGAGAGAAGGAATTATGTCTCATTTCATTTTCTTCTAGCCCCAAAGCCTAGCATAGCACCCACACATGTGGGAAGGGCTTAATAAATGTCTACTGAATTGCTCTGTCAGACCTCTGTAAGGTAACCCTGAGTTTCCTTGTCAGGGGGGATGAGGCTTTTGGACACTGGGTGGGTCACTGACATACTAGATGCTCTTATTGGCTACCCCCTCCTGGTCAAGGATGGGGACTAATGAGGAATGTTACTGGGAGGGAGAAAGCCACAGATTAGGGATAAGGATGCCACCTGGCTGTTGGGGCATGTTCCTTGGTGATTTCTTGTCCTGTTTGTTTTTTCTCTGTTGGGGAAGAAGCAGCAGATGCCTGAGCTCTTAGGGGAGGAGAGTGCCTAGTCAGCTTAGGGAAGCCTGCCCAAGAAAGGACTAAGTTGGAGCTCCTAAAGACTCCCTGGAACCACCCACCTTTGGGGAAAAAAAAAGGTGGAGGGTAAAAGCCACTTGTAGGGAACTTTTTTGTTTTATTATTTGTAGGGAAGTTGGACTGAAATGGGTCATTAGATAAGGATTGCAAGTATTTTTTAACACAGAAATATCTTTTGCAAGTTGAAGCAGTGATGCAATGGGAAAAGCACTGAATGAAGAGTCAAACTACTGGGGTTCCAGTTTAGATTTGATGATTAACAAGAAAGTGGCTTCTTCATTTGTCTCAGCTGTTTCCTCATCAGACAAATGGAGGGGCTAGGTTAGATGGTTTTGAAGGGGGTGACGGGGCTGGACCGTTGCCTTTCTGTGCCTTACTGAAGACGAGATTGTTGGTCACCACTGTTCACAGTGGGGGAGGGAGAAACGAGGAAGTCACTTACGTTGTCTCTCTGTTCAAAGTCCACGGAGCTGGAGACAGAAGTGAGGCGCTCGTAGCGGTCATGGCTGTCTGTCTGCATGGCCGAGGACATACTGAAAGGTGGGGGTTGGGGATGGGAGGAAGAAAAGGGTTAGAGAAGAGATGCTTGATGCTGTCCCCTACCTCAGACAGGAGGGAGGATGCTACTACACCATAGCTCTGTGGGCAACAGAGAAAGGCAAAGCGGGGATATGGGGTGAAAGATGGGGATGGGGTGATTCCTCTTTCCTTTTTCCCACTTCTGTCTCCTCTTTCTCAAGGAGGCGTGGGGATGCCTAGTACAAGATTGTGAACACAGTAGGTACTCAATCAATGCTGCATGAATGAAGAGAATGAGGGTGGTTAGAAGGAAAGAGGGTAGGGGGAAGTCCAGGAGGTTGTTAGAAAAGGGCAGGGGCTAGCCTTGAGGAAGATGATAGATGTGAGATGAGGCCAGGGCAGGGACTAAAGTGTAAGTTTATTTGGAATCAAATGAGCAAGCTGAGTTGTAATAATTTTGTTGTTGTTTAGTTGTTCCAGTTGAGTCCGACTCTGGGGTCATTTGGGGTTTTCTTGGCAAAGGTACTGGATTGGTTTGTTATTTCTTTCTTCAGCTCATTTTATAGATGAGGAAACTGAGGCAAACAGAGTTAAGTGACCTGCCCAGGGTCATGCAGCTACTAAGTATCTGAGGCTGGATTTGAACTCAGGAAGATGAGCCTTCTTGACTCCAGGCCCAGCACTCTGCCCACTGCCCCACCGAGCCCCTGAAATGTAATAACTTTCTATTTAGTGCTTGCAAACTACTTTCTTTGCAACCAGCCTATGAGGTAGGAAGTTTCAAGTATTGTTAACCCCCTTTCACAGATGAGAACGCTAAGGCCCAGAGAAGTTTAGTGACTCACCTATCGTCATAAGATTAGTAAATGTAAGAGCTGGAACAGTGCAAAGAGTATTGTGCTGGGAGTTCTAATTCTAACTCTCTGTGACTTGAGTTGTTTTATTCCCCAGGGTCTCAGTTTCCTTATTCATAAAAGGAAGGGGGAGAGCTCAATGATCCCTTGGGTCCTTCCTAGCTCTTAGAAAGAGAAGCTGTCTTGGGAAAACAAGTCTAAGAGGGAGGCAGAGGGATGGTGCCTAAAGCCTTCTGAAGCCTGGAGAGGGCAACTGATCAGGGGAAGAGCCAAGCCAAATACCAAAATTACTTTCTGCTCTCCTGCGCCACTTCTCCTCTGGGGTAATACTTCTTGAGCAATATCATTTTCTCTTCTGTCAGAGAAGAGGAATGGGCTAAATGAGCTCTAAGATCTCTTCTAGCTCTGGCACTACTGAGAGATAACAGAAGGAATGTCCATATATTCATCCCCACCTCACAGGGCTGATGTGAGATGTTTTTAAACTTGTGAGACTGCTACAATAAATGTGGGTTATGTGATTATACATATGAGCTGTGAGTATGGGGAATGCAACGGTAAGAAATAGATTTGTGTTCTAACGGAGAGACTGGGGTTAGACATGAAAGAATCAGAGAGAGCAGAGGAAAAGTACTAGACCTGGAATTAGGAGAGACCTGTGTTCAAATCCCAGCTCTAACACTTACTAGCTGTATGAGCATGGCCAAGTCATTTAACATCTCTGAACCTCAGTTTCCACATCTGCAAAATGGGAATAATAGTATGTTTGTACTACCCATCTCACGAAGTGGTTGTGAGAACAGCTTAAAATAT
This sequence comes from Notamacropus eugenii, assembly GCF_028372415.1. NCBI lineage: Eukaryota > Metazoa > Chordata > Mammalia > Diprotodontia > Macropodidae > Notamacropus > Notamacropus eugenii. The sequence continues at coordinate 107,545,403 of NC_092873.1, read as the reverse complement.
GTATATATATATACATACATATATATATATATATATATATATATATATATATATATATATATATATATATATATATATATATATATATATATCTGCCAAGCAGTTTCTGATGGAGTGGGGTGGGGGTGGGATACTCTGGACACTGGTCCAGCAGAGAAGGCAGCTGCGCCAACTCCTGCATGACTTCTGTTTCTGCAGAAAGGAAGGGCTGGTCCTGACTAGAATGAAGGGGCCTGAATGGGGCAGCCTTTGGATATCTGCACTGTAGTGTTAGGAGCTGCCCAGCAGGGGGCAGTAGTACCATTCTCATGAGAAACTGCAGCCTTTGTTAGTTCATAAAGGACTCCCTTCTCCCCTGGTCCTGAGTCTGATGGGAGGAGAGCTGGCTCCCAATTCCTATCCAGGAGGGGGGTGTTTGGGGGAGACATCTGCAGAAATGGCCCTTTACTCCTCTACTCTCCCCTCCTCCCCCAGTAGTAGTAGTAGCAGCAGCAGCAGCAGCAACAGCAGCAGCAGCAAAAGCAGCTTCTATCCTGAAAACAGAGACCAAGGCGAGGAGGCAGGGCCAGGATAGGGGCTGGGAGGAGGGTAGGAGCCGGTGCTCCTTGGACTGTTCTGATCCTGCAGCTGGGGGCGGGTACACTTCCTGGCCACCAGGCCAAAGAAGTTAGGAGGGAACCCTGGAATCTAAAGAACAGGGACTTAGAGGGAAGGAAGCCACAGGGAACCTCTTTCTTGTCTCTGCAGTTGAGGGTGAGTTTGAGTGTATCCAGGTAGGAGAGGTCTGATGTCCAGTAGATCTTCTTTTTTATTCTCCCTAATAAAAAAATCTAGAAGACTGTCCCAGCCCCAGACTTGTAATCCTTTTGACGTTCAATTCTGGGATTGGGTAGGTCATGAGCATGTGTGTGCATGCATGTATGTATTATGTATGTGTGTGCATAAAACCCAGAGACAAGTTGAGGAACTCCCTGCTTTGCAAAGCACACCGCCTGAGTTAATCCCGAAACCACCACGAGACTGCAGAGAGACAAACTGCAAAAGAAAACATCAAAGTGGCAAGAGATGAGAAGTGAGAAAGCAAGGGAGCAAGGGAAGATGGTTTGCAGGGGAAGAGAGGGGCTAATGCCCCACGTACTATTCCTGCTCCACTCGGTCTCTCTGCTGGCGTCGCAGCCTGAGGACAGAGAACAGAGAGCATTAAGGACTGCAGGTGAGGGACTGGCAGCATCCTTTCCAAGACCCTCCTCCCCGGTAAGTACTACCTTCTAACTGAAGATCACTTCTTACTGCAATACTTTCCCCCAAAGCACAAGTACTTTCCCTAATGCACATGCCCCCATCCAAAAAAACAACAGATATGGGAGGGGTAGGAGAACAGCACAGTCATACTCATGAGGAAAAGAGAAAATGAGGGGACCTCAAGGGGGGAAAGGCATAGGTTTAGAAAATAGGGATAACTCTTGTCTCTGTCTCCTCCCTCCCCTCTTCTCCATCCTCACCTGTCAACATCAGTAACCAAGGCCAGTCGTCCATAGTCCCAGGCCACCTTTCGCAGGACAGAGAACAGGAACAGCAACAACTGGTGCAAAGGACATAGGGAAGAGATTGGCAAAACTAGGGGTTCTGCACATCCTCTATATGGAAAGGACAATGTTGAAAATTTAGGGGTCTTGGAGTTTAGGATAAGTGGGAGGTCCAGATAAGATGGGGCCTGATGCCAGAGATGTGAGCTGGGTATATTATTAGCAGGTCAGGGAAGGAACAGGGGGATCCCTTAGTTATACATGAACAGGAAGGCTGCGGCTTTTGTTAGGAGGTCTGCAGCTGGAATAGGTATTTGTGTATTGGTGAGGGGTGGTGCCAGAACTATGTGTATCCCTGATGATGCTATGGGGTTGGAGCTAGGGGAGTTCTCCATGGTGGAGACTGGAGGGAGTCTGAGCACTCACAAGAAAGCATAGGAAATCAAGTGCAAGTACTGTAGGAATTCCCCCAAAAGGCAGCCCTTGGAGTACAGTGCTTCTGATCCGAGCTTTGTAACAGTAATCCTTGGTTTCCGAGTTGTTGACTGTCGAGTCGCCCAGCGTAAAGGGCATCGTGGCTGCTATTGCAGCATCGTCCTCCTGAAGTTAGGGAAGAAAAGGGTCAGCTAAAGGCCTTGAGGTTCACTTCCTTTCAACCCCATGGCCTTTGGGGGCAGTATAAGTGAAAAGAAAGGGGTACCTTTAGTCCTCAGTCTAGGGAAACCAGTGGAATGGTATAGGCAGACTGAAGAACTCTAGGAATGGGAAGATCTGGCCAGGGAAGACAAGGACTTGTTGAGGGGATAGTGTCCTCTTGAGATGTAGTCTGTCCCACACTAAGCCCCAGAGAACTGGGTTCAAAGTCACTTTCTCTCCCCCTTGATAAGAGCAGGATTCAAGTTCCTTGCTCTCCAGTTCTCCTTTTCTTCTTTCAATTCCTTCTCACCCCACTGTCTCCTAAGGTCATGTTGTGTTTGTCCTTCATTCTCGAAGAGGACCATGACATCAGGATGATGACATGACTTGCAGTTGACTCTGATTTGAGTGAGGGATGCCTGTGCAAGGTCACCAACCTCACTTTCTTCTCCTGAGCCATCTGAGTCCAGTGGCCTGATATTCATCAAGATGACTGGAGATGGCCCAGGATGCAATGTGATACCCTGGCCCTTTCAGGCTAATTTCTTGTCACATTCTCACTTTGAGTGAGATACACCCATTCAATGAATAGGCTTCTTTAAGTTACTCAAGGGATGGCCCCTTTAATAATAATTAAAAAAAAAATCAAACTAGGAAGGGAACACCCTCAGGATTCCTGGGTAAAAGAAACAATTACTATTTAGTTATTACTCCCAAGGCCTAGACTTTTGCTAGAAGCAGCTAGAAAGAGCTGAACTGGGCTCTTAGAGTAGCTGCAAAGGGGATGGATGGTGATGTTAAGTGGAGGAGATAGGGGGTGGCTGCCTGTAGAAAGAAACAAGGAGACAGGGAAGGCAATCTATTCTGTTTGCACTAAAGGGCATCATTTCTCTACTAAATTCCTCCTCATCACAGTGTGGAGGTGATTGGGTTTGAAGGCTGTGATAATGTAGCTGGGACTTGTGCTAAGCTATTAAGGCTTCAAGTACTGACTAATTCTGGTTAGTATATATGTGTATGTAAGAGAGTTTCAGTATCTGGAGAGCTGACCACTAAGCAATTAATTATTTTGGCCAGTAGAACTGGAGAAGACCTAATGAAGGTGTTTCACTCCATCTGCAAGGGTGGAGAGTGTAGTCACTTTCATGAAAAAACTGGTATCATTATAGACTAGGTGTTACATAAAAAATGAAGGGACTGAACGAAAAGACCCCTTTTAGCTCTAAAATTTCTTGTTGATTCATTTATCCAATAAATATTTACTAAGCACCTACAAATATTCAAGACAGAGTGTTAGGTACTATAACACATTTAAATGGCATCAACAAAAATGGATGATTAGCCTAACTTGATACTTCTTTAGGTTTCTTGCTCCTCACCCCCTATCCCTGTCAGGGAAGGGTGCAGAGTCTAGGTTTCAAGTGGCAGTATGGATTTCTGGGTCTGGTTCACCACAGTACCTCTATGAACAATCATAGAGATGGAAGGACTCTGGTAATGTACTAAGTCCTGGGACCTAGTCTCTTCTCCCCTCTCCTCTTAATCCAGCTCTCTCAAGCGGGCTCCTGCTGAGCTATATTTCCTTCTGAGGGGCCACATAGAAAATCACAGAATTGTAGTTTCCAGGGACTTCAACTACTTCACCCAACACAAACCAGAAGAAGAATCTTCACCATAACATACCTAATGCTTCTGTCTAAAGACCTCCACTGAGGAAGAACCCACCACCCCTGAACAACCCATTCCATCTATGAACAGATCTAAATGTTACGAAGGTTTTTAAAAATATCATGTAAAAATCTGTGTCCTTGTTTACTTAGCCATTCACCAGCTGTTGGATGTTCAGGTTGTTTACGACCCTTTGCAATTACATACAGTGCTGCTATATATATTCATATAAAGAGAATGGTCTTTCTGCTGTCTTAGGATATATTTCCAATAATATGATTACTGAGCAAATGGCTAGGATTATTTTTATGAACATCTTTATTTCTTAAAGCTTATAAACTTAAAAAAAAATTCTTTTCTTCCTGTCATCTTCTCTCCATCTAGCCCATACAGACTACAGTTCCCGGAATGCTAAGCTTCTTTCAAAGAGCAGGGCTCTCTGAGAATGCCACACCCTCTACTAAGCTGCACTATTGGTGGACCACAGGGGAGTGGGAGGTTTTAAGCTGTACTCTCCCCAATAATGCCCTCAGAGGGTGGAAGGGGGCTATCTGCCAAGGAGACAATAAAATGACACTCTCCACCCCCCACCCCCCCCTTTTTTTTTTTAACTCGGCAGGCCTGGTTTCACCTCGGTTATTTATAGACCTCCCTAAGCTCCCTCTGGGAAGTATGTTAGGGTGGGGCAGATAGTACCCCAATCCTAAGAGAAGGAGCCCAGCCAATCCTTGGCCTAGGCACCTGGGCTGTAGGAGAGCCTGGGGAATGGGAGGCAGCAGTTGCAGCCTAGTCCCCAAGAGGTGAGGGTTGGAGGGGGCATCGACCCAAGGCTAGAGAAGGCCCTAAGGAGGCCAAAGTAGCAGCTTCTTTGCTGTCCCTCCTCCCTCCCCACACTTACTAACTCGATAGCTTCCCAAGAGGGATCTCTCTGACTAGATGAGGAGACTGCTGGGGACCTGGGGACAGGAACCGCCTAGACTGAGGCCAAACAACAAACGCAGGGGCGTGGCCATGACTGAGAGAGAAGGCAGCCATGACTCAGTGGGATTCCTGGCCCCCTCACTCTAACCTCCTTGTCTTTCCTTGGGGGTTGCCTATGTGTGGAGGGCAAGAAATTTCCTTGACCCAACAAACTGGGGGTTGTTGTGGAAGGGGAAGTGGTAATGTATTTGAAGTTCATAGGATCATTAGAAATCAAATAGTTGAAATCACTCTCATTTTAAAGAGTAACAAATCAAGGAGCAGAGTAAGGAAGGGTTTGGTGTGGGATCACACAGGTAGTAGTAAGAAGTAGAATAGAAATTCAAATTCCAAATTCAGGATTCTTTCCACCACACCATACAGGGAAATTCAGGAGGGAAGTAGGAGAAAGGGGAGTCAGTTAAGACAGACCATGTGGGGGTGTATCTGAGTAAATAGGTGAGACTACCTCCTCTTTCCCAGTGCCTAGGTAAAAGCCCTGTAAGAGCAATGAACAAATGCTTATTGAATTATCGAACAACTGTTTTGAGTGTATGGGTATGTAATGCCAATCCTGGTGTGAAGACGCAACACATATCAATTGTGGCCTCTCAGGTAGGTGCATCTCTGTCTCTGCTGTGTTGTATACTTGGGGAGATGTGCGTGTTAGGAACCTTGGTGTGTAAACAGAAGTGCCCAGGAGACTGTAACTGTAAGTCAGGGGTACAGTGTAGGTTCAAAGTCCCTCTTCATACTGAAACAATCCCCTTTACTCCAGAGGTGCTTGCAATACCCCTCTTCTCCTGCACCAACGGTACACTCTGTGGTCAAGACACAAAGACAAATCCCCCTCAAGCTCCAATTTCCTGTCTCCCTTCCATTTCAAGGGAGCTTGGCAGTTTGTGTGGCACTGCCTACTCCCTTCCTAGGCAAGGGACCTTCATGAGCTAACCACTCAACCAGAGTGAGCAAGTAAGAGTCATGACAGCTGCTTTGTTAGTTCAAGGAACTGAAACTGAAAAGGACCTCCGCTCGAGTGTCATTCTAGCTATCATCACTGCAGAGTCAATGAAAGTGGGGCAAATGAGCAGAAGGAAGGGAAAAATGTCAAAGGTGACTAAGGGGGCAGAGGAACAGGTTTTATGCAGTTTAAGATTTTAAAGAGCACTGGAGAAGAATAGTTCACATTTATATAGCACTGTATAGTTTATAAAGAATTTAATACATATTATTTCATTTGATATTCACAATGATCCCATGACTATAGATGATTTCCAAGTTCCTTCCTGTCTAGCTCCTAAATCCTTATGGTCCCAAGTTGGTTTTGTAGGTATTATTATCTGCATTTTACAGAAGAGAAGACCTAGGTTTAGAATGGTTAAATCACTTGCCCAAAGTAAAACAGCTAGTAAAGAGCAGAACTAGGAACCTTGGCCTTGTGATATCCAAACCAGTATAATTTTCATTATAGCACAATGCTTCTACAAGAGATCAGAGTGGAATTCTTATGATGGGCAGCAACTTTCCTCGTTGTACTGGGATGCCAGTGGTGTCAAGATTTTCCCCTAGTTTGACTGAGATGCTTAATTTAAGTTGGCAAAGGGTTTATTGTCAAGCCAATTTAGGGTTTTGCTACTGTAAGGTGACAATAGGAAGGGAGAGGGTTACAGCTTAAAATTTATTATTGTAGAACTGCATGGGAAATTGTAATTTAGGACTCGTAATTACAGTCAGATGGTCTATTCCATCAGAAGGATGCCTTGGTTGGTAGATGGGAGACCAGCGTTCTAGTTTTAGCTAGGTGACTCTGTGACCTTGGACAAATCCCTAACCCTCTCTAATGCTCAGTCTTTCTGTTGATAATACAGAGACATCTCTGCCTTGGGCAGAAATGTCCTAGTAAGGATAAAACTTTGAGAATGGACCTGAAAAGTAAATGTAATATAGGAATGAAAAAGATTATTTATTATCAAAGTTAACTTGAAGGGAGGATGGAATAAGCATTTTATATAGCATCTACTATGTGCCAAGCATTGTGCTTTAAAAACATTATCTCATTTTGATCCTCACAACAACCCTCTGAAGTAGGATCTGTTATCATCCCCATTTTATAGTTGAGGAAACTGAGGCAAACAGGTGAAGTGACTTGTCTAGCGTCACAAAGCTAGCATGACCAAATATGAACTCAAGTCTTCCTGACTCTAGGCCCAGTTCTCTATCCACTGCACCAATTAGCTGCCTTGGTGGTGATGGTATAAAGTTTTTTCTAGATCCTCCAGTTCTCCCTCTGGAAAATACCTTTTTTCAACCTCTAACTTCTCTACGTTGTAGAACTTCAGCGTTAATGCAGGTGGTACACACATCTATCAAGTGTGGCCATCCATGACTCAGAATTTATTTGCTTTGAGAGTAAATTTCTCCCACCAGGAAGTCCTCCCTGGGTTTAAAGTGCAGGCCAGTTCAAGTTTTTAGCCATAGAAAATAGGTACCATAGGTAGCTATTCTTCCAAGGAAATTGAGGATGGTGTCCTGGCTGTACCAAAGATGAACCCTGCCACCTGGGTCATGTCACTTTCTGGATCTCAATTTCAACATCTATAAAACTCTGTGTGTGTGTGTGTGTGTGTGTGTGTGACTAAATGATCTCTAATTTTTTTTTTCTAGTTCTAATTTAGCTTTTGCTTTCTTAAGAGAAACTTTGTGGCACAACAGGGACTTGTTATTGTCAAGTTGTTCAGTAAAAAACAAAAATAAAAACTGCAACAAACACAAAACCAGGAGAGTTTATTTTGGGGCTGCTTAAGTCAAGGTGTCGATGATTAAGCTTATTCTGAAAATACGACTTAGGGTCTTTTCCGTGCCAGCATTTCTTTGGGGCTTCCCACCAGAGCTGTTTCCAGGTCCACTATTTCCCTTGTGCCCTTCAGTTGCATCTGAGTGATGGTGGGGCTGCGCAGGACCAGAGAGGAAGCCAGTGTGGTATAATGAAAAGAGCTCTAGACTGGGAACCACAAGACCAGGGCTCTAGTGTTGGTTCTGCCACTAATTAGCCGGGTGACCTTGGCCAAGTCACTTTGCTTTATCCATCTTCTCTTCTGTGAAAATGAGAGCTTCCGGCTAGAATGATTATCTTAAAAGTCTCTTCTAGCACTGAATGGCATGCTGTGTTTCTATAACCTAGAAGGGTATTCTATAGGGGGATGGATGCCAATCTATCACTTAAACTCTATCAGGGAAATACAGGTTGGACTACAGGTCCCAGCATGCAATACTTTGGGCATGCCGGGGCCTGGACTCTCATGCCACCCTAGTGCCCTGGAGGGCAGCCAGGCCAACCTTTTCTTTCCACTCAGAGTAGGAAGGAGAGGGAAGGCAGTGTTCCTCAGCAATCGGGTAGAAACTCCCTACTCCAGTACCTCAGTGTTCATGTAACCCTCTGAGTTGGCATCAGCAACCTTTCCTTAGTGGGCAGAAGCAAGGGTACCACCTCCCCCCCAAACATATTCACAAATACTCTTTCTGGGATACTAGAATAACCGGAATTGTGGCTGGACATCCCCTGTGGATGCCAGGCCTATGCTCACAACGACCCGGGCATGTGCAGCACCAGTGACAGCCAGGCTCCCACTTCCCCCACCCCCCACTGACCTCTCTCTCCATTGCCTGACACCCCGTTGGCCTCCACGCAGGACAAGGGGCAGTAGCCTATCCTTACTAAATCCCCACCGTCAGGCAGAAAAGCAGTGCCTAGGGACGTGTCCTTGTTTCCCCTAGGCCCAGGCTCCTAACCAGCCCGGGTCCAGCCTAGATCTTCCCATTGCCCTCGCCACCGAGCCTCTGGCCAGGGCCGGGAAGAAGCCTGCATTGTGCTGGGTGGAAGGACACTCACGACACAGATACACTCAACAGCCGCCCCCCAGCTCTCCGGCTCAGTCCCCCGGGTCTGGGCCAGGGGGCACGGAGCAATCCTACCGCAGCCCGGCCCGGCGCAGGGAAAGATTCCACTCGTGTGCGTGCGTGCGCGCGCCAGCTCGCGTGTTTGGGGGGGCGGCGGTAAAATCCACGGAGTCCATCAGATCATGCGACACCGTTCCCTCCTCTCTCCACCCCGCAAACAGCACAAAAACAACCTCAACAACGCCCCCCGAACAACGACCCAAAGCAACCCCAGGCCACGGAACTGAACAAGGGGAGGGGGAGACCACATCTGGATCCCCGGCAAAAGGGCGGGCGAGGGGGCGGGGGACTGAGCCCGGGAGGGCGCGTCGTGGGGGAGGGGGCACACCTGGACGGGGCAGGTGGGCGAAGAGGTAGGGTGGGGGCCCCCGAAAGCTGGATGCCCCGAGGGCGGGGGCTGCACACAGCGCGGGCCACATTTGGATCCCGGGTGCGGGTCTCGGGAAGATTTTCGGGAATGGAGGGTGGGGGCGCGGGGAGGGGGCGCCTACTCACCCTCGGGCGCAGACTCGGCTCCCGCTCCGAGGCTCAGGTCGGGGCTCGGGGCCGGGGTGGGCGGGGGCGGGGGGAGGGGGTGTCGCTGGGCAGCTCGGGCTCGGGGCTCCGGAGGCGGCCGCGGCTCCCGGCTGGGGGAGGAGGCAGAAGGGAGGAGGGAGGCGGGAGGAAGGAGGAGGGATTGGGCAGGAGGAGGAGGAGGGGCGGGGAGAGAGCTAAGTGAAGGGGGGGAAGAGGGAGGAAGGCGGGGGAAGGGAGGGGGAAAGCAGGAGGGGGCGAGGCAGCGTCGCCGCCGACCGCCCGGGGCCCACCCCCTAACGCACACATGGCGAAAGCACGCACGTACGTACGTACGCAGGCGTGGAATGGGGCCCGGGAGACCTTGGTGCGCAAGCGCTCTTCAAAGGCGGTGGGGCGGGGCAGGGGGCGCTGTGGAGTCGCGGTGCTGGAGCTAGTGGGGGCGGGGCAAAGTGCGCGTTTAACCTCCGGGTCTCGAGGTTTTCCCTAACTCGGCGGTGAGAGCGGTAATGGCGGGGACAGTTAAAAAAAAAGTTTTTCTTTCTTGTTGCTTTCCTCCACCTAATAGAGGCAACGAGGAAGGGAACACAGCGTGGTTTAAATGCCGAGGTCCTGATTAGGGGGAACAGGGCCAGCGGCACGAGGGGTCCTGGGGAGGGGAGAAGGATCCGGGCATGGTGGGGGAGGGGGTCCTGGTGAGGGGAGGAGCAGGGCGTGGTGGGGGAGGGGGTCCTGGTGAGGGGAGGAGCAGGGCGTGGTGGGGGAGGGGGTCCTGGTGAGGGGAGGAGCAGGGCGTGGTGGGGGAGGGAGTCCTAGTAGGAGTAAAAGAAGGGTAGGCAATGAAAGGGGAAGGCTTCTGATTTAGGGGAAAGATGTAGGGAAGGGCTTCTGGAGGGAAAAGTAGGTGACAAATGAGAGAGAGCTCCTGGTTGAAGTAAATGGCAGGTCCCATATAGGAAAGAGTGTAGGATAAGTGTCATGTCCCTCTGCACTCCCATACCTACATCTCTTTAATATATCTTTACGGTTTTTCTTCTCCCCACCCTCCCAGGAAAATTGTGATGGTGGTGGGGAATTGGCTGAACTGGGCACATCAAGCCAACCTTTGCCCATAGTTCTCCCTTCTTGCACCAGACCTGTGGCCCCTATCACCCTTGTGTGGAGATGAGGACTTACCTGCGTTCCCTAGCAATGAGTAGCCGCGTTGCTCCGTGGGTGCTTGTGCTGTAGTTAAGGCATTGAGAATGGCAGTGGATTCTGGTCTCCCTTTCCTTCTGCTCTTGTGGCATCAGCCTGTCACAGCTCTGAGGCTGCTCTCCCTCTTTTCAGCCAGTGTGGTTTTTTTCCCCTCCTCTTCGTCCTCTCTCCCTCCCCAACTCTTGATTTTGAGATGTGTCTTGTTTATTTATGTCCTTGCCCGGTATGCTTATGGAATAGGGAGTCATTCCCCTTGATGGACAAATTAATTCCTTGGACTGCAGTTATTTCTCTATGTTTTTATTTCACTAAAGATACAGAATCTATCTGCCAGGAACTAAAATGGTTGAGACGGTACTTTGAAAAAAAATGGGAAGCTCCAGTTTGTTCATCAAATCCAGAAAACCATAGAACTTTCCTGTCCCTATCTCATCCTCTTTGAAGTTTGGCGGAAGTAATTTTAGGACTAGTGAAAGTACTACTTTCCACAGCAATTGGTAATTGGTTTGTGTCGTTTGAAAATGTTAATAGCTTCAGGTGTTTAGGACTTTGGAAACCTTAAAAGCTCCACATAAATGCTAATTATCATTACTATAATAAATTTCAGATTGAAAGTTCCATAAGGGGTCAACATTTATTCAACAAATGTTTATTAGAACATATTGGGCAGTTATGGAAAGAGCCCTAGAGCTGGATTGGTCCCACCTTTGCAACTTAATACTTTCATGCCCTGACCATTCTGAGCCTGTTTTTTTTTTCTTTGAGGAGAATAATATATGTTCTTCCTGCTGACGAGTGAGACAGTAAAGTACTTTGTCACCTAAGGCATGCTTTGTGAATCTAAGTTATTGTTACAAACAGGGCTTAGAGATATTAGAAGTATAGCCCTAACCTGGTCAAATGGCATCAGAGAATAAGTACTATTCTCTCCTCCAAGCAGTCGGTGTTACTTCAGACAATGCTGAGTTGTACCACTGTTTGACTTGTCATGGTGATCTTTCGAACCTAAGGGTAAGATATACATTTTTCTCCTTTAAATTTTATCTTGTTAAATTTAGCCTAGGGTTCTAACCTTTTAAGGACATTTTTTTATTCTGATTCAATCAGAATTAGACATATTTGCTGACCCTGGCATTAAGTCATCTGCAGATTGATAATAATTTTTGTCTTTATCTAAGTCATTGATAATTGCTAATAGCGCAGGACCTAAGAGAAACCCCAAAGGGAGACTGTGGTGTGATGGAATCCCAGTGCTTGTGCTTGCTATTGTATGACTTGAAGTAAGTCATGTCCCTTCTTTGGGCTTCAGTTTGCACATCTTTAAATTGCAGGAGTTGGATTAGGACTAGGTGATCTTTTAAGGTCTCTTCCATTTCCGGATATCCTACATGATGTCTCCTTGTAATGTTAATGAAAGTTAAAGATCTTCCCCACCCGTTAATAGGCCTCTGTAGAGCCCATGAAGGGAAGTTTGATTAGGGGAGGCTTGTTTTGTAGGAAGGTGCACACCTTTTGTTAATTTCTATGGAGGCACTGGGTCCTGAGGGTTGTGTCTCCATGCCCTCAGGCTCTGAAAAGTGTGTGTGTGTGTGTGTGTGTGTGTGTGTGTGTGTGTACATATATGTGTGTATGTGTTGTATATACATATATATATATATATATATATATACACACACACAGTGAGGAGTAGTGGAAAGATCCCAGAACTTGGAGTCAGGAAATAAGGATTGAATCCTGGCTTTAATACTTTCATATCTGTGTATGACCAAATCATTTAACTCTAAGCCTATTTCCTGAAAATTGGGGTAGTAATACTTGGATTGCATATCTTCCAGGTTGTGATGAGGAAAGCTTTTGTTAACCCTAGAGTATGCTATATAAATGGTGCATTGATCATTACCTGACCATGGGATATGTAACAAGGTATATTAGGGATAGGAGAAAAAGACCTCAGCTTTATCCCTGGTAGCTTGTAAATGATAGAAAAGGTAACCCTTTTCAGCAGAAATAAATGTATATAAGTCTATTGAGGAGTAGAGTAGGTGTGAGGTTATTTTAGGGGGTTAGAAAGTTGACTGATTAGGGAAAGCTTCCTGCTGGAAGAGGTATGATTGAGAAAAAGACAAGTCACTATCTACCCAAAGTATGCCTGTTGAAATTTGGTGCCTAAGTTCATTAGTTCTGCATTCTTGTAGTTGTTGTGGATGGAAGGGAATTGTTTAGATTCTAAGAGATCTGGGAAATTTTTCTGTGAGGAATTCCTCTCTATACCTGTACTGCCATTTTTTGATGGAGTTTTCTGAGTACAAAATCTTGTAGTGTTCTAAGCATTTTATGATTGTAAAAACTTGTGTAACTCAGTGCCAGTCTAGCAAAATGCCTAAAGGCTTCAGCTTACCCTGAGCTCTTTAAAGAAAACCTAGCTAATATTAGTTGTGAATCAGTTGTTCAACATTTAGTAATTGCTTCCTGTGTGCCAGGCACTGTTGTGGATCTGAAATGTGTTTTGATTCCTAGATTATAAACATTTTGTATCTATGCTGCTTTTCTTTGCTGGGTAACATAATTTGTGTGTATAACACTTTGAATTTATGATGTGTTGTTAATACCAATATTACTATCTCCATTTTACAGATCATGAAACTGAGGCTCAGAGGTGACTTGACTTGTTACATCTAGTCAGCAGCACACCTAGGACTCAAACCTAGATCTTCTTCTAAATTCAGTTCTCCTCCCACCACACTTTGCTTCCCAGACTTTAACCTGGAGGGAGTACATGAGAGGCAGTATGGTACAGTGGGAAGGGCATTGGATTTAGAAGACCTGAGTTAGAATCCTGGTTCTGACCCCAGAATGTGACTATGGATAAGTCACTTAACATCTTTGAGCCTTGGTTTCTTCAACTGTAAAATGTAACTAACAGGCTCCTATGTTGTAAAGAAAGCACTTTGCAGACTTCAAACTGCCCTTTGAATATTATTATGATCCACATCATAATGTTTTCAAGTAGGGGAGTATCTCAGTACAACTGGAGGGAAACCAAAGAGAGAACACATTAAGAGAGAAAAGTGCCTGGAGTTGGGGCTTCTCAAAGAACCAGAAACCAACATAAGAGGTATCTGAGAGTATATTTGATATTTAGAGTTTCCTTTACTTTGGATAGACACTGAACCTCTTGTTACTGCTGAAGTCTGGCATTCTGCTGGACACCCTTACATCTAAGGGTGCTGTCTTGTCTACAGTGACCATGTTACAGATTCCCCAAGACAGTCCTGCTTTCAGGAGAAGAAGGGGTACTTTTAATAAGGCTTTACAAAAGAAGCAGAGTCCTTCATCAAACTATACCTACTAATTTTTGTTTCAGAACATATCACAATCCCTTTCAGAGCTTAGAATTTTTAAGGTTGGAAGAATCCTTCAGAGATCAGTTAGTAGAGTTCTTTCTCTGTCTTTGGGTAGTGTTATACCCAGTTATCCAGACTCATTTGTCTATTGTCAAAAATATTTTTGACCCATTTGAGGACTTGGGGAGGAAGATATTTTATTTTAAAATTAGGCCATAGAGAGTGTTGTTCCAGTTAATTTTTCACTTCCAAAAACTCACCAAGTGCTTTCTAAGAGCAGAGCACTGTGTTAGGATCTGGAGGAGATTGGAGGCTGCCCAGTTAATGCTACATCAATAATAATAGTGTTAGCATTTTGTTTTGTCCCTTTTTGTGAGGTCAGGGTGGAGTGGAAGTTCTTAAGTAGCTGTGGAGTGGGGAGAGGCAGGAAAAGCTTAGCGAAAGAGGTGGTATTTGAGTTAGATTTTAAAAGATGGATAGGAATTCTGTGGGCAGAGACTGCATTCCAGGAGTATGGAAGTATCAGTAAAGATACAGAGCTGGGAGCTCGGCCAGTGGGAAATGGCGAGTGGGTCCTGCTTGGCAGGAGCATAAAAGGTGTGGGGGTAACATGAGATGGAAAGCTGGGAAAATAGGATGGTTTCAGATTTTGTAGTTCTAGGTTCCAGGCAAAACAGAAATAGACAGTAAAGAGGGACTGAAATGTTTTGAATAGATGAGTGGCATGACCAATTTATATACCAAGAAAATAAGTTTGGCATTCATTCAAAGGATGGACTAGAGGTGGGAACTTATCATAATGTTATTATAGTAATTAGCTAGGTGGTAATGAGCCTATGTGCAGTTGGAGCAGTTGGGATAGAGAGGATTGTTATGTTATGGATTTGAATAGGTTTTTTGTAACTTACTGGATATAGTAGATTAAGGGGACGGGAGTCCAAAATAAGGTTTTGAACAAGGCTCATTATAGTCTCTTTTGATGGTGGTCACATTGATAGAAGTAGGATTACTGGATCATACACTTAGAACTGGAAAGGAAACTGAAGTTCAGAGAAAGGAGATGACTACCTGAGGTCACACTAGTAAGGTAGAGCTGGAATTCCAATCTGGGTATTCTGACTCCACACTGGCTCTTTTCAGCGTATCACAATACCTTACTAGAAAAGAGAGCTTGAGAGAACCTCAGAGATATCTTAAATTCAGCTTCCTCATTTTCTAGATGAAGAGAATGAGCCCAGAGAGGCAATTAGTAACTCATCCAGGGTCACAGTGAGGTTCAAGCCCAGGTCTTCTGAATGCAAACTTGGTGCTTTTTTCACTGTAGGACTTGAGTTTGAGGTGCTGATGGGACAGTTCAGATGGAGGCCTTGGAACTCAGGTCAGGTCTGGAAATAGAGATTTCAGAATCATCTAGGTAAAGGTGATAGTTGAAACCAAGGGAGCTACTTACAGGGGTTGTTAGCTTGTTCTGGGTTTACTCTTCTTGGGTTGTGCTTGTATTTTTCATGTTTAACAAGTACAAACCAGTGTGCCAAAGAGGAATCTAATTTAGAGCTAAGAAATGTTGTAGGTCAGACATTATAGTCTCTTATTAAGGAAACTGCCAGATAGCATCCTTATTGTAAATTATTCATTGGTGAAACAAGGTGCAGATTAGGGACTAACTTCTTCAAAAATCATCTAGGGCTCTAAGGAGATTGGGAGTACAGTACTTTTTTAGCTCCCCTTTAACCTTAAAAACATTATTCAGGCTAAGTGATTCTGAATCATTGTATTGATCCAGGAGCAAAAGAAGAGAAGGAAGTGGGGGTAGGATAGGATGTCAGTAAAATTCAACATTAAAAATTTCTTGTAAATTAATTTTTATTGATACCTTTTGTTTTTATGTGGCTTAAAATTTCTCCCTGTATCTTCCTCCTTCCTTTCAGAAAATATCCCATATAGCAAAGAATTTTTCTAAAAATGAAAAAAAGAGGAAGAGTTTGAAAAAGTCAGCAATAACAGTCATCAAAAAAAATCTCAACATATGGAATGTTCTGTACTTGTAGACCTCTAGTCTCCAACCACTTTCTTTCCCCTGCAGAGGCTTTGGAGGAGGTGTCTTCTCATATCTCTTCTTTGGGACCAACTTTGTTCTTTGAATTTTTGCAACATTCTTTTTCAGTTGTGTGTTTTTGACAAATTAAGTGCTACCATATGTAAAACATTAGAAAGCCACCATTTTCAGACAAGGAACTGCCCTTCCCTCCCTTCCCCCCCCCCCATTTTAAATAAACTTTCTGTTCGATAATTTTGTACTGCTGCTCATGACTAGGAAAGGTTTTCCAAATTGAAACATCAATTTGGAGTTGGCTATCTGTGGAAGGCTTGGTGATTCTCTGGAGTGCGGGTTGTGGGAGTGGTGGTGTCTGAGTTTCATTCCAGCTAAATTCATTCTTTTTTCCCCCAAGGCTTCCCTCTTATCTAGGGTTTCCTGCTGTCTCTTCCCTTCCTCTAGCCTCTCTACTGTCCCACCCTGATACTTCTCTGCTTCCCAGTTCTCCAAAGGCTGTTATTAATTAATTCCTCTCACTGGTAACTCCCTGCCTTTTGGTTAGCCTGGTGCATATACTTCGTAGAGTCAGGTGTATATGTAGCAAAATATGGATTCTTTCATTTATAATCACTTTATTCACATCTTTGGAGAACATTCCCAGAGGGGCTGCTGGTATTTTTAACACTAGCATTACACTTTGCTCTGGATAAGTGCTTAAGAAATATATGTTTGAATAAATTAGCTTACATGCTCCACTTGAAATTTTTGAAGGATTTTTTGGTGACTTGTGTTGCAAAGACCACTACAAAACTTTTTGCTAATTTGTAAGTACAGCTTAGTTTTGGGGTATGGGAATTATGCGGGATTGAGACCCAGGACTGGTGTGAATAAGAGAAATTCGGCAGTCACCAATTTCTCATTTTCCATTATAATGGTTTTAACACTCAGTTTTTTAGAATTGCAAAGAAGGGGCAGTGAAAGCCAAGCACTGTAAAGTGTTGAGTCTTACTTTTCATTTTTTTAATTATTTTTTTATTTTTTTTAATGTTTAATAATCACTGCCATACAATTGAGATTTTATCCCCCCCCCACACCTACCCCCCACTACCCCCCTCCCTCCCCACGACTGCATACAGTTCTGTATAGGTTCTACATATACTTTCCTATTGAGTGTATTTTCACTATAGTCATGCTATGTAGTCAGACTAAAATAAATGAAAGAAATCATATAATAAATCAAAACATGATACACAAAAACACACATACACAAACATGATCTGCTACATTTTGTGAATGACTTCCATATTTCTTTCTCTGAGTGTGGAAGGCATTTTGCCTTGAGAACCACCATTGGGATTTTTTTTTTTTTTAAGAAGTTTTTGCGTTATTACGAAATTCCAAGTCTACCAGAAAAAACTCTCGCACACTGTGGTCGTTGCTGTGCACAAAGTTCTCCTGGTTCTGCTCCTTTCACTCAGCATCAGGTCATATAAGTCCTTCCAGGCCTCTCTGAAGTCTTCTTGTTCATCATTTCTTATGGCACAATAGTACTCCATTACATTCATATACCATAATTTATTCAGCCATTCCCCAATTGATGGACATCCCCTTGACTTCCAGT
The DNA here is from genome assembly GCF_028372415.1 of Notamacropus eugenii. Taxonomy (NCBI): domain Eukaryota; kingdom Metazoa; phylum Chordata; class Mammalia; order Diprotodontia; family Macropodidae; genus Notamacropus; species Notamacropus eugenii. The sequence goes on along the minus strand of NC_092873.1, from coordinate 107,527,946 downwards.
TTTTGGCAACTACAAAGAGTGCTGCTATAAATATTTTTGTACATGTGGGACCCTTTCCCATTTTTATGATCTCTTGGGGATACAGTCCTAGTAGCGATACTGCTGGGTCAAAGGGTATGCACATTTTTGTAGCCCTTTGGGCATAGTTCCAAATTGCTCTCCAGAATGGTTGGATGCGCTCGCAGCTCCACCAACAATGAATTAGTGTTCCAACTCTCCCACATCCTCTCCAGCATTTATCATTTTCTTGTTCTGACATGTTTGCCAATCTTATAGGTGTGATGTGGTACCTCAGAGTTGTTTTGATTTGCATCTCTCTAATCAATATTACTTTTCATTTTTGATAAGGAAATCAAAAAGCCAGATGGAGAAGTGGGATAGAGTCACACTTTGGACCTTCTGGCTCATTGAGAATCTAGTGTTGATTGAGAACTTACCAAGTTCCAGGTACTTGGAATACAAAGATAAAGAATGAAATAACCTCTCCTTTGAAGGAATTTTTAATTCTGTTGGGGGAGATATGTGCATAAATAAGTGGAAAGAATAAATACAAACTAGTTAAATAAAAGGTAGTTAGGGGAAAAGGGCACCTGCAGTTGAGGAATCAGGAAAGTCTTGGTGTAGAAGAGGGTACCTGAGCTGTCTTGAAGGAAGTGAGAGATTCTGAAAAAGAATTGTACTTCATTTGGGGACTGGAAGTGGCTCCTGTATTTGCAGACAGAGAACCTTGCTTTGAATCTCTGTCTTGGTTAAGTCACTTCATGTTTTTGGACCTCATTTGTGAGGTAGATTTGCACTTGATGACTTCTGAGGCTCCTTGAAGTAATCTTAAATCTGTGAACCTCATGAGGCTTTACAAAATCAATACTCTTTTTTTATATCATGTGTCCTGAGTTTGGTTTGGAATATGTGATATTGTAGGTATAACTAAAAGCATTGCAACCCTGAAAATACAATACCTTGCTCATAGGTGTTTCATTTTTCCTTTGTAGATCACATTGAGAAAAAAATCTTTTCAACTAACTGTAAGTCATAGGTTCAAGAGCTAGAAGGGATGGACCTTGGAAGTTATCTAGCCCAATCTTGATGAAGATGAAGAAACAGGCCTATTTTGCAATTCATGTGTGTAGTGGATATTATTGCTTGCCTTCTCAATGGATGGGGGACGGACTAAGAGGAGGGAGAGAATTTGGAACTCAGTTTAAAAAAAAAATGGATGATTAAAAAAAATCAGGTGAAGTGACTTGTCCAAGGTCACACAGGTAGTCCAGCAGAGCTGGAATTCAGACCAAAAATCCCTTGAGTCTAAATCCAACTTTGTGTAGTTGAAGGAAAAAGTGCATTTAGGGGACTGAGCATGTAAAAAAGATGAAAGAACTTGTTTACAGATAATTAGAATTGGGCTTGTTTGCTAATGCTATGAGAAAACCAATTCAGTGACAGGAAGACCCATCCCTTTTATTTTCAGCTTTTGACTGCCTAGCTTGTGACAGTAGATAGGGCAGTAGTGATGGTAGAGATGTTTGCTGGAAACCACAGGTTTTTTTTTTGAGGCTTTTCTTCAAATAAGATAATATATCTGTGTCCTGCAAAGAACTGTTTTACAAAAGAGAAAAAGTTTGCTTGTTTCATGCCAGTTGTGTGTGTGTGTTAGTGTTCAAATAAATACTTGTCTGTAGCAAAAGCAGCATTTTAATATCATTATCAAGAAGAAATTTATAAAATGTTTGTTGAATGTGAAGTAGGGAGAGCATATGGCTTTTTTTTTAAAGTTTGTTTTAATTGATTTGAGATGGTTTAGTTCAGGATCTGCCACTAAGTATTGGGAAGACCTGAGTGATTGCTAAAAGTGTTTGATTCTCAGATAAAAATAATCTGCTTAGGAGGGAAAGATCCTGTCTGTAAATCACCTGTGCTGATGAGTCTAGACAGTTGCTTTCTGTCTGGGTCTATCAGGGTCTGTTAATATTTCTCTTCCTAGGGAATGGGGGATAACCTTAGAGCATCTTGATCTTGATTTTCTAACTCTCTTCTCTCCTGTTTTTCAGTCCCCATTAATTTTATGGATATCTATCCTTCGGAAAAAAAATTCTCTTGAGATGGTAGAAACGCTAAGATGGTACGAATATATTACCTTTTCTTCCAGAAAGTCCTATGATTGTAAAAGGCTTTGTATGTGGATTATGCAGAAAGAAGTTTGTTACACTTCTTTGCATATATAAGGATATCTTTGGACATTTTCTTGGTTGACTTGCAAAGATTTGATAATTATTCCAGTTTTTCATTGACCCGGACAGGTGCGGGTTTCCTGTGTACTGTTTTCTGTTCTTATTGCTAGTGTATTTAAAATAGCATGCTCAGTTTAGTTGTTGACCTAGAGTGCTTCCTGCAGTCTGTGGGGATCTCCAGTAGCATGTATGAAGAACTTAAGAAGAATCTTTAACCCAAAAGCAGTAATGAGGGCAGACTGTTGTCTTACCTAACCTAGGTAAATTCTTGAAGTTAGAGAACCAATGGAACAGTCAATCATCTTTTGACTACAGTCTAATAATAACTCACTTGGGTAATTCTTGCTATTGTTCCCCACATAGCTGTAAGGAGTCTTTGATTAACTAGGATGAAAAAGATATTTGTGATTTGAATAACTTTATTTCATATAGTTTGGGGATGTAGGGTGAATTCTGTTTCATATTTTTAAGTGTAGACTAGGAGGTGGTTTAAACAAATACTCCGGGGACCAAAGGACTCTTTAGAGTGAGAAATAAATACCATCTGGCTCATCTTTCTTTGTAAACACATTTTTTGAGAAACAAAATATTATATGGATTGTCTGAAATAAGTTTGAACTTGCTTCCAAGTCACTTGTTATGTAATTATAGTCAATTTTAATCTCTGCTGTTATAACTTAATTTCAGCTCTCCTATTTAGATATGGTTTGTGTAATTGGGGAATTTTATACAATTGAGAATGCCTAGACATGGAATGTTAGTGCTGGAAAAGACGTTGGAATAGACATCTATTCCTACCCATATATTTTGCATATGAAAAAGAAACAAACCTAAAGAGGTCAAGTATAGTGCTTAGCACCTTACCAAGGAAGAGGGCTTCCCTGGTACTTTCAGGTTGTGCATTGCATTGAGTACTAGACTTGGGAATCAGGAAGACCTCATCTAGACTCAGATACTTAATAGCTGTTTGACCCTGGCAAGGAACTTAACTTCTCAGTGTCTCAATTTCCTCATCTGCAAAATGGGTATAATGGCACCTACCTCCCAGGGTTGTTGTGAAACTCAAATGAAATAACATGGAAAATGCTTTGTGAACATTAAAGTGCTACATAAGTGGTAGCCATTATTGTTAGTGTTGTTACTTTTAGTTGACTTGCTCAAGGCCACATAGTCAGTAAAAAGGAAAGTAGAACCAGACAAATGACTGTAGATTATAGAGCTGTTCAGCATGGGCCTGATTTCAGGACCAAAAAGTATATTTTCTAAAAATAAATTTTTATTGATGTCTTTTTTTCTTGTATCATCATAGTTATCTCAGATATCTTTATTCTTTTCCCTCTAAGAGAGCCATCTCCCGTATAACAAATGGTATTTTTTAAAGAGAAAAAAAATCAGCCCAACTGGTTCATGCAGTTAGAACGTATGAAAACATGTGAAATGTATAATATCTATGGACTGCCCACCTCCATGAAGGGGTAGGTTGGGGATGTCCTCTTATATCTCTTTATTTTAGTCCTGCTTGATCTTTATAATGTTGCTACATTAATTTTGGGTTTTCTGGCATATAGTAGTTTTATCCATTTTTATTATAATTACTCTCTATGTTGCTTTCTTGGCTTTGCATCAGTTCATGTAGATCTTTCCATGCTTCTCTGTATTTATTATATAGGGGTATACAGGTGTTCAGCGAAGACTCTGTGTGAGGGTTACCAAACTCTTTTAAGGGCTCCTTTCTACCTTTGGTGTCCAGCTGATCACTCAGTTCTCACCTGTGACTCTAAGACATTATAACATGTACAGCTGTCACACCCTGGTAAACTGTTTTGATAGACAGGCTAAACCAGGCTGAGGGTAACCTACAGGCCTCAAACCTGTCTGGTGAGTTAGGGTTGTCTGCCCCAAGCATGTGAAGACTTCCTCTAGCAGAATGGGTGGCTGAGAACAGTTTGTTTCAACAGCCGTGGAGGTGACTGAAGCAGGTGCTGTGGAGCACCTAGAACTTGGTCAGACATTGAAGATGCAAGGGTCATCTACTGCATCCTGAGTCATTGCCAGTTGTCTTGACTTTTTTCCTGACCCTGGAGATCCTGTCACAGCAGGTGAGCATCTAGGCCTTGAGGCCCTTGGCCCCTGGGTCAAGAAGCATGGGACAGTGCCCCCTGTATCCCAGGAGCAGAGCTAAACTTTCAAAGTTACGTAATACACTGGAAAATGAGCAAAAACAACAAAGAACCTGACCAGAGAAAGCTGCTATGGCAACGGGGAAGATGAAAATACACTCAGAAGAGAACAAAAATGTCAAAACATCTACATGCCAAGTTCTAAAGACAAGTAAATTGATTTCAGATCCCAAAAGAACTGGAAGAGTCATAAGGGATTGTAAAAATCAAATAAGAGGTAGAAGAAAAATTGGGAAAAGAAATGAGTGATGCAGAGAATCGTGAAAAAAGAGTCATTAGCTTGTGAGAAGAAGCACAGAAACTGGAAAATGATGTACAAAAATTCACTGAAGAAAACAATTCTTAAAAAGTAGATTTGGCCAAATGGAAAAGGAGGTACAAAAGCTAACTGAAGAAAATAATTCCTTAAAGATTACAATTGGGCAGGTGGAAGCTAATGACTCCATGAGACATCAAGAATCAATCAAATAAAATCAAAAGAATGAAAGAAAAAGAAAAAAATATGAAATATTTCATTGGAAAAGCAACTGACCTCTGGGAAAAGATCCAGAAGAGATAATTTAAGATTATTTATTGGACTACCTGAAAGCCATAACAAAAAAAAAGAGCCTAGATAGCATCTTTTTTTATTTTTTTATTTTTTAAATTTTTAATTTATTAATTGATTTATTTAACTTTTAACATTCATTTTCACAAAATTTTGGGTTCCAAATTTTCTCCCCTTTTGTCCCCTCCCCCCACCCCAAAACACCTAGCATTCTAATTGCCCCAATCACCAATCTGCTCTCTCTTCTATCATCCCTCTCTGCCCTTGTCTCCATCTTCTCTTTTGTCCTGTAGGGCCAAATAACTTTCTATACCCCTTTACCTGTATTTCTTATTTCCTAGTGGCAAGAACAGTACTCAACAGTTGTTCCTAAAACTTTGAGTTATAACTTCTCTTCCTCCCTCCCTCCCCACCCCTTCCCTTTGGAAGGCAAGCAATTCAATATAGGCCAAATCTGTGTAGTTTTGCAAATGACTTCCATAATAGTCGTGTTGTATAAGACTAACTATATTTCCCTCCATCCTATCCTGTCCCCCATTAGTTCTATTCTCTCTTTTGATCCTGTCCCTCCCCATGAGTGTTGACCTCAAATTGCTCCCTCCTCCCCATGCCCTCCCTTCCATCTTCCCCCCCACCCTGCTTATCCCCTTCTCCCCCACTTTCCTGTATTGTAAGATAGGTTTTCATACCAAAATGAGTGTGCATTTTATTCCTTCCTTTAGTGGAATGTGATGAGAGTAAACTTCATGTTTTTCTCTCACCTCCCCTCTTTATCCCTCCACTAATAAGTCTTTTGCTTGCCTCTTTTATGAGAGATAATTTGCCCCATTCCATTTCTCCCTTTCTCCTCCCAATATATTTCTCTCTCACTGCTTGATTTCATTTTTTTAAGATATGATCCCATCCTCTTCAATTCACTCTGTGCACTCTGTCTCTATGTGTGCGTGCATGTGCATGTACATGTGTGTGTGTAATCCCACCCAGTACCCAGATACTGAAATGTTTCAAGAGTTACAAATATTGTCTTTCCATGTAGGAATGTAAACAGTTCAACTTTAGTAAGTCTCTTATGACTTCTCTTTGCTGTTTACCTTTTCATGCTTCTCTTCATTCTTGTGTTTGAAAGTCAAATTTTCTTTTCAGCTGTGGTCTTTTCATCAAGAATACTTGAAAGTCCCCAATTTCATTGAAAGACCAATTTTTCCCCTGAAATATTATACTCAGTTTTGCTGGGTAGGTGATTCTTGGTTTTAGTCCTAGTTCCTTTGACTTCTGGAATATCCTATTCCATGCCCTTTGATCCCTTAATGTAGAAGCTGCTAGATCTTGTGTTATCCTGATTGTATTTCCACAATACTTGAATTGTTTCTTTCTAGCTGCTTGCAATATTTTCTCCTTGACCTGGGAACTCTGGAATTTGGCCACAATGTTCCTAGGAGTTTCTCTTTTGGGATCTTTTTCAGACGGTGATCTGTGGATTCCTTGAATACTTATTTTGCCCTCTGGTTCTAGAATCTCAGGGCAGTTTTCCTTGATAATTTCATGAAAGATGATGTCTAGGCTCTTTTTTTGATCCTGGCTTTCAGGTAGGCCCATAATTTTTAAATTGTCTCTCCTGGATCTATTTTCCAGGTCAGTTGTTTTTCCAATGAGATATTTCACATTATCTTCCATTTTTTCATTCTTTTGGTTTTGTTTTGTGATTTCTTGGTTTCTCATCAAGCCATTAGCCTCCATCTGTTCCATTCTAATTTTGAAAGAACTGTTTTCTTCAGTGATCTTTTGAACCTCCTTTTACATTTGGCTAATTCTGCTTTTGAAAGCATTCTTCTCCTCATTGGCTTTTTGAACCTCTTTTGCCAATTGAGTTAGCCTATTTTTCAAGGTGTTATTTTCTTCAGCATTTTTTTTGGGTCTCCTTTAGCAGGGTGTTTACTTGTTTTTCATGCTTTTCTTGCATGTCTCTCATTTCTCTTCCCAGTTTTTCCTCCCCCTCTTTAACTTGATTTTCAAAATCCTTTTTGAGCTCTTCCATGGCTTGGGCCCATTGAGTGGGCTGGGAAACAGAAGCCTTGACTTCTGTGTCTTTCCCTGATGGTGAGCATTGTTCTTCCTCATCAGAAAGGAAGGGAGGAAATACCTGTTCACCAAGAAAGTAACCTTCTATAGTCTTATTTTTTTTCCCTTTTTTGGGCATTTTCCCAGCCAGTGACTTGACTTCTGAATATTTTCTTCACACCCACTTTGCCTCCAGATCTGCCCAGCCAGTGCTTGGAGTCTGAGATTCAAATGCTGCTTCCCAGCCTCAGGGCTTTGGGTGGGGGTGGGGCTGCTATTCAGTGTGAGATTAAGTTCAGGTGCTCAGGTGGGGGTAGGGCCGCCTCACAGGGCTCAGTTCTCTCAGGGTTTATGCAGAGACCTTCAACAATGGATCAGGGTTCCTGCCTGCTTGGGGAGCCCTGGTCTGCTCCCGCCTCCGCTGCTGCCTCCCGAGGGGGCCTGAGTTATGGGGGCACCCCATTCCCCTCTCAGCAAGCTGGGAACACCCTCTCACCAACCTTTGGGGCCCGTGGGTGGAGGGACCCGCGCGGCCGCTGGAGATTCTGTCTCTGAAGCCTGCTCGGATCTGCTCCTCTCGGTGCTGGGAGGCCAAGGCAGGGCTGGGCTCGGCTCCGGGTCTGGGCACGACGGACCTTTTGCGAGAGGTTTGCAGGGCTCTCTGGAGCAGAAATCTCCTCCACTCCCTTGTTCTGTGGCTTCTGCTGCTCCAGAATTTGTTGGGAGTTCTTTTTTACAGATATTTTATGGGCTGTGGGTTCAGGGCTAGTGTATGTCTTTCTACTCCGCCATCTTGGCTCCGCCCCCCTAGATAGCATCTTTCAAGAAATTACCAAGGTAACTCACCCTGATATCCAAGAATGAGAAGGTAAAATAGTAATTGAAAGAATCTACTAATCACCTGAAAGATATCCCAAAATGGAAACTCCCAGGAATATTATAGCCAAATTCCTTTTTATTTGAAGATCTTTCTTGATTCCTTGTAGAATTTGTTGTTTCTTATTTGAATTATTAAATTTAACCACTATATGTCTTGAAGTTTGCAGCTTTGAGTTGTTTTTCTGGAGGTGATTCATGAATACTTTCAGTTATTTCATTTTTTGTGTTCTGAAGTTCTGAGTAGTTCTCTTATATCATTTCTTTCATTATGGTGGTTAGGTTTTTTGCTTTGTCATGTTGTTCTAGGATTACTAGTGATCCTTAGGTTGTCTCTACTAATCCTATCTTTGAGATCAGTATGTTTAGCCTGGATTAGTGATCATGTTTTCTTTTAGTCATATTGTTTTTTACTTCTCTCCTATACAGTCCTTTGCTTCTGTGTATTTGCATTCACAATCTGTTCTCTCTTTTATTTCTTTGATGAGATTTGCCATTGCAGATTCTATTTTTTTTATTCTGACCATTTTTTTTACTGTCAGCCATACATTTTGCTGAAATTCTTAAATTCTCATCTTTTTTAACCACTCAGTAACAGAATATTGTGGTTCCATGTTCTCTTCATGTTCCACAGCATTCTCTGTCTCACCAAGTTTTGGATTATTTTTCTTTGTTCAGTATTTATTCATAGATGCCTGAATTTGTTTGCCATATTTCCTTCTCTTGTTAATGTTTTCCCTGTTGATTTATCTGCTTATGTTCAGGGTCTTTGAGTTTTCTTCATTTTGTTATTTGGTAATTTTTTTAAAATTTTTTTCCCCTTCTTTTCTCCTATTATTCACTCTCCGATTCCCTCCCCTCTAAGGTGGTTTTCTCAGGTGGTTTCCCTGGAGGTTGGATCTCAAAGTGACACAGCTTCTTTTCTGTGTAGTTCAGAGTTCTCCAGCTTAGATCTCTACCCCAGTTGACTTTTTGTGGGACAGAACTGGTGGCAGGGTATGGGATAGAACTCTTATTTCGAGCCCAGACACTTGTCCTGCTCCTTTCCTGCTGTTCCTCTGCTCTGTCACTGTTCACTAAAGCACTGGCTATCTGTCATGTCCTGCATTAAGCATTCTGGCGGTTTGATCTCCATGGTACTGGAAAGAGAGAGGCAGGTACTGGAGTCTGGGTTTGGGTTTTGTTGCCAGCTTATGTAAATGGTCCTTAGGTTTTGCAGCAAGCCCATGTTTTAGGTCCTTAGGTCTGCTAGTACAGCCTCCCTGATGGCATTGTGGTAGTGGGAGACAAGTTGAGGAAGCTCAGGTTAGGTTCCTGGTTTTTTTTTTTCTTTGATTTTTAAAGAACCTTTTGGATTCCAGGTATACTAGTCTACAGAGAGACCTGAACTTACTTTTTATTTGGCACATAACTTTTCCGTTTTGGAGAGTTTGAGGACATCAAAGAAAATGTCTAGTCTTCCATCTTGTTGGTCATGTGACCCAGCAGTCTTCAGAAAACATACTTTTTGATGAGAGTTTGCAAGAGAAATATCTTTGTCAATCTATGTCTCCTGAATTTCCTGGTTCCTCAGTGCTAATGACTTCCCTCTGAGACTAGCTGTAATTTGCTCTGTGTGTGTGTGTTCTCGTATGTATGTGTATATATATGTGTATATGTATACATATAACATACATAATGTACATAATTGTTTACATGTCATCCCTCCCATTACAATGTGAGCTTCATGAGAGCAGGGTCTCGTTCTTTCTATTCTCAGATTTTAGCACAACTCCTGGCACATTGTAGGTGTTTAATACATGAGGCTTGTTGAATTTTTTTTTTTTCAGAAAATGTTTCTCAGGTAGTTTAGACTTAAGTCTTGGACTGTGCCCACCATCATCATGATAATACTTCTTTCATATATATATATATATATATATATATCACTTTACAGTTTATAAGGGACTTTTCCTTATAAACCCTATGGAGTAGATGTTGCAAGTCTTATTCCTCTCATCATCACCTTATTAAAACCTTATTTGGTGAATTGCTATGTGACTATCTACTTAGGCTACATATAGAATACATGGGCCAGAGATATAAAATTTTAAAATATTTTTAAGCCATGAGAAGACATTCTTTTGTCACTGCTTTCCATCATCCTTTCCCTTCTCTATTCCTCTAAAAATATGTTGTAGAAATTTTTATGGGAAAGTGGGAATCTATGTAATATTTGTTAGAATACTTTCAATTTCTTTATGGCTCTTCAGCATTGTTTCCAACCTTCATCTCGAAAGTCTTTAGATGTACATTTAATCTATCCTGAGCCGTTTGAGCAAGTAGGATTTAAGCTCCTATTTCCTCATCTGCCTAGGAACAAGTGGATATCGCTGCTTCTGTTCTCTCCACTCCTAGTCCTTTGAGGCCTATTTGGGAAGGCAGGAACATTTCTGCTGAATTTCTAGATCAAAAAAGTAATCTTCCTCACTTAGAGAAAGCATACATGCAAAAAGCCCCCAAGTCTCTCTTTCTTCTCTTGTGAAAATGGCCATGCCTTTTGAGACAGAAATATAGCTATCTTGCTCTTGTGTTTTAGAGTTGTACACTAACGTTTGTGTTGAGTGGCCACAGTGTACTAGAATTATATTGCCCTGATACTGTAGATAGTTTGATACAGAAATCTTCCGACTTCCTCATTTTTAGAAGTTGCTTTGGGGGAATAAGTAGTTTAGTAGCAATAGGTGAACACTTCCTTTCAAATATCTCAAATACTTTATTCTAAAAAATTTCATAAGAACCCCAAATTTCTCTTTGGTGGAAAAACCTACACCTCTCTTCCTCCTCCTGCTCATGTACTAGGGTGCAGGTACTTTCTTAGGAGAGCTTGTAGTCTATGACTACACAGATAAGGACATGGGTACAAAGAAACTTTAGTTGGTATGGTATTTTACCTGGAGAAATGGAGCCTGTTTCATTGCAAAGTGAAAGTCAAGTGGTATACATTTCTTGAATGAAGTCCTGTAGCTGTTGCTTGAAATAAGTGATTTCTTGTCTGGAAGGTAGAATGGTATATTAGAGGGATGGATCTAGAGTCACAGGATTTCAGTATGAAATTTGATTCTGCCCCCTTAAGTACCTATTTGATTCTTGGGCAAGCCTTTTTAATCTCTCTGAGCCTCAGTGTAATCATCTGAAAAATGAAGGAGTTAGATTAGGTGGCATCTGCTCCCTTTCAGCTCTAAATTTTTGCTTTTATGATTCTGATGGGCAGTATTTGATAGTGTTCCCACTTCCTCTTCCAATATATACAACAGACTCATTCAAAAACCTAGAAGGGTTTTAGTTATGAGGTGGTTGTGTTCACTGTTTTGTTAATTGTGAGTAAAGAAACTTGCTTTTGTTTTTGAGGGCATAGGATCATTCAGTTCCTTAATCAGACCATCTGAAGAAAGAAGTAATTAGAGCCATTAATTAATAGGATTGTATTGGATTTGGTTGCAGAGGCCTTAATCTCCAGATGGTCCTGAAGATGTTTGGAAGGGCAATTCTCTAACCTGATCAATTAAGTGATTTTTTACTTTGCCAGTTATAGAAGAGATACAAAGGATTAATAATAGGTGACAGTTTACTAGTACTTTAATATTTAAAAAGATACATTAAATGCAAATGTTGAAGTAGAAGCATGTATTCTCTCCTTCCAGGAAAAGGTGGTATCAGAGGTGTTAGGAGAGGCTTCCTGGATGAGATTTGAGCGGGATAGGAGTGAGATAGGTTGAGAAAGGGGGTTTGAGGAACAAATAGAAAAGAGGGGTTATAGCAAATGACTGGAGATGGGAGGCTTAAGGCCCAATTTTTTACGCGGTCTGAAGTAGTGAGTTTAGTCATGCCCTCAAACTAGTTTGATCTAATTCCAGTTTCTGGGAGTTTGAAGGGCTTATTTGTAGTTCTTGGGCTAAATGTAAATATCTTGAGTATTTATTTGAAGTGTTGAACTGGTGGAGAATGTTGCAATGCTCTAGAGAAAGGAATGTGGGTGATGATTTATTAACCCTAAATCTCTCTTAGAAGACATTAAGTAGCTGCTTTCTATCCTTCCTTCCAGGTTTCATGTGGGTCTGCTGAGGGGAGTTGTGAGTGCTTTAAAACAGTCAACTGAGAAATTGTTCTGAAGTTGTGGTAATGGTTGTATCTGTATCAGATAATCTTTTTTTCTAAGGAATTAATATTTTCCTTTTTTTTTTTGTCAGCCATGTTAAAGACATTGAGTTTTTTTTTGTAAAGAGGAAATTTTGAATAATTTGTTTCAGTTATAACTTTTGGTTAAAAGCAGCTCCAAGCTCTTCTTGCCACAGAACCCTGTGGAATCATCCTTGACATTGAAATTGGGCAATAAAAATGTAGAGAAAGAAAGTTGTTTTTGTAATAAAGTAGATCATTCTCCCTAGGTCTTTAGTCTACATTTTAGCTGACATTGCAAATATTGGGATGAGTAAAATGCATGTCTGCTGTCAGAGTGGAAACTGGTTTGGCTTCTGCAACATGAATGATTTAGCAGTTGGAATAAGATTCATATTTGAATTTTAAACAGCTGTGATAGTTCTGAGAGTTAAACTAAGAAATGGCAATCTTTTACAAAAGTGTGCCAATTCTCTGTCAGATGTTTAAGTTCTAGAAACTGAGATGCTTTTATGTAGCACTTGATTTTCCTATCATTACTTTTGGAATGAAGATTTCTGGTTTTTATTGAGCTATTTCAGGGTGTTTCTTAGAGGGTCTTTGGAAAAAAAATTGGAGTGGTAAGACCTATGGATTTGGAGTCAGAGCACCTGGGTTGAAATCCTGACTTTCTCAAATGATTTTGTGTGACCTTTGGCAAGTCATTTGAACTTCTTTGGGGCTCAGTTTTCTCTTCTGTAAAGCAAGGATGTTGAGTAGATGACTTCTAAAGGCCTTTTTTTGTTTGTATAAGCTGTTTCCTTAAGGAATATGAGAGAGTGAAATTAGGAATGGGGGGGGGGAATTTAGTACTTAGTAAATATTTATAAAGTGCTCAGGTAAATATCCCTGTGGAGGTAAACTGATTTTTTTTTGTCATCCACATTAGTAAAATCTTATCTATAGTGCCTTGAACTTGTGGGAAGAGGTTATATGTAAATACTGTAACAGTGGAAAAACATGGATGTTTATTCACCTGAATTCTTGAATTTTCTGTGAGTGGTAAAATTTTCTGGTGGTAAAATAGGTGTATGCATTTGTTGGACACTTGTAGAGATTTCCTTTCATCCCAAACCTAAACAGGGGCATAGGTGAAGAAGAAAAAAGAGGCACCATTGCTGCATGTGATTAAAGAGGCTGCTGGGCCAAGCCTCATGCAGGTCTAGGTCCAGCTTGTACAGAACGTTGTCTTTGGAAAGGCCATTTTGTTCCTTCCTCCCTGTATTTTATTTTGTTCTTAAGGTTGTTGGTATCAGTGGAACCAAACATAAGCCGTGTACTGTCCTGTTTTGTTTTTTAAATAAAATTTTTTATTGATTATTTTGGTTTATTTTTACATGTCCATTTCCACTATCTCCCCTCACCCACTTCCAGAGAACTGTCCCTCGTAATGAATAACAGAAAAGAAAGAAATGGGAGGAAAAAAGTTCTGCAAAACCTACCCAACAAATGTATAAGTCTGACACTACATGCAGTATTACACACTTCTGAAGTGGGAAGATGTCTTATTTCTCCTCTTGGTGACTGAGGTTGAGGATTGTATTTTTGCAACATTGAGATTCACTTGTTGCTGTTATTCTTTCCGTTTACATTGTAGTCATTGAACATATTGTTTTCTCCATGTGTCTTCACTTTGTATCCGTTTGTATAAGACTTCCCATGTTCCTCTGTGTTAGTCATTTTAACTGTTTCTTACACACAGTAATAGTCCATAACATTAATGTGCTAACCAGTTTAGTCATTGGGCAATACCTTGTTTTTTTGCTACAAAAAGTTCTTTAAATGTTTCAGTATGTATGAGATCTTTGTTTTTGTCATCTTGTTTGATTTTTTTTTTTTTAAATTTTTACTCTGTCCTCCTGAGTGTTTTCAGTGCATTTAGCCTGTGATGTGCAAGGCACCTACTTAGTCAAGATATGCCAGTAATTTAGTTGGTCTTTTCATGTTGTGCCCATATTTGAGAGTTCATCTTAAGTCTCCAGTGTTTACTATTTAGTTGGTGACTTTGCAGACAAAATTAGCTTCTTGGCACCTTGCTTTGATTTTTTTCTTCAGAGGACTTCATAAGAGGAAGCCAGTGATTACAGAATATAAATGGACTTCTTTACTTTATCTTGTTAGTTTATTTTAAAATTTCTGACTTTTTTCTTTTCTGAAAAAAAGGTTATAAGCAAATGGATAATTACAATAATTTGTATTTGATTAGTTCTTCAAAGTTTTAAAAGCACTTTGACATGAATTATCACTTTTTGTTTTAAAGAACTGTCTTGTGACCTGTAAGTAGAGTATTATTTTCCAAGGTCATGTCTTGTAGGAAAATAGGGACTCAGACTAGGATGTGCTCACTCCTAGACTTTTGCTGTCATATTCTTAGAAAATGTGGGGTGACATTGGGAAGGAAGAAGGATGACTTAGCTCTGTTCCCTTTTTGTTGATCAGATTCAGAGTGAGTAGACAGGCTTTTTCAAGTTTCTGAAGGGTACAAGTGAAAGATGGACCTATAAGTTTTACTTTGTGCCATGTGTTTTCTTTCCCTTAAATACCTAGTAAAGCTTTTTAACCCCAACTATGTGTTCTTGTGATAGTCTAGCTGCTCATTTATTGTTCCTTGGTTAGTGTTAGAGACTGGTGATTGTGGGAATTAGGTGGTGAAAAATGCCCTTTGGGGGAGTTAACTTTGGAGTTCAGTGGAGGAAAACTGTACTTACTGCTGCTTAGACTTTCTAACTCTTGCATTCAGGGGAAAGGGTGACATGAGAACAAACAGGTTAGTCACAACCATTGTTAGCTAATTCTTCAGGCAAAGGCCAATTCTAAGAAAAGTATATAAATATTTAAGATTTCAGGGATATTTTTATAGTATGCCTTTCTGTGAGGAGAATGGGAAGTGGTCTTAAACTAGGTATATACCTGATAGCTCTGTGTTTTAAAGAACTGTTTTAGACTCAAATTCTGTCTGGCCTGCTTGTTAATACAAGCGGTACAAATGGTGAAGCTTCTTAAGAGTCAATCCAATATGGCGAACCTTTAATAAACTTTGTACTTTGACTAAAAAAAAAAAAAGAAAATTGTTTTATCTTGAAGTGGTGTAACTCTGAAAATACCCAAGGAATACTTGTGTCCTGCTGGATTCCTTTTGAGTTTTGGTAGCTGCTTTGCCTGTGGCCTGTCTCCTCAGTTCTATAAGTTCAGGGACTCTGGGTGGTAGGGTAATAGTAGCAACCTGGGAAACATCTATTCATCCATAACTTGTTTAGATATTGAGCATTGTACCAATTAAATAGATAATATACATGTACTGAGAGTGCTGCCTTTCTGTCCTTTCTTTCATCTCCAACCTCTGTCCCTAGTCCTTTTTCAAAGTGCAAATGAGCTATTAGTAAAAACTTTGTCTTACAATAAATCTGTTTTCTTCTGCAGAATTTCATTCCAGAATCCCTATGGCTTTCTCTACAGGGGCTTGGCGATCTCTTCTAAACCCTGTCAGCAGAGCACTAAGCCAGCGCTATTTCAGGTAATTCTTTCTTCCTTTGTGTTGGGCCACTCCATTACACGTGTGAGAAATTCATATGGAATATTGCATATAGTGTCAGATCTTTTTTTCAATATAATGGTCAGTTTTGCTGAATTTTTTCCAGTTTCCTTTTTAAAAAAATAATTACGAAGGGGATAGGAGAAGAAAAACAGGTGAAATTTATGCAATGTAAAATTAAAGATATCAGTAAAATGTCTTTTTTTAAAAACTAAGAAAAATACTTTATTAATACCTTTTGTCTTTACATCACAATCATTTCCTACCCACTCTGCAGATTGAACCCTTCCTGGTGACATAGAAAAACAATTAAGCAAAAATATTTGCTATGGAAACTTATCTGATTTTATACAATAAATATACTGTCTTAGTATTCCTCCACCTTTGCCATTAGGGAGGAATTTTGTTTTAGTACTTCTTCTCTTGGAGCTTAATCATTTTTCCCCATTACTCACTTGAATTTCTTTTTAGAGATCTGTTGTTGTCATTATGTATATTGTTCTCTTGATTCTGCTTATTTTGTTTTGAATCACTTTATATAAATATTCCTCTTTCTCTGAATGCTTTTGATTTTTTTTTGTTTACTGTACAATAATATCTCATGGCATTTGTTTACCATAGTTTTTCAGTCATTCCCATTCAGTGGGCAGACACATACACAAATAACCTTTGTTTTTGTCTTTGACTTCATTGAGGTATGTATGTAGTAGGACCACAGTCTAATCAGGTTCCCCTCTCCCCCAGTAACATGGGTTAGGCTAACTTTTCCCAAGACTTGATTAGCCCAGGGGGACCAAGGCTCAAACTGTCTCTCCCTGGCCAGTAAAAGGTCCTAGAGACAATTTTGTTGCCTTTCAGGGAAAAATTAGCTTAACCAGTTTTCCTGGGGAAAGAGGGAGAGGAGGGAACCCTGGGTAGAGAGTGCTTCTGTCGCAGGGAAGATGCCCAGTAGAGGATTTGCTCGGTCCAAGGTTATGGAGAGTTTAATCACTTCTACAGAATTCCAAATTAAATCTGAATAGTTGGGCCACTTGAACCCTACTAATGCTCTCTTCCCTTCCTAGAATCTCTCCATCATTGACTTCCCATCTTTTGTAATCTTTGGTTAACTATTTTAAAAAAATATGGTGCTTTGCTGTTTTTCCATCACTGTCACTTTTTAATAAATTCATTTCTGTCACAGACACCATACCTTATAATAGAGATACAAGTAGGGTAAAGTTGACATGTCAATTGTCTGACAGTTGTCCACAGCAACCTATATCCTTTGTCTTTTTCTGATCCTTCAACTTTTGGTACCTTCCCTTCTAAACTACCTTGTATTTGACTACTTTGTACATATTTGTACATATTAATTTTCTATCTACACTGTATTTATTTTTATGTGTCCTTTTCTCCTTCAGTAGGGCTCATTGTGAATAGGGATTGTTTTCATTTGTATCTTTAGCCCTAGCGCAATTCCTGGCCCATGGTAAGTGTTTAATAAGTATTTGTTGATTGATTTGATTATTACCTCTCTATTGAGAGAGGGGAATAGTTTTATCAGCTCTATGGAATTAGGATTGGTCCTTAATAATCTGAATTCTAATGTCTTCTGTGTTTATCTTTATATCATTGTAGATGTTCTCTTGGTTCTATTTTCCTTGCTCTGTGTGCACTTAGTTCATATGAGTCTTCCCAAGTTCCCCTGAATTGTTTATATTTGTTATCTTTTAATGACCATTTCTTAATAGTGGTGCACAGTAATATTCCATTACATTTATAAACCACATTTATTTAGCCATTCCCCAGTGAATGGGCACTTATTCACCTGTCAAATTGATCTTCCTTAAGTGCAGGTTTGACCACATCACCTTCATATTTAGTAAACTCCAATAGCTTCCTTTTTCCTCCAGGATGACATATCAGTTTTTTTTGCTTTTTGAAGTTCTTCATAACCTAGTCCCATCTTTGCAAGCTTCTTACGCCCACTGCATCCGGGGCCATCTCCAGTTGTCCTGATCTGTATCTCACCATTGGACCCAGATGGTTCCTGAAGAGAAAGTGAGGCTGGTGACTCTGCACAGCCCTCTCTCACTTAAATCCAGTTCACATGCAAGTCATGGCATCCTCTTCCTGATGTCACAGTCCTCTCTTTCTTGCACATGACACATCATCTCAATTTGGAGATTTTCACCATCTGTCCTCCATGTCTGGAATTATTTTCCTCCTCATCTCTCCCTACAGGCTTCCCTGGCTTTTCCTTCAAATTTCAGGCAAAATACTGCCTTCTGTGAGAAGCCTTTCTCAGTTCTCTTAATGCCTTAAGTCACTTTTCTTTAATAATTGTATATTTTTGAAAATATATTTTTATTTATTCAATATTTACCAATTATGTGTAAAGGATTTTTAAAATAATATTGAACAATTTCGAGTTCCAAATTCTCTCCCTTCTCTTCCTACCCCTTGTTGTTGTTGCTATTTGTCCTTCGTTCTCCAAGAGGACCATGACATCAGAGAAGTAATGCCATGAAGTGCAAGTGAATAGCTTTGAATTCTTCTGAAAACTGAATGTTCATATCCTTTGACCATTTATCAACTGGGGAATAGCTGTTATTTTTATAAATTTGGCTTAATTCCCTATACATTTGAGAAATGAGACCTTTATCAGAGGAACTTCTTACAAATCTTTTTTTCTGTTTCCTCTTTTCCATCTAATTTTGACTGCATTGGTTTTGTTTGTGCAAATGTTTTTTAATTTCATGTAATCAAAATGATCTATTTTAATTCCTGTAATCTCCTCTGTCCCTTGTTTGGTCATAAATTCTTCTCTTATCTATAGATCTGACAGGCAAATTTCCCATAATTTACTTATGATATCACTCTTTATATTAAAATCATTTATCCATTTTGACTTTATCTTGGTATGTAGTGTGAGATGTTGGTCTGTGTATGCCTTGTTTCTGTCAAACTGCTTTCTAGTTTTCCCAGCAATTTTTGTGAAATGGTGCATTCTTACTCCAAAAGTTTGGATCTTTGCGTTTATCAAATACCAGATTACTGTGATTATTTACTACTCAATATTTTATCAAACAATTGTATTCCTAGTGTATTCCCCTGATCTGCCACTCTGTTTCTTAACCAGAACCAGATTGTTTTGATGATTACTGCTTTGTAATAAGTTTGAAATCTAGAATTGCTAGACTGCTTCCCTTTTCATCATTGATAATAGTAATTTGTTTTTTTCTTTTTTTTTGAATCAAATTAATCAATGGTTTATCTATTTTATGGTTTATTTTTTCATAAGATGAGCTCCCAGTTATATTTATTAGTTCAGTGGTTTTTAAATTTTCAATTTTTATTAATCTCCTTTGATTTTCAGGATTTCCATTTTGTGTTTAATTGGGATTTTTAATTTGTTATTTTTCTAGTTTTGGTTTTTTTTTTTTAGATTCATGCCCAGTTCACTGATCTGCTCTTTCTCTTAGTGATGCGTGCACTTAGAGATACAAATTTTCCCCTAACTACTCTGGTTGCATCACATAAATTTTGGAATTTTGTCTCATTGTTGTCATTCTTTGATTGTTTATATGATTTGTGACACTCTCATCCTTTAGGGTTAGTAATATTTCTGCTTTTCTATATTTATTTATGAGGCTTTTATGTCCTAATGCATGATTAGTTTTGGTGTAGGTTCTATATCCCACTGAGAAAAAGATGTATTCCTTTTTATTCTGATTCAGTTTTCTCCAGAGATCTAGCATATCTAATTTTTCTAAAATTCTATTCATTTACTTAACTTTTTTTTGGTTAGATTTATCTAGTTCTGAGAGGGAGAAGTTGAGGTTACCCACTAGTATGGTTTTACTGTCTATTTCCTCCTGTAATTAGTTTAACTTTTCCTTTAATAATTTGGATGCTGTGCCATTTGGTGCATGTATGTTTAGTATTGATATTACTTCTTTGTCTCCAGTTCCTTTTAGCAAGATGTAGTTTTCTTGCTTATCCCTTGTTATTCGGTCTATTTTTGCTTTTGGGGCACCTTGGTAGCACAGTGGATGGAATGCTGGGCATGGAGTCATCCTCCTGGGGTCATATCTGGCTTCAGACACTTACTACTACCTCTGTGACTCTGAGTAAGTCACTTAACCCTGTTTGCCTCAGTTTCTCATCTATAAAATGAGGTGGAGAAGGAAATGGCAAACCACTTCAGTGTCTTTGCCAAGAAAAGCCCAAATGGGGTCATGAAGAGTTGGACATGACTGAAGAACAACTAAAAATTTTTGCTTTTGCTTTGTCTGACACCATGAATGCTACAACTCCCTTTTTTTTAAAACTTCAGCTAAAACATAATAGATTATGCCCCGGCTCCTTATTTTAATTCTGTGCATGTCTCTCTGTTTTAAGTGTGTTTTTTGTTAATAACATATAGTTGGATTCTGATCTCTAATCCATTTCTAATCCATTCTGCTATCTACTTTTGTTTTATAGGTGGGCTTATCACATTCATATTCACAATTATGATTACTCACATTGCACTGCCCTCTATCCTTCTTTTCTTTTTTCTCTTTCTCTTCATCCTGTCCCTAGTCTAAAGTCTGTTTTGTGTCTGATCACTGCCTTCGTCTATCTGCCCTCCCTTTGTCATCTGCTCCCCCACCCTTCTCTTATCCTCTTGCCCTCCTACATCCTTGTTGGGTAAGATAGATAGCTATTACCAGTTAAGTATGTATATATATTCCCTTTTTGAACCAATTTAAGTATGAGGAGGGTTCAAGTGTTGCCCTCCTCACCACCACTTTTGTCCCTTTCCCATTTTATTCATTCTTCTCTCTTCTCCCTTTTACCAGGGCACCCTTTTTTTCACTTATCCATTTTTTTTATGTCTTCCCAGCATAGTTGACTCACTCCCACACCCTTTTTCTATATTGAGGCCTCCTGACTGCTCCAATAATGATAAGTTCTTAGGAGACACATGTATCATTTTCACATATAGAAAGGTATATACATAGTTTAACCTTATGTAGTACCTTATGATTTCTCTTTCATGTTTACTACTTTATGTTTCTTTTGAGTCTTGTATTTGAAAATTAAATTTTCTGGGGTCGGAGCCAAGGTGGTGGAGTAGAAAGATGGACCTGCTCTATCTCTCCCCACAGATCCCCAAAAATACCTGTAGAAAATGACTCTAAACAAATTCTAGAGCAGCAGAAGCCACAAATTGACAAAGTGAAACAGATTTCCAGTCTAAGAAAGCCTGGAAGGCCGACAGGAAGGCTCTATTGCACTGGGCTCGAAGCCCAGCCTGAGCTGTGCTGCACAGACAGTACTGGAGCAGACGTCAGGGCATGGAATCATGGGTAGCAGCTGTGATTCCCAGATTTCTCAACCCACAAACGCCAAAAACAGCTTCAAAGATCAGTAAGAAAACTCTTTCACCTGGGTGAGAGGGGAGCATGGTCTGGTCCCAGTCCTGGCCCCAGGCGGTGGCAGTGTCCACTTTTGGAGCCCTCTCAAAAGACCCTGGGGGAATTGAGCAGCTGATCTAGATCTCAGCCCTGCATGGCAGTCCTGGGGTGAGGGAGGAGTGCTGGCTGGTGGTAGCTGTGAAGAGGGAATCCTATTCGCAGTTCCAGGCCAGAAAAGAATGCTTGTGGTTGCTCACAGACCAGAGTGCAGGCCAGGAGAGGAGTAAACTCTTCTTCCTTGATTGTGCCACCTTGGTGGAACTGAGAACTTACAGGTCCCTAGAATATACCCTCCACTTAAGTGCCCCAGAAAGGGAAAAAAAAAAGACTATAGAAGGTTACTTTCTTGGTGAAAAGTTATTTTCTTCCATCCTTTTGGAGGAGGAAGAACAAAGCCTACCATCAGAGGAAGACATCAACTAGTCAAGACTTCTACATCCAAAACCTCCAAAAAAAATAAGCAATGGTCTTAAGTCGTAGAAGAGCTCAAAAAGGATTTTGAAAGTCAAGAGAGAGGTGGAAAAATTGGGAAGAGAAATGAGAGAGACGTAAGAAAATTATGAAAAGCAAGTCAACAGCTTGCTAAAGGAGACCCAAAAAAATATTAAAGAAAAATAATACCTTTAAAAATAGACTTAACCCAAATAGCAAAAGAGGTCCAAAAAGCCAGTGAGGAGGAGAAGGCTTTAAAAAGCAGAATGGGCCAAATGGATAAAAAGGTTCGAAAGCTCACTGAAGAAAAGAGTTCTTTAAAAATTAGAATGGAGCAGATGGAAGCTAATGACTTTATGAGAAACCAGGAAATTATAAAACAAAACCGAAAGAATGAAAAAATAGAAGACAATGTGAAATATCTCACTGGAAAAACCACTGACCTGGAAAATAGATCCAGGAGAAATAATTTAAAAATTATTGGTCTGCCTGAAAACCATGATCAAAAAAGAGCCTAGACATCATCATTCAAGAAATTATCAAGGAAAACTGCCCTGAGATTCTAGAACCAGAGGTTGGAATAGAAATGGAAAGAATTCACCGATCACCTCCTGAAAGAGATCCGAAAAGGAAAACTAGGAATATTGTAGCCAAATTCCAGAGTTCCCAGGTCAAGAAGAAAATATTGTAAGCAGCCAGAAAGAAACAATTCAAGTACTGTGGAACTACAATCAGGATAACACAAAATTTAGTAGCTTCTACACTAAGGGATAGAAGGGCTTGGAATATGATATTTCAGAGGCCAAAGGAGATAACCAAGAATCACCTACCCAGCAAAACTGAGTATAATACTTCAGGGGAAAAGAATTGAATTAGAGGACTAAAAGCATTCTTGTTGAAAAGACTAGAGCTGAATAGAAAATTTGACTTTCAAATACAAGAATCAAGAGAAACATGAAAAGGTAAACAGGAAAGAGAAGCCTTAAGGTACTCAATAAGTTGAACTGTTTACATTTCTACATGGAAAGATGTTTTTTTTAACTCATGAGACCTTTTTCAGTAATGGGTATGGTCTCTGCTTTCTTGGTCTGCACTCTGGTCTTTAATCAGTAAGGGCACCTGATCCCTTGGGATTACAAGCACTACTGTTCCTCAGGGTCCCTGATCCCTTGGGGCTACAAGTGATACTGCCCCTCAGGGCTTCCATTCCATCTCTTCTCCACCCTTGAACTGTGAATTAAAATGCTCCTCTCCACCCTTGAACTGTGATCCAGAAGTTGGTATTATGACAAATGAAAAAACTCTGAGAGACAATAATTCTGGGTTATCAATAATCAGTTTATTAATTAGGCTAGCTAATAACCAATCCCCAGTGGAGATAGTAAATGCCTTATATACTTTTGTGAAAGGGAATGCCCCTGATAAGTGAAAATCAACCCTGATTGGTGGAAATTTAACGAGGAAGTGGACTAGATGTCTTCAGCTCCTTCTGCTGAGAATGTGCTTTGATCATAACACTCAGCTGTTTCCAGCAATCTGGACAGAGGAATCCATTTCCATCCACACCACTTTTGTTGGTTTTCTCCCTTATGAGCTGGGTTACCCAAAATTCTCATGGAGGAGTACTAGGACAGGGGATATTGTCCTTGGGACAAGAACTCACCCAGACTGGATTCTAAACAGAAGTGAGGTCTCCTAGTTGGGTAGGGTGTGGCCCACAAAGAGCATGTTTCCTGAGGGTTAGAGATAATCTCAATCAGCCATATCCTTTAAACTCTGACCTTCCACAAGAACTGGTCCTCAAATGAGGAAATAAAGGAGAAAAAGCCTGAATCCCAAATTAATAATTGGTTATTAATATAATCATAAAATAGCTTCTATCATTCCCCCCTTTGATTCTTTTGACTGACACAGTCTCCTCAGTGAATCACTGAGGCAAATAGAATGAAGTGACTTACTCCAGGGTCACATAGCTAGTAAGTGTCTGAGACTAGATTTGAACTCAAGAAGATGATTCTTCATGACTCTAGGCCTGGCATTCTATCTGCTGTGCCATCTAGCTTCAGTGACACCTGTGTTGTCTTGAACTGAAAGAATGTCTTAGTCTAATCTTTCATTGGCTCTGTCACTCCAGAATTTGATTTGAAAAGTTATTTTAAATTTGTTTGGAAGAGCTCAGCTGAGTGTTTCTTTATTCCACCATTTTGGTTTCACCCCTTCATATTGTTTTAAAAGATCAGTTAGATGAATTCCTCACTCCACCAACAGTTAGAGTGAGCTTACCTTTCCCCAGCCACTCCAACATTGACTTTCTTTTTTTTATCTTTGCCTGTTTGCTGGATATGAGAAAAATTTTTGGTTGTTTTAATTTTAATTTCTCTTAATAACAATTTTGAGTATTTTTTTATATGCTTGAGTGTTTTTCTTCTTCTAAATTTTTTTACATTAATACCTTGTTCTTAAAAAGCATATATTTCCCACTCTATCCCTCTATCCTTTCCCTACTAGAGAGTCATCCCTTATAAAAAGAAGAAAAGCGAAGAAAAAACTGTTTAACAAAACTAGCGGTCATATGAAAAAATTCTAATTCTGTAAGTAGTTTTCCACATCCAAGTTCTCTCACACCTTTACAAGAAGTGGAGGGGAGTATCTTCTCATATCTTTTTCTTTGTGGTAAAAGCAGCATTTAGTTTCCATTGGTGGTTGTTCTTTCCATTTGCATTGTACATATAGTTTTCTTGGCCCAACTCCCTTTGTATCAGTTCATATGTCTTTCCATGTTTCTCTGTGTTTATCATATTTCTATTCCTACAGTACAGTGATATTCTATTCCATTCATGAACCACACTTCGTTTAGCCTTTCCCCAATCATTGGCCAGTTACTTTTGCTTCCAGTTTTGTGCTGTCACATAAAAGTGCTGCCATGAATATTTTTGTAGAAGTGCAACATTCCTTTTGTTTTTTAACCTTCTGTGTGGTGTATTCCTAATCCTAGGATCACTGAATGAAAAGGTATGGACGTCTTAGTCATTTTACTCTGATAATGCAAAATTGTTTTTGTGCTCAGTGGGATGAATTCAGAGCTTTACCAGTGGTGCATCACTGTGCCTTTTCCTTTCCTTTGTCAGTGTGGTGGGTGTGAGACAAACCTTAGAAATTTTATTTTGCATTTCATAGTAGTGCTTTGAAGTATCTTTTTTTGTTGACATTTTTTTCATTGTCTCATTTCCTTTGACCATTTGTCCATTGGGAATGGGCTTTTGATCTTACAGTTGCATCATTTCCCATGGATTTTGAATATGAGATTTTTATAAGATTTTTGATGCAACTACTCTCCCTTCAAGTAATTTTCCAACTGAATACATAAGGATGTTTTCCTTTGAGCATTTCCTTCAATTCAAGAACTTCAGCATGCTTAATTTTTTCTTGCTAGAAATCTTCAGGCTTTTGTTAGAAACTGCTATTTGGAACTCAACAGAGGTATAGCAATGAGGTGAGTTTATGGGTAGGAGAGTAGGTAAGGATATTGAAGGTCTGAAAAAAGATGGTGAATATTAGATTGGTCTGGGTGGTTGGGATTGGAGGTGACAGTGGCAAAGGAATGAGACCAAGTTCAGATATCAGGCTAAACTGGAAATTGATCAGATCAAGATGATGCTGGTATATTGAGGATTTTGATTTTATTGGTGTGTGGTCTTCCTCCAGGGATGTGGATCATAGCACCTTTGTGATTTGGGTAAATTTTTTTTTTTTTTGGCTGCTGTGGCCAACCCTTCCCTTCCTTCACACTTGGCTGTGTTGGTCCTCACCCAAATCTGTGCTTGAAGGTTTTCAAAGTGGTCAGGACTGGCCAGTACTTACACCATGTTAGCATAGCCTTTGAGAACTCACGGTCATCTTCATGCTACAATGAAGCATGGGAGAAGAACTGTCATGGGAGAAGGGTCATGATGGAAATGATCATGAAAATAGTTGCCATTTGTCTAGCAGTTAAGGTTTACAAAGCACTTTACAGACATTATTCCATTTGAAAGATAATGATAGTATGTGAATGGCATTGGATACATGACATTGAGCTGGATTGTGTTCGTCCTTCGTTGCCGAAGACCACGCCATCACAGAAATGATGACATGACTTGCACTTGATTTTGTTTTGAATGAAGGAGGGCTGTGCAGCTCACCAGCCTCGCTTCTCCTCCAGAGCCATCTGAATCCAGTGACTTGATATTCCTCAGGATGACTGGAGATGACTCAGAAATCATTGAACTGGAGATGAGGTGGTGAAGGAATTGGATTTGAGAGCTGGAGTCGAGTACCCAGTAGAACTTCTGTACTCAATCACTCACAAGTTTCTAAAGTGTCTTTTCCAATAACCCTGTGAGGTCGATTGTTCATTTACTGTAATACTTGCCTTACTTTATTCAGAAGTGTTGGTGATTGGGGCTTAGTGTGTTACAATCAGTAATGGGCTTTTCCCATGCCTCTTCTTTCCCTCTTCTGTCCCCCAATACTGTTTTCCTTCTGGCCTACGTCATTGGATTATCTTGAGGAAAAACACTTCACAAACTTGAAAAAGCTATATAAATGAACTATTTTTTTTTTTACAAAAGTGTAGAAACTGGGAAGAAAACAAGGTGAAGACCCATTTGTGAACATACTCTTCTCTGGCATGAGATTCAGTTTTTTTAAGTACATCCATCATCTCATTTAATAGTTAATAAGTGAATGAGAGATAAACTCATGAAATTGGACTGCAGAGGGAATGGTAGAGTAATAGGAATGCAGTTTGAGAGTCTGTACTGCTGAAGTGACTGAAAAATTGGCAGCCTAACTGAGGAATTAGTAAATGTAAAGAGTTCACGTTCTTGATTGTATTAGGAACATCTACTTTGCTGCTGCTTCAGGGTCAGCTCTTGGTGCACTTGCTTCTCAGGCTGAGGTCGGTGATCTCAGTACTCGGTGAGGATCTTAGAGGTAGTGTCAATGGATGAGAAAACTGAGGTACAGAGAAGTTGTGGCACTTGCTCAGTCACATAGATGTTTCAGAAGCTCGGGGCTCAGGATCAAGGATTTTAATTCCAAGTCTGCAGCTGCTTTGTAGAAAAGGTATAAGAAATGACTCTGTCTAGAGGGATCCCTCTAAGGGTTGGCATTTGGAAGAGATGGTTTAGACTTTTTTCAAAAGCATTAGATAGTAGCAGTTTGGTTGGGAGATTTTTCAGGGTACTGTTACGACTTGGCCCATAATTTTACTTTTTTTTTTTTAGTTCTTTAAAATTTTATCTCAGGAAAGGAAGACTTTGAAATTGGATTGGGATGAAGATACTTTACAATAGACAAATCTGGTTCCTTTTCAGACGAATCTAAAGGCATTGCCTAATGCCTTAGCTGGAGAGCATTTTCTCACATCTGACAAGTTGGTACTTTGAACATTGAACAGAGAACTTTAGATTGTTGGACTAAAGTGATGTTGGTATTGACATGTAAGAGAAACAGAATGGCCTAGTGGGTAGAGAATGGGCATCAGAGTCAGGAAGACTTGGATTCAAATCCTACCTCTAACACATCCTGACAAGTCACCCTCTCATTGCCCCAGCCCGCTCTCTTAAGACTAAGTTACAGAGAAGGTGCAGATCTTCATTGGTAGCAGGAGTTTCTATACTAGCACAAGAAGTTTTCTCTGTCAGTGAAATCATAAATCAGTATCTTCCCCATCCCTAGACCAAGCAAATAGAGACAGCATGGCACAGTAGATAGGATTTTGACCAGGGAGTCAGGAAGATCTAGGTTCAGATGCTGCCTTTGACATTTTTTAGCTATGTGACTAAGAGTTTGATAGTAGAACTTTCCACCCAGGGAAATCCCTACACTGTAAGCATGAACTAAGAGGTACTAGTATATACCTTCCTGTCATAAACTGAATTTTTCTTTTAGTCTTCAGGGGAAAAATCAGGGTTGAGTTATGACCCAGGGAATTTATCACTAATATGTGGTCTTCATCTTGGGACCTCCCAGATGAGTTGATAATGAATAAGACTGTCAGGCTTCCAAGAGTTGCTTAGACAGTGTCTAATTTTAGATTGTTTTCTCCTCCTCTTTCCAGTACCACAGAGGCACTTGGAGCAATACAGAAGATGACAAGAGTACGTGTGGTAGACAATAGTGCCCTAGGGAATACTGCATACCATCGCCCCCCTCGATGCATCCATGTCTACAATAAGACTGGAGTGGGCAAGGTGGGAGACCGGATCCTGTTGGCCATCAAGGGGCAGAAGAAGAAGGCCCTCATTGTGGGGCACCGAATGCCTGGGCCCGGAATGACACCAAGGTTTGATTCAAACAATGTAGTCCTCATTGAAGACAATGGTAACCCAGTGGGTACCCGCATCAAGGTACCAATTCCAACGAGTCTCCGGCGGCTGGAAGGCGAGTATTCTAAAGTGCTTGCCATCGCCCAGACCTTCGTATGAGAGGCCAGGGACTCTGACTGCAGGAGGTGCTTTTGGAGGGAGACAATTCACAGAGCAGTCCCCAACTAAGAATAGGACTTGGGGAAAGGGAAGGATTTTCCCCTTCTTCTTCTTCCCCTAGGAGGGAGGGATAACCAAATTCTGTGAAGTAATAAAAATATTTTATGTATATTTTCTTTGACACTTTTTAGCTACTTGACTCTGACTCTGGACAAATCACTTAACCACTACATGATGGTCTCCTGGGGACTTCCTGGAACACTGTTTTGAAACAGATGACACACCTTAGTTTTGTATTTTGCTAATTCAGGAAGTCTGTCCCCAGGGGTATCCTTGGCCTTGATCTTTATTCAGGGAACTTCTAGGTGTTTCTTCCTTTATATTTTGGGCCTTTAGGGGTCTCATAAGAGCAGTAGCCATTTTGCTTTGCAATGTTTGAGCACAGGTGAGGAGGGGAAGCGTAATTAACCCACTTGTGTCCTTTGGAAAGGTGTAGTGTAATGCTTGTAGTGGCTGCTGCTCAGCAGGCTCTCCATCTGTTGCTCCCTGAATTGGTTTAAGGAGTTCTGTGGGGAAGTGGAAGAGATGATGTATCCTAAAGTAGAGGAAAGGCCAACTGGGTGGTTGTTCTCACCCTTTGTGTGCTTTGGTCCCCTGCATTTACCTCTGGCTCTGAGGGTAGGAGTTCTAGGTCCTGGGACAGTTGTATCCTGCAGCTACCACCTCACTTCTTGGAGTTGTCCCTTGTAGCTTCCTCTTGCCCTTTATGTCAGCTGGAAGTGTTTTTTCAGTCTCACACACTCATTGTGTTCAGACTTAGCATTTCATGCCCCTTGTTTTCTTCACCCTGTCTACTTCTTCCAGCTTATTTTGGTAGTAACTGATGTTGAGGCTTTCCAAAGCCAGTCTGAATAGCTCTTTCTGTCCCTTTCTCTGACTTCCCATGAACTCAGCCTCTTCTCCCAAGGTGTTCTTTACTGACCTCGTGGTGGTTGTGGTTTCAGCAGGATTGGGCAGCCAGGGCCCTTTCCCCATCAGTGATGCAGTCGCCTGTAATACATAGCCCAGAATAGCCTCAGCTTTGCTTTTCTTCCAGCTGTGCTATCATTTTGCAAACTGGAATCTAATTTGCTGTCCACTTTCCCTATGCTTGCTCTTAGCTGGTACAGCTTTCTCTTGCCCATGAAATATTTATAATTGCAGATTGTGTTTCCCAGTGTTTATAAACTTGCCCTTTTTTTCCCCTCCATCACTTGAAGACGTGTATCTTATCCTCTAATCTTCCTAGGTATATCCATGTTATTCCATCTCCTTGAAGCTATACCCAGTTGTTCCTACAGTTGTCATCTACCCCAAAGTCTGAGGCTATTACCTTAGTGAGTGAGAGCAGAGTGCTCTAAAACTGTGGCATGAACTATATCACCACAACTCTTGAGCTTTCCTCATGCTGCTTTGGTTCAGAGAGCCAAGATGGAAATTACCTATTGCCCTAACATGCTTTGCATAGATCCTATATTTTTCATTTCTTTAAAAAAATATATAGATACATTTTCTTTTGCCATAGACACTTCCCAGCAAATCTCACGAAGTGCATTCTCTGCAAAGAAGCTAGTTTATCAGTGGCTGACAGACAGAAGAGATGTGTCCTTTGACTTTGACAGTGTGATGTTTACCCTGACCATTGAATTTGACCAGAGTTTTATTGGCTTTATTCATGTTCTTGTGGTCATTGTGTCTATTGTTCTTTTATCCTAGCTTGTGTCACTGCATCTAGGTTACTTACTGCTTTTTAAATGTTTTCACATTTACCATTGATCATCATTCCTTATGGTATAGTAATAAGTCATATTCTTCTCATGTACCATAATTTGTTTCTCTGTTTCCCATCATCCTTGGGCACATTCTCTTCCTAGCTTTTAGTTATCACAACTAACGTTTTTATGCAATTCCTTCTGAGCACGCTTCTTGCCATAGCTGTGCCAGTAGAAGAGTAGTTCTCAACAGTTCAGCGCAGCTAGCCTTTATAAAGCATCCACTGTGTGCCTGGTATGGAGATAATAGAACTGAAAGCTGGCCAGGCCTTTGCCCTTAAGGACACTCTACTGGGGAGGAGGCAGCATGCAACATGGACACAAATATATGTGATACAAAGACAAAGTTCTCTTAAGAAAATTTCAGGAGGGAGACTTTCTGTTGTAAGAAATTGGGAAAGGCCTCCTAGAGGAGGTAATATTTAATCTGAACCTTGAAGGATAAGAATAGTATTAACATATATGTGGAAATGTGTAAAGAAAGGTTATAGGAATCAGCATGTGTTTAGGGCTGGAGAGATGAGGTGGTGCCTAGTCCAGTTTTGGTGGAATGCAGAGTATAGGAAGTAGGGAGTAAGGAGACTTGAGACAGGTTGGAGCCAGATTGTGAAACCCTTTTATTCTGTCCAGACAAAAGGATTCCTTTATTCTGTTGGCAATAGTGAGTCACAGAAGATTTTCTTAGCAGTGGAATGGTACACTAATGAGAACGGTCCATAAGGATGGAGGGAGACCATGGTGCAGTTGGTAGAGTAATCTAGGGTCACAAGTCCCGCATTTGATTCTTAGGCCTGCCACTTAGTCATTATGTAAGGGAAAGTCACTTCACTCTCTGCCTCAGTTTCCTCCTTTGTGAAAATGGGAGGGGGGAGTAAATTATACCTGTAGTATTTTTAAGGAGATCTGGGTGTTGCAGTGGATAGAGCATTGATTTTGGAATCAAGAAGACTCATCTTTAGGGGTTTAAATATGCCATCAGACAATTAGCAGCAGTGTGACCCTGGGCAATTCAGTTAACCCTGTTTGCCTCAGTTCCTCATCTATAAAATGAGCTGGAGAATAAATGGCAAGTATCCATTGGCATAGTATCTCTGCCAAAAAAATCCCAAATGGAGTCGCAAAGAACACGACTGAACAATTAAAGTATTCTTTTAAGTGATGATGTTTTTGTGAGAATCAAATAAGGTAATATGTGTTAACTATTTGCAAATTCTAAAGCACCAACTGTGAATTTTTAGCAATAGTAAGCTCATTCACCGAGCCCAAGAATAGGTAGCTGTTAGGATGGACATAGTATTTTTCTATTAAAAAATAAAGTTTTATTAATACTTTAAAAAATTATCTCACTTCCCTATGACTTACATCCTTTCCCCAATTCTTTGGGGTAGAAACAACTATAGTTAAGTAAAATAGACAAACACATTGGCCATGTCTGACAGTGTAAACCCCGTGTTTTTCCAGTTGTTCATCTGGATATTTTAATTAACTCAGTGCTGTCTGTCTTAAAAATACCTTGTGTGTGAGCTAAGCTCTCAGCCTCATATTTTTGTGCCCTGTACTTTCTTAGTCTTTCTCCTGACCCTGACTCCCATCCTGTCCTAGCTTCAGGTATTGTGAATTCTTATTTTTCCATGTAAAGTTGTATGACATTGGAATCAGCTGCTTTGCTGGAATCCAGATCTGCCCTAGCAGCTTCTCCTCCCACTAATTTTGATTTTGTGGTTTTTATTCCTTTGCTCCATTATGGTGTTATTGATCATGATTCATTTGTCAACATGAGGACTGATTTTCTCTCCATATTGTTTTTCTGAGCATTTCCCCAAGTCTCTGACACCTTCAGTGGCTAAAGGATTGACAGATTTTTTTTCTCCATTTTTCATCATCATACAATGTTCCCATGATTCCCAGTAATTCCCAACCTTAGTTGGAGTTGTCATACTCTGGAGTTATAATAAGAGACTCTCCCACATATATAGTGCTTTGTGGTTGCAAAGCCCTTTACATACAACAATGTCTTCACAGCTACCTTGGAGTAGATATCTTCTGATGAGTTTGAACATTGAGTCCCCTAAAGTGGTTGTATGTATTTGAGTGTTCATTCTTTGTTTTTTCTCTTTTTCTTATCTTTATCATCCATTTAAAAAAAAAATTAAGTTTCAAATTGTCTCCTTTCTCCCCTCCCTCATCCATTGAGAAGGCAAGTAATATATCAGTTATGCATGTAAAGCCTTGCAAAGCATATTCCCATATTAGCTGTGTTGCAAAAAACCGAAACAAAACCTAATAATAAAAAGCAAGAAACATAAAGAAAGTGAAAAAAGTATGCTTCAGTTTTTATTCAGAGTTCATCAGTTCTCTTTCTAAAATCCAATTCTGAAATTGCGCTCTTTGAAGTGCAAATATTTGCATGAAATACGATTCCAGCCCAATGGAAATATGCCCTGTGAATTGGAATACATGACTACTTCAGGAAATTCATTGTTTGTACTAATCAATACCTAGCTGAAATATCCTGTTTTACAACTGAGGGAACCTCACTGAGGGAGCCCACAACTTTTAAGAGGCCAAGATGCCACAATGATTGGTGAGACTTAGAACTGAATGCTGGTCTTCTGACTTGAGCTACATTGTTCTTACCGCTAATGTTCTTTATTTGATGAATTTCCGTAACCAAAGAATTCCTCACCAAGAAGCCACCCTACTAGTGATAAGCCTCTCCTACTTAGTTAACTAAGCTGGTTCTCTGAAGAAGATTTGGTCTGTTGGTCAGAACATAATCAAAGTCTTTCCAGCCCTTAGAAACTGCCAAAGCATGTACTCCATGGGTATGGCCTTGGAGATGCCAGAGTCTCCTTTATGCCATTACCAGAGTCAAATTTATTTGAATTGTTGACACTTTTCCTCAGTAAAAATGCCCATGTCATTTGTGTGTGATTGCTTTTTGAAATATGAATTGAAATTAATTTTTGTTTTGAGATTTTGTGATACCACCCCCAGAGATGACTGGGACACACTCTGGTATTGTGAAAGCGGGATTGCAATCTGTTTTAAACTAAATATGGCACATGTCAAATATAGCCACCATTGGATAACTGAAGACCTGATTATCTAGTTTAAATGTTGGTCATTTGTGTTCTACTTCTTTGCACCCTCACCTTTAGACTAACACCTCCACCAGAAAGTAGGTTGGATGGGGGCAAGGGGGAGGGATCAGCATGGTATAGTGGAAGGAACATGGGATTAGGAATCCAAAGACCTGGTTCTAGTCTTAACTCTGTTGCTAATTTTCTGTCTGGCTTTAAGCAGTTCACTTTTCTTTTCTAGACTTTAGTCTCCTCTGAAAAATGAGGATGTTGGGACTCAATAAATTCTGAGATATCTCCCAGTTCTAATATTGAAGGATTGTGAGATTTCAAATTGGCCAGTTTTATCTGACTACCCTCCATCTGTGACAGTGACCCTTCTGACCCTCTGTCAGGAAGGCATTCAATTGCTATTATTTTCCAGTAGTGTAGATGGGTTATGCTGATGCATACATACACTTCCAGTCAGATCCCTTTGTGACCGTAGCATACGTTTCCACCTTGGCTGGACTTAGCTACTGGTATAACCTGAGACCATGGAAGAGGTTTTCTTTGTATATTGGCCTCATTAGCATCTTTCTCCTCATTAGCTGAGCTAATTAATTAGCCTTTTAAAATTTCAGCTTTGGTTAAAAGGTTTGATGCAGAGGAAGGCTGAAACTGAATTCAAATGAAGTTCTTGGTTTGCCTGCGTGTAGATTTCAGTTGTCTAGGCTTAATTCCTAACAAATGATTATATTGTTTGTTATATATATTTCTACAATGAATTTCCTGAAGATCCTTTGCTGTGTAATGTCTATGCCTAGAACTTCTTTTTGGAATTAGTATGGAACTCTTTGGTCTCTTAGTATGGAGCATTTTCAGTTAACATTGCTATCTTTTTAAAAAAAATGTTAATTTTATTTTAACTTCCATTGAAAAATATAGGTATTCAAATATATAAACAAGTACTTGAGAAGAGACCCCCAAAAATGAGCATGAAAGATGAAATAAACATACCCCCCAAGGGATTGTAAATGATTGTAATAAGAATCTGTTTGCCCTTTGTTTTTCCCCCGTTATTAGCCAGGTTACAAAAACAAAATCAGACGAAATACAAAAATAAAGTGGATTTTACTTTTGGCATAAGACCTTCGGAATTGTCTTGGATCGTTGTATTAATCAAAGTAGCTAAATCTTTCATGGTTGAACATTCTTACAGTGTTGCTGTGCGCAGTGTTTTCCTGGTTCTGCTCACTTCATTTTGCATCAGTTCGTATAAATCTTCCTAGGTTTTTCTGAAACCATTCCCCTCATCATTTCTTATAACACAGTAATATTCCATCACAACCATGTCACAGCTTGTTTGGCCATTCCTCAATTGATGAGCCTTTCCTCAATTTCCAGTTCCTTGCTTCCACAAAAAGGGCAACTATAATTTTTTTTTTATACAAATAGATCCTTTTCCTTCTTATTTGTTCCCTTTGGGATTCAGACCTAGTAGTGGTATTGCTGGGTCAAAGAATATACAGTCTTATAGCCCAGTGAGTATAGTTTAAAATTTTAACTTTGGAATTGCCATGGACTCATTTCTCTTTACCCCCTCAGCTTTTCCTCAGATGTAAATAATCACTTTTGTCTATTTCTTAATTTGATTTTAAGCAGGCATCTGAGTGTAATAAAAAAAAGGATAAATACTCAGTTGTTTGGACTCTAAGGTTAAAATCAAATTGGAAATGAGCTATCGTCATTGTGCAGGAGTCTGAGCAGGGAGTTCTACCTACAAGCTAGCGGGGGCTCCATTAGATCAGTTGAATTTTTGGCCTGGTCGAGGTGGTGAATTGTTAACCTCTCTTGCTGCTACAAATGCTCTTACCTTTTTAGCTGTTGACCCTCCCTTTTGTTGTCATTGGCAAAGACTGTAGTTGTGTTTTCTCTCTTTCCTTTCCTTACTTTAGATCAAGGACAAGCAGGTAATTCATTTCTAGGACCTGAAATACCCTGTTTACCTTGCTAACTTTTTGAGGAGGGAAGGAAGAAGTATAACAGCATGATGTCCCTGAGCCATCTCATGGACAGGATGATGTGGCCTTTGGGTTTCTTTAATGATAAAAGGGGTGAGTCTTCAGGATGGTAGAAAGCTGGGCTTAGTCTGAAAGACCTGAGTTCAAATGCTACTTTGTACATTTAATAGCTATGTGACCCTGACAAGTTGTATATCTTCCTTTTGCCTTAGTTTTCCTTATCCCCCAAATGAGAAGAGTTACCAGTAATACCTAGGTGTATTGGTTTGTGAGGCTCCAGGGAGGTAATGCATGAAGAGCTATATAAACGTGAGCTACTATTCTTATTGAATGCGTTTTCTTACTTGGTCACCATTTTTACAGATATTTGGTTCTCATTGTGTTTAAGGGCATGGGTTTTCTTTGGCTGACTGGCTAGAGATAAAGTATAGTCTGATGGGGAACAGTTTTTTCAATCCAAATCACTTTATATCCATGTAACTGTGGACAAGTGACTTCCCCTCTGTGGGATGAGAAAGTTGGACTTAAGTAATATCTGAGGTCCTCTCTAGCTCTGAATTCTAGGAATACTTTTCTGGGGCCCCACATACACTCAAACAGGGTTAGGGAACCTGCATCCTTGCCTTCAGGGCTACAGTAGAATTAAAACTAAGGTGTGCGGTCAGTGGTGTGTGGTAGGGCTAGGTTTGACTTTTTATTGCCCCTATGATGCCATGATCTGAAATCACCTGTCCTGGTGCCTATGTCCCAAAACTATCACAGTTAATTAGAACTTGTCCTTGATTGAAGAGAAGGATTTTAATAGGTGCAGATAAGAAGGAAGTACATTCTTGGTCTGTGCAAACATATGGAGACAAGAGATAGGTCCAGGTCAAAAAACAGCTAGTCAGATTTTTCTTTAGTGTAGAGTGTGTGAAGGTTAATAATATGAAGTAAGCCTAGAAAGGTAGATTGGCACCAGATTGTGGAAAGCTTTAAACACTAGTAAGGAATTTCATGTTCAGAAAATCCATGTGCATTTTCTTAGAGTGAAACTATTAAAGTCATACAGCTTTTCAGTTCACCTTCCCTCCATGTTACACAGAGAAGGGCTTTTGATGCCCTCTTTTTCTAAAGCCAATATAATGGAAAGAGCATTGAACTAGCAATCCAGAAACTTAGGTGCTAGCCCTCATTCTGCTATTAACTAACAGTGATCTTGGGCACTACCAAGTCAGTACCCCAGTTTGAGCCTCAGTTTCTTAAGCTTCTGGGAGGCTTAACAAATGGAGAATTCTAGTAGAAAATTCCCTGTAGTAAAAGTTCTTAAACTGAGGTCTGTGAACCCTTTTTTTTAAGAAAATATTTTGGTAACTATTTCAGTATAATTAGTTTCCTTTGAAATGCTATGTATTGTATTTTATGCATTTAAAAACATTTTGAGAAAGTAATTTGATTCTTCCAAGAAGCATTGTGGTAGGAGGAATTTCTTATTCTTCAAGGAGCTTGTCATTGTCTCAACAACAAACATTTGTTACACGTTTTCTGTGAAGAAGAGAGAGTATCATATTGGGTTCAAGGCAAACAGTTAGAAAAACAGAACAGCCCTTGAGGGTAGGGTCCCCCAAGTCGTATGGGATAGATTTCAATTGTTTTTTCTTTTAATATTTTGTTAACTGTATTTCAGTATAATTGGTTTCCTTGACAGACCTGTGTATTTTATTTTTTGTCCATTTAAATACGTTATGAGAAGGGCTCCATAGGTTTCACCAGACTGTCAGAAAGGTCTATGCCTAGAAGGTATAGAGATTTACCTTCTATTCTAGGTTTAATAACTTTGCCAGTAATTTGTTATGCTATCCTAGTTAGTCACTTCAGCTCTCCTGGTTTCATTTTATTTGTAAGATTCATTCATTCAACAAACAAATATTAATCTCCTGCTATAGGACACTATGCTAGGTCTCAGAGTTAGAAAGTTTAAATGAGGCACCATCTCTATCCGTGTGGAACTTAAGACATAAGCACAGATACCTATAGTACACAATATTGTGTGATTTGGATATCAGAGGGCTGCCTGAGTGTTATGTGAAGTCTGAGGGAAGACAGAATAAGTACCAACTGGGAGAAATCTGAGGAAGCATTCATGGAGGAGGTGAAGAGTAGGAGAGCATGATCATTCTCCTGCAATGCACCTTTCATCAGATGGTTGGGATTATGAAATGCCAAATGCCTTCCTGTTTAATTCTTTAAGTAAAAAATCCCACACACAATGGCAGAAATCCATAAAGAAAATGGCAGATTGATGATGAGCTTAGTAACATAGGGAATAACTAAGTCTTTAGAAGAAGGTTATAAGGCAGCAGGATTGTTAGTTGTTGGCATTGAGAGGTGACCTGGGGACACTGGCACAGGCTGGCAGTTAGAGGGAAGATATTATTCCAGGCTTGATAAAGGAGCAAGAGCAGAGGTGAGGCAGCCTCCTACTTCCATTCCCATCGAACTGTCTTCCTTTTGTACAACAGGGAATGGGGAAAACACTTTTTTGACACAAGGGTAATATGAATCCTCCCAGAGATGATGTTAAAAGGTTACAAACTTTGAACTTAGTTGGCATTTCAGTAGTGAAAACAGTCTCAGCATCTTTGGAAGATTCATTCTGATCAGACTGGTATGTGCCTGGTGGTTCCTCTTCCTTTAGGTGCCCCATGAAATTTTGAGCTGGAAGTTTTCTTAAAGGTTGTTTCATCTTGTCTCCTCATTTTGTAAGTGTGGAAACTGAGGCCTGGAGAGAAGTTGCAATTTACCCAAGGTCATGCAGAAAGGGAGTAAGTAACAGAGCTGGGGGTTTAAATCCATGTCCTCTGAATCCAAATCCAGTTCTTTTTTTTTTTTTTGCCACAGTTCAGATCATCCTTATATTTGAACCAGTCAGGATGATGGGCAGCTTCTGTGTGCCAGGCATCAGATTAGGGTTTAGGGAAGGTGCAAAGTAGGATAAAACACAGTCATAGTCTTCAGGGAACTCCCTGAAGGGAGTTATTATATTAATATTATTTTAATATTATTATATTAATATTATTTTAATAATATATCTTATGATAATATGATAGTAATATTATTTAGGTCTATTTGCAGTCATGGAGTATGTCATGTTTTTGTTCACTTAAGCTATCTTTGTGTTTTGTCGTTCCTCTAGTTATCTTGGTGAAGTGGATAGAGTGCCAAAAATGGAATCAGGAACACTTGGGTTCTCATCCTGCCTCTGACACTTAGTAGCTAATTGTGGGCAATGATACTTAACATCTTGGATCCCCAGTTTCCTCATCTGTAAAATGGGGCTTATGCCCTCTGTACCTCTCTTACTAACTTGATGTGGGACTCAAATGATAGAATGTATGCAGTGTGCTTTGCAAACTTCAAAGCACTATATAGATGTCCTGGAATCTTACTTACGAATTAATGAAAAGCATTATTAACTGGTTCCTGTGTGTCAAACACTGTGCTAAGCTTGGAGATAGAAATTAAAAAGCAAGTCAGTTTGCTCTTCAGGAGCTTATATATTCCATGGGGGAAGATAGCTTAAATAGGGGAGTGGTGACTAGGGAAGAGTGTCTCTGGGATGCCTCATGAATAGTGAGCAAGCTGTTGGTCAGTCTATTGGCAAGGCTTTTCCTGAGGCAACCGTAGTGTTGTTAATATAGTAGTTCTGGAACAAAAGGTAGAAAAGAGGCATAAAAAAGCTGGGCTGAAGATGAGAATGCCTGGTCCCAAGGAGTGCTGCGTTCATGGCTTAGCTTTTCCTGTACTCTGGTCTAGAAGGTAGACCACGACAGAAGAGCAGATTGAAAAAAGGTTCTGATGAAGGTGAAAGTGCATGATGTGCCCAGGGTATTTAAATTCCTGTAAATATAGCTGTGGTAGACGTTAAACTATTTTTAAACTCAAAGAACAAAAAAGGTTTTGTGAACCCTAAGGGAAAAACACAAGGTACCCACAACAGACTTCTGATCAATACTGGCTAATATAATACCTCTTGCTTCTTAGGCTGTGTGGACTGAGCTTGGAACGAAACCTAGAGTCAAGGTTAGAGCCTTTTAAGGGAGGGCTTAGAATGTCAGAGCTTAGAAGAGACTGGAGATGGTCTACCCGTGAAGAAATTCAGGCCCCACAATAGGAAGTCATTTGGGCAAGGCCAGTGGTCATCTCATCATAAATTGAAATTGGGAGGGATTTTTAAAGGTCATCTAGAATAATTACATCATTGTATTCAGGAGACTGAGACCCAGGGAAGATAAGTGACTTGTGGAATGTAAGCTCTTTGAAGACAACCCTATTTTGTTTTGTTTTGTTCTGTTCTGTATCCCCAGTGTTGGCACATAGTAGGTCTTTAATGAATGATCATTTATTGTGCAAAGGCTTGTGTCCAGTGGTATTTGGTGTAGATTCACAGCTTTCTGGAATGTTAGAGCTAGATGGCTACTTTTGACTTACCTAGTTCAACCTCTATTTTACAGGTGTGGAAATTATGCTGGATTTTTCATTGGTGTTCCTATGGTAATTTTTTTTCAGCATAGATATAGTTACTTGCACATTTTTTTTGTTTTTGAGTCGTTTCAGTCATGTCCAACTCTTTGTGACCCCATTTGGGGTTTGTCATTTCCTTTTCTAGCTCACTTTACAGATGAGAAACTGTGGCAAATAAGGTTAAGTGATTTTGCCCAGGGTCAGACAGCTCCTGAGATCAGATTTGAACTTAGGAAGATGAGTCTTCCTGATTTTAAGCCCAGTGCTCTAGTCACTGCTGCCACCTATCTGCCCGTCACAGAATAGATGATTAAACAGTACTGGTCCACAACACATTTGTTATATGTCCCTCAAAATAACCCTCTGAGTTAGACATATTCCATTTTATAGGTGAGAAAACTTAGACTTACGTGAAGTTGCTTGCCTAAAGTCATACACAGCTAGTAAGTGTCAGAGGTAGTGGTAGTTGGACCCATGCCTTCCTGATTCCAAGTTCAACATTCTTCCTGCTTTAACTGCTGCCCTGAATTGGTCTGATCCTGTGCCACCACTGCTCAGAAGTCAGATAAAGTTCATATTCATTTTCCTAACTTTCAGAACCTTACACAATCCAGTATCAACCCATCTTTCCAACCTTATATTCTCCCCTCTTTGCACTCTGTGCACTACAGCAAAAATGGACTATTCTGACTGTACCTTTTGTTTCACTGCTTCAAGCCTGGAATGTTTTCCCTCTTTGTCTTCTCAATTCCTTCTTCCCATTCTTCTTTTTTAATCTTTTATTTTTTCCAATTACATGTAAAACAATTTTTAACATTTTTTAAAAAAAAATCTGTGTTCCAAAATCTCTCCCACCTTCCCTCTCCTTCTCCCTGTTTGAGAAGGGAAGCAGTTTAATAAAGGTTTTATATGTGTGGTCTTGCAAAACATCTACCCATTCTTTAAAGCCTTTCATCTCACACCTCAAAGGGCCCTATATTTTCCTAGTCTTTTGTGTACTTACTAGGTAATATTGTATATTATAATTATATATTTGTATCTTATTCCCCATTCCTGACTGTAAGTATTAGAATGGCAGAGACTCTGTCTCATGTAACCTGGGCATCTCTCCTGAGCCTAATGTAGTTCTTAGCACATGGCAGGGAGGATGCATGTTGAATCTCAGCTTCCTTCAAATACAGTGGAATACTAGGGTCACTCATCGCAGGCCATCAAGTCTAGCTCCCTTATTTTACAGATGAGGAAATGGAGGACCAAGGAGGTGACAAGCTTTGTGCAAGGTAACCCAAGCTGTCTCAGAGGTGGTATTTGAACCCAAGCCCTCTGGCTCCACAGCCAGTGTTCTCTCCACTTTACCATGATTTCTCCCACATGGCGTTAGATATCCAACTATGACCAATCTAAACCATGAGTAGGGATTTAAGGATAATTCAGAGTCCTCAGAAATCCTGGGTTTCAGTTGTTTTGCATTCCTTTACAGGTCACTTTTCAAAGAAGCGCCCAAAGCTCGTTTGTAGTTTCCTCCTCGTTTCTTTTGGGAGCTGATCTGTTCATGATTATGAACAAATTTCCTTCTTTAGTCCCCACATCTGTGCCTAAAGGGCAGCTCTTTTTACACAACCTGCTATTGAACATCTGATAAGTGCTTGTTGATTGATGTTAAAAATATAAACTCATTGACTAGCTTAGATTTTAAAAAGACGTGCAGAAATGGAAGCTATGGCAGATTGGGAAGGATGGTTATCCTCTGAATTCTCCCCCAGTTCTAGATCTATGATTTTCTCAATATGAAGAAGTGGCCAGTTCTCTCCAGAAGAATGTCAGGAGTTACCAATGGTTGCATGAGTTTAATGGTGACAAGTGCTAAGGACAACAAAACAGGACTTTTTTCAAACTATGTTGAAAGAGAGGATAGTCAAAAGAAGGCTAGGACTCACAGCCCAGAGAGGGTGGAAGGAGGGTGCTAGGTGGAAGAGCTTCTTTTGTTTCCTCTGCCAGAGAGGGTAGTCTTCAGAGTGGGAATGAGACAACAAAAATATTAATAGAGAGCTGGCAACGAATAGAATATAAATGAAGAGATGAGAATGCCTAGCCCTCTCTTGTGAGTTTATCTCCAGACTCAGAAGAATTGCATCTTGGATCTCAGGGTAATAGCAGATATAAATGTTGTATATGTGTATAATATAGATGTGTCATTTTATAAACATGATGTCACAACAACCTTGAAAGATAGGTATAGTAGGTATTTTTAACTCCCATTTTGCAGATGAGGAAACTAAGTCTCATAGAAGTGAAATAATGAGCCTGTTGTCCCAAGCTAGTAAGCACCAGATGAAGGATTGAATGGAGACCCTTTCCGCTACCCTACATTGCCTTTTCAGGGCACTGCCAGGTATTTTTGCTGCATTGTTAAGTGGTCTTTGAAAAATTATTGAGAATAGGAAGAGGTATTGGAGACTTGGAAACAGGCAGATGGCTCAGTTTTCAGAAATGGGAAGAAGTCATTTTCTAATGAGAGGCAAGCTTGATTTTGCTTCTTGGCAAATTCTAGAATCTTAATCAAGGGATAGTTTGTGGACATTGAGGAAGGGCTTCAAGGATGGGTCCTGCCAGCCTAATCTCCTTTCCATCTTCAGAAAGGCTTTTCAATTGGCAGGCCAGGCATAGATATGGCATATCTGGATAGCTTGTACTCTATTTGTAGACTGGGGCTAGATTCAGAACTGGTTGTAGAGATGGAACCAAATTAATTTGGTTATTTAGTCATTAGTGGGGCAGTGGGAGACTATGTAATACAGAGGAAGGAGTTGGATTCAAGTGGGAACTGGCTTGACTCTTGCCTTTAGCTATGTGACTGTGGGTAAATTATTTCATTCTCTGAGCATCATTTTCAGTATCCATAAAATCAGGTGATAATGTGAAGATCAAATGGGACAGTATATATATTTTGCTAATGTGAAAACATACGTAAATGTTTAATTATAATTTGAGGGGTCAGCACAGTGCCTGGGACCTATTTTATTATTTTTCTTCCAAGTGACAATTTTTATATTTTATCTTTTTCTAATTATATGTAATAACATTTTTAACATTAATGTTTTAAAAACTTTGAGTTCCAAATGCTCTCTTTTCCTTCTACCTCCTCGAGAAGACAAGTAATTTGATATAGATTATACATGTATAGTCATGCAAAGTGTTTCCATATCAGCTGTATTGTGAAGGAAAACACTGACCAAAGACAGAAACAAAACTCAAGAAAAATAATGTTTAAAAAAGTGTGCTTTGATCTGCATTCAGACTCTGTCAGTTCTTTCTCTGGAGGTGGACAGCATTTTTCATAAATCCTTTGGAATTGCTTTAGATCATTGTATTTCTCCAAATAGCTAAGTCATTCACAATTGATCATCGTACAATATTGCTGTTACTGTGTAATGGTTCTGCTTACTTCACTTTGCTTCACTTCATGTAATGTTCAGGGACTTATTTTAAAACATTTTTATAATGTTTAATTATAGCTGGAATGTCCACTACAGTGCCAGGGACAGGTCTCTGGGACTCAAGACCTGTCTCTAAGTTGCTCATTTGAATATTTAAGTAACTTGCAGGGAAGGCTACAGGCTGGTTCCCCAATGAAGGAAGAATCAGAACAAAAGGGGAAAACTATTAGAACAAACAACAAAAAGTGAAAAGAATCTTCTTCAATCTGCAGTTCTTTCTCTGGATGTGGATTATCCTGTTATTTTTTGATCAGTGTTTTGGATAAAGGCATAGTTGACATGCTTAGCAAATTTATGTACACCTAGGAAGGAAAATTAACAGATGATTGAGGGTCCAAAGAGATCTGGACAGGCTCGAACAATGATCCAGTTATAATAAGATGAAATTTAATTGAAAATAGATATAAATTGGCACAGTGGATAGAGCACTGGCTCTGGGGTCAAGAGGATCTGAGTTTAAATCCAGCCTCAGACACTTAATAGTTGTGTAATCCCAGGCAAGTCTTTTAACCCTGATTGCCTCTCAAAAAAAAAAGAAAAGAAATAGATATAAAATCTTAACAGTTGAGGTTACAAAAAATCAGTTGCACAAGTATAGAATGCGGGGGGAAGCTGTGTCTGGACAATAATAATTTGTGCGAAAAGGGTCTGGATATTTTTGTGAACTTTTTAAGTGTAATTGTGACACGGAGCGTTCCCTGCCTTGGCATGGTGTTGAGGGCTATGGAAAATGATGAACCTATTCTACGCTACCATAGTCAGCTGACATCCTGGAGGATTCTGATAATTTGGGGTGCTGTTTTAGGTGAATTTTGGACAAAATGGAGAGTGAGCAGAGGAGGACAATTCTGTTGGTGAATGGCCTCGGGATTTTACTCTGTCAAGACTCACTGAAGGAACTGGAAGTGTTTAATTTGAAGAAGAAACTTAATCCGAAATATGGTAGTTGTTACTGAGTAGTTGAAAGGTAGATTTTTCTGTTTAATCACAGAAGCCAGAATGGGTAGCAGTGGGTAGAAGTGGTTCATTGAAACTCTGTTTCAGGAAGATCTTAATGATTAGAAGTACCTGAGGTGGGTGGAGCGGGCTGCCTCAAGAAGTAATAGATGCCCCACCATTAAAAAATCTTCAGTGGCCCTTTGGGGAAGTTCTTGAGAGAATTCCTTTTCACTTATAGATTAGACTAGATACTTTCCAAGGGTGTGATCTAGCCCAGAGAATTGGCAACAAAGGAAAACTGGGTTTCCCCACCTTCAGACAAATACCTCTTCCCCAAATCCCCATGATTATTAATGTCACCACCATTCTCCACACCTCCCCAGCTCTCTACTGTTGTCATTTTTTCGTCTCACGTTTTCTCCGTACTTCAGGTTTGTCACCAAGCCCTGTCTGCTCTTTCTTAGCACTGAAAATCTCTTTCTTCTCAATTCCACAGCTGCCAAATCTCCTGCCTG
The DNA here is from genome assembly GCF_028372415.1 of Notamacropus eugenii. NCBI lineage: Eukaryota > Metazoa > Chordata > Mammalia > Diprotodontia > Macropodidae > Notamacropus > Notamacropus eugenii. Next base: position 107,483,628 of record NC_092873.1, on the reverse strand, counting down.
GATTACTGCAGCAGCCTAATGAGCCACCTACTCTCTTCCTCCATCACTCCCCCACCTCCCAGTTTGTCCTTCATTCCGCCGCTGAGTCATCTTCCTTAAACCTCAGCTCTTAGTGACCACTTAATATGCCTTGTTCAAACTCTATGACGTTAGTCATCAATGTTTTCCATTAATAAAAACCTCCTTCAAGGAGGCTTACTCACCTAGGTAATGAAAGTAATCAGTTCCATTTTAGAGATGAAGAAATTCAGAGAAGATAAATGACTTTTTCAAGATCACCTAACTAGTAAGTGGCAGAGGTAGGATTTAGTCAGACCACCTACTCCCATATCTAAAATACTCTCTGTTATGGCTATGCTAAATGCCTGTTTCACAAAGGTCACAGAATTAGAACCTTAGGAGCCGTCGAATCTAACTCACTCATTTTATAAATGAACAAACGCAGGCCCAGATAAGTTAAGTGACTTGCCCAAAGTCACTTAATGGCAAAGGTGGGATGTGAACTCAGATCTTCCAACTCCACATCCAGCACTGTCTTCCTTTTACCACTTTCACTGTCTGTTTGGCCCTGCCACCCCCAACTGTGGGTTTTGGTTTGCATGGGCCATTAGACCTGGAGCTTCTTGGGAACTATATTTTCTCTTTCCACTGAATTTTCTTATCAAAACAAGCTCATTATATATGGCATTGCCCACAAATATGCAGTCTTTTCTGTTAATTGACCTACTGAACGTAAACCTGAGGTTCCTCAACACTTTCCTTTCTGCCCCCTGGTGGCAGGTGGGCAGTGAGTCAACTCCTAAAGAAGGAGTCTTCAAAATTTCCTGTCTCTGATGTATCTGTAGTGAATTGATTTCAAGTCAACAAATGGCATGACTCTTAGTCCCAGGTGTTCTGGATTTTTACAAGTTTGGGGTAGATATAGGCCTTTTTGTTGTTCAGTCCTGTCTGACTCTTTGTGACCCCATTTGGGGTTGAGGAACCTGAGGCAAACAGGGTAAAGTGATTTGCCCAGGGTCACGCAGCTAGTAAGTGTCTTGAGACCAGATTTGAAGTCAGAAAGATGAGTGTTTCTGACTCCAGGCCTGGCACTCTGTCCACAGCACCACCTAAGGTCTAATGGAAAGTATGGTGTAGGTTGTCTCTGTTTTTCCAGTGAAGTATGTACATATCTGGGAACTCATCAGAAAATAACTTGGTAAATTGGTAGCTGCAGTGGCATAGTGAATACAATAGTGGACTTAGAAACAGGAAGACCTGCATTTGAATTTTCCCTCAGATGCTTAACTTAGCTGTGTGACCCTAGGCAAATCACTTAACCTTTCTCAACTTCACTTTCCCCACTTATAAACTGGGGTTAATGGGAGCGCCTACTTCTGAGGTAGTTGTGAGGATCAAACGAGATAATATACAATAAATATGAGATAGTAAAATGCTTTGCAAACCTTACGAGATGTATGTCAGTGCTAGCTATTATTATTGTTGGGAGGACAACTTCAAGTGTTGTCCCAGATAGCTGGGGCTATGATTATCTGAAAGCATTTTGTGTGTCCTTGTGCTCATCCCTTGGAACATGTCCAGCATCAGTGATGGAAACCTTTGAAAGAGAGAAAAAAGGGGAGAAGGACAGATCATACCAGAAGACTGAGGATGAAAACGCTACCTATCTCCTGACAGAAGATGGATGGACTCAAGGTGCATAATGAAACACGGGATATGGCCAATGGAAGGATTTATTTTGCTTGACTACTCAATTTGCTAAAATAGGGTTTTGTTTTTTAATTTGAGGGAACATGGGAGGAAAAAGGAGGCTAGTAAAAGAAATGCAAAAAAAAGGTCACTGAAATATTTTTTAAGAATTCACAAATCAGAAAAAAGGAAAGCCAGAATGAAATGCAAACAGGCAGGACAGCTTTGAAAGCTACATGTTGAATTTATTATTTTTATATAAAAGGAAATGCAAGCTTTTCTTTAACTGTGATTTGCAGTTTTGTGTATCCTTTTTTTCTCTTCTACTGCTTATTTTATTTTGTATTAAATTCAAAATTAAAAAATAGAGTTCATAAAATCAGAGAATGTTACAATTGGAAGACTCCTTAGAGCTGATCTCACTTGAACCCCTCATTTAACATGGTGAGTTCACTGACAGCAAGGCAGTGTCAAAAGAATGGACCAGTGATATTGAGGAGCCAGCTAGGTGGTATAGTGGATTAAGTGTTGGCCCTGAAGTCAAAAAGACTCAACTTCCTGAGTTCAAATCTGGCCTCAGATGCTTACTATCTGTGTGACCCTGGGCAAGTCACTTAAACCTATTTGCCTCAGTTTCCTCGTCTGTAAAATGAACTAGAGAAGGAAATGGCAAACCACTCCAGTATCTTTGCCAAGAAAAAATATGACTGAACAACAAAAATTATGTTGAACGTGTGAAAAGTGAAAACTGGTTCTGTAAGTGAGTAGATCAACTTGGATGGGCACATCAATCCTACAGAGTGGGTGAATGTATAATGTGAACCTTAAGTACTCAGTAGAAGAAGTTAGGAAGTGATTTTGAGGAAAGGAATGTTAGGGATAATAGCTTCCTAGAAGAAGTGGAGCTTGAGCTTTATTGAATGGGAAGGATGAGGAAGGACAGCAGAGAGGACTGATGTGGTTGTTCTACAGTATTATTGTTTTGGTGTTTGGGAGTAACTTGGTACTGGTGGAAGTTTCATATCTCCCCTTTTTATAGATGGTGAACCTGAGGTCATGGGCTAAGGAATAGGTCATTCAGTTATTTCAGTCGTATCTGACTCTTTATGACCCCACTTGGTTATCTTGGCAAAGATACTTGGAGTGGTTTGCTGTTTCCTTCTCCAGCTCATTTTACAAATGAGGAGACTAAGGCAAAAAGGGTGAAGTGATGTGCCCAGGATCACACAACTAGTAAGTATCTGAGGCTAGATTTGAACTCAGGGAAATGAGTCTTCCTGACTCTGGGACTGGCCCTCTCTCCACTGAGTCACCCAAGCTGTCCTAAGAAACAAGATTAGCCTGTCTGGAAAAGAGAAGTTTGAAGGGATGTTGGCTACCAGTCTTCAAGGCCGATGCATCATTCCTTATTAACTTAGTTCAGTTCAACACATTTATTGAAGACTTGCTGTATGTCATGCCCTGTGTCAGGTGCTGTAGATACAAGGTGAAATAAAACAATCCTTGTCCTTAATGAACTTAAATTTTATTTGGGGAAGCAACTTATACCCAAATAGGGTGTACAGAACATGGAGGATAAATAGTGACTTACTGGGCTGGTGAGAACACTAATGACTGGGGAGATTAAGAAAGGCCTATGCATTCTGCAAGGAGGCGGTTAGGAGAGAGAACATTCCAGGTATGTGCAGAAGCAGAGTGAGAGAAGATAAAGCATCAGTACAGGGAACAGCATGCAGACCTTTTTGGCTGGAATATAGTGGTATGTGGAATATAGTGTGGGGTAATAGGAGCTCAGTCTGGAAAGATGGGTTGGAGCCATATTCTAAAAGACTTTAAATGCCAGAGAGAGGAGTCTGCTTTTTATCCTAGAGGCAATAGGGAACCACTGAATTATTAATATCAGTAATACTTTGAATTTATTTCATTTAATATTTTTGTCTGCACCTATAATTTCACTGGTGTGGGGGAGGAAATGTCTAGATGTCCTACAGATTGTTCACTTAGACCGATGGTATCAAATTCAAACAGAGCCCTGCAGCTGCCTGTTGACTTAGAAAACCAGTTATTAACATTATCTGTGTGGTGTTATGTTCTTACTTATTTTATTAGATATTTTCCAATTACATTTTCATCAAGGTTTGGCTGTACTACAGTGTCATGATTCTGTGACCCAGAGAAGAACCTGGAGCTCTTTGAGATAAGTGACTTCCTCAGGGTCATCGCTGAGCCAATTTGTGTCAGAGGTGGCCTTAAACCCAGGACTTCCTGGCTCTGAGGACGGTTCTGTCTCTGCACGCATTTTCACCTCCAAGATACAGCACTGCCCACCATGACACACTGCCTGTCTTTTAATAGACCCTTACACTTATATAATACTTCATTTTAAGAGAGGACACTGCCTCATTGGTTTTCATCCTCTTCACTGGAACTGACTTTATTAGGGCAGACCACAGCCCATCCATACCTTTTCTGCCCAAATCACTGTCCTGTCCATATCGCTGGATCACAGATGTATGTCTGGAAGAAAAATCAGAGGCTATCTAGTCTGAGTCCCTTATTTTACAGATGAGGAAACCGAGGCCCAGGAAGGCTAAGCGATGAGGGCACAGGTAGATTAGACAGGATTTGAACCCAGGTCCTCTGACTCCAAAGCCAATGCTCTTTCCTCTGTATTACACTGCCCCCTTTCCATAAGTCTCTCAATAGTGGAGATTTTAACCAGTGCTTCCTCTACTTCTAACATTTCCTGGTTTAAAGGCCAGTTGTTATCTGTTACCTTTTATTCTTAAATGACTTTTCATACATGACCTCAGTGTCTTTAATGCCGTTTCCCGAATCAGTCAGTCAACAAGTGTTTCTTAAGTACCTGTTATATGTCAGGCATTAGTGATGCAACTACAAAGAATGAAACAATTCCCTTTCTTCTCCCAAAGAGCTTACAATCTAATGATAATGGTAGTATGGTCTTGGGTAATGTGCTTGTTGGTAATGGTACTTAAGACATCCATTCATTGCGCTTTGGATTACTACCTAGCGCCTTTGCCTACAAGGCTACCTCCTGTTTACTCTGTATCTTGTATGTACTGATATATTGTGTGTGTGTGTGTGTGTGTGTGTGTGTGTGTGTGTGTGTAGCTCATTCAAAACTGATTCAGTTGTAAGGCTTACAATGTATATGTGGAGATGTGTATGTGTACACATGCACATATATTCATATATGTATATAGAATATATTTATCTCCACACATACATGTATACATATACACCAGGACACAAAGGTGTACACACACACACACACACACACACACACAAACATACACCAGGGTAATGTGTGTATTTAGCTTATTCAAAACTGATTAAATCAAAAGATATGTACAGAAATCTCCACATACTCATACATATGTACAGTTAGTCCTCACTTTTGCAGAGTTCCAGTTCTAGAAAAGGGCAGAAAAGTACAAAACATGAATGTTGATAAATTGAACTTATGGGAAATAAGGGGGTGAGGTTCTCATGATCACCAAAAACTATAATCTTTCACTAGAGAGTGCCAAAAATGCACTTTTATGCATATAATTCTTTATTACAAAATATTAATTCTGATAACTTGCATATTTCCTAACACAGTAACCATGACATAACCTATAAAATGCAATACACAAAATGACATTAATAACATACAAAACATTTTTTCTCACTAGTTGTTCCCTAGAATTCCGTGACCTTTTGTGCTAACATCTCAATTGAAAAAAAACAAACCCACATTAATTTCACACAATACTATGCTGCTGTAAACCTCTCTAACCTGGCCCTCTGAAAACCGAGGGAGAGGTTGCTAGGACCTTAGTCACTGCTATTGGAAGGCTTGAGGTTGGTGAGGTCTTGGCAGCTCCTCTGACACGGAATGCACGGGGAGCTCTTTATTCTACAACATTAGGGTGAAGAAGACCAGGGAACGCCTAGCAGGGTATCAACCACTTCATAGACTTGCATACGTCATTTGTCTCATTTTTTTTTTCTTGCATATAACTGGAAATGTGAAAATGAAAATGAGGTCACTAATCACATGAATGCTTGAAGTCATGAAAGTTAAACGTGCCAGTGTTGAGAATTGACTATATAGCTGCCCAGATATAGATATAGACATATATGTATATATCTGTATATATGTGTGCATTTCCAGTCTCTCAAACCTTGTATTACACATATATACATACAAGTGTATATATACACATGCATATAACTGCATATAAGATAAATACATATATATGCATATGTGTGACTTAGTTTTTCTTTATCTCAAAGTCTTAGTACAGTGACTGGCACATAGTAAATGCTGAATAAATGTGTATTGGTTGATTGTTTGAGATCCAGGTATACGCATCCACAGAGAGGACAAAATAGTTGCTTAACCAGAAACAGGACAAATCGAATCCAGCTGTTAGGATTTTGGTAATATAAGGTTTGAGAAACGCTGGGATGGGTATTAAGAGTCTGTAAAAAATGCCTGCTGGGAGTCCTTTAAAGATGGAGTAGGTAACCTGTTTTCTCTCTGGGCCAGGTAACTGACAAAGGATCAGCTTACCCATCATCCCTGAGGATTCCATGCTGGCGGTTTTCTGATTTCTGTGCTCATATCACCATCTAGTGGCCATCGGCACACTGACTTCACTCTTTGTCTCAGATGGTGGGAGACCTTGGTGGTTTGTCAATCACTAGGCATCAGAGGAAGCCCCATCATAGGCTCTGATACAGTGGAGATGCTTACAGAAGAAACAGGTCTCCTAGGCATTGCCACAAGTGCGTCAGTGGTGATGGGAAGGCAGTTGTCTCAGGAAAATTAGCTCATTCAAAACTGACCCAATTGTAAGGTTTGCAGTAGGTAATAGAATTTATTACTAGAAGCGACCTTTGAAGTTATCCAATGACTAGATTCTAATCTGGCTGATTCATTTTTCAGATAAGGAAACTTGAGAACCAGGGAAACTAAGGGACTTGAACAAAATTGCCCAGGTATAAAATAACAGAGCACTGTGAGACTCAGATCCGGGCTCTCTGACTATAAAGCCAATGTCCTTTCCCCTACTTCATGCCATCTCCTTGTGAGACTTTCATCCACTGGTTGCCTAAGGTTTTGCCTATGATCCAAGAGAAATCCAGGCTCAGGGTACACCCTGCTATTTAGCAGAAAGTTCCAGGGGTTATGGGGAGAGAGTTTACCAGGAGCTAAATGTTTTTTCCTGTCAGTCACAGAACCACAGAATTTGCAAGTTGGAAGGTATTTCAGCACCATCTAGTCCAGGGGTGGGGAACCGGTGACTTCAAGACTTCATATTCCCCACCCCTGATCTAGTTTAAGTCATTCCCCCCCTCCCCAATTCCCCACTCTGACATGCTGGAAGACAACCAGGGAGGGGGACCCTGCCACCTTCAAAGATAGTCTATTCCACTTTTAGATAATTCTAATTGTTAGAATATTTTCCCCAACATTGAGCCTGAATTTGCATCTTTGGAACCACCATTCTGCCCAGTTTTCCTTTTTTGGAGGGGGGTGCAGAATAACTTTCTCCATGCCTATTCTCCCTATTTTGGCACCAGTGGGGCATTGAGGCAGGCAGCAGTGTGAGAAAGCATGTTTTAATCTCTCTGTAGTTACTGTTTCTGGCCCTGAGTGAAATATAACTTCAGCTCTTTGAGGCTATTTGACATCAGATGCAGCACTACTCAGCCAGGGGGCTGGGAAGTGGTGGAGGGGGAAGGCAGGGAAGGGATGACCCTCAAGGGGATCAACACCAAGACTAGGTAACTGTCACATTTCTGTTCTCCTTCCTTTTCTAGAAAAAAAAGACAATCTTTTTATTCTTCTGTATGGATAGAAGGCTTTCAGTGGTTTGGCAGATCTATTTTAAAAGAAAGTAGAAGAAAGGCTAGGAAGAAGATAGAACTTCTCCCATTTCATATGTTATGCACAACTTCACACGTATAATTGGCATCATATTGCTTTCCTTCTCATTGGGTGGGAAAGTGGGTAGGAGGGAGGGAGAGAATTTGGAATTCAAAATTTAAATTTTAAAATTTAATTAAATTAAAAATTAAAATAAAAAAGAATGTGAAATTCTCCCAGTCTTCTGGGCAGACACCAAAACTCATGGAGGTCAAGTGATTAACTTAAGGTCACAAAGCTATTGTACATATCATAGGACAACTTGTTTGTCCTTCATTTACAAAGAAGACCATGACATCAGAGAAATGATGACATGACTTGCACTTGACTTTGTTTTGAGTGAAGGAGGGCTGTTCAAGGTCACCAATCTCACTTTCCCCTCTTGAGTCATCTGGATCCAGTGACCAGATATTCATCAAGATGACTGGAGAAGGCCCAGGATGCAGTGGGAGAACTTGGTCTATTCAGGTACTCACTTAGAGTGGGGTAAGGCCATTCAATGAATAAGCCTTTCTAAGAAATAATCAGGGAATGGCCCCTTTAATGAGCAAAAGAAAAAAAAAATAAGTAAATTAAACTGGAAGGGAAAGAGCCACACAGTTACTATTGATAATCACTATGAAGCTAGGAGGGTCTCAAAAAGAGCCATTAAGTGGAGTTTGGGCAGGGACCTATTGTCCAATGTTTAGGCTCCAGAGTGTACTTGGTTTAGGGTTTTGGGAACTACAGATGCTATTTAGAAAGAGCTCTGAGGCCATCTAGGCCGGCCTCATTTTACAAATGAGAAAACTGAAGTCTAGGAAAGCTCAATGACTTGCTCAGGGTTACACAGAGAATAAACATTAGTGGCAGTATTTGAACCCAGTTCTGCTAAAATGCATTGGTCATTCAGCTTGAGTCAGACAGTGCAGCTGAAGGTGAATTGTAATTGAAGGTAAAAGACCTAGCTTCGAATCCCAGCTCTGCTCTTTATTTCCTGCAAAACTTAGGGCAAGTTGCTTCCCCTTTTCTGGGTCTCAGTTCCCTCGTCTGTAAAGTGGTAAGTTTAGACTAGATGAGATCCCTTCAAGTTCTGAATCCGTGAGCTCTGATTTTCTATCCTCAGCTCTGGCAGGAGAAGCCAGCAGAGAATCTCCGAAAGGTTTCTTTGGCCCCAGCTCACTCCACAACTCTAAGTGGACTTGAGTCCTGGAGTAAACTAGGACAGATCAGAGACAGGGTCCATCTTAGGGCCACCAGTTGGGGGAGATCCTGGCTGGCTCTTTGGTTTTGTAACTGAAAACTTTCATGTTCCATCTCATGCCTGTCTCGAGCCAGAAACATTGTCCAGGTTGCGTGGTTATGAGATCTATTCAGTTACCTTGTTCCCTCGTAGTTATGTTCTTGTCCAGCAGAGCAGAAGCAGTCTATCCATTACCTATTGGGCCAAGTCTAAGTTTTTTTCCTCTCCCCTTCCCCCTTGAAAAAAAAATCAGATTTCTTAATAATAATATTGATCTTCCCTTTCTCAAATTTTCCTAGAGCACATAGTCTGAAATCTCACTTGCCCCCTTCACTCTCTGCCTTGTAGTAGACAGAATCTCAAAATTGGAAGGGACTCCCAGACAAGTGCTCATCCAGCCTTAGCTTGAAAACTTTGGGGGGAAAAGGGGACAGGGGAAGTCCACTACTTTCTGAGGTTACACCATTCCACTTTGGGATGACTCTTAATGTTAGGAAGTTTTTTTCTTCCGTCAAACCTAAATTTGCCTTTTTGCAACTTTACCATCGTATATGGTTCTACCCCAAAAGAAGCATGAAGAAGAAGTCAAATCCTTCTTCTAAATGATAATCCTTCACATACAGCTATCATGTACTTGTCCCTTCTCCCCCACAAATCTTTTCTTCTTGGGTCCAAATCTCCTTAGTTACTTCAGGTAGCAAGATCTTGAGCCCCTGTATTATCTGCATTGCCCTCCTCTGGATGCTCTCCAATTTATGATATCCAGACCATCACTTCCCTATTCCTAGATACTATTCCTCCTTTAATACAACCTCTGTTTTTCTTACATCGATAGGTGGTATATCCCTCAGTAGACTATTAGGTCCTTGAGGACTAGGGCTGTTTTGTTTTTGACTCCATATGTCCGATGTCCTCTTGTTCAGTTATTTCACTTGTGTCTGACTCTTCATGGCAACATTTGGGGTTTTCTTGGCAAAGATACTGGAGTGGTTTGCCAGTCCCTTCTCCAGCTCATTTTACAGATGAGAAAATAAGACAAACAAGATTACATGGCTTGCCCAAGGTCACACAGTTATTAAGTGTCTGAGGCTAGATTTAAACTCGGAAAGATGAGTCTTCCTGACTCTAAGTCCTGTGCTCTATCCACTGTGCCACCTAGCACTCGCCAGTGTCTGCTTTTCATATTTTTAATCAGTGCTTGTTGAATTGTCAAATAACAGCTTAGCACTTACCTAGTGTTTCAAGGTATACACAGTGCTTTTCTTCATGCAAGACTGTAAGGTACCTTTTCTCTGCCTATTGTCACTGATCTTTGTCTTTGGTCACACTATTTTTGTGCTTAGCTTCTCATAGGTTTTGTCTTTTCTGTTAAAATTTCCTTTTCCCGTTCGGTTTATAACTCCTGGAAAGTCCTTTCTAACAGGAAATTTTTCTAGGTTATTTCACTGTCTGATCTTGAGCAAGTTAGTCACTTCACTTTTCTATCCCTCAGTTCCCTCATCTGTAAAATGGAGCTAATAATAGCATCTACTTCCCAGGGTTGTTGTGAGGATCCAATGAGATTTTATATATATATATATATAGTGCTTAGCACAGTACCTGGCACACAGTAAGCGGCACTATATAAAGGTCACTGCTGCTGCTCTACTACTACTACTGTTGCTGCTACTATTACTACTACTACTGTTACTACTACCAGTACTACTACTACTACTACTACTGTTGCTGCTACTATTACTACTACTACTGTTACTACTACCAGTACTACTACTACTACTACTACTACTACTACTACTACTACTACTACTACTACTACTACTACTACTGTTACTGCTACTATTGCCACTACTACAACTGGTGCTGCTGCTGCTACTACTACTATTACTACTACTACTACTACCTGCGTAGCACTGGGTTAGAACCTGTGGGAGATAGAAGAATTAATGGAACATTAGTACTGGCCCTCAAGAAGGTCTCTCTAGTAGGGGGAAATGTGTTACATACAGAGATAGCTATAATACACACATCAATTACGAGAAGTGCATGATAGAGATATAAAGTGCTTGAGAGGAAGGGGGCTCAGTGGGCTTCATGGAGAAACTGGATCTTGAAGGATGGGTAGGACTATAACAGGATTGAGGCAGCTAGGTGGCTCAATGATACCATGCTGGGCGTAGAATCAAAAAAACCTCAGTTCAAATCTGGCCTCAGACCCTCACTAGCTGTATGACCCTGGGCAAGTCATTTAACCCTGTTGGCCTCAGTTTCCTCATCTGTAAAATGAGCTGGAGAAGGAAATGGCAAACCACTACAGCATCTTTGCTAAGAAAACCCCATATGGGATCATGAAGAATCAGACACAACTGAACGACCTAGCAGCAGTGATAGGAAGGTATTCAGGACATAGAGAATTGGTGATCACAGACATAGATGGGGAAAGCATTAGACTTGTACCGGAAATGTCAAATAATACCATTTGGATGGAGAGGAGACTGGAAAGGAAGGTGCTGTCAGGTTGTGAGAGGCCTTTTTCCTTGGAAGTCATGTGATTTCCCTGAGACTTAAAGGGTAGAACCCAGCATGTGGTATTGTCTGCCAGTTTCCAGTGCTGGTAATATGACAGGTGGCTTGTCTTCCATGCCTGCCGCTCTCTAGTCTGAGGACATATGGAGGTGAAGGCAACCAGGGGACTCTACGCACATTCTTTGCAACTTTCTGTCTAACCAGAGGCAAGGCAAGTAGAAAAAGAATGCAGAAGGATGTGTAACAGGCTTGAGAGCACTGTTCACTTAATGACTGTTCAGGATTGAACTATGTGTCAGATACAGAGAGGTACTGAGGCTTTGGGTAGGCTGGAGTTTGGGAATGGGGACAGGGAAGGGCAGTGGTGGTCCTCACCTACAGCCAGGGTAGGTGCTGCTGATGTGGCTTGAGCAGAGGGACAGTGCTCCAAAAGAGCTCCCTAGCCAAACCCCAAGTTCTCCCTTTTGCTTTGTCATCCTGCCTGAAAAAGTCACCAGCTAGAGATTCATTTGGGTTAGCATTTGCTTGATTCTAGTGGCATAGTAGACCAGAGCTGTCTGCTAACTACTGCCTGTATGACCTTGTACAAGTCCCCCTCCCTGGGCCTCAGTTTCCTTTTCTGTGAAATGAGGTCGTGGCTCCAGACGGCCTCTGGGATGCCTTCTGGCTCTCTTATCTATAAGATGCTATGAGATATTTGGTCTACTTTGGGCAACATGTAATTCTGGGCACTGGGAGTGCAAAAATGAAAAGTTATCATGCTTGAGAAGCTCTTTTTTTTTCAGTCCTAGCAAAAGAATTACGAATCAGTGGGTGCTCAGACACAGTAATGGGGAATGGAAAAATACAATGAACTCACATAGTATTGGGGTGGGGGGACAAACCTTCCAAGTGTCCCTGAATATAGCAGTACCTCCAAGTGCCTAGGTGTGTTCACAGTCAATGCCCCACAGTATGACCTAGTACAGTTGGGTTTATTTGTTTTATAGAAGAAAAACCTGAAGTCCAGAGAAGGAAAGGGATTTATTCAGGTCATCCGGGTAGTAAGTGACAGAGAGGGGATCACTTCCTGTGTTTTCCCATTGTGTCCCACAACAGGGTCAGGGCAACGCACACACCTTCTCCTTCCCCAATTTATACAAAATTGAAATTTGATTTCAATCAATGCCAAGATATGTGTGTAAGAGAAAAGAGTGTGAAAACCCATCCAGTTTTTGCAGTCTGTATCTAGCCTGAACCCAAGAGCCAAGGGGATGTACAGTAACCACTGATTCTTGCCCTGCATTGGTTTCTCTTTCATATCTAGCTAGCCCCACTGACTTCTAGGTTTCTAGGGACAAAGTTTAGGGTTGGGGAAGATCAGGAGGAGCTCAACATTTTTGAGAACTGCCACTCACTTAGAATACAACATGTCCCCTCTCTGGGCCTTGGTATGTACTCTGTAAAATGAGGGTATTGGACTACATAATTCCTGAGATTCCTTCCAAGAGATCCAGGTGAGTTAGGTGCTGCTATCCCCATTCTACAGATGAGAAAACTGAGGCACAGAGAGGTTAAAACATGACTTGCAGGACTTAGCCAGTGAGTCATAACTAGGGAGTATCTGAGGCAGGATTCAAACAAAGGTGCCCCTGTTTCCAAGTCAATCACTTTATCCATTGCACCCTACTTGCTGCTGATACTTTCCTGGGGGCTTCTCTCTCACCTTGCCCCATTCTGTTTCTAGGCTTTTGGCAAAACCTCCTACAACCTCTCCTTTTTGGTTTATATAGATAAGAGCTGGTTTCTGGTTCCAAATTGGGGGTAGGGTCTGGGCTGCTGGAAAATGAGGATATAGGCAATAAATTATAGCTTGAATGAGGCTAGGAAGGCTTCCTGGCAGAGGTGAGTTTTAAGTTTAAGTAGAGGAAGGCTCATAGGAGCACATATAGAGCTAGAAGGGATGTTAGAAATTATCTTTCTAGTCCACTTATTTTGTACATGGGAAAACTGAGGCCCAGAGAGGTAAGTTATTTGCTCAGAGTCATACAGGTAAATTGGTATCAAAGGCAGAATCTGAATTCAGATCTTCCAGACTGTGAAGCTATTGCTCTAATTACATACCTCTTATGAAGAAAGGCAAGATTTGGAAGGAATAAAGAGCTGGTGGTCTATGTCAGGGACCTTTAGCTAGTTAATTATTGGTTGAACTCAGGCCATATGAACTTGTTGGATTCAGTCAATGTGCTCCATTCCCCAAGACTTGGAGAAAGGCCACATGGTGGGGGAAATAAAGCTAGCTTCCATCCAGAGAAAGCGCCATATTAACTATTTTCTTGCTTATTTAAATACTGTGATGCTGTTGGTGTGGGTGCTTCCTGCACCAGTTTATATCTTGATCCCTCTGTGCCCTGCAGTAGATGACCCTGGGATCTAGCCTGGCAGCTTGCTGAATTTTGCTCTGCTTAACTTGGGGGTGGTCCTTGGTCAGGAGACAGAGAGGTCGTGAATGGATGTGTAGAAAAGACATTTCCATCTTGGTGGGACTTGTTAGAGCTTATGCTGTACTGGGAACCCAGGGTAACCTCTCATCATGTGAGGAAAACTTGATAGGAACAGTCCCCTCCCGATTGACCAGAAATCTTTTGTGCCCCCTACCCCAGTCATCGAATGTCATGCTTCCCATGAAGAGAGGAAAGGTCAGGGCTAAGCAGGCATGGAGAATGATTTGGGGGCTTGGGTAGAAAAGGGACAGAAGGGAAAGGGGCTGCCCAAGGTCTTAGTCCCTGGGGCTGCCCCTCACCATCCTTTTGTTTTCCTAGAAGCCTATAGACTAGTTGGAAGCATGGTACAGCTAAAGGGGCACTGGCCTTGGCAGCAGAATCTGGGGTCAAAATCCACCTCTGATGCTTATGATGAGCATGACTTTGGGCAAGTCACTTAACCTCCTTGGGTCTTAGTTTCCTAATCTTTAGAATTTGGGGCAAAGAGGGGTGGGGAAGGGGTGTTGAACTAGATAGATAGCCTTTGAGGTCCTTTCTAACTCTGGACCTATGATCCTACTTATGGGTGGTCAAGAAGGGAAGGCCAAAGGCCTTTTACCCCCTCTTAGGATTCTGGACTTAGAACTGGAAATGACCTTAGAAGTTAATTAGTCCAGTCTTCATTTTATATAAAAGTCAATAGACCCAAAGTTAAGTGACTTTTTCAAGGCCACATACATGGTAAATGGCAGAGGTGGGATTCGAACCCCGATCCTTTGACCAAAGTTAGTGCCCTTTCCATTGTAGCGTCAAGACTTCACTGCCATATCCCTGTCTCTCTCATCTTTGATAGACTTCCTAGCTCCTAGGGTCTCCTGCTGAGTGGACTCCTAAAAGAGAGGCAATTACCTGAACAGGATGCTCAGTGCTTTGATCCCGTTGGGGGCCAGGGAACTTGTAGGATCTTAGATTTAGATCTGGGAGGGACCTTAGAAGTTTATGTTTAACCTTTATATTAAAGAGGAGGAAACTGAAGCCCGGAGAAATTAAGTGACTTAACTATAGTCACAAATGTTCAAACCCTGGTCAGCTGAATCCAAGTCAGGTGCTCTTTTCACAGTGACATATGGCCTCCTATCCTGTCTTTGCTGGTGGATCCATGGACCTGGCCATACGCACATCAGAAAGACCCTTAACCCCTTTGACCTTTGATTAGGTGCTTGTCTGATTCTCTCCTGTCAAAACAGGATGGGATTAGAGAGGCAGTATGGTACAGCAGAAAGAACACTGGTTCTGGACTCAGGATTTGAGTTCAAATCCTGCTTCTTATATTTAAATACCTGTGTTGCTGTGGGCAAGTGATAGCTTCCTTAAGCCTCAGGGTCTTCACCTGTAAAATAAGGGGGTTGAGCTGGCTTTAAAACTGGAAGAGACCTTAGAAGTCCATCTAGCACTTTCATTTTGTAGAGACAGCTATAGAATACTGAATGGAGAGCTAAATCTGAAGTCATGAGGACCTGAATTCAAATCCTGCTTCAGATACTTACTATATGTGTGACCTTGTACAAGTCACTTAACTTATGTTTGCCTCAGTTTTCTCATCTGTAAAATGACTATAATAATAGCACTTACTTGCAGGGTTGTTGTGAGGATCAAATGAAATAATGTTTGTAAAGTGTTTAGCACAGATGCCAGATAAGTTCTAGTTATTATGATCGTTGGTCATATTTAAATACTGTGATGTATCGGATGAGATAATGTATGTCAGATATATTACAAAGGGCAGCTAGTTGGTACAATGGACATAGAATACAGGTCGGGAAGACCTGAATTAAAATATGACCTCAGACACTCACTAGCCATGTGACCCTGGGCAAGATACTTTATCCTGTTTGCCTCAGTTTCCTCATCTGTAAAATGAGCCAGAGAAGAAAATGGTAAGCCATTTCAATATCTTTGCCAAGAAAATCCCAAATGAGGTCACGAAGACCTGGACATGACTAAAATGACTGACCACCAAAAGTATTGTTATTCTCTATTATCATAGAGAAGGAATTTTAGATGAGGTGAGGGTGTGTGTGTGTGTGTGTGTGTGTGTGTGTGTGTGTGTGTGTGTGTGTGTGTGCGCGTGCATGTGTGGGTGTGTGGGTAGGTGGGTGGGTGTTAGTTCTCTACTGTCCTTTCTCTTCTGTCATGTGGAAGACTGGCCAGCAGAGGGGAGCATTTCTCTAGAAATGGGAGTCCAGCCCCTGAGGTTGTCACTGGAGAACAAGGAACATGTGAATGTCAGGGGGAGATTGACGCAGTGAAGAAGGGGACACAGTCATGCCCTTCTCTCCTGTCAGCGCCTTTCCGGTCCCCTCCCCTCCCTAGTGAAGGAGGGCCACCTGCCCTAGAAGTATCAGTGGACAGGAATTGGGTTTCCCAATCCCAAGGAGAGCTGAATGGGGAGTGTGCCAGCATTCTTCTGTCATCCTTACAACCTCAATGCCCCTTCTCTAGCTATGGGGTGCTTAGCATGGCTGGCATGGCCAGGAGGCTGTGAGGCCCCAGTTCTACCTGCACTTGGTACTATATTGTATTCCAAGATTCCAAGATTGTTCCATCTGGATATTATGTGCTTACACTTGAAGAGCTGGAAAGCATCTATATATCAACTAGGTGATCTCATTTTACTTGTAACTCAAGCTGTACAAATGTTCCAGGCTTGAAACTTGGGCTGCATACAATAGGGAAACTGAGGCCAAGGGAGAGAGTGACTTGCCTAAGGTCATCCAGGTTACTAATAAATAGAAGTCAATCTGTGAACATTTCTCAAGTTCCCATCAGCAGAGGACAGGGAAGAGCAGAGGTGGTGGTGGTAAGACAGTGGATTTGGAGGGAGCATTCATTAAGGCCCTACTATGTTCCAAGCGCTGGGGAGCCTAATATGAAGAAAACTGTGAAAGCCTTCAGGAAGCCAAGACTTGAACCAAGGGCTCTCTGAGTCCAAAGGCAGGGCTGTTTTCATTATAATATGATTCATTTTAGAGGCCGTCCAGGGCAGCTACTTTATTTTATAGATGAAGCCCAGAAAAGTAGACTAATTGATTCCTCAGGTTCCTTCCAGCTTTGTCTAGGTTCTTAAGAGTGCCTGGGAAGAAAGGATTGAAGTCCTCTACCCCTCCTCTCCATTTCCTGGACCCCCCAGAACCAGGATCATAGAGCTAAAAGAAACCTTAAAAGCCATCTATCCAACCCCCTCATTTTACAAATGAGGAAATAGGTCTAGGAAGGTTGTGACTTGCCCAAGGTCACACTGATACAATCAGAGGTGGGTCCAGTGATTTATTTTTCCCTGATGTGCCACAAAGTTCATTTTCTTCATCTTCATTTCCTGTTCCTGCTTGTCTTTCCCCCATCTCACCCCAACTAGCCCGACCCTTGAAAGTGGGAACTATCTTCTCATTCCACTCAGATTGGGTCCCTATTTAAGGACCATCACTTCTCTACCCTCTGGAACTCTCTGTAACATCCAGCAGAGGGCTCAGTGAAACTCCTCTAGTATGGGGCTACCCTTTGTCTTCTTTCTGGAAGTGGAGTAGGGACCATTGTGTAGCTTGGGCTAGTCACCTTCCCCCAGTGGGCCTCAGTTTTCTCATCTGTAAAACAAGGGTCTGGAATGAGTTAGTCTATTAGCTCCAGTCCTTCCAAGCCCTAGGATGTCCAGAGCTGCCTGTTTGTAGCCTTGAGGGGACTGACTTACCTCTCTTCCTCTCTCTGGCTCAGGATCTTTGAAATTCAATCCTCCTCCCTCCCCCATGACCCAGCTTCCTCATGAGCCAGTGGTATTTTGAAGGCACAGGTGAGATGGTTCTCACTGCCCCTGCCCTTTTGGTAAATGCCAGGCAGCTGGGACTGGGTACAGGTTGAACCCATAGCCAAGCCCCTGTAGCTGTTGGCACTGAGCCTGGGGCATGGGGTAAAGGAGTCCTTGGGGACAGTGGAGTGGGTTGGGGTGGGGCAGCACAGGACAAAGCTGCTCTTGCTTCAGTGGTTCCCACAAAAAAGACAGGATGGTGCTCTGGGGAAAGAAAGCTCTGGACTTAGAGTCAGGAGAGACCTGGGCACAGATCCTGGCTCTTGACACACTCTAGGTATAAAGACCTTTGCAAATCACTTTTTTTCTGAGCCTCAGTTTCCTTATCTGTAAAATGAAGATTATATTGCTTATCTTACAGGGTTTGTTTGGTTTTTTTTTTTATGAAAAGCTACATAAATATAAGTGATTTGTCCAAGGTCACAGAGGGAGCAAGAGGTATAGTCATGGTATGAACCCTGATCCTCTCTAAATTCAGCACTCTTTCCACTGTAGCCCACACTATTTATTAAGCACCTACTACATTCCAAGCGCTATATCTACAGACTCTGAAACTACAAAGACTAAACCCCACCAAAAACCAAACTACAAGACCTCAACCCCAAAAATCCAAAACCCAAACTTGCCCCTGCCCTCAAGGAGCTTACCCTGAGTGGTATGTGACATTCTTTCTGGGCTTCTTAGTTTCTGTGGCATATCTAAAAGGATAAGCAGAATCTGGAAGACCCCTCAGCATGTTGCTACATTGGTGCTACCACATCATGTGTAATCTAATCCAAGAGTACCAGTATTTTCCCTTTCTTGAATAACTATATCCCCCAGTGCCTGTCCCTGTCAGTCAGTAGATGGATATTTAGGGTTGTCTTCAACCTCTGACTTTATTTCTGTTTAGATGGAAAAATATTTGAAAACAGGAGACACCCATATGGTCATCTTGCCCTCTTGTAGGACAAAGGTAGAGTAAGCAGGATAATAGAGGCATAGGATTTAGAGTTAGAAGGGGCCTTGGAGAATCTCTAGTCCAAATCCCTCATTTTACAGATGAGGAAACTGAGGCTCAGACAATGGGAGATCACACAGTAACAGGCAGCAAAGCTAAGATTGGAAGCCAAGACTTTTCACTCCTAGACTGCAGCCTTTTTTTTTTTACTCTAGGCATCCTCCCCACACTGTTTTTGGTGGGGTTCTTCTGAGGTTTGGTTGCCAAAACTCAAATAAGTTCATAGGTTTAGAGCTGAGAGGGACCTATTTGGTCATTTAGTTCAAACCCTTAGATAAGATAGATGAGGAATATGAGGACCAGAGAGGTGACTTGCTTAAGGTGATACATATAGTATTGTAAGGTAGAATTCTAACTCCAAATTCAGCACTCTTCACTATTCCAAGTAACCTGTATGCTTGGGTTTTGCGTAGGGAAAGCACAGTTTTTCCGAACTGTGGTGGAAATGGGTTTTTTATTGCACATCTCAGCCAGAAAGTTGTGGATTTTATGACCTCTCAACACACACCCATGATTTTGGCCAATTAATTCTAGAATCTGTGGAAATGCTGTTTTTCTGAATATATAAATCCTATCCAAGGACAGGAATGGAGGAGGTACTGAGGACCCAGGGGCCTTTCAGACCACCATACCCAGCTTCTGTTGGGGAGGCCCTGAATACAATTCCAGGATTTAGAGTTAGGGATCTATTTCAAAACTGGGCTCTGCCACTATGTGACCTTGGACAAGTGGTTTAACCTCCTGACCTCAGTTTCCTCATCTGTAAAATGAGATGGCCAGACTAAATAACTTCTGAGTTTCTAGCTCTACATCTAGGAACCTGCTATAGCTCCTGCCTTCCCTGTGTCCATGAGTCCAGTGAAGAATCACTTAGTCTGTACTGGTCCCTGGGAAGACTTAGGATTTATTTTAAGGCTTCTTTAGATCTCAAAGCATTTTCACTATTCCCTCAAAGGTAGCCTGTGCATAAAGTTATCTACATGAACTCCTCATTCAAACTTTGCATTGAACCATGCAAACATGTCTCTATCCCTCATACAAACCTTGTTCTTACTCACTTTTTATGCAACTCATTCTCCCTGCTTGGAGTACCTTCCCTTCTCTAACTTTGTCCATGTTCCCTTTTCCTGGCCTAGCATTCTCCTAGAGCTTTCCCAAATTCACCCCAATCCTCACTGTATACTCCTAGCAATGAGGTCTGTAGAACTGACCCAAAGTTGAATAGGTAGTCGACCTTAGAGCCAGATCCCCTGATTTCATCCTCTGAAGACTACGTCACATGGATGGGTATCAGTCCTCTAGTGGAGGGTGTTCCCTTGAGTCTTTCCCCTTCCCAAGGCTATGTGGGGGTAGTGGTCAAGTTCAGTGTCCTCCATGGCCTAGCTCTGCCAGCTGATCACCAGTCACTGATGTTTCCTTTCTGAAGGTTATGTACGTGTCTTGCTGGGCATCCACTATGTTATCAGAGCCAAGGGATGGGGGTGGGAAGGGACATGGGGTACATACTCTTCCTATAATCACATCCCCAAAGGCGACGTGCAGGTACTCATGATGCCCCAGAGCAGTGGACGTGTCTTGCTTGCTGTAGCTAGCGAGAACTGTCTGGGTGGCACGGAGGCACTATCCTCTGATAAGGGGCCGGAGGGGGCAGAGTGCTTTTTTTCTTTTACAGAGGATGGCTCTCT
This sequence comes from Notamacropus eugenii, assembly GCF_028372415.1. Classification (NCBI taxonomy): domain Eukaryota; kingdom Metazoa; phylum Chordata; class Mammalia; order Diprotodontia; family Macropodidae; genus Notamacropus; species Notamacropus eugenii. Next base: position 107,463,244 of record NC_092873.1, on the reverse strand, counting down.
GTACCTACTGCCTGACCCACACAATTTAGAGCATAATTACATATTGTGTGCCTGATGTGGTGGAAAGAACATTGGCCTTAAGAATCATAAGAGCTGGCTTCCAGTTGCTGCCCTGCTATTAACCTATGTGACCTTGGACAAGTTACATCTGTGTAGACCTCAGTTTCCACTTGTGTAAACTGAAGTGGTTAAAGCGAATGATCTCTAATGTCCTTTGCAGCCCTGAATCCTAGACCCTCCTGGGAAGCTCATTCTCATTGTTTTGTTCATATAAGTCTTATCTCCTAGCAGGCTGTAAATTCCTTCAAGAGAGTAGGCATGTTTTATTTACCTCCTGTATTTCCTCAGGACAGTGCTATGCAGTTCTGTTCTCACAGTTTCTGGGGGGATGTTAAATAAACATTTACTGTGTCAAGGGGCATTTACTGAACTGGATGAAGGTTCCTGTGTTCCCCCTCTCCCCCGTTTCTCTCCCCTGCTCCCAACATTGAATCCTAGGACATAGTTTTGGAGCTGGGGGTACCTTAGAAGGTCATTCAGTTCAATCCTTTCATTTCAGAGGCAGGAAAATTAAGTTTCCTAAGAAGGAAAGTGACATTCTTAAGAGCACCTAGCTGGTAGGTATTAGAGCCAGAATTCAAATCCAGTTCTTACTTCAAAAACCAGTGCTCTTTACATACCTTTTTACATCTTACTCCCTCTCATGTGGATCTTATAAAGTTGTCTAAATATGCACAGAGAGAAATGTAAATGGAAAGAATAGTTCCTTCCCCCCAAAACAAAACAAAATAAAAAAACCCCCAAAAGTGAACTTTCTATAATTATACTGACAAAGTTTAGTCCTGGAGTAGAGCTGAGAAAATGTACCTCACTCCCTTCTTTGTAAAAGTGAGGGACTATGGGAGTGGAGTGTTAAACATGGTTGATGTACTGGTTGGCTGGCTTTCTTGAACTGCTCTTTTCCTCTGTCTTTTAGATCTTTGTAATGAGAGAGAGCTCACTGAGTAGGGGAGACAGAAGGAAATGTTCTAAAATGAAGGTGATGTGAAAGCAAGATATCAATTTAAATATGATTTAAAAAAGATATATGGATCTCAGTTGCCTCACCTGTAAAATGGGGAGTGGAAAAGAGGGGAGCGATGGGCCAGCGTTCTCAAAGAGCTACTCCAACTCTAACATTCTAATCTTAATTCCTTCTCCTCTTCATTCTTGGTATCTTCCATCTTCACTGAGTGAAAGTGTAGCATAGTCAAAAAATCGCTAGATTTGAAGTCAAAGGAGACTCGAGTTCAAATCCTCTTTCTGTTTTTTAGTACCTGTGTGATCTTGGACAAGTCACACTCTGTGGGATCTAGTTTCTCCATCTGTCAAATGATGTAGTTGGATTAAATGATCTCTGTTTCTCTCTAGCTTTAGCTCTTTTTTTTACACCTGTAGTAGGCAGCCTAATCATCTGGGCTAAACAATATATAGAATTATAAAGACAGTCCTTTTGGGTGTGTAGGGTGACTTCTGAGGGGATGTATCAGTTTAGGGAGTTTGGTGATTGAGTTGGTTTGAGGGGGATGAGACCAGCTCTTCTCTGATCAGTTTAGGTTGTTTTCCTGAAGAAGCTGTTTTTGGTAGCACTCAGGGGTCCCTCCTACTGTATGGAAGACAGCTCAGCCATCAGGTCCTTCTCTCTCCCCTTCCAGTGAAAGGCCAATTCCCTCCTGTACAATTGGAGAGCAAGGATTTTTTTATATTTGCATTTTAGCTACATCTGTTTATTTGTATTTGTATCCCTAGCATTTAGCATAGGGCTTTGCACATAGTAAATGCTTACCAAATGTTTTTTTCATTCATTCATCCAAAAGGGAGAATACTATTTCTTCTCCAGAAGGGAAAAACTGAGGCACAGATTGGTGAGGAGTGATTAGGAGCAGGAAGGGGTGTGTATATTACAGAGCTCACAAATGAACCTTCAGAGGAGGGGCACAGTAGGATGGAAATATTTGAGATATTTATTTTTAAGATCACATGTTTAGAACTGGAAGGGACCTTAACTTAAAAGTTATTGACTCCACTCCTCTAATTTTACAGATGAGGAAAGTGAGAACTAAAGAGGTTAAGTGACTTGCTTAGGATAACACAGCTAGTGAATGTCTGAGGTGGGATTGGAACCCAGGTCTTAGCTCATTGTTCTTAGCTAGCCTCTCCTAGAATAACAATTTGCTACTTGTAGACTTTAGGGGCAAGTGAGGGGCTACCCATTCTTTTCAAAGACTGTGAGAATAGAAGTGGTGACAATGAATATCCTTGTTTCACCCCTGAATATTTTGGAAAGGATTCTAGTTTATCTCTGTTACAAATAAAAGTAGCTCTTGGTTTTAGATATATACTATTTATCATTTTAAGAAAAGGATATGAACAGGCAGTTCTCAAGGGAAAAAGCTCAGGCTATCTATAGCCATATGAAAAAATGTTCCAAATCATTACTAACTGAAGAAATGCAAATTAAAGCAGTTCTGAGGTTCCATTTCACATCCATCAGAGTGGTAAAGATGAAAAAAATTTAAAAAGGAAAATGATTAATGTTGGAGGGGCTGTGGGAAAACAGACATAAAAGTTGCAAGACCTGTGAATGGGTATAACCATTCTGGAGAGCAATGAGGAATTATACACAGATAGTCACTAAACAGTGCATGCCCCTTGACCCAACTAGACCATTGTTAGCACAATACCCAAAAGAGCTCCATTAAAGAGGGAAAAGTCCTTTATGTACAAGAGTATTTATGGCAACTCTTCTGTGGTGACCAAAAACTGGAAACCATGAGGATGCTCCACAGTTGAATAGTTAAATAAGTTGTGGTATCTGAATATGATAGAATACTGTTGTGCAATAAAAAATAAGGATAGAGATGATTTCAAAATGACTTGGAAGATTTATATGGAATGATATAGAGCAAAGCCAGCAGGTCCAGAAGAACAATTTATATTATGTTATAAAAGTCAACAATTTTGAGGACTTTTATAAACTAATGAAAAATGAATAAGCAGAGTCAGGTGAACAACTTATGCAATGAGAACCATTTTTGATTAGAGAGGACTGATCATGAAAGTATGTTACCATTACAGAGACAAGGGTTTGAGGTGGGGGGTGTTTTTATATACTGGCATTGGGGGTATTTTTTTTCCTTGACTATGCATATTTATTGCAAAAATTAGGGTTTTTCCTTTTCTTTTCAGTGAGGGTGGAAAGTAAATAAGTTTCTGTTAATTTAAAAGAATAGAGGGGTACGGATGCTACAGGTATAAAATGTTGCATGTATTTGCATATGAGATCTGCTTAACTGGTTTTTTTACTTTGTTTTAACAGACTTTTCAAGAAATGGGAGTAATTTGTAAATGTGTGTAATATCATAGGTAAAATATGTATATGTATATACATATAGGTGTATGTGTATATACATATAGGTGTATGTGTATATAATATATAATATATGTATATTCCATATGTAATATAAAAATAAAACATGTCAATAAAACTAAAAGTGACCCTACAAAAAAAAGCACTCAAAGATTGTGAGAATAGGTAGGTGGGACCCTGGTTCTCATCCTCCCCTCTTGCATATCCATGTCTTTGTCTGGAATGGACACCTCCTTTGAAAAACCAACCCAAGTTTTGCCTCCAGGAAGATTTTCCTGATTTCCTTCTTCCTCTCAAGTGATTTCTTCCTCTTCAAATATGGCAAAATCTCTCCCTTAATATACTTACCTCACTCTTTCTTGTATTTTTTCACACACTGTTAGCTCCCTGAAAGCCAGGCCTAGGTTATATCTTTGTTTCCTGCTCAACCTATTGCCTTGCATGCAGTAAATGTTTGATTAAGGTTTGTTGAATGAATGAATGAATGAATGAGGACTGAGTGAATAAGTAAGACCCTGCAGCCTTCTTTCCCTTAGCATTTGACTTGGAGTCATAAGGCCCAAAACCTTTATGGGAGGCAACTTAGTACAATGAAGAGAGTGAAGAGAGATCTGAAGCTGGAGAACATGGGTTCAAATCCCACCTCAGCTACTTACTACTTGTTTAACTCTGGACAAATTACTTAACTTCTCTGGGTCTCAGGTTAGACTAGATAATCTCTAAGGTTCCTTCAAGGTCTAAAGTTTAGGATCCTTTAGGAAGAAAAGGAAACTTTGCCTGGGAGACAGAGAACTTGCCACTCCCTGGGTACTAACCCAGTTTATCAATGCCTTTCCTAAACTGTGTTGTCCAGGGGGGAAACACAGTAATACCTGACTAGGGTAGCCTTCTAGTGGGAGTCTCACTTCCATATTCCTGGAAAAAATTTGTTTCTCTTATTATGTCTGTCTTATTCCATCTTTTTGGGGAAGGAGGAAGAGGAAAGCTATAGTACCCTAAGTCTCTAGACCTACTTGCCCTGTGAGTTAGCCTTCTCCATGAGGACTGGAGACAGCTCTGAGGACTTGATTCCTCCTCCACAGCTGGTAACCTCTTTCTTGGCTCCAACCTGTGGTTCCCTGATGATAATCACCTGTAATATTAGGGATGGCAGAACCCCTCCTCCTCCTCCAAAAAAGGATTAACAGCTTGCTGTCTCTCCCACCCCCCACTCTACACTGCCTTTGTTGTTAGGAGTATTACATTCCACAGCTGTAAATGAGCCTGCTGCCAGGAGAGATTATTGAGGCCTTAGGGAGAAGCAGCTTGTCTTAATAAGCTGGGGTCTCCCTGGGAGCCAGCACGTAGCTCTTTCCCACTGTGGCCAGTTGGCCCTCCCACCCAGCCCCACACCTTCAGCTTCCAAGTTGGGCCAGCACTCCCAGAGTGATAGAGAGAAAGAGGTGGAAGGAACCTCAACCAGCAATCCATTTCAACCCATACTTGAAAGGAAACCCTGCTCTAGTCTACTCTGCAAGTGATTACCCAGACTATGCTCAATGACTCCTAATTGAGATTTGGGGAGGGTTGGCTATTACACAAGGCAGTCCTTTCCACTTTAGGATGGTTTTAATGGGGAGAAGGTTTTTTTCCCCTGACTTCTTTCCAACCTTTGCCCATGACTTCTGGTTCTTACCCTTCAGGTTCAAGTAAAACAAGTGAAATCCCTTCAGATATTGGAAGAAATCTATCATCCCCCACCCTTCCCCATTCTTCTCTTCTCTACACCAAACATTCCCAGGTCCTTCACCTGGTCTTCATAGAGCAGGAACTTGAGATCCTTTTCCTACTATCCTGGTTGTCATTCTCGGGTACTCACCCAATTTAGTCTTTCCTAAATTGTGTTGTCCAGGAGGCAACACAGTCATACCAGTAATACCTGACTAGGGCAGACTTCTAGAGGGAGTCTCACTTGCATACTCTTGGGAAAAAATTATTTCTCTTAATGCAGCCCAAGATCAAATTAACTTTTTTTTGTTTTTGGCTGTCATATCACATGGCCAACCCTGCTTTTTGAAGTTCAGGGAGTACCCTTCCTGGTGGTCAGGCATTTCTGGTATGGGGATGGGGGTGGGGGCTTCTCATGAGGGGTAATGAGACCAGTGTCTTCTTGTTGTGGGACACTGTGGCAGCAGGGAATGTAGGTAAGAAATAGAAGTGGCCTGAGCCCTTGGAGCCTGTACAATCCGGTGTTCTGGGGAGTGGGGGTGGGGATGGGACTCAGCTCCCTTTCTCAACAGGTCATTTATAGGCCTTAACCCTCTCTGTCTTTGGTCAGTAGGGTGAGATCTGCTTACTCTGAAGAGTCTAGTTCAAAATGGAGGAAGAGGGGAGAAAAACTAAAAGATCATTACAGAAGGGACATCTGTACATTGCATAGGTCTATTCTGTGGATAGAGAGGGAACCTAAAATGTGGGGATCTCCTGGGGTAACAGCACTGGACTCGGGGTAGGGACCAGCTCAAACACCCTTGATTTCTTTGTTTTTTAATTTTTTCAAATAACATGCTTTCATTTTCTTTCTTTCCCTTCTCCTTCTCTCCTCCAATTCCCTCCCTGCTCCAAAAAAGGGAAAAAACCCTTGTAACCATTATGCAGTTAAGTTAAACAAATTCCCCTGTTGACCATAACTAAAAATATGTGTCTCATTCTATGTCTCTTTTGGAAAGTGAGTAGCATGTACCATCACAGATCCCCTGGAGAGATTGTTGGTCATTGCTTTGATTTTAAGTCTTTTAAAGTTTGTTGTCCTTACAATATTATTGCTACTGCATAAATTTCTCTCTTGGTTCTGTAGTCTGTAGAATGCAGAGTTCTTCACTCTATATCAATGGGTCCAAGTCTTTCCAGATTTCTTTGCACTCTCTCTTTTGTCATTTCTGATGGCACAAGAGTAATCTGTTATATTTATATACCATACTTTGTTCAGCTGCTTCTCAATTGACGGGGATCCCTTAGTCTCTCGTTCTTTGCCACCACAAAAAGAACTGCTATAAATATGTTCATACATGTGCAACCCCCTTGATTTCTGCCCCATCAGTTGCCTCCTCCTTCCCTCTCCTCTAAGCCTAGGATTTCCCAGGGGCTTAGCTGGCCCTCCTGACCCTCATTATGGCGCCTGCATCCCAGAGGGGTTAAGCTCTGTTGGCCTCCCTCCCCATGAACCATGCCCTCTGCCCCATTCTCCAGAAGCACTTGGGGACTCAGACTCCTGCTGTTCCCTGCCTGTCCCAGGATGGACAAATTGGACAGGTTTCTCACTCTACCTTCCTTGTCACATGTTTCTCTAGTGCGTCTCTCTCTGATTAGGTCAGACACTGAGCATCATAGAGATCATAGGGTTTAGAGCCAAAAAAGACCTTAGAGATGACAGGATCATAGAACTGGAACAAGGTACATTTGAGGACAGCTAGTCCCTCCTTTTACAGATGATGAAACAGAGGTCCATGGAGGTGAGGTGACGTTCCCAAGGTCACACAGGTGAGCCTTAGACCAAGATTCACTCCAGAGCTGTTGTTCTTCCTACCACACCATAATAATTGAGTCTAACTTTCTCCTCCTTCTCTTCACTCCTATTCTTTTACAATTAAAGAAACTAAGGTCCTAGAAAATTAAGTTATTTGACTAAGATTACCTCTCAAGTAAGTACCCCCACCTCCCTGCATGATACAGTGAGAAGAGTGCTGGATTTATTTTTTAAATTAACAAGCATTTATCTTTTCTCCCTCTCACCCTCCTCCTTTAGCACCCCCAAATAAAAATAAAACCCTTGTAACAAATATGCACAATTAAGGAAAACAAATTTACATGTTGACTACGTTTGCTTCAACACCCCAAATCTTTCTTCTTTCTAATAGGAGGCAGGTAGCACACTTCATTGTTTTGCTCTTTGGAATCATGTTTGATTGGGTTGATCAGAGTTCAATCAGGCAACAGTCAATATACATTTATTTCTCTTTTTTTTGGTAAATAATATTTTATTTTTTCCAATTATATATAAAGATAATTTTCAACATTCATTTTTATGAGATTTTGAGGGCCAAATTTTTCTCCCTCCCTCAATTCCTTCCCCCCTCCCTAAGACAAGTAATCTGATATAGGTTGTGCATGTACAGTTATGGAAACATGTTTCCACATTAGTCACATGAAAAAAGAAACAGAACAAAAGGGAAAAGCCACAAAAAAAAACACAAAAAAAGTGAAAATAATAGGCTTCCATCTGCATTCAGACTCCACAGCTCTTTCTCTGGGTGTGGATAGCATTTTCCATCTTGAGTCTTTTGGAATTGTCTTGGAAATCCTAGAATGTTAAAGCTGGAATAAGCCTTAGAGATCAAATCTGACCTTGTTGTGCAGTTGAGGAAACTGAGGCCCAGGAAGTGACTTGTCCAAGGTCAAGTTCATAGTTAATAGTTTAATAGTTAATGCCCTAGTTAATGGCAGAGCTAGGACAAGAACATAGGTCCTTTGTCTTTCAGTTCAGCATAGTTAGCTGTATGTTATAAGACTCCTGCCCAGAGTGACATTGAAATTCTTTAGTTGATACCTTCCTCTTTCACCCAAGTAAGAAAGGTACTTGGAGAACTGAATTTGAATCCTCTTTGATACTTTTTACCTGTGAGATAGACAAGTCACCCTCTGAGGTGAGAGTGAGAGGTATGTTTCCTTGTCTGTAAAGTGGAGATAATGTTTACTTCACAAGATGGTTGTATTAAATGAGATAATGTATGTAAAATACATTACATAGGGCACCTAGGTGGCACAGCAGATAGAGTGCAGGGCCTGGAGTCAGGAAGACCTGAGTACAAATCTGTCTTTAGATACTCTGGCTTCAGATACTTCCTAGCTGTGTGACCCTGGGCAAGTCACTTCACCCTGTCTGTCGCAGTTACCTCATCTACAAAACAAGCTGGAGAAGGATATGGCAAACTACTCCAATATCTTTGCCAAGAAAACCCCAAATGGGGTCATGGAGAATTGGACATGATTGAAGTGACTGAACAACAATAATGTAAAATGCTTTGTAAGCTTTAAACACTGTGCTTCTGGTGCCTGAAGACCAGCCTAGCTAAGTTTGTACAGAACGGTCAGGAACCTGACCCCAGAGTGATGAATTTAGGGGCTGTAGTAATTTTCAAAGATCATCTCTTAAAGTCATAGAGTGGTTACAAACCTTGTCAGTGGCAGTGCAAGGGGATGGGTCCCCATGCAGGTGAAACCACACATCTTGGAAGAATCAAAGGATTGTGCTAATGTGGCCTTTTAACCTGAAAAAGGGAACCTTGCTTGTTCCAGGATTTGGGTGACCAAGCACTCCCTGACTTTGTAGAGTTCAATCTAATCCAGTCACCAGCTGTCTCTCCAGACTCAAGAAGCCTTTTTTTTTTTGACTCTGATCTCATGCAGCAGCCCTGTATCTCTTTCCCCTTGTCATTCTTTGCATCTTTTTCTTCTGCTACTTCACCTTCTTCTCCCTGTCAGTCAGGGTATCCACACTCTTCAATCTCATTGAACACTTGTTTTTTTCACCTCTATATTGCTGCTAATGTATGCATATTCATCCATTTGTATGCCCCCTGGGCACGTGTGATTCTTACAGTGTGCCTTTCCACATGTATTCCCTAGGAGCATCCCCTTTTCCCACTGATGCTTTGTGTTTTTGTGGGAGAGTGTGACCGAGGTTTACGGGGAAAATATTCTGTTGTTATAGTTTGACTGTGATATCTTCTTAAATGTCTTTGCTTGAACTAGTTTTGTTTCTTGGATGACTAATAAAAGTAAATATTTTGGTGGATTCTTATGAATTATGTTTTTTAAGAGAATAGAGAACCACAGAATATCAGGAGAGGTTCTTGGTGGCCCTAGGTTTTACATGTAATATTGAATATGAAAGCAATCTGAATTTTAATTTTCTTCCTCTTCATTTAATTAAGCCCTGCTTTGCATTAACTTCCTATATAATGTCCCAGACAGGTGCATGGATACTTCTAGTGATGGAAAACTCATTACCTCACAAAGTAGCCCTTCTGTTTTTAGATGATTGTATTTCTTAGGACTGGACCCATACAAGGAAAGAATGCTGAATGTAGCATCACAGGATCTGAGTTCAAATCCCAGCTCTTCAAGTGTGACCTTGGACAAGTCATTGACCTCTTTCCCCATCCATAAAATGAGTATGGTTCTAGATGACCTCTGATGTCTTCCCTGACTCCTCTCTGATCCCCTCTGTGTCCCCAAATCAGCCTATTAAAATGCTATTTTTAAGGCTATTCCACATGCTATCTCCTCTATGAAGCCTTTATTTATTAATGCTCCCTCCCCTCCTCTCTCTCCTTTTCATCCCAATTAAGAAAAATTCTCCCCTGAGATGTTTAGCATATATTTTATGTATTTTGGTTTTGTATTATGCATGTATATGTGGCATTCTACTGAACTATAAGATCCATGAGGGCAGGGATTATGCTTTGTCTAGACTTTGTATGTACCCAGTGCCTAGTGCAGTGTTCTACATAGAGTAAGCAACTAAATGTTTGTTGAAGTTTAAGTTTAAAAGAATCAAAATCTGATTTCCTGTTAACCTGACCATGGAAAACTCAGATTTAGGAGTGTCCACCAGATGTCGCCCTTAGCCTAAGCTTGGGACTGCAGAAGAGGAAAGGTGAGAAAAGGGCCAACCAAGTAAAAGGGGAAGTAGGGGGTGAGTTCCATCCAGTAACTACATAAGGAAGGACCAAAAGATCAGAATGTATGGATTTTCATAACGTGTGTCCAAAGCTGTCAATCAGGAATTGTAGGACCTCAAAGCTAGGAGTAGCAAAACCTGCCTATTTTACAGAGGCATCAACAATGGCCATTGTACACAAGGGGTTGACTGACCCAAGGTCACTCAGCAGTTCATGGCACAGCCAGGACCCTTGCTTCCCAGACCAGTGCTCTACCTTCCTCATCTTGCGTCTTGCTTTTAGAATTCAAATTTGGTTTTTAAAATTAATTTAATTCAATTAAAGGCTTATAGTGTACCTGCTGTGTGCTAGGGGACCATGGGAAAAAATATAAAGATATATCAGAGGGAGTTCATGAGTTCAAACAGTTTACAATCTAGATGGCAAGACATGAAAGGATAACTACAGATAAGAGATAAATCTATGTTCTGTGCCCAACAAGTGGTACCTGCAGTGACTGAGTTTAAGGAGTCGAAGGGGGAGGTTAAGGGAGATACCTATAGGCTGATCTAATCAGGATGGGCTTTCTGGAGGAGGAATTATTATTAAATGGAAAGTAAATGTCAGTTATTAGCATATGTTATGTGGCAGTAGTGTAGTCTGCAAGGTGGCATATTCAGTCTTGCCCCCCTTCCCTTCTCCTTGCCCAGCTTCCCCCTGATCCTGAATTGGGTTTATTTATATTTTGAATTTCCTTATCTATGTATAATTTGTTTTTTCCCCAGTAGAATGTAAGTTCTTTGAGGGTAGGGACTATTTACATTTTTTTTCCTCAGTATGCTCAGCCCCAGGCTGGTCTCTATTACTAGTAACTGCTTATTGAATTGAGTTGAATTGACAAGAAGAATAACATAGGATCTCTGTAGATCTCTTAAAAGAGATTCCCCTTTACCACCACCCCCCCCACAGGGTTAGAGCAGAAAGATGACCCCTGAAGATCTCTAGAAGTCCCAGGAAGCCCACTTCTGGAGTACAAAGCATGATGCCCTCTGTGTCAGTGAATGGCATATTGTGTCCATGTATTTGTTTGCATGCTTGTGGTTCTTTGCTCTGGTGTCTCTGTGGGGCTTTGTGTGCCTCGTAGTTGAAGGCAGCAGAGAGCTACAAAGATGAGAGAAAAAGGTCACTAGAACATAGTTCCTGCCCTCTCTGGGCTTATGCTCTAGGAGAGTTTCCATGGGTGTCTTTGCCTTTTTCTCTGTTTATCTCTGTCTGTCACTGTGCCATGACTGAGTGTATTGTATTCACTTAGGGGCACTGGGCTGTGGGAGTAGGGGCACAACTAGTATTTCTGTACGTGAGGCTGGTCACGGAGTCACCACCTTAGCCTCACCCATCAATTTCCCTCATGCCAGGAGCTCTGAGCTGCCAGAGCCACCGCCTCCTCCTCCCCCTCCCTGGGCACTGCCAGGCCAGGGGGCAAATGACTTAGCTGACAAAGGAGCACCTCCCCTTGTCCTGACCCAACCAGGCAAAGACAGGTGTCATCTCTGGACTCCTGGAGGGCAGGAGTCTTGTAAGAGGCCCCTCCCTCTTTGCTCCTCCATTCTTCTGCCTCTCTCACCAACAGGTCTTCCATCCAGGGCTGGGGATGGAGCTTTTTACTGCCCTTATATTGTTAGTTGAGAGTCTGGTTATGGCAAAAGAGTGAGAATAAGAGTATTCAGCTATATCAGAAAGAGCACTGAGCTGTTAGGAGACTTCAGTTCCTGTCCTAAATCTGCTCCTGAGTCAGAGGGAGACCTTGGACAAGTCACCTACCTGTTTCATCTGTAGAAGGAGGGGGCTGGGTTAAATGAGGGGTTTATAACCCTTTTGTGTCATGGGTCCCTTTGACAGATTGGTGAAGCCCTTCTCAGAGTGCATTAAATAAATGCATCACTAGAATTACCGAGGAAACCGATTATATTAAAATACAGTGATTGAAATAGTTAAAAGAATTAAGCTCATGGATCCCTTGTTTAAGAACGTCTGAACTGGATGCACTCCCTGGTCCCTTCTAGATCTGACCTCCTAGGGTTCTGGGGGGATTAGTGCAAGGCTAAGAACAGGTCTTTGGACACTGACCTTCAATACTTCCTCCGTGCCCCTCCACCCCGCGCCGGGACAATAATAGGGCTCCACTCCCTGGATGTGGGTAGGTTTACTAGGACACGAGGCTGAAAGGGGAAATGCTTGACACCAGGAGAAAAAGGAGAGTCTAGGGGACAGGCAGACGGAAGGGATTGGGGAGGGAAGGGGGGGCTGCAGGCACAGGGGGCAAGACTGGAGGCCTCTGGGGAAGAGACAAGGAGAGAGCGGGGAGAGCCGGGGAGACTCTGGGGAGGGAGGAGGGGCCTGTGAGGGGGTTGGGGCAGATAGGATTCCCATGCAGATGAGATGCTGACATCCTGATGGGTTTGTAATGAGCTGCTGAGCCTCAGTGACCAACCGGATGCCAGGGCTAGGGGGCAGTGCCCGCCTGGTTTTATGAATGAGCCGTGCAGGAGGAGGAGGGGAGGGGAGGGCGGGGGCGTGCCGGAGCCGGCCCCGCCCCCCGCTCATTAGCATAAGCCGCGCCCCAGTTTACATGCCGAGCCGCACGTTGTCTTCGCCTCCCAGGCCCTGGCGCTGGGCCAGCGAGTCAGCTGCTCCAGAGACGGAGACGGAGCTGGGGGGATGGGGGGAGGGGAGGGGAGAGGGGGGAGGCCAGAGTCCTCCGCCACGCTGCCGCTGCGGTCAGTGGGGCAACGACAGAACGCGGCCGGCCGGCGTGCCGGGCCCGAGGGGCGCGCACCCCTAAGCTTGTCACCCCAACATCGCCCCTCCCCAGCACTCTAGCAGCACGTTTCTTGGGGCTTATTAAAAACCCGAGAAGCAGCAGCGAGAGGGAGAGAGGCTAGGGACCATCGGGCTGCCGCGGAGTGGGGACCACTGGGAGGTGGGCTTCCACCTTCGGGGATGAGCGGGGATTGAGGGCGGGGTGAGCACAGACATCCCCGAAAGGATGCCTGCCACCTGGGAGTGAGCCTCATAACTAGGGGCTGGCCCCTGTCCTCAGTGTCCTCCCCTGTAAAGGTCCCTTCCAGCCCTAAAAGCTTCATTCCCCCAAATCCTTGGGCCTGGAGTCAGGAACACCGGAGTCCAAATATGGCCTTAGATACTAGCTGTGTGACCCTGGGCAAGTCACTTAACCTCTGCTGCCTCAGTGTCCACAGTTGTAAAGTGAGGATAATAACAGCCCCTAAGTCTGAGTTGTAAGGATCGAATGAGATCTAGCTTTATAGATGCTGAGTCTTCCCTTTCCTTCCCTTCCCTCTCTCTCCTCCTCCCTTCCTTCACCTCCCTTCTTCTGTCTTCTTCTCTTCCTTTCTTTCTTCCTCTCAATGGCTCCTCATCCTCCCCCTGCCAACCCCTTACTGCACATTCCTCCCAGAATATCTTACTGTGTCAGGTTAGACACATCCTGGGAAAACTCCAGGTCCAGCTGGGTCCATGGGTCTTACCTGTAGCTGGTGACTTCAGTGTTTTACTCAGTTTCTCCTTCTGAGTCTGGAGAAGAGGGACTCTTGGCACCTTATGTTTGCCTTTATCTGTGCATGTGCTCTCTTTTACCATCTCTGAGGCCTCAGTTGGGCCCTGTTCCCGATGTCTCCCAGTCCTTTTCAGAGTCAATTAACCAATTAACTCCAATTAACCATCTCTCTTTGGCTCTGCTCACTATGGGGCCACTTCTAGGCCCCTGTGCCTCCCCTTCTGCCCTTTCATATTCCCGATCCCTGAAGAAGGGCTTTGCAGAGAGATACATATCATAATTTAGTAATAACACTTTATATTTATAAACACTAAATATTTTATAAAGTGTTTTTCATCCATTCTTTCATTTGGTCCTCAAAAGGCTGAGACAACGGTGTGGTGGAAAGAGACCTGGATCTGGAGAGAGAAGATTTGCATTCAGTCCTAGCTCCACTACTTAATAAGTGCATCACCCTGGGCAACTCCCTTTCTCTGAGCCTCATTTGCCTCATCTGTAAAATGAGAGGGTTCATCTGAAGAATGGCTACGTTTATTTATTTCCCGATAATAACCCTGTGAGGGAGGTGGCACAGTACAAGTGTCCCCATCTCACAGATGGGGAAACTGAGGCTCAGGAAGATCCAAGATCTCTCACCTAGTAATTGGCAGAGACAACTGTTCCAGCTTCATAGCCAGAATCCTTTCCACTAGGCCCCATCCAGATTAAGTGATGGTTTTCAGGTTCAGAGATGGGGCTTTGTACAAGTGTCCAACCCTTAATGCATAGGGGAAAGAAGCTACTGTTCTGGGACGCCAGGACACTGGAGGTCAGAGTGAGAAATTCTCTCCCCTCTTCATTCTTCCAGAGCTGGTGAGGCCTGGCCTGAGTTGGGGCTGGCCCTGGAGCAGAGGCCAAGAACTAAGATCCACTCACTACTTCTTATTTCCTTGACCTTTAGAAACAAGGTTCTCTTACATCGTTCCCACCACAGAATAATAAACTCAATGACAACAGCTCACATTTCTCCATCGATGTCAAGTTTACCAAGTGTTTTCCTCACAAACAGCCTTGCAAGTAGGCAGTGCAATTATTATCTTTATTTTTCAGGCGAGGAAACAGAGACCCAGAGAAATGAGGGAGAAGTGTGGTGGATACCACTGGGGTGGAGGTGTAGGGTGGACACCTATGATTTCATTGGTGTAGGAATATTTGGATGCAAAACCTCCCTCTGCTCCTTACAAATGTCAACTTGTCTGTAACTCAAGGTCTCAGAATTGTTTGAGGGCACCGAGAGGTTAAGACACCTGCCTATAGTCCCATACAGCTGGTATGTATGAGTTAGAGACTGAACTTTAATTTAATGCTTTCCACTTTCCATTGATCTTCTTGGGTCCACAGCTTCATAGATTCATAACTTCCTTATTTTTGGGATGAAGACACTGAGACCCAGAGGTTAAGGCATTTGGTCAACCAAATAAATGACTTTCTTCCTCTGTAAAATGAAGGACCAAGTGACCTCCAAGTTTCCTTCTGTTCTTAGAATGTTAAATGACTCAGGGGCAGGATAAGCCAGGCCTCTCCTGACTCCAGATCCACTGCTCCTCTATAATACAACATCCTGCCACCTCTGGATAGAGTTAAGTAAATTGGAACAGGGATCAATTAGGGAAGAGTTCTTGGTGGAAGTGAGTTTTGAGCCCTGGGCACAGATGGCCTCAGTGAGAATGCAAAGATAGGAATGGACTGGCTTGGCTGGAGCAGAAAAGCCATATTGGAAAGTAAGGAGAGATCAATAAACAATGAAGGTTAGCATAGAAGGCCTTTCAATGTGGTCTCCCTTTAAGGAGCAAACTCTTAAGAAGAGGCCACATTCTAAGGGCAAGAAGGTAAATTCAAGAGGTTATGTTCCCCCAGCCCTCTGCCTCCAAACTCAGGTTCTGTCTGCCCTACTCTGGAACCTCTCTTCTGTGTCTACCAGAGATGGGGACTCAACATTCTCTCTTAGGTGCTGCATTCCATTCTTAGGCCCCTTCACTGTAGAAATTCCTTCTCACTATCTGATCTCAGTTTCTTCTGCTGTAGTGGACACCTGTTCCCTCTTGCCCTGACTTTCTGTGGAGCCAGAAAGGCTGAGCCTGCCAAACCATTGGCCTTACCCATGCATGGCTAATGCCTTAGGCAACAGTGGTTCTGATGCCAACATCTCCAGTGGCCCCGTGTGAGACGTGATGAGAGAAGGCACCTTTCAGACTGAATACCTGGAGCCAGGGGGCAGTACATGGTGACCCTGAATTGACTTCATTGAATGCTTTAAGAGCCTTCACAGGGATTGAACATAAGACTATTCACCCTAGGTTGTGACTCAGGCCTGGGGTGTAACCCTGGGTTCCCCCTTCTTTCCTGTGTTATACCCCTTGTCTTTGTTGTCTCAAAGATCCAGTTATCCAGACTGAGATTGGTTTGGCTTTTTTTTTTTTTTTTTGAGTGAAGGGGGATTTAATGATTGCAGACTAAGTGAAGGGATGAGGTAAGAACATCTACCTGTCCTCTCCTGACTCACTTCCAGGAGACCAGACCCCAGAGAGAAGCATTAAGTCTTTTAGTCACACTGGGGTACTCACAAGAAAGTTCCTTTTGAATGTGCCTTGATACTGTTTCCAGATGAGATCCCACTATAGACATTATACTGAGACATTGCTTCTAAATTGTCCTAGGTCAGGGCTGACTCAGAATCCCAGTCTCCTTTTCCAGCTGGGATGACCTCTTTCCCTTCTGCTCCCCACACACCAAACTCTGTTCTCTTCTGCCACACCCCTCCTTTTAAAAAAAAAGCTCAAAATTCTGCCATCAGAAAAACCTGCTGAATGTCATCTAAGTTGCATTGTTCCTTGGCTACAGGATGGCAGGACCCTCCTAGGTTCACCTCACAGTGTACATTTGTTTCTAGAGCTAGAGGACCATCTAGTTCAGCTTCCTCATTTTATATATGAGGAAACCTAGGTCCAGAGATGGGAAATGACTTTCCCCACGTCACACAGCTTAGTATGTAGCAGAGTTAGCATCTGAACCTAGGTCATCTATCCATTGATCTCGCTGCTACATGTCAGCATCTGCATCTTCCCCAGCATCCCTGAAGCTCTCTGAGGGTAGGGTCTTCATGTCCCTCATCAGACTAGGAGCATCCTAAGGATCCAGACTGAAGGTCACCCTTCAGCTATGATAGGAACTCCCCTAAACTGACAGAGAAGCATTTCTTTTGTATCTTCCCACAGCCTCCAGCAGAGGGCTCTGTCCATAAGAGGTGCTTAGAATAAAGAAGAAACTGAGTGGTATCCTAGGGTTTACCCTATATAGCTTAGGCATGTTGAAGGTGTGTATGTATGTGTGTGTGTGTGTGTGTGTGTGTGTGTGTGTATGCATGTTTGGGGGCTTAGAAAATGGTCAGGGCCTAGAACCCCAAATTGTCACTTCTCTGTGGGGGAGATGGATCAAAATTGGCAGGAGTGCTTGAGGTTAGACTGCAGAATGAACTACCTCGTATAAAGCATAACCATCCATTGGGTTCTGCCTCAACATTAACCTACACCCCTCCTCCAACTCCAGCATACAGAGATTCTCCACCCCCCACTCCCCACCTTCCATCTCCTGAGGGAGAGGTCAGGGCTGGGAAGGAAGGGAAGAGGCAGAAGGAGGGAGCTGTCCTTTTCAGTTGCTGGAGTAAGAAGAGGGAAGAAGGCAGCTGGACTTGATATGGTTCACTCGACCTGCCAAGGGCTGTGTGTTTTTAGAGAATGGGGAGGGGTGGGATTGAGGGGAAGAGAGGGTGTACATGACTTCTCATTCATTTTCTTTCTTTCTCTGGCCTTGGGGGAAAGGTTTCCTGGAAGGTGATGGTAGGAGGGAGAAGCTGGACAGAAAAACTTGTATCCCAGCCCAGGGTGGAGAGAGGATGCTGCTCACATCTGGCCCACAGCTGGATGCCTGGCAAGACCTTACTGCCTCCCAACTCACAATCATGGGGCTCCTCATTACTTCTATGAGGGGTCATCCGGTCTCCCCCTCCTCCACGGGGGTGGGCTGTTTCACCTCCCTCCCTTGTTGCTTTGGGCATTGGCTGTTCCTCACTTAAGTTCCTTGGTCAACAGCTGGGGGCTAACAGGGGAAGGAAGAGCTTCGGAGACCTTTCAAGTGAAAATTCCCCCCTCTCAGCAAACTGAGGGCAGACTCCTTCCCTAGCTCCAACTTGAATGGGACTCAGCAGGGTTCTAGTTTCTCTGATCTAGGATGGATGTCTGTCCTAGAAGGACTAGTGTGGATGACAGTGATGCACTGTCATCCCTCTGTGTAGATGCTGGAAACACAGTATCTGAGCCTCAGTGTGTGTCAAACAAAGGAAGCTAGAAGTAAAGTCAGAGCTTCGCTAAATCTAGATTCAACTCCGTTATACCCCTAGGCTGTGTTCATGTCCTTGTTCGTGTCCTATGTTCATTCAAGGCTGTTAGAATCTTAATATAAAGCAGGGATACCCTACTTTTCGTACTCACAGGGCAAGTAAAGAGAGGGATACAGAATGTAGACTTTTTCAAACTGGTAGCGTCCTTAGAAACAATCTAGTCAAATCCCCTCATTTTACAGAATGGGAAACTGAGACAAAGAAAAGGGAAATGCTTTACCCAAAGTCACAGAGCAAATTTGTAGCAGAGGTGAGACTAGAACCTCTCACCCTCATTATGCCACAGAGCTGGGAGGAGAGGCTTTGTATTAAGGGGGCTGATTAAAAACTGCCTCCTAGGTGGCTGGAGAAAGACTGGATCTGTAGCATAGAGGGACCCTCCCCCTCCCCCCCTCCCCTCCTGAATCATTTGCTGGCTTATCCTGTGTGGCCTCGACCTTGGTGACTATGACCTTTATAGTGCATTGGACTGTGTGCGCCTTGAGAGCAGGGTCTGCCTCTTGTCCTTGTACCGGGCTTAGCACAATGCCCAGCGCACAGTGGGCACCTCATAAAGGCTTGTGTTTGGTGCAATGGGGGGAGGGGCTGCATTTAATGCCTGAGGTTTCCTTGAGCTCTAGAGCCCCAGAATACCATCAGCTGTCCTCCTCTTTCCTCATCACACATGCCTCCTTTCTCCTTCCCCAAATGATTTCCCCTCATCTTCCCCCTCCCGGGATGATTATTCCTAGCTTTGGGGGGCCACGGGGAGGGGGGTGTTGGCCAGGAAGAGCCCCCCAGAATCAGGGAAAGCTGTATTCTCTTGAGCCCCCATCTCCTGCTTGCGCCCTCCCCCTCTTTCCCACCTTGGGGCTGAGCGACCCTGCGCGGAGACAGGGGGATAGCTAGTACGACCCCCCTAGAAGTGACCCGATGGGGGCCGCAGGGGAATGGCGGGGGAGCGCCACTTTTTCTCAAGCCCGTTCTAGGTCTCTCCACCTGCTTTCCTTCGCTTCCCAGGCTCCGAGCCCTTCCTTCTCTCCCCTCCCTCCCGGGCTGCTCGCTGCAGCCCCTCCCTCCCTCCCCCCCACCTGAAGGCTCCTCCCCACTCCGCTTCCCCCACCCCCTCCCACCCGGGCCCTGCAGCTGGTGCCGACGGACCATTCTGCACGTAGCGAATGGAGGAGACGCACATGGAAGGCATCAGGAACGCGCACGCGCGGGCTCGAGGGCGCGCGGGGGGGGGGGGGTCTGGGAGCGCGTGTGTATGTGTGTGCGCGCGCTCCACCGCTCTCCTCTGCTTCCTCCCCGCTACCTCGCAGCTAGCTCAGTGCTCTCCTGGGCGGGTTGGGAGGAGGGGGCCTAGGCGGGGGGCTGCTGGGGTCTTTGCCTCCTCTACTAACATCCCATCCCTTGGCTTGCACCTCTCTTCTCCCCTCTCCAAGTCCTTTCTGCGTGCCCCCTTCTCCCCTCTTCTCTCCAAGCAGACCTCTCTTTGCACGCATCCCCTCTTCTCCCCAAGTACCCCCCACGTTTCGGCCTACACCCTTCTCCCCTCCCTCCCCTCGCCAAGGGGACCTCTCTTTGCACGCATCCCTCCTCTCCCGCCCCCAAGTACTCCACCACGTTTTGGCATCCACCGCTTACCCCCTCCTCCCCTAGGTCCTTCCTCTTAGGGAGCATCCCTCCCCTTTCTCAGTGCCCCTACTTTGCATGCACCCTCTCTTCTTTCTTTCTCCTAGTATCCCTCCTCCTCCATCGGTCCCCTCTCTGACTACTTTTCATTCTCCCCTTACTCTCCCCACTTCCAGCTCCCCCCACCTCTTCTGTGCATTCTCTACCATCCTGCAACAACTAACCTCCTCTTTCAAGCATTCTCTCTCCCTCCAGCCCTCAGTACTTTCATATTCAGGCCGCATAAAGACAGTCCTTACAAAGAGGTTCTTAACCTGTGTAAGGATCCTGGATCTGCGAATCCATGGAAAGATTTCAGGAGATAAATGAACTTGAATGCAAGTGGGGAAAAAAATGCATCTTTATTATGCTAGCCTCCAAGTGAAATTTAGAATTCCCTTCAATTATTTAAAAGCATTATTTAGAAAAGAGATCTATATCTTCACCAGACTGCTGAAAGGCTCTCTCTTTGTCACACGCACTCACACACACAGACACACACAGACACACACAGACACACACACACACACACACACACGATTTCCCAATCCAATGTATGAGTTTCAATCTGGTCTCAGACACTCACTAGATGTGTACCCTGGGCAAGTCACTTAACCCTGTTTGCCTCAGTTTCTTCATTTGTGAAATGAGTTGGAAAAAGGAAATGGCAAACTACTCCAGTATCTTGGCCAAAGAAAACCCCAAATGGGGTCACAAAGAATTGGACATGAATCAACAACAACAAAGACGAATTTCTCCAGGGCCAGGGCCCTGCTTCCTTGAAGTCTTTCCGAGGGCTGTAGTCCAACCTTGGGCTCAGGAAAGACACGTAATACTATCAGACTGTCTTAACCCACAAGATTAAGATGCCGCATCATGGAATTGCCAGCTGCTGATATATAAATTGAAGTTTTTCTCTAGTAAGTTCCCGGAATATTGGAGTTAAAAAAGAATCATAGAAATCATCCAATCCTACCCCCTGATTTTACAGAGAAGGAAACTGAAGTTAGAAGGAGAAATGACTTGCCTCCAGGGTCAATGGCTAAAAGCCGGGACTTCTCTTCTCCATTAGTGAGGAGAGGTTGCCCATCCTTGCCTGGTAACCTCATGAGTAAGAATGACCAGACCTGGTTCAGGGGTTCAGCTTGGGTTAGAAGACAGGAAAGATAGGTGGAGCCAATGGGGGCTTTTGGGATATGGCCTCATTCATACCATACTGTAATGACAGTCAACATAGAAGTTGGTTGGCCACAGAGTCAGAATTAGAATCTCGATTAGGATCAGGGTCTGAGTCTCAACTCAGGGCTAATTACTTAATTCAGCAAATTAGACAGACTCACATCCTTGGAACCTTTTAAGGTTTAATCAAGTGTTTCCCTTGCAGCAACCCTTTGGGTTAACAGTTATTATTTCTACCCTTTGACAGAGAAGGAAACTGAGGCTCAGAGATCAGAAATGACTTATGGCATAGACCCCAAACTTATGCCTCTTGCTTCTAAATGTTCCTTTGTTTTTTCTTTACTACTCTATCATGTTGCAGCAAGCATTTACAGAGTGCCTGAACAAAAAGGGCTGGGCTCAGCTCCTGGGCTGATATAGAGATGTTATAGACCTAGTCTCTTCCCTTCACAGAAATAGCTATGATACTAACAAGAACAAAGATATTGTGTGGGTTTTTGTGGGAATACTTTACAAATCTTTTGTGGCCCATTTTACAGATCTGGAAGGATATGTTAAGAGTGGTGTTACTTAGGTGTTAATTTTCTTCCTATTCAGGTTTGATTTCAGGATACCAGCAGGTCTCATATTTTTCATCCATAGCCTTCACCTTGATATTTTTTATGCACTTTTTATCTTGTTTGGAGGAGACTAAAGTATTTGTAGTTATTACCATCACCCACCATTTCTGTGATCTCTAAATTTAAGCTCAAAGCTTTCAGGCTCTTTTTCTTTGGCATTTATCAAGAATTTTATATGTATTCTGACACTGGGAAAAAATTCCACAAGATGAAGATGTTTAATGTACTTTTCAGTAGCCAAATAGCTTGATGTCATCACTGTATGTCAAGTGATTAATAAGATGTTTTGGTTCAACTCCCTCTTTAATTTGGAAGCCATACTTAGCTCTGTTTAGGAGAGATGATAATAGATTTAAGGCTAGACAGAACCATAATGGATTTAAACTGTCTCTCAGAAAAGTACTGCATTTTATATCAATTGTTCTTGACGTTATTGTTTTGGTGGAACATTTTAAATAGAGATCAGTTATCTATTATGAGTATCAAATATTCTAGTGTTCTTACTATTCTGGGGTCTATTTCACTATTCTGGGGGTCTATTTCACCTTTTCTATCTGAACTCCATTGGAAAAAAATAACAAATAACAATCCCATAAAGCTTGGAATATGGGTGCATACAACCACAAATATTCATTGCATAAAAGAGATTCCGCTGGCTTTTATCTGTCTCTATTTCAGCTGGTGCCCAAGGGAGAGAGGCAGGTGGCGACAGATTTGTATCTCTGTCTTTTTTTGTATTCCTTCCCTGTCCCTCATCCTGTATTTTTCCTACCCTCCCCAGGTGCCTAAAATAAGGGTGAACTCTGCCTAGTTGGGTATTGGGAGAGTGTAGCGCTGATTATTTAATTCTCAGTACTCTGGGGAGACCCAAGTTGGGCTTATGTCCAAGCTGGGCCAAGCAGGACCCACATCTTAGCAGCTTTTATGATCCCTCGTGGTCAGAAATCCAGGAGAATATCATAGAGTTTTCAGTACATTTACTTCTCCTGTCACATTAAGCTTTTCCTCCCTGCCCATCCTGCTTCTTGGCCCAAGAGCTATGGGGTGTCCCTACTTACTTGGCTACTTGGTGAGCCTCCCATCTGATGATGTGGTTTCTCTTCATCAAGTTGTCTTTCACTTCATTTCACTCTTTGGACCTTCTTTCATCAGGATGCTGAAACTAACTTTGAGTTCAAATCCAGTCTTTGACACTTCTTAGCTGTGTAACCCTGGATAAGTCACTTAACCTCTCTCTGCCTCAGTTTCCTCGGCTGTAAAATGGGAATAATAATAGTACCTACCTCACAGAGTTGTTGTGAGGATCAAGTGAGATAATATTAAAACAAACAAACAAACATTCCATGTGGTGTAGAGTGAGCCAAAGAGCAGGTATGACTTGGTTATTGGAATAGGGTACAGGTCTGGTTACAATGCAGAGAATCTGGTGGGGAGAGTCATAGGCTCATGGGATCAAAACCAATCTTCTTATTCTACAGATGAGAAAACAAAGTTCAACCTCCACTCAGATGCCAAAATGGTCTTCCTAAAGAGCAGGTCTGACCATGTCACTCCCCAATAAACTTCAGGAATCTCTATTACCACTAAAATTAAATAGAAAATCCTCTTTTAATCCCTTTGAAAACCTAGTCCCTCCCTATCTTCCCAATCTTCTTATATAGTCTATTCCCCTATATATTATCAACACTACATTCCAGCAACACTGGCCTGCTTCCTCTTGGATGTGACTCTGGACTCCATGCCTTTCCACATGTCCCCATACCTGGAATATTCTTTCTCCCCACATCTGCCTCTTGACTTTCTTGGCTTCCTTTAAGATTCATCCTAAATCCCACCATCTGCAGAAGATCTTTCCCAGTCCCTCTTCTGCTAGTATCTTCCTTTACTTGCCATCTCTACCAGATATGTCAAACACATGGCCCCACTGTGGCTTGAAATATATTAAAATGTAATTGGGAAATATTTAATAAAATAAATAAAAAACAGTAAAACACAGTTAATATTAATATGAGATCCGTAATCTTTATGTATGACTTAGTGGTCTTGGGGGAGAAACATGCACAGTTATGCCCTATACATATACTGTGGTATAAATTAGCGGTGTCAAACCCAAATAGAAATTTATATTACATATATTGAATATATATTTGCATGTCCCCCCCCCCCACCCATTAGAATAGGAGCTCTTTAAGGGCAGGGACTTTGTTTTTGACTTTTTTTTGTACCCTCAGTGTTTAGCACAGTGCGTAACACATAATAGGTGCTCAATAGCTGTTTGTTGGTAATGAAGTTGTTTACCCTGCCCTACAGAGAAAGTAAGTGGCAGAGAAAATATTGAAACCCAGACTTGGATCCAGTATTCTTCTTATACTACAAAGGATTTAGAGCTGTAAGGGGCCTTTGAAAGCATAGACCTTGAACTGAATCCCAGTCCAAGTCAATCCAATATTTGTTAAGTACCCACCAAATGCAAGTCAAACTTATATGGACTGAAACTGTTGGCTATAAGTAGGTTCCAGAGAAGGAGAGAGTGATTTTAGGGACTTCAGTAGATTGAGTTTAGGGATCCAGGACAGTTAGAAGCAATGTCTTGTAATAGAAGGAGTGTGGATTTGGATTACAGATAGATCTGGAAATGACTTTGCTCTGATACTAGCTGTGTAATTAAGGATGAATCACAACACCTCTCAGCCTGTTTCCCCATCCATAAAATGGGAATAATAATGACTCTAGCATGGGGGTGTCCTGGAGCCAACTCTGACCGACTCCAAGAACCATTTGTTAAATTTTCAGTGTGAGCGTTTTTTACCTTAAAATTGGATAAATGCTACAAATCAGGACTTTATATTGTTTTGTTGATTGTCTAGACTTAAGAAAGTGGTGGAGAACATATTAATAATGCTGATTAGACTTAAAAAGTGTGTAGTGAATATATTTTAAAATTATAAATTTGTTTATTTTTAGTTTTTAACATTCACTTCTATAAGTTTTAAATTTTCTCCACCTCCCTTTCCCTCCCTCCCCAAGGTGGCATGCAATATGATATGGTTCTATACATACATTCCTATTAAACATATTTTCACATTAGTCACATTGCATAGAAGAATTATAACGAATGGGAGAAACCATGAGAAAGAAAAAAATAAAACAAAACAAAAAAGAAAATATTCTGCATTGCCCTACATTCTTTCTCTGGATGGGCATGGCATTTACCATCATGAGTCCTTTGGGATTGTTTTAGGTCCTTACATTCCCGAGAAGGGCTGTCTATCAAAATCAGTCATTGCACAGAGTGGCTGTTTCTGTGAACAATGTTCTCCAGAACATTACTCACTTCACTCAGCATCAGTTTGTAAAAGTCTTTCTGGAATTTTCTGAAGTTTGCCTATTCATCATTACTTACAGCACAGCAGTATTTCATTACATTCATATACTACAATTTGTTCAGCCATTCCCCAACTGATGGGCATCCCCTCAATTTCTAGTTCTTGGCCACCAGAAAAGGAACTGCTATAAATATTTTTGCACACGTGGATCCTTTTCCCATTTTTGTGATCTCTTTGGTATATAGCCCTAGAAGCAGTATACCCCGGTCAAAGGGTATGCACATTTTTGTAGCCCTTTGGCCATAGATCCAAATTGCTCTCCAAAATGAGAGTTCATAGCTCCACCAATAATGAATCAGTGTTCCAACTCTCTCATATCCTCTTCAACATTTATCATTTTCCTGTTTTGTCATGTTAGCTAATCTGATAGATGTGATATGGTACCTTAGAGTTGTTTTGATTTGCATCTGTCAAATCAATAGTGATTTAGAGCATTTTTTCATGTGACTATAGATAGCTTTAATTCCTTCCTCTGAAAACTGCCTGTTCATATCCTTTGAGTGAGTACATGTCTTTTGAGATCCAATTGTTAAACATCTACTAACATATCCCTGTTCTAGGATGTTTTTGCCATTCCTGATATGGAGGAAGGAAAAGATTCTTCCATTGAGGCCCATGAGGTGGGCTAGAGAATATAGGGGATCAGGCTATTGCCACTCCCTCTATCTGGGAGAAGGTAGATAGGATAATTGCCCTCTCTCCTTCTCCCCCTTCAAGACCATAAGCTCTTTGAGGACTAGGATTGTTTAATTATTATTATTATTTTTTTTGGTCTTTCTGTCTCTAGCACTTAGCACAATGAGGTGCTTAATGCACAGTTTATTAACTGACCAATTGATTATTCCTATAGCAGAGTAACAAGTGAGAGTTAAAGTCAGGAAAGGGCAAGTTATCACTGGATTGGGAGCTCAGAGACTTGGGTTCTAATACTGAATCTGCCTTCTTTACTCCATCTGCTGCTCAGTAGCTCTGTGACCTGGGACTACCCTTAACCTCTTTGGGTCTCATTTTCCTCATCTGTGAAATGAAGGGACTGATGATTTCTCAGGTCCCTTCAAGATTTGGTGTTCTCTGGTAATGTGAGGATGTGGCATACTGACTTCTGAGACTCCACCTACACTCTAACCCAGGCCAAGATGGCATTGGTCCTTGGTTTCAATCTCTAGTAGATAAATACCAATAAATTAATTGGGCTAAGATTCTAATTCAGTCCTATTCAATAAACATATTAGTGTTGATGCTAGGTATTCCTTAAGGCCTGGGGAAACAACAATACTGCAATAGGTTTGTGATCTCATGAGGATCAGACAGGATCATTATATAAAAAACTTAGCAAACCTTCATGCTCTTTTCAAATGTTAGTTTTCTCAAGGATATTTCCTGTAGCTCTAAGATGACTGCCTTTCCATGCCTATCCACCTTGTTTGATTCTTGTTCATGTCTCTTATAAGTTCACCACGGGGGTCCATCCAATATGTTTGGGAGCCTTCCTAGACTTTCTCTTGACCTTATGAGGATGCCAATGGAATCCATTGGTTATCCTCTCCATATGCTCAGCCTATCTTTTTTTTTTTCATTTATTTGTCTTTGATGGCATCTTTAATACTGCTTCTTCATCATTCCTGGTCTGTCATCTGTTACAGGACTGACAGTGCTATTTCCCTACTCAATAAATTCCTTTATTTCTTTACATACAGTCAATAAACATTTATTAAGTACCTACTATGTGCCAGGCACTGTGCTAAGCACCAGGGATGCAGAGAAATGAAAAGAATGTAGTGCAGGAGATGCCATGCAAACAATCATGTGCCAACAATTATTTATCAACACAGGATAAATTGGAGAAACTCAATACAAGGAAGGCGTGCATGCACATACACACACACTGTCTCCTCTCAATAGATTATATAGTTTTCTAGAGTAGAAATTGTTTCTTTTTTTGTGTTGGTATTCCCATCGGCCAACAGTGTGCCTTGCCCAGAGTTAGCACTTAATAAATGGTTTTTGATGGATGACTGGATAGATGGATGAATGGATGAATTGATGGATAGATAGAAGCATGGATGGATGAATGGACAAATGGATCAATGGACAGGCAGATGGATGAATATGATATGTGGATGGGATAGATGAATTGATGGATAGACAGATGGAAGGGTAGAAAAACAGGTAGATAGATGGATGGATGGAAGGGTAAACTGATCACATCTACCACATACTTCTCAATTTCAGTTTTTCAGATTCCATAGTATCGTTTCATGATGAAGCTATACACCATTCCCTGAAGAATATTGGCATTAAAAATATGACCTTTTGTATCAGGAGGAAGCTTGGAGGGAGATCATTAAAAGATCTGTGCAGTTTCCCCAAAGGCAATCTAGTCTACCCTTCTTCTGTTCAATTTTAGCCCCAGAACATTGCCCTTTGGCAGAGTATTCAAGATACGCATACAGATGGATGAGCCCTATAGTTTCCCCATCTTATTGCTTATCACAGCTTGGACTGCAGGCATTCTTCACGTGATACAAAGTGGGACACACAGATTAAAAAAGCAACACAATGCCTAATTAGCTCACTGCCTAATCAAGGAATGAGGAATGTATGCAAATGGATATAATAAAAGTTAGAATGTTATACAAGTATAATGGAATACAAGTTAGAATGTAACACCTATAAGAAAGGCCAGCAGGGATGAAGACATTCTGACAAAAAAGCATGACTTTGAACTGGGGGTGGGAATCAGGGAGGGCTTCAAGGAAGAGGTGAACTACTTCAGCTAAGCCTTGAAGGAAAGGAAAGATTTAGGTCTGCAGGTTAGGGCTAACAAATATTTGCCTTAGGAGAACAGACTGAAAAGGTGAAACTTTTCAGTTTGGAAAGAGAACACCCAAGTAATATCAGAAATTACAAAGTCATAAGGGGTAAGCAAAGATTTTCATTCGGGCCTGGTCTTAGAACTGAGCCTTTGACAATCAGGGGCTTGAAATAGGTGATCTGGGATAAGTGAAAGGAAGTACAGTAATACTTACTGTGAAAATGAAGGTTTCTTCTAAGTGACTGTTCAGATTTTCAGTGACAAAGTAATTTTGGTATATTTTTGTATTTTAATGACTTAGGGGTTAGACATTTTTCTTCAGAAGATCACACACTAGCCTGCCTTCTCAACCAGATCACAAGGAACATTATGTAACTTCTTATTGCTGATTCAGTGTGAGCATTTAGAACATCATTTATTGTTCAATGTTGTTATATGATGACGACTTTCAGCTGTTTACCCTGACGTAAAACCCTGCCCAGGTTACTGACCTTGTGTAGTCCTTAGGTCTACTTTTTATAGTTTTTCTCTCTTCTGTGCTATTAGTCGATGACCTGTCATACCAGAATCAGAGTTTGGAAGAGACTCCCAAAGTCATCTAGAATAGCCACCCTTACCCGTGCTCAATCCTACCCCTTTTCCCTCTTTGTAGTTTATTGCTTTTAACCTGCTAAAAATCTAATGGGCTGCCTCAGGATATAGTGAGCTCCACATCACTTAACGTCTTTATGAGGCTGGAGGAGCATAACACACTCTAAAAACTGTCTGACTTTAGACCAACCTCTTCATTTTACAAATAAGTAAACTAAAGCCTAGAGAGAGACAGTTAGGTGGGTCAGTGGATAGAGCACCAGGAAGACTTAAGTTCAAATCTGGTGTCAGACACTTACTGACTGTTCGACCCTGTGTAAGTCACTTAATCTCTGTTTACCTCAGTTTCCTCAACTGTAAAATGGGGATAATAACAGTCCCTACCTGGCAGGGTTGTTGTGGGGATGAAATGAGATGATAATATAAAATGCTTAGCACAGTACTTGGTATACAGTAAGTGCTATAGAAATGTTAATCATTATCACATTCAGAGGTCATGAGGTTGAACTAGGATCAACCCAGTCAGTCAATAAACATTTATTAAGAGCCTCCTATGTTCCAGGCAAAGTACTAAGTGCTGGAGATACAAAGAAAGGCAAAAGACAATCCCTGCCCTTGGAGAGCTAACCATCTAATGGGGGAAGCAACATGAAATGTACAAACAGGCAATATATACAGGTTAAAAAAAGAAATAATCAATAATCAATAGAAATAATCACTAGAATTAAGAGCGATTGGAAAAACTTCCTGTGGAAGGTGGAATTGTAGCTGGGACCTGAAGGAAGCCAGGAGGCAGAGATGCGCCCACAGTCTTAGCAAATGGCCAATCAGAAGATGGAGCATTGTGGTTTAAGAACAGCAGGAAGGCCAGTGTCGCTGGATCACAGAGTATCTGGGTGGTCTAAGGCATAAGAAGACCAGAGGCCAAATCGAATGTTCTTTTTTGATGAGGTAATGAGGATTTCTCTTTAGGTAGCAGGTTGATCTACATGAACTCTGAGCTGCCTTCCCCTTGTTGGTCTGAGAAGCAGTTTCTAAGTATAGACCTGAGGAGCTCTCTTATGGGTAAAGTGCATGGACTTGGTGGCGGCTATTTCAGCTGCATAGGGCTCCCTCTTTCATTTACTCTTATGTTCTCATCCATGTTCTGGGGTGGTTGAGATTGCTGGAAGTCTGGTCTCACTCCTACCTCACACAGTTTAGAGTAAACTTTTGGAGTTCCTTACCCTTAAATGTGGCATCAGCTAAGAATATAAGCAGAGTCAATAAGAATTTAGACAGATTCATGGATGACAGTTCAAAGGGTCATTTAGGGAAGTTGGAGGTATTTGGAACCTATATCTGACTTGGGAGGGACAAGGAGGATGCCCACCTCTTCCCATATCCAGCCCTTGGGGACTTTTCTCAGAGATAGACCCCTAGGTTGAAGGGAACCTGTGGTTAAGCCATGATTGGAATTCTGATTCTTAATTGGATGAGGGCTTTTGGTGTGGGGTGTGACTGGCTAATATAAGGTGGGGGGGGGGGTTAGGAGGAATGTGTGAACAAAGTGAGGGACTACCTCTTGGAGATATAGCTGTACCCAGACATGGGTCTATAAAGGAGAGATCACGCTCAGTGGGGGTGGGGTAAGGTGGGCACTGTGCCCTCTGGGTACTGTGCCAAACCAGGCTAATCACTGCCAGCTGGGCCAGCAGCTGGGAAGCAGAGCACCTGCGCCTTTGCCGGCTTCCCATCCTGCCCATGTGCTGCAGGGTTTGTGCGAGGGTGGTGATGGCACCTCCAAGCCAGCTAGGGGAAATGGTATTGGGCTGGCATCCTCTGTCTTGGCTTTGGAGTCTCCCCCTACAGCTGCAGCTTTGCTGAGGATAACGTGCAACCCTGATGCCTCTTCTTCCTTCTCTCCTGACCACTCCCTAGAGATATAGAGCCTCCTTCCTTCTCTTCTTAAGAGCATGGGTTTGATACTCCTCTACCGCCTGTCCAAACATCATCTCAGACAAAATGAGACATCATGGGCAGCCAGCCCTAGTTGGTGTAGAGGACTAGAGGGAAGGGGAAGGCAGTAATGGGAAAATTGCCAGAAGCAAGCCAGATTTGCTAGTGGGAGAACCCAGAAAGGGAGAATCTCCCTATTTTTTGAACCTCTCCCTCATTAGTCAGAAATTGGTCCCAAATACCTCTAATTTTCCTGTCCATAGCTCTGGTACTTAGTCCTTCATCATACAGTACCCCCATTGGGTACTGAGCACCTACTATATGCCCAATGTTGTGGGGATACAGAGAAAGAGAAGACACAGTTTCCTTCATGGATTTGTAAGTCTTTGGAGAGAGATAAGACTCACATGCCTGAAATAATTAAGGAACAACCCAAGAGTGGACATAATTGGGATGTGGCCATGGTGTACTGAAAAAGGCTCTAGGCAGTCAGGTTTTGCAACTAATGTGTTTTGTGACTCTGGGCCAGGAGTGTTTCCTTTCTGGGCCTCACTTTTCTTTCTCTGAAAAAATGTAGGGAGTTGGACCACATGGTCTCTTGGGTCCCTTCTAGCTTGGATTTCAAAGACCAAATTGTAGTATAAAGGGGAATATCATATGACTTCAGTTGGCACCCCTTCCCAGCAGGCCTAGAGGTTGTCACTTTGCTTTCAGGGGTATCAAGGAAGGCTGAGGGACAGGAAATCCTCATGTGCACAGAGTAATTAACTCTGCTTTTGGTCATGTCAGCCACATTCTCCGCATGACCCTGACTCAGTCTTTATCCTAAGGTGGAGGTGGAGGTGACAGGAAAAACAGATGGAAAGAGGAGGCGGAGCGGGGAGATTATAGAAAGGATGGTTCCCGGCACTGAGAAGTGACTAAGGGGAGTAGGCACCTCGATTCCCATTTCTGTCCAACCAGCCAGAGTCCGGGTCTTTTTCATCATTCCTTGCTTTTATTTAACTCACTCCAGGTTGAAACCTTCTTTCTCACCAGGGATAGCCCCAGAGACAGCCAGGCTCACCCCAAGAGGCTAACTATAAAGCACATGGGTAGAGTGTTTGGGGGTTCAGGCCCCTGATGTGTCTTTAACACTATGGTAATAGTAGAATGGGCAATATCCTCCCCCATGCTAGTCAATATAAATCTAAGAGTGTAATATAATGTAACACGATATAAAGAATGTAATGTAAAAGAAAAAACATGATATAATGTAATATGATATAAAGAGTGCAATATATTCAATATAAAGAATGTAACCTTTCCTTGAGGGCAGAACGGTTTCATTTTTGTCTTTTATGTTTGTATGTCTAACAAAGCACTTCGCACGTAGTATGGCACTTAATCAATGCTTTTTCATTCATTCAATGAGTAAGTATTTATTAATCACCTCCTCTATGCTTGTAATTATGCCTGTTCCCAAGGAGCTTACTTTCTATTGAGGGAAACAATATGTGTGAATGAGTATAAGTAGATACAAAATATGAATAGTGACTGAAACTCTGCCTCAGTTTCCTCATTTTTAAGATGGGGGTAATAATATCACCTATGTCCCAGGACTATTTGTAAGGATTAACTGAGATAATAATTGTAAAATGCTTAGTTCAATAGCTGGCACATTGTGCTACATAAATATTATTATTATCATTAACAATTATTTTAGCAATGTCAAAGAGAATCGCTGGCAGTTTCAGAGGATCAGGAAAAGCTTCATGCAGTAGATAGTGCTTTAGTTGAGTTTTGAAGGCCACAGTCAAACCTGTGCTTCAGGGACATCACTTTGGCATCTGGGTGGAGGATGGATTGGAGAGAAGAAAGGGGAGGCAGAATGACCAATGAGGAAGCAATTGAAATAGTCCAGGGGGAGGCGACAAAGGTTTCAATTAGGGCGGTGGTCATGGGAGTGGAGAGAAGGGTTCAGATGCAAGAGATGCGGTAAAGGTTGAAATGGGCAGATTTGGCACTTGGGTCAGCCTAGAAGGCACATACCCTACCCATTGGGGGATTCCCCTCTCCCAAAATTTAGGTAGGTCATAGAGAGTTTTAAAGAAAAGGGGGAAAAGTTAACTTCCCTGTACATCAAGTGGGAAGAATTGGGGGACATATGAAATGACCCCTGGGGAATCCAATATGCTATAATAGGAAGACCACTGCATGGGGTGTAGAGGAACAAATCCCAGCTCTGCCACCTAGTAGGTAAGACCAGGCAAAGTTACTTTTTTCTTTGGCCCTCAGCTTTCCCATGTGTAATATCCAAATGTTGGACAAGGTAGTCCTTGAGGTTTCTTTTAGTTCTAGTACTCTTTGCCTTCCCCAGATCTGGACTCCCAGCCTCTCTTTGCTCTGAGACTGTCAACTTCTAGCCCCCAGCTTCCAACTTCCAGGCTCCGAGGGATCCCCAATGGGGAAATGCCTCAAGGAGCTACAGGAGGAGGGTGGGTCAGAACAAGATAACTAGGAGGAGGTGGGGAGAGAAGGGGAAATTCCAGCTTCTTGGCTTGGCAGCACCTCTGGGCTTCACCTTCCTGATTGCACATGCTTCCTATTTCCCTCTCCCTAGGTATCAGTCCCACCTCTTCCGAACCATTCAGAGCCAATAATGGCAGCAGCTCAAGAGATTGGGAGATTGTGATTAGATCATAGGAAGGACTTCTCGGGGTGGGAAGGAGGGAGGAAGAGTGTGGGATACAACTGCTTCTTTCCTGGGTGTATGTGGGTGAGGAGCAGAAGATAAGTGGGGATTCCTTCCCCCTCCCCCACTCTAGAGTTGGAACTTCAGTTATCCAGTTATGCTGGATTTAGGGGGAGGAGAACTCTGCCTGTGGTCACCATGTCCCATTAGAATGTCCTCATTTAATGAGTGATGAAACCAGAGAAGTATTAGAGGAAATGACAATAATAGCTAACAATTATTTATTCCTTTAAAGTCTGCAAAGTGCATATATTATCCCATTTGATACTCAGAATAACTCTTTGAAGTAGATGCTATTACTACCCCCATTTTGCAGATAAGGAAACTGAGACTCAGAAGACACTGTGCCTCCTTTTATGCAGCTGTTGGTTTTTGTTTTATTTAATTATTTTATTTTATTAGAATATTTAAAAATTTTATTTAAGTGTTTCCCTTGGTTTCTGATAGAGTTAAAATGACTTGCCTAGGGTCATATAGTGAGTAGAAGTCTGAGGGAGAGCTTGTCTTCAGGGTGGTTCCTGTTTAGTGGTATAGATAAAGGGTGCCCTCTTCCCCCTCCCCCCATTTTTTCTATTTGAACAGAATTCCTTTCATCTGATGTCCTCTCCCATGGCCCATGTTAACTATTTCTGTGAATGATTTCCCCTCTGGAGGGGACCAAAGGAAGTAGAGGGTAGTGGGTAGAACCTAGAGCTTCCTCCTTTCATCTCTTTGACTTCATTGCCAGTCATAACCCTAATGAAATCATCCCAAAGGGGACTCCCAGCTCTGAGTCAGACCAAAGGAGGGATTTTCTTAAGACAATGAATGAGGGGGTATGAGCATGGGTTTTAGGTGTTGTGGGATGGGTAGGGACACTGAGTCACCTAACTCCAGGGTGACCTGAAGCTCCTGTTCCAATAGTCAATGGTGTGAGAAGCTAAGTATTATGGATGGGGTCTAACCACCAGGGAAGGAGATTGAGTGCTAGAGATGGGAACAGATGGGAACAAATATTAGATCTAAGAGTTACATACTACAAATGAGGTTTAAACATTTGACAGTTTCCCAGTGCCATTACCGGTTAGTGCTCTAGACCATGGATCCAAAATCTAAACAATTTTCTAGATCTTACTAGATCTAGATCCCCATACTTCCCTGCAATCAGGTCGAAGTCAGAGACCTGGTCATAATCATGCTTATATGGGTACCAAAAATACATGAAGCTCTGGTGAATTTTAGAGCAGAGAGGGGAATGTCTGGAGGTCAGATGTGGTCCAGCTGTTGACCAAGACCATGGAATGGCCAACCCTTGAGATGCAGAGTTGTTCCCTAGGAAAGTTTCTTCCTATTCTTCTCTGGGGCTCTGGGAGGCAGGTCCTTCACCTTGGGGTGAGGATCCCCCATCCTCTGGGAAGATATGCCTAACCAGACTTCCCTCCCCCTTGCTTCTTCTACCCTACATAAACCTAACAGAATTGGTTTAGGAGAAGAGAAGGATAGGGGCTGTGGGAAGACAGAGATATGACAAAGAAAATGCAGTTGAGAGGAAACTAGGTTTGGGAGTGCTGGAGGAAACTGAAGGAGAGAAGAGCTGGGGGTAAACAGTGAGGGAGAAGAGTGGACACACTGGAGCGGAGAATATAGATACTGTAGAGGTGAGACTTGGAGGAATTTGAGGAGAGAAGTAATTTGGTAGTTTCCATTTTTTTTGAGGGGAGGCCTTGAGAAGGGAACTTATTTTTAAAAGACGTTTTAAAAAATCTGTTCTTCACAAACACCAAATAAAACAAACATTTCCATATACAAAGTAGAGCAGAAAAGTATTACATGAATACAAAATTAAATGAATACAAATCTCTATTACATACAACTTGCTTTTCTTTTGAATTATTTAAAATTCAATGTATAGCTTTCAAAGTTGTCCTATATGTCTCTGTTTTCTTCTGATCTTCCAGGAAGTGAAGGAAATTCCAAAGCATCCCTTTGCTTCTCTGACTTAGTATTTTGCCCATTTCTCCCTGTGGGGTCTTATGTCTACCTACAGCCTGTCCTTCATTTCTGAAGTCCTCAAGGAGAGACAAATACCAAGACTCAGTGCTTCCCTGAACCCTCTCTTCTCTGGGCCTGAGAAATCTCAGTGGGAAGGTCACCTTCACTTACATGGGGCCTTCCCTTTTCTCTAAAAGAAGGCTATCTCATGGTCCCTCATACCTTGGACCTAGGCTTCTCATCTCTCCTGGTAAGAAAGGTCACAAAAAGCCTAACCTCCTATAGCTCTTTTCTCACTCATCTCTTCCTCTTCTGGTCTATCCTGTACCACTCAGTATTCCTTAGTTAACCTGGACACCAATTATTATTTCCTTTTCTACCTTCTCCCTTATTCTGGGGATTTACTCATCTCTATCTAGGGGAAGCCAGGAAAAAGCAGGAGTTGTTCACTCAGTCATTCATCCATTCATTCATGTACTCTTCATTCATTCATGCACTTATTAAACACCTCCTTTTCTGTCCAGTACTGTGCTAGGCATTGTAGGGGAGACAGGGAAGTAGAAGATATAGCCTATCATCAAGGAACTTTTGATTTAAATGAGGAGATGGGATGAACACACATAAAAAGGTGATATAAGGAGATGATATAAGGAGATGTCACAAGGGATGCCATAGGAAGCCATCCCTTTGAACTAATTGAAGCCATCAGGAAAGGCTTCATGGAAGTGAAGCTTGACTGGGTGGGGCCTTGAAGGACAGGTAGTAGTCAGATAGGGTAGAGGTATTATTCCTCCCACTCACTATAAGGGAGACAAAATTGGAGCTAGGCCTAAGGCCTGTCCTGTCCCTATTAACTGTCCCTCTGCTCTATGTCTCTACTCTGACCACCTTCAAACATCCAGAAGGGACAAAGGAGGATGGCATGGTATATTTGGGGAAAAAGGTTGTGGGCACAGCACTGTGTTGGGGAACCCCACAGAATGGGGCTTGGTCCTTCCCTAGGAGAATGTTCAGGGCTTAAGCTGAGTGGTCACTGTGCTGAATTTTCTTTCCCAGGGGTTAAGGAAGAACAGTAGCCTAAGATTCTATGGTCCAGCTTCCTCAGGATGGGAGAAAATAATGTAGAGATACTAATTAGTCACAGGTCTAGATGATGGGAAAACAACCCCTTCGATCTGAATTCCAGAGAGTGGGTCAAGGGCCCAGTCATATGCCCAGGGCATGAGAATGACACCTCCCCTGTGATAAGGCCGTGGGATGTACGTGGCCTACGTGAGTGAGTGGAGCTGGGGAAACGTGCTGCCCAACTCGGAATCCCTCCTCCTTGGCACGGAAGGGCCAAGGCCGGGCAGCTGTGCTGGAGGAGTGGGTTGGAAGTTGGAGGGCCCATTGTCTGTTTGCCTGCCTCCCTACCAGTGGGCACAGGCTCAACAACAGCTTCCAGAGGAGGGCATTTGCAACGCGGGCATGGAGCCCCTGCTTATACTGTCCTCCCTGTCTCCCCCCCACCCCCACATGCACGCCTCAGCCTGCACGTCCTCGTCCGGGCATCCGGCTGCTTTGGGGCTGCCCACTCCTGCTTGCCCCTTCAGGGCCCTAGCCTAGGTGAGGATTGGAAGTTTCCCCCTTATCCTGATTTAGAAGAAGCAAAATTTTGGGTCCAACAGTGGGGGTATTGGGGTAGGTAGAGAGACTGCAGGAATTTAGGATAGGATATTGGGTCTGGCAGGCAAGAACACCCCTTCCCCCACCCCCAAACCCTTACCCAGTGTCTAAGCCACAAGGTGAGGGAAACAGGAATCAAAATCCCTGCTTCTTTCACCTCCAAGCAAAGACAGGGAGAGGGCTGTGGGACCTCAGTAGTGACTGGGGAAGTACCTTGTAGAATTATTACAATGTCTATGTAAGACCAACTTATTTGGACTGGGAGTCCGGAGGCTCGGGGTCTAGTCAGGGTTTTGTCAGTGACTCAGTGAGTGACTCTGGATGAGTTGCTCTCTTCCTCTCTTGCAAAACTTGGGGTTGAACGACTGGAAGTAGTATAACTTCAGGGGGAAAAGGAAAAGAACAGAATAAGAATTTATACAGCACTTAGTGTGTGCCACGCATTTTATAGTTATTATCTTATTGGAACTTCACAATAATCTCTCTAGGTAGATACTATTATCATCCTTATTTCACAGTTGAGGAAACTGAGGCAGACAGAGGTTAAGCAACTTGAACTCAGGTCTTTCTGATTCCAGGCAATCTTATTCCCAGAACCTAGCTGCAGACCTTGGAGGTCATCTAGTCCAATCTCCCCCTCTCTTATAGAAGAGGAAAACTGAGGTCCAGAGATATGTAGTGACTTGCCAAGCTCACAGAGTGAATAAGTTACAGAGGGAGGATTTGAACTCAGTTCACCTTAACTCCAAAATCCAGTGTACCATATAAAACCCAAATACTGTGCCACAGAAACATGAAACAAAAGCAAAAGTAGATTAGGTTGCGTTCATGCCAAGGGACCTGGGTTCATAGGCTTTACCACCTGCCTATATATATGTGACCTGGGGCCTTTGTTTCCTCTTCTGTAAAATAAAGGGATCAGGCCTGATGACCTATGAGCTCCTTTCCATTTCTGAATCTAGGCTTTCTAAGGTCCCTTCCAGCTCTGAATCCTATGATCTTGACTGTCCCCCTTTCCCTGGACAGGTTGGATCCTGAGTCAGCTTGGACCATCAGGAAAAGAACAGAGAGGATATTTTGTTTCAGAAATTCCTTTCTCTTCCCATATGCCCCCTTTTTCTCCACTTATGCCAATGTGTGTGTTTGTGTATAGGGGGAAAGCAAGTGTCCCCCTCCCCCCAAAATTCTAGAGGACTTTAGCCAGGGATAGAGAGAGAGGAGCTTCCCAATGTTTCTGATCACAGCTACCCCCTCCCCTGGATTCTCCTGTGCTGGAGCAGCTACCTCTGATTAACAAGTTAAAAATAACCCCCTGTGGGCTCTTCTCCCTCCATGGCAATGGTGTTTGTATTGGCATTTGAGTTTCCCTCTGCCCCTGCCAACTCCCCAGGCATGTGATGCTTGTCAGGAGAATGAATGTCAGTGTGGGGCGGGGGCTCAGTCCTGGTGGCAAAAGGCTGGGGGAACAGAGATTGGGGGCATTTCAAGGAGTCAGGGCTTAGGGCTTTCCTTCTAGGGGCTGAACTGCCTATGTGGTGGAAGTGGGTAGGAGGTATGGTAGGTGCCATGGGACTTGGGCTACTTTTTCAGCAAAGAAGGGAGAAGAAGCTAGGGACAGAGAGGGAATAGTTGGGGCCAGGGAATGAGAGTTATGGAATCAAAGATTTCCAAATCATGGAATCATAGAATTCTTCGGTCCCTGAATCTCAGGACTGTGGCATGGCATCTTCTGTCAGGAAAGGTCCTCCAGTGATATTGTGGTCCAGCCTTCTCCCTTGCAAGGCAAACTCCTAACCATCTAGCATAGACGACTGTCACTGTCTTGTTTAAGCTCCCTGGAGACAGGCACAGGTCAAAACCTCCCTCTGGTTGTGGTACTAACCACTTTGATGGGCAAGTCCTTCCTTATAGCCAATTAAAATCTTACCAGCTTGAATGTAGGCCCATAGCCTCTTGTTTACTTCTCCAGGGATGTGTTCTTCCACATCGTCCTCGTTATAATTAGGAATGGCTTGCATCTCTAGAGCATTTCAGAGCATTTGCAAATATATAAAGTACATTATTCCCTGTGATCCTTGTAACAATTCTGTGAGGCTCATGAGAGTTACCAATATGATGCACATTTTACAGATGGGGACACAGAAGCACAAAGAAGTTCCTTAACTTGTCTAAGATCACGTAGTTGGTGAAGGGCAGAGCTGGGAGTACAATTCATGTGGTATTGGAGTTAGGAAGACCTGGGTTTGAATAACCATCTTAAATCCTAGCTGTGTGACCTTGCACAAATCATGTCAGCCTGGTCTCATTTTTCTCATCTGTAAAATGGGCACAATGTTGTAAGGATCATCTGAGACAATGTCCATAAAAGCACTTCAAGAACTGTTGTGACTGTTGTTGTTATCACAGACTTAGTATTTTTCCAATTATAGCACCCTATCAATTAAAAACCCTTCCTATACCTGAAGATACAAATTAAGTGACCTCTTTTTTCTGGGCTTCATTTGAAAGAATGAGAGTTGGGCTAGAGATGAGCTTAGAGTTCCCCTTCCAAGTCATCCATCAGTATCCTCTTCTCCAGGTTAAAGAACCCCTACCCTTTTTACTTTAGGGGAGAAGTGAATACATATTTAGGAAATGCTCACTGTGTGTCCTAAGCACTTTTACAAATACCTCATTTCATCCTCACAACAGCCCTGGAAAGTATGTGATATGATTGTGCTAGTTTTATAGATGGGGAGATTAAGGCAGAACAGAAGTGAAAAGACCTGCCCAGGGTGCCACAACTAATAAGTAAGTGTCTGGGGCCAGATTTGAACCCCTTTGGGATTTCCTCAGTCCTAGTACAATGCTCTATCCACTGGACCAACTTGCCACTCTAAAGACCTTTGCTCACAGGACCTATCGCCCTTCACCATTGTCCTCTGGACCCCATCCAGCTTCTCCACTGACCAAATCTGGACAGAGTGCTGTAACAGGTGCTGCTGAGTAGAGAGGAAAGATGACTTTCCAGCTCTGGCACGTCATCTGCCTTTCCAGGGCCAGCTCTGAGTAAAGCTATAAAGAGGATGTGGTCTGACTTTCTCTCCACAACGTGCTTCCCTACCATTCCTTTCTCATTTCTCCTTCCAGATTCGATGATTTTAGAATAATGGAATTCCATGATGCCATGACTACTGAACGCTGCTGTCTCCTTTCAATTTAGCTTTTCCTTCCTTACACTGAAAGTCAGTTTTTCTATGGGTGGAACTTGGAGGGGCTGGGAGAGGGCTAGCTTTCATTCAATTCAGCCAGCATTGATTAAGTACTCCCTAGGTGCATAGCACTGAGCTAGATTGGAGACATAGAGATGAAAAAAATGACTTAGTCTCTGCTATCAGGGAGTTTTCAATCTGTTACATGTACAAGAAATGTAATGAGTTAGAGTGATGGAGGCAAAGGATGTGTGTTTAGAACAATTCAGGGAGCTGGAACTGGAGTCAGGAAGATTTGAGTTCGTATCCAACCTCAAACGATTCCTGGGCAAGTTGCTTAACCTTGGTTTCCTCTTCTGTAGAATGGGGATAATAATAGTACCTATCTCCTTGAGGGATACTCTATCCACTCTATCTGCTGACTCAGGAGTCAGGAAGACCTGAATTCAAATCCTGACTCAGATATTTATTAGCTGTGCAACCCTGAGCAAATCACGTACCCTCTGCTTGTCTAGGAGGCAGCTAGGTGGTTCAGTGAATAGAGCACTAGGAGTCAGGAAGACCTCAGTTCAAATCTGGACTCTGGACACTCAGACACTGTGAACCTGGACAAGTCACTTAACCTCTGTCTGTCTCAGTTTCCTCAACTGCAAAGTGAAGTGTAAATGGGATTGAATTGCCTGTTAATCACCTTTAAGCACCTATCTCACAGGATTGTGAGGATCAAATGAGGTGATATTTGTAAAGTACTTAGCAGGTACCTGGTACATTTGTTGTTCAAACAGTCAGTGTGTCTCTAGGATTTTCTTAGCAAGGGTTCTGGAGTGGTTTGCTGTTTCCTTCTCCAGTGGATTAAGGCAAATAGGCTCAGTGACTTGCCCAGAGTCACACAGCTAATAAATGATTGAGGCTGAATTTGAATTCAGGTCTTCTATACTCTATGCCCAGCACTATTCACTGAGGCACCTAGCTGCTTCCCAGGCAAACAGAAGTTAAGTGACTTGCCTAGGGTCCCACAGCTAGTAAGTGTCTGAGGCCTGATTTGAACTCAGGTCTTCCTGACTCTAGGCCCAGCACTCCATCCACTGAACCACCTAGTTGACTCAAACACCTATACAGGGGTACTTAATAAAATGCTAGTTGATTGACTTAGAGAGTGGTGGAAATCAATAATCAACAAGCATTTATTAAGCATTTCCTCAACCTCAGACACTTACTGATTGTGTGACTCTAGAGAAGTCACTTAACCCTGTTTGCCTTGGTTTCCTCATCTGTCAAATGAGTTGGAGAAGAAAATACAAACCACTCTAGTATCTTTGCCAAGAAAACCCCAAATGGAGAGTCCAACACAACTGAAACAGCTCAACAACAAGGACATATGTCATGGTCATAGGCCTTGGGGATGCAAACACAAAAGTGAGAGTTTTAGCCCTCAGGGAGGTTCAATTCTATTGGAGAGTCGAGTTTCTGGGTTTGGAATCAGAGGACTATGGGATCAAACTCTGGGCTTGTCCCAGATGGGGAAGCTTTAGGCTGCCTCTGTAAAATTAGGCAGTTGGACTGAATGACCTCTGAAGTCCCTCCTACCTCAAAGTCTATGAGAGCCAAAGATTCTTGGGGGAGAGGAAGAGGGGGGAGTAGATGCTCTATGACAGAACTGTGTGTGTATATGTGTGCACATGCACGCCTGTATGTGTGGGTGGTGGCGTTGGTGATGCTGGTTAGCCCACCAAGGTAGAGGCTCATCATTTCCATCCCACAGGAGGCTTGTCAGCACTGATTCAGCAGAACTGTAGGTGAGCTCCCCAGTATCTTTTTGCTGTTGTTGCTTGCT
The DNA here is from genome assembly GCF_028372415.1 of Notamacropus eugenii. Classification (NCBI taxonomy): domain Eukaryota; kingdom Metazoa; phylum Chordata; class Mammalia; order Diprotodontia; family Macropodidae; genus Notamacropus; species Notamacropus eugenii. The sequence continues at coordinate 107,421,548 of NC_092873.1, read as the reverse complement.
CACAGCTATCTTGGAAGCTCCTGGTGACAAAGTTGGGGATTTGGGGGATTTCTGAAACAGTTTGGAACTGGCTCACTTAGTCAAATTCCCCAGATTTCTGGAACAGCCCTTGTGTTAGAATATCTCCTCCTCCTACCTTGCTGCATAATAAAACACAGCTGTTTTCTAGGGGTGTCGGCTCTTCTTTCCTTTCCCCAGACCTTGAGGTCAATGGGGGAGGGGTACTGCTTCATCTCTCTTTCCAAGGGAGAATTTAGTAGTAGCATCCTGGGCCCCAGGGTCACTCTTCCTGGTGACCTCCCATAGGGGCCCAGGAGATGCTTAGCTAACCCTGAGTCTCCAAGTGCTGGGCAGTTCAGAGCTTAAGTTGGCCCTGGATGTGAGAGGGATCTGAATTCCTTTAGGAGGGATGCTAACACCCAAGGCTGCTGAAAGGTAAACCGGTTCATTTTCTAACAAGAGAGTTCACTGGGGTTGATGCTGGCCTCTGACCTCTGCTCCCTTGGGCTCTCCACTTTTATTGGCCTTGCGTGTGGCTAACAGCCCGAGGGTGAGGGGTGAGGTCATGTCTGAGCAAGGAGGAGGAAAGACCAGGCATTAGAGCGTGGTCACATCAGTGGCAAGCTGGTTTAGTAATTTTACTGTAATATCTTTTCCCCAGATTGGCCGCCAAGAAGGAAAACCACAGATAGACTGAATCATCATATAGAGCTGGGGTAGAGCAAAAGCAGCTGTGGAGAACTGGGGCACGGCAAACAGAACACATGTGCTATGGATGTGCGTGCATGCTCCGGCTGCTGCCCAGATCACCCAGAAAGGCCCTTGTCCTCAGGGGGAGTACAGTGGTAGACAGATGTGGAGAGCCATGGGGAGAAAACCTTGTTGTCAAACAATCCTGTTTGAACTTTAGCTCCATCCCCTCCAGGAAGTCTTCCTTGATTAACCCTATTCACAGAAACATATTCCTAGTGCTTTAAAAAAATAACCAAAAGCAACACATATGAATTGAGTGCTCCTTGTGCTGGATATGAACTACAAGAACAGGTCACTGAGCAATCCAACCAGGAAAATAAGACATTTAAGTTTAATACCCTCTCTGGGATACTCCTACAACTTATATTCTTACTTGAGGGTTATTAGGTGACTGTGAGGGGCTACCTTTATGTTACTATTGCTTGAGAGCCCCAACTCATGAGTTTACAATGAACAATTAGCCAGTGGATACAGTTAGCTCTTAGAAAAGAGCTTAATTGGCCTGGTAAGAACAGCAGTTATAAAAAATTCCCTCCACCAATCTGGTATATACTATCCCACAAATATGCACATCCACGGGGAGAATGGGCTCACACTTAGAGTATGTTAGTGAGGCATGCACATAGGATACATCTGTGACACTACAGAACCTGGAAATTCTTTCTGTTTGTAGAAGACTTCAGGGGCAGGATCTTTATTGTGTGTTATTCACCTTGATTCCCAGGGTCTCCTTCTTTCTATAGACTAATTCGTAACTCTGTTGTTAGGGAGGTTATATTCCTAGTGGCTACTTCATTCTTTGGGTCTCTTTCTGTCTGGGTCTGTATGAAGTGTGTATGTCCACTCTCTTATAGACACATCATCTCCTGGTTAGGTAGCTTTCATTCAAAGCTACATGACTGATGGAGGGGGAAGACAGAGAAACTCCCTCTTCCATTCTACCCTCAGAGGTCTCCTCCATTGGCAGCTCCAGGCTGAAAATCTCTCCCCTTCTCCAACTCTTTTGGACTGCTGGATGGGGTGTCACCATTTCACAGCTAAATTCCATGACTGATTAAGAGAGGAGGAGAAATATTTACCTTCTGCCCAGATCCTGATGTACCCTGCTTTGTTGTTCAGTTGTTTCAACCCTGACTCTTCATGACCCCATTTGGAGTTTTCTTGGCAAAGGTACTAGAATGATTTCCCATTTCCTTCTCCAACTCATTTTACACATGAGGAAACTGAGGCAAACAGGGTTAAAGTGACTTGCCCAACATCACACAGTTAGTAAGTTCCTGAGGTCAGATTTGAAGTTGGGTCTTCCTGCCTCCAGGTTCGGTGCTCGATCCACCTAGTTGCCCACATTGCTTTAAGTTTGCACAATTTAAACCCTGCATAGATATAATTCATTGTTTGCTTAGCTAATCTGGCTGTTCCCTCCTTGACTCAATCAGAAAGGTGCTCACACCTTATAAGAGATCAGGGCTTAGATTAATCTTTACAGTTATTTTAATACCATGATTAAAAACTTGTGATTATATTCTGGGCGTTCTGTAACTATGATGTCATCTGATTCTTCTTTCCCTTTCATAGGTAAAAAGTTTTTGTGGTTTTGAGCTTCTTTAATCTTGTGCTTATTATCTTATCAATTATCATGTCTTATCTCCCTATCTGGTATGTGAATTCCCTGAGGTTATAGACTATCTTAGACTTACTGTATATCATAGGTGTAGAAGGAAATTCAGAGATTAACTGATCTAATTTCTATTACAGATAAAGAAATTAAAGTCCAAAGAGAAGCTGTAGCCTATGAGGCATTCAGATACTTACTAGTTGAGTGAATAAGTCATTCTGTCAGCCTCAGTTTTCTTCTCTGTAAAATGGGATAATGATAGCACTTACCCCACAAGGTCAGCCAGTGAGTCAATAAGCATTTATTAAGTACCTAATACGTGTTAGGCATTGTGCTATGTGCTGAGGATACCAAAAATGCAAAAAACAGCCCCTGCTCTCAAGGAATTCATAGTCTAATGGGGAGACAACTTGTAAACAACCATATACAAACAAAATATATAATTAGAAATAATAAACAAAGGGAAGGAACTAGAATTAAGGGGGACGGGAAAGGCTTCCTGTAGAAGGTAGCTTTAGGGGAGACATTAGTGAAGTCAGAGAAGCTAGGCAGAGAGATGAGGAAAGATTGCTTTCCAAGTATGAGGGACAGCAAGAGAAAATGCCCAGAATCTGGAGATGGAGTGTCATGCTCATGGACCAGCAAGGAGGCTTGCAATGTATGTGTGTGTGGGTATAAGATGTAAGAAGAAAGGTGGGAAGCGGCCAGTTTATAGAGGTCTTTGAACACCAAACAGAGGATTTTATATTTGATCCTGGAGATGACAGGGAGTCACTGGATTTTACTGAATGGTAACATGGTCCGACCTCTGTTTTAGAAAGATTATTTTGGTAGCTGAATGGAGTATGGATTGAAGTGGGGAGACTTTGTAACAGGCAGACAGCCATCAGGCTATTGTAGTAGACCAGTCATGGGGAGATGAGAGCCTGTACTAAGGTGGTGACAATGCCAAAGGAAATAGGGGAGGGTATAAGCAAGAGAGTATGAAGGTCAATCAACAAGTATTGGAACAAATTGATTATAGGAGATGACAGAGTGAGGAGGAGAGGATGACCCCTAGGTTGTGAGCATGGGTCACTGGGATTAGTACCCTTAACAGTAGGAGGAAAGTTAGGAAAAAGGGAGTGCTTTGGGGGAAAGATAATGAGTTCAGTTTTGAGCATGTTGAGTTAAGATGTCCAATTGAGTTGAGATGTAATAGACATTTGGAGGTTGGCAGAGAGATTACAGCTTGATAAAATTTGAGAATCATCAGCATAGAGATCATTGACACTATGGGAGCTAATGAGATCACCAAGTGAAACAGTTTAGAGGGAGATGAAAATAGGGACCAGGATGCAGTGCATTGGGACACCTACAATTAGTGGACGTGACTTAGATGAAGATGCAACAAAGGAGACCAAGGAGTAGTCAGACAGATTGAAAGAGAACCAGGAGTATGGAATTTCCTAAAAACCTAGAGAGAAGAGAGTATCAAGGAGAAGAGGGTGATGGACAGTGTCAAAGGCTGCAGAGAGGTCAAGAAGGATGAGGACTAAGAAAATGCCATAATATTGGGCAGACTAAGAGATCGTCAGTAGCTTTGAGGAGAGCAGTCTTGGTGGAAGGATGAGGGAAGAAGTTAGGTTTTAGAGAGTGAAAGGAGAGGAAATGAAGGCACCATTCATAGATGGCCTTCTCAAGGGAGGTGAGATAAGGGACAATAAATAGCTAGCAGGAATGGATAGATCAAGTAAAGATTTTTTAAAGAAGAAGATATGAGCAGGTTTGTAGACAGTAGGGAAACAGCTAGTAGGCAGGGACAGAGTGAAGATAAGGGACCAAGTAGGGATAATAGAGGGGGCAATTTGTTGGAGAAGGTAAGATTTGAGCAAATAGGGACATTTGCCCAGGGAAGGAAAGGGGCAACATCTTCATATGAGACGGGAGGGGATAGTGGCAGAAGGCATCTGGATGATGTGAGATAATGAAGAAGAAAGAAAAATGAGCTCCCTGAGAGAGACCTCAATTTTTTCAGTAGAATTTGAGGCAAGGTTCTCAGCTGAGAGGGGAGGGGAAGGGGGTGCTCTAGTAGATTTGAGGACAATGAATGGAAAACTTCCAGGATAGTTGTTGTGGTAAGTGGAGGAGTGAGTTAATCAGGAAGGTGTAAAAGCATTGCCTTGCCATGGCGAGGACTCAGCTGAGATTATATGACGTAAATTTGTAGGGGACCCAGTCACTGCAGTTTCCTGATTTTCTTTCTACAGCTTTTCTCAACCACATGTGTGTAGGAGCAAAGGCAGTGTGGGTGGTGGGAGTGTTCCAAGGCTGAGGTTTGCCAGGGCAAGACCAGCAAAATGGTAAGGGGGCAAGTGACTTAAGGGAAGAGGACAGTATAAATTTAAACTGGTTCACCAAAGGGTCAAATGGGGAAGGGAGGAGAGTCCTAGTATAGGCTCAGGAAAGACCTGAGGGGTCAAGCAATCAGAGGTCATGTTGTGGACAAAGAGCATGGTGTGGGATTGCTAGACAGACGAAGGGGTGGAATGACAGTAGATTGTGGTCAGATAGGAGAATTTCAAAGTTTATGAACACGAAAGGGATGCATTTGTGGCTTTTCTGTTTGTATCCCCAGCACTTACCACCATATTTACTCCAAGTGAGCACTTAATAGATGCTTTTTTCATGAATTTTCATACATTGTTTATTCTTTCTTTCAGTCCCTTTTAGCATCTCTGTGGGCCAGTTTCCTCAATCTGTAATCTTCATCTGTAATCTGCAATTAGAACAGTTAATTTCTGAATTCCCTGTTTGCTTTGGCATTATATGAGGAGGGGGGAGGAGAGAGGAGAGAGAGAGAGAGAGAGAGAGAGAGAGAGAGAGAGAGAGAGAGAGAGAGAGAGAGAGAGAGAGAGAGAGAGAGAGATTCCAGATGAATGGAACAGTACAAGCAAAAACATGGGAGCAAGAAAGGATTGTCTGGCTTTGGGGGACAGGAGAGTAGGTCACTTTAGCAGGAGTGAAGGGTTATTGAACCGGGCAATGGGTTGCTAAGCTAAACTGAATCCAAATTGAATCCATACTTGGAGGAACTTCAATGACAAGCTTAGGGAGTTTGGACTTTTTTTTTTTTTTAAATTAAGCAATGGAGAGTCATTGAAGGTTTTTGAGGAGAGGAATAAAGAGATCTGTACATTGAGAAAGATTAATCCAGGAGACAGTAGGATGAATTAGAAGTCAGTAAGAATGGGAGTCCTGAGGATCACCTGAGGAGGCTGTTGTTCTGGTGGTAAGGACTGGGTATTTATCTCAATTGTCAGTATTCTGTTCATGTATCTTATTTCCTTCAACAGACTAGGAGCTGTCAGGGTAGACATGTCTAAGTACTTTCCATTATTCTGGGAGCTTTCTGACAGCAAAAACCGTGTCTCCCTCATCCAGGGATGTTCTGGTAAATATTTAATAACTTTCTCTGGAAAGAAAATGCAGAATACACTTTTAAGTGTAATCTGTATTATCAACACTTTCTTAAATCTAGAAATCAATAAAAGTATAAATCAAACTCTGATTTGTAGTTTGTTGATTTTTGCCAATTTCTAAAGTGTAAACTCTCACCTTAAACATTTAACAATTGGCTCTCAAGTTAGTTCAGACATACCTTTGCCCCCATCAGACAGGTAACTCCCTTTGCTGTTGCTGTACAAGAGAGGGTGGCCCTACAAATTAGGGGAAAAGGGCATAGGAATGAATCAGAACTAGGTCCTCTCTGCTCTCATCCTGTCCCTGCTGATTCCTCTGTAGAGGGCATGAGTCCTAGACTTAAGTGGAGAGTTCTATAGATTTTGGGGGTGATGAACTTGGATGGTTATTTATCTTTATTTTCATTAACCTTTGGTTTCCTTTGTGATTCTATTTTATTTTTTTTATTTTGTATTTTATTTTATTTAGCAAAAAAAATCACGATTTCTTTGGCAAAAAAAAAGTGACCAGAAATTATTTCCCTCTGGTCAGAACTCTCATGTATTTTGAGGGCTGCCCCATGTGCAACTTGATGGTGTCCTCCTGTGTGGCTAAAAGGGAGGTAGAACAGGAATATCTAGACTCTTCTTTCCTCTCCTAAAATTTCCTAAAGGGAAACTTTAATTCCTTCCAGGAAGGGAAGCAAGAGGTGGAGGTCCAGTAACTTGACTACTCTGCTGTCTCAGAGAGAGCGGGTACCATCGTAGAATTATATCTATTTATTCCCTTAAATATCTTTAGACCCTAGTGGACGTGGTTTTTCAGGTTCAATTTAACTTCTGATCTCTATTTTTTAAAGGGGGAAAAGTAGGAGCCTAAGATTTATATACAAGCTTTGACCTCTTTCCTACCAATACCAGTTCCACAACCATCATACATAGCAAAGAAAACCATTTAACCAAGTCCATAGCAAACAGAAATCTGAGAAAGTACACACAGGAGGATATATACCAGACAACAAAGAGTGAAGGAACTCTCCCACTGAGACCAAGATAACAGAGAGAAAAAGAGAGAGAGAGACAGAGAGAGAGAGACAGAGACAGAGAGAGACAGAGACAGAGAGAGACAGAGACAGAGAGAGACAGAGACAGAGAGACAGAGAGAGACAGAGAAACAGAGAGAGCAACAGAGACCGACATAGACAGAGACAGAGAGCTCACCTAATGGGAAAGTTTCCCCACAGCTCTAGCATAGCAAGCTTGGGACAGAGATATCATAGAGACCACTGACTTCTTCGCTTTCCTTCAGTAACCTGAAGTGGGGTTGACATCTTCCATCTTTTTTCTTAGAGCTGAAAGCTCCAAGTGCCTGAAGCGATGGCAGAATCCAAAGAGACTGTAGTGATGTGAAGACTTAAAGTGATTAGGAGAGACTCAAAGGTCTAAAGAGACTAGAGACTCTCTCTTCTCCCTATCCTTCCACCCTATTCTTCATGTAGATGTAGGACATTCATCTCCACCAGTGAGGAGAATATCCCATACCAAGGGTTTTTGGTACTGGGGTTGCATATGTATGTAGAAACATTATTCTAAGAAGGGGTCCATAGGCTTTACCAGACTGACAAAGGGGTCATGACACAGGAAAGGTTAAGAACCCCTTGTTTAGAGCAGTAGTGTCAAAATCAAATAGAAATCAGGCTGGTAAACCATACATAAGGATCCCTAGGGATACATATTGGCTTAGTTTTAAAATGTATTATTATATGTGTTTTATTGTATTAAAAACATTTCCTAATTATATTTTAATCTGGTTCCCCAGGCCCTAACCCTCCTGTGGAGTTTTTGACACTTTTGAATTAGAGAACCAAAGTTCATTTGTATATGATGTGCATGTAGACAATGTTGGAATATTGGGGGAGGGGTGTCTCCCAGCATTGCTCTTTTCATGTAGGGCCTGTTAACTTGTATTGTTTGAGGCTAGGCTGCTTAGATTGGAAGTACTCTAAAGGTTAACTCTCTTCCAGGACCCCATATGGGAGGCAGCCTAGTGTAGTGGATAGGGTACTGGGTTAGGAATCAGGGGATCTGGGTTCTAGTCCTAGCTCTGATACTTTCTGATTATATGATCTTGGACAAGTCATACCCCTTCTCTCATCCTTCATTTCCTCCTCTGTAAAATGAGAGTCTTGTAGTAGTCTTTATATGTTATGTATATATATAATTATGATTATTAATTGTTCATTTTAAGGATGTTAAGGAGAAGGACGGTAGGAATGAGAATCTTCTGACTAGATGGAGGGTGTCTGGTGGTGATGCCTACAATGCCCTTGCTCCATCTTGTGCCTATCTTTTGACTTCTGCTGGAAATTCCACTCAGGCAGATGGCACATCGACATAGTGGCATGATGCCTTCCAATAGGAATTGTGCCAAGTATGATGCAGTGTGTGCTGATCATTCTTCCACTTCACTGCTGGAAAATTCATCTGGGGACAAAGCAAGCATTGGAGGACACTGGTGACGGTAGTGGTGGTCAGGAGCAAGTCTGTGCAGTTACAGTGGGTATCCGGAAGAAACTTTCCACTCCTATGATCTCTGGTCTTCTTGTTCTTCCTCTATCTTTTCCTCCCCTCAGATCTCAGTCCTGGTTGCCTTCCTGAGAGTAGTGTTGGGGGGCAAGCCTGGTGAGAAAGAGGACATTTCTTTTGCTAAAGTCTATGTTGAGCCTGAAGTCAGGAAGACTCATTTTCCTGAGTTCAAATCTGGCCCCTGACACTTACTAGCTGTGTGACTCTGGACAAATCACTTCACCTGTTTGCCTTAGTTTCTCAACTGTAAAATGAGATAGTGGTGGAGAAGGAAATAACAAGCCACTCTAGTATTTTTTACCAGGAAGACCCCAATGGGACATAAAGAGTTGAACATGGCTGAAATGACTTGACAGCAACAAGACTTGTCCTTATTATCAGATCCCTTCCCACCAACCCAGGAAGCCAAACCATGGGGCAGGGCCTCCTTGAGAAAGGGGAGACAGGGCTGTCTCCTCCCTTATTTTATTATCATTTTTATATGCAATTTCCCACATTTATTGACACCTTCTCCATTTCTGCAAAAGAGTTGGGGGAAGTGTCTTTTCATATCTCTCCCTTGGCTCCAAGCTTGTTCTTTGTGATTTTACCACATTCATTTTAATTTCTTTATGGTGTTGATTCTTTCCATTTCCACTGATGTAGTCATGTATACTGTCTTCTCATTTCTGCTTACTTCACTCCTCTTATTTTAAAAACCTTTATTGATAACTTTTAGATCACCTACATTTCCCACTATATCCCTTCCTCGTCCTTTCAAGATATAAGAAAGTATGGAAAAGAAAGGAAAAGACTTCACCAAAACTAACCAACATATCAACAAAGTGCAATATTACGTTCAGTGTTCCACAGCCGTAATCTCTTATCCTGCAAAAAAGAGGTAGGTGATCTTTCTCATCTCTTCTTTGTGGGTGACGTATGATGGTCATTATAATTATGCAGTATTCAGTTTCTATTGTTTTTTGTTGTTTTTTCTGTTTATGTCATTATAATCATAGTTTACAGTTTTCCTGGTTCTGTTAAATTCACACCAATTCATATGTCTTCCCATAATTCTGTCTTCTCCCCCCAATCATCATTTTCATAACATTCATGAACTTCAATTTGTTTCAAACAGTTCCCAATTGACTAGCACCTTCTTTATTTACTTACTTTGCTTCCAGTTTTCAGCTACTACAAAAAGTGATGCTATAAATATATTTGTGTATATAAGATCCTATAAAATAATTTTTATATGAAAATTTTTACATGAAAAAGTTTTATATGGAAAATAATTTCATTTCCTAGGTTATTTTCTATTTATTTAAAATGTTTAGCCATTATATTTAATGTTTTTTCTTTACATCATTATCACTTTCCAGTGATGCCTTTTCCCCTAACAAAACAACTCATTGGCTATGCCTGCCAACACATGCGTAATTCTGCCCCTAAGGTTCACCACTTCTCTGCTCAGGCATCTCATTGTTGTAATCATTGTTTTCTCCAGGTTTATTCCCTAGCACAGGTCCCATGCCCGAGGGGGAGGTCCTGAAGGAGGGGTCAGAAATCTTCCCTATTTTTAATCTTGCTCTACCTCCCCATCGCCATTTTCCATTGTTGACAGAAGAGATGAGTTGGAGATTGCTACATCAGGAGGGGGATGTATCAGTTGTTTGGGGTGGACTTCCCAAAACTTTAAGGGCAGCTGGACTGCTGTGCCTAAAGTTAGGAAGACTCATCTTCCGAGTTCAAATCTGACCTCAGACATTTACTAGCTGTGTGACGCTGGACAAGTAACTTCCTTCTGTTTGCCTCAGTTTCTTCATCTGTAAAATGAGCTGGAGAAGGAAAGTTGCAAACCACTGCAGTATCTCTGTCAAGAAAACCCCAAATGAGGTCACAAAGAATCAGATATAACTGAAAAAAAATGACTCAATAACAGCACATAGGGATAAAGTCCCTGGATTGCAATAGACCAGGACTGAGCATCTGCCACTTTCGATAGACTCTGTATCTTTGCTTTGATGCTTTGGCCCCAACAACAATCACAGGCTCTTAGGATTTCAAGGGAATTGGATACCATCTGGACTAACCCGACACTGTGGATGGAAGTCTCCTATATGTTATGGCCAGGATGTGGCCATTCAGCTGCCATTTGAATACATCTGGATGGGGAGGCTACTTATTCCATCACTTGGCAGCTCTAATTCTTAGGATATTTTTCCTTAAGTAGAACACACATTCACCCCCTCAATATTTTCCACTCAGAGCTACCTGTCTTGTTCTCTGGGGCAAAGCAAAACACAGTTGGTCTCTTTTTCACATTACAGTGCTTCAAATATTTGAAGACAAATATGCCCTTTTTAACTCTTAAGAATTAATAAAAATGAAGAATTGGGGCTGACTAGCAACTAAATGGCCTCTATTCCCCATTTTATTTCCTTCTGTTTTGGGTTCAAGGGGATGGGACTGAGGAGGGAATGGAAGGGTCTAGCACTGGCAGAGAGGGAAGAGGAAGGGCAGGTGTAGTAAATGTTAAAAAGGGTTTATTAAAAGGAATGGAGGCTGCGTGCCTCTGCTTTCCAAAGGCAAATAGAAATTGTTTTTACATTGTAGTTTTGGGATTATTTCTACATCTGTTAGTGCAGAAAATTAGGAATCAGACAGTAGCCTTCCCTGTCTGTAGCCCACCATCCCCAGAAGGATGGGACCAGATTTGGGACACATTGTCCTGCTCTCTGAAGTGCATACTCCCCAACTTGTACATAACAGATTCATTCAAAATGCATTTATTAAGCACCTACCATGTGTCAGAGAGTTGCTGGAGAGTCACAGAGAAAAATCAGTCTCTGTCCTTAAGGAACTTCCATTCTACTTAGTGAGGTAATCTTGGGCAAGGCTTAGACCCAGTTTCCTCATCAGTAAAATGGGGAAAATAATAATGCATATCTCATAGGCTTGTTTTGAGGACCAAAATAAAATATTTGTAAGGTGCTTTGTAGACCTTAAAAGGCTTCATAAATGTTAGTTATTGTCATCACCACTCCCTACCGTCATCATCATGACCACCACCACCATCATTATCATCTTCATCATCATCATCGTCACTATCATCATCATTGCCCAAGGTCGCGCAGGTAGTACACAACAGAGGCAAGATCTGAACCCAGGTCCTCGGATTCCAAAATCATTGAATGATGTTTCCTCTATACAGACAAGCAAATATAAAATGTATTCAATATCCCTGCTATGTTGGGGGAATCTGTGGTCCACAGGACTAATGCTTCTAAGAGAAATGCTTGCCTCATTACTTGCTGACACACCTGCTATGGTGGGGACAGCTAGAGAGTGAGGATGCCCTATTTTCAGGGAGCTTCAAAAATGATATTATTACTTGCCATGGAGAGGGGCTAGAAGTAGCTCCTTGACATTAGGGGATCTCTTTGCTATTAGGAGGGTCTTTTGGTTTTGATACCATTTCTATTCAATCCTCCTCTCTTTTTTTCCTGGCTGTTTGTATTCTTCTCCCAGGTACTCTGCCCTCCTCTTGTTCCTCTTCTCCTCATATTGCCAGTCTTCTTTTCCTCCCTCCAGCTGTTAGCATCTGGACACTATAGAATCTGTCACTGAGTTTCCTTTTATATTTCCTCCCAATGCCTCCTTGGCTTTAAACTCATAGGGGAGAGATATGGGGAGATGGACATCCCTACCTTATTCTGAGCCAGGAATGATCTCAAAGCCCCAGAGAGAGGAGTCCAGGCTTTAACAAGGGTTTCAGGATACTGAAATTTCCTTTACTCTGGGTAAAGGTCAGATAGGCTGGATTCCTTCCCCTGGTTACCCTGGGGACCGTGTCCCATTGCCCTATCAGCCTTCAGAATTTCAGTTTTGGGATATGAAGGTGTCTAACTACCAGTCCCAATGTAGTAAATTGCTTCCTATTTTCCATCCCCAGATCTAACCAGCAAGTCCAGCAAGACACACCAATTAGGCACACCATCTGTTTTCACTTAACAGACAGAGCTATAGTTCAGAGAAGGTACAGAGTGCTCATGTCCGGACCTTCCTACAATGAGTGGAGATAACAGAAATCCACTCAATCTTCCTCCAGAGTGTGGCTGGGAAGGATCTAATTCTCTGACCTGTCTAGCTAGTCACTGAAACAGGATGGATTTGGGTTTGATCTAAATAAACACTTCTGTGGTTGGTGACTCAGATAGGAAGCAATGTTCCTCATCGTTGATGTCAGGTATTCTTTCTGGACATTGTGAAGATAAGATGTCAGCCTTTGTGTATTTTATGCAAACAATAATGTTTGCATATATATGTGTTTATATGCAATGGGTGATGATGGGAAAAGATTAGCTAGACTAGTGAGTAACAACTAAACAATTGATTCACTTATCCATTCAACAAGAATTGAGTGATTAGACATCCAATCTTTCAAATGTGTTGTCTCCCCAGTAGAATATGAACTCTTACTTTTCTATATGTATCCCCAGTACTTTGCATATGGTAAGTGCTTAATAAACGTTTCAGTCATTCATTCATCCAGAATGTCAGAAATAGAATTCTGAGACCTTAGAACACAGACTGTTAGAACAGACAAAATAAGATGTCAAAGCTGGGAGGAATCTTAAGGATATAGAATGTGAAAACACAGAATAGAGAATGTTAAAGTAGGAAGGAACTTTAGAACACAGACTGTTCAAAATACAGGACCAAACGTGTCAGAATTGCCAAAACCTCTAATCATAATGTCTAATTCTCTCATTTTACAAATAGAAACTTGGCCCAAGGTTATTTATGCTACTAGCCAATGATAGACCTGAGACTAGAACTCAGATCTTTAGTCTTCCAGGCTAATGCTCTTCTTATCTTCTGGGTATCAATGTGCTTGGGACTTTTTAGGTGTTGTAGACATACAGAAAAGCTCTTGATTATGGTCTAGTTGGAGAGATAAGTTATGCATAATTTGAGGGAGTGTAAGCATCTATTGAGTGGTACAGTACTAAAGTGCACTATAAGTGAATTTAGTTAGTGCTAAAGGAGGTGGGCTGAGGTGGTCAGGAAAGGCTTCATGTAGGGAATAAGACTTGCATTGAGCCTTGAAGGATTAATCAGCTGAAGTTCTGACTCCTTCAAGGTTTTAATTAACCACTCAGGCTTGATATGTTTGATGGCGGTGGTGGTGGTAATGGTAAAGGATACTTATTCAAATGGATCTTGAGTGTCAGCAATTTGGAAACACTTTCCAACAATGAGAACACAGCCACCCTTGCATACCCATCCTGTGCCATTTGTGCTCATGTTCTGTAAAAAGAGATGGCCATAGATCCATTCAACATCTGAGAAGCCTTCCTTCCTTTCCCTGCCATCACCTTTAATATCATGAAGGTGCCAATGGAGCCTTTGATTCTCATCCCACTAACAGCCCATCTTCTCTTACTACCACACAATTCCTTGATGACATCCTTTATTCCTTCCTTTTTTGGAGCTTGTCATTGGTTAAGTGTTTTAGTCTGATCACACCCACTTTGTTTTTTCATTGGTCTCTGTGTGATACTCCTATTTAGTTCTTCAGAAACAGTGGCTTTCCACTTAAATGAAGGAAAATGTTACCATTGAAAAGATGGGCCTTTGCTTTCGCTGGAAGGTTGGGGTCAGTAAAAGAGCTTTGCAGTTTCCCAAAAGCAATTTAAGCCACTCTCTGCCTTCATTTTCTGGCCCCAGCTCATTATCCATCTGTACTCTCTGTCCCAGATATACATACTATTGGGCTAGCATTTATAGGATGTCCATCCAAATGCATGTTGAAATCTGGGCAATAGACAGCCTTCATCTACTCAGTCTTTCCTGTCTGGATGGATAGGCAAAACTCTTTGGAGTGATTACAGATCTCTTCCAGGAGGCGCTACAGTGTTGTGGGATTTGATGCAATTAACATGGTGTCATCTGCCAACAGCATCTGGATGACAATCCATAAGGGAATCCCTTCTTGACCTAGACTCTATGCAGATCTCCTCCATCTCAGTGGTGAATACTTTTTGGCAATACATTTTCCTGTTTTATGCCTCGCCTGATGTTTATTTTGAGAGTCATTGAACAGGGTTGTTTCTATGGTTACATCTTCCAAGGAATCTTGAATAATCTTGCTATATGGGTAAAAAATACCTTGATGTAAAAGAGACTATAAGGTGGCATTTTGGCAGTCAGATGGTACAGTGGATAGAGTGGTAGACCTGGAGTCAAGAAGATCTGAGTTCAAATCCAGCCACAGACACTTACTAGCTGGGTAACCCTGGGAAAGTCGCGTTAACATCTGTTTTCTTCAGTTTCCTCATCTGTAAAATGGAGATAATAATAGAGCCTACCTCCCAGGATTATTTTGAACATGAAATGAAAATAATATTTATAAAGTGCTTTGTAAACTTTAAAGTGTTATATAAATACTGACTTAATGATGATGTTCTATTGCACCAAATGCTTTTTCTTTTGTAACCAACAAACAATAGCAAAATGATGTTTTATATTTTTAAATCTTTCAGTTAACTTTCAGATGGTAGAAATATGGTCCATTGTGGAATACCTCTTGTGAAAGCCTACTTGTTCCTTAACAATTCCCTCATCAAGGATGTCCTTAGTTCGTATATAGATGACCTTCACACAGATTTTGTATAGATGGGAGAATAGGCATATAGGTTAATAGCTGAAGATTGCTCTCAGTGAATTTTTGGGGAGTGCATTAATAAGGTCTTAGATTCCCCCCATGTCTTTCTCTCTTTCTCTCTTTCAGATACCTTGTATGTTGGTTCCTCAGCATCCTTTTAATTATTTTTCCTTCAGCACAGATCACACTATTTGTACTTATAGTCCAATGTAGCTACTTTTTCAATTTTTGTTCTCTTTACTGCCTTTTCTACTTCTTCTACAAGTACCTCAGGGACTGTGATGTTAGCATCCAAGTGTGGCAGTTCCACTATCTTTGTTTTAAAAATGGTTGTTATAAATCTCTCTTCTCAACCCCCACCCCCCACCCCCGCTCCCACCATTTTCCTTTGGAAATAGAGAAGTAGTGTCCTTTCCATTTTCATCTTTGAATGGCCTTGGGATGACTTTGCTTAGCTGGATATCTTGCCAGCTTTTCTTTAAGCTGGTTTTACCCTCCACTGCTTCTGGCTCCTTTATAAGACTATACTGCTCATAACCATCCATCATTCTTTTCAGGTAAATTTATATTCTAACCCAACGTTGCCTTTGGCAGCCTCGCTGTTTCAAGTAACACAAATATTTGTTGCCCAAAGTACTTTCTGGGCTCTTTTGGTCTCCTTGTTGTACCAATTCATTTATGTTGGTTTAACTTCTGGATGAAAATATTATAGTTTTTGTTGATGTCACTTCTGTTGTCGATTTCCCATTTTTTATTTTCAATAGCTTATTTAAATAATTTGGGGTTTAATTTTTAATTGTTCATTACATATTTTTCTCATTTTCTTCTTTTTTATTATAAATTCTGATCTTGGCTCTGATAATTTGATGGTCTGATTGTGTACAGAGGAATTACTCACACATAACATCCACATCAAGTATCTTTTCCTGTCTGTTAATTTGTAGTCAGTTTCATTCTTTGTGCTTCATTTGGTCTTTGCTGTATCCAATCCCTGCAAATTACTCTTTTTTCCTGAAGAAAGTACTTATGATACGGAGGCATGAAGCTTATGAATAATCTATAAGTTTTTAGACTTTTCGCTTTTTTCCCTCCTGGACCATAATTTCCCCTCTATTTCTCATCATCTTTTCCCACCTTTGAATTGTATCAGTGTGTATACTGATACACTAACTGTGCATATTGATACACCAAGTATGTACACTGATACACTAAGTATCAATGTGTATTTTTATTTGAATTGGAGTGTTCTACCACGTTCCTTATACAATGATTTTCCTACTTTGTCCTCAGAAATTGATGATAAACTGTAATTATTTTAAAATATTTATCATTAGTACGTGTACTATGTGATAATAAAATGTGCCATGCATGAAATAATGTTTCTTGTTGCCTCTAAGCATATGATAAAACCTCTGCCAATTACTTTCTTTGCCTCTCTAAGGAGTATCTGTTAGCCATCCTCCCATTTAGCTTCAACTTCCTTCCTTTTTTTTTCTGTTGATTATTTCTCACACAACAAGTATTTTTATAAATAAATCTTCCTATCCCACTAACTCCTTCCCTTCCTCCACTCTCCACCTTGACACAAGCTAAAGAAAAAAAAAGAAAAAAACAAAGTAAAAAAAAAATAACCTGAAGAAGAAACCCCTCAATATGTAACTTCATAGTCTGGCAAAACATATCCTACGTTAACCTTGTCAGAAAACGTCTGTCTCTTTCTGCGTTTTTAATTCATCACCTCTCGGCCAGAGATAAATGGTATATTTCATCTTTAGTCTTTTGGACTCATTGTTTATCGCTATATTAACAGTTCTAAAGTCTTTCAAAGTTGATTGTCTCTATAATGTTATCATTATGTAAACTGCTTATTGTACTCTGCATCAGTACATAGAGATTTGCCCAGTTTTGTCTAAAATTGCCCATCTCAACATTCCTTATGATCCAATAACAAGACGTTACCCACATGTATCACAATTTGTTTAGTCATTCATTCCTCATTAGGAGGATATCCCCTTGGATTCCAACTTTTGGCCACCACAGTAAACTACTATGAACATTTTTATACATATAAATCCTTTTCCTCTGTTTTTGATTTCTTTGGGGGGTATAGGCAACATTTCTTTTTTCATTTTGTTTTTAGCAGAATTCTTAAACTTTGTTGGGTCGTGGACCTCTTTGGTAGTTTGGTGAAGCCTACAGATCCCTTCTCAGAATAATGTCTTTAAATACATAAAATAAAATGGATGTAGTTTCAAAGGAAACTAGTTCAAAGGAAGCTAATTATGTTGACACACAGTCATCAAAATATTAAAAAACAAACTTGCACCCCTCCAGCATCAAGAACCTATAACTGATAGGAAGAATGTCAAGATGGGTATGATTCCAGCTCATTATGACATTAAAAAAGATTCAAGAGACATAATTTTAGGTAATTTAATAATTTTAATAAGGCTAGAAAATTTATAAATAAAAAGATGGCCACTCTCTCTTAGACCAAAGACTCATTATGGCTATGGGTTCATAGTTTATATGCCCTGCGAAGAGTAGGTGTTCCTGGGGGTAGCAATCAATTCTGATTGGTCAACAAGTAATAGGAAAACACATATTACAATGAGAGGTTGGTCTATATTATAATGAGGAGTCTTGGGGTACATGACTTGAGTCACCCAAATCTTGGTCAAAAAGACATTGATTTCCATACCACCTGTCTGACAAAAGGGAGGATCAATATTTCCCCAGACCTGTCTGAGCAAACACAGTGAGGAAGAATGCACTCATTAGCCGAAACTTAGATTTACTTTTACTGTCTGATTAGATCTTGGCCTGGGTAAATCTTTAAGAGACATTTCCCACACTGGTTGATTTCTGGATGAGGAAGTAGAAAAGGAGAAAAAAAAACGCTGCTCCTAACACAATAATCAGTTATTAAATACAAGAGAGAAATATTCACTTCTCACATTCTACAGCAAAATATCCACTAATTGGTCATGGGTCAAGGATCTTACCCTTTGTGTACCAATAATCAAATTAAAGTTTACTATGGCCTAAAATAGTTTGATTCTTAGCAAATTCTAATCCCCCTTCAGGCATGGTATCACATACCATTACTGTAGAAGTTGTTGTTGTTGGTAGTGGTGGTGGAGTTATAGGACTTAGGACCATTTTATATGTTTCTTTTTTTCACAGGTTGCTCATCACCAGGTGGACAGTCTATTGTTGATGCACCTCTCCATGACTAGCTGGGTTGGCTCTAGGAAAACAGACTTTGTCTGTTATCAGGGCCATAATTGAAGCCTTCCCAACATGGTAGAAACCTGTCCAAGCTTGTCCTCTGTTGTCATAGCATAGCCTTTGAGAACACAGGGTCATCTTCCCACCATGATGAGATATTGTGGAGCATTTTGTGGAGATGGGGGGGGGGGGAAGGATTAGTATTCTTTTTTATTATTAAACTAGGAGTTCTCAGCTTTGTTATGCCATGGAGTCTATGAGCTCTCTAGTGAACATTCTTAGAATAATGTTTTTAAATGCATAAAATAAAGGAAACCAATTATATTACAATACATTTACCAAAAATTATAAAAAAGTTCACAGATCCTAGGTTAAAAAACCCTGGGAGTAGAAGAAAAAGAGCCAGGAGATACAGGAAATCAAGGCCAGTTGATAAAAATACACCAGCTAATAACAGGCTACATTTCTCTTCATGATTACAGAGTCTTTCCCTCCAACCATCCTGTAGGTAGGTAGAGTGAGTACTTTTACTCCCATTTTACAGATGAAGAACTGATGCTCAGAGGAATGAAATGACTACCATAGAAGTCAGAGATATCAGAGACAGGAATGTAAACTTGAGCTTCCTAGTTCCACATCCAGTGTTCTTTCCATAACACTATGATTCCTTAAGTAAAAGAAAAGTAAAAGGAAAAAGAGAAGCAATTGAGACCTCTGTGAGAAAGGCTGAGGAAAGAATGATTGTTCAGGGTGTCTTGGATGGCCAGGGTCCAGTCTGGCTGTGCCTTGAAGGTAGAATTTAGAGAACTAGACAGAAAAAAAACAAAATAAAACAAAACCAAAACTCATCCTGTTTCATCAGGGTCCAGGGGAATAAAGAAAGAGAATTCTGAGGTTAGATTGGGTTAGAAGCAAGGGTGGAACTAGGAAGAAAAGCCAGACTTCTTAGAGAGCGGGAGGGGCCAGAGTCTGGGAAGGAAATGAGACAAAAGGATCTCTAAGTAAGATGTTTCTCCTAAGCCAGACAAGGCTAGGCTGTGTAACTGTGCCCTGTACCAGTAATTTACTCACCTGTATGTAGTTTGTACCCTGACAAATCCTCACACAAATAGTAGTTTGATGTACTTGCTACAACTAGTCTCATTACATCGGGAAGGGTGTGGAGGGGATTGAGGGCAGGTGCTATGGTTTGGTGAGGGTTAGTCTTCCCTCAAAAAAAAGTCTTTTAAGTCCTTGAGTGTGGTATGTATGCATGTATATACACACATACATATAAACATACATGTACATGTATATGGGGCAACTAGGTAGCCCAGTGGATAGAGTGCAGGACCTGAAAGACTTATCTTTCTAAGTCTGAATCTGACTTTAGACACTAGCTATATGACCCTGGGCAAGTCACTTAACCCTATTTGCCCTAGTTTCCTCATCTATAAAATGAGCTGGAGAAGGAAATGACAAACTATGGTGGTATCTTTGCCAAGAAAACCCCAAATGGGGTCCAACAGAGTCAGACATGCCTTAAAAATAACTGAATAATCTATATGTATATGTATATGTGTATGTATTGTGTGTATGTATACATACATACACATGTGTACATCCACAGGACTTCTACTTTCATACAGAGCCCCTGTCTCTCCCACCTGGAGTCACCTTGCCAGAATTTCTATTTTTACATGTACATATATATACACACATATACATACATATATGCATATATGGCTCTGTATACATATTAATGTGTATATGTGTGTACATATACATACATTACCAGCTGTATATAGTTTGTACCCTGATAAATCATCACAAGTCTCATTATATTGGGAAGGATGTGGAGGGAATTGAGGGCAGGTGCGATGGTTCAGTGAGAAGGCTAGTCTTCTCTCCCCTCCCGCATCCTCTCAAACAAAGCCTTTAAACCTGTGTGTGTGTGTGTGTGTGTGTGTGTATGTTACATATGTTTCTGTATATGTATGTATACATAGTATATGAATACGTATACCTATACACACAGCACATATACATACACATGTATGTCTGTATGTGTGTGTATATATGCATACTATGCATGTTGTGTGTATGTGTATGTATGTGTATACATGTATGTATGTATGTAAGCATGCATGTATAAATGAAGGCAGAAGTCCCTTGTCAGGAACACACATCCAAGTATTACTGTGGTCCCCTGAGGTGAGGGAGAGAGGACCAGATGAGAAGGCCCATTGGCCAGAGATAGCCAAGGGTCATACTTCCAAGAGCTGCCATGTCTCCCTAGCCTGCACTCTCACTTCTCCCAGTCACACCCACCACTTCAGTACTTTCTCTCCTTGTCCGACTCTCTCCTTCGTTCCCCTGCCATCCCCCCATGCCATCTGCTTTTAGAGCATCCCCTTTCTCTACAGGCTTGTCCAAAGGAGGAGTGGGTGTTAGGAGTGGGGTTATTACAGGACACAGCTGACTGCCTGAGGTTCAGAATCAAGGAGGCCCAGCTGTCAGCTGGAATCCATCAGAAGTCAACCCAAGTCCTGGCAGCCTGGGGGAGGAGGAAAGGGAGGGTAGTGTGGGGTAGGAGGGGCTGGCTAATTAGAAAATTGTCTTTCCCCCTCCCTCAGCCCCTTTCAAACTTTTCCTTAACCCTTCCTATGCTAGTGCTTCCAGTGCTTCTAGTGATATTGCTAGTGCTTCCAGATTTGCTCATGGAGAGAGAGGCCCCTGACTCTCCCCCTTGGAGGCTTAGAGAATTGCTTCTAGCTTGATGGGAGAGACAATGGCTCTTCCCTCAAGGAGCTCCCAAGGTGATGGAGAAGACAGAGTTCTAGCCCTCAGGAAACTCCCAGTTTGGGGAGGGGCTGTCTCAGGTGGATATGGGGTCCCAGTCTCAAACACAAATAGCTAATTTGAGGAATCTTCCTTTGGGCCTGCTAGGGGGGTTGGGCCAGATGTTCCTTAACAACAAGTGTTTGTGTTGTTTCCTCTCCTTAGAAGGTAAGCTCTTTGAGAGCAAAGGAGTGTTCCATTTCTGTTTTTTTATCTCTAGAACAGGGTTTCTTAACCTGGGATCTAGGAACTTATTTTTTCAATATTTTGAAAATGGTATTTCAACATAATTGATTTCTTTTGTGTTTTCTTGCATTAATTTAAAAAACATTATTGTGAGAAGGGATATTATACCCTTCACCTGTCTGCCCATGACACAAAAAACAAACAAAAACCCAAGGTTAAGAACCTAAGCTGGAGAGCCTCGAAAAATGTCCCCCACATAGTAGATGCTTATTAAGTGCTTTTTGAATTTAATTGAACTGAAACTGATGAAGAGGTCTATCTCTACGAACACAAAAGCCTTAAAAAGCCAGGTTCTCCCCTCTCAGAAGACAAGTAAAAATTAAAACCTCCCTAAACTGGGCCATAATGTGAAATACCAGCAACGCGTAACCAGCAATTGTGAAAATATTGCAAATGATCGGATACTGATCAGCTGACAATCTTCACCACCACCCACCTCCTAATCTCTTATGTCTGACTATCCATAGACAATTGGCAGGAGGGGCTGAGTTCGTAGGACAATCTACTTAGATGTGGAAGGGGCTTTAGAGCTTGCCTGGTGGGGGTGGGGATAGATATACAGTTAAAAGAATACTGAATTTGGTTTCAGAAAATTAACCTGGATTTGAATCCTGTTTTTGCTACCAGACTTAGTGTGTGACCTTAGGCCAAGTCAGTTAACTTCTCATGTAAAATGAGGGGATTGGGTAGCCCTAGCCTCTAAGGTTTTTCCAGTTTTAAATCTATAATCCTATGACAAGTAACCTTCTGGTCTAATCCCTGGAGTTTGAGAAGAGAGAGACAGAGAAGACAGGGAGAGAGAAAAGAGAGGAAAGGAGAGAGAGAGAGACAGAGAAGAGAGGAAGAGAGATAAGAGAGAGAGAGGAGAGGAGAGAGAAGAGAGGAATGAAAGAGAAAGAGAGATAGACACAGAGAGACAGATATAGACACAAAGAGACATAGAAGAGAGGGAGAGAGAAAAGAGTAAGGAGAGAGAGACAGACACAGAAACAGAGAAATGTACACATGCTCATGGGCAAGGAACTTGGCCCTTTAGCTACCCTTCCATTTTCTGTTCTTAAAGGAGAAAAATTTGTTCCCCCTCAGTTTCCTCACCTAGATCTTTAGAAAGATCTCCATCACAACCCAAGAAAATAAAGGTGTTTCTAAAAAGGAAGGAATTGTGTTAAGTCTCTCCTAGAAGTAATGAGACAGAGTTTTCCTAGGAGTGATGGAATGGAGCCCCAAGCTATGCACTGATGATCTACCTACATAATTTTGGGCAAGTAAAGACCTCTTTGGGCTTTAGTTTCTTTCTCTATAGAGGAGGTAGCTGGATTAGACAACCTCAAAGGTCCTTTCCAGCTCTAGACTGTCATTTTATGAACTCTCCAGAATTAATTTTATAGGAGACTGATCAGGGGGTGAAGTTTTTAAAGAAATGACCTGGGCTAGGAAGAAGACAGGCAGCTAGGTGGTACAGTGAATAGAAGGCTGGGGTCTGGTGTCAGGAAGACTCATCTTCCTGAGTTCAAATCCCATCTCAGACACACTAGCTGTGGGACCCTGAGCTGTTTGCCTCAGTTTCCTCATCTGTCAAATGAGCTAGAGAAAGAAGTGGCAAACCATTTCAGTACCTTTGCCAAGAAAACCCCAAAGAGTCAGTCATGGACTGAAATGACTGAACAATAACAAAGGAAGGAGAAAATACAAAAATTAGCTGAAACTCTTTCTCCAAAGAGGGGATATAGTGCTCAGGAAGGTCATTGGTTTTAGAGTCATGGGAACTGGGAACTTGGCTCTGCTATTGGACCTGTTCCCAGAACCTCTTCTTCACATTCATTGACAATTCTAGCACTTCACACCCATCAAGGTAATATGGTACCTTATCATGATGGATCAATAATCAGACCCCAGTTTTGCAAGTGTTACTCCCTCATGAACTTCTGAAAATTGATTTGTTGGTAGGAACACAGGAAAGATGGTGAGTCACAAACTCTTCTGGTGCCATTTCACTGAGTGAGTTTACTTTTCCTTAGTAGCTATATAACTTTGGGGCAATTTGCTCAGTTTTCTCTTCTGTAAAATGAAGGCTTTTTACTGAATGGCCTCTAAGGTCTTTATAAGATCTATTTCTCAGCTTTTAAAAAGTTTTCTTTTTTTCTAAGAGCTCTGAACATCGACTGGATTTGAGGGAATTGTAGCATATTTTAATGCTACCAGCTCATTCTTGGCCCTGATGGGAGATCTGGAATTTCCCCTTCATCCCCTTAATCCAACTGGGAGGCAAATTAGGGTTAAAAATATAGCTTTATTAAATAAGTAACAGAAAGCATATTTGGTATAAAGTATAGGGGAATGGTTACAAAAGGCATTGAGTTGTTACTTCCAAAACCTTGGCTTAATCCTGTTCCTCTTTGGGGAGGATTTGCCACCACTCCCCCCACCCCCTTCTCAAATTTTTAACTTTTCTCACCCATCTCCAATATCTCCAAGTGAGTTACATTGTTCCTACCTGTCAGTTACTTGGAAACAAAACATTCTTAAAGGCTAAGGATCCCAAACCCCTTTTCTCAGTGGTCACTTTGCAGATCAAAAGATGTGGCTGACTTCCAGGTCCACCCTGGGAATCCATACCAAATCCCCATCCAATGTACAATAGCCACTGAAGAGTGATTTCTTTAAAGAAGCCCAAAATAATCTTGGTGGAGCCATATATAGCATTGGAGGCCCTGGATACAGAGGCCATTCAGACCACCCATGTACTGTTGCTGCCCCTTAGCACCTCTTGTAAAGATGGCTTTGTCAGGAGGGCTGAACAGAGAGATACCTGCCTACTCTTACTTGAATAGGTACTAGAAGAACCAGCAGATGGCTCCCACCTATTGCTGGTTAGCGATGCTAGAGCTGGAGTCACTGGCTAGATGAGGTTATCCACAATACTGGGGTTGTTCTGGGCTATTTGTACACAGAGTTTTTGGCAGGTCCACATGACCTGTAGAATTCTGCTCCCATTGTAGGGAGTCTGCTTCTTTTCTCCAAATATTTATGAGCTGCTCCAGTTCAGGGTTTATAGTCATTGGTTTTATAACAAGGCAATTCTGTCACCTGGGTCTCTGAGAGAGTAGGGTCCTATTGTGAGACTCTACTGGTCTAAGTGGGTTGTCTTCTTAACCTTTGTTTTGCCACTAGATTCTGATGACTCTGGAGGTGAGAGTGAGGCTGACCACTTTGCACAGCCTTGACTCACTTAAATCCAATTCACAGGCAAGTCAAGACATCACTATCATGACGTCTTTAGTTCTCTGGGAGGACAAAGGATGAAGAACAATCACGATAATTGCACTGTTGGGGCAGTTGGCAGGCCACGGGGGCCCTCTGTGAGATTTTGGTTTGTGGACTAATACATGAGACGTAATTATCTGAGACCCCACTTTTATTCAAGAATAGTTGAGAATAGAACAGAGGAAACAGCTGTCCTTGATAATTGTCACCACCACCACCACCCATACTGATCATCCCTACTGATATCACCATCATCACAGTTATCACAATTACCACCTTCATCATCCTCACAGTCACTGCCATCATCACCAATCATGATAATGGTGATAAGGACTCACATTTACATGTAGGCACACAGTAAGTGCTTAATAAATGTTTATTGATTGATTATGCAGCAATTTAAGGTGTAAAAAACAGTTTCCTTACAACTAATGAGGTAGGTAATACCATTTTCACCAGCAGCCATTATCATCACCAATACTGTCACCACCATCACTTTTACCATGTACTCTGGGATTTGATGGGTGACTTTAAAAAATGTACTTAATCTCTTTCACATCCTTCCTCAGAATCCTTTCTAAGTTATAGGGATCATGTGTCTGCAGCTCCAAAGATCTACCACTAGATGCCAGTCTAACTCATTTTGGTGGAAGGGCTTCTGCAGGTCAAGTATTCTGTTTTTTTAGAATCCATTGGAGAACCTCTCAATTTACAGCTCTTTTTGGTTATTTTTTCAAATGCATATCTGCCTCCCTCCCCACCAAGAAATCAAGAAAAATAAAATCTCCTGCTAGAAACATATATAGTCAAACAAAACATACCCACATTGGCTAAGTCTGAAATATTATATTGTCTCGTTCTGCACTCTGGGTCTATCACCTCTTTATCAGGTGTTGGATAGCAAGTTTCATCATGGGGCCTTTGGAATAATGGTTGGGCGCTGCATTGATCGGGGTTCCTAAGTCTTTCAAAGCTGTTTCTCTTTATACAAGATTGTTGTGCTTGTATGTATTGTCCTGGATTCTGCTCATTTCACTTTTAATCAGTTTATGCACATCTTCCTAGGTTTCTCTGAAACCAGCCCCTTCATCATTTCTTACAGAACAATAGTATTCCCTTTCATCCACACATCATAACCTGTTCAACCATTCTCCAATTGATGAGCACCCCCTCTTATTTCTTGATGCTTGGCCACCACAAACAGAGCTACTCTAAATGTGTCCTCTTTTTTTATCTCTTTGGGTATACTCAAATGTAATGGTGTCTCTTGGTCAAAGCATATGCACAGTTTAATATAGCTTTGGGGGCATAGTTCCAAATTTACACAGCCTTTTTGTTTAAAAAAAAAGTTGTTAAAACTCGTTTAAAGAAGTTAAGATATACTTAACTGACAATTCCAGTTAAGCTGTTGGGGAAAATCCCCTTTTGGAACAAGGACACAAAAAGAACAAAAAGTATAAACTTTTTCAACCCACATTTCTTCACCTATAATGCTTATAGTTCCCTAATTTATTCTCTATTATTTTCATATTGAGGTTCTCCCAAATAACTTGCCTTTTGTTTTTGATTTAACTTATCAGCTTTCAGCCCTACCGGCCCCCACAGCTCTCTCTCCAGGAAAGCCACAGTAATCTTGCTTGTTGGAGGCGATGAAAACTGATAACAATACTAGCTAGCATTTATATAGTTTGCAAAGCACTTCGCATGTGTCAACTTGTTTGCTCTTCACAACCCTACGAAGTAGGTGTTGTTATCATCCTCTTCCTATAGATGGGAAACCGAAGCTTAGATTTGCTACACAGCTGGTAAATGTCTAGGCAGGATTTACTCTGAGGTCTTCCTGACTCATCCAGCTTTCTATTCCCTGGGTTACCTAGCTCATCTCTCTAGTTAAGGTACTTTTGTGATCTCAAATCAGCTGTCCTCACCTCTTTTAGATATTAAAACTGCATACTTATCTCTGTAGTTCTTATGACCTGAATAAATAACACAGGGGTGGAGAACCTGGGGCCTCAAGACCCTGAACTAACACAAAGCACTAAAAGTTATTCAATGAGAAGCAGTTATTCAATGGTACACTTGAAGACAGGAAGGCTTTGGTTCCAGTTCTGTCTCACACACAAACTGTGTTTGACCTCTGTTCTATCCTTCTTAGTCATCTGGCTATCAAGGGAAATGGGACATTAGTGAGAAGTGTGGGCTACCTTGGCTTTCCTTGTTGACTCTTCTCCATGATTTCCCTCGTCTCTGAGCCTTAATTTCTTTCTTTTTCTTTTTTTTGTAAAATGAGGATGTTGGACTAGTTAAGAATAACTAACCTTTACATAACACTTTAAGGTTTTATAAAGCACTAATCTCTATACCTAAAGGGAAGCTAGGTGGCACAGTAGATAGGGTGCCAGGCTTGAAGTCAGGAAGATTCAACTTTTGAGTTCAAATCTGGCCTCAGACACTTGCTAACTGTGTGACCCTGGGCAAGTCATTTCACCCTGTTTGCTTCATTTTCCTCATTTGTAAAATGAGCTGGAGAAGGAAGTAGCAAATCACTCCAGTATCTTTGCCAAGAAAACCAAAAATGGGGTCACAAAGTTAGAAATGACTGAACAACAACAAAAATCTCCACACCTACTCTGCAGGTTAGTTAGTGAAAGGGTTATTTTTATCTATTTTTTATTTTATCTGTTTATCTAGTTTATAGATCAGGAAACTTAAGCTCAGAGAGGCAAAACATCTTGTTGATTGGGGTCATAATACTAGATTTGGAGCTGAAAGAGACCTCAAAAGTCATCAGTAACTCCCCAGTGCTCCTTCCCCTTCTCTAAGAGAGTCCGTATGATACAGTAACAAGAGTACCGGCTCTGAAATAAGAGGACCTGGATTCAAGTCTTGCTTCTAAGACTTAACTACCTGTGTGACCATAGGTAAGCAATTTAACCTTTCTGGGACTTAATTTCCTCACCTGTAAAATGAAAGGGTTGGACTAAGGTCTCTTTTAGATCTGTTACCTATATCCTTTTGGTGTGATCCTTGAAGTCTGTAGCTAATAAGTAAGTGTCAGAACTAAGACTAGAACCTGTCTTGTGACCAAAGACCAGTGCTCTGTCCACTTTGCTGCACTGCCTTTAATGATCTCTATGATCTCTTTCAGCTCAACACATCAATGGATTTTATGATTATCCATTTTTCTCTATACCCTATTCTTTGCTTGACTCTGGGGTTTAGAACAATCCCGACCAAACATTGGGGCTACCTGGTCACTGACCTCTTCTCCCTGCTGAAGTTGTCAAATAAGTTCACTTTCTAGAAAACACAAATTGTTCAAATTGTTTTGCTGATAGCTTTTTTCAAATATGCATCTTTGAAGATTCTAAAAGAAATTTATATCACTGTTCATTCATTCATTCATTCATGCATTTAATAAAAGTTTATCAACCCTGACTTCCCATACCATACCCCAACTCTTCATCCTGAAGCCTCACTCCAGCCCTGGAATTCACACATTGAAAGTATTCTTTACCCTTGTGGATTGGATGGTTTTCCCCAGAACTTCCATTTAAGGAAAGTGCTCAGGTCAGCCAAGTTTTATCTCCTTCCAAGTTGAACTCAAGATTTCCTCTACCATGCCCAAGTAACTTTGCTTTCTTTCTCCCATCCCCCTTTCAACTTTCTGTTAGGTGTTGTCTTCCCCAAATTGAATATAAACTCCTTGAGGGCAGGTATTTTCCAGCCTTAGCACAGTGCATGGCACAGAGTAAGTGTTTACTAAATGCTAGCTGACTGACTGATCAAGTACTATATTCAAGGCACTGAGCTAAATGGTAAGGGGGAATAAAAAAATGAACGATATGGACATTGCTACAGAAAGTGTTGATCTTGCAGATGCATCTTGAGGGATGGTAGTAGGAGGATGAGGGAGGGAGGGAGAAGTAGCCTTGGGAATTCCATGGCCAAGAAAGATAGAGC
Source organism: Notamacropus eugenii (assembly GCF_028372415.1). Taxonomy (NCBI): domain Eukaryota; kingdom Metazoa; phylum Chordata; class Mammalia; order Diprotodontia; family Macropodidae; genus Notamacropus; species Notamacropus eugenii. The sequence goes on along the minus strand of NC_092873.1, from coordinate 107,392,981 downwards.
TAAAGTGAGCTGCCACATCTCTTCCCGCAAAGCGGGAAAGCATCTTTCCTATGGGGTGGAGATGTTTCACAAGACTGCATGATGGGAGAGAAGACGTAGCAAGACAATAGCTTTCTTCAGGTAATTGAAGATGGGCAAGAAGGAAGAGAATGGTTTTCCTTGGTCTTGAAAAGAAGAACTGGAAGCACTACTAAGGTCTAAGCTGCAGAGAGACAGATTTTGTAAGGAGCTACTTCCCCCCAATAGAACTGTCCAAAGTAAAATGAGTTGTCTCAGAAGTAATGAGGTCCCTCTTCCTGGAAGTATTTGAGCAGAGACGGGAAGGTCACTTGTTAGGAATCTACAAAAGGAATCTTGGTCATTTGTGGGTTGGCCAAGAAGACCTCTGAGGCGTCCCACTATGAGATTCTACGGTTCTGAGTGGAGGGACATGAGGTGACGTGGAAGGGGGGAGGGGGAGGTGGCCAGATATGAGAATAGGTTAGCACCTTGAAGAAGGAGGATGGGTCATGGGATCATAGTCCCAGACCTGGAAGGAATCTCAGAACACCTACTCCAACTCCCTTCTTTTTGCAACAGAGATCCAGGGGTTGGGCTCAGGTAGAGTAGAGTGGGAAGAAGCCCTTCCCAGATCCTTCCCAGGAAGTAGATGGTACCAGGCTGATGAAGACTGCCTTTCTTCACTGCTTAATTTCCTCTCCTCATTGAATTTTTGCATATCCCAAGCCCACTCCCACCCCCACACTGGCCAACCCAGGGCTTCTCAGGTTTCCAGATCCTGCTCTGGGCCCTGATATTGGAGCAGAAATATCCCTAGAGTCAAAATCCCCATGACCTCTTCTCAACCTTTAAGAGGCTTCTGCCTGGACTTCTAGGTCCTGTGTGTGAACATCTGTGAGGAATATGTGTCTATGTGCATCCATGCACGTTCCTGAGGGACAGTGGGCAGGGAGGGATGGAAGCTAGCCAGAGAACAGGCAGACATCTCCACCCTTGCAGCTCAGGGAATCCTCTTGTAATCTGGCCTTGTGCTGATCTGCAGCCAAAAAAGGAATCAAAGGGCGGGGGTGGTGAGGGAGGTCAGAGGAGGTAGGTGGGGGAGAATACTTCATTCATTCTGTTCCTCAGCTTGGGCTCTTCCTTTTCCTCCTCCTCCTCCTCATCCTCTATTGCTACTCTGCACCAGAAGATGGGAGCTTGAATTCTCCTTTTCCTCTCTCTAATTTTCCATTCTCCCTCTCTCTGTTCCCCACCACTTCCACTTTGAGTCTGATTTCCCATGGGACTCCTCTCCTTCCTTCCATGTCTAATATTTCTTCATTCTCATATTCATATTTCCCAGTCCTGGTGTCTTACGCACACAAGTTATTCATAGCCTTTTGGGGGGACTTCTGGGGGTGGGGAAGAAAATGAGAAAGTCTGCCTGGTTTCTCCCATTCCTGCAATACCACTGCCTGAGCCACTCACCAAAGCCCCTACAATGACAAAGCCAGAGGGAACGTAAGATTTAGAGCTGGAAGAGACCTTAGAGGCTAAGTCTGAGTCATTTATTTTAAAGGGGAGGAAACTGAAATCTAGAGAGGGAAAGTGACTTGTCTAAGGTCATGTATGTATTAAGAGTTAGAACTCAGGATCTGACTCCAAATCTAAGTATACTGAACTTGGATACCTTATATATCTGAACCCTCCCCCCAAACCCCTCTAGCTTCCAAATGCTAGTGATCAGACCAGTGTTTACCAAATCTAATTCAGCCACAGAAAATTTTTGGGCATGAAATATATTGCTGAAGTCCCAGCTCATGGAGTATGGCGTATGAAACATGCCATGACCCACCATGTCTAGCCACCAACCATCAAAACATATAACTCAACAACTTAGGTCAACTCAGTAAATATTTACTGAAGACCTATTATGTGTTTAGCGCTGTGAAGGAAAGATTAAACATTCTATTTGGCCCCAGAGGTCAGAAATAAAAGCACTGGGTAGAAGTTATTAGGAGACAGATTTCAGCTCAATTAAAACATTTCTCTCCCTCCCCCCCCCCCCCCATTAAGGCAAATCAAAAGTGGAATGCATGGAAAGTTCTCCTCCGCTAGTGGTCTTCAATAATATCTCACATTTACACATCCTTTTAAGGTTTGCAAAAAACCCCAACTTTCTCTACATGGTCTCATTTGAAAGAATTGATGGAATCTGAATGCTGATCAACACATGCTATTTTCACTTTATTTTTCTCATGTTTTTTTCCTTTTGGTCTCTTTCTTCTTTCACAACATGTCTAATTTAGAAATATGTTTGCCATGTTTGTACTTAGATATACATACACATATATATGTAATGTATATCAAATTGCATACCATTTAGGAAAGAAAGAATAGAGGGAGAAAAATTTGTAACTCAAAATTTAAAAAAAAGAATGTTAAAAATTATCTTTATATTATAATTGAAAAAAATACCATTAAAACTAAAAAAGAAAAAAACATATATGGTCTCTTAGTACAACCTTTTTTTTATAGATGAAGGAACAAAGGCTCAGAGAAATGAAATGACTTGCTTAATGCCACAGATAGTGAGCATCTAAGGAAGGATTTGAATACAGGTCTTCCTGAGTCTAGTCTAAGGCTTTTTGAGGATGCTTCTGGATGACCAGTTGGAGAAAAGGAGAACTCCTGTGAGGTAGGGTTGGAATAGGCACCATATAGAATTTCTGATACTAATTCTGAGAGTGCACAGGATGCAGGGATATCACAGTTTTGCCTTCAGGAACTTCTAACCTACTTGGGAAGACAAGATGTGATAAGACATGTAAAGTTACATGTAGCTATAAGACAGATGAGTGGTATATGTCTATGTATATATATGGATATTTAGAATTCACTGGAAGGGGTAATTGTGGGCTGGAGTAAATTGGAAAGGTTTCAAAGATGAGATGGTACTTAATCTGGGCTTTGAAATCTTTGGAAAACAAAGGGCAAAAAGAGCATGAGGGTGGGAGGAAAGCGAACACAAGTGAAGTTGATGCAGTGGGAATGAATCCTCCTTCATTCATTCATTCATTCTGTACTTACTAAGTGTGCGAGGCACCACACAAAGTCCTGAGAAGATATAGAAACAGTCCCTGCCTTCACAGAGCTAACTAGAATTTCTAAGAGAAAGAAAAAACCATTGCAAACTTTTACATTCAGCAAATGAAAAGACCTTGAAGCCTATCTAGTCTAATCATGTCTGAACAAGAATCCTCCCGTATAATATCCTCAATTACATGAAGAATGCCCCCATAGCCTTTGCCCACACTATCCCCAACACGTGGAATCTGCTTCCTACCTCCTTATTGCTCTCCCAATGACTAAGTCATTTTGACTATTAAAAATTAACTACAAAGGACATAGGAAGGAAGATGCTATCTGCATCCAGAGGAAGAATTGATAAATAGAAGTATGTACAGAATGATTTTACATATATATATATATACACACACACACATATAAATATATACATACATACACACACATATATATGTGGTTCTAATGGTAGCCATTTCTAGGGCTTGGGGAAGGGAGAAGAAAAAAGAAATTTGTATCACTTTATTATATAGTTAAAAGTAATAACAAGTTGTATGTAATAGATTTGCAGTTTCATGTATAATTGTCTTTATTTTATTCTACTATGTTATGGAAATGCTTGTTTTGTTCCACAAATTAAAAATAAAATAAATAAAATTAAGCCCATTCCCACCCCCTCCAAATCCATAGGATCACAGAGACTCCAGGTTGGCAGCCCTATCAGAGAACATCTAGTCTAACCTGTAGCTGAGGAACAAATGCTTCTATAATATCCCCAATGGATCATTCAGCTTAGACTGAATGATGCTTATGAGGGGGGACCCACTACCTCCTCATCACACTTTTGGACAGCTCTAATACTTAAGAATTTTCCCCTTAATCAGGAATAAATCTGTCTCTAGTTCTGCCTTCTGGGGCCAGGCAGAACAAGCCTAAACATTATTTCACATGGCAGTCCTTCAACTATTTGAAGACAGCAGTCATTCCCTCCCTTCTCCCCCCCCCCCCCTTCCCTTTAGTCTTCCTATCTCCGGGCTAAAAGTCTGGAAGAGATGGGGGAGAAAAAGAAGATACTGAAGGATAGAAGCTAGGCTCCTCCTGATGTCCACTCTAGGCCTTATCCCATCCCATCTTGAGTTCCAAGAAGCCCAGGTTCTGGGTGACACTCTTTGCACCAGTTTACAACGTACTTCCCTCATACTAAATCCATGGGGGTAGGTTGTGAAATTTTTTTCTTTTATTTATTTCTTTTTTCATTTATTTCTTATTCCTCAGAGAATTTGAATCTCAGAGAAGGGAAGAGCCATGCCTAGCATTACCTAAGTAGTATCTAGAACTAAATGGAACCTCAGACGCCCTCCAGTTCAACCCCTTCATTTTAAAGATGAGCAAACTGAGGCTTAGAAGGCTTTGTTGGAACTGAAACTGGAATTTGGGTCCTCTGTCCAGTACTCTTTCTACCACAACACATAGGATGGAGATACCAGTTGGTTATTGTCCTTCATTCTCAAAGAGAACCACATCACTATATTGGTGTGAAGGTATGGTATGTCCAACAGCATCACTGAAACCATTGTGCTCAAAAGCATGGGAGCAAGTGCACAGCCCTGCTTCACTTCCTTTGTGACTGGGAAAGTGTAAGAATAACCAGTAAATGTATGATTTCAACTCAGGTCTTTCTGACTCCAGGCTCAGTGCTTTATCCACCTTAATGCCTAGTTGGAAAAGTCCCATGGCCCTTAGGGCATAGTGGTGAAACATATGGTAATGTCACTTCTTTAGTGCCATTTCCACTGATAAAATCATTTCAGTTTCTGGTCTTGAACCACTTGACAATACTAGACTTCTGTGATGAGACCTTTCTTTCCTGGATCTTCAGTAACTGTAGCTACAAGCCCCTGCAGGAGCAGTGGCCAGGCTGCATCTCCACAGGGGCTGCTTCCCAGGATGATGGCTGAGGGGGCTCTTAGTAAGAAAAAAGAAAAAGGCTTAGCGCAGTGCCCAGCTCACTGAGTAGGTGGTATATAAATGCTTATTTCCTTTCCTTCCCTCCCTTTTAGGTCCAGGTTCCTGGGTTGTCTCTGTTGTTGTCTGAGGAAAGAGTGCCGTCCAGATGGTGGTGGAGGCCTGACCTGCCTGAAACTTGCTGCTTCCTGTCTCTCCCTAAGGGTGTCTTGCTGCTTCAGTTCAGCTGGTTTCTTGCCATATCAATGGCAAATAGTCAGCAGTTGGTGAGGATGGCTTCTCTAAAGGAGTTGCCTCCTTGAGTGATGGCTGTGAGGGCTGAGTTGGAAGTAGAACTTGGGGCTTCTGTGCTTATCTGTCTTTTGGTGGCAGTAGTTGCTGAGTGGGGAGTAAGATGGACAACCACCCTTTTCACAATGATTTCTTCCCTCAATGATAGCTGTGGGATCTGGGTTGGAAGCTGATCTGGTAGTTTAAGGGAGACCTCTTCTCATGGTCCTGGGCTGACTGGGGTTTTAGTGGAGATGGTGGTCTACACAGCAGGACTAAGCTAGAAGCAGGTCTGCTGGGTTGGGAGGAACTGCTGTTCTTTAGGGTCCTGGGCTGTGTCTACAGAGATCTAAGTGGAGATGGTGGGTGGGAGTGCCTGGCACATGCTGCCTCTTGTTTCTTCCTCAGGGTTCCTTGATGCTTTTTGCTAAGGGTTGGACATTGAATAGGAAAGGATATGAATAACTCTTAATAGAAGCAGAATGAGAGGTCAGAATATTTTAGTGAGTGATTAACGGAATTAGGGATTAGTTATAGGAGGAGAAAGGAAAGCAAAGATTCCTTAAAAGGTTAAATAGAAAAAGCACTGAACATAGAAGAAATGGATTTGAGTTCTAATGCTGACACTGGTCCTGTGACCTCAATTCACCAAGTCTCAGTTTCCTCATCTGCAAAATGGTGATAATACTTGCGTAGCCTATCAGACAAGGTTATTATTAAGATTAAATAAAATGAAAACAAAGTACTCTAATAACATTGACTACTTGTCTGCTTTTTTCATTTTCAGGCTCAAGGAGTTGTGGGTGAGAGAGAAGGGTAGCACACAACATTGGTGTTCTCCTTACCTACAGGGAGCACAGTAGCTCTGTGAAGGCCTCACCTCACTCTTTCCCTTCCTCAGACTGGGGGCTAAGGGAAGCAAGACTGCCAGAACCAGAGTCAATAAGGGGGTTATTACCAACTTGGGGATAAGGAGATGCCTGCAGACCTGGGCATCTAGGAGAGACATTGGGAGCTCCAGGGTCCTGAAATAGAAAATGGATAAGAGAGGGTCCTCAGGGAAAAAAAAGCTAACACCTGCTCCAGATTAATACGTTAGTGCCACCCTCCCTGGGGTGATTCATTTGGCCTTTTAGAACAGAACATAAACACTCACATGTGGTTCCCATTGTTGGGGAGTGGGGAGATTGTTGGGGGGCAAGAAGGAAAACAAAACCTTGCTTAGACTGGGCCCCACTCTGTAGCTGCTGCGGTCCAAAGGGCAGAGGGTGGGGGACCCTTTTGGGAAGTATGAGGTGGCCGGGGAGGGAGGAGTTGTTTTCATGGATTGAGGATCAGAGGTTAGGGATCTAAGAGGTTATCTGGTCTAATCCCTCTCATTTTATAAGCGAGCATTGTGGAGATAAAAGAGATGAAGAAAGGCGGGGTCCCTGCCCTCACAGAGCTTACTAGGATCACTGATAGGAAGAACTAAGTTTTACCCATTTTTCAACTCAGAGACTGAAAGGATCTCGGCATCTATCTAGTTCCAATACTGCCTAAACAAGAATTGACCCTATAACATTCTTCAATTATAAGAAGAATGCCCAAGACAGCCTTGGCTCACACTATTCCCTATGCCTGGAATCTCAAGCTTAGAAAGTGACCTACCCAAGGTCATAGAGTTAGTTTGGTAACGGAATCAGAATTTGGAGTCAGATCACTTGATTCTATATCAAATGTTCTTCTCCCTATACAAACCATTTTGGGGGGGGCAGTGTTGGAGAGGAGAGGTTTGAGGAAATGATGATGCCCTCTTCTTCCCACTCTCCTCCCCTCTTCCAGTTTTAAAGTGGTATGTATGTGTGTGTGTGTGTGTGTGTGTGTGTGTGTGTGTGTGTGTGTGTGTGTGTGTGTGTGTGTGTATAAAACGAGGTAGGGAGAGGAAAGGAAGGAGGAAACTAGTACCATGGACATTCTCCGAAACCTAAGCCACCTACGACTCTCCCTTTCTTCATGGGATAGCTCAGGAAGGGCCACCAGCCCTTTCCTGCCAGGACTGGGGTCAGCTTGGGCACAGAGAAGGAGTGAGAGGACAAAGTAGTAGGGTCAGTCAGGCCTGTGGTCTCTGCCTTCCCGGGATGCTTAGGGGTTCTTTCTGTCTCCAGCTCCAAAGGCTTCCAGCCACAATACAGCAAATAGGGAACAGAGACTTGCCTAGCCAAAGACATTTGTTGACAGGGAGGGAAGCAGACTAAGTGGAAGAACTGTGATCGAACTTCCCAACTTCATTCAAAGTTCTGCCCTTCCCCCCTTTTCCCTCCCCCTCTTCCTCCCCCAATTGGACTCTTGGCCTTTTTTTTCTCAATCCCACTAGCTTCTCCAGCAGTCACAGTACCTTCCCAAGTTCAGTCCTGTACCCCTTCAGTGGGTGGGGAGGGGACATTCAGGCTGAGCCCCTTCTGTGGCTCTGCCCCTCCCATCTCTTTGTGGAAAATCCTCTCTCTTCCCTCTTCCCTTTTCCAGGCATTCCACCTCAATTTCCCTACTTATAAGGGCAGCATAAGTCATGTCTTCCCTCCTTGGGGAGTAGAAGGAAACCAGCTTGGGGGGTGGGGTACAATGGAAGGATGTGGAGGGGCATGGGTCAGGCTGGAGGGTGCAGGGCCTCTAGGATGGAAACAGCCCATCCTCCCCCTGCACTTCTTTGAGGGGACAAGCTGGGAACTGGGGTCTGTTTAGAGTGCAATGGGAGGGGTTTGGTGCTGGCGGGGACTGGGCCGGGGCCTAGGAAGTACATCTGAGCCCCTGCCCACCTCCAGTCTTGGCTGTGATTCTAAAGTGAAGGCAAGCTGGGACAGAAGAGGAAGGGGGGGGGGGGGGTGGCACTGGAGGAGAGAACTCCTGGCCTCAGGGAGAATGGGGGAATATTTTATTAAATAAAGCTGCAAATTCAATCCCTTTCCCAGCCAACTTTTTCTTGGTGTTCCCCGCCTCTCCTTTTCTCTTCATTATAACTGAAAATACTCAGGATCAGCCTCTTTTCTTTCCAGTCTCTTGAAGCTCCTCCTTCATCCCCTCCCCCGACCCCAGGAGTCTTGCGATTGGCTCATTCTCCTGTCATCATGGGCACACCCCCTGGTGCCGGCCAGCTCTCACCGCCCACCCCAAACTGCCCCTGTAACAAGTGGCAGTAATTACATCAGTTAGCTTGGCCAGCTGGGGAGGCTAATTGAGAAGAAAAAGGGTCGGAGGCTGACCCTGGACATTCATATTCCAAGGCAGGGGTCCTTAACCTTTTTTGTCTTATGAATCTCTATGGTAGTCTGGTGAAGCCTATGGATCTCTTCTCAGAATAATGTTTTTAAATGCATAAAATAAAACTCATATGATTACGAGTCAAGCTATATTGAAATAATTATTTTTAAAAAGCCCAAACAAACTCAAATTCATAGGCACCAGGTTCCTTCACTAAGGATGTTTGGGTCTTGGCTTAGGGAGAGGACACTATCCCTGATCCCACTCATCTTAGCTTTCTCTATCATCTCTTCTCATGCAAAATAAATCATTTTAGCTTTGAATATAAACTCCTTACCTGAATGTCTGTTAAAGAAATATAGCAAGAAAGCACATGTGGCACTTGTTAAAGGCATGAAAGGATCGGTATTCTTAGGTCCTATCCCTGGCATGTAGCTCCCATATAAATTCTGATACTGAATCCCCATCCTGAGACAAGGCTGGTTCAACCTTGACAGATCTTAAATTCTGAAACGAGTCCCTCATCCCTGAAAACTCCTATCATCAAAATTCACACTCTGTTACTTAGTCCCCCATCCCTGATCATTCATTCATTCATTCATTCTCAGTCGCTATTATCTAGGGATTTAGAACAATTGACATTTATACAACACTAGTTTTTACCAAGACTCTGTGAGGTGGGTAGTGAGAATATTATTATCCCCATTTTACAGAGGAAGAAACCAAAACGTGTGAAGATTAAGAAGTGTCAGAGCTAGGACTCAAATCCAAACTTTCTCACAACAAAATCTACCCTCTTGTTATATTGCAAGATGTGTCACATCTGACAATAAGATACATGCGCAAATATAAGTATGATATAATGTAGAGTTGTATGGGTAAAGGCGAGGTTCTGACAAAGGGCTCTAGGGAAATTAGGCAGGAGAGAAGAGAGTTCATTTTTCACTGGAAGTGGAGGTGGGCAGGGTGAAAGGAGGGACAAGAGAGGAAGTGGCATCTCAGTTTGTTCTTGAAGGAAAAGGATTTCCACAAGTTGAGATGAAGAGGGATTAGGTTCTAGACCTGGAGAGTGACCTCAGCAGATGCATAGATACGGGAGAACAGTATCAGTGTTTAGCTAGATTGAACCTAGAGTTTGAGAGTCAGTCAATAAACATTTATTAAACACCTACTGTATACTAGGCACTGTGTTAAATTCTAGGGATACAAAGAAAGGCAAACAAGAGTGTTTGCCCTCAAGGAGGCTTATATTGTAGAGAGGGACACAATGTAAATATATGGATAGATACAAAACATTATAGGATGATTGTGAGCTGAGGGTACAGGCAATTGGGGGGATCAGAAAAGTCTTCCTGCAGAAGTCAGCCAATTAATAAACATTTATTAAACACCTGCTATATGCCAGTGCTATATGCCAGGCACTGTGCTAAAATACTGGGGATACAAAGAAAGGCAAAAGACAGCCTCTGCCCTTGAGGAACTTATTGTCTAATGGGAAGACAACATATGAAAAACTATGTACAAGCAACCTATATAGAGGATAAATTACAAATAATCAACAGAGGGAAGGCCCTGGAACAGGGGTGGGGAACCTGTGGCTTTGAAGCCACATGTGGCCTTCTAGATCCTTAAGTGCAGCCTTTTGACTGAATCCAAATTATACAGAACAAATCCTTTTAATAAAAGTGACCAGAATTAAGAATGATCTGGAAAGACTTCCTGTAGAAGGTGGGATTTTAGCTGGGACTTGTAGGGAGCCAGGGAAGCCAGGAGGCAAAGGTGAGGAGGGAGAGAATTCTAGGCACAGGAATGAAACCTGTGAAAATCTCTCAAGTTGGTAGATGGAGTATCTTGTCTGGAAAAACAGCAAGAAGATTGGTATTACTGGATCAAAAAGTGTATGGGAGAAATAAGGTGTAAGAAGACTGGAAAGGTGTGTGTGTGTGTGTGTGTGTGTGACATGGTCAGATTTGCACTTTAGGAAGATTAATTTGACAGGTGAGTTGAAGATGGATTGGATCAGGGAGGGATTTGAGGCAGAGAAGCCAACCAGAAGCTTATTGTGAAAGTCAAGGTGTGAAGTTATGAGAGCCTGTACCAGGGTATTGGCAGTATCTTAGCAGAGGATGGGGGCACATGGGAGAGGTGTTATGAAAGTAAGAATCAGCAAGACTTGGCAAAAGACTGGATATGGTGCTGAGATGAAGTGAGAAGTTGAAACTGACTCCTTAGCTGGGAGCCTGGGTGGTTGGGAGGATGGTGGTGGGCTTGACAATAATAGAGCAGTTTGGAAGAGGAGAGTGTGAAAGAAAGCTGGAGAGGTAGGGAAAAAAGAGCCAGGCTATTTAGGGCCTTAAATGCGAGGCTGAAGAATACGTATTTCATCCTAGAGGCAAAGTAAGTCACTAATGATTTTTGAACAGAGGAATGACATAATTAGAACTTTTCCTTAGTAAAGGTTATTTTGGCTGCTATAGAAGGGAAAGATTGAAGGTGGGGATATTAGCTGGGAAGTTAAAATAATTTAGGAGAGAAGTGTTAAGGTTAGTGAGTGGAGAGAAGGAGCAGAGACGCAAGACATTTTGGAATCAGGACAAACTTGACTTTGCAACTAATGGGATGTGGAGGATGAGGGAGAGGGAAGAGTCAATGAGTTTAGTACCTGGCTGGGAAAATATTGGTGTTATCAGTAGGGAAGATGGGAGGAAAAAAGAGTTTTGGGGAAGATGAAGAGTTTAGTTTTGGACCCAAAACATAGAATATTTGAGTTAGAAGAGGTCTTAGACATCATCTAGTCCAAGTTCCTCATTTTTCAGATGAAGAAACTGAGGTGCAGAGAGGTAATATTTAAAAAAAAAAAGTATGTGTATCTATATCTATTTCATAGGCAGTACTTGAAGAACCCAGGTCTTCTTGGCTTTGAGGTCTGCTTTCTACCATACTTCTCAAGAAATGCGCATGTGTGTAAATGTGTGTGTGTTAACAAGGGGTAACAACAACAATGGTCTCCTGATGTCCCTCTCTGGTCTTCTTTCTGCTCCATTCTGTGCATTTAAAATGTGTTATTTTGTTAATGTTCTTTTTTTTACATATCTATCACTACCCAATAACCCAACCTCCTTCTCAGAAGAGAGAATGTGGGTAGATATGTTGATTTGTGAGTCATTTGTATAGAGATAATAGCCAAAGAGCTATGAAAGTGACTTAGTGGGGCACAGAGTCCAGGGGCTTGTAGTCAGGAAGACCTGAGTTCAAATCTAACCTCAGACACTTATTAGCTATGTGGTCTTGGGCAAGTCACTTAACCTTTGCCTGCCTCAATTTCTTCAACTGTAAAATAGGAACAACAATAACAAGAACTACCTTTCAGGGTTGTTGTGAGGACTAAATGACATAATATTTGTAAAATGCTTAGCACACTGCCTGGCACACAGTAGATGCTTGTTTCCTTCTTTCCTCCTTTCTAGGGAGACCGAGACAGACTTGTGGGACATTCACATTTTGGGGGCAGGAGGATGATAACTCATCGAAGAAGATCAAGAAGGAATAGTTGAAATGTTGGAGGAGAGTCAGAAGAGAGTAATGTCATGGAAACCAAAGAAGGAGAGAGTACTAAAAAATAGGAGGTGGTTGATAGGGTTAATTGCTGCAGAAAAGCTGAAGGAGTGCTGAGAAAAACGCTATTGGCTTAGGCAGTTAGGAAGGGATTGGTGACTTTGGAGAAAGCAGTCCTAATGGAACGGAGGATTCAGAAGGTGTTATTGAAAGGATTAGGGAGTTTGTGATTGATGAAAGTGGGGAGGCAGCAAGAGAAGAGACGTCATCTAGAAATGGAATAATGCAAGGGAGGATACATTTTGGTCCCTCTCCCTCACCCTTTCCCCACAAGAGGGACAGACTCTAAGATCAGGGACATCAGAGGTCGTCTGGTCCAATCTCCCAACTTGAACAGGAATCCTGAGTCACGGAATCTCAGAGCTGGAAAGAACCTAGTTGTACCTGAACCCCACCTAGCAGCTGACATTGAGTCTCCTGTACCCCTTTCCTGATATTTCACTCTTCACAGAATCACAGAATTTCTAAGTTAGAAGGAACATGTGAAGTTATCTTGGCCAACCTGTACCTGAACCCCCATTGCTGACAATGAACTCTGAATTCCCCCCACATAAATTTAGCTGCCATGATGGTGCTTAAACTCCTCTTCCTGTGACAGCAATTATTTAAACTCTTTCTCTGAAGTCACAGAGTTACATCCCCAGCATTTAGCAATAGTAAGTGCTTAATAAATGCTCAGTCTGTCTATCTCTTTGTTTTTCTCTGACTCTCATCACTCTCCCACTCGCCCCCCAATAAGATATTGGACTTATCCCCTTTCTCCTTAATTCTGACACTAGCCTGGCCACATACCCACAATGTCAGTGAAGCAGGAAGGAGGAGGAGGTATGATGCATAGAAAGTTCCTTGAATCCCTACAGGTTTTTGCTGCTCTGGAGAATGAGAAAGAGCCAGCTTTAGCTGCTTGGGGCCCCCAGGGCTTAAACTGTGGTTGTGAGGATGGAAAAGATTCACTCATTCTACCCTTCCTGTGAAATCACCCTGATCTGGTTACAAGACTTGTCTTCTGGGTTTGAAGGGGACCTGGAGCTGGGCTCTTCATTTGTTACCCTTCCCCCTCTCTTCTAGATCCTTACCCTCCCCAGGTTCAAGTTACTCCTTGGTTGATTCTACTTTTCTTGCTGGGTGACCTTGATCTGTTTGGTTCTTTTCTCTGGGACCTTTCTTCTTCATGTGGGACACACAGAGGCGCTGCCAGTTCCCAGGCAGTGTCACCCAACTGGCTATGAGCCTCTCTTCCCATCATACCTCCTCCTCTTTCCCTCTAGCTCCAGGGATGCTTAGCATCCCCCTCCCTCCACCTTACTCACTGCAAAGCCAGAGGCTGAGTCCAGAGACTAAGTCAATTTCCTTTCTCTTGGGCTCCATGCCTAACTTAATTTTTTGGTCCATTGCCTGGTTTCTCAAGGGCTATGGGTATGAGTACCTCCTCTAAGTAGTCTTTCCTGATTAACCCTACTGTTCACTGATCACTCTTCATGGGAGAGAAGGGACTGGTGTTCCTCATTAGTCTCAGAGCTTATTGAGGGCAAAAACTCTTCTATCAAATTGGAAACTTCTTAAAGACAGAAGCCATGTCTTTGACCCTGCCTCCCATCAGTCTGGGAGCTCCCTGAGAGCAGGGACAGTGTCTCCCCCATCAGACCAGTAGCTCTCTGAGGGTAGGAACTGTCTCCTCTATAAGTCTGGGAACTTACTGAGGACAGAGTATTTCTTCCATCAGATTTGTAGCTCCTTGTTATAACTAATTAACATTAGCCCTTGAGGCAAATGGCATGAAAGATACAGTTTTATCAATGTTTTAAAATAAATTCATTTAGGGTGGGAGAAACCTTGATGAGAGCCCTCTGATCTTAGAACCTAAGTTCCCATGGATGATGGCCCTGGGGTACTTATAAGGCCAAAACTGGGGAGAGGGAGAATGATGGAACAGGGCCAGGCTGGGAAGGAGTTCAGTTGGGGTGTAGCCAAGAAGAGAGACTATGCCATTTGGTAGTTTCCTGTTTTAATTAATTATCTTTGCTAACTAGGAGCTAAGCTTAGCTGTTTCTATAATACAAATGCTATCAAGCACCTCTTACATTTTGTGTCTTGGAATAAAGCCCCAATTACCATACCCTAGTTACAGTTTTACTCTCCCCCACTGAACTGGGACAGAAGAAACTCTACCCTATGACATGAGGAGTCCCCTAAGGACACGCACTGTCTTCCCCATCAAACTCGGAGCTAACAAAGAACAAGGACTATGCATGATGGATCAAACTTAGGAGACCTGGGTTTTCTCTTTTCTCTAAAATCCTCCATCATCCTCAGGACAGAGCTTTGTATACATTTACCAGGTTCAGTAAAGCTATTTCAAGGAATAGATGAGAAGGTCTTGGCAGGAGTAGGAGTAACATGCTTCCTGGTTTGGGCTGGTTGATAGGAGAGAGTGACTCAGCAGGAAAGAGGGGGTCTGGCTAGGGGTGCTGACGAAGGAGCAATTAGGAGAGTGGTTGTACATTTCACTCCTGCGGTAGAGATTGGGGAAGAATAAGTGAGTTAGGAAAATGCCAGTGACCAAAGGAAAAGAATTCAGAATGAAAGGTTCAGGAATCCCTGACTCACTAGCTTGCCAACAGGCCCTAGAGGACATCATGTCTAATCCCCTGTCTCCTTCCTAGCCCAGGTGGACTTCCTGCTCTAAGATCCTTGAAAACTCTAGGAGAATGGACTCCTCTGATGCTATTAAAAAGTCAATTAGTTTAAATAAATAAATCCCCTGAAGTGGATACATATATTTAGAGCTGCACTAATTGAAATAATAGCTATGTAAAATATGGGAATTGGTTCCAGCCTAAGGAAAATATGTTATTCAAATTCAAATAATTTGATCACTTGTGTGATTCCTGATTCAGATTTTTCATTTGCACTAATCGAGACTCTTTCAGACCTACAAGGTCTAGGAATGTGGTCCATAGTCCTAGCTGACAACCTGACTTCAGTCCCTCATGCAGCGATTTTTAACTTCATCCTGTTTTACCTTGTCCTCTGTCCTCTGTCGAAATGCACTAAAGAAGGGACCTCTCTTTTCTGACTCTAAAATATCTTTCTCCTGTGGCTCCCTCCTTTCTTTTCCCACTACAACCACCCTAATTAAGGCTTTACTCTTTTGTTGCCCAGACTGTTGTAACAGTCTTCTAATTGCTCTTCCTGCCTCCAAGTCTAACCTTTTTTCCAGACCAATTTTCACACCACTGCCCAAAGTAATTTCCTAATGTACCAGTCTGGTCACATCACTCCTTTACTTAGAAATCTTTAGTGGCTTCCCCTTGCTAACAGAATAAAGCTTAGGTTGTTGATTTTGACATTTAAGTCTCTTCATAGTCTGACTCCAATCTGTCTGTCCAATATTATCTCATTCGACTTCCCTTCAAGTATTCTGCACTTCAACCAAAATGGATAACCACAGGCTTCTGTTCTTATCCCATCATTTACCCTCTTTGTACCTTTGCTCAACATGCCTCCCACTCCCTCTGTACTTTGAGCAAATGCCTTCCTCTCATCCTTCTCTCTATCTGCTGGGATGTATGGGGTCTTCAAGGAGGACTAGCACCTCTGATGTGAGGTCTTGCTGAGCCATTTCCAGGGTTGCTCATCCACCTTTGGTGTCCACCTGCCACCCGCCTGTGACTCCAAGAAGCTGTAGCATGTGCAGTGTCTGTACTCTCAGCAGATGGGCTATCTCTTATCTGGTCAGGAATTTTTTTCCTCTCCATAGATCTGACAGATAGACTATTCCTTGCTCTTCTAATTTGATTGCTTCATTGTCTATAGTACCTTTTGGCAAGATGTAGTTTCCTTCCTTATCTCTTTTAATTAAGTATATTTTTGCTTTGTCTAAGATCAAGATTGCTACCCCTGGTTGTTGTTGTTGTTTTTTTTAACTTTAGCTGAAACATGATGGATTCTTCAGCAGAAGGGCTCAACCAGGTTGAGAGTAATCAACAGCCTTAAACCCATTGGTGAGTTACGGGGATTTCTACTCCAAGTTTGTCAAAACTTCCAGAGACAGAATGGGAGGATGAGAACCATTTGTTCCAATGGCCATAAAAGTGGCTGAGGCAGGTACCACCAAGGTCATCCTCTGCATCCTGGGTCATTGCCTAGGTTATTGAACTGGCTTTTGTCTCGCTACTGGATTTTAATGACTCAGGAAGAGAGAGCAAAGTTGGTGACTTTGTGCAACTCTGTCTCACTTAAATCCAATTCATGAACAAGTCAATATATCACTCCATGATGTCATTGGTCTATTTCAAAAAGAAGAACAAACAGCATCATTCTATCTGTTGATGATCTATTTCCTTCAAGGTTTAATTTGGATGCAACCTTCTCTGAGAAGCCTTTATTCTGTCATTTCCCCCTTAAGAAATTGTGCTATTCCTTCTTAGTTTTCTCATAGTATTTTGCCTATCTCTGTCCTTGGCTCCTATCATATTCTACCTTGTATCATGTAAATACAATATATGATATACACTCCCTGTTAGACTGGAAACTGTCAGGAGAAGCATTATATTGTTTTTTATCTTTGGATTACCAATTCCTAGTACATAGAGGTGAAGGTTCTGCGATTTCTGTGCAATGGAAATAGTTGGAACCCCCTCTAATACAGACCACAAATCATGTGGAATTTAAGAGAATTCAATGAAGCACCTGAACTTCTTCCTTTCAGTATAGGTGCCCCAGTCAGCTGTTCTGGGTTCTAGGGATTTTGTGGTTCAGAATCGTTGTACAGACTTTCACTCACAAGCTTCTACCAATGTGTCAGACAGAGGACACATTTAAGTTGTTAAAAATAGAGCATTTCAATAAATAGCACTGTAATAAAATAACAACAGAACATTTCCCTAAAAATCTTGAGTTTATTCTTCCACAAACATACACACATTCACTGAGAAGAGTAGATCCACAGAAAAATCATCTGTAGGGCCACGGCCATGTGAGTCAACACATGTGATCAGGGCAACAAGTGAAGGAACACACATGCAGAGAACATATGTGATCAGAACTCATGCATGAAGGGATAATTCATGCCTCTGATGCTGTAAAGCTGCTGGTGTCTTCAGATGATGTCATTATATTTCAGTCTACTAATCCTGTTCTCTCTGCCAGGTATTTCCCTCTGCTTTTCTCTGCCAGACATTGGATCTCAGCCACTTCATGCTGAGTTTTACTTCTCTGCCCTAGCTGGTTTTCAGAATCATCTAACAACTTGTCCAACATCTATCCACTAGGGATTCTGTGGTTAGCAAGCCTTTCCCCTGAAGGGAGGTCTACAGCTCAGTTAAATTGCTCTTTAAAGTCACCTACACCATGTGCTGGGGGAATGCTGGGATTAATAAGCCTCTTCTTCTGTTGGTTCAACCTGTTAATTCAATTTATTCTTCTAGCCTCTGATTGTATCTTGGCTAATGCCCCCAGTCAAGGTGCCATTTCAAAATTCCCTGCAATTATGTTCTCCAACTACTGAGAGTGCTATGATTAATAAGCCTCTCCCTACAAGGATGACTACCGCTCTTCTAAGCCACCCTTTCTAGAAAATGGCTGTGAAGGAGACCATAGCTACAGAGATTTTTTTTAGCTTTCCCAGTCAATTTCTGAAAGACTATCTTTCATCCAGGCTTCACCTAAAGATAAAAGAAGCCCAGCTAAAATCTGTTTTGCCCTTTTAACTCTTCTTAAAACACTTCTGTTGGATTCTTCTGTTAACTGTCCTTTTTTCTACCGTAATTTTTGAGTTTCTTAGTTTAACTGACGACCATCTAACATATGGTCAAAACCCATTTTTAGCTGGAAAGCTGCATTATACCCCCTGGACAAGGTAATTATCCTTAGAGCTTTAGTTCTTCTATGGAAAAGAAAGAGAGTGATTACTTTGGTGAGGAACACATTCTTCACCCCATTGTACTTCTTTTTTTCTCTGCAAATGCCAAAGACTCAGCTGACTAGAGAAGACTGAAAAGTGATTGACATTTGTTCCACTTACTCCCAGGAACATATTATATAGCCTGCTTTTTATCAGATTTCCATTAAGTTACCCAGGGTAATATTATGAATAAGTATTTCTTGAAATGAGATCTAGGTTAGTTGAACATAGTCTAGGCCATGGGGCTCAGTGTTCACGAGTTTGGACCACTATACTTTCCCCTCATCCTGAGAGAGGGCAGACAGGACAAGGTTTTTCTCTCAACTCCTCACCCCTTTACACAGAGGTCTTCCTAGACAGAGATAGACAAGCCGATTGCCTCATTGTCTGTCATTCACTGGTGGCCAGGGAAGATTTGATTGTATCTTTATCCTTTGATGTATAGTCCCTTTTAAAAAGAGACACACACTCCCTGCCAATAGCTGCCTTATTCTGAATCTCCAACCGTAGAGAACATTATAGTTTCAGTACTACTCCTCTCCCTTCCGCACCCCCACCATTTCTACCTTCAGTATTTGGCTCTTAGTAAGTGTTTAAGCATGCTCTTTTTCTATCATCTGTCTCTATGTCTCTGTCTTTGCTTGTCTTGTCTCTCTCTGACCCTGTCTTTCTATTTCTGTTGGTTTCTCTATCTCTCTTTCTCCTCTCTCTTCCTCTCTGTTTCTCTCTGTCTCATCAGGGGACCCTAAGGAATCTAATTCCTGATTTGGCTGAACAGCATCTGAGTATGTTGCCCAGGTCAACTGAACCCAAGACAACTCTCTCAACTGGAACTGAACTCACACACCCAATGAAAGCTCTACCTTAGCTCACTTATCTCTCTGTTTTCATGACTAATTGTATAGTCTCTCTTTTGTTTTATAGATCTTTCCTTTCTGTCTCTTCTATTCTTATCCCTGTCCACCTTTTATTCTGTATCTCTGCTTCTCATTGTCTATCTCACCTTGATTTTTTAAAAATTTTTTGTCTCTCCTTGTTACTGGGACCTGATAGTACTGTCCATGGGAGAAACTTGAGGGGGATCAAACAGAACCATAACTAATCAGCTTTGGCAAGCTTCAGCCAGCGGTACAGAATCAGTCTAATGACTGCTGCAAGCATCACACCTGTGGCCAGCAGTACAAAATGAACCCTCACTCCAAATTTCTAAGACAAATTCCATTGTCTGGGGGAGAGAATCTGAAATACTACTTCATGGCAGAGAGACAGAGACTTTGGAACACCCTGCCCTTTAAATTTGGATGCCCCAGATCAAAGCCCTGCTTGCCCCAACCTAGTTACAGTTCTGAATTCAAGGGTTTTATTGTGGAACAAGTATTCACCATAATACATGTCCATCTAAATGTTTTCTGGAGGTCTGGGTGATTGGCAGTATGACCCTTATGTTTAAAAAGGGCTCAATTAAATTCAATTTACTAAGTGCCTATTACATTAGAGATACTGTAAGACATACCCTAGGCTCAAGAAGCTTACGAATTACCGGGTTAGCTGGTAGAGGTTAAGTTAGAGAGTTTAAGTGACTTACACAACCAGTGTTGGCGTCAGAATTTGCACCCAGGTCCAAAAATTATCTAGAACAACCCCTACTTGAAGCATGAATTCCACCTATAGGATCCCTATCAAGTGCTCATCTGGGTTCTTTTTGTATGTTTGTTAGTTTTAGTTTTTAAAAAACTGTATTGATATCTTTGGCTTTTATATCACCTCATTTTCCAATGTTTCTCCTAACCCCTCCCAGAAAGCTATCCCTTATGACACAGAAAAAAAAAAAGAGAGGAACCCACCCCAACAGTTTAGCAAATAAATCAACACACCAACTAAGTTTAGTATTATATGTAGTTTTTCCATGGTTTTTCCTCACCTTGACTCTGCCATCAACAAGAAGGGAAAGAAGCACCTCCTTATGTATCTCTTCTTCAGAGCCAGGCTTGGTCATTACAATTTCACTGCATTCAGTTCTAATGTTATTGTTGACATGGTTGCTGTTTCCCTCTACAATATTGTAGTTCTTTTGTGTATTGTTTTCCTGTTTCTGCTTTCTTACCTTTGCATCAATTCATGTAAGTCTTCCCATGTTTTTCTGTATTTACCACATTCAATATACCATTCTATTCATGTATTGTGACTTGTTTAGTCAGGTTCTTTTTTATTTTAATTATTGCTAGTGATAGGTAGGTCACTCCTGCCTCATGAGAACATTTTTAGATAGCTCTCATTATTAGGTCTATAAAAATGAGCAGGATGACTGAACATGAGAGTTAATATAACAACTGGGAACAAGACAATCTATTTTCTCTAAGAGGGGACTCATGCCTGACTAATATATTAGAATTAATTCATGGTGTAGAGGAGTGAATACACACACACACACACACACACACACACACACACGGAAATAAAAGGGAACTTTTGTACATATAATCTATTTAGACCTTTAAAAAGCCATTGACAAAGCTTCCCAATCAAGATGACTTTTTTTAAAAAATTGAGTCACTACAGCCTTGGTGGTATTGTTTTGTCATGAATAGGGAATAAGCTCAGACACAAGAAACAAGTGGCAGAGATAAATGGGCTCTTCTCTGGTTGGAGAAGTCTAACAGTGAGGCTCATTCATTCATTTTTCTCATTCCCCAAACATTTAGTAAGCCTAGTATGTACCAGGCATTGTTCTAGGTGCTGCATTTTTTTAAAAATAGCCTTCTGATTTTCTTGGCATAGGGAGGTCCCAGGAAGGAACTCACTTTACTAATACAGATTGTCTGGGGCATTGAGAAGTTAAGTGACTTGCCTAAAGTCACATAACCACTGTATCACAGAGAATACAAAAACCAAAAACAAAGAAGCAGAAATCCCTGTCCTTGAGGAACTTAAGTTCTATTGGGAAGAAATGACGTATACTTAGAAAAGTAAATACCAAATAAATACTAAGTAAATTTTGGGGGTGGTTGCTATCAACAGGGATGATCAGGATAAGCCAGGTATAGTAGGTGACACTTGATCCTGGGGATCAGTGATAACTCCCCAAACCATTCTTCTTTGGGCATTGGGGTGGTCCAGTGGATAGAAGGTTGGACCTGGAGTCAGGAAGACCTCAGACACTTACTAGTTGTGTTACCCTGGACAAGTCACTTAATCCTATTTACCTCAGTTTCCTCCTCTGTAAAATCAGCTGGAGAAGGAAATGGTAAGCCACTATAGTATCTTTGCCAAGAAAACTTGAAATGGGGTCACGGAGAGTTGGATGTGACTACATGATTAAACAACAACGTTCTTCTTTGGGGTTTTTCTATTATGGTCTATCTAGAGCATCACTATTTTTCCAGTTACACATGTTCAAAACTTTTGTGTCATCCTTGACCTTTAATTTTTCACTCACCATATATATTTAATGAGGTGCCAAACAGTGTTTCTTCTATCTCGACATCTTTCAGATATGGCTTCTCTCCTCTGTATTCCCAAGACTACCATTGTAGTTCAGGGGCTCCTCACCTCTCACCTGAACTGTTGTAATAACCTCCTATGTGCTCTCCCTGCTTCAAAGCTTCCCCCTTTCTAATTCATCCTTTATACAACTGTCAAAAGGGCAGATAGGTAGCACAGTGCTAGGCCTGGAGTCAGGAGGACCTAAGTTCAAATCTGAACTCAAACACTTTCTAGCTGTGTGACCCTGCATAAGTCACTTCACCCTGTTTGCCTCAGTTTCTTCATCTGTAAAATGACCTGGAGAAGGAAATGGCAAACCACTCCAAGATCTTTGCCAAGAAAACCCCAAGTGGGGTCACAAAGAGGCGGACACGACTGAAAAAGGTTGAACAACAAAAAATGTACAAGTCTGATCATGTCATCCCTTTGCTCGATAAACTCCAATGAGTCCCTATTGCCATTAGGATTCAGAAATATGTTCATCTACATGGCATTTAAAGTTCTTTACAATCTGACTCTTTCTTACCTTCTGATCTTTTTACATCTTACTCCTCAAACTCTACTATCCAGCTATGCTGACTTACTTTCAGTTCAGCACCTACAACACTCAGTTTCCCTCTCTGTGCCTTTGTTGTGGCTACCCTCATGCCTGGGATGTGCCCTCTTCTCATCTCCATCTCTTGAAATCTCAGATTTCCTTCAAGACTCAATTCAAGTTACACCTTCTACATGGAGCATTTCCTGATTGTCTGCAGCTGTTGTGCTTTCCTTCCCATAACTACCTTGGGTTTATTTTGTGTATATTCTCTCTCTCTCTCTCTCTCTCTCTCTCTCTCTCTCTCTCTCTCCATCCATCCCTCTCTCTCTATATGTATATGTATGTATATGTGTATGTGTGTGTGTTGTGTTGTCTCCCCCACTGGTAAGCTTCTTGAGGGCAGAGATCATTTTTACTTTTTCTTTATATCCCTAATATAAGGTAAGGCTTAATGTGTGCTTGTCTATTGATTGATTTATTGATAGGACTCCTGGGCTGAGTGCTACTTCTTACATCCCTTTCCTCTTATCTGTCTGTTTCTATGTGTGTCTCTGCTTCGCTCTCTGTCTCTTTGCTTCTCTATCCCCCCTCCCATGTCTTCTCTCGCCCTACCCCACTTTCTCTGGA
Organism: Notamacropus eugenii; assembly: GCF_028372415.1. Taxonomy (NCBI): domain Eukaryota; kingdom Metazoa; phylum Chordata; class Mammalia; order Diprotodontia; family Macropodidae; genus Notamacropus; species Notamacropus eugenii. The sequence continues at coordinate 107,370,278 of NC_092873.1, read as the reverse complement.
ACCCTGAGTCTTTGATCTCACTGGGCCCCTGGATGACTTCATAAATACCTTATCCTACAGATGGTGGGTGTCCAGCCTTTTCCTCTGAAGCATGACTGGGTGTTTGCATTTGGTAACTCAACGATATGAATGTGTGTGTGTGTGTGTGTGTATGTGTGTGTGTGTGTATGAATCATCTCAAGAGTGGGATTCTAGGTTGGAACAAAAGGTGCATTTATGTGTGTGTGTGTGTGTGTGTGTGTGTGTGTGTGTGTGTGTGAGATGGAGACACTAAGTTTTGTATGCTAACATAATTAGAGTTGAGGTGGAGTAACAATGATAGTACCTCTAGGAACTAGAACGCTACTCCATTCACCTTTAACGCTACTCTAAGTTACCCTAGTAACTACAATCTATATGATGCTTTAAAGTTTACAAAATGAAATATTAATCTCATTGGAGCCTCACACCAGCCCTGTGGGGTTAAAGCTATCATTATCTTCATTTTATATCTGAGGAAACTGAGGCAGAGGTTAAATGACTTGCCCAAGGTCACACACCTAGTAAGTGTCTGATTTATGGAGTCTTCCTGACTCCAGGTTCAGAAATCTATCCATTGTACCACCTAGTTGTCAAGTGAGGAGGGAAGTACTGCCCATGGAGCATACACTGGGACATATGTGACCAACTGGAATCAGTCAGAGCTGCTTAGTACACTTTCCTTGCACAGTGTATTCCAATACACCCCCTGCTATATGTGTATTATAGGATCATGGATTTATCTAGCAAGTAAGAATTTATTAAACACTAGCTATGTACCAGGGTCCATGCCAGTCACCACTGTACACCAGGCCCAGTAGGAATGCAAAGACAAAAGTGAAATTGCCCGTGCCCTCAAAATGCTTACATTTTAATGGCAAAGAAAACATGTCCACTAGTAGTTGCATACAGAATGCATACAGGTACCAGTAGCTTGAGAGGACCAGGAAAGACTTCATAAAGAAGGTAGTATTTGTAGCTGAGCCTTGAAGGAAGTCAGAGATTCTAAGAGGAAGAGATGAGGAGGGAACGTATTCCAGGCATGGGGGACAGCTATTGCAAAGGTATGGAGACTGGAAATGTAGTGTTATTTGTAAGGACTGGTAAGTTGGCTAGTCTGGCTAGACAACAGAGGACATACGTGAGGGGGAGTGATTTATCCATAAACTGGAAAGACAGAATGGGCCCAGGTCACAAACACCTTAAAATGCCAAACAAAAGGGTTTATAGTTGATCCTAGAGGTATTAGGAAGCCACAGGAGTTTATTGAGCAGGCGAATGACATGATCAGACCTGCTTAGGAAAATGATTTGGTAGCTGTATGGAGGATGGATTGAAATGGGCAGAGACTTGAGGCAGGCAGACCGATCGGGAAACTGAAAGGAACCTTAGTAGTCATCTAGTCTAATTTCCTCACTTCAGAGATGATATCCAGTATTTTGGGTGAAGTTACTTCCTGGTGACTCTATCCTAGCTATTTCCCTCCTTGCCGCAGACCCTTTCCCCATAGACTTACATTCTACCAAGTCACTCAGGAAGCAAAAGGGGCAATCTACTGCCAGTGCACACAAAACAGAAAGTTTCATTTTTCATTTCCCTTTGACATTTCTTTCTATCTTATGTTTGAACCAATTCTGCCCCACCCTCCCTCCCTGTTGTCTATACTCGACTCAGGAGGATAAGAGAAAGGGCTCCAGGAAATTCAGTGTGGGTCAAATTATGTCCCATTTAATCCTCAGGGACAGTACCTCAACAACTCTTTTTTTTTTTTGTACTCTGGAGTACTTTATTTTCTTTTTATCACTCCATACTAGTCTGGAACTGGGCTTGGAGTCAGTTGTGTTTGTCCTTCATTCTCAAAAAGAACCATGACATCAAGATGATGACATGACTTGCACTTGACTTTGATTTGAGTGAGGGAGGGCTGTGCAAAGTCATCAGCCTCACTTTCTCCTCCTGCTTGGAATCAGTATACCTGGGTTCAAGGCCCAGCACCACCACTGCTTAGCTACGTGACCTTGGAAAAGTCACTTGAGCCCTTTGGGATTCAGTTTCTCCATTTGAAAAATGGAAACCTTTCCCATGAAACATGTTTGTAGGAATCAGATGAGATAATGGATGTGAAACTGTTGAATAAATTGTAAAGGGCTATGTATATTTAAGGTGGTAATTTTATTATAATTGAACTACTGTGCTTCCCTTTGGCATAGGTCAGACTAGTGCTTTACGTGCCTTCTAGGGGACAGGGCTGGAATAACTCCCTAGAGTACACTACTGGCACAGATCACCAGGTGAGGCTTCTAACACAAGCTGCTCTAGCCAATTTCTACTGGGCATGTTTGGACAGCTCCTAGATTTACTTTTGAGTAATTAACGCTACCAATTGAGCAAGATCAGACTACAACCTCCCCCTCCCCATCCCCATGTTTGCTTTTGCTAGGTTTCTGTCCACGGTTTTTAATCTAAAGGTATGATTTAATCACATCCTATTTCATAACTATCTTGTCTAGTGTCTCCATTCTCATAGGATTTCCACCTCTTTCCCAACTTTCACCCAAAAGGATTACATATTCACACGTAGATTAAACGAACCCTTTGCTATAAAGAAAACAAAACTAACATTATTGACCTAAATATTCCTGAGGGGTTGGTAATCTTCTGTTCCTAGGGAAAAATCTACTATCTCTGCTTTCCATAGCTACACATTTTTCTGTTCTTGGTCTTTCCCAGGCATGCCTACAAGCCATATTATAGGTTAAAATCCCCCTCGAATTTTGGTCTCCATATAAAGTATGCAAGACAAGTCTCTGCTTTGAAACATCACCCACTTACATCATCTATAGTAGTATAATGATAGCTATTTTCCACATTCCTGGATTTTTCAGTGTCTTTCTAGCTGACATATCTCACAGGTTGGTCACCAGAGTGCCTTTGGTCAGATGTCATCAGGCATCTTCCTTTAGACAATTCTGGTGTGCTCTGGAAGCTTCTCCATTAAGCAAGAGGACTCTCTTTATAAATGCCCCATTCCAGAATGACATTATTATAACTTTAGGAAACGGCTTTACTTTAAATATCCTGCATAATTCACCTCCGTACTTTCTGCTTTCCACTGCTACCTGGAGATGGTGGAAAGTGCAGAGAGAAAAAAATGCCTATTCAAATTGCACATTTAAATTTTTAAAAATTTTTCATTGACATGTTGCTTTTAGATTTTACTTTTTTATATCCTCCCTCCCCCCACAAACCATTCCTTGTAATAAAGAAAAAGGAAGAAAGAAAGTCAGCAAAACTAAGTAATGCATCAGCCAAGTCTGCTAATATAATTCAGTATTACTCATAGCCCCTTAACTCTTCAAAGATGAAAGGAAGGTACATTTTCTTATTTCTTCTTTGGGGCAAACTTGGTCATTATAATTACACAGTGTTCAGTTTCCTTTTTGATCTTTCCATTTCCATTGTTGTAGTTACTTTGGATATGACTTTTCTGGTTCTGCTTACCTTACACTGTATCATATAATTCTTTCTAGGATTCTCTGAGTTCTTCATATTCATTATTTGTTTTAGCTTAGTCATGTTCCAATACATTCACTTGTCACGATTTGTTTACCCATTACCAATTTGATGGGCATCTACGTTGTCTCCAGTTCTTTGCTACTTCAAAAAGGGGTGCAGTGAATAGTTTGGGATATATGAGGCCTTTCTGTCATTGGTCTCCTTAGGCTGTCTGCCTCTCAGTGGGATCTTTGAGTCTAGGTTTTCTAGGTTAATGCCAAATTGCTTTTTGGAATAGTTGGATCAGTTCAAAGTTCCAACAAGAATATGTTATTGTTACTACCCTTCTATAACCTCTTCAACATTGAATGTTCCCATCTTTTGTGATCTTTGCCAATTTGCTATGTCCGAAGTGAAATCTCAGAATTGTTTTGATTTGCCTTTCTCTCTAGGTAGCCAGGTGGCACAGTGGATAAAGCATCAGACTTGGAGTCAGGAAGACCTGAGTTCAAATCTGGCCTCGGACACTTACTATCTGTGTGATCCTGGGAAAGTCACTTAACCCCATTTGCCTCAGTTTTCTCATCCATTATAATGAATTGGAGAAGGAAGTGGCAAGCCACTCCAGTATGTTTGCCAAGAACACTCCAAATGTGATCACAAAGAGTTGGATATGGCTGAAACTATTGAAAAACAATTAGTTTTGACCTGAAGTAATTTTTTTCTATTCTGATATATAGTTCATTTATTTTTCAGTCCTTAATATTCACTTCCACAAGAATTTGAATTCAAAATTTTCTCCCCATCTCTCCCTACTCCTCACCCCAGGATAGCATGCACCCCATTCACCTCTTCCTTCAGTCTGTCCTCACTTCTATTACCTTCTATTACTTCTTTCATCCCCCTTCCCCTCTATTTTCCTGTAAGGCAAAATAGATTTCTATACCCCATTGCCTGTATAGCTTAGTTTCCAGTTGCATGTAGAAAAGATGTTATTTGTAGGGCAAAATAGATTTCTGTACCCCATTGCCTGTATAACTTAATTTCCAGTTGCATGCTAAAACAATTTTTAACATTCATCCTTAGAGCTTTGAGTTCCATATTCTCTTCCCACTCACCCTCATAGAGAAAATACACAATTCAATATAGGTCATACATGTGTAACAATGCAAAGCACTTCCATAATTTTTATGTTGTAAAAGACTAACCACATTTCCCTTTGTCCTATCCTGCCCTTTATTTATTCCATTCTCTCCCTTAACCTGTCCTCCCACAATAGTGTTTGCTTTTGATTATCTCTTTCCCCAATTTGCTGTCCCTTCCATTATCTTCCCTCTCCTATCCCCTTCTCTTTGCCTTCCTGCAGGGTAAAATAGTTTTCCATATCCAATTGAGTGTGTGTTATTCCCTCCTTAAGCCAAATCCCATGAGAGTAAGGCTCAATTATTTCCTTTCATCTTCCCCCCTTCCCCTCCATTGTAGAAGTTTTTTTTTCTCTCTTGTATGTGAGATGATTTGCTACATTCTACCTCTCCCTTTCTCTTACTCCTAGTACATTCCATTCAACAGTAAATTCTATTTTTTTAGGTATTCTCACTTCATATTTAGCTCACTCTGTGCCTTCTGTCTATGTGCATATACATATCTATATCTATATATACATACACACATATATATCAACATACCTACACATATATAATATACACATACATATATACCCATACACACCTACACACACACACACACAGACACACACACACACACACACACACACATACTCAAACACACACACATTTCCTCTAACTACCCTAATACTGAAAAAGGTCTCATGAGCCACAAATAATATCTTTCCATGTAGGAATGCAAACAGTTCAACTTTAATGAATTCCTTAAGTCTTCTCTTTCCTGTTTACTTTTTCATGTTTCTCTTGATTATTGTATTTGAAAGTCAAATTTTCTATTCAACTCTGGTCTTTTCAACAAGAATGCTTGGAAGTCCTCTATTTCATTGAAATTTCATTTTTCCCTTGAAGAATTATACTCAGTTTTGCTGGGTAGGTGATTCTCGGTTTTAATTCTATCTCCTTTGACCTCTGGAATATCATATTCCAAGCCCTTCAATCCCTTAATGTAGAAGCTGCTAGATCTTGTGTTATCCTGATTGTATTTCCACAGTACTCAAATTGTTTCTTTCTAGCTGTTTGCAATATTTTCTCCTTGGCCTGGTAACTCTGGAATTTGACTATAATATTCCTAGGAGTTTTTCTTTTCAGATCTCTTTCAGGAGGTGATTGGTAGATTCTTTAAATCTTTTTTTTACCCTCTGGTTCCAGAATAATAGGGCAGTTTTCCTTGATAATTTCTTGGAAAATGATGTCCAGGCTCTTTTTTTGAGCATGGTTTTCAGGTAGACCAATAATTTTTAAATTATCTCTCCTGGATCTATTTTTAGGTCAGTGGTTTTTCCAATGAGATATTTCACATTGTTTTCTCTTTTTTCATTGTTTTGTTTTTGTTTTATAGTTTCTTGGTTTCTCATAAAGTCATTAGCTTCCATCTGCTCCATTCTAGTTTTTAAAGAACTATTTTCTTTAGTGAGTTTTTGAACCTTCTTTTCCATTTGGCCAGTTCTGGTTTTTAAAGCATTCCTCTCCTCATTGACATTTTGGACCTCTTTTGCCATTTGGGTTAGTCTATTTTTAAAGGTGTTATTTTCATCATCATTTTTTGGGTCTCCTTTTGCAAGCTGTTGACTGGATTTTCATGATTTTCTTGCATCACTCTCATTTCTCTTCCCAATTTTTCCTCCACCTCTCTTACTTGATTTTTAAAATCCTTTTTGAGCCCTTTCGTGGCCTGAGACCATTGCATATATTTTTTGGAGGTTTTAGATGTAGAAGCCTTGACTTTTATGTCTTCCTCTGATGGTATGCTTTGTTCCTCCTCATCTGAAAGGATGGAAGAAAATAGCTTTTCACCAAGAAAGTAACCTTCTATAGTCTTATTTCCCCCCCCCCCCCCTTTGGGCATTTCCCTAGCCAGTTACTTGACTTTTGAGTCCTTTGTCAAGTGGAGGATATACTCTAGGGACTTGTAAGTTCTCAGTTCCTCCAAGGTGGCACAATCAAGGGAGGGGAATTTACTCCTTTTCTGACCTGTGCTCTGGTCAAACACTCTTTTCTGTCCAGAATCTGAGAGTAGGATTCCCTCTCCAGAGCCTCTACCAGCTCCCCCACACCAGTGCTCCTCCTCACTCCAGGACCACCCTCAGGACTGAGATCCAGATCAGTAGTTTGATTCCCCCAGGGTCTTTAGGCCCAGGGCTCCAAATGTGTTGTTGGGGCAGTGGCTGCTGCTATCCTGGGGTTGGGGCTGGGGCCAGACTGCATTCTCAGGTGAAAGAGCTTTCTCACTGACCTTTGAAGCTGTCTTTGGTGTTTGTGAGTTGAGAAATCTGGGAACCACAGCCGCTACCTGTGATTCCACTCTCTGAAGCCTGCTCAAGTCCTGTCTGTGCTGTGCTGCTGCACTCTGCTCTGAGTCCCATGTGCTAGACCTTTCCTGTCAGCCTTCCAGGCTGTTTTGGGCTGGAAATCTTTCACTCTGTCGTTTTGTGGCTTCTGCTGCTCTAGAATTTGATTAGAGTAATTTTTTTATAGGTATTTTATGGGCTGTGGGCAGAGAGCTACAGTAAGTCCATCTTTCTAACATGAAACAATTTTTAATAGAATTATTAGTAGTTTGCAGTTCTTTTGAGAACTTTTCATATAGTTTTCTTTTGAGAAAAGTTCAACTTGCTCACATTTTTGGATAACTTTTCCATTGGGGTTCTTGGTCTTACATGTTTGTGTTCTTAATATATCTTAGATATTAGTCCCTTATCAAAGATACTTGATGCACAGGTTTTTTTTTCCTCCTTCCAATCAACAATTTCTCTTGTTATTCTGTTTGCACTGATTTTTATTAATGCAGATGCTTTGAAATTTCATTTATTTGAAGTGATCTATTTTATCTTTGATAATCCTTTCCATCATTTGTTTGGTTAAGAATTCTCCTTATACCTATAACTGAGAAGGGTACTAAATATGATTTTTTAATTTTTATGGTAAAATATTCATTTTGTACTTATTGTGGTGTGTGGTGAATCATGTTAGGCTAAATCTAATTTCTGCCGAACTACCTTCCAGTTTTTTCCATAGTTCTTGGGAAATAATTACTTCCCATGTAGGAGAAGAACTAAGATTTTCTTGAGTTCTCAGGAACTCAGACACTAAGTAGCTCTGTGATCTTGGGCAAGGTACTTGCCTCAGTTTCCTCTTCTGTAAAATGGTCATAACAATAGTACCTTTCTTCTAGGATTGTTGTGAGGATGAAATGAGATAATAACTGCAAAGTGCTTAGCACAGTTCAGTTGTTCAGTCATGTTTGACTCTTTGTGACCCCATTTGGGGTTTTCTTGGCAAAGATACTAAAGTAGTTTGCCATTTTCTTCTCCAGCTCATTATAATGCATGAGGAAACTGAAGAAAACAGGGTCATACAGCTAGCATGTGTTTGAGACTGGATTTGAACTCAGGTCCCCTTGACTCCAAGCCTGGTGCTCTATCCACCCTGCCATCTAGCTAAGTTGGCACATAGTAAGCTCTATATAAATGTTACCTAAAATAACAATAATAATAATTATCAAGTAGATTATGTTTTCATAATTCTTTAACACTGGCTTATTGAGTTTGATTATTTCCGATTCTTCCTTTTTCTGTTTTAAAAGTCAATACCAAAAAGTTTTTGTGGTTGCTGATTTATGGTATAATTTGAAGTCCAAAAGTGCTATTTGCTTCTCATTCCTCTTTTTTTCCAGTATTTCCCTTGAGATTCTAGACTTTGTTAATTATACTCTGACAGATCTATTTCCATCAGCACAGTGCCTGGCACATAATCAGCACTAATTAAATATTTATTGATTGATCCAGGATTTCATCTGTGTGAGGAGGCAGCATGATACAGCATAAAGGACATCCATCAGAGCAATTATGAGGTCACAGAGGTCCTGGATTCAAATCTTCTCTCTGAAAATAACTGCTCATGTGATCTTGGGAACATCATTTAACTCCTCTGTGGCAGATTCTTCATAAATGCAATTGTGAATAATATAAATGTGAAATCAGGGTTTGGGATTAGATGACCTCTGAGGTTCCAGCTGTATGATCCTTCCACAGACACAGACCACAGCTCAACTTGGCCTCTTCATTCTTTGTGATTCTTGTCTGTAACCCTCCATAAAGCCTGTAAAAGCGTCTGACCAATGTGTTGGAGGCCTTCCTTCCTCTTTTGGATGCCAGCACAATACTTAGGCTTCCCACTTGTTTTCCTTTGCTTTTAATGCATGACCAGCTAGACATTCTTTCCCAACCATGCATGTCCTTGATACATTTAGCAGTGAGGGAGTTGGATGAGACATCCTCTAAAGGTCCTTTCTGGCTCTGGGTCTATGATCCTACATCAGAGGGATGCATCGTCACTCCTTATTTATATCCACTCTGTCTTTTTTTTTTTTTTGCATGGTACATGGAGGCTAATATGGTACAGTGAGTAGACAGGTGAGTAGACAGGCCATTGGACCAGTCATCAAGAAGAACTGGATTCTAATCTCTGTTTCACACACTAGCCTGGTGACCCTGGGGAAATCACTTAACCTCTCACCCCCCTCAGTTGTTTCATCTGTAAAAAAATGGGAATAATATAACTCTGCCTCACAGAGTTGTTGAGAGTTTCTTGGGGTTCCTGGGTCCTCTCCTTGTTTCTCCTGAAAAGCTCAGATGGGACATCTAGACCTGCTTCCATTTCACAAATGAACAGACTGAAGTACAAAGGCTAGCCTGAGGTGCCTCTCTTGCCTCCTGACATTCAGTTTTCTCCTTCAGGTGAGAACTACCTATGACTCAGTTCAACTGTGCCCCACCCCTGCCACCTGGGTACAGGAAGGGAGCGAGCCAAAGATCCACCTGGTGAACAGGAAGTGACTCAAAGTCTTTTCTGAAGATGTAGTGAACAACAGAGGCCCCTTTGAAAAGTTCAACCAAGCACATAAGTACTACAGGGAGTCAGCTGCGGCCAAGGACCACTGGATTCCTAGAAACCACACTAGCTATTTCTGACAACCACACTACCCACAAACACCGCTCCATGCTCACCACCCCAGCATGTCTTACTGGCTCATACTCCCATTGTTGCTATTTCAAGGCCATGACCCATCTTACTGCCTCTGTTGGGACCACATCTTGCTCATCCCAAGATGAGAGGTCTTTCCACCTCCACTTCTTCTCAACTACTTATCCTTATTTGTCAATCTCTGAAGAAGAAACTCTTCATCTAGTGTGGATGATGGTATTTTATCAATAACAACAGACCCCGGTTGTATATGTGTGTGTATGTGTGCATATGTGAAAAAATTAATATAAACAAATGTGAAAAGTGTATAGGAAGGGTAAAAAAATGCACCTCCTTTGCAAAAATGAAGGACTATGGGTATGAAACATTGAATATATTGCCAGACTCCCTTGATAATATTAGTTAATTTGGCTGAATTGCTTTGTTTTCTCTCTTTTATTCTTTTTTTTTTTTCAAAAAAATTCATTTTATTTTTTTCAGTGAACAAAAATCTACCTTTTCCACCTCCAATTTTCCATCTGCAAAGAAAAAGAAAGGAAAACAAAATTCTAGTAGCCAATCTGCATCATCAAGTAAAACAAATTTGTGCATTGGCCATGCTCAAAAAATATATATCTTGGGGTGACTAGGTGGTGCAGTGAATAGAGCACTGATCCTGGAGTCAGGAGGACTTGAGTTCAAATCCAGCCTCAGACACTTAATACTTATTAGCTGTGTGACCTTGGGCAAGTCACATCCCCATTTACCTTGCCTTTTCCCCTTCAAAAAAAAATGTATATATACATGTGTGTGTGTATTTATATGTATGCCTCAATCGACATCCAAAGTCCACTCCTTATCATGTAGCATGTTTCATCATGAGCCCTCTAGAATCATAATTGGACCTTATATTGATTAGAGTTCTTAAGTCTTTTAAAAATTCTTTGTTATTAGGCATGGCTCTTTGGAAAGGGAAGAAGTAAAGGAATATATTTGAAAAGGAAGGCGATGTAAAACAAAATTTATTGATAAAAATGTTTTTTAAATCATATTTGAGTTGAGAAAGTATATATATTATTAATCTTTATTTAAGTGAAGAAATGTGTGAGTATCTGTGTAAAGGAAGATGCCATGATGCTTTTCTCAAGCAGTCATCTCTGAAGCATCTTTTCCTTTTTCCCTTTCTGATTTCATTCCCTAATTCTTACTGAATAGTCCAGAAGATTCTTTTCTGGGGAGAAAAACTGTATATAGTTAAGACTCATGGAATTGACAGTTTCTCCTTATTGGAGAAAAAAAAGCAACCAAAGGTTTACCCTGGTCTAAAATTCTGTGTGAAAAGTATCTGATTCCTTCACTAAAAAGTCTCTGGGCTCTAAGCTAAAATACAGATGGCAGAGCCCATTTTTCCTTCTTTTACCTCCACTGAAGAGGTATTTCTTTAGCTACTCCAGCTAAAGGCATAGAGTAATAAAGCTGTCCTGCAGAGCAATACCTAGCAGAGACCACAAAGCCAGCTAAACGCTACCTGACAGAGATTACATACTGCTTGAGACCAACTGGTCCAGTGGGTGGGGCAGGGCAGCAGCATGAGAACATTTCCAGAAGATCCCAGTGTCGTAGGTGTGAATTCATTTGTATGCATTGGATAGACATATTCTCTATTTATGTGTCCCTTCATATCTGCTTTCCAGCAAGTCCAGTCCTTCCACTGATAATATTTGTTAATTATTTATTAAGCATTTATCTCCAGTTGTCCTGATCTATATCTCGCCAAGTGAGGCTGGTGAGTTTGCACATTCCTCTCTCATTTAAATCCAATTCATTTGCTCCTCCCTGATGTCATGGTCCTCTTTGAAAAGGAAGGACAAACATCAACAAATAAGAAACTACAACAAGCCAGGAACTAGCACTTGGGGATATCCTATCCCTTGAAGAAGGAGAGTGAGCTCTACCATCTGTATTTTAGCGGAAAGCCCAGAGCTTGCAAGTTTAATGAGAGACAAAACATGCAAATAACCATGTACAAACAAGCTATATACAGGATATATATTCTATATACAGGAAATATATTCTGCTGCTACTTTTCTTACAATGTTATTTCTTTTAATACCTTTTGCTTTGAAATAATGGTGTACCCTGGCTGACTTGTAAAAGCAAGTGCATTGGTTGGGACTTTCAGCTGTAAGTTTTTGACTGATATGGCCCCAAGGATGACCTCAAGTTTGGGGTAGCCCTTCGGGTATCCTCCCATACTCATGACGTTACATGAAGTAACAAGCACCACAGTGTTTTGTGATGTTGGACAAGTTCACTTCTTAGTTTCCCTATCTGTAAAATGACAGTAATAATATTTAAGGTATTGCTATTTAGTCATTTCAATTGTGTCTGACACTTTGTGATTTCGTTTGGGGTTTTGTTGGTAAAGATACTGGAATGGTTTGCAATTTCCTTCTCCAGCTCATTTTACAGATGAGAAAACTGAGGTAAACTAAGTTAAGTGACTTGCCCAGGATCACACAGCCAGTAAGTGTCACAGCTTACCTGTCCCAACATACATCAACTTCTCTTCCAATCTTGCCTGTTCACTGCTCTCTCTAGTATAGATGGTAGCATGCTAGATTTAGTGTCAGGGGACTTGGGTTCAAAATCCAGCTCTGATACTTGATAGTTATGTGGACTCTTTAGTCCTCAGTTTCCTCATTGGTCAAAGGAGGACGTTGGACCAGATGACTTCTAATGCCCCTTTTAGCTCTAATTGATGATCTCTTCATTGCCAAAGCTGATGGTCTTCTCTTAGTCCCATTCTCTTTGACCTCTGGACAGCTTTCCACACAGTTGGCCATGCCCTTTTCTCTGGTACTCTCTTGGCCCTTGGTTTCCACTAAACTCTCCTCTTCTTTCTTATTGTTCTTTCTCCATCTAGTTTGCTGTGTTATCATCCTGCTCCAGGCTATTATGATTAGGTTTCTTCCAAGGCTCAGTTTTGGACCCTCTTCCTTTTTTTCTCTATATCCTCTCTCCATAAGTGGTGATCTCATCAATTTTCATGGGTTCAATGATCATCTCTCTGCAGATGGTTCCCAGATATATATATGTATCCAGCCTGAATTACTCTCTCAACTCGTCAGGCATCATCAGCTGCCTGCTGGATATCTCATCTGAATGTCCCACTAGCATCTCAGACTCAACATGTCTACAATATAACTCATCATACTTTCCCCCAAATGCATCCCTTTTCCAAACCTCCCTACTTCTGTCATATACACACCAGTCTTTCTAGTCGCTCAGATTTGGAACTTTGGTGTCATCCTACTCCCACCTCTTATATTCACTTTAGCTATCAAAGCTTGTTATTTCTGCCTCCATACCAACTCTCTGAAAATGCTCCTTTCTCTCCTCTCACACAGTCCCTATCCTAGAACAGGACCTCTTGTCTAGATCATTGAAATGGCCTATTTGAGTTCCCTGCTTCCAGTCTTCCCTTTCTCCAGTCTGCCCTTCTGACATCTACCCAGTTAAAACTATATGTAATCTACCTAATTCTCTCTCTCTCTCTTTCACACTCACACATGCCCCACCCCCAGTCATATTCAATTTATTGTTATGTCTTGTCCTTTCAACCTTGATAGCATGTCTTGTATATTCCCATTCCTCTCCTCTGACACTATAACCATTCTGACTCAGGCCCTCACCCCCTCATTACTGGTTGATCTCCCTGCCTCAAGTATCTCCCCACTCTAATCTATCTTTCACTCAGTTGTCAAATTGATCTACCTAAAGCTCAGATCTGACCATGTTGCTCCCTTATTCAATAAACTCCATTGACTCCTATCACCTCTAGGATCAGATATAAAATCCTTTCACTTTCAAAGTCATTCATAATCTAGGCCCTTTCTACCTAGTCTTCTTACACCTTATTCCTCTCCACAAACTATGGAATCCAGTAACACTGGCTTCCTCGATGTTCTTGAACTTGACACACTATCTCTAGGCTCCTGGCATTTTCAGTGGTTGCCTTCCATGCCTGGATTGTTCTCTCTCTTCATCTTTATCTCCTGGTCTCCTTCAAGTCTCCACTAAAGTTTCACTTTCTGCAAGAAGCCTTTCCCATTCCTTTTTAATCTTAGGACCTTCCCTCTGTGGCTGGCACATAGTAGGTGCTCAAAAAAATGTTTGTTGCCTAACTACAAATAAACAAAATCTGTGGTTCTATAAACCTGAACTCTTAATGAGAGTTGTTCTTGGCTTCTTTCCTTCTGCTTGCTAACAAACTCCAATATCTGGGGGCCAAGGCACCTTCTTCTAATGATTGTTTTACATCAGTTTTGGCCTTCTTCTAGTGACTGTTTTATATCAGTTCCACTGCTTTAGGAAACAATGATTCTTAGTCACTATTTTTGCTTCTATTCATTTCCCTTTTTTTTCACCCTGTAGCCTGGTGACATAGAACACATGATACCTTAGGTTGGAACTGTTGTCATTACACAAAGTACCTTCTCATGTTCTGCATTTCTTCACTTTAGTGTTTATTTTGACCTTTACATTAAATAGGAATCAACAGGAAATATCAGTGGAGAACAGGTTTAGGCTAAAGGAATGCTGGGGCTGTGAGACAGGATGTGGTTACTGTGAGTGAGGGAGGTTGCCTGGATGACTCCAAGGTGAGAAAAGTCAAGGAAAGCTCTGTCTTTTCCACTGGAAGCCTCTTTGGCTTCCATTCCTCCTTGGGTTCCTTAGATTCCCAGGAGGATGAAACAGACACAATAACTCCCCTTAGAGAGTGTCCAGTTGAATAGGTTAGGGACAGTGACTAGTCCTGGGGAAGACGAATCTAGCAGGAAAAACACACCTGTTCTCAGAGAAGGGAGCTTCTATCGTTACGCACACTCATTACACAGAGTCAGAAATAAGGAAAATAAATACTCTTTGCAAGGCCATCAGTGCTAGAAAGAAGGCTGAATAAAGGAGGTCTCTGAGTTCAGCAGGATGAAGTCAGAAAAGCTTTTTAGAAAAGATAGTAATCATAGAACTAGAAGAGACCTCAGGGACCCTCCAATCCACTCTTTTTGCAGAAAGTGAAAGCCCAGGGATGTTAAATGACTCTTCATAGAGATAGTAAGAACGTAGAAAATCCAGGATTTGAATCCAGTTCCTCTGACTCCAGAATCATGACCCTTTCCATTGGATCACACAATGTCTCAGAAGTCGAACAAATTTTGAAAGAAGAGTAGGGCTGGAGGAGAATAGAAGCTCTTTGTGGTGTTGGGGTGTGGGTAGATGTGACGGCACCAAAGGTGGGAAGGGTGTATATCTAATTTCTTATTTGTAAAATTGGATGAACACTCTTTTCTAATATTCTGTGGTTGTAGGTCCCTTCCAGAATGAACAGTCTGTTGCTTTCTAATGTCCTTCATAGTAATAAGCTATTCAAGATCAGCCTCAGACACTTACTAGCTGTGTGACCTTGGGTAAGTCACTTAAACCTGTTTGCATCAGTTTCCTCAACTGAAAAGTAGGACTAATAATAACACCTATCTTCTCAGAGTTGTTGTGAGGATGAAAAGAGATAATATTTGTAAAGCACTTAGCACAGTGCCTGGCACATAGTAGGTTCTATTATTATTACTAACTTTGAATGTCTGTATTCTAATAACCTGTGTGCTAAGGTCCCTTGTGACACTGACCTTCTGCATTCTGTTTTCTAAAGAACTTTTTAGCTCTGACTTCCTGGCTTGAATAGTCTATGTCGTAGGTGCCTTTCTAGTCCTGACATTTGTTGTCTGAAACCTCATGTTCTAGGGTCCATTATAACTTTGTCATTCTATGATTCTATGGTTCTCTATCCTGTACTGAGGACCACAAACCACACCTGTTTCCCTTTCCTTATAAGTTCCCTTGACTCGTCCCCAAATGCCCTGAACTCTGGTGTTTTAGCTCCCCTTCCAACTTTCAACAGAATGATTTGGTAACCATATTATCAGCTTCCCCCGTGTGTTGGGGATGGATGGTGATTGAGACAGGACCAGAGCCTAATTGGATTGGGTCGTGCCCAAGTGCCTGAGGCTGAAGGCAGCCAGGGGTAGAAGGAGCAGAAGGAAATAGAGACAGATGGGAAGCCCAGAGGGGAGATTTGATTACCCTATTTCCTCCCCAAACCCAATCGGTTCAGTAACTGCGTTACCCAGACTTTATTGATAGCCTCTTGCTGGACTGCGACTTGATATTCAGTTTGTTTGTGACTTTCTGTTCCCGCAGGAGATTGGAGATGGATGGGTCTGGGCTAGGTGCAGAAATCTGTTGCCACAGAGGACAGAAAAGAAGGGAGAAAGAAAGTAAAGGGTGAACTGGGAGCAGGAGACAGGTCAATGGGTCAACTATGGGGATAAAGAGGGGCAGAGTCCTCTAGGAGACAGTTTCTCACTCATTTTGTGTTCCATGTCACCAGGCCATACAATGAGCACATGGAAATAGTCATTTGTAGTTGTTCTATCATTTTAGTCATATCTGACTCTCTATGACTCCATCTGGGATTTTCTTGGCAAAGATACTAGAGTGGTTTGCCATTTTCTTCTCCAGCTCATTTTACAGATGAGGAAACTGAGGCCACAGGGTTAAGTGACTTGCCCAAGGGTCACACAGCTAGTAAGTGTCTGAGGCCAGATTTGAACTCAGGAAGATGAGTCTTCCTGATTCTAGACCAGGCACTCTATCCACTCTGCCACCTAGCTACCATGCATGTACACAATAACTTTGGGAGGCAGGTCCTGGAAGGGTACCTTGTCCTTCTGGAAGGGAAGAGGTGAGGTGATGGGGTAGCTAGAGGTAGAATCTTGCCTGTGACACTTACTATGTGACTGTGGGCAAGTCTTCTCTGTATCTCAGTTTGCTCCCTGGTAAAACGGGGCAGCTAGGTGGCTTGTTGGATAGAATGCTGAGCCTAGACTAAGAAAGACTTGAGTTCAAATCCAGACTCAGACTCTTACTTGCTGTGTGACCCTGGGCAAGTCACTTAACCCTATTTGTTTCAGTTTCCTCATCTGTAAAATGAGATGGAAATGGCAAACCATTCTAATGTCTTTGCCAAGGAAACTCCAAATGAGGTCACAAAGAGTTGTGACTGAAACAACAGCAACGAAAATGGAAATAATAATGTTAACATCTCTTTGATGGAGTTGCCGTGAGGACCAAATGGTGTGTAAGAGCTTTCCAGACCTTAAAAGTGCAATTTTTAAGATTTTTGAGTTATAGAATGGGAATTATGAGACCTTAGAGGCAACTGAGTCTAAAGCACTCGTTTTTGGGAAGAGGACTAACCAGGTTCACACTGTGAATAAGTGTCTAAGGAGGGATTTGTACTCAGTTCTTTTTTGATGCCAGCTCTAGTGCTCAACCACTATACTATGTTTATACCAAGAATGACAATAATAAAAATAAAAATTGTTTTATTGTTGTTATTGGTATAACTTGGGAGAGAGTAAATCAGGAGAAAATGGAATTTCAGAGAATTGACTTGTCTAGTGTATCAAGCTAGTAAGAATTAGACTAGAATCCAGGTTTATATTCTGACCTGTATACCTGGCAGCATTCCTATTTGTCCATTTCATCCTAGAACCCACCAGGGTTTGGGCTGCTGCTACTCCCTTCTGGCTGGGGAAAGGTAAATGTGATCGCTCTTAGAGTTATATGACTTTTGTGTTGTAAGGGACCTGAAGTTTTCGTTTAGCTGAACATTCTCATTTTATATATGAACAAAGGGAGCTTCCGAGAGGAGAATGGCTTGCCTAAGGTGGTACAGATTAGTAAGTAGCAGAGACAGAAATCAGATCATCTGATTCTAATTCTAGTTTTCTTACCATCCTATGTCTATTAAAAGAAGAGATTCCCACACGGGGCAGGAAGTTAGACTACATGATTTCTGAGATTAGTTCTAAATGTGGGTAATTTCAATTGTAAACCTGTAATGAACAGTTCAAAGAGTGGCCTCAGGCATTCTCGAAAGTGAGAGTATTATCTACAGCTATCAAAAGGAAACATCCTAGGGATGTTCCTGTTGTAGAGTCATTTTTCCATTATGTCCAATTCTTCATAACCGCATTGGGATTTTCTTGGCAAAAATACTGGGTTGGATTGCCTTTTCCTTCTTCAGTTCATTTTGAAGATGGGGAAACTGAGGCAAACAGGATTAAGTGATTTGCCCAGGGTCTGAGTAAGTGTCTGAGGCCAGATTTGAATTAACAAAGATGAATCTTCCTCATTTCAGGAAAGGCACTCTATCCACTGAGCCACCTTACTATGTATAGCTACCTATACTATGTACTTTCTGTTGTAACCATGGCCAGAAATGCCACTCTATCTTCATGTGTACTCATTTTCAGTCTTAACAAACCATTAACATTGTGACTTTACTTTAGGACCTTTATCTTGGGTTCTGAGGTGCTATGAAGCCAGTGGACACTGAGACCTCCTACATCTTGATCTGATGCCATTATCCAATTTCTTTACTTGCAATTTGAGCCATTTGAAGACCAATAAATTTCTGGGTTTTTAAAAATACAAGTGGGTAATTATAAGGACAGAGATCATAGATGTTGTTTTTGTTTGTCTTTTGTTCTCAAAAAGGACCAGTGACAAAGGACCTGCAAGTGTTTTGGATTTGAGTGAGGAAGAGCTAACAAAGTCATCAGCCTCACTCTAGCCTCCAGTCATTGGATGACTGACGATGACCCAGGAGACTCCAGGTAGCCTGCTTCTTTCCCATCTGCCCTATCCCCCAAGCATGTGCCCACTGCTTCTTCCCTAGATCCTTCACCATGGTTACAGAGCTTTAGTGGGTGGTCAAAAACCATTTGCCCTTTTTTTGGCTCATTGCCTTCTCTTCCCTATCTCTAAAAGAAACAGAAACAGTCTCAGAATGTTGAAAGTCATTATGGCTAAGAGGACTTTGCAAGTGCTGAGCAGGTAAAAAGATGACATGGTAGCCAAAGTTGGGTGGGGTCCTTCAGGGTTTGCTGTCTACAGGAGATGAATCGAGCTGCAAAGGAATGTAAGGGTAGGTATCTGGTTCTACGGAAGGGGAAGAGAATTTGTCCTCCCCACCACTCCACTCTACTCCCATGTCCACCCTCATCCCCATGTGAGGGGATAGGAAGATGGTCAGTGTAAAACCTCAAAAGTACAAAGTCAATTAGCTGTACAAGAATGCAGGGATTGGGAGATGAAGATATTGAGGAAGTGAAGATGGTGGTTGGAGGGGTCTTGGATGTCTAGTTGAGGAATTTGGCTTTTATATGATGGACAACAGAGAACTGTAGCTTCTAGAGTAGGGGAAACAGAGGAATGGATTTAGTATTTGAGAAGGCTAATCCTTCTCAAGGCCAATGTGGACAGAAACAAGATGGTAGACAAGAAAGATTGTGGGGTTGCCATTTGCCCTCATCCATCCTCATCCAAGACCATTTCCCCCCCCCAGGAGGGAGCACTACTTAGAGCACATATTTCAGGCTGTCCTTCTTGCTTGGAATATGTTCCCTCTGCCTGTTAGGATCCTTCTCTTTTTTTGTGACCCACCTCAGGTACTGCTTGTTGAGATAAATGAAAACCCAAAGAGACAGAGTTTCTAGGTAATTAAGAGTCAATTTATTAAGCTAGCTGGCAATCAATAAACTGGTGGTCAGTGGTTCCTCTTGCTAACCAAAGACCCCCCCAGTGGAGACCCTGAAAACCTTAAACACCTTTCTAAAAGGGAATGTCCCTGAGAAGTGAAAATCAAATCTGAGTGGTGGGCATTTAATGAGAAGGTGGGCTACAAGTCTTCAGCTCCTCCTGCTGAGAACTGGCTTGACCATGAGACTCGGTGGCCTCCAGCAAGCTGGACAGGGGAAGCCAATTCCATCCAGACCTCTCTGGCTGATTTTTATGAGCTGGGTCACCCTAAATTCTAATGGAGGGGTACAAGGACAGGGGCTCCTTTCCATAGAGTAAGGACTCGTTCAGTTGGATTTCATCTAGACTTTAAACAGAAATTAGGTCTCCGAGGGGTCCAGTCCAAGATTGATAAGCATGTTTCTTGAGGACTAGGAGTAATCTCATCAATCAGTCAGGTCCTTCAGAGACTGACTTTAACAAGAACTGGGCCTTAATGAGGAAATAGGAGAAAAGTCTGGATCCCAAATAAATAGTTATTAATATAATAGTATAATAATAACTTCCTTTACTCTTGAGAAACAGCATGGTTCTATGATCCTCCAGGAAGTCTTTCCTGATACCCTCTCCCTAATACCCAATCTCAGCTGAAAGTGTCTTCCTCACCCTCCTACAATTTTCCTCCGTCAGATTTTTCTGGGTTTCTCCCTTGTATTTGTCAAATTGTACCTAGAATCATACTTATTTGTGTACATTTCATATTTCTACCTATTAGATTTTAAGTTCCTTATGTGCAGGAAATGTTTTCTTTTTCATTGTGTCCACATTTCTTTAATACATTTTTTTTTTCAAAGAACAAGTTCACTCTCTTCCCCACCCTTTCTTTATCAGGCACTTTGCTAGGTGCTGGGATTCAAGGATGGAAATAAACTAATAACTAGTATCTTATACAGTGCTTTTAAGTTTGCAAAGCACTTTACAAATATGATCTTATTTTATCTTCACAATAATGCTTGGTGGGGTTTTATTATTATCCCCATTTTACAGATGAGAAAATTGAGGAAGACAGAGGTGAAATGACTTGCTCTGAGTCACACAACCAGCGTCTGAGGCCAAATTTGAAGGCTTCTTGATTCCAGGTCCAGAGGCCGGCTGCCTTGCTGCCTCAAGTTGCTTACCAAGCTGAAAAACCTATTGTATCTGGTATCCAAAGACTAGCTTGACTCAGTTCAGAGACATTTACCACCAGGATGGCTACAGGAAGACAACCCCAGCTACTCCAAACGGTTTACTGAGGGTTTGTGATCTGCAGGGAGACCCCACACTCCAGGAATGACAGATCCTTCAAGTATAGAGGTATGGGAGGGTGAAAGATAAACTTCTGAATGAAGAAGGAAGACCTTCAGGGAAACATCAGCCTTGAGAAGGGTTAGCCTTCTCAAATACTAAATCCATTCCTCTGTTTCCCCTACTCTAGAAGCTACAGTTGTTCTCTGTTGTCCATCATATAAAAGCCAGACTCCTCAACTAGACAGACATCCAAGACTCCTCCAACCACCATCTTCACTGCCTCAATATCCTCATCTCCTGATCTCTGCAGTATCCTCCAGGTTTTGAGGTTTTACACTGACCATCTTCTTCTTCTCTCCCCACATGGAGGTGGGGGTGGACATGGGGGTAGAGTGGAGTGATGGGGAGGGAAATCAGAGGGATAATGGTGTGGCATGATAGATGCAGCACTGGACCTAGTTATGAAGACCTGGGTTCAAATTCTGCCTTTGACACTCATTTGAGGGATCATGGACTGCCATTCTTAGCCTCAGTTTTTTCATCTGTAAAATGAGTAGGATGGTAAAGCCAATGGCTTTCAAAGTCACTTCCAGAGCTAGACCTATTACCCTATGGGCTGGGGTCTCTCTGGATTGATTCTGTCTACCATCATCTTCTTCCTATCACTTCTAGAGGCCCAGTAGGAGGAATTGCAAGATGAGTTAATGTTTTCTGGCAACTTTGCCTATCCTAACCCTCAGAAGGGGAAGCTAGGTGGTGCAGTAAATAGAGTGCTGGGCTTGAAGTCAGGAAGATACATCTTCCTGAGTTCAAATCTGACTCCCTTCCCTAAGGATTTTCCACAGAAAAACCTGTTTAGTTTTTTCCAGCTCAGAGACAATGAATGGAAGATTTGGGGTGAGGCAGGGATGGGCAGAGGGGATAAAAAACTTATTAGCTATGTGACCCTGGGCTAGTCACTTAACTCTGCTTGCCTTAGTCGCTTATTTGTGAAATGAACTAGAGAAGGAAATGGCAAATCCCTCAAGTATCTTTGCCAAGAAAACACCACATGGGGTCATGAAGAGTCAGACAAGACTGAATCAACTGAAGAATGAGAACAACAAAATCCTTAGATAGGTAAGGAGAAGCACATGGCAGAGGAAGCAGAGGTCAGAAAGTATTTCTCAGTCTGGGATTTCTTGGCAGTTCTTGCCTTAACAGCTCCACTTACAATTGGGAGAACAGGCATGCTCTGGATAAAGGCTCCCCAAGGGGACTGGGAGAACAGGGCAAAACCCAGCTGTAGTCTCATCAGTCAATAGGGTTCAACAGGTGGTGTTGTTGATCATTGGTCAACATTGGTTGGTGATCATGCCCATTGCCAGGACATTGTGTCTACCTTCCCAGGTTGTCACTCACAAAATACAATGCTGAATCAGGGATTCAGAAGACTTGGGTTCAGATCTTGACTTTGAACTAGGCGACCTTAGGATATTGGATGTAGAGAAGGACAGGAGCCATCAAACCCAACCCTTCTATTTTATATTTTTATGACTTTCCCAAGGTCACACAGTAAGTGTCTGAGGCAGAATTTACACTCAGGTCTTCTTGCCTTAAAGTCAAATGCTTTATCTCCTGCACCATACCACCTCTTACTTTATTTCTATGGGGTTTAGGGTCTTCCTCTTTAAAATGAGGTTGAACTCAATCATCTCTAAGGTTAAACTCCTAGGATCGCTGGGTGGAGGATAGTGAGTAGTGTGTGTATATTAATGGCCCAATATTGACTCTGGGAAACATGCTAATGATCCCACAGAAAGTCAGGGACACATCTTGAAACAAGAACTCAGGCGCCCTGGTGCCTAATCCTTCCTTGCACACTCCCTTCCCTAAGGATTTTCCACAGAAAAACCTGTTTAGTTTTTTTCCAGCTCAGAGACAATGAATGGAAGATTTGGGGTGAGGCAGGGATGGGCAGAGGGGATAACAAACTTAGGGGTCTGAGCCAATGTGGGTCTTAGCTTGGGAAAGGATAGGTAGATGCCCTGGGCAGATGGAGAGAGCCAGTTCCTCCAATGTCCCCTCCTCAAGAAAACTGCCCAGAATTACATCTCCCTCCCTCTCTCCCCCACCACAGGATTCCTGCTCCCATCATGGAGGACACCTATATACTTTTGTATATTTGTGAATGTCCAAAGAAGTTATTGTATTCTTCTGTACATGTGCTTATTATTTTAAGTCTATGTCTGTGCATCTCTCTCAGAATGGGGACTGAAATTGGGACCTTGCATTTGTGCATCCTAACTAATGGGCATCAATTTGGTCTCCAATCTTTGCTATTAAAAAAATACAGCTTGGGCAAATCATTGAATCTTTTTTGGGCCTCAGTTTCCTCATCTGTAAATTGAGGGGGTCAGGCTAGCTGAACTCTGATGTTCCTTCCAGCTCTAGATTTAGGAGCCCATGGCCCTACCCGTGAATAGGACCTGTCTTTGACTTTCATATAGCCCAAGAAGAGGAAAAATGGGTTCCCAAAAGACATCCCCAGGCTAGAATGACAGGAAGAAATTTTAAAGCATATTTGACTCAGATAAAGCACAAATACAGAATGGACAAAAGTAGGTTTGGTAGTAGTTCCACTGAAAAAGACTTGGGAGGTCTTAGTGTATTGCAAGCTTGCTATGCTGTTACTTAGCAACCAAAAGAACTGATGCAGTCTTAGACTGCTGAGAAGTAATGTCCAGAGTGAGGGAAATCAAAGTCCTGCTGCCCTTTGCCCTATTTAGACCACAGCCAGACTAATAGGTTCCATTCTGGGCATCACGTTTTAGGAAGGATGTTGACGAGTGGGAGCATGTCTAGAATAAGGCAAACAAGGGAACAGAAGGACTTGAAATTATGCCTTATAAAAGCCAATTGAAGGAACTGTGGATATTTAGATTTGAGGGGACTCATTGGGAAGCCTGATCAATGTCATCAACTATTTGAATGCTTGTGGAAGAAAATTAAATGTATTCCATGTAAAATAAAGTTTCCACATATGCCAAAGTATTTATAGCAGCACTTTTGGAAGAATCAAAGAATTGGAAATGAAGTAGATGCTCCCTGATTGGAGAGGAATGACTGAACAAATTGAGGTACATTATATCAGCTAGGTGGCACGGTGGCCTGGAGTCAGGAAGACCTAAGTTCAAATCTGATCTCAAACACTTCCAAGCTGTGTGACCTTGGGCAAGTCACTTTACCCTGTTTGCCTCAGTTTCCATATCTGTAAAATGAGTTAGAAAAAGAAGTGGTAAATCAATCCACATCTTTTCCAAGAAAACACCAAATGGGGTCACAGAGTCAGACACAACTGAAATGACTAAACATCAGCAACTGTGCTGTAACACATGATGAAGAATTCAGAGAATGGCAAGACTTATAGGAACTGATGAAGAGTGAAGTAAACAGAATTAACAAAGCAATAGACATAAGGACTAGGCTGTAAAGAGAAAGAAAAACAACAAAAGAAGCTGAATGTTATGTTATTATAGTGAGCATTTTTGGCCTTCATTCTCAAAGAGGACTATGACATCAAGGAGGTGATGCCATGATGTGCAAGTAAATTGGATTTGAGTGAGGGAGAGCTGTATAAAGTCACTAGCCTCACTTTCTCCTGCAGAGCCATCTTGGTCTAGTGGCCAGATGTAGATAAAGATGACTGGAGATGTTCCCTGACCAGTGGGAGACGTTGGCCTTTTTAAGCTAAGGTCTTTCCCAGGTCTTAGGTTGACTGAGACAACTCCCTTTCAGAGATTAAGGCTAAGTAAGAAATGAGGCAAAGAATGGCCTCTTTCAATCCCAATGGAGGATCTCAAGGCAAAATGCCTGCCACACTCAGAGAGAGAAATATGGAAGTCACTCACATATTGTAGCAGATCATGTTTGTGTATGTGTATGTGTTTGTGTATCATGTTCTGATTTGTTATACGATTTCTTTCATTTATCTTAGTCTGACTACATAGCATGACTATAGTGAAAATATACTCAATAGGAAAGTATATGTAGAATCTATACAGAATTGTATGCAGTCGTGGGGAGGGAGGGGGGTAGTGGGGAGTAGGTGGGGAGGGATAAAATCGCAATTGTATGGCAGTGATTGTTAAACATTACAAAATAAAAAAAACATAAAAAAAAAAAGAATGGCCTCTTTTACCTAGTTAAAAAAAAAGTATGTATGTGTGTATATACACACACACACATATATACATATATAAATATACATATACAAACACACATATATAAATCTGGTAGGGGAAGACCCTCAGGGTTTTGAAACAATGTCCAAGTAAGGACTGGGTTTTGACCTTTTGTTGGCCAATCAATGAGAGCCAGAGTGATTTGGGTTTAGGGCATGGTTCATAAAAAAGAAATCTAACCCATAAACCCCAAGATATCGTGCAAGGTTGCAGCGATCAAGATTATAATCCTTTGGTCAGACCACCTGCAGGTAAGAGTATGATACCCTCTGTGGACAGAGAAAGAAGAGGGAAAGGAGGGAAGAAGAGAGATCAGGAAGATGATGTCATGACTTGCAAGTGTTAGTTTTGTTGGGTATTCATTTTGTTGAATCTTTTTATTCCTTTTTTTTTTTTAAATAAGGGATGGGTTACTGGGCAGGGAAGGGGAAGATATATAATAAAACATTCAGAAATGAATATGATATAAAAACAAAAGTTATCAATAAATGTAATGCATTTGTTCTGTGCGAATATAGGAGACATAAAAGGCACTAAGAAATAGCATTTGAAGGGAAGCAAAATTCAAGTTATATAGAAAGGAAGAACTTTCTATGATGGTAGTAAGATACATTGATTGCTTCATAAGGCAGTGATTTTCTTGAACCTCAAAGTGTTCCAGCATAACCTGGATGCTCACCTATTGGAGACATTGTTTCTAAAACACATGAAACATTGAACAAAGGCATGGAAATGGATATGCATATGTGTGTACATACCCACATATATATACATATACACAGAGAGATAGATAAACAGCTTTGCAATGATACAGAGACTGCATCCCCTTATCTGACCAACTTTATCACTTACTTGAATCTTTGGTAGCCACCTAAGCTGTTTCTCAGGTTAGAGAATGGAGGGAGTTTAAAAGGTATATGATTGGTGAATGAACTTCACGACATAAATGGTATATGTGTCCCTTTTCTGCCTTTTCCTAACAAGGATGGGGCAATAGTGGCCCAAATCCCTGAGTCCTCTGTCCCATTGCCTAGCTTCATGTTCAAGTTGCCCAGCAGGCTCTTGGTTGGCAAGGGAGGATAGAATAGCTAACTCCTGGGGACTCTCCCTAACAGGAAACCTAAGAAGAACAGATGCATATTTTTAGGGTCTTTCCCTTCTACTTCTTGCATTTTCTATTCACTTTGTGCCTTACCCCTTTCTAGATTGGGGAGAGTAAATGTGGGCTTGCTTGGGTTGAAATGTGGGAACAGATCATTGAACAATATTGGGATCTTGCAAAGTAAAGACTTAACTCTCACTTGGGTTCCACAGCTTATTTAGGGTGACTAATTTAAATGGTGTTAACTAACTATCCCTTGGCCTGGAGGATATCCTGAGTGGGAAACTAAGCATAAGGATTTTTAATCAACTTCCTATTCCAGAAAGCACAGAATGTAATTATAAGGTGTTGACAAGGTGTTAAGCTAATCATAAAGATATGTCTAAAAAAGCCCTGATCCCTTTATGAAGTAAGAATATCTGAGTGAGATATTTATCTGAGTGAATCAATTAACTACCTCCTTGGATGCTTTAAACAGCTAACTCCTTAGAAGTTTGAGGGAATTCTAAGCCAGGAGCTAGAAATAAATCAGCCCCCTGTGAAGGAATTGACTTTGAGAAAGAATGAAAGAGTTTCTCTCTTTCCCTCTGTCAGAGCCTCCTTCTCATCCCTCTCACCCTCCCCCTAGGCCATATCACTTTGAAGTGTAACTATTGGACCAGTAGGAAACACTGTATCTATCAAGAAGCAAAGACATGTACTCCATACAGACCTAGACAGAAAGAAAAGTCCCTCAAGGGAGGAACCAGCTTTGAGGAACAGGACCCATGGCAGCAGAGAATAGAGCTTCCTGTGGAGATGAGCAGATCATCGGACCCTAGCTGAATATCCTATCCAACAGAGACACTGTACGCAAAGGGAGTTGTGTGAGTATATTACAAAGAGAGAAAGAACCTTTAAACACTGTGCTACTGAGAGGTGTGAGTTACCTTTGCCCCATATGTACATCCTATTCATGGGCCTCACTACCGTTACACTCTAAGTTTGAACTCACTCTTCCCCTGGATGCTGTGTGCATTTGTGGGAGAGTGAATCCCAAGTCTCAATACTGGGTAAAGTTTTGTAGCTACTTTTCTTAAATTGCTAAGAGCTAATTATATCTACTGCTATTAATGGGAAGTATAATGGTGGAGGCTTATGAGTTATACTGATAGAGGTGTAGCCTTCAAGAATTATTCCCAGAATATGAAGTAGCAGTTGATGTCTGGGGATCTAACCCTCCATTTCAAATGAAAGTTGGGGGATTAACCCCAAGAGAGTGCTACATAAGGCATATGGGTTCAGGCTAAAAATACACTGCTGTGAGGGGAATGAAGATTATCTACTCCCAGTCACAGGGAAGACAAGGCATTTGCTTAGACTATGACGTGATTGGACAGGTTGAACTGGTCCATTTGCATGATTATGGTTTTATACCTAGGAGGGACCTTAGAGCTTGAGACCAACCTACTTATTTTACAGATAAGGAAACTGAGGCAGAGAGCGCACAACTGAATTGTCCAAACTCATAACAGCTAAGGGAAGGCTGTGTCCTCTAGCTACCACTTGGATGGATAATGGATTGGACCTAGAATTTAGCAGAAGGGGGAAAATGGACTCACATTTGAGAGACTGTACAGAACTTGAAGTGATTCCAAGATATTTATCACACAATCCCATCCTTGTATTTAACATATTGTTTAAAAATAAATGTTTGATGGGTGCTCTTTTTTTAACATCATTACCACTTCTTAATGACTTCTTCCTCCCCATCTCCAAGGACCTTCCTTCATAGAAAAGAAGTGTAACCAAATAAAACCAATCAACCCATTGCGCATGTCTGAGATCATATACCCTTCTCCACACTTGTAGGCCATCACCTGTTTAATGAGGGGACAGTCATATGTTTCACTGCCAAATCCTCTGAAGTCACAATGGTTCTTTTGCATTGGTCAGAATTCTAATGTCATTCAGTGCTACTTGCCTTTATTTTTTTATGGTGTGTGTGTGTGTGCAATTATCCTGCTTCTACTAGTCCCATCTCTTTATTGTAGGGATTTCCAGTGTTGGTACATGACCATGAATTATGGAACTTCCCAAAATCAATCCATTTGGGAGCCAAGATGGCAGAGTAGAAAGACACACATATGCTGGCTCTCCCCACACAGCCTATAAAATACCTATAGAGAGGGACTCTCAACAAATTCTGGAGCAGCAGAAGTGGAGAACAACAGAATGGAGGAGATTCCAGCCCAGGTGACCTGAAAGGCCAACGGGAAATGTCTGTTGCACTGGACATGGAGTGGAACCCAGCCCAGCCTTGGCCCAGCAACTTGTGGCTCCTGAACAGCCCTCGGGGGTGGAATCTCCAGTCACAGTAGCAGCAGTTCACAGATCCCTCAACCCATAGGAGCCAAAGGTCAGTGACAGGGTTTTTCAGCTGGCAGGGAAGGGAGAAGGGCCTTCCCATAGCTCCAATCTCAGGCAGTGGCCACAGAGGTCACATCAGGCAGGTGGCAGCAGTTCCCACAGCAGCCCCTACAGCAGCCTGCATCCATTGTTAGATTGTAAAACTCCCTGGGGGCACTGAGGAGCTGACTCTTACCTTGGCCCTATGTAGAGGCCCTGAGGCAGCTGATCTTTATCTCACACTGAATGGTGGCCTTGCCCATGCAGCTTATCTGAATCTCAGCCTCCAGTGCTAGCTTGGCAGAACTGGAGGCTAGGTGGCTGTGGAGAGGAAACTGCTAAGATTCTGGGCACAAAAATCTCTTCCTGCTCCCAGACCAGTGTATACACTTGATTGTGCCACCTTGGAGGAACTGAGATCTTACAGATTCCCAGAGTATACCCTACTCTTGACAAAGGACCCAAAAGTCAAGTAACTGGTTGGGAAAATGCCCAAAAAAGGGGGAAAAAAATAAGACTACAGAAGGTTACTTTCTTGGTGAACAGATATCTTCTCCCATCCTTTCAGATGAGGAAGAACAATGTTTACCATCAGGGAAAGACATAAAAGTCAAGGCTTCTGTATCTTAAACATCCAAAATAAATATTCAATGGTCTCAGGCCATGGAAGAGCTCAGAAAGGATTTTGAAAATCAAGTAAGAGAGGTGGAGGAAAAATTGGGAAGAGAAATGAGAGAGATGCAAGAAAAGCATGAAAAGCAGGTCAACACCTTGCTAAAGGAGACCCAAAAAAATGCTGAAGAAAATAACATCTTTAAAAATAGGCTAACTCAATTGGCAAAAGAGGTTCAAAAAGCCAATGAGGAGAATGCTTTAAAAAGCAGAATTACCCAAATGGAAAAGGAGGTTCAAAAGCTCTCTGAAGAAAATAGTTCTTTAAAAATTAGAATGGAACAGATGGAGGCTAATGACTTTATGAGAAACCAAGAAATCACACAAAAAAACAAAAGAATGAAAAAAATGGGAGATAATGTGAAATATCTCATTGGAAAAACAATTGACCTGGACAATAGATCCATGAGAGATAATTTAAAAATTATAGGACTACCTGAAAGCCATGATCAAGATAAGAGCCTAGACATCATCTTTCATGAAATTATAAGGAAAACTGCCCTGATATTCTAGAACCAGGGGACAAAATAAATATTGAAAGGATTCACCAATCACCTCCTGAAAGAGATCCAAAAAAGAAACTCCTAGAAACATTGTGGCCAAATTCCAGAGTTCCCTGGTCAAGGAGAAAATATTGCAAGCAGCTAGAAAGAAACAATTCAAGTATTGTGGAAATACAATCAGGAAAACACAAGATCTAGCAGCTTCTACATTAAGGGATCAAAGGGCATAGAATATGATATTCCAGAAGCCAAAATCAATCCATTCAAGTATTTGTCAGTGTCTACTATATGCTAACATAGTAGGTGTTGGAGATACAAAGACAAGAGGTTACATTTTTTGTGGGAAAAAAACAGCATGTCAATAAGAAATTCAAATAAAGAAAACAAGGTTATTTTGGACTGGTGAGCGAAGGGAATCATTAACAAGTAGGACA
Source organism: Notamacropus eugenii (assembly GCF_028372415.1). Taxonomy (NCBI): domain Eukaryota; kingdom Metazoa; phylum Chordata; class Mammalia; order Diprotodontia; family Macropodidae; genus Notamacropus; species Notamacropus eugenii. The sequence continues at coordinate 107,340,362 of NC_092873.1, read as the reverse complement.
ATCAAAAGAGACCTCATGTAGGAGGCATTTAAGCTGAGCCTTGAATAACATTTGAGATTCCAAGAGGCAGGGAGACATTCCAGGCACAGAGGACAGCTTGTACAAAGTCAGAATGTTATATGCAGGGAACTGTAAGAAGTCCAGTTTGATTGGAATATAGAGTGTATAAGGGAGAGTAATGTGAAGTGTCTGCAAATATAGATTGGAGCTAGATTGTGAAAGGCTTTAAATGCCAAATAACCAAGTTCATATTTTATTCTAGGAGCCACTGAAGATTTTTTTTTTTGAGCAGGGAGAGAGATGACAGAGTCAGCCCTGTGTTTTGGGAATGTCATCTTGGTGCTTGTGTGGAAGATAAATTAGAAAGGGGAGATACTACAGGCAGGGAGGAATTAGGAGTCTATTATGAATCTCAGAAGAATATAAATGACAAAAACTCAAAGGGAACAGAAAGATGCCTGGTGGGTCCTTAGGAGTTGGACACATCACCAAAACTTGTGGATGAGAAATGGCCTAAAACATGCTAATGGAGATAACATAAATATAATTAGGAGGGAAGTCAAACTGATGGACAGCCTGAGGCATACCGTGGTAACCCTGAGGTGTTAAAAGAACCAGTGAATGGCTTCTAACACATTGGATAGATATTCTATGGAGAATTTGGGGGAAAGGATGGATGAGAAGTCCACAGGATGAGATGAGGTGGAAGCATTTGATCCACACTGAGAGATGCAGATCACAATCTATGATGCTGAAATTGTGCTCTATCCAAATATGAAATATGAAAAAACACAACAGAGGGGCAGCATGCCATAGGAGATGGAGAGTTTGCCTTGGAGTCAGAATGACCTGAGTTCAAGTCTAGCCCTCTGACACATGGTAACTATGGGCAAGCACTTGGTCTTTTAAGACTATAAGCTTACTAAAAAAGTGCTGACCTGTATTGGTAGAGAAAGTTTCCTCATTTGGGAATTTGTCACACTAATAAAATCATAGGTCCAGTTTCTTGTCTTATCTTCCCTATGGGGAGGGTGCCTACCTTGCCTGACTTAGTGTGAATGAATGGATAGCTGGATGAAAAAAAAAAAGATTAAATGCTTACTTATAAAAATATTTATATTTATTAAATACCTACTATGTGCTAGGAACTCTGCTAGTTGCTTGGGATATGAAGGCAAAAATTAAAGTCCCTATTCTCAGGGAATATTCTTTATACAGGAAAATGGAGGCCAGGGACTGAAGGTTTTGTCTGGAGAGTCAATCAATAAAGAAGTAACTATTAAGCACTTACTATATGCCAGATGTGGCATAAGTGCCGCTCTGTGAACAGTTAATGCAAAGGTTATTTGGATTTAGTTTTGTGATGATTCACCTGAAGAAAGGTTAAGCAAGGCGAAAAAGTGTCTCCCCTCAAGGAGTGTACATTTTAAAGGGTAAGACAACATGTACATGATGCAGACTAGTTGGAAGGTTACTTTGGAGGAGATGTCTCTAGAAACTGGCAGAGCTGGGAACAGTGACATTGGAGCTGAGTCCTGGAGGAAGCCAGAGCTTATAAAATGGGGAAGGGAGGAGAGACAGGGAGGACACTCCAGGCATGGGGGAACAAGAAGGAGCCAACATGAAGGAAGATGAGAGGTGGAGTGTGTAGGCCAGCATGGCTTGATCATAGAGTTGGGAAAGGGGAAAGTGTAAGAAGACTAGAATGTAGAAAAAGAGTCAGGTTGTAAAGAGCTTTAACTGTCAAGGATCTTGGAGGAAATAGGGAGCTACTAGAATTTACTAAATAGTAATAATACTAATAAAAACTTTTATAGAGCTTCTAAGGTCTGCAATGGGTAGTTAGGTGATGCAGTAGATAGAATGCCAAACCTGAAGTCAGGATGACCATGACCCAAGTCACTTCACCTTGTTTGCCTCAGTTTCCAAGTCTGTTAAATGAGCTGGAGAAGGAAATGGAAAACCACCCCCATATCTTTGCCAAGAAAACCCCAAATGGAGTCATGAAGAGTTAAACATAACTGAAAGATGACTGAACAACAACCTAGTTTGTGTCCTATTGTTTTTCTAGTTTTCCCAGCTGTTTTTTTTTTTTTTTAGACAACTGATTGGTTATATGGGATGACTGAGAGTGAGGGGTGAAAGATACCATCAAGGACGTTACTCACCTCAAGGAGTGGAGTGAGTGGAGCCCTAGGGCCATTGATTGTCAATTCTTTTCTTTAGTAACCTCTCTCTTCCTCCTGCCTGGGATTTTGATCCCTTCTCTGATCTCAGATTTCCCTGGTTCTGCTTTCTGATGACCATGACCCTAGGGATGCAGTATCTGTCTGTGGTCCAGCTGGCAGAGAGCTCGGGGCAGTCAGACAATGATCTAAGAGGTGGGGCCAGGCTCTGCAGGCAATTGGCACCTGCTTTCCTCTGCATCCATAATTCCCTTTACTGCAAGCCTGTAGGATCAGACAAAGCCTCTGCAGATGGCCCTGTGTGGCCTGCTGGAAAGGCAGGATAGCATTTCAGTGCATACCAGGCTGGTGGTTGGAGGATATCTGATCTGCTCCCTCATCTGCCTGCAAGAGGAAGGAAAGGGCCTGTGTCCCCAAGCCTGCCCTTGCCCCAAGGTAGCATGGGGTTATGGACAGAATCTCTGGGAAAACTGGTTTCTACGATACCCTGGGAGAACCCAGCACATCGTATCACATCCTCTCCAATAAAAGGCTAGACCACCCGGAAGAATGTCCATGTGCTCAGGCCACTGCTGCTCTCTGCTCCCCCTATCTAGGAAAAGGCAGGCATAGCAGGGTCCCTCCTTTGATTTGTTATATCCCATTGTCCTGTGAGGTAGTCCTCCCCTCATCTGAAGAGGAATTTAGCAAGAATGACTGAAACCAAGCAAATAATAAAAAGGTCATTTGGGTTTGGCTTTGTGATACTCTGTCTAGCATTAATCTTACCTAGATTAGATGCATGACCCCAGGCAAGTTCACTTTGACTTTGTTGAACTTCAGTTACCTCATCTGTAAAATGGTATTGACAGTACTTGGCACTACTTGCACCTCCCTGGATGGTTCTGAGGCAAGTGTTTTGTAAACCATAAGGTTTTAAAGAAAAGAGAATAAATCCTCTTCTTTACTCTGTGGCTCAGGCTGTTTTTCTCCAAGCCATGCCTTGGTTGGGTGGCTGCGGAAATAATTAGTCTTTGCCATCCATGATGCAGGGAGGGGATAACCCACAGGCAGAGACAATTAATTGATTGTTCCCACACTCATCGGTCTCAGCACATTTATCTTTAACTCTTCTGCCCAGACCCACTTGCCTCTCTAGAGGCCCCATCACCTTCCCAAACGTCAGATAGCTCTCGAGTTCATTTGAGCTTCTTATTTGAGCCTCAGAGCAACCCTGGGAGATAGGTACTATTGTTCTCCCCATTTTACAGATGATGTAACTGAGGTTCAACAAGTTCACATGACTTACTCAGGGTCATACAATAAGTATATAATGTGGAAGTCAAACCCATGTCTTCCTGACTCCAAGTCCAGTGCTTTCTGCACTTCTCCACATCTCAGGGAACGAGTCCTTGCCTGGTAATCAGGGTATCTCATTTTATCCTATTTATTACCCTGATTTTACAGATGAGGAAACTGAGGTAGACAGAGGTTAAGGGACCCGCTCAGGGTCACACAGCTGTTAAGTATCTGAGGTCAGATTTGAACTTGTTTTCTGGACTTTAGGTCCAGTGGGGAGATGGACACTTCTGTGGGCATCCAGATATTTCCCCTCCTCCAAAGTATCTGGGGCTATATGACCTGGCCATTGAGTGCAGTGCAGACAATTCCTTAGAGCTACCTGTTCTTTTGCTCTTGGACTTCAACTGTAGAATTAGGATATGTGAGGGCTAGAGATCTTCTTGTCCAACGCTTCATATTACAGATAAATAAAATGAGGCTCAACCAAGGAAGTAATAGCTAGGAAATGGCAGTAATGTTCCTAGATCCCAGCTGAGGGTTCTTTCCAATAAAAGATGTGATGGAATGGATAAAGAGGTGGACTGGGCGGGGTAGGGGGGAGCATCAAGATGAAGTCAACTAGCATTTATTAACTGCCTACTGTGTCCCAGGCCTTGGGCTAAGCCCTGGGTATATAAAGAAAGGCAAAAACAGTCCTACCCTCAAAGAGCCCCCATTCTAATGGAAGAGACATGTGAACAACTATGTACAAACAAGATATATACAGGACAAATTGGTGCTAATCACAGAGGAAAGGCACTAGCATTAAGTGGAAGCAGGAAAGATTTCTTGCAGAATGTAGGATTTTGGCTGGGACTTGAAGGAATCCAGGGAAGCCAGGAAGCACTTATGAGAAGGGAATTCGAGGGATGGAGACAGCCAGTGACAATGAGAGTTAGGAGATCAAGAGTCTTGTCTGAGAATTAGCGAGGAGATCAGCATTACTGGATTCCAGAACATGTGTAGAGGAGTAAGGTGTACTAAGACCAGAAAGGTAAGAAGGAACCAGGCTATAAAGAACTTTAAACACAAAACAGGATTTTTATATTTGATCTCGGAGGCAATAGGGAGCCATTGGAATTTATTGAGTAGAGGAGTGACTCCCATCTCAGATACCAGCTATATCTCAGTACCTTAAAAGTTTCCTCATTTCAAATAGGATTTCTAAAAAATAGGATTTATAATAGCAGTCTACTTTATAGAGTGAGGCACACATGAAGTAATGCATGTAAAATGCTTTGCAGATGTTAAGTTGCCATAGAAATGTGAGCTATTGTTGATTTAATTAGACATACAAATGAAGTTCTGAGTCTGGACAGGCTGTGGTAGAAGAGAGAACTAACTGGTCCTTCAGGGGAATCTCATTAATGCTTTAACGGGGTGGGGCTTGGTGACCAAAGAAAGCACAGGGAACCAATGATCGAGGGAAACCCTCCTTCTTCACCCAGTCCAAAGCCAAGTTTGGTGTCCTCATTCTGTGTTCCCAGATCCTGGCTGCCTGGATAAGCAAACTCGCTGCCAAGCCTTGTCTTCCTTCTCTTTCAAAACCTGGCTCAGGATGCACTTCCTCCAAGAAGCCTTCCCTGATTAACCCCACAATGACTGAATAACTCCTTTATTTCATCTCCTCCCTATACAATTTTACCTGACTTTTCCCCTCTGCATATGGACTTTTGGTTTTATTTTAGTTTTAGTCCTCCACCAATGTTGTCTCTCCTTTTAGACTGGAGCTCCCTAAAGGCAAGGGCTGTGTTCTCACTATGACCCTGGCAGCTTCCTCAGAGGTTGGAATTTAAAGTAAGAGGTAATATTTGGAATAATTTCCAGAACTGGTGAAAACTGGAACTGTTCAGCAGCGCCATCACTAAGGGGTATGAGGTTTGGGGGTTTAAATCACATCGTTTCTCTCTTTCCCAGTGGATTAGAGCACTGAACCTGGAGTTGAGAAGACCTGAATTCAAATTCAGCCTCTAACACTTACTAGCTATGGGACCCAGGATAAGTCACTTAATATCTGTCAACTTTACTTTTATCACCTGTAAAATTGGGCTCATAATAGCCCTTACTTCACAGGGTTACTGTGAGAATCTAGTAAGATGATAATATCCGTAAAGCACTTAGCATGGTGCCGGGCCCATACTAGGTACTTGCTAAATGCTTATTTCCTTCCCCTTTCCCGCAGATGGCACTTATTATAGAGGTAAAAGTTAAGGTGATATGAACACTAATGGCATTTTTGAAGGGCAAAAGATGACACAAATTGAGCAATATGCCTCCAAAGAGAGCAATTCTTTACCTTGGTGTCAGTGACCTTAGGTGTGTCCGCGTGTGTGTGGGCACCTAGAGTGAAGAAAAGGGAGTTATTATGTTTAATTTAAAGTGCCTGGCTCTCAAATCTTTTTTTAGTACGAGCAGGTGAAACCTAGCTCTTCTCCACCCTCACAGGTGATTTTCTGAGTCACTGTCCTGCCAACAGTAAAAGGGGGTGGGGCAAGGTTGTGCGTGGTAGGGTGGGGCAAGCCCTGGCTAGGTAAGGGTGCTGACGGTATTCAATACTCCGCCCTTCCAAACTGTCTCCCCCTCTGCTGCTCTCCCCTCTTGGGAATTTCTGGGTCGTCACGAACCTTAGCCAATTTCCTCTCCTTCTCCTCCCCTATTGAATCATCTGTCACTTTCTCCTTCCAGAGATCCCGACTGCCACGATTCATTTGCATAGCGACTTTTCTTAGGTTCACATCATTCTCATCGCTTCCAAATTTAGTGGTGGCTGTGAGGTTACCCAACCTGCTACCCCATCGCTCCCTGCTCCTGCAGGTAAGTAGCCTCTGCAATGGCCCACGGGATTTCCTTTATCTCACTTCTCCTTTTCACTATCTCCCTCCTTTCACCCCACTCCCCTCACCCCACTCATCTCACCTTGATCCTTAGCTCACCTCAATAAGATCACTGAGAAGCTCCTCCACTGCTGCAGAGAAGACTGCCCTAGGCACAGAAGAGGAAATGACTTAATTCAACTCAACAAACATTTATTAAGGGCCTATTCTGTGCAGGCTACTGTGCTGAGGTCTGTGGATATATAGATGGAAAAGATCACACAGCAATGTAAATCTTTTTCAAAGGCGGAACGACAAAGATGTATATGTTAGCTAGCTAAAGCATTTATCAGGGTTTGCAACGTGCCAGATACTGTGTTAAGTGCTGGAAATATAAATATAAGGAAGCAAGACAGTCCCCAGCATCAAAGCACATCCCAGTTCTACTGGAAGAAGAACAGCTGTAAAAGGGAGCCAGAAAGGATGGGGAGGGGGTGTGTATTTAGTTGAAGGTGGAGAAACCACCTGAGGGGTCTGGATCAGTTCGAGATAAGGCAAAGACACCTATCCGAGCTGAGGGACCCAGGGATGGAGACCAGGTTACTAACGGGGGGAAGGGGAGATGATATAAATCAAGCAATGACTGGAAAAGGAGATCCAGGCAGAGTTCTCTAAGGGAAAACTTGGGAGGGATGAAGAAAAGGTAAGGGTCAGAGGACCTTAGAATTAGTCTTGGAAGGGACCTTAGAGGTAATATAGTCCAGCCTTCTCATTTTACGGATGCAAACCTAGACTTAGAGAGGTAGGATGACCAAGGTCACATGAGAGTAAAGTGGCAGAGTTGGGATTTGAACTTAGGTCTTCTGATTCTGGTTCCAACGCTCTTGGCATCTGCGGTAGAGGGAGGCTACGACAGGGAGGACATTAGTACATTTTGCTCTGTGGGAAGCCTGGCCTACTTCTGGAAGAGAATGAAGAGCCTCTTGCTTGCCAGGGCTCCCTGACCTTCATCAGATGGCCTAGCTTATGATGGTTTGTCTAATCCTCTCATATCCTGGGGCAGGGTAGCCTGGGTGGAGAGCTGTCTTCATCCTGCTGTGCACACAGCAGAACGCTAAGCTACAAGTGATCCCAGCCGTCATCTAGGCCAGGGGTTAGGTGGATGAACATCAGGGGGTTTATGAACTTGTATGGGAAAAAATTTTTTTAAAAAAATCCTTATTTTTACTAACTTCTAATGTCACCTCTTTTTGAACCCCTTTGTCAGTCTGGTAAAGCTTATAGATTCCTCAGAATCATGATTTTTAAATATAGAAAATCAAATACATAGAATTACAAAGGAAACCAAATTTATTGAAATAAAGACATAGATGTGTCAGTCTGGTAAAGCTTATGGACCGCTTCTCAGAATTATGGTTTTTAAATATAGAAAATGAAATGCACAGGATTACAAAGAAAACCAGATTTATTGAAATGAAGACATAGATTTCCCTTTTCTCTCATCCAAGTTCATAGACTCCTTAAAATCTATCCTAGGACCCCTTAGGAGTTCTGTGGATTCCAGGTTCAGAATCCTTGCTCCAACTGAAATCTAGCATTTCCTTCAGTTATGAATGTGGACAATGAAACATTATTCTAAGAAGGTCTCTATAGCCTTCACCAGACTGACAAAGGCGTCTGAGACTTACCAAAGGTGAAGAACTTATCCAGACCAAGGCTAGACCTGATTTCAGCTTCCTTCTTTCTCACCACCTCCCTGGCTACTTCATGGTGCCCTCACCAACATATGGGGGTGACACAGAAGCCCAGGAGCCTCTCCCCTCCCTTCAGAGGGTAGAGAAGCCTTAAGGGGTATCCCATGCCCTTCTCTATCAAAGGATTGGGGTGCTGGGTGGAAAGCTTGCTCCAAGCATAATATAGTGGAAAGAGCACTGGGTTGGAGTCAGAGAACCAGAATTCAGTCCTCACTTTTGTTATTTACTAGCTGGATGACTGGAGGGCCAATTCACTTTCTCTTTTGGAATTTCATTTTCCTTGTTTGTAAAGTGAGAGGATTGGAGTGGTTGTACCTTGAAGGCCCTATTCAGCTCTAATTTCCATCATCTGGTCTGTCATTTCTTATAGAAAAGAAAACACTGCTTCACTGGCTCATTTGAAGGGAAGAGTCATTCTTGCTTTCTCTCCCTTTTCCCCCCACCCCTAGGAGGTCATCCACCCAAATTTAACCTGCTTTCTTCCATATTTTTATCCATCTTGAGGATTCAGACACCTGTTGCCTGAGGCCTGAACCTGTCAACCCAACTCTTGACCCCCAAGCCTTGCTTGGTATCTTTGCCCCCTGAGATATAAGCCAAGAGAAAATATCTCAGCCTTTTGTCTGCCTTATATGGCCCCTCAGCTGTCCCATGAGCTCCGCAGGCATTTGGGCCAGTAAGGCCCGAGTCAGACAATTTAGAGCTAAATTTACTTCCAGGTTGAGGAAAGGGAATGCATGTGCATGGTAGTAGCTTTGAACCCAAATGCTCTTGCAGAGGGCATATGGTCTATCCACCTATTTTGAGGAGAGGCTACACTTTCATCAGCTTTGCAAAGAGACATGTTTCCTCTCTTTCCCTCTCCTTCCTCCTACTTTTTTTTTTAACCACCATCTCACCAAACTTCAATAATCCAAGGTCTCCTCTCCCATGAACTCTGTATATGTACCCTAGAACCCCATCCTAGATACATAAAGATACATGGAAATAGAATTAACACTGACATCCTCATGGACAACATTATAAGTCCTTCTAGGACTGATAGAACCCCTAGATCAAAGTTTTGGTTCTTACATCTAGCCCATAAAATGTTCCAAAATGTTGTCTTCTATTCCTGATGCCCCTTCAGAGTCACCACATCACAGAAGTTAGAGTGGGAGATAAGAGGTATTAGACTAACTACCAAATTGAAGGTCTACAGAGCCGCTGTGCTGACCTCATTGTTGTATGCCTGTGAAACATGGACAGTCTACCAGTGCCAGGCCAGGAAACTGAATCGTTTCCATTTGAACTGTCTTAGGAAGATTGTGAGGATCACCTGGCAGGATAAGGTACCAGACACTGAAGTCCTTGCTCGAGCTGAATTGCCAAGTATTCGAACTATGCTTTAGAGAGCGCAACTCCGATAGGCTGGCCACGTTGTTCGAATGCCAAATGTACACTTGCCAAAAAGACTATTTTATGGAGAACTTGCATGGGGCAGGCAATCACATGGTGGCCAGAAGAAACGATACAAGGACACTCTCAAGGTCTCTCTCAAGAACTTTGGATTTGACTGTGCAACATGGGAGACACTGGCACAGGACTGCTCAGCATGGCATGCCCACATAAGAAGGGGTGCTGTGCTCTTTGAGCAAAGCAGAATTGAGACATCACAAAGTAAATGCAGGATGCGCAAATTTGGGACATCCACTCCAAATATTCATGAGTACTATCTGTGCCCAACCTGTGGCAGATCATTCTGAGCTCATATTGGTCTGATCAGCCACAGCAGGACACGTTGAAATTTCACTTTACAAAGGTGATGTCATTTTGGTCCTCTTCGAAGACGAAAGACAACAACCAACCAACCAAGCAACCACCATTTCACTTGGTGCTCCATCTCATCAGCTCCCATGGATTTACTGATCATTTCTGGGCTGATGATCCTCAAATCTATTTATCCAGCCCTAAACTCCTTGCTAACTAATCCTACCTGACATTTCTGGTTGTCTGCTGGACATCTGGAACTGGGTGTTCTATTGAATCTTAACCTCAAAATATCCAAAATAGAATTCATCATCTTTCCCCCTTTCAGACTTACCTATTACTGTTGAGGGCACCACCATTTTCTCAGCCCCCAGGCTGACAAATTAGGTGTCATCCTTGACTCCTTGCTTCTTTCTCATCTCATATCCAATCTGGTGGGTGACTAGATGGCACAGTAGATCACAGGGCGGGCCTGGAGTTAGGAAGACCTGGGTTCAAATCCAGGCTCAGATAACTTAGTAGCTGTGTGACCCTAGGCAAGTCGCTTAACCCTATTTGTCTCAATTTGTTCATCTATAAAATGAACTGGAGATGGAAATGGCAAACCACTCCAGTATCTTTGCCAAGAAACCCCAGATAGGGTCACCAAGAGTCAGACATGCCTGAAACAACTGAACAGCAACGACATCCAATCTGTTTCGAAGGGCTGCCAATTTTGACTTCATAACATCTCTCAAATATGTCCTCTTGTCTCCTCTGATACCGCCACCACCCTGGTGTGAAGTCTCATCACCTCACTCCTGGATTACTGTAATAGGCTTCTAATCACTCTGCAGTCACAGGTCTCTCACAACCCCGGCCAGCTGTCAAAGTGATCTTTGTAAAGTCCAGGTCTGACCATGTCACCCCCTCTCTCCCACTCAAAAACTCCAGTGGCTCCCTATCACCTCCAGGATCAAATCCCTTCATAATCTGCTCCCACCCCTTCCCAGCCTTTACTTTGCCTCTGCGCTCCCCCTCTCTGCACTTCAGCACGTACTCATTGATCCAATGACCCTGACGTCTTTGACATTCCTCAGACTAGACATTCCATCCCCTGACTCTGGGTTCTGGCTGTCCCTGGGGCCTGGGGAAGGCTCTCCCTCCTCATCTCTCCCTCCTGGCTTCCTTCAAGTCTCAGCTAAAATCCCACCTTTTATCTTCAGGAAGCCTTTCCTGGTCACTATTAATTCACTACCATCCCTCTGCTGAGGGACTTTATCCTGCCTGAAGTTTATTTGTACACAATTGTTTGTTTATTGTTTCCCCCATTAGACCGCGGGCTCCTTGAGAGCAGGGACTGTCGCCTTTCTTTGCTTCTTATGTGCCTGGCTCAGTGTTTAATACATGTTTATTGACTGACTAATTGATCTAAAGACAGCAAGGTGGTGCAGATAGTAAATGTCAGAGGTCAGATTTGAACTTAGGTCTTTCTGACTCTAGGGCCAGCACTCTATCCACTTCACCACCTAACTGCATGTATACTGCAAAGTAATCCACAAGTCCAAGGTATTAGCAGAGGCCTAACAGATTCATGGATTGTAGATCTGGAAGGGTCCATGTCCGTAAATGACAATTCTACTACCATCCTCATCATGGTGATGCATGGGAAACATTCTGTAAAGTTAAGGTAGATGGGCAGCTAGATGGTGCAGTGGATAGAGGCCTGGGATTAGAGTCAGGATGATCTTAGTTCAAATCTGGCCTCAGATACTTTCCAGCTGTGTGACTCTGGGCAAGTCACTTAATCCTGTTTGCCTCAGTTTCCTCATCTGTAAAATGATCTGGAGAAGGAAATGGCAAACCACTCTAGTATCTTTGCCAAGAAAACCCCAAATGGGGTTACAAAGAGTCAGACATGGCTGAACAGCAACAGTGACAAACTGATCTAAAGAAGGTAAATCATCCACCCAAGTTCACAAAGCAAGTTGAGTGACAGAGACAGGACTAGAACCCAGGTCTTTGGACTCAGAATCCAGAGCTCTTTTATCTGTACTTCATGCTGTGAGCAGAGTCTTAAAAAAAAGTCTGGCATGCTTCCCTCCCCAGAGCTGAGCCAGAAGTAGGGGTAGGGGAGGGGGAGGAGGGATTTTTGTAAAGAAGTAGGTTAAGGTCAACTGTTCCCCTCCCTTCTGCATTCCCCTGACCACCTGCAGTGCCCACTCTGGGGGCCCCAGGGAGAATGAATATTTGCTTGGGGAAAGGTCACACTATTCTTAACTTTGTGGCATAAGACTTCAGCGTGGACAGAGAAGGGTGAGGAATGGATGAGGAAAGTGAGACACAGTGGGCTGAGGAAATGAGGGCAACTTGGTCCTTACTTCTAGGTCATGAGAACCCCTTCCCCCACTCCTCATTCCCAGCACCCACCCAGATCTCCAATTGATAGCACCCAAGAGCTGCTCCCACCAGAGTAACTCATTTGCAAGTGCTTTTAGAAGTTGGCTCTGGAAGATTAACGTGTCCCTTGGTTGGGGGATGGAGAAAGTTAGAAAAATCCTATCCGGCTGTCCCCTTCCCCTCCTGACTGCTCCTTTGGAGGCCTCAAGTCAGCTGTGGCCTGCCAAGAAGTCCTGGCATCTCCCTCGTGCACCCTGATATCATAGCCTTCTAGGGGTGAGGCATAGGAAAGCAGGTGTCTGGGATGGGAGGGGGAGGATTAAGAGGGAACTACTGTGTAAAGAGATGGGGGCCCACATGGCTTTCTGTGCAATTGGAGATTGGAGACATGGAGCTGAGGAGTGCCTAGATATTTTCTCCATGTCTGTTCAGCTAGGTCTCTCAGGGTTGTTCTCTCTACCCCACTTACCTCCTTCCCCAAAGGCCAGTCCTGCCTCCTCTAACCCCAGAGACGGAGGTAGGAGACTTATCAGAGTCTTCCCAGGGTCCTTCTTAGGTAATCTGGGCTCTGACACCTTCTTCTACCTTCCTCCCCCTTTAGAAGGGTTTTGAAAGCGTAAAGACAGCTATTCTTAGTGCATCATGATATGGTGGAAAAGTCATAGATTTGGGATTTGGTGCCCCGGGTTTGAATGTCACCTGTGCTTCATATTATCTATGCAAAATAGAGCAAGCCACAACCTCTGGATTTCAGTTTCTTTACCTCTAAAATTAGAGGTTTGGAATAGAAGGATCTCTGAGATTTCTGCCATATCTAAATCATGCCTGTAAAGAATTTCCAGACCTAGGTACTGGGTGAGGGTGGGAAGATCTAGATGAAGGAAGAGTCACAGTCTCTCTCCTCAGAGAATTCCCAGTTTGATGGGGGAGACACAGTCCCTGCTGATGGGTAGGAGAGAACACAGACTTAAACATGCAGGTGGACAGAGGCTGCAGACTGTATCTATGAATGCTAAGGAGAAGTGGCCTGAAGGAGCAGTCAGAGTGATCCTGTATGAATCAAGGAAGCCTTCTTGGAAGAGGAGAGATCTGAGCCAGGTTTATAAGGAAGGGTTGAGTTATAGCCAAATATGTCAGGTGAGGATGGCTGGGAGTAAATAGCTTCATATTTCTTCCCTAAACCTGGATGCCAAGGAACTAACTTCCTAAACCAGTTATAGTCTTCAAGTACCACTTTTTCATAGCTGCAGATAACATCCATCCAACCTTAAGAAATATTCTTTGAACTGTTTCTCTATTACTGGGGATCTTTTGTTGTCATTCAGTCCTCTCTCTTTGTGACTCCATTTGGGGTTTTCTTGGCAGAGATATTGGAGTGGTTTGCCATTTCCTTCTCCAGCTCATTTTACAGATGAGGAAACTGAGGCAAACAGGGATAAGTTACTTGTGTAGGGTCACACAGCTAGCATGTGTCTGAGGCCAAATTGGAACTCAGGAAAATGAGAATTCCTGACTCTAGACCTGGCATGCTACCCACTGCCCTATCTACCTAGCTGCCCACCCGTTGGGATAGCCAGCACTAAACCACCTATATTCTCACCTAGTTGTCCTTGAGTTCAGCAGGACATATCAGATATCCAACAGGGAATAAGAGAAAAGTCTTGGTTGGAGAGAAGTCCCCCTCCCCCTGCTTTTTTTTTCTTTCTGTGTGTGGCATTGTCTTGGATGAGGATAGAATCTATGAGTTTTGCCTCCTTGTTCTGACCACTGCCTAACTAGCAACAAACCAGCCATGGTCTAAGCCCCAAATGCCCAAACTATGTGACCTTGGGGGAATTATATAACCTCATTGTATCTCAGTGTTCTCATCTGTAAAATGAAAATGATAATATCAGAATACTCTACCTGCCAGCTCTGCCTTTAATTCTCTAGTGACTTTGAGGAAGTCACAAGACCTTTATGGACTTAAGTTTTCTTACCTATGAAATGAGAGTTGAATTAGATTCCCACATTGGGGGGAGTCTTTCATAAGATCATAAAACTTATATTGGGAAGGGACCTCAGAAGTCATCTAGTATGACCCCCCTCTTTTTACAAATGAGGAAATTGAAGGGTTAAGTGATTTACTTGCCCATGGTGACATTGGCAGTAAATAGAAGAGGCGATATTGGAACCTGGCCCTTTGACTCCAAATCCAGTACTTTTTCAGATGACTGCAAAATGTCCCATCTAATTCTGATACCTTCTGTTTTGTAATGCTTTTACTCGCTGGACATGAGAGTAATGAGAATAAAAAGGTTTTCAAATTATCAAGTGCTCCCTAAATTTAGTGCATTTAAATGGGTATTGAATCTCTAGGATTTCTTGCTAAGGTTGTATATATTCATGCTCAGGTAAGGGTTGGATCTGCTGCTGCTGAGGACTCTCCATCATGAACATTTGACATTAAAGCAAAAGGCCTGACTCCTCCTATTACAGAACCTGCAATTTCTTTTCCTTTGTCCCTCTCCCTCCTCCCTCCTCCCTCCTCCCAGATCTGTGATTTTATTCATATATAGAACTCCTCAGGAGGAAACTCCCTTTTTCCAATTTGTAGCTGCACCTGTTCTGTGACTAAAGAGTCTTAGAGAGTTGCCAGGGGGCAATGAGAGATTAAATGACTTGCCCAGTGGCACATGGCCAGGATGTGTTACAGTTGGGATCTTTCTTTCTTTCTTTCTTTCTTTCTTTCTTTCTTTCTTTCTTTCTTTCTTTCTTTCTTTCTTTCTTTCTTTCTTTCTTTCTTTCTTTCTTTCTTCCTTCCTTCCTTCCTTCCTTCCTTCCTTCCTTCCTTCCCTTCCTTCCCTTCCTTCCTTCCTTCCTTTCTTCCTTCCTTCCTTCCTTCCTTCCTTCCTTCCTTCCTTCCTTCCTTCCTTCCTTCCTTCCTTCTTTCTTTCTTTCTTTCTCTCTCTCCCTTCCTTCCCTCCTTCCTTCTTTCTTCTTTGCTTTCTTTCTCTCTCTTTCCTTGTTTCCTTCTTCTTTCTTTCTTCCTTTCTCTTCATTTTTCTTCTTCTTTCCTTCCTTTTCCCTTTTTTTAATTGAAAGGAAATTGTGATTTACTTATTCAGTGCCCTACTAATCAGACTACCAAAGAATATTTTATGAAGGTAGAAAAATAATAACAAAATTCATCTGGAAGAAGAAAAGGTCAAGAATATTATGAGAATCAATGAAAAAAAATGTGAAGGAAGGTGGCCTAACAGTACCAGATCTCAAACTGTATAACAAAGTGGTAATTATCAAAATAATCTGGGCCTGGCTAACAGAGTGGTAGATCAGTGGGATAGGTTGGGTACACAATAAACCCAAGACAAGAACTCAGTATTTGACAAAAAACTGGGAAGCAGTTTGGTAGAAACTAAATAGACCAACATCTCACGCTGTACAGCAAGATACAGTTAAAATGGGTACATGATTTAAACATAAAGAGTGATATCATACACAAATTAGAGGAGCATGGAAAATTTGGATAAAGGAAATGTGGAGAAGGGAAGAGAGCATTATAGGAAAAGAAATGGATAACTGATTACATTAAGTTAAAAAAGTTTTGCATAAACAAAACCAATGCTGCCAAGATTAAGAGGAAAGTTGGAAACTGGGGAAAAAAATTTACACCGAGTTTCTCTGATAAAAGCCTCATTTCTAAAAAACGTGAGAATATATTTGATATGAGACAAATTTATAAGAATATGAATCATTCCCCAGTTGATAAATGGTCAAAGGAAAGAAACAGACAGTTTTCAGAGAAAGAAATTAAAACTGTCTATGGTCATGTAAAAAATGTTCGGAACCACTACTGATTATTAAAATGTAAATTTAAACAACTCTGAGGTACTACATCATACCTATCAGATTGGCTAATATAAAAGAAAAATATAATTCCAAAGGTAGGAGAGGATGTGAAAAAATTGGAACACTAGTGCACTGTTCATGGAGTTGTGAACTAATCCAATCATTCTGCAAAGCAATTTGGAACTGTGTTCAAAGGGCTATACAACTGTCCACACTCTTTAAACCAGCAATACCACTACTAGGTCTGTATCCCAAAGAGATCCAAGAAAAAGGTGGTAAAGAATTAGAAACTGAGGATATGCTCCTCAATTGGGGGATGGCGGAACATGTGGCATATAATGGTGATGGAATACTATTTTACTATGAGAAATAATGAGCAGTATGCTTTCAGAAAAAAAAATACAGGAAGACTTATATGAACTGAAGCAAAATGAAGTAAGCAGAACCAGGAGAACATTCTACATAGTAACAACAATATTGCCCAATGATCAACTGTGAATGATTTAACTTTTCTCAACAATACAATGATCTAAAACAATTCCAAAGGACTTATGATGAAAAAAATGCTATCCTCCTCCAGAGAAAGAACTGATAGAGTCTGAATGAAGATTGAAGCATATTTCCCCCCACACACTTTATTTTTCTTGTGTGTTTTTTTTTTTTTTGGAGTGTTTTTGCACCATGGCTAATGGGAAAATATGTTTTGCATTATTATCCATATACAGTCAATATCAAATTGTTTGCCTTCTCAAGGAGGAAAGAAGGGAGGGAGGGAAAGAATTTGGAAGTCAAAATTTTAAAATAATGAATGTTAATTTTTTTACATGTAATTGAGGAGAGAGAGAGAGAGAGAGAGAGAGAGAGAGAGAGAGAGAGAGAGAGAGAGAGAGAAGGAAATCATAGGGTTTTGGGAGCTGAACAGGACCTGTGAGCCCTGTAGCTTCTGGATCTGGAACCAGAGATTCCTGCCCCTTAGCATGTGTATAACCTGGGCTAAAGCACTTTACTACTCTGGGGTTCAGTTTCCAGACTTATTAAAACAAGGGGGTTGGACCATATGATCTCAAGGGCCCTTTCTTTCTCTGGAACTATGATCCTATGATATCCCCTTCCTCCATGCTTTGGACAGCAGGGATAATGTGGATCATCGCCCAGACTTAGAATCACAGGCTCTTGAGGTGAGAACATGTGTAGTAGGATGCAAGCTGCTGGTTGTAGGGTTTTGAGCCCAATAGTGAAAGGCAAGAGCTGGAGGAGCCAGAGGATGGGCTGAGGACAATGGTTATTTTGCAAAGCGGAGGTGGTGTATTCCTTAGCTGAAGCAGCAAGGCATCCTGCAGGAGAGACATAAAGCAGCATGTGCCAGGCAAATCAAACCACCATCACTACTTTGACCATCATCTCCACTCAGAGTCTGAGGTAGACAGACTGGGAACCTAAGAACCTTTGAAATAGCAGTACTACTCAAACTACCAGACCTGCTTCCAACCTTTGACTCCCCTTCCCCCACCCCCTACCTCTGTTATCATTGAGGGGAAAATTATTGTGGAAAAGGAGTCCACCGTACCACTTAACAGCAACAACTTACCAACCAATTGCTTCCAACAGGCAACTAATCATGGGAACTCATTGATTTTGTTTGCAGTCTAGCTCTAAAAGTCATCATCTGGGGAAGCAGCTTCTGTGGAGAAGGAGTCAGCCACTCATATCAATGATCAACCAACTGCCACCCACAGGGCAGCTGAAGCAGTAAGGAACCCTGAAGGAAAGATTGGAGGTAGCACCTGCCAGGCAATTCGCCACCACAACCACCTTGACAACCATCTTTCCTCAGACCCAGATGGACCAAACCCAGAACTATGAACCCAAGAAACTTGTACAGTAATGTTTTCAGCCCAGTGCCCTAAGTCATCATCCTGGGAAGGAAAGTCCTGAAGAAATAGATGCTGCCTGGAAATTCCTGTGAGTGCTAGCCCACAGCTACTGAAGACCCGAAAAGAAAGTTCTTGTCACCAAAGTCTTTGGTGATGTGGTATAGTTTTGCTTTCATCAGTTCAAATGATATTAAGGAAAAGGCATTACTATCTTCTCTGCATCTGCACCCTAAGGATCATGGGACTTTTCCATCTGATTTGCAGTGGTTCCCATATGTGGTGTCCCATTAAAATGTGAGCTCCTTGAGAGCAGAAATTGTCTCATTCTTTTATTTGAGTTCCCTGAGCTTAGCACAGTGTTTTGCACATAAATAAGTCTTTCCTCCCTCCCTTCCTTCCTCCCTTCCTCCCTTCCTTTCTCTCACTTGCCCCAAAGGACGTTGTCCACTTCTGCACTCAGAACCTCCGACCTAAGGGAGTATGTTTCACTGACACGAGAGGTAGAGACGTCTCCCGCAAATGGGGTCTGTGTGCCTCTGTCTCCCTGAAAGCCCTGGACGAGTCCCCTTCAGTGAGGCTGTGAAGGAAGCATAGAGTGAGAACGTGGCTGGACTTGGTGAAACTAAACTCTCTCCTGCTAGCGGGGGCAGGGGGTGGGGAAGGGGAGCCCTAATTAGCGAAAGTTTGCAAAACCTCGGGGTAATTAGGCTGTATTTGACGGGCTCTTTCAGTCTTACAATTCAGCCGCAGTTTGCATTTGGAGCAGCATGGCCTGGGCCCCCTGCCCCACCCCCTAGCCCCGCCTGAGTGGGGCCTGAGGTGTGATAAGAGGAGAAAGTGATTCAGTACTATGGAGAGTTTCTCTTCCCCTCTGGGATTTTCAACTTTCCCCGGAAACCCGGGAAGGCGATGACACTTCTGACAAGGATGTAATGACACTCCGCTGTGGAAATGTTCTTCCAGGAATCAAGGAGCTTTGCGGGGTTGATCTTTGTGGCTTCTTACCACATCCTGTGGTCTCTAGACAGAGGAAGGGAAGTGGCAGCCAGGGACCCTTCCAGAGGAGCACAGCGCAGCTCCCCTGGGACCTGCACCAGGCTCCTTCTCCTTGGGGGGATCGGGGGGCAGATATTGGAAGAACTGACTCTGCTCTTCATAGATCATTTAGATCATAGATTTAAAGCTGAAAGGGACCTCAGACGTCCATTGTACAGATGGGGAAATTAAGGCTTCCCCTAGGGTGTATGGGGGCCAAAGGCTCTTTCCAAGGTCTTTTAGTTCATCCTTTTGTCTTTAGGTCGACTGACACTAATATCGCAAAGACAGAAACAGACACACAAGAAAGAAAATAGAGAAGCAGAAAAGAGAGGAAGCATGAGACAAAAACAGAGAAACAGAATATGCACTCCTCTGCTCCAAAATCTTCAGTGATTCCCTATTGCTTGTAGGATAACATATAAACTCTTTGGTCTTCCATGCTCTGCCATCAACCTACCTTCTCCATTTTGTTTCACATTTCTTCATTTCCCTTACTAGGTATTCTGGCTGAACTGAGCTACTAAGTGATCCCTATTTCACCCTCTCTTCTTCCATAGACCACCTGGGTGGCACAATGGACAGAGTATCAGGTCTGGAGTCAGGAAGACCTAAGTTCAAGTTCAGCCTCACACATGTACTAATTGTGTGATTCTGGGCAAGTCACTTAACTGCTGTCTGCCTTAGTTTCCTCATCTGTAAAATGGGGGAAGTAATAGCATCTCCTTCCCAGGGCCATTTGTGAAGAGCAAATGAGATAATATTTGCATACCACAGGCTTTATAAATGCTTATTTCCTCCCTTCCTTCTTTCCTTCCTGTCTCTGTATATTTGAGCAGATCATCTTCCGAATCTAGAATTCCTTCCTTATTTCTCTGCCTGTTGAAAAAATCTTTTCTTCTATGAACCAGCTTGGGTGCTGCTTCTCCCTATGTGAAGCCTTTTCTGGTCCCTCAGCTGAAGAACTCTCCTAACTACTCTTCTCAGCAAGGTTCCTAAAGCACATCTTCCCTACTGCATTCTACCTTTATCATACGTATTGTGCCCATGATATACTCCTAGCTCTTATATGAATGTATTATTTGAGGTCAGAAACTACTTGTTTTTCATCTCTGTATCTAAGGCCCAGGATGGTTTCATCAGTGATACACACATACACACACAAACACACACATATACATATGTATGTATATATGTATGTGTATATATATATATATATATATATATATATATATATATATATATATATATATATATATATATATATGGTGCTTAATCAGTGTATTATATATGTATGGTGCTAGAGGCAGCTAGGTGGCTCAGTAGATAGAGCACTGGGCCTGGAGTTAGGAAGACCTGGGTTCAAATTGTTTTAGACACTTACTAGCTGTGTGACCCTGGGCAAGTCACTGCTTGCCTTAATCCCTCTGGAGAAGGAAACGGCAAATCACTTTGGTGTCTTTGCCAAGAAAACCCCATAAGGGGTGGGACTGAATGACTAAACAACAACAGGGCTTAATCACTCTCTCAATAAACATTTTTTAAGCTCCTACTATTTGTCAGGCAAACTGTTTAATTGAATTTAGATGTTGTAGGATAATGAGGTCACAATTAGAGAGTTAGATTGGGAAGGGAGTTTAGAGGTCTCATTTTGCAGATGAAGAATGAGAGCGGAGTTAGCAAGCGCATCCAGGGTCACTCATGAAGAAGAGCCAGAACCAAAATTGAGGTCCTCTGATTGCTCATCTTATGTTCTTTGTGATACCGGAGGAATTGAGAGCTGAGAAGTAAAGATGGAAGGATGAAGAGCCACAGAGCTGGAAGTAGAGATAAACTTTCTCTTTCTGCTCCCTTAAGAGTCCATGGGCATCTCTGAGAGTCTAACACTGAGAGAGGGTGGGATGGGGAACCTGCTTCCCTCCTCATTCCTCTGCAGCCTGCTTGCCTATCCCGCCCTCCCCCCCCCCCCCCTTTTCCCCCAGGTGGCAGGGAGTGGGAGGGAAGGGCAGGCTGGGAGTTTATTTATTAGCCAGATTAAGAAGTATTAATTGGGAGCGGTGGTGGCCGACTGGGGCAGGGGGCCTCAGGGACATAGCTGGCATTGCTGGCATAGTTTCGGGCCCTCCTGCTGAGCTGGGGACTCTGTCAGCTTCAAAGGGGCTTAGAGAGTCTGACTGTGGCACTGCCACGGGCCAGCACAGAGAAGGGGTTGGGTACAGCCCGGGCTTGAGGCTGGGGGAAGGGGACAAAAGGGGGAGGTGATTGTGTATTAGAGGATTAAAGACCAGGTCCCAGAAGGAATTTTAAACTGCTGTGAACAGAACTGTCTGGGACACCCCTCCCTCCCCTCCATCCCGCCACTGCAGCACTTTGGTGCATTTCTGAACTGGGCAGGAATTGTTTAATATTCCTTTCTGTCTGGACTGGTGTGTTTTCTCTCCTTGCATCAGCCGTAGATACTATTTTAGAACAAGAATTCCCCATGCCAGGGCTTGGTTTGCTCCATGAGAGACTGAGACTCATTGAACTTATCAAGGCTTGTGTCCTGCAGAATATAACAAGCCCTTTGAAGGAAAGGATATTTCGCTTTTTGTCTTTGTATCCTGAATGCCTAGCAGTGTCTGGCACACAGTAGGTGCTTAATAAGTGCATGGTGACTTGAACTGAATTGTGTCCATGTTACCTAAGATAAATTTCTGCCCATAGGGGGCTCTTTCAACCGAGTGGGTGGACATACGAACTGAGGGCACAGAAGCTTATGATGTTGACATCTGGTGCCACTCACCTGGCCTGAGCCATGACTTTCCAGGGTGGGAGTCAACAAGGGTGGAGGGTCCAGGTGGCACCTCTCTCTCCACTTGTCCAAGCAGATCCCATGTTCTGAACTGGGTAAGGAAGTCCCTTTCCTCCAGATTAAGAAGAGGACGTGAAACATGCCCACCTTGGCATACCCACTTCTTCTTCTACTTCATCCGGAAACCACAAAACCAGTCTCTGAAGGCCAGGGATGGGATGGACAGGGGTGAGTGTGAGAAGCCTCTTAGCTGCCAAACTGTGGTTTTCTGAAAGGATGGAGTAGCGGTTGGCCAGGATATGACGCCCATGGTTGGTAGCAGGGATGGGAAACAACCCTCTGACCTCACCTCTCTGACAAGAAAAAAATCCAAAAACAAACCTCTTCCTACAGGCAGGTGTTCTTTACTGTCCCTTGCACGTGTCTCCTGCTTTTGCCAGGCCTTCCTTTTACTTAGGTTGCCCTCTCCTCTCCCCTCCACTGACCCAGATCCTACCCTTCTGCAGAGGAAGCTGGGAACACTGGGGTTTGAAGTCTGAGGTCCTAGATTCAGGGGTCACATGGCTAGTAAGCTATGTGATTGTGGCTAAGTGCTTAAACTCTCAGAACCTCAATTTCCTCATCTATCATACAGGGATGAAATTACTTGCACTGGTTGTACTTGCTTTGAGAAAAGTGCTTTGTGAGCTATTAAATACTATATAGCTATGAGCTATTATCATTAACCTTGCTTGAAGATCCTCATATCCCACCTCCTCTTTCCAAGTCATCTCTGTTCATCTCCCTGATTCCACCCATTATTTCCTTGTTTCCCATGTTTGTGCTTTGTTTCGCTGTTCAGTTGTTCAGTTGTGTCTGACTTTGTGACCCCATCTGGGATTTTCTCAGTAAAGATATTGTATTGGTTTGCCCTTTCCTTCTCCAGTTGATTTTACAGATAAGGAAACTGAGGCAAACAGGGCGAAGTGATTTGCCCAGTGTCACACAGCTAGGAAGTATATGAGGCCAGATTTGAACTCAGGAAGATAAGTTCCTGACTTCAGGCCCAGCATTCTGTTCACTTCATCACCTAGCTGCCCCACATAATTCACAGGCCCCTGGAAAGAAGACTTGCATAGGGAGATACAGTGGAAAGAGAACCAGATTTAGAGTTAGGAAGTAGCTGTTTTTCAGTTGTGTTCAACTCTTCATTTATCTCCTTAATTAGACCATATTCTCCTGGTTGATGGGGAGGAGGGGAAGGGAGTGGTGGTGGGGAGGGCTAGGGTTAGGGTTGTCCTGGATATTCCTTTTCCTTTCAGACCCCTCCAATGTCTGGCTCTTCCAGCCTTTGCACTCAGCCAATATTGACACTTCCACTATCCTGGTGCAAGCCCTCAGCACCTCAGGCTCAGACTAGTGGCAAATAGCCACTAGCTGGCTTCTCTGCCTCAAGTCTTTCCTCACTCAGCTTGGCTATCAAAATGATTTTCCTAAAGCTCAAATCTGACCACATCACTCCCTCCCTCCTTATTCAATAAACTCCAGTGGCTCCCTGTCACTTTCAGGATCAAGTTTAAAACCCACTGTTTGGCTTTCAAAACTCTTCACAACCAGACCACTTCCTACTTTTCCAGTCTTCTTATACCTTACTCTGTAATCAAGTGTCCTCCTTGTTCCTCAGACAAGGCCCACCTAGGCCTCAGATGTGTTAGACTAGATCAGGGGTTCTTAACATGGGAAGTTGGGACTTAAAAAAAAAAGTATGTGTGGTTGGTGTATACTATTTCAATATAATGGGTATGTATCCTTTGTAATCTTATGTGTGTTATTTCCTGCATTTAAAAACATAATTCTGAGAAGGGGTTGATAGAGTTCACCCAGCTGACCAAAGGATTCATGATACACACACAAAAGTAAAGAACCCATGCCTCAGGGGTTCTCTAAGATCCCTTCTAGTATATTGGATCCCAAATTGGAATGCTGCTCCTTTATCCTCCCTTTGAAGACTCCCAATGGCCCAAATATGGGGCTAGATGAAATTGGGGAGAAGGGAGGGAGCTGAGAGGGATCCTGGGACTTGTGGTTTGAGGAATGATCCTTAAGTTCTATGCCCTGGGCACTTAACCCTCTCTTAACCAACTCTGAGTATTAAAGAGTAAGTTCAAATGCTGCCTTTGTCACTGGTTGGTCTTGAACCAGTAACAACCTCAGTTTCTTCATCTGTAAAATGATGTAGTGGGATGATCTTTAAAGTCCCTTTCAGCTTGTTATCTGTTACTCTATTTAGTCTCCATCTCCAGCACTTAAATCCCACCCCTGATGCTTGTTTGCCCTTCTCATTCCCAGAACTTAGGTCCCCCTCCAGAATCCTCCCTCTCATCCCTAAGTATTGTAGCTCCCATCCCTAGGGACTCCTTTCTTTTGGAAAGAACTCCTTTCTTTTGGAGCTATAGAGAACTCAGGAGAAATCCTTTCCCACAGTCAACCTCTCAGCACCCTTTCTCCACCCCCGCCACCGTCCCCACCCCAAGCGGTACCGTGGACAGCCCCCCTTCCTCCTCCCCTTAGCCTGTGACTATAAGATTCTACTAGTTCCACTCTTGGCAAGGTCCCAATCCATCTCTTTTCCCTACCGCCTCCCTCCCCTAGCCCTCACTGCACCAGTGGCCTCATCACCCCACTCATCAGGCTGCCCAGTCATCAGGTCGGCAATTAGCTGCTTCCTTCTCGTTTGCATGAGGCCACCTCGACGTCACGGCCCCTCCCCGCTTCCCCCTTCCCCCTCCCGTGCGGCGCTTTGGGCGTTAGAACAGTTCAGGGGTGCCCCCCCCCAAGAAACACCCTTTGTAGTCAGAGCCAAGTGTGGGTATTTATTCCATCCCTTCCGCAACTGACGGATGGATATGCTTGTGCTCAACTGCCTTAACTATATCTAACGAACTGGAGTTAATAATCAGAATTGGGTCAGATGCACCTGTGTACTGGAGGTAGGGAGTGGGGGTGGAAGGTGGGGATCTGAGCTACCTCCCCTTCTGAGAGTCTCCACCGACGTGCTCTTTGTCTTCCACCCCTTCTCTTCCCCTCCCCCTCCCATCCACCCTCCTCCCTTCCCCGGTTCCCCAACACAGACTCACACTGTGGGAGTAATTCTTGGATCATGGATGGGGAGAGATGAGGCCCAGAGAGAGGGTCACACAGAAAGTTAGGGATGGAGGTGAGATCAGGACTCGTGCATTCTCAGCACCCCAGTCCCACACTTTCTCTGCACCAAGCTCCACACCTCCTCAGGGGAGAGTATCATCCACAACGAACAGGAGGTTCTCTCCACAGATATGGACACTTTTACACATATACACACTCACAGTTGCATACAGTTAATTCATAAATGATGGCACATACAAGTTGGACAATATAAAGAGACTCCCCACTCCCAGGTAGAATAGAGAAAACCAAGGAGAGGGAAAGTTTGGGATATTTTAGAGAGTAATGATGCCTTTCTGAGGAGAGAAGATGGAGGGAACTGATCCAGTCTGCTCTTTACTGGGGGGGAATAGTTTGAACTGAGGACCCAGAGACTCTGAGATAACTGGTTCAACCCCCTCGTTTTACCCATGAGAAAACTGAGGGACAGAGGGGTTAATTAAAATCCCCATTGTCATACAGGTGGTAAATAAAGCCATAACTTAAACTAAGGTCATCTGACTTCCTATCAATTGCTTCCTCCCTCCCCTCCCATGGTATCACATTATAGGAACTGAGAGATGGATTGAAGGGATTTCAAAGTCTACTTCTGGTCTTTCCCAGTGACTTGTAGGACTCACACAGGACTGGCTCACACTTACATGGTGAGTTGGAGTGGAGGCAGGGATGTACTGGAGTGAGATTGATACATGAAAGCTGAATGTTAAATTTTCAGGATGAGCATTTATACTTTGGAAATTGGCAAATGCTACAAATTAGGACTTGATTTATTGTTCTGTAGATTGCCTACACCTAAAGACACAATATAGAAAATATTAATAATGTAGATTAAGTTTAAAAAATGTATCCTGCCTTTATTAAATTTTTTTCAGAGAGCCTTTTGTTAAACATTTTCCAGCACATTCCTGGGTGGAGGTGAGGATGAGAGGGAGGGCTTCTTGTCTAGGAGGGAGGATAACATCTGGAGGGTTTCACATTTGTTCCCAGTCTTTCTGATTTAGGGGGAAGGGGCTCAAGTCTTTGTTGTCCTTCTCTAGATGTCAAACCCTGAGACATTACTTGGTCTTGCAGGTGGGTGGGAGATCATAGCTCTCCAGTAAGGGAACTCAGAGGCTATCTCTTCCAATGGCTCATTTTGCAGATAATAGTAATAATACTAATTTTACAGATTTAATAGATTTGGGTGTTTTTTTTTTTTTTTACAAATTATAATACTGTCTTGCATTTTTTAACATTTTCTTTACTTTTTACAGATAAAAATAACAGTTGTCTACTATGTGCCAGGCACTGTGCTTTATAAGATCTCTTATAAAGGAACAGGACCCACATGTACAAAAATATTATAGCAGCTATGTTTGTGGTGGCTAAGAACTGGAAACTGAAGGATGCCCATTAATTGGGGAATGACTGAACAAGCTGTGGTATATGAATGTAATGGAATACTATTGTACTATGAGAAATGACAATGATTTCAGAACAATCTAGAGGAACTTACGTGAACTGATCCAAAGCAAAGTGAGCAGAACCAGGAGAACATTGTACACAGTAACAGAACTACAAATATCTTCTCGACTGATTCTCCTAATGATCATGGGAAGTAGGTACTATTATTATGTCCATTTTACAGAATAGGAAACCGAGGGAAAGAAAGATTAAGTAACTTGCCAAGGTCACACAGCTAGTAAGTATCTGAGGCTAGATTTGAATTCAGATCTTCCCAACTCTAGTTGCAGCTCCCATGCCACTGTCCCGCTTAGCTGACTAAAAAAAAAAAATTATTAGATGCCTACTATGTCCTAGGCATTGTGTTTAGCATGTTACAAATATCTCATTTTATCTCAATATTAAATATTGTATCATTTTTATTAGGAAACAGACCTGGAGAAGTTGTCAGCTAAGTCAGAAAGGACTTGTCCAAGGCCACACAGAATGGAAGTATCAACCTGTATAGTAGCAAAATTCAAAGCTAGATCCTCTTTCCGTTGTGTTACACTATTCTGTTTCTAACAATATGGTTTCTAATAACTGGTTTCAAAGTATTGTGCTGGAGGGGTCTGCAGGGGAGGGGGAATAAACCAGCTGCCTTCCTTATTCCTGGTCCATACTGGGATTAGCTGGGGGTAGGTGCCTGGACAAGGTAAAGGGCAGGACTGAATTTTGATCTAGGATTGGGATAGTGCTAGGGGCAGATGTCTTAGTGTCATTGACCCCTGTTGTCCCCATCTGTTCCTTCCTTGCTGCCACACCTTGCCTCCAAGTGACAGAAGGCTTCCAAAGGTGAATGACTGTTCCAAGTCTGGGGTGAAGGTGGTAATGAGTCAGTCCCAGACCTTCCCACCCATGCCCAGCACTCGGGCAAAGGCGACTGGGAACTCCTTGTTGGAGTAGACTTCTAGGAACAATTCCTGCAAGAGAGACTTCTGACTTGGGTCACAGGATCAAAGAATTATTGACTTAGACCTTAGAGGTCATCTAGCCCCGCCCTCTCTTTTGCATATGAGGAAACTGGAGGTTGGAGAGGTTAAGGAACTGAGCCAAGGTCATATAGGTAGGAAGCGGCAGAGGTAGATTTTAAACCCAGGTCCTCTGATTCCAAAGCTAGTGCTCTTTTGCTATATTCAGTTTGAGGCCTTCCCTGAGCTGATTAAATGATTAAATGAGCCTCTGAGACTTTTTAAGTGCTGTCTGTCCTTTGCCAAGGACATTCCTTGTCCCCATTTCTCTTTCCTCATTCTATTTGGGTTTTTTTTTGAGGCAACTGGGGTTAAGTGACTTTCCCAGGATCACACAGGTATTCAGTGTCTAAGGTTGGATTTGAATTCGGGTTCTCCCAACTCCAGGGCCAGTATTCACATGACTCCCTCTCCCCTCACTCTTTCAGTTGAGAATTTTGTCTCATGTTTTACAGAAGAAATTGAAGTCATTCATGATGAATGCCCTCTTCCCCATCTCCAAAAGGTCATCTACAATAGGTACCTCCACTTTCTCTCCTTTTGCTTTCTTCTTAATCCCTTACAACTGTCTTCCTATCTTATCATTCCACTGAAACTATTCTCTCCAGAGTTATCAATGATCTCCTAGTTGTCAAAACCAATCATCTCCATTTCTAAATCCTTATTCTTCTTGATCTGTCTACAGCCTTTGGCACTGTTGTTCACTCTCTCCTCCTTAATACTCTCTTTTTTCTATGTTTTTGGGATACCACTCTCTTCTGGTTCTCCTCCTACCTATATGACCAGTCCTTCTCTGTCCCTTTTTCTGGATCCTCTTCCAGATCATGACCTCTAGCCACTGGTGTCCCTCAATTTTCAGTTCTGTATCCTCTTCTCTTTTTCCTCTCTACAACTTCCCTTGGTGATCTCATCAACTCCCATGGATTTAATCACCATTTCTATGCTGATCATTCTCAAATCTGTCTTTCCTGCCTCAAATCTTTCTGCCAACCTATAATCTCACATCTCCAGCTCCTTTCAGACATCTCTCATTGGATGTCCAGTAATCATCTTAAACTCAGTATGTCCAAAATGGAACTAGACCTCCTCCTACCTTCCCTATTACTGTAGAGGGCAACACTACCCTCCCAGTCCCAGGCTCACAACCTCACTATTTTTCACCCTCCCTGTCCCCATATCCAAGCTGTTGCCAAGGCTACCAAGGCTGCCAAGGTCTGTTGATCTCTCAAATAAGCTCACTTCTCTCTTCTGATACTACCACCATCCTGGTGCAGACCCTCTGCCTGAATTATTGCAGCATCTTGCTGTTGAGTCTGCCTGCCATGAGTCTCTTTTCACTCTAGCCCAAAGTGAAAGCCTGACCATGTTACCACCTGCCCACCTCTGTCTCCATCCTCTTCCACCCACTCAATAAACTCCAGTGACTTCCTATTGCCTCTAGGAGCAAATGCAAAATGTTCTATATGGCCTTCAAAGACCTTCATAACCTAGTCATTTCCTAACTTTCTAGTTTTCTTACACCTTATTTCCTTAACACATATTCTTTGATCCAGTAACACTGATCTCCTGACTTTTCTGTGAACAAAATACTCCAAATCTTGGCTTGGGGTATTCTCTCTGGCTGCCCCTCATGCCTAGAATGCTCGCCCTTCTCAAGCCTGACTACTGATCTCTCTGGCTTCCCTTAAGTCCCAACAAAAATCCCACCTTCTACAAGAAGCCTTCTCAAACCCTCTTAATTCCAGTGCCTTCCCTCTTTTAATTATTTCCAATTTATACTTTATATAGCTCACTTTGTATTTATTTGTTTGCATGTTATTTCCCCATTAGATTGTAAGTTCCCTGAGGTCAGGAACTGCCTTTTGCTTCTTTGTGTATCTTTAGTGTTTAGCACAGTGCTGGGCACATGGTAGATAGGTATTTAATAAATATTTATTGATTGATTAATCGCAGAATGCTTTACTTCTGAAAAAACTCAAATATTCAAGCAAGAAATCAGAAGTCCCTTTGTGAGTGATGTTTAGGTGGTCAGCCAACAACCTGTTGACAGTAAAGCTTCAAGCCAATGGCTGAATGCTTGTTGAAACTGAAGGTTTTATTCTGGCAATTCAGAACTATGTGATCCTCACCAGAAATTATTGAGAAGATCTCAAACTTAGTTACCAGTGTAGATGATGCAGAGAAACAATAGAAGGTATGCAACACATTGTTACAGGCTAGAAAATTTTAGCACCTGATACATACCTAGTAAAACATAATCTGGTAGCTAGAATTGTGTACCAGAAGCTCCTTGGACTGAAAGACGAGAAATCTGCCATTTGCTGCAAATACAGATCTCAAAATATACTGTCTTGGTAGATAAGCTAAACCAGGTTGAGGGTAACTGATGAACTTCAAACCCATCAGTGAGTTAGGAGAGTGTCTATCTTAAGCATGAGAAGATTTCCCCTGGCAGAGTGGGTGGATGAGAACAGTTCATTCCAAGGGCCATTAAGGTGGTCAAAGCAGGTGTTGTGGAGTGCTTAGAGCTTCATCAGACATTGAAAATGCCCGGGTTATCCATTGCATCCCAGATCATCACCAGTCAGCTTGAATTTTGTCGTGCCCCTGAACTTCGACGACTCTGGAAGAGAGAGTAAACTTGATGACTTTGTGCAACTCTGTCTCACTTAAATCCAATTCACTCACAAGTCAAAATTTCATCCATTTGTGATGCCATTGGTCCTCTTTGAAAACAAACAACAAACCATAGAAACAATAACAACGTAGGTGCTTTCAACAAACCTATAGAGGTTAATGTCATATCCCAATCCTTTCATTCAACTGCAAAAAGCAAGTATTTTCTCTACCTGGGCAAGAGTCCATATAGCATCAAAACACGAAAGAATGATAGCAGGGTAGCAATTTTCCCAACACCAATTCTATTTGAGACCTGTCAAAAATGTGAAAAGAAAGATAAAAATGATGATGATGATGGTGATGATTCTAGCTCCTTTTCTGCAGATTTGTGACAAGTACTATATCGGCTGTTTCTTCTGCACAGCCCCATTCTTCTCACCCTCCTCATCTTCACTGGGTAGCATTTGCCGCCCCCCACCCACCCCAAAATAGCTCTAGGCAAAATTGGGGAAATAGGCAAAATTTGTTTTCCAAGCTGACCGAATTCTTTTTTACAGTATGGTGACCTTTTTGCAAGGCATTGTGACTTATTGGAAAGAACATTGGTTGTCTGAGGAACTGGGTTCGAATTCCAATTCTGCCATTGACCTACTGGGGAAATCTTCAAGCTTGATGACCGCTTGTGGGGGATGTTACAAAGGGGATTCCTGTTCAGGTATTGAATGAGATGACGTCTAAGATCCCTCCCAACTCTGAGATTCTATGTTTCCGTGACTTTGGACAAGTTACTTCCTCTGTGTCTTTATTTCTTCAACTGTAAAATAGTGTATTTGGACTAGACAGTTTCTGAGGTTGTTGCTCACTTTAGTTTTGTATCCTTTAGATCTGGAGTACCTAAGAAGGCTTCTAACACTGCATTTTACTCCTTTTCTTTTTCTTTTCTTTTCTTTTTAAATGCCTAGTATCCTCATATTTCCTGCTGTCTCTGTGGAAAATGAAAAAAAATCTAATACCAGTCATTTACAATTAAGCATGAATTTCAGCTACCTTGTGGGCTATCTCAGGGGTTTCCAGAATTTTCAAGTTAGAAGGTACCTCAACTCATACTTAAAAGGAATCTTCTCTATAACATACCTGACAAGTGGTCATCCAAAATCTGCTTGAAGCTCTCTGGGTAGCAGAAACCCACCCCCTCCCAAGGCAATCCATTTCATTTTTGTAGGAATGAAAGACTTGACCTCTATTGAAGGAATAGGTCAGGTGGAAGGGGTGCTTTGTGTGTGTGTGTGGTGGGTTGGGATAGGAGGTGGAGAAAGATTTAAGGAAGGAAAGAATTTGTCCTAGAAATCACATTCCTTCTTCCTGAGGATGAGACCAGCCTTTGCATGTGTGTGTACATGGGCACACGCACACAAGCTACATGTAGACACTCACACTCATACGTAGGTAAATACACTAACAACACATTTATACAAGGCTTTAAAGTTTACAAAGCAAATCATATCACTGCAAGCTATAGTAGGAGTATGATTATCCCCATTTTACAGGGATAATAGTTGAGGAAGGGGAGGTACAGGGAGATGATACATAAGCTAGCTTGTGTTAGAGGCAGGATTCCAACCCAGGTCATCTCAGTTCACACTTACTCTCTTCTGTTCTACTCCATGGGGCTCACTGAACATCTCATTCTGACACTCATAACCTCTCTCACACATGTGAAGCCAGCTAACTTTGTTGTCTCCTGTCTGTCTGTCTGTCTCTTCGAAGCTAAATCAAGTAGGGGAGAAGTTAAAGCTTTAGTTAATCCAGCTGGTTGTTTTCTCTCCTTGAAGCTGAGTAACAAGTTTGACTGATTTTCTTTTTACTTCAAATCTAGATTTCCTCTAGTCTAGGGGTTCTTAATTTTTTTGGGGGGAGGTTATGGACCCCATTGACAGCCTGGTGATGATTCCTTTTCAGAATACAGTTATCCCTTCCACAACACAAGGACTAGGGGTACAGCTCCCCTGTGTTCTGGAAAATCGGTGTAAAATTTTTTGGCCCTCTGTTTGTACCAGAGAAGAAGTCTGAATTTTTTCTTTTTCTTTTATTGGGTGTTTGTGGTATTAAAAGATAAACTATATTGATGTTATGTAATACTATATACATATTTTATGCATTTCTGCATTTCTAAACTTTTTCTGTGTCATCTGTAGCTTCCACAAAACTCCCTCTAAATTCCCACTTAATTTCTTATGCCAACCTGTGATATATCAAAACCACTATGGGGAAAGTCATGATGTGGAAGGGATAACTATAGTTTTTTTAAGTCCATAAAATAAAATACATAGACTTTATGAAAGAAACTGATTTGTATTGAAATAGTTATAAAATTATTTTTAAGAAACTCATAAGTCCCACCATAAGAACTGTTGGTTTGAGGTAAAGGTATTCTTCCTCATTTTGACCACAGACTTAATGTGGCAGGTACCTTTCTCCCCTCATTGCTTCAGACTATGGGGTGTGGTGTTCAGAGTCTCTGTGTGATGGTGATAGAATCTCATCTCATAGAATCAGTTGAGGACATGAGGGTTGTTTAACCTGGAGGAGACTTAAAGAGAAGATCCCATGCAATAACATTTTACAGTAGGAAATAGCCCAGGAGGGGCAAGCAGCTCTCAACAATAAAACTCTAAAGACCCAAAGAGAAACAATTCCAGTCAAGAGGAAACACTGGACTTGTCTACAGTCACACAAAACTCATCAACCAAATTAGATTTTCCAAAGAAAATTACAGAAAATGAGAGCAAGGGCAGGTGATAGAGTATTAAGACAGAAGAGCTTATAAGAATATGGCTAAGAGTTCTAAGACTCAGAATTAATTGAGAACAGGCTGAGAAAGGTAAGGACTATAAAAAGGGTTATTTTTTTAAAGTTATATTGAGGAAATGGAAGCAGTGTGATGTGGTGGAGAGTTGGCTTCAGAGTGAGGAAGACCTCATTCTTCAAATCTTGCTTCTGATATATATATATATATATATATATATATATATATATATATATATATATATATATATATATATATATATATATATATATATATATATATCCACTGTGTTACCTCAGGTCAATCACATAGTCTCTTGTCTCTCAGTGCTTCAAGAACTCTCTAAGGCTATAAATTAAAGAACAGGTGCAGACCTGTGTTAATTTCCTCACTTGGGAGTTCCCTAGATCAATGAAATCACAGGTTCAGTCCCTATTCCTAAACTGAGGAAAAGAGAAGGCTCAAGAAGGGATAAGACTGGCTGGCGCAGGATGGGACAATAATAACACAGTAGAAGGAGAGAGCCAAGCTGCTTAATTTTTTGCTTTTGGCCAAAGGGGTTGATCTTTTTGAAAAAAAAAGAAAAACAGAACAAAAATGACTAGTAGGCAGTGGAGACCAAGACAGATGAGAAGATGGTAAGGGAGTATTTAGCTGCTCCTGGTGAATTTCAGGTCACCTGCCCCCAGCCAATTAGATTCCTGGGTAGGAAGACAACTGGTGGACGTGATTTTTGAGCCACCATTTGGGATAGCTGAAAGATCATGGAGAATGGGAGAGGAATAGCAGGCCTGGAAGGAGGAAATTATTGGTATGATTTTCAGAAAAAGAAATGAGTAGAGTCTACAAATGGTAAAGTCTGACCTCCATTCCTGGCAAAATTCTAGAATGGATTATTCCAGGTTGGTGCATATCTAGAAAAGGAAAAATCAGGGTGACAAAGGGCCAGGATGACTTTAGCAAGAACAGATCAGATCACACTAGTAGCATTTCCTCTTTTGATGGGGTTTGTTGCTGATATTCAGTCATTTCGGGATGATTCTTCATGACCCCATTTGGGGTTTTCTTGGCAGAGATACTGGAGTGGTTTGCCATTTCCTTCTCCAGATCATTTTACACAAGAGGAAACTGGGACAAATGGGGTAAAGTGATTTGCCCAGGGTCACACACCTAGTAAGCATCTGAGGCCAGATTTGAGCTTGAGAAGGTGAATCTTTCTGACTCCAGGCTTGACTCTCTATCCATTGCACCACCTACCTGCCCCACTGATGGAGTTACCTAACCAATAAATCTGGGGAATGCTGAAGAAAGAGTTTGCCTATATTTTAGTGAAATGTTTGACGATGTCTCTCATGGAAAAGATGGAGAAATGTGGGCTAAGTGATAGTACAATCTTATGGATTGGATCTTTATGGATTGGGGCGTGAGGACTCAAGGAATAGTCATTAAGGGCTTGATGTTAACTTGAAAGGAGGTGTCTCCAGTGGCTTGACATTTTATTATTTAATATTTTTGCTAATAACTTTGTTGTTCATTTGTCAAGTCATGTTCAGCTCTTCGTGACCCCATAGACCATGGCTGTACTGTCCATATTTTCTTGGCAAAGATACTAGAGTGGTTTACCATTTCCTCCTCCAGTGTATTTTTTCATATAAATTCATTTTCAGTTTTCAACATTCACTTCCACAAAATTTTGAATTTCAAATTTTCTCCCCATCACTCCCCTACTCCCACCCCAGGAGAGTGCGTATTTTGATTGCCTTTTCCTCCGATCTGCCCTCCCTTCTATCACTCCCACCCCCATCCCCTTCCCTTCTATTTTCCTCTAGGGTGAGA
This sequence comes from Notamacropus eugenii, assembly GCF_028372415.1. Taxonomy (NCBI): domain Eukaryota; kingdom Metazoa; phylum Chordata; class Mammalia; order Diprotodontia; family Macropodidae; genus Notamacropus; species Notamacropus eugenii. The sequence goes on along the minus strand of NC_092873.1, from coordinate 107,305,730 downwards.
GATTTCTATACCCCATTGCTTATATATCTTATTTCCTAGTTGTAAGTAAAAACATCCTCTAACATTCATTTTTAAAGCTTTGAGTTCCACGTTCTCTCCCTTTCCCCTCCCCACCCACTTTCATTGAGAAGGCAAGAAATTCGATAGAGATTATACATTTGTAGTCATGCAAAACACCTCTATAACACTGATGTTGTGAAACTATATTTCCCTTTATCCTGTCCCACTCTGTATTTATTCAGTTCTCTCCTTTTACCTGTCCCTCTACCAAAGTGTTTGCTTCTGATTACCCCTTCCCCAATTTGCCATCCTTTCTGTTATCCCCCCTCTCTTATCCCTTTCCCCCTGCTTTCCTGTAGGGTAAGATAAACTTCTATACCCAATTGAGTGTGTATGTTATTTCCTCCTGAAACCAAAACTGATGAAAGGAAGGCTCACTTATTCCCTCTCACCTTCCCCTTCTTCCCCTCCATTGTAAAAGCTTTTTCTTGCCTCTTTTATGTGAGATAATTTACTATATTCTACCTCTCCTTTTCTCTTTCTCCTAGTACATTCCTCTCAATCCTTAATTTTCTTTTTTAGATATCAGCCCTTCATATTCATCTCACCTTGTGCCCCCTCTCACTCTCCTCTCTCTCTCTCTCTCTCTGTATATATATATATATATGTATATATATATACACATATATATGTATACATATTTATACACATGCACATGTATTTTCCCTTCAACTATCCTAATACTGAGAAAGGTCTCAAGCTGCAAATATCATCTTTCCATGTAGGAATGTAAACAGTTCAACTTTAATAAGTCCCTTATGGTTTCTCTTTCCTATTTACCTATTCATGCTTCTCTTGCTTTTTGTATTTGAAAGTCAAATTTTCTGTTTAGCTCGGATTTTTTCAACAAGAATGCTTGGAAGTCCTCTGTTTCATTGAAGTTCCATTTTTTCCCCTGAAGTATTATACTCATATTTGCTGGGTAGGTGATGCTTGGTTTTAATCCTACCTCCTCTGACCTCTGGAATATCATATTCCAAACCTTCTAATCCTTTAGTATAGAAGCTGCTAAGTCTTCTGTTATCCTGATTGTGTTTCCACAACACTTGAATTGTTTCTATTTGGTTGCTTGTAATATTTTCTGCTTGACCTGGGAACTGTGGAATTTGGCTATAATGTTCCTAGGATAGGAGTTTTCCTTTTGGGATCTCTTTCAGGAGGTGATCAGTGGATTCTTTCCATTTCTATTTTACCCTCTGGTTCTAGAATATCAGGACAGTTTTCCTTGATAATTTCTTGAAAGATGATGTCTAGGCTCTTTTATTGATCATGGCTTTTAGGTAGTCCAATAATTTTTAAATTATCTCTCCTGGATCCATTTTCCAGGTCTGTTGTTTTTCCTCTGAGATACTTCACATCATTTTCTATTTTTTCATTCTTTTGTTTTGTTTTATAATTTCTTGATTTCTCATAAAGTCATTAACTTCCATTTTCTCCATTCTAGTTTTTAAAGAATTATTTTCTTCAGTGAGCTTTTGGACCTCTTTTTCCATTTGGCTCATTCTGCTTCTTAAGGCATTTTTGAACCTCTTTTGCCTTTTGGGTTAGTCTAATTTTAAAAGTGTGATATTCTTCAGCATTTTTTGGGTCTCCTTTAGCAAACTGTTGATTCATTTTTCATGATTTTCTTGTATTACTCTCATTTCTCTTCCCAATTTTTCCTTTACTTCTTTTACTTGATTTTCAAAATCCTTTTTGAGCTCTTCCATGGCCTGAGACCAATTCATATGTTTCTTAGAGGCTTTGGATACAGGAGATTTGGCTTTGTTGTCTTCTTCTGGGTGTATGTTTTGATTTTCCTTGTCACTAATGACGTAAGGAAATACTTCTTCATTGAGAAAGTAAGAATCTATAGTTTGTTTCTTTTTCTCCCATTTGCTCATTTTCCCAGACAATTACTTGACTTTTGAGCTTTGTTAAGTGGAGGAAACCAGAAACATCCTCTGCTTTAGCAGTTGCTGCTGCTGCCCTGGAGCTGGGACTGGGGCCAGACCATGCTCCCCTCTCAGCCAGGTAAGAGACCCTTCCCACTGACCTTTGAAGCTGTCTTTAGTGTTTGTGGATTGAGAAGTCTGGAATCTACAACAGTCACCAGCAATTCAGTCCCCTAAGACTTGCTCCTGCTCAGTCTGCACCCAGTGCTCTGCTCCCAGCCTAGTGCAATAGACCCTTCCTGTCGACCTTCCAAGATTGTCTTGGGCTGGAAATTTGCTTCAGTCTGTTATTTTGTGACTTCTGTTGCTCTAGAATTTGTTTAGAGTCATTTTTTTTACACGTTTTCTGAGAGTTTTGGGGGGAGAGCTGTGGCAGGCCCCTGCTTTTACTCCACCATCTTGGCTCTGCTCATAATTTTTAAAAGGTCTTCTTCCAGTGTAATAAGGCAAACCTTAAGTGGATTAAGGTTAAGTGACTTACCCAGGATTACGTTGCTAGTAAATGTCTGAGGTCAGATTTGAACTCAGGTCTTCCTGACTCCAGGCCCAAAGCTCTTTCCACTGAAACATTCTTTATCTAATGATTTAGATAAGGATATATCTAGTATGCTTATCAAATCTGACAATGAAACAAAGCTAGAAGGGATAGCTAACACACTTGATGATAGAGTCAGGATCCAAAAAGACCTTCACTTTGGAGTGAATATAAAGAGGTGAAATTTCAGGATAGGTATAGAGACTGAATCTAGATTTCATTGGCATAGACTCCCCCTGGATGAGGAAACCCTCTCTTCCTATTCAGGTCAGCATCTTAGAGAATTACCTAGAGCTGGGGGCCAAACTCAAATAGAAACTGGAGCACTTAACCTTACATAAGAATCCCTACTGAAATATATTAGAAAACCATGTATGAACATTATCTCTTGTGTTTTTATTTATCTAATTTTGGGGGGCATTCAGGGTTACATGGCTAGTAAGTATCTGAGGTGGGCTTTGAAGTCAGCTCTTCCTGACTCCAGGGTCGGTGATCTATCCACTGTACCACCTAGCTGCTCCATTTTAATGTATTTTAAACAATATTTCCCAATGACATTTTAATCTGATTCTGAGCACACTTTGGGGATCCAAGGGCTGGTGTTTGACACCTCTGCACTAGAGTACTGAAGGGTAAGGGATTTGCCCAGAGTCAAGCAGACAGTGAGTATCAGAAATGGGATTTAAACCCATGCCTTCCTGACTTGGGTTCCATGGCTTCTAGCCATGCTGCTTTTCAAGATTAAATTTTTACATTTAGTAAATAAATAAATGGGATAAATGTGAAGAGCTACACTTGGGTTAAACAATGTCTTCACAAATACAAGACGAATTTCAATAGAAGTTTGTCTGATAAAGATCTGGGGGTTTTAGTGGTTCACAAGCTCAGCATAATCTTGTTTATGTAGGAAGCACTTAATAAATGCTTATTGATGGATTAATAATGTGATAGAGCAACTGAAAGAAGTGAATTCAGTCTGGGGTTCTATTGCCAGGCAGAACTTCCCAGAATAAGGAGGTGATAATGTTGTTTTATTCTGTCCTAGCCAGACAGCAGCTGGAGTATTGTATAGAGCTGGGCACTTATGAGAGGACAATCAGAATAGTGAAGGACCTCAAATCCATGCCATATGGTTATTGGTGGAAGTAAGAGGGAGTGTTTTAGACTAGAGAAGAGGAGATTCAGGGAAGATATTATAGCTGTCTTCAAGGGCTTGTGGGTGAGGAATTAGGCTTGTTTTGTGAGGCTCCAGAGGGGAGATCAAGTAACAAAAATGGTAGAGTGTTCAAAGAGGCAAATTTAGGTTTTATCAAGACAAAACATCCCCAAACTTCCTAATGATCAGAGTCCCAAAATGAAATGGACTGCCTTGGGAAGTAGGGAGTTCCGCTTCATTGGAAGTATTCAACCAGATATAGGATGGTCATTTTTCTGAGATGTTGTATTGACTATGGGATAAACTGTGACTGCTGAGGTCTCTTAAGTCTTGAAATTCTCTGATTTTGTATCTTGATAGCTGCCATCAGATATTTTAAAGGCCAGGCAGTGGGACTTAAGTGAAACCAGGGAAGACAGTGGATGAAGATGAGGAAGGACATTCCAGGCATGAGATAGAGTGTTCTGTTCATGGAACAGCAAACAGGTCAGTGTTACTGGATGAAACAGTAGGTGTCAGAGAATAAAGTGTAAGAAGACTGGAAAGGTTGGTTGGAAGTAGATGATGAAGGGCATTGAATGCCAAACAAAGCATTTTGCACTTGACCCTAGAGGAAACAAGGAACCACTGGAGTTTGTTGAATGTGGAGGAGGTGTGTGGGAAAGGGGCTGATATAGTTGAACCTTCATTTTAAGAAAATCACTTTAGTGGTTGAATAGATGAATTGGAATAGGGAAACACTTGAGGTAGGCAGCACCAATGATATCAGGAGGGTGATGTCTTGACTTGCAAATGAATTGAATTTGAGTGAGGCAGAGCTGTGCAGAGTCATCAGGCCCACTCTCTCCTCCAGAGTCACTGGAAGTCTAATGGCAAGACATAGGTCAGGATGCCTGGCAAAGTCCCAGGATGCAGTAGGAGACCTTGACCTTTCTAAACTAAGATCTTTCCCAGGTCTCAGTTTATCTGAGGCAATACCCATTCAGTGATTTAAGGCTAAGTAAGAACTGAGGCCAAAGATGGCCTAGTTTGCCTTCACAAAAGAATCCATCTGGGAGGGGAAGACCCTCAGAGTTTGACTATTTACAGTCACTCTGAGCCATTAAGGTGTGAGGTGATGAGGACTTGTACTTTAGTGATGGCAGAGTCAAAGGAGAGAAGGGGATGAGATACTGAAGAGATGTTGTAAAGGTGAAATCAACAGTCCTTGACAACAGATTGGTTTTTTTGGGGGGGGGGGGTGAGCTTGGTGAGAGAATAATGAGTCAAGTATGACAGGTAGGTTGTGAGATTGAGGCACTTGGAGGACTATGTACAAATAAGTTATAAATAGAATAAATAGGAAATAAATGAAGGAAGGCGTTAGAATTGATAAGGGTTGGGGAAGTTTTCCTGTAGAAGGTGGGATTTTAGCTGGAACTTGAAGGAATCTAGGGAAGCCAGGAGTCTGGGATGAGGAGGGAGAGCAATCCAGGTGTGAGGGACAACAAAAATGCCCAGAATTTGGAGGAGTCCTCATTTGTGGACCCACCAGGGAGCCAGTGGAACTGGATCAAAGAATATGAAGAGATTTGAAAGCAGGTCCTTAGGCTGGACCTCTGGAAAGAAGATGCCTTCTTCTCTGTCTACATCTCCAGATGTCCACGGGGATGGGCAAGGGGGGGAGGACAGGGAAGTGTGCAGAACACTAGGTTTTCCTGGGCCTGATGCTCCCCTCATGCTGTTCCTAAGATGGCTGGGCCAGCCTGTGGCATAGGCCCTGAGTCAACATGGATTGTTGAGTTTATAGGATGTTCCTCATCCTGTAAATCTGGTGACCTGGCAGGGTACCTTGACAGACACCCAGGGGAGAATGATCTTCAGATGGTGGGGGTCAGAGTGGGAGGGGTTCAGGATGGTAGGTCCTGAAGCTTGTCAGCTTAGAGAACTGAAGACAAAAGAGGTTTTTCTTCAGGGATCAAAACAGAGGTTATTTAAGACTATGTGTGTGTTTCTTTCCTGCTCTTCTCTCCCCTAAGAAGGATGACCTGAAGTCAGGGGTGATATCTTTCCTGGGAGACCAGGCTCACTCTAAAGTGGGATCTTTTTCTTCACTATACTCTAAGTTCTCTGAAGGTAGGGATTGCCTCCCCTATCAGACTAGGAGCAAGTTTGAGCTTTGCCCATTTCATATCAGTCCCACTCTCCAAATTAGAGGAGTGAGAAAGCTGGAGTGAACTGAGTGAACAGACTGTCCCCCAGCCCCTCCCTAGGGGTCAGTACAGTATAACCAGCTAAACTTAGCCAGGGAACTGATCTGTGTTCTGCCCATTCCCACGGGGATCAGCTCCTAGAGGGGTGACCCTGACCCTTGATGACCTCAGGAGCTGAAAATTCACCCCTCTTCAGGATAGGGAGGGGAGGAGGTCCATGACAATTTATGTCTGCATGACCTTTCAACTCTAGAGTCTGCCCCTCACCCCCCATGGTGCCCATGGAGCACCAATTCTTGGCAGCTAGGGTCTGTGGGGGTGGGTGGTCAGAGAGGGAAGAATAGGTTTTCATGCATGTTTCTAGGGTGGGAGTAGGGTAGCAAGAAACAGGACCTCCCAGCAGGCTGTGGGCACTGGGTCATATGACCCAGAGGGAATGGAGGGCAAGGGCTAATGGCAAAAGGGGAAGGAGGAGGAATAGGGAGAGGTAACAGGAGAAGGCCAAGCTTCTCAGGGACTATTCTAATTTTGTTACCTGGCCCTTTCACTCCCTCCACCTCCCCTCCCCCCACCTTGTGTGCTTTTGGCCCCTTCCCTCAGACACTTTCAGAAAGGCATAGAGACAGAGATAGAAACACATACACAGAACCCTGCCCTTGGAGGGAGGGGGGGATGACCCAGGGATGCCTGAGAGACATTTGCAAATGCCTGAGCACAGCAGCCCCCATATAGCAGCATCCTAGGAGGGAGGGGAAGGGGGGAGACACTCCAAATGAGGGCAAGGCTCAGCAAGGGAGGCAGAGGGGGTGGTGGGACCAATTTGTAAGCTATAAATTTAAGCAGCAGGTGCTAAAGCACTCAAGAGGTGAAATAAAATAGGAAAAAGCCCACTGGAGTCCATGCAGACTTCCTAATATCTCTGTGTGTATATAATATATATGTATATATATACACATATACATATACACATACATGTATACACACATATACCACATATAAATTTATATGCATATACAGCACATTATAATATGTGCATTATACATATATATACAAGGTACATACACAAATGCACATACATGTATATATGTATTTGTGTGTATGTGTGTGTATGTCTTTGTACTTAGATCTGAAGCATTTAACCCAGTGTCTGGCACACAGTAGGCACTTAAATTCATCCAGGTCCTGATTAATGTGAACACTGGATCCTGAGAAGTGATTTATTTGAACTCCCTCTATTTAAAGTCTTAATTATGTAAAATATGTCAATTAGTTCCAGCCTAATGGAAATATGCAGTGTGAATTAGAGCAATCCCACCACTTTGAGGACTCATTGTTTGTACCAGTTGGGACCTGGCTGCACTTTCTAACTGATTGATTTCTGGTGCCCTTTTTAGTTTTGGTTTGTTTTTTGGAGGTGGGAAAAGGCAAGGCAATTGGGGTTAAGTGACTTGCACAAGGTCACGCAGCTTTTGTTGTTGGGTTTGTCCTTTGTTTTTGAAGTGGACCATGACATCAGAGAAATGATGATATGACTTGTACTTGACTCTGGAGTGAGGGAGGGCTGTGCAAGGTCACCAGTCTCACTTTCTTCTCCTGAGTCATTTGGATCCAAGAACCAGATAGATATTCATCAGGATGACTGGAGACAGCCCAGTATGCAATGGGAGACCTTGGCCTTTTAGGCTAAGGCCTTTTTAGGTACTCACTTAAAGTGAGGTAATAGGCCTCTAAAAAGTAGTCAGTGGATGATGGCCCCTTTGAATAGAAAATAAGACAAAAGAAGTAAAGAAGTAGATAAGTAAATGAATGAATAAACAACAAATAAATCAAGCTGGGAGGGGCAGGAGCCCTAAGTGTCAAGTGCCTGAGATCACCTTGGAACTCAAGTCCTTCTGACTCCAGGGCCTGTACTCTGCACCACCTAGCTGTCCCACCTTTGTAACGGACAATGATGATTCTAGGCTGGTAGTGTCAAACTCAGACAGAAACAGAACCTCTAAATTGTACATAAGCATCCCTGTAGCCCCCTTACCACATATTAACATCATCTATGTTCTACTGTATTTTTATTTATTTTAACTATTTCTCAATTACATTTTAACCTGGTTCAATGGCACTTGGGAATGTTGTGGGTGACAATGTGGCCAAAGGGTCAGTGTCTGACACCACTCTTCTGGAGCTTCATCCTTAGTTTGTCTGTGCAAGAGGCAGCCAGAATCTCAGTCCTACTCTCTGATGCTGCCTCCACCCCACTGCATCCCAGGTTCTGTGGTTTTTATTGCCTTTGTCTTTCTTTCTAGTTTTTATTGAGTATCAATCCTAGGTTCCAGCGTGTATCCCTCTGGGCAGATATCAAACATTCTCACCAGTCTTCCCAGGAGAGAAAACAGAGAAAGATCCCAGATCCTCTTATATAGGTATCTTATAGAAGGATACATATATGTATATATGTAGATACATACATATATATGCATGTATCAACACATGTGTCACTCTATATAGACATATCTATGTATATCTTATATATGTGTATTTAGAGATATAGTTATATTCATGGGGTTATATTCATTGTCACTTAGCTGAAGTAGCAAGGATCCCTGAGGTAGAGACTGGAGGCAGCATGTACCAGGTGAGTCAAACTATTGCTACCACTTGGATCACAATCTCTCCTCAAATCTATATGGAGACAGCCTAGGTTTCTGAGTCCAAGAGTCCCAGAAATAGCAGTGCCTTTTCTCCCTCTCACAACCTTTTCCATCCCATCATCTGCTCTGCCTACAGCCTGGCCCCTGCAGCCGTCTTGGTAACAACTCATGTAAAGAATGGACCAGCCATCCTCATCACCATCCATTGATATGTCCTCTCCCCTTCGGCAGGCACCACTACTGAAGATGCAAGAAAGAATGTTGTCACCACCAAAGTCCTTGACACTGTCAAGTGATTCAACTTCAGAAAGGTTTTGTCAGTAAAGATTATATTTTTAAAATACATTAATTACTCATTGTTTTGCCATTATACTTTATGGACCAAAGTCTTGAAAATGTGTGTATGTTGTTTCCCTCTATTATAATGTATGTAAGGCTCTTTACAAACCTTAAAGTGCTGTATATATGTTAGTCATTATTGTTATTAGCTTGTGAGAACCCTGAGACAGGGACTATCTGGTTTTTCTATCTGTATCCCTAGAACTTGGCATACTGCTTTGCACACAGTGCTTAGTGAATACTCATTCATTCATTCATAGATATATGTATATATATATATATATATATATATATATTTGTGCACATCCATCCATCCATCCATCCGTCTGTCCATCTGTCCATCCGCCTGTCTATCCATCCATTCATCCATTCTTCCATCCATCCATCTACCAATCTATCTATCATCTATCTATCTATCTATCATCTATCGATCTATCTATCTGAGTGTGAGTATTGAGTGTGCCTTGGCATACTCCTGAAGGCACTCCCACCTTCCTCTATTTTGTTTTAGAGAAGGTTTGAAGTTCCCAGGCAAATTGAAATTCCCAGCCCTTTCTCTTTAACTAACTTTCTCCTTCCACTGCCTCTGTCCTAGCACTAATAATTCCTGAGCATGCTAGAGTTTGAGTCATGGTTCAGCCTTTCGATGCCTGGTTCTACCATGGTGTGATCTTGGACTAGACATTTCATTTTGTTAAGCCACATAGGATTGTAGCTTGAGAGAAGGAAGGTACCTCAGAGGGCCAACTAGTCCTACGCCATCATTTCCAAGATAAGGAAGCTGAGCTTATGTAACTTGCCCAAAGTCATACAGGTAGGATCCTAATTCTAGAGTTGGAAAGGATCTTTGAGATCATGGGATCATGACCCACAGTTTAAAAGGTGCTGAAGGGGCTAGGAGTGGAAAAAAGTTTAAGAAGCCCTGATAAGATGATTGGAAATTGTCATCCTCGAAAATGGGCATTGTTACATTTCCCAGAATGCTCTCCTTTATTTTATAGATGAGGCAACTGAAGCCAGGGACTAGCCCAAGGTCCCATAGGTAGTAAACATCAGAAGCAGGATTTGAACCCAGGTCTTCTGTCCCCGAACCGATGCTCTTTCTATTGAACCACCCTGCCTCCAACTAGCTTCTTTCTGCCCCACTGTTGAATTCCCCATTATTGTCCATTATTTTCTTTTTGACAAAAGGAATCATGTGGAAAGAATACTGGACTTGGAGCCAGGAGACTCAGGTTTAGATTCTTGCCTCTGACATTTACTAGCTATGTGATGGACAAATCACTTTAGTCCCTCTGATCCTCACTCCTCTCATCTATAAAATGAGGATAATAATACTTGTACTTACCTATGTCAGAGAGTTTTTTCAAGGAAGGTTCTTTGTAAGCCTAGGCTGTTAGGTGGGGCAGTGGAAGGGGTGATGGATTTGGAGTCTGGAAGACCTGAGTTCAAATCTGTCCTCAGAGGCTTTCTAGCAGTGTAACCCTGGGCAAGTTCATTTGACCTCTGCCTGCCACGATTTCCTTATTTGTAAAATGAGGACAATCATAGCACCTAACCACCAAGAGTGGTCATGAGGATGAAATGAAATATTATTTGTTAATTTATAAATCTTAAAGTGTTATAGGAGTGTAAACTATTATGATCATTTAACTTTAGAGTAGAAATATGAGCCAATGGGCACAGAAATACTCTTCTGCAATGTACCTTTACTCAGTTTAAGTACATATACACATATCTTGTTCATAGTGGACACTCCACAAATATCTGTTGAATGAATGAATGGACACATGCACGGACATTTAGGTTTACACAAGCTAATAGACATTGATTATGCACCAGGCACTGTGCTAAGTACTGAGGATACAAAGAAAGACAAAAGACAAGTAAGTCTCTGCCTTGAAGGAGCTCACTATCTAGTGTGGGGCGGGGGAACCATGCAAAGCAACCACGTGCAAACTGGCTACATACAGGATAAATTAGAGATAATCCACAGAAGGAAAACACAAATCTTGGGGGTGGGTGTTGCATAACTATGTAACAGAAGACAAAGAAGCCTGTCTATGGGGAATGGGTGAACATCAGAGCTTCAGGTTTGGGTATAGGAGGAGATTATTGGGGAGGTGAGCCAGGACAAGTGCCCTCTGACTTCTGGGTTCTTGTCCTGATTTCCAGGAGTTTTCCTAGGTCAGACTTTACAATCTCCTCTATCACTGGCTCACACTAGCTAGGAACGGGCCAAACTCCTAGGGCAGCCTTGCCCATTCTCATGGGGATAGGAGGGAGAAAAGGAGGGAGAGAGAGGCAAGAGGGAGAAACAGTTTTATTAATAGACTTGTTCCTGACTGGCAAAGGCTGGAAAGAAGTCCAACTCCAGGGCCAATCAGAATGTAACTTTCCAGGAATGCTACCAAAAAATAGCGCCTACTCTTGACTCTCAGATTATTTCTTTTCCCTGACTTCATCCTCCTGGTGTCTATGGCTCCTAGCAGCTCTTGGCTCAGCAGACTTGGTTGGGTGGGATCTCCATCACCTGGCATGTGGAGCTTGGCTCATGCTCAGAGAGGTTAAGGCACTTACAAAGGTCATACAGCATGTCAGCGATAGAGCTGAGATTAGAACTCTCAGGCCCCACTTCTCCACCTGTCATACTATTTCCCAGAATGATTCCCTTTTTCTGGCCTTAGATTTCAGGGCTGGGGCAGGCATTCTTCATGTCTGGCAGCAGGGATCCAGAGCTTTACCTGAATTGTTTGAAATATAGGATGACAACACAGTACAACGAAAATGTTCTGGAGTCAGAGGACTTGAGTTTGAAACCCATTTCTGATGTTACCTTAAGCAAGTCACTTCCCTTCCCTGTACCTCAGTTTCCTCATCTGTAAATTGAGATTGGGCTAGATGACCTCTGGGGTCCCTTTTAACTCTAAATTGATGATCATAACTTATGCTTCATTATGTTCATTTAATAACTTGTCAGCATTATCATGGAGTGACTTTATATAAGGTCACGTAGCCAGTAAAAGTTGGAAATAGGATGCAAATCCACAGTTTCTTACTCCAAATTCAATACCCTTTTCACTACACTAAAATGCACCCCACTTCAAAGTAAAGGTAGTTAAGTGGCCTGGTGTATAGAACACTGCGTCTAGAGTCAAGAAGATCTGAGTTTAGATATGACCGCAGACACTTACCAGCTATGTGACCCTGGGCAAGTAAAATAACCTCTGTTTCCTTCAGTTGCCTCTTATGTAAAATATGGAAAATAATAGCACCTACTTCACAGGAAAAGTGTGAAGCTCAAATGAGAATAATTGGAAAGCACTTAGCACAGTGCCTGGCACATCAGAAACTTTATTAAATGGTTCTCCTCCTCCTCATTCTTCTCCTTCTTCTCCTCCTCTTTCCTCTCCTTCTCCTTCTCCTCCTTCTCTTCCTTCTTCTCTTTCTCCTTCTCTTCCTTCTTCTCTTTCTCCTTCTTTCTTCTTCTTCTCCTTCCCTTTCTTCTTCTTCTTCCTCCTCCTCCTTTCTCTTCCTTCTCATTCTTTTTCTCCCTCTCCTCCTCTTCCTTCTTCTTATCCTATTCCTCTTCCTTTGGATCAAAACTTATCTCTTTTAGGATGTCTTTCCTGACCAATCCTAATGAACCTGTTTCATTTCTGTCTCCTGTTAATAATAGCTCAGGATAAAAATAGCTCACATTTCGATAGAGCCGCTCAGTTTACAACATGCTTTATTCACAGTCCCACTCTGGGGTAAGTAGTGCAAGTATTACTGTGCCCATTTAATGGATGAACTCATCGTGAGACTTTCCCAGAAATCACAATGCCAGTAAGTGACTGAATAATTCAGTCTATGACTTCTGGCTCCAAGTCTAATCCCTTTTCTACTCCTCCTTGCCAGGTCTCAGAAACATTTACATTTTTGTCCTCAGGTCTTCTCTCCTTTGTATTTCTCTCCATATATCTTCTTTTGGAAATCTCTTCTATTATCACCAGAAACTGACTCCAATGTGTGTGTGTGTGTGTGTGTGTGTGTGTGTGTGTGTGTGTGTGTGTGTGTGTGTGTGTGTGTGTAGGGAGGCTGTGCTCTTCCTCTCTCCTGCTATATGTTTGCTGTGCAGACTCTACCCTCATTTGGCATTGGTATGTTAATTGTTTCCTTTGCCCCCTCCCAACTGAATGATAACCCCGTGTCCGCATCCTTACTGCTACAGGAGGGAACCCAGAATCCTTGCTCTTCTCCAACACTTAGACTTATTCTTTCCCTTTGCAGTGGTAATAGCCCAGTCACTTCCAGGTTTCTGGGCTTTGATGCCCACTGTGCAATAAGCACTCATAAGACCCCTGAATTTTTTTATCCAATCTGCAGCTGAACTCCCTTATATGTGCCATCTTCCATTATCAGAATGTGAGATTCTTGAGAGCAGGATCTAAGGAATGAGTCAGACTGGGGGCCCACAAACTTATAGGGAACCTTAAATGATCCTATGTAGAACATAGTCTAATCACTGACCTCCTGAGCTTTACAGGTTCCTTACCTGGGTTTGGGTGTGAACAACACAATTGCAGGCTTGCCCCTGGTTGGAGCTCCAGTACAGATGAAATTTCCGAACCAAAGACCTGTAGTTTCATCCCTGGTCTGAAGTTCAGTTCCTGTGCTTGTTACTCAGCTGCAGGTCCCAGCTCAGGGTATGTGATCCTGCTCCAGAGTCAGAGTGAAAGAGCTGAGGGATGACCCCATTGTCTGCAAAGTAACCTAGTTACTTAGTTGTGAGCTGAATTTGCTATTTTTGGCTAGAAAAATGTGCCACTGTGGTTTCTCCTTGCATTTTCTAATCACTGTTTGGTTTGGTGTTCTACCTCCATCTTTGCTGAAATAGTTGTGAGTGTATACACTTTCTCCCATTCTGCCATCTTTGCTGGTCTCCTATGCTTAAGTACTAACAGAGTTCTTTTGAAAACTTCCCATTGGATTTGTCTAGGGTACACTAAGCAAATATTAGGCTCCATGTGTACTGAGGCTAAACTAGAATTGCTGTCATCGATGGAGAGAGATTCATACAGAGTAGCACAAGCTTACCAGCCAATAACACTGATGTCCCTGGAGTGCATCAGAGAAAAAGAAAGAAGAGAACCCCAAGTTGACCTGGAGGATTGAAAGCTTTTTTGGCATGGTATTTATTTCATCAAAACCAGAGTTCCTGGACACCATTTCCTATGACCTCTGCCACTTGAAGGTCGACTTGTCCAGCTGTAGGATGAAAGTGAGGTAGGGAAGGAGTAGACATGAGTACTCGGGTCCTTTTTTTATTGGACACCTCTGAAAGCACAGAGATTAGATCAGCAGTGATTCCCTTTCCTCCTCTCCCTTTTTTTCAGTGATTACAGTTTCTTCCAATTAAAAGATGCCTAGACAGAGAGCCAGGAAATCCAGGTTGTGCACTCTCCTCCAACTCAGTATGTACCCTGAGGCAAGTCACAGAATCAAAAAATCTCAGAGTTGGAAAAATCATAGGATGATCATGGATTTAGAAATGGAAGGAAACCTTAGAGTCATTCTCTGAAATGGTCACACTTTCTTAAGTTCACACAGGAAGGCAGGTAGATAAACACATTTATGAGTTGCTTACTATGTATCAGGCACCGTGCTAAGGGCTAAGGATACAAGTACAAGCAAGAGACACAGTCTCTGTTTTCAAGGAACCTACATTCTAACCTACATTCATATGTGCTATTCAAGATAGCACATAAAGGGGAGCTTGGAAGAGGATGGAGGAGAGCTGGGAGGATCTGCTTAGTAGCATGTTGTAGAAAAGGAAGGGAAGTAAGATGCAGGCCTGGGTAGGTAAGGTAAGGTAAAAGCTGACCAGTCAGAGCCCAGGCACACTTAGAACCAGGATTCAAATCCAGGAATCTGGTTCCAAAACCCAGTATCCTTTCCATTCTACCAGGAGGCCTTCTGTTCCAGCTACTATATGAAGCATGAATCCTCTCTCTAGTTTCCCTTACAAATAGAGGGGAAAAAAAGGCTTTTATCTGGTCCAGAGTAGGTACTGATATGGGGTTAGAGGGTGGAAGGAGGGTGCGCTTCATCCTTTCCCCTCCATTGCCATGCCTTAGGACAATCTTCCTTCTCTGCCTCCCCTTCCCCCATATGTTGGGAATAGTGGAAATAATCAGTGGAAATACTACCCATTCTGCCTGCCTCCTGGGATACATTGGGAGAAGGCAACAAGAGGAGGCAACAAGTGCTCAGGAACATGGAAAAAATACCATTCTGGTGCCAGGAACTGGTATTAATAATGATTATCTTGAGCAAATTTCAGCTCCTTGCTCCACCCAGGAATATCTGATGACGTCTTTACTCCGTTCCAAGTGCAAGGACAGATGAGCCAAATGTGGTGTGGCCAGCAGGTGATCCCAAACCACAGAGAAGTTCATGAAGGTCTCTTGTTGATTTGAACAGGGCTTGATATGTTACACAACATGTTCATATCCCTCTGTTTATGGAAGAGTGCATTCCCTTGGAGGTCAGAGGCAGTGGTGGGATTTTTGCCATCACAGAAGGGGAATGTGTGGAGGGTCTTCCTAAATACTGAATTCCAATTCAATGCTGATTGGAGCTCTCAATCCTAGACTTCTCCCAGCTTTCTCAGCAGACTGAGCTTTAGAATCTGGAGGAGGAGGGAAGGAGGACAGTCATGGATGTCAAACCACAAAGAATAAACAAGGGACAACAGACTGACCTGTGTATACTCCCTGAACCCCACAGCATAAACTATGGTAATATATTTATATTGGCACAGATATTGAGACCCTCTTCTCTTCTTAACCCCCAGCTGGAATGGGGGTCACAGAATATCAAATATAAAACACACACACGCACATATACCAGTTGGCTTTCCTAAACATAGTGTGGGAGGTGGGCTACAAAAGAGGGGGGAAGGAGCCATTGGCCATTTATAGACAAGTGTGTGTTCGTCCTTTGTTGCCGAAGAAGACCATGCCATCGGAGAAATGATGACATAACTTGCACTTGACTTTGTTTTGAGTGAGGGAGGGCTGTGCAGGTCACCAGCCTCACTTCTCCTCCAGAGCCATCTGGATCCAGTGATCAGATATTCATCAGGATGACTGGAGATGACCCAGGATGAGGCAATTGGGGTTAAGTGACTTGCCCAAGGTCACCCAGCTAGTGAATGTCAAGTGTCTGAGGTGAGATTTGAACTCAGGTCCTCCTGACTCCTGCACTGGTGCTCTATCCACTGAACTACCTAGCTGCCCTTTATAGACAAGTAGGGGTAGAAGAAAGGTGTTAGGAACATCAGAGGAGTGGGAGGAAGGACTATACTTAAGGTCTTTGCTAAGGAGTTTGGATCCTGTGGGGAAATGGGGTTCTAGAGCTAATGATAGAGTGTGAAGAGGAAAGGGAGAAAATAGTTGGGGTAAGAGAGAATGGGAGCCCAGTGCAGATAGTGGAATATGAATAACTTAACAGAAAGGTGGAACTGTGCCCTGTTTCTGAGAAGTGAATAAACAGAAAGTTCCCTTGTCTAACCGGATGGGAACCTTTCTGTGGATATTTAGGTCTGATGGTAGCATTTGCACAGCTTTTGCTCCATAATCTGAAGGGTGGAGGTGCAGCTGGCCAGTTTCCAATGGTGCCAACAAAGCTGATGAAGCCATTTCTTGGCAAAGGTTCTGGGCCTCAATTTGCAACTCTGTAAAATGAGAGGAGTGGATGAAATGATTTCTATGGTCTCTTGAAGTCTGAAATCCTATAAACTTCATGATAGATTTTCTTTAAGAGGGAAACTCTTGAGGGTCACTTTCCTTGCTCTTACTTTTGGATCCTTACAAGAGAGACATCAGGGACAGGGACCCTTAAGGTAACTAGATAGGAATCAAATGGAGAGAGAATTTGGGGTTATTTTACTTTCATCTTTGTATTTTCTGTACCTAAAACCTAGTAGGGGCTTAATAGATATTCGTTGACCTTGAGAAAGAAACACTGTGACATAGAAGAAAGAGTGATGGATTTGAAAGTGGAAAATTTGGATTTGAAACCTACTTCTCGCTAAAAAACTATGTGGATCTCCCTTTTCTGTTACTAGCCTTTGTGCTGCTTGTCCCAGCCTGGACTCCTTCTTTCTCTATAGGTTCTGTACCAGCCAACACCGCACCATCCATGCATGGAACCATCAGTTACAGCAAATGGAGAAATTTTGAATGCTGTGGATAAGTTCACTTACCTTGGCAGTGATAAGATAAGTTCACTTACCTTGCCTTTCAGAGACGTATACAATGATAATGAAGTTGACACACACATTACTAGAGCTAGCTCGGTGTTGGAGACAAGGTATTAGACTGCCTACAAGACTGAAAATCTACCGAGCCATTGTGCTGACCTCATTGTTTTATACCTGTGGAACCTGGACAGTATACCAGCATCATGCCAGAAAACTGAATCGCTTCCATTTGAACTGTCTTAGGAAGATTCTGAAGATTGCCTAGCAAAATAAGGTACTGGATGCTGAGGTCCTTTCTTGAGCTAAATTGCCAAGCATTCAACTCTACTGCAGAGAGCACAACTCCAATGGGCTGACCAAGTTGTTTGAATGCCAAATGTATGCTTGCCTAAAAGACTATTTTACAGAGAACTCACACATGAAGGGCACTCACATGATCGTCAGAAGAAGCAATACAAGGACACGCTCAAGGTCTCTCTGAAGAACTTTGGAATTGATTGCCTGATATGAGAGATGTTGGCAAAGAACCACCCAGCATGGCATACCCTCATCAAAGAAAGTCCTGTGCTCTATGAGCGAAGCAGAATTGCAGTAGCTCAAAAGAAATGGGAAATGCACACATTTAGAGACTTCTCCACTCCCAATGTTCATGTGGCCTATTTGTGCTTGACCTGGGGTAGAGCCTTCTGAGCTCACATTGGTCTGATCAGCCACAGTCCGGCACACTGTAACGACTCCAACATAGCAATGTCATTTTGGTCCTCTTTAAGAACAAAGGTAAAGAACTAAAGAGTGGATTACCAGACCTAAGTTATGTTTTTTTTTTCTAAATAACAAGGAACAACAACTATGAATTCAATAGGGGAGAATGGCCAATGAAATTTGTGATGATGTGGAATGGAGGGATCTGACTCTCTGCTTCAGAGAAGGCACAAGTATTTTCTGATCTTTTTCCTTTCTGCTTACTACACAGGGAAGCTAAAGCCTTTTGGTTGGCTGTTGAGCTGGAACTAAGACTGTAGGCAAAAAAATCCAATAGAGAAAATAGATCTCTTTTCTTTTTTGCTAGTGACTAGATGAAAAGATGATTTCTTGGGCTTAGGATGGCTGGCGTAGGGCTGCCTCTTACTTATGCCTTCTTTCCTCTGGTACAGGGCCTTGTGAGATCTCAAAAGGTCCAGGAAATGGAGTCCATACTGGAATTTGTTAACAGTTAAGTCCAGCGAAGAATGTAATTCAAATTGCACAGTTGAGGTCTCTGATCCTAAAATGCCCCTAATGTTGCCATCCGTGGATGAGAAAGGCTTCTGAGCTAAAATAGCCTTTGGTCCTATCTTAATCAGCACCTGACACTCTCTTGATTTGTGGCCCTGCTATTTTGTCTTGTGAGAAAACTTAGATAGGCATTAGATGCATTAGAAAGAAACTGAATTTAGAGTCAGATGACATAGGTTTGATGACTCACTGCATATGTGACTTTGAACAGAGGTATAAGGGAATTAGCATTAACTAAGCACCAACTATATGCCAGGCACTGCGCAGTGCCTTTTTACAAACATTTTCTGATTTGATCCTTACAACAAACCACTTCTTCTCTGAGATCTGGTTTCCCCATCAGTAAAAAGGAGAGACTTGGATCAGTCAATCCCTATATTCCATTCCAGCTGTGAAAATTGCAGCCCTTCCATGATTGTTACCCTTCTGTCAGTTTTGGAAGCCAGCGACCCCCGCAGCCAAGATCATTCCATATTTCCAAGTTTCACCTCAAGCATGGTCAAGTCTTTCTCACTCTTTCCTCATCACCATCTACAATATTGTACACACACAGCAATGGACCATCATACTCCATTTTGATAGGGAAACCACCTGTCAGTCACAGACGAAAGAGAATCAGGAATCAGGTAAAGCTCAGGATTGTGGCTCAAATCCTTCCTTAGATACAGCCAAATCCTTCTTATGTGCCAGGCACTCTGCTACAAGCAAAGGCTAGTATAGTCCCTGCCCTCAAAGAACTTAAATTCTAATGAGAAAATGCAATCCTTCAAAAGGAGCTAGAAAAGGGAAAGGGGAGGGAAAAGAAAGTACCCATGGTGGTAGGAACAGAACCTGAGGGGAATGAAGGGATAGATCTGGGTCTCTCCCCCAAATGGGGACAAGCTGCATGACCCTGGGTCATTTAACATCTCAGCGCTCCATGCTACTCAAGACTAGGTACCAACGTGGAGGAAGATTCCTATATACTTGTGAAATCGTAGCTCTGGGGGAAAAAAAAGCCAGGTATTATGTTGGGGTAGGGGTTGTGCCAAAGCAAATACACAAACCTTGCCTAATGGGATACGCAGGACCCAGTAAGCACAGAGAAATCTGCAATGAGTAGACTGAGTCATTAATCAGTCACCCTTCCCTCCCCCCTACATGTCTATAGAGAGTTTGCCTCGCTGTGGGTCCCCTGGAGAGCCTGGGCTATTTTAAGGCAGGAACCCCAGCCAGCCCAGGGCAGGAGGAGCTGGCAGATTCCCGGATTAAAATAACCCTGACCTGGGTGTCATTCCTCAGACATGCTTTGCTTCCCACCCTGAAAAATCATCACGCGGCCTTATTCATCCTGCACGGCCCAGGCAGAAGGAGCCCAGGAGGAGCCAGAAGCTGCCAGTGGGATGGGGGACGGGAGGAGAGATGGGGCATGCTACCTAATATGGACAGTCTAGGGGCATTGATTGATTTTTCTGCCTCTGAGGCTTAACATGGGTAGTTCTCCTCTTCTGGAACATGATATGCCTAGTTGGTGCCTTCCCAAAGTGAGCTCCAAATTGCCTCTTTCAGGAAGTCTTCCCTGAGTGACTATACCTGGCTGAAGTCATCTTCCTTATGTGTAGTCCTTATGTATAATGTTTGGTCTTCATCTTTGTTTCTTTTTCTTTCTTTCCTTCATTTCCTGAGATGTTAAGTGGGTCATGCAGTTTCCTTTCCTTTCCTTTCCTTTCCTTTCCTTTCCTTTCCTTTCCTTTCCTTTCCTTTCCTTTCCTTTCCTTTTCCTTTCCTTTCCTTTCCTTTCCTTTCCTTTCCTTTCCTTTCCTTTCCTTTCCTTTCCTTTCCTTTCCTTTCCTTTCCTTTCCTTTCCTTTCCTTTCCTTTCCTTTCCTTTCCTTTCCTTTCCTTTCCTTTCCTTTCCTTTCCTTTCCTTTTTCCTTCCCTCTGTCTTTTCCTTTCTTCTTTCCTCTCCTTTCTGTCTCTTTCCCCTTTCCTTTCCTCCTTTCTTTTCCTATTTAAGAGTTTTTAGACCTTAGGACTCAGCCAAAGGCCCCAAAGCTGCTAGCAATTGGTCAATCAGTCAATAATTTATTATTGTACCTGTTATTGTGCAAACCCTGGGGATATAAAAGAAGGCAAATACTACAAGAAACTTCCCAGTGGATAATGGGGAAGTGTGGCAGTGGGAGACGGTGTTGATGGATGCCTTGTCTGTTTGCCTCTTTTTGGGGGGAGGAGGCAAGGGGATGTAATATTGACATGAATTCCTGGAAACTTGGGCTCATTATATTTGATTTTGACTTTAGATTTGACTTTGAATTTCATCTGATGGAACTCCATGCCCCATGGCCTGGGAAGCATCTGAAGAGCCCGCCAGCCACATGCTTGCTGGCTGAGGTTTCACATGTCACCCAGAGCTGGGAGATAGAGTAGAAGAGTGCATGGAGGTGGGGGTGGGGTGAGTGCAATGGGGGCGAGGCAGGGAGGGGAAGGTAGAAGGTTATTGGCATAGCTCATCAGCCAAATTATCTAATTTTTCTGTTTCCATCATCCCCTCTCTGCTCCCTCCCTTCCCAGACAACACCCTCCATATCAGGCCACCCATGATAAAAAAGCCTCTTGTACTTACTGGACCCTATGCCTGTTCTGTTCCCTGTGGGGTACAGGGCAGAGGACTGCCTGCTTATACTTGGCCCCTGGAAAGGGTGGAATTGGGGGCTGACTTAGGTCTTTATATGTGGTACATCTTTAAATGAAGTATAGGTGATCTGCTCGGTAGCACAGTGGACAGAATGCCAGGCCTGGAGTTAGGAAGGCTCATGTTTGTGACTCCAAATCTAGCTTCGTAGTTATGTGACCCTGGTCAAGTCATTTAACCCTGTTTGCCTCAGTTTCCTCATCTCTAAAATGAGCTGGAGAAGGAAATGGCAAAAGCACTCCAGTATCTTTGCCAAGAAAACCCCAAAAGGAGTCATGAAGAGTCAGACATGATTGAAAAAAGACTAATCAAAACAGGTGATTTGCTTTGATTAAAAGCAGCATTCTATTTTGAGGGGAAAAGAAGCTGGGCACAGTATGTGCATCATGGGGGAAATTACCCCTCTGCCCGCAGTTACTGATCTCCTGCCCCCCCCCTTCCTCCTGTTTTCTACCTCTAATCCAGGACTGAAGAGTTCTGAGGATAAAAGGTCATAGAATGTTGGAATTGAAAGGGAAGTATGAATACAGAATGTAAGAACTGATCAATTAAGAAATATGTTAAGAACTTACTATGTGCTAAGCACTGTGCTAGGCTCTAGGTGATACACAGAGGGAAGTTTACATTTCATTGAATGCGGAATGTAGAATGTAAGGGCTGCAAGGGACATTAAGGTAATAAAGCAGAAAGGGTATAGGTTCTATACCTGCCACCTACTACTTGTATGACCTCACTTAACCTCAGGGCCTCAGTTTTCTTTTCTGTAAAATGGAGGGGTTACACTTGCTGATTCTTAAGATCCCTCTGAGTTCTAAATCTGTGAACCTCTGTACCTGTCAGAACATAAAGCATGGAATTTCAGAGCTGGAAAGTACCTATTTCACAGCTGAAGGGTTAAGTCTCCTTCCACCTGTTCCAACTAGTTGGGGATACATATTCAGAATAGTACAGTAATGATAAAATTGCTAGCACTTATATGGCAATTAATGGTGTGCAAAGTGGTTATTTCATGTGATCCTCACAACTCAATGAGGTGGGTGCTATTATTATTCCCATTTTACAGATGAGGAAACTGAAGATGACAGATTAAGTAACTTACCCAAGGTCACACAGCTACAAAGAGTTTCTGGAGTCCAAAGACCTGGGTTAGAATCCTGCTTCCAATCCTTACTACTTTGACCCTGAGTGTGAACTTGAGCAAATCACTAATTCAACTTGTGCCTCAGTTTCGTCTGTAAAATAAGGAAGGTGGATTAGACATCCTCTGAGATCCCTTCCAATTTAAGATCTTAAGCCGTTGGTAGCTTACGTGGGCAGGTAGGTGGTGCAGTGCGTAGAACCAGGCCTGGAGTTAAGAAGACTCATCTTTCTGAGTTCAAATCTGACCTTAGATACTTACTAGCTGTGTGACCCTGGGTAAGTCACTTAATCCTATTTGCCTCAGTTTCCTCATCTATAAAGTGAACTGGAAAAGGCAATGGGAAACCACTCTAGTATCTTTGTCGGGAAAACCCCAGAGGAAGTCATGAAGAGTCAGACATAACTAAAGAACAACTTGAATAACATAATCCTTTAGTTTGAGGGATTAGGCTTAGGTAGACTTGTAAGAACTGTTTTATGGAGTAATCCAAAGTAAAGAGTCATCCAAAAGAGCTGGGTGTTTCTAAAAAGGAAGACTGTTGGTACTTGAAATTTCTGGTTCTGGAAACTGGTGAGAAGGGCTAGGGAGTGTGCCCACTTTGAAGCCAAAGCTGGGTTTTGGTAAGGCTAAGGAGAAGATGATAGAATGATAAAAATGATAATAATTTTAATGTAGGGCACATATGTATTACTTGTATAGGTTATATATTTCCACTTGGGTTTAAGTGTGGCTTTCAGGGTAGCGATATCTTTCTCTGGAGTCTGCCCACCTTTCTCCAGGGAAACTTGTTCTTGCAAGGAGAGGAGCAGGATATTGGAACCAAGAGGCTGGCCATTCTGCTTTCCTAAGAAAGGCAGTATCAGGCTCGAATGATATCTATCTACCCCCGAAATATTGTTAATTGAGGGAAAATAATTTTTCAATTCAAGCCACTCTTCTGATCGCTATCCCTTAATAGAGGAGCGTCCAAGCTATCTATCCAAAAGTTTGACTCCTTTCTTTCTAAAGGCCAGTTACACAAAGATGTTTGGTAAATAGCAAGTAGATCCATTTATCCAAGCCAGTAACAAATAGAAATCAGAAGTTATAAAGTGTAGAGTATGCCAGGCAATATATGGAATGAATGAACTTTCCCACAGGCAGCAAGTAATTCAGCTTAAGATCTTTGGTATCTTAAGTTGGGTATATGGACTTGACATGTGTTGGCTCCTCCCAGAGTCTTTCTCTCCCTCCAGGGACCTCTTCCTGAAGGGAACTTGGAACTTTGAGTCTCCTATCACATCTGGAAACCCAGAGATAGAATCTCCCCTCTCCCCTCTGTCAAGTTCTCATCAACTCCATCCCTCAAGTAGACTTGGAGCATTGAATAATCAGTCTCCACCAAAGAGGAGAATGTCTGCAAATGAGCTGGAGTTCCAGATTATGAAGTGCTTTATATATGTTATCTCATTTGATCGTCACGGCAATCCTGTGATATAGCCAAGTCAACAAACTCTAAGTGCCAGGCACTATTATTGTCCCCATTTTACAGATGAGGAAACTGAAGTGGAGAGAGGTTAAGTGACTTGCCCACAGTCAACATGACTAGGAAGTATCTGAAGCAGGATTTGAACTCCTATCTTCCTCTGAGTTGAACTCAGGTCCAACTTTCTATCTCTTTCCCATGCCAATTAGCCACCTTATTCTCTTGGAATCCTTGGTTTCTAAGACTTAGCTGCTGTACCATTTTCTTTAAGGGACTTTTCTTGATAATCCCATTCCCTTCTGCATCAGCTACTAGTACCCTCCCCGCTCCAGGTTACCTTGTATTTGTTTGGCATGTGTTTAATATATGTTCCATCACGTTTGTGTTGTCTCCTGCAATCTCTTTGAGAACTACTAAGGTTTTTCACTTTGTATTCCTACTGCCTAGCTCTAGGCCTTGCACAGAGTGAACACTTAATAAGTATTTATTAAACTGACCTGAATTGTATTTCACATGACTTAGGTAATTTATAGTACCTGAATTCTAGTAAAACCCTTTGGACACCTCGAGACACACTTGATCTTGGTCTCCAGGTATGCTAAGGGGAAAGAGGAGGGGTGGTAATCAGGAAGAGGTAGTGATTCAATAGACCTGGAGGCCAGATAAGGTCTGCTTAATAGAGAGATGCAAAATGGATTATCCTTCCAGCTACTTTTTGCTATCATGCAATAAAAGTTAAATGAGACAGAAATTAAAGTATAATAGCAAAAACCCCAGGTGGATCTGGGACAGGTCTTCTAGAGCTGATTTTTCCCTCTGTCTTGGATCTTATTTCGTCATATCTCTGCTGCTTGTGCTAATTTTGGCCTAACAATGAACACTAAGAAAACACAGGTTCTTCACCAGCCAGCACCACACCATCCATACATGGAACCATCAGTTATAGTAAGTGGAGAAATTTTGAATGCTGTGGATAATATTGCTTACCTTGGTAGTATACTTTCCAAGATATATGCATAGATAATGAGGTTGATGCATCAAAGAAGGTGCTGTGTTCTATAAGTGAAGCAGAATTGTAGTAGCTCAAAAGAGATTTGAGATGTGCACTTTTAGAGACATCTCCACTCCACATGTTCATATGGACTATTTGTGCCTGACCTGTGGTAGAGCCTCCTAAATTTGTACTGCTGTGATCAGCCCCAGCCAGACACACTGGACCTCCACTTGACAGTGATGCTAATTTGGTCCTTTTCTGGAATGAAGGATAACAGTTTCATCACACACAGGCTAATAGGATTATAGGATTGAGAGCCAGAAGGGACCAATATTTTGCAGATGTGGAAACCAAGGCACAGAGGTGTGACTTTGCCCAAGATCATATAGGTAGTTGAGCCCAGGTCCTAGGACTCCAAATCTTGCCATTACACATGATTGACAGATGGGAGCTCAGGGCTCTATTCTATACTTTCTCCCTCATCTCTCTAATTTCCAGATAGTTTCATTAGCTCTAGGGAAATCATTCAGACAAGAAGGTGATTGGAGCCTGAGGGGGGATCCCTGCCCTGGGGAGGTTTAGGAGGAGGAGAAAGTGAGTAGCCTGGGGTTATGGTATGACCATCAGGAAGTTGTCTGGAGGATGGGAAATGAGCCATTTCCCTTTGAGATGAACAACCTTCAGCTAGGGCTTGACCTAGAGCTCTTGGGGCCTTTTCACGTTGTCAGGGTTGGGAACAGAGAGCAGAGTGCGAGACACGCTAGTGGAGTGCTTTCTTTTCTCCTTCTATCTCCCTTTCAGGGGAGTGACTCCAAGAATCTCAATGACTTTCTGTCTCATAGCCAGGGTAATAGGGATGCCTATCAGCTCTGAGGAAGGAGTACCAACCCCATTCTAGGCCTTACATGTCAGAAAGCAGCAGTAATAATAAGAATTATTATATTATACTGATGTCTTATAATAATGTTGTTGTTCAGTTGTGTCTAACTCTTTGTGACCCCACAAACTATTTTCTCCATGAGGTTTTCTTGGCAAAGATATTGCAATGGTTTGCCATTTTCTTCTCCAGTGGATTAAGGTAAACAGAGGTTAAGTGACTTGCCTAGGGTCACACAGCTAGTCAGTGTCTGAGTCCAGATTTGAACTCAGGTATTCCTGACTCCAGGCCCAGTGCTTTATTCACTGAGTCACCTAATTGCCTCCTATTATAATAATATATGATAATAATATTTATGCATATTTATATTATGACAACAATAATATTTATGTATAATATAAATATATTATGTATATTTATATATTTAAATGATAATACTATTTATGTATATAACATGTACATAATATATAATATGTATACAATATTATGTATATTGAAGGTTTACAGATCATTTTACACATGATTTCATTTGAGTCCCACAATTACCTTGTGAAGTAGGTAGTGTCATTTATTTTAACTTTGAGCAGAATTTTGTTGAGATTCTTGCCGACACTTCCTTGAACAGACTGGCAAGGTTTCCCCCAGGTTCTTGGGATGGGGCACGTGTCTCATTGTCTCCAGGTGGATCTTCCGTCCCCTTGGTCTCCTGCTCTTGCTCAAAAGACAGATTGCCCAGGACCTTCTTAAAAATACATTATATTCTCAACCTCAAAGTGCCTGGCACAATTTCTATCATGTAGTAGACTCTCAGCAAGCATTTGTAGAATGAATGGATCAATGATTCTCTTGGATGACAAAAGGAAGGAAGATGCCCAGAAGTGACCTCTTTCTTACCATTCCCCAATCTATGAATGATGGTTCACCAGACCAAGGTCAGTTAACCCAGTTTCTATCCTCTCCACCCTATCCCCACCCTTGGCCTCAATCGATCCCTGAGAATGATCTAACCAGAAAAAAATATACCCGGAATGCCAAGAGAGTGAGAATGGCCATCCAGAGACAAGCAAACATAGATTGCTAGAGGTTTGGGCTAACCCAGAGAGCTCCCCTCCCTGGGGCCCGAGAGGCAGAGGTGGGAGATGTGCCAAGTTGATAAGGAGACCTGGATTCCTGACAGGTGACCTCAGGGCCTTTCCCAGAGGGAACTTGAGGGCTGCGGGTGTGTTTGTTGTTGAGGTTGGTAGTGGTGATGGTGGAGGTTCTGATTCTCCCAGGGAAAGCCTTGGGCTTCCTCCTAAGGCCTGGGCCCCTAGTAGTTAAGCTGATGTCCCAAGAACTTTTGTTATACTTCTCCATGGTATTTAGCATTGCCAGGAGGCCTTGATGGGAGCCCCCTATGGGGTCTCAGGAGTGGAGATCTGCATGGACACAAGCATTGATTCAAGCACATACACATATGCTCCTACACAGAGACTAATACACATACAATTAATACACATTCAGTTACACATATGCATTTGCACACAGGAGACTATGCAGTAACCCAACTTGGTTGGTCTTTTGATACCCTCAGAGCTTAGCATAGTGTCTGGAACATAATAGATGCTTAGTAAATGTTAACTGGCTGACCATGTGGGAAGAATTAGAATTATAGGATCACAGCTTTAGAGCTAAAAGCCACCTTAGAGGCCATCGATTCTAAAGCTTTAATTTGATGAGGAGGACACTGAAGGTTAGAGGAGTTACTTGACTAACCCAAGATCACACAATGAGTGTCATAGATGGGACTTGAATCTAGGACTTCTGTTTCAAGACTCAGTGAACAGTATGTATCTCTAAGCTCAGAGTCCTGAATGTGCTTTATATTCTGGGCTCTTCTCCTTTCCTCTTTTGAAATTTGTGTCTAATCTGGCTGAGGGTGGCACAGTGGATAGAATGCTGGACCTGGAGTCAGGAAGACCTGGTTCAAATCTGACCTCAGACACTTACTAGCTGTATGCCCCTGGGCAAGTCACTTAACCTCTGTTTACTTTGGAGGCAGCTAGGTGGCTCTGCAGATAGAACTCTGGGCCTGAAATCAAGAAGACTCATGTATGGTTACAACTTTTCTGGTCCCATCAGACAGGAGTGGAGACTCAGCTTGTGGTTGTTTGTTGTTTTAGTCATGTCTGATTCTTCATGACCTCATTTTAGGTTTTCTTAGCAAAGATACTGGAGTGGTTTGCCATTTCCTTCTCCAGCTCATTTTACAGATGAGGAAACTGAGGCAAATGGAGTTAAGTAACTTGCCCAGGGTCACACAACTAGTAAGTGTCTGAGACTAGATTTGATCTCTGGAAGCTGAGTCTTCCTGACTCTACGTCTGGCACTCTTTTCATTGTACCACCTAGCTGCCTGGAGATTCAATACTAGCCTCAATTTCCCTTGAAATTGAAAGGTATCTCCTTCTAGCCAGCAGGCAGATTTACCTAGATTGCTGTTGAACGATGAAAGGAACAGTGGATTCCAAGCCAGAGGACATGCACCCTCCTTGCTATTTAAATGACCTTGGGCAAGTTACTTCCCCACTCCCCACCCCTGAACATGTTTCCTTATTCATAAAATGAAAGGGTTGGTCTGAGATTCCTTCCACCTCTTGATATTGTGACCCCGAGTCAAGCTCCTTCCTAGTTATGTGACCAGGCAAGTCACTTAACCTCTCTGAGGTTCGTTTTCCTCACTTATGAAATGGAGATAATAATCCTGCCTGCCACTTTCTGGGAGAATCAATGGGGTGGGGGATATGGAGGCACTTAGTAAAATGCTGTATGAATGTTAGCAGTTATTAGGATTACCCAGCCCACATTCTCTCTACGTAACTCAGCCCTATTGTGATGAAACTCAGGCCCCAAACAGAAGGCTCTTTGACTGGCTAGGCTCCCATCATTGTTCCTCCTAGGTGATTTTTTTTTCCTTTGCTACTACCTGTGGAGGGTGTGGAAGGGGTTTGAGAAAGGGAGGTTTCTCCCTCCATCCATCTGGGCTCTTGGAATTCCAGGCTTTTCCTCTCTCTCCTCTCAGGGGACCCGCTTAGAATCCACTGTGGACACCTAGAGCCAGCAACTCTCCAGTTCCCAGGATCCCCTAATCAAGAACCTGAAGGTACTTAAGGGGCTACCTCATCCCATTCCCTCATTTTACAGATGTAGAAACGGAGGACCAGGGAGATTTAGTGATTCATCTAAAGTCACACGGTTCATAAGCGTCAGAGTCAGGTTCTCTGACTCCAGGGTCCCCAGCCTCTTCCAGTAAAGGCCAAGGCAATCTTGATATCTGAACGTGACCCACATCAGGCAGGTGACAAGTACACAGCCTCATTTTTTCCATTAGCTTGGCACAGGTGTAAAGCTTTAAATAATCTCTTTCAGACACTCCCCTTTCAATCCACAGACCCCTCCCTGAGCTCTGAATTTTGTGCTATGTTGCCTCATTCACTCACTCCCAGAGCTCATTCTTATTCACAGTGAGAACACAGAAGAACAATCCTGGTTTGGACTCAAACCCACCTCTGAGCTTCAGGCCCAAAGCCCTCATTTTAAAACACCTGAACCGTGACTCAATAGGGTCTCGGGGACTCTCCCCACAGAATTCAACTGATTGATTAATCAATCAATAAGCATTACTTAAGTGCCAGGCACTGGAGACACAAAGGAAAATGCAAAAGTTATGGCTCTCAAGAGGTTTCTATTCTATGAGGAAAACAATATGGATAAGGAAAGTGAATGTGAAGTAAACCTGGGGTGTGGTTAGAGAGCTGGCCTTAGAGTCAGGAGGTAGGTTCGAAACTGACTTCTGACACACACTAGCTGTGTGACACTGGACAAGTCACTTAATCCCTCAGTGCCCTGGACAGCTCTTTAAGTGTGTAAATTGCCTATGAGAAGTGCCCTATGCCAATGGAATGACAAACATGGCCCCCCAAAACCCAAAGAAAATACCAAGTGCTGGGGTGGGGGCCCTAGGAACTGGGATGATCTGGAAAAACCTCTTGTAGAGCTGAGATTTGAAGGTGTTTCGGACAAGAGAAGGAATGTTATGATGAAGAGTTAGTATTTATGTAGCCCTTTAAGGTTTGTGAAGCACTTTACAAATATTATCTCACATTAACCTCACAGCAACCCCAGGAGGTAGGCACTGTTATTATGGCCATTTTATAGATGAGGAAACTGAGGCTAACAGAAGTTAAGTGATAAGCCCAAGGTTGTACAAGCTAGTAAGTATCTGAGCCTGGATTAGGAACTCAGGTCTTCCTGACTCTAATTCCAGGGCTCAGTTCACTGTTCCAACATAGCACCACCCAGGAGGCCAGTTTGACTAGAGTGGGGGTGGGAACCTGTGGCTTCAAGGCCACATATGGTGCTCTGGGTCCTCAAGTGTTCAAGTTTTATAGGAACGAACTCTTTTATTAAGGGGATTGTTCTGTGAAATTTGGATTTGGTCAAAGGATCACACTTGAGGACCCAGAGAGCCACCTGTGGCCTCGGTCATAGGTTCCCTACCACTTAACTAGAGGTTGGGTATATGTAAGGGAGCAACATGCAATAAACAAGAAAGGTCAGACAGAGCAAGATTATAAACAGCTGTAAATGTTCAGCAGAGGATATACACACGTATATGTCTAAACAAATATGTACACATATTATATATATACGTACACATATGTGAGGGACAGCTAGGTGGTGCAGTGGACAGAGCACCAGTGCAGGAGTCAGGAGGACCTGAGTTCAAATCTCACCTCGGACACTTGACACTCACTAGCTTTGTGACCTTGGGCAAGTCACCTAACCCCAATTGCCTCATCCTGGGTCATCTCCAGTCATCCTGATGAATATCTGGTCACTGGATCCAGATGGCTCTGGAGGAGAAGTGAGGCTGGTGGCCTGCACAGCCCTCCCTCACTCAAAACAAAGTCAAGTGCAAGTCATGTCATCATTTCTCTGATGGCATGGTCTTCTTCAACAACGAAGGACAAACACATGTATATGTGAACATATGCATATGTATATGTCTATATGTTTATAATATATGCATACATGATACACATATAAAATGAAATGATACGCCCACATAACATACATAAGCATGTACATGTATATGCTATGTACACAGATACACATGTATGTGCATGTGTATACGTGTCTGCGTGAGAGTGATACATATACATGTAATATGCACTCACATATAATATGCACACACATATAATACACCTATACATATAACACACAATGTACACCTAATACACAGATAGCTCAATGTACATATAATGCACATATAATGTGCATACAGTATACATGCAACACACAATATACACATGTAATACACATATATGATATAATCTACATATAGCACATTATAATATGCATGTCCATATAATATATACACATACACTATACATCAATACACATATAATATACATGTACACATACATATCCACATAATATATACACATGTAATATATACAATATATACATATACAGATACATGTGTGTGTGTGTGTGTGTGTGTGTGTATGTGTCCCTGCCTCAAGTCTATTCCCTCTCTAGTTCATCTTTCACTTGGTTCAAAAAATAAAGAAATATTCCTGGAGCATGGGTCTAGTAATTTCAAGAATCTCTACTGGATCCATACGCATGTGTGTATGTAGACATATATATGTATACGCATATATAATACACATATGGGTGCATATGTACATACATGCATATATACACATGTATTTATATGTTTATACATACTTGTGTATTTTTATGTGTATAAGTGTATACACACATACACACACATCCATATGGAGCCAGTGGTACTCCTTGAAATGACCCATGCTCTAGGAAGAGCTCTTTCTTTTGAATGGAGGATGAATTGGAGAGGGAACAGGTTTCAGTTGGGGAATGGATTAGAAGGCTAGAGCAGCAGTCTGGGTCGGAGGTAAGAATGTCTGAATCTAGGACAGTTGAACTCAGCTTGCCAACGTGAATGCAGAAGGAGACCGATGGGAGAGATGTCTTGTCGGTAGACTGACCGAGCGTTGACAACTGATATGAGTGTTGAGGAAGAGGGAAAACTTACACATGACTGAGACTGGGAATCCGAGTAACCGGATGGTTGGTGGCGGCAGAAATTCTTTGACTCATCTCTCTTCCGGCCTGGGCTCACAACCCCATGCTCAGCTACGAGCCTGGGCTGAGATTATCCTGATAAGATCTTCCTTCACTCCTCAGCCCCAGGGTGTTCTCAAAGGTCGAGGATTCTTCATTCCCTTCCCCCACCCTTCCTCACTTCCTCCCCAGGTTAAAACCATGGAAACCATACCACCTGATTGCCCCTTTACGCTGCATCCCATTAGCAGTCACAGCTGCAGTTTTGATGTGTGTGATTCATTAAGACTGGCGTGGTGACAAGCGTGTATCTGTACGATGTGAGGAGAACTCAATAATAAAAGCCTATCAGATGGACCCCCTGTAGCAAACTTATGGTAAGATATGGACTGAAGTTACATAAACTGGGCAAGTAGCTTGGCCTTGTGGATAGAGTGTGGCATATGGAGTCATGAAGGCATATAATATCTTAGTTATTTAGTAGCTAGATGACCTTGGGTTGTCGTTTAAGTCCTTTGAGCCTCAGTTTCTTCACTTGTAAAAGGAGTTGATAGAGGTACCTACATCCCAGGATGGCTCTGAGGATCGAGTGAGAATGTATACACATACATACATACATACATACATACATACATACATATGTGTGTGTACACACACACATATACATATATAATATACATATATATGTGTGTGTGTACACACACATATAAGGGTTACTTGGTATCTGCTTTTAGTTAGCCAAGATCTGCACAGAACTCTTGAATTGATGGAACATTAGAATATAAACAAGAGCCATAGGATGGCAGTCTGAAGCCTTGAGTTCTGGTCTTTCCACAGGTAGAGTCGAAAGGGCATAGTTTTCAGAGTCAGAGGAGCAAAGATGAAATTTGGTAACCTGAAGGCAGCTAGGTGGTGCAGTGGGTCAAGCTCTGGACCTGGACTCGGGAAGTCAAATTTGGACTTGTACACTTACTAGATGGGTTACCCTGGGCAAGTCACTTAACCCTGTTTGTTTCAGTTTCCTCTTCTGTAAAGTGAACTGGAGAAGGAGGTGGCAAAACACCCTAGTATCTTCAGCAAGAAAACCCCAAATGGGATCAGTAAGAGTCAGATAGGACTGATACATGATAATACAACAAATGATAACTCGTGTGACCTTGGGTGAATTACCTTATCCCTTTGGGCCTCAGTAAAATAAAGAGGTTGGTCTAATCTAAAATGTCTGTTTGTATGTGTATGAACTTGGTCTGTGTGTAGGCCTCAGTTTCCTCCTCTGTAAAATGGAAGCAATAGACAAGATGGTCTGTAAATTTCTTTCTAGCTCTGATAATCTAGGATTCTACTAGTTTCTGTCTTGCTTTGAAAGTAGTTTGGGGATCCCTGACTATTTTGCTTGATGTTCACCATTAGCATGGGCAATTCTCAACAGCAGCTACTCCCCAACAGGGAGGACCCTCTCTCTCTTTTCACAATCTATCCCTTCATTCCCCCAACCTCCTTTTTTCTAGCTAAGATTCTTGAGATGAGGTTATGACCAAATTGTGACTAAAATTGAGAAGTGATCTGCTATTTCTGAAAACCAACTTTGGATAAGAAATTGGGGTACAGCTCTTGGGATCCCCCCAACTAGAATAATCAGAGAGGTATAGTGGAAAGAGCCTTAGACTTGGAGTCAAAAAATCTTGGTTTGTAATCTGTCTCCTCTACATACTATCGATGGGACATTGAGCTAACCACCTTTCCCCTCTGAGCCTAGATTTTTTCCATCTGAAAAATGTTCTGAGACCAATTCTATTTTTAAGTCATAAAATGAAGGAATGGTACGGGATGTTCTCAGATCTCTTGTAACCCTAAATGGTAGCTGGAGGTGGTAGTGATATGATCTCAGGGCCTTGGTAGATGAAGCAGGTTGGGCAGGGAGGAAACAGCATCCAGGACTTGGTAAACACATCCCAAGGCTGTTCTGATAAGCCAGACTTGGGCAGGGGGACGGGATCCCTGCTTTCTCTGGATCTGCAGTGCCAGAAACTTGTCTGGTCTATTCCCTTGGCTACCCATCTACAAGTGGTCTTTCCAAGAGCACACCCTAGAGACTAGAGGATCTGTGAGGGTAGGACTGGGTCTTATTTAATCTTGATAGCACCATCCTTCCCTACCCTAAACCTAGAACAATGCCCCAAGCACAGTAAATATTGACTAAATGTTTTCTGATATACTGTACTGAAATTCCCTTTGGGGAACTTCAGATTCAAGGCATAGTTCCATACCCCTTAAAACCACAGCTCATGGGTTTCCACAGATGGATTTATCCATTGAAAGGCAGCTAGGGGGTACAATGGAGAGAGAGAGAGAGCTGGAGCTCCGGAAGACCTGAGTTCAAATCTAGCCTCAGACACTTAACCTAGCTGGGTGCCCCTGAGTAAGTTGTTTAACTTTTCCCTCAGTTTCCTCATCTGTAAAATGGAGATAATAACAGAACCTACCTCCTAGGGTTGTTGTTAGGATCAAATGGGATAATATTTGCAAAGGGCCTAGCCCAGTGCCTGGCATATAGTAGGTGCTAGAGGACCTAATTAATTCAAAGTAAAGGCATTAAATTAAATTAAATTAAATTTCTCTTATCCACACAGGGATACTATTTTACCAATACACCCAGTACCAGGAGCAGACATATCTATATGTGCCTGACCGAGGTTTAATTATGGATGGGCTGCTGAATTCTTCTAGTGATGTCCTCATGCTACTGACCTCCCAACCTATGCTGGGCACTGCTCATCCAGACTCACTGTCTCGTTCCAGTGCTCCTGTGCTGTGGTCTGTCTTTGCTAGAGGCCAAGTGCTGCTCTGTTGGGTGCTGATAGATTGTAGACTACACAACCTTCAACTGCTGGCTCAACTGAAATGTGGTTATCTCATCCTCTGGGAAGAGCAGGTGCTGCCATGATGCTTTTGCTTCATGTCTAGAGGTGCTCCCTCCTCTTTTAGCTCTTTAGAAATGGTATACAATAAAGGCAGAAAATAGATGGCAAAAATAGATAGACAGACAGATAGATAAAAATCTCCCCAGCCTTGCTCCCTCAGAGTTTTGTCTACTGAGACAAATTATCAGCCCAGCTGTCTAGTCCAAGCATATGAAGACGTCCCCCGTGGAAGATTTGTTTCAAGGGCTATGAAGACGGTCGAAGCAGGTGCTGTGGAGCGTCTAGAACTTGGTCAGCTATCAAAGATGCCAAGGTCATCCAGTGCATCCTGGACCATCATGGTGACTTTTGTCTTGCCACTGGACTTCTATGACTTTGAAAGAAAGAGTAGACTTTGTGTAACTGACTCTACCTCATGTAAATCCAATTCATAAGCAAGGCAGGTCATCACCTGTGATGTCATTGGTCCTCTTTGAAAACGAACACAACAACATCCCAGGAAGGGAGTCTTAGCCTTAGATGTGAAGCCCTTTCAAACAAAGAATAGGGTCCCCCTTGCTAGCTAGTGCCATTATGCAAATGGAGAGAAAGCTGGATTTAGGAAGACTTGAATTCAAATTTAGCCTTGGACACTTAACTAGTTATATGACCCAGGGCAACTCATTTTGACCTCTATCTGCCTCAAATGTTAGGTTTTCTTAATGACAATAGGTTGTTGTGAGTGAAGATAGGCTGCGATATTTGAAAAAGTGGCTAGCACGCTGCCTGGTACATAGTAGGTGCTATATGAATGCTTGTTCCCTTCGCTTAAACTTAATCTTTTCTTAGACTCCCCTCCCTGGACCCCAGGTTTGTGAGTTGGAGACCTCACCCTAGTTTATGGTGATAATTCCATATTTCTTCTCAATTCTCAGTCTCTGAAGGCCAGACTATAAGCCACCTCCTGATTATTTCCCTAATAACTAGTGTGCGGGGTTTGAGTTTTCAAATTTGAAGTCTCTTCCATTCTTCTATGGAGATTAGTAAGAAGAACCCGGGTAGTGAGGTCACCCTCTCTTCTACCAGCCTAGATATGCTTCTGATCTTTTCAGGTGTTGATTAGAAGGTCCCAGGCTTAGAGGGACTTTGAGTACTGTATTGCAATAAATTGAGATGAATTGGATTGAATTGAACCTTCACGATTCAGCTCCAACCTTGCTTTCTTGAGCAGAGGCTCTTAAAGTTTTTTTGTGCTATGGACCTCACTGGCAGTGTGGCGAAGCCCATGGACCCCCTCTCAATGTTTTGAAATGTATAACATGAATTACATAAGAAACCAATGATGGCATATTGAAATATAGTTATCAAAATATTTTTTAAAAAAACAAATCAAGTTCATGGACCCTAGGTTAAGAACCCCCATTGTATATGGATTTTATACTACTTCTTACATAAGCCAGACTAGCTTACTTTCTGTTTCAAGTAATTGACAGGCATCTCTGGCTTGCTGCCCTTGTATAAGCTGCCCAGAACGCTTCCCTCTTCTCACCTCTACCTCTTGGAATTTTGCTCCCTTTACGTTTCAGATAGTGTCATTTCCTGTAAGATGTCTTTTCTGATCCCCACAGTGGTCAGAGTTCTTTTACCACCACTTTCCCCTCGTCTGAAATTATTTTGTATTTACTTATCTGTCTGTTATCCTTTCATTGTATGAATTCCATCCATCCTTTTAGGCTTAGTTTAAGTTCCATCTCTGAGAAACCTTCCCTAGAAGAAGGAGAGAGCCAATGTTTTCTGCTTCTGGGGATCTCTTAATAGAACTCATTCTCTACTGTACAACACTGCTTGGTTGTTGTTTTTTAGTCATTTCAGTTGCATCTGACTCTTTATGACCCTATTTGGGGTTTTCTTGGCAAAGATGCTGTAAAGGTTTGCCATTTCCTTCTCCAGCTCATTTTACAGGTGAGGAAACTGAGGCAAAAGGTTAAGTGACTTACCCATGGTCATCTAGCTAGTAAGCATGAGACCAGATTTGAACTCAGAAAAATGAGTCTTTGTCAAGAGCTTGTGAAGTTAGCAACATAAATATTATTTGTGTCTCAGTTGGTTAATGTTTAAAAAAAATTTTTCTTTTGTGGTCCATATTGTAAATGCTTTAAAAAGAAGTATCACCTGACCAAAAGTTGGAATTGCTGTATTTGTTATAAACTGTGTTAAAAATAAATAATTAAAAAAAAAAGAAAAATGAGTCTTCCTGACTCTAGACCTGGCACTCTACCTAGCTACCCTCACCGTTGTTTGGACACTAAGCATATATAATCTGCCTGGTACCATTAAATATCTTTTCATGTGTACATCTAATCTTTCATGAAATCAAGGATTGAACTACACAACACAGTAAATTGCTTTACATACCTCTTAGACCTAGCACTGTGCCATTCACATAGCAAGCCCTCAAGAAATACTTTTTTATTACTTGAACTAGAATGAATAAGATCATAAATTTAGAGCTAGAAGGGGCCTCAGAGGCCCCTTGATATATCATGTGTATATTTCTCTTTCTGCACTTGTAACCTGTTCTTACTCAGATCCTACTGTCAGCAGAATCAACGAATCACTTTTCACCTTTGTTTCTCTCCTATCCTTTCAGGGATCTATCCCCCATTTTTACCCTTTTCTTTAGGTTCATGTGGAAGTCATTGGACTCTAGTCAAGACACTCAAAAAACTACGAGGCCAGTGTATAGGAATTTAGTGTTAGGTTTTGGGAAGATTCAGAAGGAAATATGGTACCTGCCCCTCAGGGAGCTCCCAGACTGATGGTGGATACACTGTCCTTCAAGAGCATTCTGAAAGACACTTGCTTTTGGGGAACTCCTGACCTGATGAAGGGTTGAGGGGCATAAAATATATACACACACGCACATTATTGGACATAGAAAGAAAGGCAGACACACCTTACTTATTATTGGCCAGTCATTTCAGTTGTATCCAACTCTTTGGGACCTCATTAGGGTTTTTCTTGGCAAAGATACTGGAATGGTTAGCCATTTCCTTCTCTAGGTCATTTCACAGATTAAGATACTGAGGCAAACAGGGTTAAATGACTTGCCTGGGGTTACACAGCTAGGAAGTGTCAGGCCAGATTTGAACTCAGGAAGATGAGTCTTTCTGACTTCAGATACATCTTAAGTACCTATATCTGAAGCAACATGGCAACAGGCCCTAAAATGAGCAGAATATATATTAACTCCAGCTATCTTGAGGTGGAGAGGGCATTTAGAGAGGGTAGATAGGAATGAGTCAGGGAGGAAGACTTCCCTGTGCAGAGAAGATGATTGGACAGCCAGTGGGGGAAATCTTTCCTTTATGGAGATTGTAGGATCACAGGCTATTTATGTTGGAAAGGTAATCTGATATACCCCTACCTCATTTTACAAATGAGAATACTAAGGTCTAGAGAGATAAAGTGACTCGCCCAAAGTTGAATGGGTAGTAAGTAGCACAGCCTGGACTTGAACCCAGAACCTTGGCTGGCTCCAAATCTAGCATACCTTGTAGTATACCACACTGCCTCCCATAGTTTACCGTTTTTCTACTCAGGGCTATTAGTCACTTCCACTGTAGACTAATCTCAAGCAGTGTCCAAGGCAGCATCCTAAATGGACCAGCTTTCCTTGATATTGCTGTGGAATACTTTGGTGATCTCCCCACACCCAATCTGGCTCAGGTCCCAGTACCAACATACGAGTGTAATGAGGGGTTTGCTTTCAAACCAGAGTAGTTCTTCCCAGTTGACCCTG
The DNA here is from genome assembly GCF_028372415.1 of Notamacropus eugenii. Lineage (NCBI taxonomy): Eukaryota > Metazoa > Chordata > Mammalia > Diprotodontia > Macropodidae > Notamacropus > Notamacropus eugenii. Next base: position 107,267,360 of record NC_092873.1, on the reverse strand, counting down.
CCAGACGCTGAGACAGTCTGGAGTGGGTCTCTGGAGGTCATTGAATCCAGACTTTCTTTCTTCCTGGTTGGGAAGTGAGGGGAGAATTGCCTTTGAGCCATCTTAGGTTGGGTTGAGCCCAATACAGCAATTGAGTATCCAGGTAAATAACCCATGGAGATGTCCTGAGGCCCAGTCAGGAACACCTAAAATCAAAGATCAGGCAAAAAGACCTTAATGGATTATCTCATTCATTCCCCTGCCTCCCCTGCAAGATGCATCTGATTTCTATCTTCCATCAGTTTCTATTGGTCATGGCCTAAGCTTTTCCAGATATCAATCTCTCACTGGAGTTCCCAGCTCCTGTCAATCTATTCTATCCTGATTTGCCTCCCTCCTACTATTAGTTTTTCTAGGCTAACACTTAAGTTCTTTTAACCTCTTGACCTTTTAACCTTTTGACCTCTTGAAAACTTCCTAAAACGTTTCTTTCATTATGTCTCTCCTCTGCTCAAGTGCCTCCTATGGCTTTTCATTCCCTATGATATCACACACAAACTTCTGACTTTCCCAGTTTTTCCTAATCTAGTCTCACCCTCCCAGATATCCAAGCAATGACTTAATCTATAAGCCTTTATTAGGCCTCTATGAGGTGCCAGATATTATGCTAGACTCTGGGGACTGGAATATAAAAATCCTTTCCAAAAAAAAAAAACAAAACAAGGCTTACATTCAAATAAGGGTATACATATTTGCAGAGAAGTAAATACAGGATCTATATAAAGTAAAGTAAAAATTTGTGGTATATGAATGTAATACAATACTATTGTACTGTAAGACATGATGAGCAAGCGAATTTCAGAAAAACCTGGCAAGACTTACATGAAGTGATGCTGAAAGAAGTGGGCAGAACCAGCAGAACATTATACACAGTAACAGCCACATTTTGTAATGATCAGCTGTGATAGACTTAGCTCTTCTCACCAATGCAATGATCCCGTTCCAAAAGATTCATGATGGAAAATGCTATCCACATCCAGAGAAAGAACTATGGAGTGTGAATGCAGATTGAAACATACTATTTCTTTCTTTCTTTTTTTGGGGGGGGGGTTCCTGTTGTTCTATTTCATATTTTACAACATGACTAATGTGGAAATATATTTAACATGATTGCACATGTATAATCTATATCAGATAGCTTGATATCTTGGGGAAGGCAGAGGAAAATACATTTGAAACTCAAAGTCTCAAAAAATGAATGTTGAAAATAGTTTTTACAGGTAATCAGAAAAAAATATTATTAAATAACTTTAAAAATGCAAAACAAAGGAAATATAAAGTGATTGGAGGACACTAGCAACTGAGAAAACCAGGAAAGCCCTTTGGAAGAAGTGGCCCTTGAGATGAGGTAGGGCTTCCAATAGGTGGAGATGAGGAGAGACTGGGGAAACAGTCCGCATAAAGATGTGAAAGTGGGAGATTGAATGCCAGGTATGAAAACCATAAGTAAGGTAGTTTTGGATGGAGGTTAAAGTTCCAGAGTGGAAGTAATATGGAATCAGCATGGAAAGACAGACTGGAGGCTGATTGTGAAGGGCTCTTGTCTCCCGCTACTCCTTAAAATATAATTTTTATTTTTGTTAGATCAGTCTCCTCACTACCTCCAGAAGATACTCTTTGGTCATTTATTGATTGCTATCTACTACTGGCCACTCCCATCCCTTTTTCATATTTATGAAGTTTATTATTTTTGACCGAAGTGCAAAGATTTACATTATTTTGGGTTCAGGTCAATATTTTAGTCTTGTTAAGATCTTTTTGAATCCTGACTCAATTATGCAATGTACAAAATGTACAAATCTGAGAAGCATCGAAGTTTCTCATCAGTGCCTTCATCTAGGTAAATGACAAAAAGGTTAAACACTGCATAGCCAAGGACTGATCCCTGGCACACTCTGGTAGACACTTCCTTCTAACGTGACATCATATCATTCACTAATGAGTACTCTTTGGGTCTCACTATTCTACCAGTTCCAAATCTACCTAATTCTACCATCATCTAATTCATATCTTTTCATCTTATATATAAGAATGGCATGAGTGACTTTGTTAAGTACCATCTCAAGTCTTGGGAAACTACATCTAAAACATTTCTTTGATGTACCATTTTGGTAATGCTATCAAAAAAGGAAATGAGATTTGTCTAATGTGACAGGTTATATTTGAAAAAAAAATTTGTTGTCTTTTTTTATACATCACCTAAACTTCCTGATGAATCCTTTATCGTTGTGCCTCCCAATAGCAAAACTTTATAATAAATACTTAAAAACAAAAAGAAGAAAAAATAAACCAAAATCATCGTTAAAAAATCATCAGACAAAAAAATTCAAAACCAAATACGTAAAAAGTCTGACATATTCAACATTTCACACCAGTGGAAAATCACCTTGTTCCATCCCTTCCTCTCTCCCTTGCAAAGGTTTTGAGGGAGAATATTTTCTCATAACTCTTCTTTGGATCCAAGCTTATCCTTTGTAATTTTGTAGCATTTATTTTCAATTGTTTTATGATTATTCCATTTACATTGTTGCAGTCATGGTTTCTATTATTTTCTTGCCTTTCCTAGTTTAGTTTGCATCAGTTCATGTAAATCTTCTCATGCTTCTCTGTATTCATCATATTCTTTGTTTGCACAGTAATATTCTATTTCCTTCATGTACCACAATTTGTTTAGCTGTGTTTGCTTCAATCTATGAACATCTACTTTATTTTCAGTTCTTTACTATCACAAAAAGTCCTATAAAATTTTTTGGTGTATATACAGCCTTTCTTTTTGTCAATGACCCTTCTGGGGTATATATCTGGCAGTGGAATCTCTGAGTCAGAGGGTATGGACATTTTAGTAACTTTATTTGCATAGCTCCAGATTGCTTTTTCAGAATGGTTATATTAATTCATAACTTCACCAATGGTATGGCATTGTTGTGTGTGGCATGACTTATTGTCGATGGGTCTCTCTGTGATCACCACTTCCCTTTCTCTTTGTTCGCTAACTATCCTTGTAATCGTATGTTCTATTATTTTGCTAAGAACCAAAGTCAAGCTCATTGGCTTATAATTTGTAGAATCAGCTCTCCCTCTCCCCTCCCCCTTACTCCCTCTTAAGTCAGAACATCTCTAATTTATATTTCTTATTGCTCTCTCCTTCTGAATTTGTATATTTGTGAATTTGTGTACCTGAGATTATGGGTTTCATCGTTGACTCTTTTCTTGGATTTTCCTCATGTCAAGTTCTTAGCATTTTTATTGCTATTCTGTTTGAGTTACTCTGTAGAATATCTAGCTTGGTAGATACACAGATCTAATTTTATTTGTTTCCTTTCCTTTTCAGTTTACAGCCATTGTGATTAGATATGAAGACTTGGGACAAATATATTTTTACTAGCCCTGCCTTATTAAGTGTACCCCTTCCTTAGCTAGGAGACCACCATTCCCATATTTTAAACTATGGTCCAGAAATCCAAAACCTGTTCTCAGACTACTACTACTACTACTACTACTACTACTACTACTACTACTACTACTACTACCACCACCACCACCACCACCACCACCACCACCACCACCACCACCACTACCACCACCACCACTATCACTGCCACTTCTTCTCCATCTTCTTTTTCTCCTCTTCCTCCTCCTCCTTCTCCTTCTTATTCTTCACCAAATTACATATAAAAAGAATTTTAACATTTAAAAAAATTGAGTTCCAAATTTTCTCCCTCCCTCCCCTCCATCTTCCCTGAGATGTTAAGCAATTTGATGTAGGTTATACATGTTAGACACCATCTTCTTAAACAGTTTTTCACTCCCCAAATTTATCTTTTCCTTCTGAAGAAAAGTCACCTCACCACCATGACAAATAAGCCATCAGTTCCTTTATGGTCTTCAGTTCCTTTCTCAAGTGGAATTCCATAATTTTGTGATAATTTTTGAATCATTCAATCTTTGGCTTATGTATTTTTGGTTTATGTATTTTTATGAACTGGCATCACCTCCCTGATGTCATAGTCCTCTTCCAGAATGAGGGCCAACTACAACAACAACCAATTTGTGGACTATCTAGCCTGTGACGTTTCTGTTTCCTTGGCTGTTTGCTTGGCAGATAACCCAGAACAAAGTCTTCTTGCTGAGATCTCTTCCTTCCTCCACCTCAAATATTTCTGTCTTCTCTCATTGCTCAGGTGACATGTTTTCAGGGAAGGAAACTCATTCTAGCTCTAGCCTCAACCAGAGGGAATCAGAGAGAGAAATCTGCCTTTAAAAAAAGCTAATCCCCAAATGCCCCTTCCTATATGCCAGTCAAGCAGAAATGATGGCAGATTTTCTACTACTTTGAATCATTCATTTTTTATTTTCCTTCCATTCCCATTCCCTCAGATTCTGCTGCTTATTTCTCTCTCTCCTTCCCCTCAGTCCACAGTAGCAGCAGGCTTCCTCCTAAGTGTTTTATGCAACCAGAGTTCCTTCAGCACAACAGGGGTCATACCTTAAGTCTCTCTCTGTCTCTGTCCCTGTCTCTCTCTTTCTCTCTGTCTGTCTGTCTGTCTGTCTCTCTCTCTCTCTCACCTTTTCTGAGTTTGGGGATGTGGGGAGATGGAGGTAAGTACAGGGATGACTAAACTTTTGGACATTCTGTCACAGGACTTGGCCTACTGGGGATTTATGACCAGCCATCTCTGAGGAAGGGGTGACCCATCCTGTCCCATTTTTGATTATAAGATTTTCACCCCTTGTACTCTCCTCTCCCCTCCTTCCCTCTTTCCTTTTTTCATAAACTCAGAATTACAGAAAGACCTCAGGATGTTAGCACTGCAAGGGACCTTGGGGTTCATCCAATGTAATAGTCACTAAATGGGTAAGGAGACTGAAGTCCAGAAAGAAATGACCAGCCCAGTGTCACAGAGGTAGAGAGTGGCAGAGCTAGGTTTTTTGACTACAAATGAACTCATCCATATTGTCCTCCAGAGAGATCAGTTAAAGGAAGAAAAATCAAGTGAAAACCTGTTGGTCTTGACCCTCCTTCCTCTTCTCTGTCCTGTCCCTGTCCTGCCCTCCCTCCTCTTAGTGTTGATCTCAGCCTCCAAAGATTCCTATCACTCATGCCATCTTCTCTGTGGTTAACAAAGCACAAGAGGCATTTCCTGATCAGAGGTAACTCTATGAGTTTGCTTCGTTAACTTCAGAGTTTCCTTTTCAGGCATACATTACCTTTCAGCTCCACATTAATCTCTGTCCCTCATTCACCTTCCAAAAATCTGACCCAAACCTACTCTTATTATTGGCATCTAGATTTGGAGTTGGAAGATGGCTTAGAAATTTTCTATTCAGAACATATGAGGAAACTGAGGCCCAGAAATATTAAGTGGTTTGGTCAAAGTCATACCGACAGCAAGCTTGGATTTGAATCCCAGGTCCCCTGATTCTAAATCTAGAACTACGGCCCTGTGATAAGAACAATGTGAGCATGCATGTGTGAGTCCTCAGTGGAAAGGTGACTGTGCTGTAGAAACCAGAGATAATGAAAACTTCTAGTTGTCTTAATCCACTGGAGAAGGAAATGGCACACCACTCCAATATCTTTGCAAGAAAACCGCAAGGACAGTATGGGAGGAAGGGATCTCAAAGAGTTGGATGCTACTGAATCAATCGGACAACAAGTATAGCTCCTACCACCCAAAGCTGTTGTGAAGACCAAATGAAATTTTATGTATAAAGTGCTTGCAATCCATAAAATGCCATACAAATGTTAGCTATTACTATTATTATCATTAATAGAAAACTGAACCAAGAGAATAATATACAATGACTATAATAATGAAAATGAAAATGATACTGAGAAACATTAGAATTTATTTTAAGTTTAAGGCTGACTCCAGAGGACCAATGGTGAACTACTTTTTCCTCAGTTGCAAACTGGTGGACTCTAGATGTTGACTGCTGAATGTGCATATATGCAATAAATCACATATAATTGCTGGAATGGTTTTTTTCTTAACTTTTTTCTTTGTTAACAAGGCAGGAAGATGCTATAGGAGGGTACCATTATGAAGTGATGGTGGTATGAAAATAATTTTAATTAAAATTGTTTAAAATCATATTGCATTTAAGTTTCTAAGCCCTTTCATCATAGCAACTGGATGGAATAAATGTTTTGATTCCCATTTGACAGATAAGGAAACTGAGTTTCAGAGAGAGGGTTTAGTGACTTGACCAAAGAGAAAAGATTCTAAGTGCAGAGATTTTCACACTGGACTGCGATGTCTAATATCAATTATTTTCTGTTTTGGCCCAAAACTTTCTGGGTCTTTCCCTCTTGGGTCAATAATTTGTGGCCATCTATTTTTTCTCAATTCTTACCTAACCCTTAGGCATTGAACAGGCATTGCCTCAAGCAAACTGAGATCTGGGAAAGATTTTAATTTCGGAAGGCCAAGGTCATCCACAGCATCCCTGCCAGGGACCTTGACTTTTTTCAGGCTGCTGGACTTCGGTGACTGGAAGAGACTTTGCATAGCTCTACCTTACTTCAGTCCTATCTATGAGCAAGCAAAAAATCCCCCTCATGAAGTCATTGAACCTCTTTGAGAAGGAAGGACAAACAGCAACACAGACAATAGTTGGAACTCCAGCACTGGAAACCTTCTGTCTCAGAGCTCCTTGGGGTAGGTGGTAGGGATAGGTGCTGTCCAATTTAGACCAGACTCCATTTCTGGACCTCTTGAAGCCATAGACATAGAAGAAGGGAATAAAAGACTCAGATAATGGGACAGGGCTAAAGAGCTAGGAACTCTTTGTAGGGCATGTATTTTTAACTATGTCTCCAGGTGTGGGGATGATGTGCATCTAATAATTCACACTCTCATGCTTTCTACTCATATTCAGTGAGACATAAGATGCAAGAGAGCTGTTTGGCTTCACTGGAGGGAGGTGGAGGGAACTAGGCACAGATTTAGTGACCTATGCCAGGAATAAGACTGAAACTAGAGCATTAATAATGCCATGCTCACCTGCATAGGCTGATGGTGGCCCAGTGGAGAGAAGGCTGGGCCTAAAGTCAGGAAAATTTGAGTTCAAATCCAGCCTTAGACACTTCTTAGCTGGGTGACCCTGAGCAAGTCACTTAACCTCTGTCTCAGTTTCCTTACCTGTAAAATGGAAATAATAATAGGAACTATCTCTCACAATTGTTATGAGGATTTAATGAGATAATATTTGTAAAGTGCTTGGTATTCCTTCTCTCTGCTATCACAATAAGAGCCTTCAAATACAGGAAGAAGTATTTTTTGAAGGAAATATTCCTTAATTCCTATGGGGTTCTGAGTTTCAGATTTCAGAGACAGGATTTCTATGGGGTTGCATCTATAGCAGTATGACAATATCTCACCTCTAATTATGCATAGATAAGATGTCATTTCCTTTAAGGAAATGTGTAATTTCTTTTAAGGACCTCTGTGGTCCAGCATCTTATTTTGATCTTCAACATTGTTCTTTCTACCTGTGGGACCTTGGACAGATCACTTCTCCTTTCTGGGCCTCAGTTTCCCCTTCTGCAAAAGGAGGGGGGTTAGACTACATGATGTCTAAAATTTCTTCCATCTCTAAAAATCCTGTAAACCTAACGTTCCCTTCTACTTTTCAGTACAGATCTGATCAGCCAAGGTCTATCAATCTGACCTTCTTTAGGATCTATAGGATATGTAGATTTTACTGCAGATGAGCTGGCCAGCAGAGGGAGTGTGGGGCTTAGCTCCTAGAGGCCCAAGTCATGGGACATTTGGGGGAAATTCCCTCCAGATACTTGGGGAGAAGGGTATGTGTGGGGGCATGAAGGACTAGCAGGCAAGGAAGAGAGGAAATTCTATCCCTACCGTTGCGCAAGGAGGTAGGGGGTGGGAATAGGAAGGGGCAGTCCTGGAAGGAGCCAGTGGCATCCTTTGTGTTTTGCCTAAAACCCCAGTAAGTCTGTTCGTGGGGTTGGGGGTTTGGGCAAGAGCCCAAACCCTAGAATTGTGAGAAGACAGAACTTTTGCTTTTTCCCATTTCCAGTAAACAAGAGTATTTGGACTGGAAAAATAGATGAGTCTGTCCCACACTCTGGGAAGGGTGTGTGTGTGTGTGTGTGTGTGTGTGTGTGTGTGTGTGTGTGTGTACAGGAGATACTCATCATGCTTTTCCGTGTCACTAGGGTTCCACCAATGACATCTTGTCAACCTTTGCTGTAGTGGGAAGGTGAGTGCACAGCCTGCCCTTACACTCACTGCCATGTGATATAGTAGAGGGGGCCTAAGGATGGGATACTTGGGTTTTGGTCCTTCCCCCCCCACATTTTATTTGCTGCCACAGGAAACACAAGAAAGTCTCTTCACTTCTTAGCCACAATTTTCTTAGCTGTAAAATAGGGATAATAATGGTTGTAACACTTACCTCATGAGGTTGTTGGAGTATCAAGAGAGTCAATGTACATAAAGGGCTTTTGTAAAGTCCTGCATTAATGTGTTACTGTTATTACATCCATTGTTACTTATTATCTGGCCAGCACTATGGAATATCTCAGCCTTTTGGAACAGGCAAGAGAAGCAGATTCTATCTCTGTCTTCAAGAAATTTATAATATTGTTAGTTTGATAAATCTTACACATATGATGAAAAGAGTGCTTGGTGAAGAGTCAAAAGACAAGGAATTTTTCTGTAATATTCATATAACTATTATTTACCATTTCTGTGACATTTTACAAGTGACTTGACATTTCAGGGCTACAGTTTTTCATCTATAAAATGAAGGGGTTGGACTGTATAGTATATATGCTCTGGTTAACTCTCCCAGAACCAGACTACTGTATATACATATATATACATACACACACACACACACACACATATATATATATGTACATATATATATATAATATACACATATATGTGTATATACATATATACACACACCAGGGTTACACAGGGCAACTAGGTAGCACAGTGGATAGATTGCCAGGCCTAGAGTCAGGAAGACTCATTTTTGTGAATTCAAACCTGGCCTCAGATACCTACTAGCTGTGTGACCCTGGGTAAGTCATTTAACCTTATTTGCCTCAGTTTCCTCATCTGTCAAATGGACTGGAGAAGGAAATGGAAAACCACTCTAGTGTCTTGGACAAGAAAACCCCAAATGGGGTCACAGAAAGTCAGATACAACTGAAAAGACCACTAAAACAACAGCAGGGTTACACAGGGTAATCCTAAGGGAGTGAATATCTTTTCTCTATTGCCACTGGCTCAAGACCCCACTAAATACCATTTGATCACATAGTACTTATTAACTTTTACACATGGATATTTACTTCAAAGATACAGCAAGAACAAAGTACTGACATTTTCCTCAAAGCTTTGGGTCATAGTCTCACCTACACCAACTTGATTTCTGGTAGTGGAGACTGTATGGGTAGGTAGGGGAAGTGGGCTCATAACTTCACTGTTTCTACATGCTATTCATTGCTTCTATCCAAAGATGGCATCTCTGCCAGAGGAGTACTTGTATCTGTGCTGCACTGGTATCCTGGAGGTTACCCCCCAAAGGCTGATTCCATGCTCCTTAAGGGATCACCACTACTCTGATTGCAAAACCTGGCTTGGACTCTGCCCCTGGATTCCTGTGACTCACTGTCTCAACCTTTCCCAGCTCTCTAGGTCAGAGACTCTACTATCTTCACCTAGAATGGAAAGGAGCAAAGGAAGGAAAAGAGGAAGCACCAGAAGGTGATTGACATTTCTGAAAGCCTCTGCAGCCAGTCAAAAAGCCTCCTCCCCACCACAAGATTAGTTGATGCAAACCATTTATAGGATGTCTAGGTTCTGTTTCATCATTTCTCCAAGGCACTTCCCTTCTGTGTCATCTAGACTTGAATGACTCTGGGGGAAAGAGTGAGGCTCATGACTTTGCATAGCCCTGCCTCACTGAAATTCAATTCACCTGTAAGTCTAGACATCACCCACATGATGTCATTAGTCCCCTTCAAGAAGAAAGGATGAACAATTTTTCTTGGTAGAAAATTCCTTAGCTTCTCTACCTGGAGGGGTTGCATCAGCTGTCTGTGTATGTTCCTGATAGATTTCTAAGTTACTTTCCTGCTCTAAATCCTATGACTCTATGTGCGATGAAATAAGATACTTTTCATGGAGTAGTGAGTGGTTAGAAAGCTGGTAGTAAGATAAAAAAAAGATCCATATTTGGAGCAGATAGGTTAGTGCATTGGATAGAGCACTGGCCCTGGAGTCAGGAGAACCTGAGTTCCAATCTGGCCTCAGACACTAGCTGTGTCATCCTGGGCAAGTCACTTAATCCTGATTGCCTCTTTGAAAAAAAATAAAACAAAAGAAAAGACCCAGGTTCAAGTCCTTTGACACATACTGGTTGTGGGAATCTAGACCGTCACTTAACTTCTCAGTGTCCCCAGAAAATTCCCTAACACACTAAGTTGTAAGACAAGTGCATTGGCAAAAGCAGTTTCCTTACTGAGAAATCATAGGTCAAGTAAAAAAAAAATCAAAGACTATGGGAAAGGTGAGCAGGAAAACAGGAATGTTGAGGAAAAGCTGAGTGTGGTCTCAAGGTATCTACATGGATTGAAATTAATCCAAGAAGACTTCTTGGAGGAGTGGGAATACTGAGATGGGTCTAGAAAGGCAATGGGATGGACTAGTGAGGCTTAATACCTGATAGTATAATGAATATAAGGAATTCAGAGAAGTATATAACGAGACATAGGAGTTTTTGCTGAGAAAAGTAAGTGGAATCAGATAAACAAAATGTATAGTAACTATAGCAATGCAAATGGAAAGTTGAAAGAAAGAAAGAAAGAAAGAAAGAAAGAAAGAAAGAAAAAGAAAGAAAGGAAGGAAGGAAGGAAGGAAGGAAGGAAGGAAGGAAGGAAGGAAGAGAGAGAAAATGAACAATATGTAATTACAATGAACAAGAAGTTTGAACTGGAAGAGTTGAGAAAATGTACCTTTTCCCCTTCTTTGGAAAGGTGGGGGACTTTGGATATGAAATACTGCATATACTGTCAGTCTTGGTTGGTATGTTGATTGGTTCTAATGAGCAGCCTTTTTTTCTTTTAAAAAATTCTTTGTGGCAAGGCATCATTTGCTGCATAAGGAGGATGTGTTTGTGTGTGTGTGTGTGTGTGTGTGTGTGTGTGTGTGAAAGCTGTGGACAAAACAAAAGCTATCTATAAAATGGAAGGAAAGAAAGAAAAGCCTGATTAGGTAGTAAGATAGGGGACTCCAGGAAAAGAGGGGGGAGAGGTGGAATAGAAAGAACTCTGGCATAGAGGATGATGACAGCAGAGACTATGGTTGATTGGAAGAGCAACGTACCTAGGGGATCAAGCCAACTGATCCCAACAAAGCAACACACCTAGCCAAGACCTGTGAAAACCATCAAGGGAGACATTATAAGAAGACACTAAGGGCTCTACAGAGGCAGAGGTGAGTTGTCTATTTTCACGTATTCCATACTAACTTCCCTACTTTTGTTACAGATACTACCATCTTCCTAGCTCCTTCCCTTTCTATCCCCTCTCCCACCCCACTATAATCTCCAAGTAGCTGTCAAGCCTTTAAAGTGTCATCTTTTTAAAATTGTATTGCTGTAGCTGAGTCATGGATAATGGTTCTCTTTCCAAGTGTTTGTTTCTTCTCATTTCTTTCATTTGGTTAGATTTCTTGATATTTTTAATAGATATTTTTGTTTTTAGATTATCTTCATTTATGGTCCTTCACAGTCTGACTGTAGCTTATGTTTCCCAACTTTTACTTTATTTCATATTACTCCTCTTCATGTATTCTATTTTAGCCAAACTAATGCATGGTCTTATACCTCTGTACATTCACATAGTCAATCCCATCGTGCCTGGAATGTACTCGGTCCACCTTTGTTTCTTAGAATCTTTGCTCTACCTTCCATAAAAAGCCTTTCCTAATTTTTCTAGTTGTTGAATTTTTAGGGGACAGCTATTTTTCAAGTCCAAAGTTCTCTGTGAGTCCACAGTCCTAAGATGATAGCTTATGAGCCCCCATCAGTGTATTTTTATTTCAGAAGTCAGCCATAGGACACAATTAGCTGAAATCAGTTATGTCATAGAGTAGCACAATAAGATAATAAACACTAAAACATTTGTCCTCACAAATTGAGGGTATTCTCTTCTACAATCATACTCATGATTAATAGGAAGTATGTTAGTACAGAGATCACACTTGAAAGTCCCACATGTATGGAACATATAAAGATAGACAATTTATACCTGTGACTCTGCAGGGCCCCTGATGTCCTCTCATACTATCCCCGTTGATGGTCCTCACTGGACAAGATGTCTTGGCTAGCTGTGTTGTTTTCTTGGGATCATATTTGACTTGATCTTGGCTGAGCATAATGCTCTTCCAGTTGACCATAGTCTCTGCTACCTTCAGTTTCTTGATAAACTGAAATATTTGGCTAGAACACTGCCAGGCTTTTTTATTTTTAAGAAAAAAATCCAAGTCCCTTAGCCTAGGACCAGTAGAAAGCTTCTGTAGTTCTGCTCCCCTGAAGCCTTGACTATGACGTCTGCTATCTCTTTGTAGCATGTCCCAGCTCCCATGTTCCAAGTTCTCTTTCTTTGAACTTTCTGAACTAGAAAGATGGGATCTAGGAAGCAATGTCCTTGACTTCCCCCTTAAGGCTGTGTGAAAGAATGTGTTTCTGCTGTAGGAAAGGGGAGAAAGAGAGGGAATTCACTGCCCCCCACCTTGTTTCACTCAGCAAGAATGAGTGCTTGTAAGCTTAGAGTTTTCTCAAGAGTTCAGTCTTTTATCCATAGCCTATTTCTAAGAGATGAACATATTCTGACTTCTCTTAGTGTAGGGCCAGTGGTGTAGGCCATGGTTGAGCCTCTTGGCCAATCACTAGCCGTTCTCCACGCACCATCATTTACCTTCATCCAATAACCAATGTCCTATAATCCCATCAGATTTTGAAAGACTTCTTCAGTTAGATCAGTCACTAACGATGGCCCTCATTCTCACATTAACATGTGTTTAGGACAACTTCTACTTTGATCAAAGATTTCTTTTGATCTGCTTTCTTTACCTACTTATCTGTGTGACTCCTGTATCCCTCAGGAGAATATAAACTCCTTGAAGACAAGGGATATTTCCTTTTTTTTTGTCTTTGTGTCCTCAGCACCTAGCACAGTGACTGACAAATAGTAGGAGTTTAATGTTTTTTAAATGAAGGAGAGACATTTCCAAACCCTCCCTCATAGGTTTCTGATTAACTCATTATTTTACCATTGTCTTACATGCTCAGAATGGGTAACTGACAGATGGGTCACTGTTCTTATCATTATTCCCTACCTCTCCTTCTCTCCTCCCCCCAACAATTGAAGGTCACATACTGGGCAGGTTTGGGAAGGACTTAGAATCTCACTGTTCTTTGCCCTTCATTTTCAAAGAGGACCGATGGATGACACCACAAATGGGTGATTTGACTTGTTCATAAGATAGATTTAAGTGAGGCAGAGTTGCACAAAGTGTTAGCCTCACTCTCTCTTCCACAGTCATCAAAGTCAAGTGGCAAAGACAAAAATCAGAATGACTGGTGATGGCCCAGGATGCAATGGATGACCTTGGCATCTTCAATGTCTGACCAAGCTCTAAAGGCTTCACAGCACCTGCTTTAGCCACCTTCATGGCCATTGGAACAAATTATTCTCACCTGCTCCTTCTGCCAGGGGAAGTTATCACAAACTTGGAGCAAACACCCCTCTCACTTACTGATGGTAGAATCCCACTATTCCATTGATGAAAGTAGAACCCTAGCACAAGTGGATGGGAGCCCGGAAGGAAGGTGAATACTGCCCTTTGCCTTTTTTTGTATCCTCCAAACTTAGCAGAGTGCCTGGCACATTAAAATACCTATTTACTGACTGGCTCAAAAGTATATTCTAGAGTGGGGAATATAGAACATAGAAGCTTAGTTCTGCTCAGAACTTTGCTTGTTCCTCGTACATATTCCTCCCTCCCTATATGTTGTAATAGGCAAGTCACAACCTTTCTGATCTTATTTTCCTCATCACTGCAATAAGAGGATTGGAAAAGATGGCCTCTAAGCTTCCTTCCTTCTCTAAATCTATGATACCACAGTAGGTCACTGGGGCCAGAGTCAAAAGACCTGGGTCCAGATCCTGGCTTGGTGGTTAGTTACTCTCTGTGTAACCTTGGGCAAGTATTTAATTTAATTTAACCTCTTTAGACCTCAGTTTTGTCATCTTAGAAAGGAGAGGGCTGGACTAGATTATAGGCTCACAGATCTAAAGCTGGAAGGTTATTAGAGGCTATCTAAGGAAAATTCCACATTGCATAGAAAAGGAAACTGAGGTCATGGAAGTTAAATGACTTACCCAAGGTGACACATAGAGTGTCAAGGCAGGGTTTGAGTCCATCTCCTCTAAAGCCCAAAGCCATACAGCCACCTTTTAAAAATACAAATATGTATCTGTATGTAATATCGATGTTGAAAAGCATATATATGTATATATAAAAAACCTACATACATATGTGTATAGGCATATGCATTTGTTTATTTATAGCTAGAGATATCTATGTATGTATGCACATGAATAAAAGCTATCTGCCTGTGGGATTCAGTGTCGGGGCAGGGCTGGAGATAGGGGTTGGTGGGAAAATGCAATCTTTTCCAAATGGAAAATTATGAAACCACCCTGGAAAGCTACTTTTTCCATGGATCTTATGGGCACAGCTGATGAAAGAAGAAAGGGAGAATAACTGTTTGGATAAGGGAGAGGGTTGGGCAGTGCTGGGGTAGGTGACCAAGGCAATCACCTCTCCGAATCCAAGGTCCCTGGAAACCACAAGTGGTACTGAGTTCTCAGTGAATCTCTCTAATCTTCTTACCCCCTTACCGTTGTAACTAGAGGCTCAAATGAGTAACACACACGAGAGAGAGAGAGAGAGAGAGAGAGAGAGAGAGAGAAAGAGAGACTACACTTTCCTCTTTACTTTCTCTCTGTGTGTAATGGGTAGAGGAAGCTGTGAAATGTAGGGGAGGCCTACAGTGATGACAGTATGAGACTAATATAGGATAATAGATCTGGAATTTGAAGGGCTCTTAGAGGCTGTCTAGTCAAACATCCTCATTTTATTTTATTTTTTTAATAGTATTTTCCCCAATAATATGTAAGGACAATTTTTAGCATCTATTTTTCATTTAATAATATTTCTTCCCCCCAATTACATGTAAAGATAGTTTTCAACATTCACTTTTATAAGATTTTGAGCTCCAATTTTTCCCTACCTCCCTTCACGCCTCTCCAAGATGGCAAGCAATCTGATATAGGCTATATATGTACAATCATATTAAAGATACTTCCACATTAGTCATATTGTGAAAGAAGAATTAGAGCAAAAGGGAAAACCCATGAGAAAGAAAAAAAAAAAGAGAAAATAGTCTGCTTCCGTCTGCAGTAGTCAGACTCCTTAGTTCTTTCTCTGGATATTGATGACATTTTCCATTAGAACCTTTTGGGCTTGTCTTAGATCATTGTATTGCTGAGTAGAACTAAGTCTATCAAAGATGATCGTTGCACAATGTTGCTGTTACTGGTTCTGCTTACTTCACTCAGCATCAGTTCAGCTAAGTCTTTCCAGGTTTGGAAATCTGCCTCCTCATCATTTCATATGACACAGTAGTATTCCATTACATTCATATACCACAACTTGTTTGACCATTCCCCACTGATGAGCATTCATCTCCTCAATTTCCAATTCTTTGCCACCATAAGAAGATTTAGCATTCATTTTTACAAAATTTTGAGTTCCAGATTTTCATTTTTCCCTCTCTTCCCACCTTTCTCCCTAAAATGGTAAACAATTTGATATAGGCTGTATATGAAACACCCTCATTTTATAGATGAGGAATCTCAAGCCCAGATAGATTAAATTATTTAACCAAAGTCTTGACACCAGTAAGTGACAACAAGGTCAGGATTTGAACTCTGGTCTTCTGACTCCAAATTCAATGCTCTTTTCACATATTTTGCATTTTTCTCTAGTGCTTAATACATTTGTCTTTTGGTCCAGATTTGTGATTTCTTTGGTGGAGGAAACTCCCAGTGAAGACATTCCCTCTAACCAACAGTGATCAGTAGTCTTTCTTGGATCTATTGTCTTGAAGCTTTGCCTGAGGTGTTGAGTAGTTAAATGACTTGCCCAGGACCACAGCTCATGTGTCAGAACTTCCTGGTCTTCCAGACTCCAAGGCCATCTCTCTATCTATGACTCCAAGAAGCTTCTGCTCTTGTAAATCAGTTTACTACATGGGTATTGAGTTGAACCTAATCTTAGAGAGGGACTTGAGAACCAGAGAGAAGCAACTGGAGTCTTTACCTGAGCCAAGTAGAGTATTGAATAAAATTGAATGAGTACTGAGTGGAGGATGGAAGACTGATTTCAGAGAGCTCCTGATCCTGAGAAAGGAGATACAATCCCTGCCTTCAGAAAGTTTATGGTCTAATAGGGGAGAAATCAGTCTGTGCCCTCAGGGTGCTATTGATGTGACCAGAGAGGCACAGAGTTTGTCTACATGGCAAGTCTGATGGGGATAGACACAATTGCTGTGGAAAGACAATCAATATGGTACACATCTACTCAATAAATAAACGTATTAGAAGAGGCAGTAGGGAGTTCCTCCCAGAGCCTCCATTTTGAGGAGGGACTCAGGCTGGCCAACTTTCATTTCCTTCTTGGCTTTTCTTCTGATTTTGCAGGCTTCGGTATTATAACTTCATCATCATTATAATCATCATCATCATCATCGTCATCACCATCATCATTGTCATACCAAACTCTTCTTTCACTGCTTGTTTGTGTTTTCGTGTACTGTCTTCCACCTTTAGAATATAAACCACTTGAGGACAGGTTGCTCTATCTTTTTGCTTATATTTATATCCCCAGTACTTAGCACAGTGCCTGGCACATAGTAAATGTTTAATAAATATTTGTTGCCTTAATGGAGAGTCAGATTCAAATCCTGCCTCTGTCATTTACTAGCCGCAGGATCCTGGGCAAGTCTTGGTCTATGCCTCAGGCAGTTCCCCAGGACCTGTCTATTAAAGGGAATACTACTTTGAAAAGAGTTCCAGACACTGGCAGGAAATCACAGATCCTTCCTGCTAACTCATTAGCCATAAGTAGGTACTGAGAGTACACAGAACAAAATAGGTCCATGGAGCTAATTAAGGAAGACTTCCTGGAACAGAGGAAAGCTTTCAAGGAGGGTAATACCATGTATAGGAGAGAAATAGGTGGAGAACAGGCTGTGCACAATATGGGTATTATGTATGTATATACATGTCTTTGTATGCGTGTATATTTGTGTATACATGTCTATGTGAGTGTATATATGCATGTATATGTAAGTATGCATATTTGTGCATGTGTTTATGTATATTTGTGTATATGTATGTGTATGTATGTCTGTACACGTGTGTGTGTGTGTGTGTGTGTGTGTGTGTGTGTAAGGCAGGATACTGAACTACCTGCTTAAGGAATAGGGGATATGCCAGAAGGTGATAATAATAATTTTGAGTAGCAGGGAGGAGGGATGCAGTTGATTGAGGGACCTGAATATTAGGAACTTAGATTTGTTGCCATGGGCAATGGAGAGCCATAGAAGATCCTTGAACTGAGAAGGAATGTAAAAATCACCAACTATGCCATAACCGGTCTCTCATCTAATCCAGTAAAACAAAAAGTCTTTTGGGAGCTGAAGAAGACCTTAAATATGGAGCAAAGCCTCTCCTCAGGAAGAATACCCCTCCTTTTTAAAGATATCTACAGAGTTCCAGCCACACTCCCCTTCAGGCTCTCTAGCAATGGTCCAGTTCTTCTTAATTTCTTGCCTGAGTCCTCATGTAATAGCTTCAGCATGAGAGTCAGATGATGTGGCTCAAGTGGTCCTGAGAGGTCTGAGGCTACAAGGAAATGAGGAGACACCTAGAACTAACAGGGGCTTGGATTATGGGGGAGAGGAAGAGTCAGGCACCAGTTTCTGGAACCACTTTCCTGCCTGGTTCGCTTTGTGCTGCCCACCCTGCTGGGGCAATGCTGGCTTGAGAGGATGTTGGCAAAACGTCCTGTTCCAAATGCCTCCCAGAGATTGCAGCTGCCTCCATGACAACTCCTGGAGACTGCCAGGCATTGCTCAGGGGATACTTGGAGAGGGGGGTGAGGGAGGAGGGACTTCCTTCTATTGCCAGGTTATGGTGAAGGCATGGCAGGATACTGGGAGAACTGAGACCAACCCACCTCCCCATACTGCAGGAATCACACCCATAATGCCAGCAAAGCAACTCGCCTGGCTGGAAGGGTTATATTCTTCCCAAGGGGCAAAGGTAAACTGGATAGAGAACATCCTTGCCCAGTTTACCTTCTTCCTGGGGCTACATGGGAGAAAGTGAAGCCTTCAGATTTGGGCCGTTAGCCTGCTAATATTTTGACACTGAAGTTAGACGCTGATGAGCATAGGAGATGAGACTGAAATGGAATAGTATTTGGGTCAGGCTATTATTTAAACAATACACTGAAGTGGATGGGAATTGGTGGTGGTGAGAGGGCGGGGGCATGCCAAGGACAATGCTGGGCTGCTCCGATTGATGTGTCATAGTAGGGCTGGGTTTTGTTTTGCTTTGTTTTCTTGGTTTTGATTTTGGTTAACCCCACTTTGGATGCTCTTCAGATCATAATAGAGGTTACTCAATTTCCACCCTTCTCTGCCCCTTTATTTTACCAAATACAGAGCTGAGGTCCAGAGAATTCCTTCTGTCTTCCCCAAGATCACTCCCATAGAAAGCGGCTGACCTAGGATTTGAACTTAGGTTGGAAATTCTTAGCTTTTTTGTGTGTCATAGACCCCTTTGTCAGTCTAATGAAACCTATGGATCCTAGACTCAAAATAATGTTTTTAAATGCATAGAATAAAATACAAAGGAATTACAAAGGAAAATATTTTTTATTGAGGGTAACTAGGTGGCCCAGTGGAGAGAGTGCTGGTCCTGGAATCAGGAAGACCTGTGTTCAAATCCACTCTCAAATACTTACTAGCTCAGTGTGTGATCACAGTGTGACCCTGGGCAAGTCATTTAACTATATTTGCCTCAGTTTCTTTAATTGTAAAATGATCTGGAGAAGGAAATGGCAAATCATTCTAGTATCCTTGCCAAGAAAACCCCAAATAGGGTCACAAAGAGTTGGAGGTGACTAAACAACAAACATTTTTATTGAAATAAAGATGTATATTTTTTCCCCTATCTAAGTTCGCAGATCCTTTAGATCCGTGATTAGCCCCAGGTTAAAAACCTCAGACCTAGGTCTCCTGATACCAAATCCAATTCTTTTCCCCATTATCCCATACAGACTCTTTCCCATGGTAAATTCTCTTGTGGTATGGTCTATCGTCTTTGGGCGGAGTTGGTAAAGGAGACATTCTTTCCAATTTGTATCCTTGACTCATGTCTCTTGACCAAACTAGGGGACTCTTCCTATAGAAATCTAAATTATGGTGATGGAGAGGGGCTGTTGGCAACAGCCCTCCCCAGAGATGCAGTTGACACCATACATATTATTGGAAAGCAGCTCAGTCATCTCTGGTGGCCTCCACTGAACACTTACCACCTTTCCTCCCTCTCTGGGGACACTGACCTCTGGGGACCAGCTTCCTCTGGGATCCTCCTCTGAGGCCTTTGACCCTTCTGGGAACACTGATATTAAAAACAAACATAGGCCTATGGGCCTCCTCCAGAGAGAATCCTGGAATCTGGTCTAGGCCAACATCAACTAGGGCAGCAGTATACATAGCAATGGGATGGGGCCAGTGGAACAGAAGAGAGGAATGTGACAGGTCATCATGTCCATCACCCTAACTTAGGGCAGGATAAATACATCCTGAGTGACGATGAGAAGCATCATAGTATAGTGGGATAAAACCCTGGAATGGATCTAGGTTTGAATCCCAACTCCAATACCTACTACCTGTACAACCTTGGGCACATCACTCCTGCTCTCTAGACTCAGTTTCTTCATCTGTCAAATGAGGATCATTTGTGCTAAATGATCTCTAAAGTCTCTTCCAGCTTTAAATCCCTTGATCCTATGCTCTATCCTTGGCTATGGAGAAGGAAATGGTGCAGGTTGTCCCAATCCACACTCTACCCCATAGCCCCACATTGATACACTTGTCTGGTCTCATTCCTCTGCTCCCTTTGCCATCCTGTCCACTGTGGTGTGGAGATCTAGATGATTGGCGTGGCCTAGGGATTTGGCCCTTAATTTCTCCATATATAAAATAAGGAGTTTAGACTAAATTAAGTCTTTTCCAGCTCTCCTGGTTAGTGATATAGAAATTGATGCCCAGAAAGGAAAAGTGATTTGCCCACAGTTACAGCTCAGAAGAGAGTTTGTGGTGGTGGGAAGGTAGAGGAAGAGTCAATCAATCAATAAACATTTTTTTAGGTGCCCACTAAGGGCACCAGACACTGTGCTAAGCTCTGGGAGATACAAAGAAAGGCAAAAGACAGTCCCTGCTCTCAAGAATCTCACAGTCTAATGAGGGAGACAACTTTCAAATAAAAACAAGATACATTCAAGATAAATTGAAGATAATCAGCAGAGGGTAGGTACTAGTATTAAGGACATGAGATTTTGCTGGGACTTAAAGAAAGCCAGGGAAGCCAAGAGTCCGAGGTGAAGAGGGAAGAGTATTCTGAGCATGGGGACTAATAGCCAGTGAAAATGTCCAGAGTCTGGGGATGGAGAGTCTTGTTCAAGGAACAGCAAGGAGGTCAATGTCACTGAATCAGAGAGTATGTTGGCAGTCAGGTGGGGGCAGGAAGAGTAAAGTGTAAGAAGACTAGAAGGATGGAGCCAGGTTGTGAAAGGTTTTGAATGGCAGGGGCAGAGGATTTGATATTTGATGCTAAAAGTGATAGGGAGTTACAGTAGTTTATTGAGGAGGGGAATAACATGGTCAAACATGTTCTATAAGAATTTGATAGCTGAGTGGAAGATGGATTGGAGTGGGGAAGTACCTGAGGCAGAGAAACCAATCATCAGGCTATTGCAATAGTCTAGATTTGCAGTGACAGGGCCCTGTACCAGGGTGGCAACAATGTCAGAGGAGAGTAGAGGGTGCATATGACACTCCTGATCACCCTCTCTGGGTTTTTGTGATGCTCGTATCTCCCGATTCTCTTTCTACCTGTCTGACCACTCTTTCTCAGTTTCTTTTGTCAGCTCATCATCCATAACATAATCCATAACTGGGGGTATTCCTCCAAAGCTCTTTTCTTGGCCCTCTTTTCTTCTTTGTCTTAGTGACCTTATCAAGTCCCAAGCATTTAATTTCATCTTTATGCCAATGACATATTAAATCTCAGTCTTTCCCCTAAGTAGCAGTCCTACATCTCTAACTATCTATTGGACATTCAGGTTGGATGCCCTGGAAATACCCCAAACTCAGTGTATTCAAAATAGAACTCATTATCTCCTCACCCACCAAACTTCCTTATTTCTGTCAAAGGCAACCAATATTTTTCAAATCTCTCAGGTTCATCAACTCAATTTATTCTCAACTCCTTACTCATCCTCACCTCATATATGTAATTAGTTGCCAAATCTTGCCATTTTTACCTCCATAACATCTCTCACACCTGACCCCTTCTCTCTACTCAAACAACTAATCCCCCAGTTCAGCCCTGCTAGTTTCTCTGCCTTGAATCTCTCTTTATTCCAGTTCATCCTTCACAAAGTTGCCAAAATGACTTTGCAATTATAACCATATCATACCCTTATTCCATAAACTCCAGTAACTCTCTATTGACTGTCTCTAGGATAACATGGTAACTGTTTAATTTTTAGAGTCTTTCACAATCTAGCCCCATCTATTTTTCCAACCTCAATGTCTATTACTCCCCCTCCCACACTTTTCAATCCAGCCAAACACAGGACACTCCCTCTCCCATCTATGTGACTTTGTGCTGGCTATCTATTTCTCATGACTGGAATGCATTCCCTCCTCACCTCTGCCTTGGAGACTCTCATTTCCTTCAGCTCAGCTTAAGCACCACCTTTGATAGGAAACCTTTCCTGGGACTCTCAACTGCTAGAGTTCTACCTCTCAAACTACCTTGTACTTTGAATTTATTCTCTTTTTATTTATTCTCTCTGTTCTTATAGATATACTTGTCTCCTCCATTAGAGCATGGGCTCCCTGAGAGTAAAGATTGTTTTGTTCTTTGTAATTATATCCCTAATGCTAAGTACGGCATTTGACCGAATAATCATTGCCATGACACAATCTGGTTTTTAAAATTAATTTGTTTATTTTCAGTTTTCAACAAACACGCCCATAAATTTTAAATTTTCTCCCCCTCCCTCCCCAAGATGGCATGCAATCTTATATGGGTTCTACACATACATTCTTATTAAACACATTTTCACATTAGTCATGTTGCATAGAAGAATTAAAACAAATGAGAGAAACCAAGAGAAAAACCAAATGAAAATGGAACATAACAAAATAGAAAACAGTCTGCTTCATTCTGCTTTCTGACTCCATAGTTCTTTCTCTGGATGTAGATTGCATTTTGCAACAAGAGTCCTTTGGCAATGTTTTAGGTCCTTGCATTGCTGCAAAGGGCTAAGTCTATTAGAAACAGTCCTCACACATTGTGGCTGTTACTGTGTATAATGTTCTCTTGGTTCAGCTCATTTCATAATCTGTTTTTTCACTCTAAAAATTGATTTATAGCTTTTCATTGTGTAATCATTTCATGGTATATTTCTGTTCATCACGCTGCTTAAAAGGTAAACAGAGTAGCAATGTATTCATCAGTGGCATATGGATACGCATTTATCTCTCTGCATTGTGAGCCTTGAGCCTAGAATTCTCAGTGCAAGCACATTGTCAGTTTTCAATGTTAACATATATTCACAAGTATTCTACGCATCCTAATCTTACACTAAGACAGTTTAGTAATAAATGACTTTTAAGTAATACCAGCACATTTTTTTAAAAAAAGCTTCATATAATGGTTGCATATGCTTTTTTGCAAAAATTTGGCATAAAATCTGCAACCATTATGTGGTGAAATATGGTATTTTTTCTTGCACATAATGGTATTTAATAAATGCTTGTTGATTAACTAGAACTTAGGCCTTCTTATTCTCTGTTCTCCTTGCTCTGTTTTCAAATGCTGTGACCCCATTGTATTTTGGGGGACAGCAGAGCAAGAGAGTAGTTTCTTGGAAGTATTGGTTAGCTATGTGGGGAAGAATCTCTAATTTCAAGAGACTCACATTCATCTGGGATGACAGAACATGCAGAAATATAAGATAGTTTAATACAAAGTACATAGGAATGGTGGGCACCAGTGGTTGGTGGAGAGGAATAAGGAGAGAGTTTCTTTCCTTATTTCTGTCTTCCTCTTCTTCCTTCCTTTCTTCCTTTTTCTTTCTTTCCTTTTCTTTCTTTCTGTAGAGCTGAGTCTGGAAGGAAGTGGGAAAGTCTTTGAAGTGAAAGTGAGGAGGGAATGCATTGCAGGTATGAGAGATAGCCAGGGCAGAGGCAAAGAAAGCAGATGGAGTGCCATGTGTAAAGATCAGAGAGCTCTTAACTTGTAATTTCTCCTTGTTAATAGTCCATATCTCATTATTACACGTACTATAGTGAAGCAGGTTTTTGTCTTCTGATGACTAGGCTACGGTTGTGAGGTCACTGATGATTTGGATGACTTGTCCCACCCCCCCAATCCTATGTTAATCACATATAGCCCATTTTGCTGGTGATGAATTATTTTATATAAGTGTAGTAGTACAGTCTCTAATCTTGCCATCCTAACTTGTTCTCAATAATAAGCTGGGTTCTCAGAGTAAGACTGGCTACATCTCCCCTCAAGGTTCTAGGGGCTTACCCTGAGTCACTGGGGGGGATATCTAATACTATCCCCCTTTAAGCCTCTCATCCAATGTGTTTCCTCAATGTCAATCAACCAGTTAACGTCTCATCAGTATCAATTAACCAATTAATATCAATTAGCCTTTTCAAAAGGGTATTTCTACTCAGAAGGTATAATAGGACTAAAATACAACAATATTCTTTCTCCAGACGAAGAACACATTCCCCTCTCTACACATGGTCTTGTTTGTAATTGAAAATAAAAATAAAATTTAAAAAGAAAGATAAATTTTAAAAAGCACTCTTACGTAGTCTCTGAGGAGACTGGGCTCAAACTTCAAGTGGTTACTGCAAATTATTCTCTCCACCTCCTGCCTAAGGTGGAGGTATTTCCTGATTCTTTCTCCTTTCTCAGAGGTTTCTCCCAAGATGACTTCTGCATAAGGTAGAGTTGAGAGACAAGTCTACTCCTTATTTGCTGGACATGGTGCCTTGGCTACCAGATTGATACACCACTGAGCTGGGTCAAACAGCTCACTCCTTAGGCTGGCCCCTCATCAGCTACCAGCTCTGACTGCTGACAAGATGGCTCTTCTGACCTTTTAAAACTCATAAGGTTATAACCTATTCCATTCATTCTATCACCAAAACTCATTCACTTAAGATCAGCAAAGAACACAGAGATGAAAGAAATAGCACAGACATGTGGCAGCTGTATGGGAGAGAAGCCCCAGTGCCTCAGACATCCACAGCCATTTTTGTACCACTCACCATTAGGGAAAAGACAGTCTTTTTATATACATGCTCAGTTCTAACTCAGCAGTGAATTAAAAAGCTTTTGTACCATGTGCTAAGATGATAGAAGACACACAGAGGATAATTGTGTGTACTTTGAAGTGGGAGCAGAGCCCCCCTGTTGCACATGAAGGACACTTACCAATCATATATATGGGTTGTTACTAATCAGGACATATTCTCAGAGCCCTAACGGCTGGGCCCTCATTGGCCAATCCATCCATTATACTGGTTCGAAGTGAAGAGTGCTCAAAAACTGACTAGGCAACAGAGGATTAAGATTAGAAAGGTGAATAGGGAAGGGAAAGGTGGAGGAAAGGAACATGCAATCTACTATGTGCCAGGTACTGTGCTCAGTGCTTTGCAAATATTATCTCATTTGACCTAAAAAAAGAGATGAAGTTTGATTTCCTTAAAACAGGAACAAGAAGACAGCAATTTGAGTTACTGAGATATTAATGGAGAGAAATATCTGTGTGGGGACCAGTTTAGGTTGTTGGCATAGCTTTATGGACAGCTGTTTGGCCTGAATCCTGGCTTCCAGTCAAAAAGAACTTTATTTACTTAAGAACCAGATTGTTGACAGATATCTTAGCTTGTCTGAGGGCTGAGAAAGGTTTGGAAACTCCTTGAGGTCAAGAAATATTTGTTTTGTACTGCAAATTGCAGAAACATAGAATTTCTTTTTCTTGAAATATTGAGTTTCTGAGATGAAAGAGACCTTCGGGATTCCCTCATCCAATCTCTATCTGAATAAGAGTACTCTTATAATACCCCTGGCCCATGCTAATCCTGCCTTTGCTCAAAGCCAGTGTTCTTTTAAGAAAGAAATTACTAGCTCTTAAGACATTCCAATCCAAAACTATGTTATATGAGTGTAATGGAATAGTATTTGGAATTAAGAAATGAAGAAAAAAGACAATTTCAGAGAAACCTGGGAAGATTTATATGAACTGATACAGAGTGAAGTGAGCAATTTATACTGTAATATCAAAATTGCAGAAGCAAACAATTTTAAAAGACTTAAGAACTCTCATCATTGTAATCATCAACTGATTCCAGAGGAATGGTAAAGAAGAACGCTGTCTATTCATGACAAAGGTTATGGACTACTGTGCAGAATGAGACAGACATTTTGGACCATGGTCAACGTGGGGATTTATTTCACTTGACCTTGTTTATATGTTATGAGAGTTTTTGTTTTTCTTTTGTTTTCATGGTTGGAGAAGGGGTAGTGTAGATAGGGATTAAAATGTTCGATTATTGAAAAAAAGATAAAATAAAATAATTTTTTAAAGAAAAGACAATCCATTTCACATCTGTTTTGTTTTGTTTTTTAGGTTGAGTCTGATTTTACTTCTTTTTTGGTTAATAATTAATTTATTTGTTTTCAGTTTTCAATAATCACTTCCATAAGTTTTAATTATTCTCCCCCTCAATCTTCCTTCCCTTCCCATAAGGGAATGCAATCTTATATGGGTTCTACACATACACATTCTTATGGTAAGGTGGATAGAGTGTTGAGCCTGGAGACAGGGAAATCTAATTCAAATCTGACCTTAGATAATGACTAGCTAGCTGAGTGACCCTGGGCAAATCACTTACCCTCTGTTTTCCTATTTCTTCAGTTATAAAATGAGAATAATAATAGCACCTACCTCATATGCTCATTGTGAAGATCAAATGAGATAATATTTGTAAAGCACTTAGCACAGGGTCTGGCACATTAACAAAGGCACTTAAGAAATACTTATTTCCTTTCATTTCCCTCTTAGTTCTTTAATTTGTTTATGATATGACCTTTTATATCTAAATGATGTATCCCTTTGGAGTCTATCTTGGACTATGGTA
Organism: Notamacropus eugenii; assembly: GCF_028372415.1. Lineage (NCBI taxonomy): Eukaryota > Metazoa > Chordata > Mammalia > Diprotodontia > Macropodidae > Notamacropus > Notamacropus eugenii. The sequence continues at coordinate 107,240,675 of NC_092873.1, read as the reverse complement.
TGAAGTACATTTCTGAACCTAATTTCTTCCAGACTGCTGTCCAGTTTTTCCAGAAGTTTTGCCAAATAGTGAGTTGTCCCAGTAACTGGGGTGTTTATCAAACAGTATACCACTGTGTTTGTTTGCTTCTGTTTGTCATGTATCTATTCTGTTCCACTGATTGACTTCTCTCTCTCTCTCTCTCTCTCTCTCTCAAAATGTGCTAAATCATTTTTGATATTTCTTATTTGTAGAACAGATTGAGATATAGTACTGAGAAATCTACTTCCCACTTTTTTCATTATTGTCCTTGTGATTTTTGACTATTTGTTCTTCCCTATGAATTTTGTATTTTTTTCAGGTTTATAAAATATTCTTTTGGGAGTTTGATGGGTACAGCACTGAAAAAGAAAGTTAATTTAGGTAATAATGTCATTTTTTATGATGGTTCCATTTAGCCTTGAGGAATTAATGTTTATTTAATTATTTAGGTCTGGCTTTGTTTCTGCACAGAAATTCACATCATCCTTGCATCAATCTTCAGACATATACTCCCAAATATTTTTTAGTTTCTATAGTTATTTTGAATCTAATTTCTCTTTCTAGCTCTTCTTGCTAAATGCCAGTGATTTCTGTGGACTTTTCTTCTATCTTTCAACTTTTCTAGTTACTAATTATTTCAATTAAATTAAAACAAGAGGAAAGATCCCTCAGTTCAAAACAGAAGTTTGCTATGGTCATTTTGAAAAATCATCTATTTACTTCATGATTTTGCCCCATCCAACAAAAACTTTATCTGTCTTGAAAAATGCTACAAAAGCCTCACAGGTTCAATAGCAAAAATCATGAGACAATAAAAACTGTTAGGGAAGGAAATATACAATGGGCCATAATCTATACCTTCAGGGAAGTTATAATGAATTCATTTAATTCTACTGATTCCCCAGCATAGTGGAAGAAGGGTAAGTCCCTTCAGAACTCACAGCTCCAGTAGTAAATGTTTAAACTATACTATTGTCTGCCTCTTCAAATGTATTTTCTGGGAGTCACTTGTTTCTCCAAAGGGAGTAGCTGAACCTTCTTTCCTTGATTCTGGAGCATTATGGTATAGCTGTGATACTTTTGTCCTGGGCTTCCATGACCATACCCCTCTCCAAGATATTTTGGCTTTGACTGTACAGTTATCCCTTCCGCATTGTGACTTTCCCCATCATGATTTTGACATATCACAGGTAGGCATTAGAAATTAAATGGGACTTTGGGGGAGTTTTGCAGAAGCTACAGATGACACACAAAGGCCAGCAGACAACAACAGAAAAAATTAGAAACTCAGAAATGCATAAAATATATGTATAGTATTGTGTAATATCAATATATTGTGTTCATCCTTAGTTGCTGAAGAAGATCATGCCATCAGAGAAATATATTTTATCTTTTAATACCACAATTATTCAGCTTTCTCTGGTACAAAGGTGGGGGAGAAGGAATTTTACATTAATTTTTCCAGATTGCAGGGATACCCATAACCCTTGTGATATGGAATGAAAAGCTATACTCTGTAGTTTGATTCCCAGTGTCCTCTTTCTCTAGGCCCTGCTTTTTAAACCTCCCTCTTTAGAGAATACTCCCTACCCATCAGAGTCTTTTCCTCATGATTGGTGTCACCACACTAATCACATTAGTCCAGATAATCTTTTCCATTAAGTAATGATTTCTTGGTCCCAATCATTGCTGAATGAAGCCCTACTTAGGGATATTCCCACTACAATATTCAAGTGCTGGGTAAACCTTAAATACCTGATAAATAATAAAATTATAATATTATTAATAATAAATAACACTGTGATAGTAAGGAATATTTATTATCATTGGTATTATTAGGGATTTCCACCAATGAAGTCAAGGAGTCTCCTTACGTTATAGGACATATCCCTAGGATCCTTTTTTATCCTCACCTCACATCTCCACTAAAGATCAAGATAGAAGTCAGCTGTCAGAACTGAAGTAGCTATATAGCAAACATATTTTTCTCAGGATTGTCTGTGGAGAAAAAACACTCTTTGCTTTGAGATGTGAACTTGTAGTGATGTGATAACCAGGTTCAATAAAGTACTCTTCTGAAGTGATCCTGGATAACTTCTCTCCAAGAACACTGAAACCTGAGTCCTACCAGAGAAAGAGAGAGGCAGATAGAGGCAGAGAGAGAAAGTAAAAGAGAGACAGACAGGGATAAAAAGATATCAGGAGGCAATTGTAATGTTTCGTAGGTAAGGGCACTGATTTTGGAATCGGAAAGACTGAATTTGAATCCCAACTCTATCACTTACTGTGACTTCAGGCTAGTCATTTTCCATCTTCCACTATGTTGGGAAATCAATGCAATTAAAGGAATTACTTATAATTCCCTTAGAGATATAGAATATTGTGACCCATGGTTTATTTCCTTCTCTAATAGTCTTATTATTTCATAGTTTAATTAAATGCTATTGCTACTGAATCTGTGTGACTTTTATGTTGCTTTACAAGACAAAGTTTTCTTTGGATGATGACGTGTCATGAAACAAATAGATAATTTTTCAAACTGGCCACATTAGAAGCATCTTGCTTTAAATGAGAGGGATTGGAAGGGTGGAGCCAAGAAGGCAGAGTAGACAGATGAAATTGTAGAAGGTCCCCCCACATAGCACATATGACTCTGAACAAATTATAGAGCAGCAGAAGTCACAAAACAACAGAGTAAAAGAGATTTTCAGCCCAAGACAGCCTGGAAGGCTGACAGGAAAGGTCTATCGTACCAGGTGCAGAGCAGAGTGCAGTCCAGCCTTGCCTGTGGCAGAGTAGGGACAGGATGAGAACAGGCCTCAGGTGACTGAATCCCAGATAGCAGCTGCAGTTCCCAGATTGTTCAACCCACAAATGCCAGAGACAGCTCCAAAGGTCAGTGAGAAAGGTCTTTCACCTGGGTGAGAAGGGAATGTGGTCTGGCCCCCACCAGCAGCAGCCACTGCAGTGGCAACATACATTTTAAAGATCCTGGGGGAATTGAGTCTCAGCCCTGAGTGGTGGTCCTGGGGTGAGGAGTGCTGGCTGGTGGAGCTGGTGGAGACTCTGAAGACAGGGTCCTACTTACAGATCCTAGGCAGAATAGTGCTTATGGTTTCTCCTAAACCAGAGTGCAGGCCAGGAGAAGAGTAAATTCCTCTCCCTTGATTGTGTCACCTTGGAGGAACTGAGAATTTACAGGTGCCCAGAGTATACCCTCCTCTTGACAAGAGACTCAAAAGTCAAGTAACTGACTGGGAAAATGCCCAAAAAAGTGAAAAAAAAGTATGACTATAGAAGGCTACTTTTTTGGTGAACAGGTATTTTCTTCCATTCTTTCAGATGAGGAAGAACAATGTATACCATCAGAAGAAGACATCAAATACAAGGCTTCTGCATCCAAAACCTCCAAAATTAATATGCAATGGTCTCAGGCCATGGAAGAGCTCAAAAAGGATTTTGAAAATCAAGTAAGAGAGGTGGAGGAAAAATTGGGAAGAGAAATGAGAGTGATGCAAGAAAATCATGAAAAGCAAGTCAATAGCTTGCTAAAGGAGACCCATAAAATGCTGAAGAAAATAACACCTTTAAAAATAGGCTAACTCAATTAGCAAAAGAGGTCCAAAAGCCAATGAGGAGAAGAATACTTTAAAAAGCAGAATTAGCCAAATGGAAAAGGAGGTTCAAATCTCACCGAAGAAAATAGTTCTTTAAAAATTAGAATGGAGCAGATGGAAATTAATGACTTTATGAGAAACCAATAAATTACAAAACCAAACCAAAAGAATGAAAAAAAATAGAAGACAATGTGAAATATCTCATTGGAAAAACAGCTGACCTGGAAAATAAATCCAGGAGAGACAATTTTAAAATTTTGGGACTACCTGAAAGTCATGATCAAAAAAATAGCCTAGACATCATCTTTCATGAAATTATCAAAGAAAACTGCCCTCATATTCTGGAACCAGAGAGTAAAAAATAAATATTGAAAGAATGTACTGATCACCTCCTGAAAGAGATCCAAAAAGAGAAACTCCTAGGAATATTGTAGCCAAATTCCAGAGTTCCCAGGTCAAGGAGAAAATATTGCAAGTAGCTAGAAAGAAACAATTTGAGTATTCTGGAATACAATCAGGATAACACAAGATCTAGCAGCTTCTACATTAGGCGATTGAAGGTCTTAGAATATGATAGTCCAAAAGTCAAAGGAACTAGAATTAAAACCAAGAATGACCTATCCAGCAAAACTGAGTATAATACTTCAGGGGGAAAAGTGGTCAATCAGGGAAATAGAGGACTTTCAAGCATTCTTGATGCAAAGACCAGAGCTGAATAGAAAATTTGAGTTTCAAACACAAGAATCAAGAGAAGCACAAAAAGGTAAACAGGAAAGAGCAATCATAAGGGACTTACTAAGGTTGAACTGTTTACATCACTACATGGAAAGATAATATTTGTAACTCTTGAAACTTTTCTCAATATTTGGATAGTTGGAGGGATTACACACACACACACACACACATATAGACAGAGAGTTGAATAGGAAGGGATGATATCTAAAAAAATAAAATTATGGGGTGAGAGAGGAATATATTGGGAAGAGAAAGGAAGAAATAGAATGGGGCAGGTTACTTCTCATGAAAGAGGCAATAAAAAACTTTTTCAATGGAGGGGAAAAGGAGTGGGGTGAGAGGGGAAAAGTGAAGCTTACTCTCATCACATTTGGCTTAAGGAGGGAATAATATGCACATTCAATTTGGTATGAAAATCTATCTTACACTACAAGAAAGTATGGGAGAAAGGGATAAGTGGGATGGGGGAGATGATAGAAGGGAGGGCAAATGGGAGGAGGGAATAATTAGAAGTAACCACTTTTGGGGAGGCACAAGGTCAAATGAGAGAACAGAATAAATGGGGGGCAGGATAGGATGGAGGGAAATATAGTCTTACACAACATGACTGCTATGAAAGATTTTTGCAAAGCTACACATATGTAGCCTATATTACTTGCCTTCTCAGTGGGAATGGGTGGGGAGGGAGGAAGGGAGAGAAGTTGGAACTCAAAGTTTTAGGAACAAAAGTTGAGAATTGTTTTTGCATTCAACTGGGAAATAAGAAATACAGCTAATGGGGTATAGAAATCTATCTCGCCCTACAAGAAAAAAGAGAAAATGGGGATAAGGGAAGGGAGGGGTGTGAAAGAAGGGAGGGTAGATTGGGGGAAGGGGTAATCAGTATGTATGGCATTTTGGAGTGGGGGGAGGGGAGAGAAGGGGAGAAAATTTGGAACTCAGAATGTTGTGGAAATGAATATTGAAAATGAAAAATAAAGAAATAAACGTAAAAAATAAAAAAATAAATGAGAGGGGTTAAACAGCATTTCTGTGGATAGCATTAGAAGAGTTGCAAATAGGTTTATTCTCACAAAACCAAGTGAAATACATGTTTTTGTTATTTCCATTTTTACAGTTGAGGGAACTGAGATAGAGGTTAAATATTTTGCCCAGGGTCATATAGTTAATAAATATGTGGGGCATGATTAGAACTCAGATCTTCCTGATTCCTGGCCTAATGTTCTATCTGCTTTATCATCTGCTAGCTATAGTCCCTTCCATTTCTGCATCCTATGATACTCTTGCTATCCAGCTCCCATTAATAGGCCATGATCTCTGATTATTTTAGTAATGGGGATAGATTGCATTGATTTATGCTCACTTTCCAGTCCCATCTTCCATATAATCAGTGGCACTCATGCATGTAGCAGATGATTGCTAGGGTAAAACCTGTGGTCAGGCAATGACTTATTTTTTTCTCCAGTGAAAAGCTAAATGACCCAGACAGAAACAGAAGCTGTAATGGTGGTTTCTTTTGCACTTTCCTGGGAATACATCCTTGTCCTAATGCATTCGTGGTGAATCATAGGCCACAGATGTATTGACCTCAGTTCTTCTTCTCTGGCCCTTTCCCTCTTTTGGATTCCTATACTAACTTTAACTGTTAACTCAGGCCTTTTACCACTCACTTTGTATGAGAGTTACCTGCTTGCTTATGATCCCAGCCAAATACTTGACTTTCTAACTCTTTGTCCAGGTTAGACTCTGCTTCCAGTGGGGGTGTGGATGTATTGTCTCAGGCTTCAGGAGTTTTGTATCAACCACTCAACCCCACACTGTCTGTGGGCCCAGCGCTCCAGAAGCAGCTGGGGCAACCACAGCCACTGCCACCATCACTTACACCCAGCACCAGTACCAGCACCTTTTCCTCCTCTGCCCTGGGGCTGGGGCAGGGCCCCAACCAGACAAGGTCCCATAGAATTTTCCCACTGACTTTCTATGCTGTCTCTGGTGTTTGTGGGTTGTGAAGTCCAAACTACCACAGCTGCCAGAAGGTCAGTCCCTGGGGACACATTTCGATCCCAGGGCACCCACCCCAGACTGTGCTCTGATCCTCTCTGCTCCTAGCCCAGTGTGATAGACACATCCTGTAGACCCTCCAGCCTATCTGGGGCTGGAAATTTGTTTTGTTCTGTCATTTTGTAGGTACTGAATTTCTAGAATTTGTTTAGAGTAATTTTTCAGGTATTTGGAGGTTGGGAGTGGGGAGAGCTCGAGAAAGTTCCTGCTTTCACTCCACGATCTTGGCTCTGCTTATACCAGAGTTACCTAAGACTGATTGAAGAATTGAGACCCTGACAAATGGTGGTATTTTCTTGGTTCAAAAATTAAGAGCTGTTAAGGATCTTAGAGGTTATTTGATCCAACAACGAGATCTCACAGATGAGTAATTTAAGATTCAATGCCTTGTCTAAGGTCCTAAGTGATAGGAACAGGATTTGAACCCTAAGACATAGACTGCTAGACTTAGATTCAGGAGGAGCTGGGTTGAAATTCTGCCTCCAACACTGATAACCTGTGTGCCATTTTTAAGTCATTTACAACACACTCTACAGACATTATTATCTCATTGGACCCTTACAACAACCCTGTGAGGGAGATGCTAAAGGATTGTTTATAAGGGTCCAATGACATGATGCCTATTATTATCATACAGGTTATTTTAGGACTCAGGTCACTGAATATACCTTTCTAGGCAAATCACCTGGATTGTTTCATTGCCCTCTTGGAATAGAATAGGGTTGGAACTCCTAAGGTGGGATAATCCCAAAGAGCAGTTTATCAGAGATTATTTCACTTTCTGCATGAAGTTTTTTCTGATCCCTGGGAGCTAGTGCCTTTCTCCCCAGGGTTACCTGGTATGTTTTGTACTTTTCTATGAAGTCCTTCTTTGTGTAGCCTGTTAGGGAGTTCAATACAGATTCACAAGTTTATAGAAATTGATCTCAAATTCCCTTTTGAGCTTTCCTCTCTTATATGGTCCACACCTTTATAACAAACACTTGCAACGGAAATCAGCTTATCTTTACCTGGAGACAAAGCACTTTATAAAAGTGCAGACAGCAAAGAAATAGATTTAAATAGAACAGGAGACTCTAGAGGACAACAATACCAGTTAGCCAGGCAGCAATAAAAAGAAGGAGAGAGAGTGGAGAGGGGCCAACTTCACCGTGTCCCACAGAGTAGCAGACATGTCCATTCAGACAAGTAGATAATTTTGTGCAGGCAGATCACTCTTTAAGAGGGCAAGTCAGCCAGACAAGGCTCCAATTGATCGAGTATGTTTGATTTTTGGTAGCAGAGCCTTCTCCTTGAATCCCTGTTAACCCTTGTGAATTTTTGTCCTGGATCACTCTCCTTTCCTCAGAACAAAAATTCCTTGATTTCCCATGTCTCTCAAGGCTTGTACCCCCCATAATCCTTCAGTCCTTCCTTCGAGATGGAAATAATTATGCTTCCCATTAATCTTTTTGCCAATTTAAAGCTATGTCTACAGATGTCTCAGTTCTCTCCCCTGTTAAAAAGTGGGCTCTTTGAGGACAGAGACAGTTTGAATTTTGTCTTTGCATTTCAAGTGTCAAGCATAGTGTCTAGCCTTTAACAGAGGGGCCCTTAACAAACAATTACTGCTTGATTTAAAAAAAATGATGATACTCTGTTTTCTTTACTGCTTTGCTTTTGAGGCAAATAACTCTAAGGTAAGCCTGTTGTTGAGTTTACCATACCTTTAAAAAAAATAAAAAAGCTTTTTAAAAATTATAGTGAACTGGGAAGTGCCTGCAGGGCTCATCACAGGTCAATGATTCAGTTTTCAATTCAGGGAATCTACAGACTCTTTAGACTTAAATGTTGGTAAATTTGAGTTCAGCAACTGGCAAAATTCCAGAATGTATTATGACAGGCAGTGTTTGCTAGTGAACATTAAGAAAAGGAAGTAATGACAACAAAAGAGCTGTATGGTTTCATAAAGTACAGATTATGCCAGATGAACTTCATTTCTTTTTTTGACATGGTCACAAAACTTGTTGGTCAGTCAGAAAAATGTCACAAAAATCATATATTTGGATTGTAGCATATCATTTGGCAAAGGCTCTATGTTAGGGTAGTGCATTTTGGGAGATTCTGAATTGATTGAATGACCAAAAGTACTTAGCAAAGAGTAGCCACTGGATTAGTGTTAATTTGGGGAAAAGAGAAGGGGAATGGAACATGCTTTTATTAGGCTCCTATTATGGGCTGGGCACTATGCAAAGTACTTGACAAATGTTATCTCATTTGATCCTTGCAACAACCCTGGAGGTAGGTACTCTGACTGTTGTTCAGTCGTTTCGGTTGTGCCTGACTCTTCATGACCCCATTTGGGGTTTTCTTGACAAAGATACTGGAATGATTTGCCATGTTGTTCTCCAGTTCATTTTGCAGATGAGAAACTGAGGCAAACAGGGTTAAGTGACTTGCCCAGGTTCACATGACTAGTAAGTATCTGAGGCCACATACAAACTCAGGAAGTTAAATCTTTCTGACTTCCATCTTGGCACTCTACTGTACTACCTAGCCACTCATCCTATGATTATTCTCATTTTTCAATGACTAAAACCAAAGAGTGGTCAACGGATTAATTTTAATTTGGGAACAAAAGGAAAGGGGAGGGAATAAGTGTTTATTGGACATTATGGACTAGGCATTGTGCAAACTTATAAATATTATCTCATTTGATCTTCACAACAATCCTCAGAGGTAGGTGCTATGATTATCCTCACTTTGCAGATGAGAAAACTGAGGCAAATGAAGGTTCAGTGATTTGCCTGGAGTCATACAGCTAGTGTCTGAGACAAGATTCAAGCTCAGGTCTTCCTGATTCCAGGCCCTTCCATTTCTTTTCTTTGTCACCTCGCGAAGAAGAATATTTCTGGTAGATTGTTCCAGAGATCTATCCCTGGTCCTGTGCTGTTTAGTGTTTTCATCAATGACTTCAGTGAAGGCACAAAAGGCATCCTTATCAATTTCACAGATAAATCAAAGCTCAGAAGTATGGCAAACACATTGAATGGTAGAATCGAGAATCCCAAAAGATTTTGATTGGCTAGATTGACGTACAAAATCTAGGGACAAATCTAAGTGATTTCATTGGAATAGAGAACTTCCCAATCTATACCAACGCAGGCTGGCATCTTCTCAAAGAGAGCTATCCAGAGTATTGAGAAGTTAAGAGACTTGCCCAGGGTCACATAGCTGGCATGAATCAGAGGCAGGATCTGAACCGAACTCTTCCTGGCTTTGAGTCTGGCTCTCTCTTCGCTGAAATACAAACCAAATTAATTTGGTTTCTTGCTTGAAGGGAAGAGGGTGACTTCTGTTGCTCGAAGATCTTTAATCCCTATGGAAGGGATTTAATTAATTTAATTAAATTAATCCCCCTGTAAGAATCCACCTTTTCTTCTGAGATAAGAACTTTGATGTTCTTTTCTTGTCCTTTTTTAAAAATTGCCTTTTTGTTGGGGAAGACGACTTTGAGAACCAGAATGAACTATTTCTAAGTTTTAGGCAAACAGCAACCTCTGATGAGGTTCCTGAAGTTTTCACTGTTGAATCTGAATAACTCTGCTTTGAGAAGTGGTTGTGATTTCCACCAGTAAGTTTGAGGGCATTATAAGCTCTATGCTGCATGGATTTTTTTTTTCATATGACTATGTTTAATATGATTAAATTGAATTTAATGTAAAGTTCTACATTTAGGTTTAAAAAGATCAATTGCTATTGTAGAGATGTAAGATCAACTTGCAAATAGAGGATGGGAGAGTCATAGTTCAGGTAGAGGTCATGTGAAAAAAATCCAGGTATGAGTCAACAGTGTCACATGGAAGTAAAAAAAAAATCAAAGGGGACCACAGGTAGAAATAATAGAGGCATTATATCTAGAACACAGGATCTAAGAGTCCCAGAATCTACCTTGGTCAGATCATGTCTGGAATGTTCTGTCTAGTTCTACAGGTCACATCTGAGGAAGGATATTGATAATCTGGAAAGTGTCCAAAACTGGGTGACTGAAATGGTGAAGGGTCCACAGATCATACCATACAAGAATCAACAGAAGTAACTGGAGATATTTAGTCCAGAGAAGAAATGCTTGGGGGGCTAGGGTGAGGAGGCAGATAATTGATATCTTCATGTGGAGCAGGGAGCAGGTTAGTTTTGCTTATACCTAGAGGGCGGAGCTAAGAGCAGTGGGTGGAAAAATTTTGAATGAATGAGTGAAAAAGCATTGATTAAGTATCTACCATATGCAAAGCACTATACTAAGTGCAAATAGAAAATTTTGATAGTTCCTGCTCTCAAGAAACTTACATTTTAATGAGGAAAACTATATACATACATGTATATAGATACATATGTGTACACACATATAAATATACATATGTACATGCATTTTGGAAATGATATGTAGGTAGCATATATATGCTGTGTATATAGACATATATATGTGTGTGTCTCTTTTTAAAATTGTTTCCCCTGATAACAATACATCAGTTTTTTATGTTGAGCCATTTGATAGTACCAAGGACTTTGCTGATAAATTGTGAGAAATGAAAGTCTAGGTTCTCAAAGGAAATAATGACAAAATAGGAATGAAGGAATATGGTGATGCCAGATCTCAGACTATATTTTAAAGAATTACTTGGTACTGGTTAAAATTAGAAAAGTAGGTAAGTGTTATAAACCAGATAAAGTGGAATCAGATACAAATGACCTTATTATTCAGTGTTTGATAAATCTAAGAACATAAACTATTGGGGGGGGAGTTGGAGAAGAGACTCCCTATTCATCAAGAACTGCTGAAAAAACTGGAAAACCATGTGGCAGAGAATTGATTTAGACTGGCGTAACTGAGTCTTAGACTTATGATTTATATGACCTATATATAAAATATTACATCATAAAAATAGATGTTAATACTTTTATAATTGTGGCTATGGGTAGAATTTTTAACTAATTATAGGATAGTTAATAATGATTGAATATTTCATTTTTTCCCCAATTACATGTAAAAATAATTTTTAACTGTTTTTTTAAAATTTCAAGTTCCAAATTCTTCCCCTCCTTCCTCCCTCCCCCATTGAGAAGGCAAGAAATTTGATATAGGTTATACATGGGCAGTTATGCAAAACATATTTCCACATTACTCATCTTGTGAAAGAAAACTCAGACCCACCCCAAAAAAAGAAACCCAAGAAAAATAAAGCAAAGAAAAAGCATGCTTCAACCTGCAGTTTGACTTCATTAGTTTTTTCATCACAAATCCTTCAGAATTGTCTTGGATCATTGTATTACTGAGAAGGGCTAAGTCCTTACAGTTGATCATCATACAGTATTGCTATTACTATGTACAATATTCTTCTGGTTCTGCTCATTTCACTTTGCATCAGTTCGTGTAATTCTTTCCAGGTTTTTCTGAAAGCATCTTCCTTGTTTTTTCTTATTCGCAATCATATCCAACAACTTGTTCAGTCATTCCCCAATTGATGGTCACCCCCTCCATTTTCAATTTTTTGCCACCACTAAAAGAGCTGTTATAAATATTTTTGTACCTATAGCTCCTTTAGTATTGGTATTTCTTGGTTGTTGTTGTTGTTTGTCTTTCATTCCCAAAAAGGACCATGACATTAGGAAGGCGATGCCATGACTTGTAAGTGAATAGGACTTAAGTGAGGGAGGGTTGAGCAAAGTCACCAGTCTCACTTCTCCTCTGGATCCATCTGGGTCCAGTGTCCAGATATTGATCAGGATGACTGGAGATGGCCTCATTGCTTGGTTAAAGGGTATGCATGATTTTATAGCTTTTTGGGCATAGTTCCAAATTGCTTTCCAGGGTGGCTGGATCAGCATACTACTTCAACAACAATCCATTAGTGTCTCAATTTTCCCACATCCATTCCAAAATTTGTCATTTTACTTTTCTTTCATATTATTCAATTTGATAGTTGTGGAGTGCAGGATAGTTAATAAAAGAAAGGATAGATTGCTTGGGAGCAGGGATCATCTTTTATGTTTCTTTGTATGTCCGGTGTTTTGCACAATAGTCAGCACAGAGGCACTTAAATGACTTTTGACTATTGACTAGCTGATTTTTAAAGTTTAAAAATTTTTGCATGAAGAAAATTAAAGTAGATAAAAGGAGATACTTTAATTGGGGAAAATATTTTCATCAATTCTCTCTGATAAAAGACTTATATTCAAGAGGGAAATAAGCTTAAACATCTAACACCAAAGAGCCATGACCCAAAATATAAGTAGTTAAAGGATATGGACAAATGGTTCTCAAAGAAGTGCAAATTACCAATGATCACATGAAAGATTGTTCCAAATCACTAATACAAATTGTTTTCATTCTGATTTTGAGATTTTACCTCATATCCACAAAAAATGACAAAGATGACAAAGCACAGAAATAGTACAGGATAGGCTGTGGGAAATTAGTCATCCTAATACTCCATTGGTGAAACTGTAAAGTGATCCAACCATTCTGGGAAATAATTTGAATCATGTGATAAATCACTAAATTGTTTACATGCTTTGATCCAGAGATCTCACTGATGGGTGTAGACTCCTAAGAAGGCCAAAAACAAAAAAGGTCTCATAGATACTGAAATATTATAACAGCATTTTTATTTGATGGTAGCAGTAAATTAAATAGAGTACGTCCCAATTGGGAAAAGGCTAAACAAACTGTGGTAGAGGAACATAATGGATAATTGTTGTGCAATTTAGAAAGGATATAAGGGGGTCAGGGCAACATGGGAAAATTGATTTAAATTAATGGGGGATGAATAAGTGGAACCAATAGAATAATATACACAATGACTATAATAATGCAAACAAAAAGAAGGTTAAAATGAAGTTAAAAGATGAGTAACTGTAATGACCAATCTTGTTCCTGGAGAAGAGATAAGGAAGCACTTCGTTAGAGAATAGTGGTCTAGAATACCGCATACCTGGTTAGATATAGTTACTGTGCTGGCTGCTTTTTTCCTAACTGTTTTTCTTTGCTTCAAAGGTGCGAATGTCTGGTGGTAGTAGGGCAGGATGAGAGGGGCTATATACAGAAATGATTATGATGTAAAAATCACAACAGGGAGTTCCTGATACACTTAGGGAATGATGAAACACCTTGATTGGTTGTCCATTCATCTTCATTTCATGATCTGGCAAATATGCACTTTTTCATCCACTCATCTTTTCCTGGGGGGACTGAGAGCTTGATTGCTTTTGAATGACTGTGGATCCCACTAAGAGGGCCCCACAGTGTTCTGAGGATCATTGTAACCAAGATGATGTCATTCATAAACAGGAGACTTGGAAAAACCTCATCACCTCCCAAAAACCCCTCTTCCACTTAAACTCTGTGTGACCCATCCTTCATGGCGGCAATGTCTGCCTTTGGCATACATGGGTCTCCCTTTTTTATGCTTCTCTTGATGTTGATCATCAGAATATTGTGGAACAAAGGTGACTCTGCCATTGTTTCTATCAAGGGAATCTCATTTGTGCTTAAAGATGACTAGAGATGCTTTGTTGGAGGAAAGTCTTAAGGCTGTGTTTTGTACTATTGGATCAAATGCTCCTCCCATCATCAGACAATAAATACAAGTAAGACCTTATGTCCTTTACTTCTTTCCATCAATTATGTGGCTATAAAAGGGTTAGATCTCTTAAGGAATATTAGCTGTGGATTAGCTGTCCCTTCTCATGTTTTCTTCAAGGATACTCTAATGTCCTCTCAGTTTCTTTTTTGGGTAATAATACAATCCTGATATTATCTATTTTTTGTAATTTTTCCTCTCTTTGAGATATCTTGAAAAATTAGGTCCTAAGTATCTTTTAAATTGTGTAGCTCTAGCATAGATTTATTCTGTGTACCCTTGTTCTGGTCTAGCAGCTTTTCTCTATCTCATTTTCTTAAGCACTGTTTTTATTTCCTTATGAGGCATATTGGTCACAAGTATTAAAGTCAAAGTGTGATGGCTCCATATTGGTCACAAGTATTAAAGTCAAAGTGTGATGGCTCCATTTTGATCACGTGTTAAAGTCAAAGCATGATAACTCCATCAATGAGGAGAACAGATGCTATAGAAACACTGGCATATCTGTTTCACTTGGTATCTTTTCATTGTTCCTCTTGTATTCATTTCCAAGTGTTATTGGGTCAATCTGGCCTAATTGGTTTAGTGGGTTCTCACATCAAACTGTCTTCAGGACCATATATTTTTTACTGTTTTTAACTATTTTGTGGGGGCCATCTCCAGTCATCCTGATCTATATCTTACCACTGGATCCAGATGACTCCAGACGAGAAAGTGAGGCTGGTGACTCTGCACAGCCTTGCCTCACTTAAGTCCAATTCACTTGCAAGTCATGGCATCACCTTCCTGATGTCGTGGTCCTCTTCAAGAATGAAGAACAAACAACAACAAAGAAAGAACAACAATTTTGTGACGCAAACTATTAAAAACCTTTCATCTTCTTCCTCTGTAATGTTTTTCAAATGAGCTAGTATTCTAAAACAGTATTGTCCTTGGCTCTCCCATCTCTGTTCATTCCAGCACGTAGCATAGTGCTGGCACATAGTAAGCATTTAATAAATGCTTTACCTATCACTCTCTGCCAGACCAAGAGATCAAGTTTGTTTACTAAGGTATTTTCTAGGTTCTTTGGCCTCCTTATTATAGGGAATGTTTTTCTTTAACTGTTAAATATCTTTAAGAAATGGTAACAATCTGAGTCAATATCTTTACTTTTATCTGTTTCCCATATTTTTTTTTTTCTGAATTGACAACTTTTTTAATTGGGTTGGATTCGAAGAAGAAAATGGATACAGAGCAAATAAAACAGAATCAAGATAATAACTGAAATAAGGTGAATGAAAAGAACACTAAAAGATATCAGATTACAGTAAATGGAATGGCCAATCATGGATCCAAAAGACTATAGATTTAGAGATGGAAGAGACCTTGGACATCATAGTGTCCAATCGTTTTAATTTACAGAGAAGGAACCACAAAATAGGACCAGTGTGGTTGTTACTTTCGTGAGACTACATTGGTAGTAACTCAAAGAGCTAAGATTTAAACTCATACCCCCTGATTCTTAAGTCAGTCTTCTTTCTATCATATTGCTCTCCCCCCCAACTCCCCCATGAAACAGACTTTCATCCTCTGGTAGCAATTCAAAGAGCTAGAATTCAAACTCACACCCTCTGACTCCAAAGCTAGTGTGCTCATTCTGATGTACCATGTCTCCTTCTTGATAAAGTATATTTCCTTCCTCTTGGCAGAGTAGTGGTGGATTACTGGAGCCACACTGTCAGACATGGTTGCTGTGTTCATTAGTTTTGCTTGACTAATTTTCTTTGTTATGGAGGATGGCTATTAGGAAGTGACTGTGGAGTTAAAAACCAAAAAGCATCAATCAAATATTTGAAAAATAGGTTGAGTTGGAGCTGAAGCAACTGCACAAGTACAGTCAGGTTGTGGTTAGTGTGAACAATGAATCTGATGAAGTGGTCATGCATATTCCAACTCATAGTTATAATGATGTAAAATGTGATAATTGTCCTAGCCCAGTGAAAATATACAGAACAAATTCAAATAATGTGGTCAAGTGTGGGGGCAGAAGGGGGAAGTCTATTTACACTACTTGAGATCTAGTTGTAATCTTTATCATCTATTCTTTGAATTTGGTGGTAGGCTTGACATTTGCTCCAACTAGTCATAGTTAACTAGTCATTGTCTGTCTGCGCAAAGGCAGTTGATTTGAGAATGACTCCCAAATCAGTAACCAGACATTTCCTGTCTGTTAAGACATAGTTTCATTTTTAAAAAATGATGTTGTTTGGTGTTTACCATTTCTAATGCTTATCAACCTTTTTTTTATGGAAGCAAGTATTCATAGCATACAGACTTGAGGTTTGTGAGTAATCTACAGGTTTTTGATTTCTTTCATTTCTTAATCCTGAAACATATTTCCTAAAAAATCTTTTCCTCACTATATTCCCCTATTCCCACCTTGGCACTAAAGTTACCAGACATCTGAGTCTTCAAGGCAGCTTGCTATGCTTCATAATGAGTTGGATTTGGAGTCTGGAGGATTTGGGTTCAAATCTGCTTTAGATACTTATCTAGCCTGGGATGCTTACTGGGGCAAGTCATCCTAATTCTTTGACTTTTAGTTTTAGCATCTATAAAATGGAGTTGGCAATACCCATAGTTCTTTCATCTCGCAGGGTCTCAAATGAGATTTGTTGTTCAGTTGTTTCCAACTCTTTCTTGGCAAAGATGCTGGAGTGGTTTTCCATTTCCTTTTCCAGTTCATTTTAGAGGAAAATGAGGCCAACAGGGTGAGGTGACTCATCCAGGTTAACACAGATGGTCAAACGTCCAAGGCTGGATTAGAACTCGGGTAGATGAGTCTTCCTGACTTCAGGTCCAACATTCCACTGCTCCATCTAGTTGTACCCTGCCTCCCCAAATGAGATAATACATGCAAAGTGTTTTTTGCAAGCCTCAAAGAATTCCATAAATACCAGACATGCGCTTATGATTATTTTGACTTGGTTTTCTGTTGAAATCTTTTAGATTTTCTCTATTTCTTCACCCTTTGCTATGGAAGCCTTTATATAAACTACAATTATCTTCATGGTGGTTTTTTGACTTATGTTCATCATGAGCCCCAAAAGACAAGATGACCAAGAATCCCGTGAAATGATGTTTCTTGTTGACTTTGGATGCACAATGAAACCAACTCCTTCATTTGAGTTGTGTAACTGACTATTTTCTTTGCCTTGTGACTAAATGAAATAAAGCCCTAGATTCGAAGTCAGACCTAGGTTTAAACCCCTGGATGTGTTACTTATTAGCTATTTTGACCTCAGGTAGGTCTCTTCCCTACTCTCTGAGCCTTAATTTCCTCTTCTATTAAGGAAAGGAATTGGATTAAATGTTCTCTAAGGTTTCTGAGTTCAAATCTGGCCTCAGACACTTATCAACTGTGTGACCTTGGGCAAATCACTTCACTCTATTGGCCTCACTTTCTTCATCTGTAAAATGAGCTGGAGAAGAAAATGGCAAAGCATTCCAGTACCTTTGTCAAAAAAAACTTAAGTGAAGTCATGAAGAATCAGACATGTCTGAAACCACTGTACTACAGAAAGGTTCTTTCTAGTTCTAAATCCTGTAATTGAATCCTTCCTGTTAGTAGCCCACTTGGTTCCATCAAAAGCCTGTGCCAGAAGGGAGGAGAAAAAGAAGGAAACTCAGGCTCAGAGTCCCAACCTCATGCGGCCGTGGTTTGGTATATTGTCAGGACCACTGATCAGGATTCCAGTAGAATGCTGAACTTGACTCTTCAGTGTGGTTAAATGAATAGAGGTCAGAGGCTAGAGCCAGATCTTCAGATCAAGAATATTGGGAGTTTTTTAGGGCCACAGATAAGGATACAGATTGGATCTGAGGTTTCTTTAACATTTTGTTGTTCTGTTGTTTCAATTGTGTCTGACGCTTCCTGGCTTCATTTGGGACTTGGTTGGCAAGATACTGGCGTGCTTTGCTATTTCTTTATCTAGTTCGTTTTATGGATGAAGAAAGTGAGGCAGAGAAGGTGAAGTGACTTGCCCAGGGTCACACAACTGGTAAGT
This sequence comes from Notamacropus eugenii, assembly GCF_028372415.1. NCBI lineage: Eukaryota > Metazoa > Chordata > Mammalia > Diprotodontia > Macropodidae > Notamacropus > Notamacropus eugenii. The sequence continues at coordinate 107,222,573 of NC_092873.1, read as the reverse complement.
GTCTGAGGCTGAATTTAAACTCAGGTCTTGCTGACAATGTCTGGCGTTCCATCTACTGCACTGCTTATCTTTTCTTTGATATAGGGAACTCCCAAATGAGAGAACTCCCTTTACCAATGCCAGGTTACACCTTTTCTTACAGCTTATAGTCTTAGAGAGTTGCCTAGAGCATTGGCAAATGAAGTCACTTGTCCAGGATGGCACAGTTTGTATGTATTAGAGGTGGTATTTAAGCTTAGCTCTCCCAGGCTCCAAGGCCAGTGTTCTACTTGGTCACATAGCAGTTCTTATTAGAAGGTGATTTATTAGGAGGCAGCACAATTCGTTGGGAAGATCATTGGATTTTCAGTTTAGAAGACCTGGATTCGAATCTCTCTTCTTTCATTTGCTGCTTTAACCTCTCTGGGGCTCTGTTTCTTCATTTGCAAAATAAGATAATTGGACTAACTGCCCTCTGAGATTCCTTTCACCTCTAAACCTATCATCCTATGCTCTTATAAGAACCCAGAAGAGACTGAAATGTATCTTTTAGATAACTTTCAGCTCTCAGTAGTATAATTTTTTTTTTTGAGGCAGTCAAGGTTAAGTGACTTGCCCACGGTCACACAGCTAGTAAATGTCTAAGGCTGGATTTGAACTCAGATCCTCCTGATTCCAGGGCCAGTGCTTTATTCATTTCATTTTCTAACTTCCCTTAAATATTATGATCTTTTGACCTATGTGGATTTTCACCCCCAACTGGAGACAGATCCACTTGTGATTTCATTTCAAGGAATTTAGACCTAACCTAGAAGATTCCTTTCAAGTCCTTAATGCAGAACATACCATGTCAGAGCTAGAAGAATATAGAATGGTCAAATGCTACAAAAGCTGGAAAAGATCTTAGAATATAAACCGTTAGAAAACAGAACATAGAGTATCTGAACTGGAGGGGCCTTTAACACATAAGGGAGGATGATCTAATCAAGTCAAAAAACACCTATTATGCACCTACTACATAACACGTTATGCTAGGCTCTGGAGATTCAATGAAAGGTCCAAACAGTCCCTGTTTTCAAGGAACTCACAATCAAATGGTGGAAGGGACAATGTGTAAAAACTATTAACACACAACATATAGACAGGACAAATTAGAGATAACCTCAGAGGCACTAGCATTAAGGGGAATGGGAAAGAGTTTTTTTTTTTTCTTCGAAACACAGGGTTTTAGCTGAGACTGGAAGGGATCCAGGGAAGTCAAGGGGTGGAGATGAGAAAATGAGAAAATTCCAGGCACAGAGGACAGCCAGTGAAAATTCCTAGAGCAGAGAGATGGAAGATCTTGTTCAAGGAGCAGCGAGAAGCCTGGTGTCATTGGATCTCAGAGTCCCTAGAAGAGAATGAGGTATAGTCCAACCTCCTCATTTTATAGACTAGGAAACTGAGACCCAAAGAAGAAAAGTGACTTGAAAAAGGCTACACAGACAAGAGAGCTGAGACTAGAAGCCAGTTTTCTTGACCTTGAGCCAAAGTCTTCTTCCATCACACCATTATTGCCTGTAGTGATCCCTGTAGAAGCTACCTCCTAGGGTTTCTGTAAAACCCAAATGAGATCCTGGATGCAGCGGTTAGCAAATTTCAAAAAGCTTATCTTCAAAAAGAGCTTATCAGTCAGTTATCAGCATTGTTATTTTGCAACTACTGCCCTTAGATCCACTGTAATAGATATAAGAGTGCGTGTGTGCGTCTGTAGGGTAGGAATTTGCTCAAAACCAAGACCTCAAAAATTCTATTGCAATCAGGTCCTGATGGCTTTCAAAAAATCTTTTGCTTTTGTTTATTTAGACAAATTTTGTTTCTAGCAACTATGCAGTAGAGAGGCTAATCCACCATGAGATAGAGAATGAAATTCACTCAAGATGAGGCAGAAGAACAGGGATGTTACCAAGAAACTGAAAGTTTGCTGCATGAAGTAGAGAAGATGCTGTCAGGCAAAGATGGAAAGCAAGATTTGTCTTGGTGAATAGAAGATTTAAAAGAGGATTTTAGTGGGGGTAAAGGCAATATGCTGAAACTGGCTTCGACCAGCTTGTGCTACAATTCAGGGCTTTATTTATTGTTTTGTTTATAGTCTGGACTTAAGAAAGTGATGCAAAATTTGTTAAATGTACAGATTAGGGGCAGGTGCATTTGATAGAGCACCAGCCGAGGATCAGGAGGGCCAGATCAAATCTGACTACAGACACTAGCTGTGTGACCCTGGGTTAAGTAACTTAACTCTCCTCTGCCTCCAAAAACAAAAACAAAAAGTACAGATTAAATTTCAAAGTGTATCATGTGTACATTATTAATTTCAGATATCTGATTTTTAAGCATTTACCAGCACATGGGAGAAGGGAGAAGGAGCGTGGGGAGAGGAATCTACACAATCGCTCTAAAAGTTTTTCAAAAGATGCGAAAGAGATTTTAGAATTTATAGGGTTAAGCCCCATCATTTTATAGAGGAGGCCCAGAGAAGTTGAATGACTTTTCCAAGGTCCTGTTTGTAGTATGCAGAAGATGGAGATTTGAACTCAAGTCCCCTGAGAACAGAGGATGAGTTCTTACTTTATGCTGTGATGCCTTGCCCTCTGCTGCTGCCATAACTAGACACTTAGTTCCAGCTCCCTTTTGAAGGCAAGATTTCTCTTAAACAAATAAAGGAGACAATATTATCAGAAAGGTGAAGGCAAGATCTACCCAATAATAAATATGGGAAATATTCTATAACAACTGCTGGGTAAAATTGGAAAGCCATCAAACAAAAAAATACGTTTACGACACAATTTAAAAGCTTTTGAACAAACAAAATCAATGCAATTAGAACAAGAAGATAAACTATGAAGTGGGAAAAATTATTAAATATCTCTGATAAAAGTCTGATATCCAAAATATATTGTGAATTGATAAGTAGATAGGCAGTAAACATCATCAAGTGTTTACTATGGTAGTAGAGGAAAACAGCACATGAAAGGGATCTGAAGGGAGGGAGCAGTGAGGAGATGTGGAAGAAGGCATAGAGCCATAGGTAATGCAGAAACATAACTGCTTCCCTTCTGAAGGACAGAAAGCAATCTTTCCCTTTGGTACACCCATCTTTCCTCTAATCTTGCAGAGTGTGTGTGACTCATTGTTCAGGTCTGGGGTGCTCCTTCGGACATGTGGGATCCTTCTGTGGGGGTGTATGGGCGGCTCAAGAAGGAGGAGTACCTGGAGTGTGAGGGATTGCTGAGCCTTTATCAGGTGCTCATCCACTTTTCACCCCTCTCACCTGTGACTCCAAGAAGTTACAGCATGCACAGCAGTCGTGCCCTGATAAAATCATTTTAGCAAACAGGCTAAACCAGGTTGAAGGTAATGAACAGGCCTCAAACCCACTGGTGAGTTAAGGGGATGTCTACGCCAAGTATGTGTAAACTTTTCTCATGGAACGAGCAGATGAGAACAATTTGTTCTTTGAAGGTGGCTGAAGCAGGTGGTATGGAGTCCTTAGAGCCTGGTCAGACATCAAAGACATCAGGATTATCCACTGTCTCCTGGACCATGACCAGTTCAATGATTCTGGAAGAGAAGAGTGAAACTGATGACTTTATGCAACTCTGCCTTACTTGAATCCAATTCACGTACCAGTCAAGACATCAGTCATCACACTGTGATGTCACTGGTCCTCTTTGAAAATGAATATTCAACAACATCCTTCTTTGCTTAGCCTTCTTTGTAGCATACAGATGGTATCAGGGCCTTGAGATTGCTCTGAGTCCCAGAAGACTTTAGGAAAGGAGTTAAATCAATGGAGAGAGTGCTGTGTCTGGAGTCAGGAGGACCCAAGTTTAAATTTGACCTCAGACGCTTACTGGCTATATGTGCCTGGGCAAGTCACTTAACCTCTGTTTATCTTAATCCACAGGAGAAGGAAATGACAAACCACTCCAGTATCTTTGCCAGGAAAACCTGATGAGTAGTATTGACATCCTATGACCACAGGGTCATGAAGAGTTGGGCATGACTGAATGACAGACCAGCAGCAAAGGATGAGCTAAATACTTAAAGAAAGTTAGGCTTTAGAAAGCAGGGATTTATGTGGGTGCTGTATAGGGACTTTTGTTTGACACTGGATCTAAGCCTGATTGAGAGAAAAACCCAGAGATTTTTTCCTCTTTGCAGCCTGGAGGGCACCCTTCTCATAGGTGTCAGAGCTGGTAGAGCAGAAGGAGTCAGGCAAGGCAACCACAGACTTCTGTGAAATATGCTAAGCTCTGGAGATACAAATACGAACAAAAAACAATAATCCCTGTCTTCAAGGAGCTTTTGTTCAAATTTGGGGAAGACAACCCACAAAAGGGAGCTGAAACTCGTAGGAGGAAAGAGGTGTGGAGGGAAATTCCAGGGTTAAAAAGCATGACTAATGTCATGCAGAGAAAGTCTGTTGAATTAGAAGGCCAGGAGTGGAAATAACCCAAATATATAAGACTAAGACTCATTCCCCAATAGATAAGAGATCCAACGATGTGACCCAACAGTTCTCAAAAGAATACATTATTGGGGCAGCTAGGTGGTGCAGTAGATAGAGCACAGACCTTGAAGTTAGGGGGACCTGAATTCTAATCAGATACTTACTAGTTGTGTGACCCTGGGAAAGTCACTTAACCCCAATTGTCTCCAAAAGAAGGAAAGAAAGAAAGAAAAGAATAGACTATTAAGAACCATGTTTTAAGAAGTGCTCTGTTGCTAGTAAAAGAAATGCAAATTAAAACCATTCTGTGTCTTCCTGGAATACTGAGCAAACTGGCAAAGATGGCTAGAGACAGAAATAGTCAGTGTTGGAAAGGATGTAGGAAGACAGGCATATTTTCTGTGTTGGTTGGGCTGTGAACTGGTCCAACAGTTCTGGAAAAGAATTTGGAAATGATGGTAGAAAATGAATTCAACTGTTCGTATTCTTTGATTTAGTAATCTCAGTATCAGACATTGACTTCAAAGAGGTCAAAGACAGAAAGAAAAGCCCTATGTACAGCTAAATATACACAACAGAGCTTTTTGTGTTAGCAAAAAAAAAAACCCCAAAACCCCAAGTCCTCAAAACCCAGCCAAAAACAAATGTAGAAACAAAAGAAGAGCCTATCGATGAGGGGAGGGCTTAGCAAACTATGGTTTGTAAATGGAATGGAATGGAATATAATTGTGCCTTATGAAATGATAGATACGAGGAATTCAGCTGTTAACCCAAATTTGAGATTTGTAGGAAGCAATGCCAAGTTAAAACATTAAAACCAAAAAACAAAAAAAAAAATTAGAAAAAGTGATTGAAGCCAAGAGAACGACCACAATAATATAAATTTAAAAAAAAAACCCTAATTGTATTAATAGGTGCCTAAATTCAGACTGAATGCAAGAATAACTTTTGTCTCTAGAACATAATATACACTTTCTTTTTCTCCAGATAGGTGGTGGATTACAGGTATGGAATATTACCTGCATTCTCGTATGTGGGTACTGAGAGGATTTGTTTTGCTTAACTGACTTTTTGGGGTTCTTTTTTGGTTATATAATTGCAAGAGAATTTATTGGGAGGTGACAGTAGTATAAAAAAAAAATTCTTTTTTTTTTAAATATGGGAGAGTCCTAATGTTGCCCAGAAGATGAAAGTAGGATTTAATCTAGTAGTAAATGGGATTGAGATGTTTCTTAATTGAAACCAAGAGACTGAAAGGAATAAAGCCTTTAAGTAATGACTTGCTTCCCTGGGAGCTCCCTTCCCTTCTGAGGACTCCCCCAGAAGCAGTGCTATGACTGCAACCCATGGGCCCAACCCTGCCCTTCGACTAAAAGTTTTTCTCCTGCTAAGAGAGTAACAGCAAGCCTGGAGTGGAAACAGAGAAGGCAGAAGGCTACAACCCCTTTCCTGGACTCCCCTCCTTTCTTCTTCCCTACCTCTATCCAGCAACTCCCAAATGGCTGTAAGCCATGTCCCACTGTCAGAAGTACAGGTGAGGTGCCCAGGCTTGGCAGGTTATTTTTATCGTCTCAGGCTAAGGTTCTTTTGTTTTACTTTAGCAGAAGGACCTAAGGGGAATTTGGAACATGAAGTTAGGAGTGTCCTGGTTGGAGGCATACTGAACCATCACATTTATTGACAGCGCAGAGGACTCCTCCCTTCCTGCTGTCAAAGGCCACAGTTCCATCTCCTAAGGGGCCCCAGCCATATGGGATGTGTGTGTGTGTGTGTGTGTGTGTGTGTGTGTGTGTGTGTGTGTGTAGAGTTGATGATCTCTCTTCCCAGGTCTCTGACCTCACTTACCCCTTGTATAAAGGAAACATATGAGGTATTTCACAGACTATCACAAAAGTAAATGTGACAGAATAAGTTGGATTTGGAAGTCAGGAAAACCTGAGTTCAGTCAGTCAGTCAACAAGCATTTATTAAGTGCCTACTTCCTACGGGCTGAGCACTGTGCTATGTTCTGGGTATACCAAGAAAGGCAAGTCCAATCCTTTCCTTCAGGGAACTCGCATTCTAACAGGGGAGACAATATGCAAATTAACTGTGTACACACAAGATATCTACAGTGTAAATGGAAAATAATCTTAAAAAGAAGGGACTTGGGGGAAGGGGAGGTTGGAGCAAGGCTGCCTGTGAAAAGAGGGATTTGAACTGAATTTGGAAGTAAGCCAGGGAAGTCAGGAGGCAGAGGTGTCACTGAATGCAATAGGATTGATGTGAACACCTCTGTCAACACTATTGCAAGCAAACAAAAAAATAAATAGTAAAACAATAAAACAAATAAAAAAATAAAAAGTAAGTTGCTGTTGTAAATTCAGCTGTTCTTATGGCTGAATTCTGCCAGCTTGACCAAGCACCAGGTGCTTCTCGGACAGATCTAAGAGACCTTGGACCTTTACTAAGCCTGCACTTCCAGGGTCACTGAACCCCAGCTTCAGGCATAGAATCCTCTGACCATGAGCCTGCTTTGCTCTTTGGGTTCAGAGTTACAACAACTTTGATCTCTAAACCATAGGACTTAGAGCCAGAAACGACCCTTAAGATCGTGGAGTCATAGTCTTAGAGCTGAAAGGGACCTTGGAGTTCATCCAGTTCAATATTTTATTTTATACAGAAAGGATCTGGGGCCCAAAGAGCCAGGAAAGTAGCATGATTAGAATTTGAGCCCATTGGCTCCACAGCCAATATTCTTGCAATTACAATATGGCTAACAATCAATAGATCAATAAGTATTTAAAATTTCATTTTTGTCAATAGCTTTTATTTTACATTATCTTTATCTCCTAATGTCTGTTTCCCATAAGCTATCTCTTATAATGAAGAATTAAAAAAAGAAAGAAAAGAAAGCAGTTTCATAAAACTCATCATCTCTTCATAACCGAGTCTGATAGTACGGGCAGCATTTCATACCCATTGATTCACACCTGTGCAAAAGAGGAAGGGATATGCATTTTCTCAGTTCTTCCTTGGGGACAAGCTTTGTTATTGTCACTATGTAGCATTTGATTTTGTTTTCTATTTTTTTCATTCACACTCTCATAGTCATTTGTAAAATCAATAATTTAGTTTTCCTGATTTTGCTAACTTCAGATTGCATCAGTTCTTATGTCTTCCTATGCTTCTCTGAATTCTTCATGTTCATAATATTTACAGTCCAATAATCATTCATTATATTCATGTCTACTCATTTTCAATAGGCACTTGTCTTGGCGTCAAGTCCAGGTCTAGTCTCAGAACAGGGCTGTTAAAGAAGGTAGGACCTGGACCCAGGCAGTTTCCCAGCTGAGGAATAAAGTAGGAGAGGTGGGGCCAGGAACCAGACACCTGTTTCAGCTAATCCTTAAGGTGAGTAGGAACATTCAGGCTACAGAAAGGGCAGGATCTAAATCTAATCACCCTAACCAAGAGTAAGGAGAGGGCAGATCCTAGCCTTGGTGCAAAGTCTCAATCCAAGGGTTGAGAGAGAAAACTTGAGCAAACAGGAGAAAACTCCCTAAAACAATGAAAAAACTATATGGTTTGAAAGAATCTCAAGATAAATTCCCAGAGGAAAGAAGTAACTACAATAAGTACAAGTAGAAGGAAGGCATGAAAGAGCTGAAACAAGATAAAGGATGAAATTACTGCATTTGAGAAGAGAATAACAACAAAGAACAGGAGGTAGACAATTTTACCCACGTAGTAGACACACTGAAAACTAGAAGAGAGCCAACAAAACTCTGATTCAATGAGAAATGAAATATTATAACAAATTCCAAAGTCTGAAAAAACTAGAAGTAGGTGTGAGGCATTTCCTATGAAAAAAACAATGGACCTAGAAAACAGAATGAGAAGAGATAATTTAAGAACCCCCGGAATTCCTAAAAACCAAAACCAAATAAAAAACTAGCTTCTATGTTCAAAGAAATCATGAAAGAAAATTCTCCACAACTACTAGAGCCAGAGGGAAAAATGAAAATAGAAAGAATTCACTAGTTTCCTCCTGAAAGAATTCCCCAATTAAACATGCCCAGAAATGTTATAGCCAGAATCCAGATCTTCCAAATCAAATAAAAAATATTACAAGCAGCCAGTAAGAAGGAAATCAACTACCAAAGAACCACAGTTAGGATCACACAGGATTTTGCAATGATTACTTTAAAGAAAAGAAAATCTTGGAATGTGATCTATCTGGAGGCAAAAGAAAAGGCTTATGACCAAGAATAATTGCCTGAAAAAATGAGAATTTTCCCCTATGCAGAAAAGAAGGGAAAAGTCATAAATGACTTTTAATCATTTATGTTACAAAAATTAGAGCTTTGAAAACTAGAACCTTTGAAAAAAAAATACGGGCATGAGAAACCTAAAAAGGTAAATACATTTAAGCAAAATGAAGGAACTAAATGATGATCAAATGTTTCACATTCCAATGGGAGCAGAGAAGACTATAAGGACCTTCAGAATCACACTGTTTTCAAGGGTTAAAGAGGCAGCAATGAAAAATAAACCTGGGGTTTTGTGATTTTATATCGTTTAATTTCCTTTAAGAGTAAAGAAAAGAGGTAACCAAAATATACAAGGGAAGAAACCACTAAGAGGGAGGAACTAGTTATTGCTCATAATTGGGAAATATCAGAAGATGATAGTAAGAGAAAGGACCAACATTTATATGGCATATTAAAGTTTACAAAGCGTTTTCCTCGCAAGAACTGTATCAGGTAGATGATTCAAGTCTTATTTCACAGTGGAGACTGAGGCTCAGAAAATTTGAGTGGCTTGTACATGGTGACATAGCTAGAAAATCTTTGAGTCAGGATTTGAATCCAGGTCTCCTGATCCCAAGTCCAGCCCTCTTTCTAGAATTTCTACAGTGTCAACCCCAAAAGTGACGAATGCTATCTGTACAAATCTAAGCTATTATTATTTAGTGGGGAAGATTGTACTTAGTTATCATCCCCCTTACTTTTTATAATTTTGGACAGCCATCTGTGACCACTGGTCAGAGTTAGGGGTGCAATCTGTAACCAGAAAAAAGAAGTTTCATCTGTGTAAAGTGGGTGAATCTGATTAAAGATCAAACCTGTTACCTTGACTTTCTCAATGCCATGCTCTAAACAGCAAGCTTGCCAGTCAGAAAGGGTAATAATGTGCAGTGTCTAAAGAGAGATCACCCAGAAACAAACATGTCAGTCACCAAATAAATTCAGAACTATATAATTATCTTAGACATAATTTCCATTCTTTGTGCATTTTCAATATGATAAGAGATGTAGGAGACAGAAGACTGACAAGTTTACAGATGCATACCCCTTCAGCAAAGCTAGGTACAGCCTTGAGTAACAAATGATGAGGGTATAAATTGTGGAGATGGTGATGGTAAGCAGTGAGATAATGGTAGCACAGGATCATAAGTTATCTTGTCAAATCAACAAGCATTTATTAAGTGCTTACTATGTGCTAGGTACTGTGAACATCGATGGTGCTATAAATCCAAGCAAAAAGGAAAACAGTCATTGCCTTCAGATACTAATATTCTAATAGGGGAAAGGAACACATTAAAAGAGAGCTAGAACGGGTGGTGGAGATACTCTCTCAAGGACATGGCAGCAAAGTCAAAAGAATGAATGATGGCTAGTCGGAGCCTTTCCTCAAAGTGGAAGAATTCCATTTTGGGAGGAAATCTAAAGTGGTAGGACCACTTTTGGGAGAAGACAGTCATAGGGGCAGAGGGAAAAGGGTCATAAAAAGCTGATAGGGACATTAGATTAGAACACAATGTTAGAGCTGAAAGGAACCTTAGAATATAGAATATTAAGGTTGAAACACTACATAAGGTTAACCTTAGAACATAGAATATGGAATATAAAATATTAGTACCTGAAAGAACCTTAGAATACAGAATGATAGAGCTAGAAGAGACCTAAAACAGAATATTAAAGTTGGAAGGAGTCTTAGAACATACAATGTTAGAATATAGAGCATAAAATATAGTGCCTGAGATGATGTTAGAATATAGAATGTTAGAGGTGGAAGGAGCCTGAAAAATTGTCTAGTCCAACCCCTTCATTTTATAGAGAAAGAACTAAGGCCCACAGATGGTAAGTTACTTTCCCAAGGTTACACAGGCAGTATGATAGAGACAGCATTACAACTCAGCTTTTCTGATTTCAAATCTAAGGCACCTTCAACTTTACGCACAGAGGATTTTGTTCAGGGAGGACTAGAATCTCTATGGTGAGGTCTTGCCAAGGTCTTTTCAAAGACTGCTCATCCACATGTGGCATCCACCTTTCACCCCAACTCTCACCTGTGGCTCCTAGCAGCTATAGCATGCTCAGGGGTCACACCCCCATAAACCATCTTTGGCAAGCTGGACTAAACCAGGTTGAAGGTAATAAACATGCTTCAATCCCATCAGAGAGTTAGGAGGATATCTACCCAATCAAGTGAAGACTTCCCTCAGCTGTATGGGCAAGTCAGAATAATTTGTTCCAATGGTTATGAAGGTGATTAAAGCAGATGCTATGGAGCCCTCAGAGTCTGGTCAGACAACAAAGACACCAAGGTCATCCACTGCATGCTGGACCATCGCTGGGCTGAAGACTCTGGAAGAGGCAGTGAGACTGATGACTTTGTTCAACTCTGCCTCACTTGAATGTCATGATGACGTTCGTCCTCTTTGAAATGAAGAATAAACAATAACATTTTTCAGAAGAGGAATCAGAGACCCAGAGAGGTTAATGATCTAGATGATGAATCAGCAAAAGAAAGGGAGGATGAGTAGTCAGACAAATAGGAGGAGAACATGGAGGGAGAAGTGTCATGAAGGCTCAGAGGGGAGTGAGTATCAGGAAGGAGAAAGAGTTCAGTGGTATCAAATGAGCAGATAGATTGAGAAGGATAAGACCTGAAAAAAATACTCTCGTATTTGGCAAAAAAAAAAAGCAGATAAAAGGCAAATGAATCTACAGAGAGCTTCATGTGAGACCTATTTCACCTAGGACATTACTGTTGAGAGTTTCTATAGATGAAATTTTAAGGAGATCAACAAATAGATGTTAAATGGAACAGATTTGCCATTGTTTCTGTGGTGACTTTTTCATTGGCAGTGGTAGTGGGTTGGGTTCCACAGTTGGGTTCTGTGGCCTTAGTGACCAAAGGAATTATGCATAGGAGAGACAATGGCACTTAAGACGATGAAGAAAGAAATGGGGATCACATATGATACTACATGAAAATGATTCTAAAGGAAACATGGTTCTTAAGATATTCAGGGATCAATTTTCAAGATATTTCAAAAAGGGAAAGATTTTAAAAGAAAAGAAGAGATCATGAATAGTACTATTACAAAAAATATAGCAGTCAAGGTGAGGATATAGTGTGGTCTAGTGGAAAGAGTGGATTTAAGATCATAATATAGATCTGAATCATACTTCTGCTATTACGTGTATGACTATGGACACGTTATACCACCTCTCTGGGACTCAGTTTCTCCATCTATAAAATAAGAGTATTGGATAAGATAATCTTTCAAAGTCTCTTCCAGCTGAAGTTGTGGGAAATTGGATCACTAATACATTATTGGAGGAGTTGTGGATTGATCCAACCATTCTGGAGACCAATTTGGAACTATACCCAAAGGGCTATAAAATATGCATACCATTTGATCCAGCAATACCACTTCTAGATCTGTATCCCAGAAAGATAATAAAAAAGGGAAAGGGATCCATATGTACAAAAATATTTCTAGCATCTCTTTTCGTGGTGGTCAAGAATTGGAAATTGAGGGAATGTTCATTAATTGGGGAATGGTTGAATGGTATATGATTATAATGGAATACTATTGTGCTATATGAAATGATGAGACGGTTGGTTTCAGGAGAACCTGGAAAGCCTTCCATGAACTGATGCTGAGTGAAGTGAACAGAAGTGGGAGAACTTTGTACACAGTAACACTGTGTAATGATCAACTATGAGAGACTTGGTTCTTCTCAGCAATGCAATGATCCAGTTCCAAAAGATTTGTGATGGAAAACACTATCCACATCCAGAGAAAGAACTATGGAGTCTGAATGCAGATGGCAGTATACTATACATACAAAAGCATACCTTTTGTTCTGATTCTTCTTTCACAACACGACAAATGTGGAAATATGTTTGATATGTATATTCATAGCCTATATCAGATTGCACGTTGTCTTGGGGAGGGAGGAGGGGAAGGGGGGAGAGGGAGAAAGAAAAAATTTGGAACTCAAAGTCTTGTATAAGTGAATGTTGAAATTCTTTTTTAAAAAAGATCTCTTCCAGCTCTAAATCGACGATCCTAGTAATGTAAATGATAAAAACTCTTATTAGTGATGATGCAGTTGCACTGCATCATGCTCCATCCTTACTCTTGACTGCCTCATCTTGTGAGTAGGCACATATCTGTGGTTGTTGGTCAGAATTATTATGTATTCTGTGACCAGAAAATAGATTCTCATCCTCTCTCTCTCTCTCTCTCTCTCTCTCTCTCTCTCTCTCTCTCTCTCTCTCTCTCTCTCTTTCTCTCACTCACTCACAAACACACACACACACACACACACACACACACACACACACCACACCCCAGAAAGGCTAGAAATAACCCTAGATAGTAAAAGATAATATTCATATTATAGGCCTGGAGTGATGTTGAGCAAGACAGGGAGGGGGTGAAAGCTAAATAGAATCAGAGGTTTAGCACTGGAAGGGATCACAGAGATGATTCAGTTCATCTCCCTCATTTTAGAAGCCCAAAGGAAGTGACTGTTAAGTGATGTCACAAAGGTAATTTTTCAGAGCTGGTATTTCAACAAACTTTAGTTGGAACCCAGGTCCCATTAATCTGATTAAGGAAAGTGTCCTGGAACAGTTAAGCTTGGAATTTGGGTGGGAGGATCTTGGAAGTGAGGGAGGGAAGGTAACAAAATCTCTGTTCCCAGTATAAGTCTTGGAATTGGAGGGTCTGGTGGCGGTGTTGAGGGTGGGTTTGAAGATTGGGAATAAGAAGGCTGCTCCCATCAGATCTGAGACATGGTAATTACCCTCCTTAACCCACCCTCAGCCTTTTGTCCTTGGATCTCTGGCTCTAACAGTGACCCTGGGTTGGCCATGAGGATGGGAGGTGAGATTGGTCAGAATGGAAAGTGCAGGAAATGATGTGAAGTGAGTTGACAGCCTGTGGACAATAGGACAATTGTAAAAATGTTAATGAGATCTCAACTGCTTGACTCTGGAGAGGTGGGGATAATTCCCTATGGCTGAATTGGGTCTAGGAGTCCAAAGGGAAAGTTCATATGAATGGGAGGGAGAGGATTGTCTCAATCCAAAGCTAGATCAGTGTCCAGTAGATGATCTACTATATCTCTTTGCCTCGAAGATATGGCATTAATTTGTGTCACACTTCATCATTTCTATTTTGATTTCATATCATATAATATCATGTCACAGCATGTCATGTCAATGTCAATTCAACAGAAGTTCAATAATTTTCAACAAACATACATTTTTATTTAATATCAATTAAATAGATAATTTTGGATTTATTTATGTGCCTCTCCCCATTCCTCCCTTAAATCCCCAGTGGCTTCCTATTGCCTCTAGTATCAAATATAACCTTCTTTGTTTGGCATTTAAAGCACTTCACAACCTGGTCCCAAGCTGTCTTTCCAGCCTGGAGTCAGAAAGGCCTGAGTTTAAATTCAACCTCAAACTTTAACTAGCTGTGGGACCATGGCGAAGTCACTTAACCACTATTTGCCTCAGTTTCCTCAATTGTAAAATTGGGATCATAATAGCACATACCTTGCAAGTATATTATGAGGTTCCTTTTCCCCCTTAAATACATGTGATGCTGCATCAGATATCTCCATCTAGGCAGTAGCTATCCCTCATCTCTGAAACATGTCATTTCCCCTTGTTTTCCATCCAGACTTAGCACAAGAACCACTTTTTTTAGGAAGCCTTTTCTGGTCCACAGCTGGTAACAATAATAATAATAAACATTTAGCACCTACTCTGTTTCAGACACTGTCCTAAGCACCATGCAAATGTCACCTCATTTGGTCCTCACAACAACCCTGCAAGGAAGCTGCTTTTATTATACCCATTTTACAGATGAGGAGACTGAGGCAAACAGAGGGTGAGTGACTTGCCTAGGGTAATACAGCTAGAAAGCATCTGAGGCAGGATTTAAATTCAGGTCTTCCTGACTTCAGACCCAGTTCTCTATCCACTGAGTCACCAACTGCCTCCAACAGTAAGTACTTAAGAAATTCCTGTGGGTTGGTTGATTGATTGCAGAGCCTACTATGTACAAGGCACCATGCTAGGGGCTGGGTGTATATGGGTAAACCAAGACACCAAGAACACCAAGTAGGGGAATAAGATATGCTCACTAATATCTGTGATACCTGTTAAAATGTAATAGGTACATAGGACAGGTTGAATGAGAATGTTACTAGAGATCAACAAGCATTTATTCAGCACCTACTGTATGCAAGGCAATGTGTTAGGTACTGAGTATACAAAGACAAAAATAAAATCATACATGCCCTGCAGAGCTTACATTCTATCAAGATTTGAGAGATTACTTACTAAAGATCCCTTACATGGATGCCAAAATGATTACCACCAAAAAATTCCCAAGTTTGACCACACCATTCCCTTACTCTGAAAATGTCCTTGGCTCCCCATGGCTCAAAGGATAAACCATAGACTCCTTAGTTTGACATTTTAGGCCCTCCCTAATCTCACTTCCATCTACCTTTCCAATCTCATTTCATTAGCTTCTCTTCCATGAACTACTTTCCAGCCACTTTCGGTAACTAGTTGTTTGTTTTCCAAACTTAATGCCTCAAAGTTTCAACTCTCTTCATTCACACTCATTCTCCATGCCTGTAATTTACTCCCTTCTCATCTCCACCTCTTGATCTTAATTTTCTTATTCGTAAAATGAAGACAGGACTTGATGATTTCCAAGGTCCTTCTAAGTTTTAAAAATCCATGATCTGTGATCTTTCTTTAAAACTCTGGAGCCTCGAAGGTCAGCTCAGTTCAGCTTAGCTCTTCTTTGAAACTTCCCTCCCCCTACAGTTGTTAATGCTCTCCTACCTCTCATTTGTCCTCCTCGTGTGGTCACTGGTATGCCTGCTACATTCACCATGAGAATGCAAGTTTCTTGAGGGCAGGCACTTGCTCGTTTTTTGCTGTCTTCATCTCCAGCACCTAACACAGTAGCTTATGTATAGCAATGTGTTAGAAGGAAGAAGGTAAGGATAGAAACAAACATTTATTACCCCTATTTTACAGATGAGGAAACTTAGGCAAACGGAAAAAAACCTATGCACCAAGCACTGTGCTAAGTACTTAGCAAATATTCTCTCATTTGATCCTCACATCAACTTTAGGGTGTAGGTACTATTATATCCCCATTTTACAGATGAGGAAACTGAGACAAACAGATGAACTTATGTACTTTACAAACATTCTCTCATTTGATCTTCATAACAACTTTGAGTTATATGTACTATTATTATCCCATTTTATTGATGAGGAAACTGGTATGAGGCAGATGGAGGCTTGCCCAGAATTGCACAGCTTGTAAGTTTATGAGTTCAGATTTGAACTCAGGTCTTCCTGACTCTCCCTTAATGCTCTATTCACTGTACCACCTAGCTGTCTCTGTTACTGAACTGAGGTCTCAGGAAAGAGTGGGAAGAGACTGGAAGAGTTAGGTGCCATACTTAAGGTCATATAGGTAGTAAGGGGCAGAGTTGGGTTTCCAACCATGTCCTCTGTGCTCTAGTTCAACCCACTGACTGGATCAATGAGGAAAGTGAGACTGAGAGAAAAGATGTGACTGAAGTTCCCAGAGGACCCTCTGTACACAGACCTCTTGGAAGTTCTTTACATCTAACCTTTAGCCCCATGATGAGCAAGTTCCTCATTCTGTCCTAAGTTCATCATCACTTTCCATAGAACCATCTCATTAATTTTTTTTAAATTTCTCTTTTGTTTCTACATGACCTTCATTTCCCAATATGCTCCCTTTCCCCTCCTAGTGAGTCATTTCTTTTAAGAGCAAAAAAGAGGAAAAAAAACCCAGTTTATTAAAAATGAACTTATTCATCACAAAGATCTTACAACACAGGCAATATTCCATACATCTTCAAAAAAGGAGGAAGAGGGAGTATTGCCTCCTATGTCTTCTTTAGGTCAAAATGTGATTACTATCATCTCACAGCATCTACTTTGGATGGCTTTGTTGTTGCTGTTTCTACGAGCATTGTTGTAGTGATGATGAATGGTGTTTCTCCTGGCTTTCTCTAGAGAGATAGAGACTTTGATGTCACCCAAGGGGAAATTCCACAAAGTCTCTAGGGAAGCAATTTTCCCCGATATGTCTGCCTTGCAAAGTCTATCCATTTCCCCTTTAGATTATTCTCCAAAGAGAGTCCAGGACCATATACACTCTCTCAAAGCAGGAAGGAAGAAAGGGTCTTTTTTCTCTCTCAAGTTCTTATGTCTGCTATGCTTCTCACAAAGGTATAAAGCATGGAGTTATCCTTTTCTCAATCAATGAGAATCTTATGCAAATATTCCTAGCTTGAGCCTAGGGACTGTGTCTGTTGGCATATATATTCCATGCCGTTAGTTCCTCACCTCTTTGAAGAATGTAGGATGGTACAGTTATCCCTTCCACATTTCTGGGGTTAGAGGCGTGGCACCCTGTGACCTGGAAAATCTGTGTAAAATTTTTTGACCTTCCCTTCATACTAGAGAAGAATTTTTTCTTTTTCTTTTATGTGGTATTTATAGTACTTTATTGTAAAATTTCAATTAAGTATTTAGTCATAGGCTATATTATACAATACTGTACATATATTTTATGCATTTGTGAGTTTCTAAACTTTTTATGTGTCATTTGCTGGTCTTTGTGTGTCGTCTGTGGCTTCCACAAAATTCTGCCCTATATTCCCATTTAATTTCTTATACCGACCCATCATATATTGTAGCCATGATGTGGAAAATCACTATATGGGAAGGATAACTGTATTTTTTTTGTCTCTTCTCCAGAAGCCCCTTCTTTTCTTATACTGATCTCAGGCCTTCTCTCCTCAGACTTAGAAGCTCTCTGAACTTCCTCCATTCTTCTTTCACGGAGAAAATGATGAAATTCTCCCCTTTTATTCTCTGCCTATCTCTGGTTTTAGCACAAGACTAGGGAGAGCAGTGAAGGGTCTTGTTATCGTAAAGCTAGCACAGTGTTTAACCCAGTACTCCTCTTGGTGCCTAGACTTGGGTACTGAAGAGACCTGAACCTGGTTTGGGGGTTGAAGTTCCATGGGCAGCAAAGCCAAGTTTCCTTCATGCTGAAGAAACATTTGTGTTTCCTTATCTTGTACAGGAAGGGGCCAAAGGTCAAGCCCTCAGAGTCAATAGTCTTGAGGAGCCCTGACAAATCACTCCAAAGCTGTGTGACCCTGTGAGAAGATCCTAAGATTAGTAGCAGGGGGCTCTGGAAGCCTGTAATAGTTCTAGTTCTTGAATTTGGACAGTCCTTGTATTTTATTTTTCCTAACAATGGGCTATGACATCTTTCTTACCTAGCTTTCAGACCTTGGGGGCAGCAGGTGGAAAAGATGAAAACGATAGGAACAGAAAAACTGATTTTTTTTTATAGTTTTCAATTTATTTATTTTTTAGTTTTCAACATTCACTTCCATAAGTTTTAAATTTTCTACCCCTCCCTCCCCAAGATAGCATGCAATCTGATAATAGACTCTACATATACATTCCTATTAAACACACTTTCACATTAGTCATGTTGCATAGAAGAGTTATTATAATGAATGAAACCATGAGAAAGAAAAAAAAGACAAAACAAAAAAGAAAATAGTATTCTTTGTTCTGCATTCCAATACCATAGTTTTTTCTCTGCATGTGGATGGCATTTTTCCAATTCCTTTGGAATTGTTTTAGGTCCTTGCGTTGCCAAGAAGTCTGTCAAAATCAGTCATTGAACACTGTGGCTGTTTCTGTGAACAGTGTTCTCCTGGTTCCGCTCACTTCACTCAGTATCAGTTCATATAAGTCTTTCCAAGATTTTCTGAAGTCTGCCTGTTCATCATTTTTTATAACACAATAGTATTCCATTACATTCATATACCACAACTTGTTCAGCCATTCCCCAATTGATGGGCATTCCCTCAATTTCCAGTTCTTGGTCACCACAAAAAGAGCTGCTATAAATATTTTTGTACAAGTGGATCCTTTTCCCATTTTTATGATCTCTTTGGAATGCAGACCTAGAAGTGGTATTGCTGGGTCAAAGAAAAACTGGCATTTTTAAAGCACTGGTCTGACTACATCCTTCAGCAGCTCAAGAAATGTCAAATCTTTATTACCCCTGAGGTAGGATATAAACTTCTTTGTTTGGCATTTGAAATTCTTTGTAGTCTGGCTCTAATCTATCTTTCTTATTCTTTTTGAGGCGATTGGGGTTAAGTGACTTGCTCAGTATTACACAGCTAGCAAGCGTCTGAGCTGAATTTGAATTCAGGTCTGAGTGACTCTAGGGCCAATGCTCTATCCACTTCACCACCTAGCTGCCTCTCTAACCTATCTTTCTAAATTGATTTCATATCACTCTCCATCCTGGACTTTCTGGTCCAGCCAAACTGACTTGTCTGCTGTTTCCT
The DNA here is from genome assembly GCF_028372415.1 of Notamacropus eugenii. Classification (NCBI taxonomy): domain Eukaryota; kingdom Metazoa; phylum Chordata; class Mammalia; order Diprotodontia; family Macropodidae; genus Notamacropus; species Notamacropus eugenii. The sequence continues at coordinate 107,203,352 of NC_092873.1, read as the reverse complement.
GTATGTTCCATCTCTTACCTCCCTGACTGTCCCTTGTCACTAGGATATTTCCCCTGCACATCTCTGCACTAGCTTCCTTCAAAGCTCAGCTCATATCATCTCCCACAAGACTTACCCAAGGTCCTTTACTAGTGTGTTACCCGCCACATTACTATCCACTTCTCTTGTGTTCTCTGTAAATGTTGTATCTTATCCTCCATCCCTTGAAGGAAGGGACTGTTTTGTTTTTGCATCCCAATTGCCTAATGCAATTCCTGGTACATAGTAGGCATTTAATAAGCCCTGGTTGATCAGATTTGATTTGACTTGAAATCAAGAGAGCTGGGTTTGAATCCTGGCTCTGAAACATAAATAATAATAATAACAATTCATATAGTTTTAAGTTTACAAAGTGCTTTACCAATATTATTTTATTTGATCCTCACAACCACCCTGGGGTAGAAGGTGCTATTAGTATCTCATTGTTGCAAATGAAGAAACTGAGGCAGACAGAAGTCAAATGATTTGCCACGGGTCACACAGTTAGTGAATGTCTCAGCCTGGATTTGAACTCAGGTCTTCATGACTCCAGGTCGGGTGTTCTCTCCATTATGACACCTACTAAAAGGAAAGTCAGTTAGCCTCTTTGATCCTCAGTTTCCTCATCTATAAAATGGGAATGATGTTACTTGTACTACCCATTTCGTATGGTTGTTATACAGAGGATGATTTGCAAACACTAGAAACATGATCTGTCGCTATTATTGTGCCAGGAAGTGGAAGCTACCATCAAACTGTTGTTGATTTATGAAGAGTGATCCAGGAATACCAGATCTAGACTGTTATCTCTGCCCTCTGCTTCTCCTCATTTGCCTCCAGAAGCTGGCTCTTAATTCAAGCCTTTTTCTCAATCCTCTCTGTCTTCTCAGTCCCTCTAAGATTCTGTTTTCACCTCTCTAGAGAGGGGATACAATTAAACTTCTGTATTTAGCCCTAATCTCTCCTCTGTACTCCAGTCACACATTTCCATCTGCTTTCTGGACACTTCCACCTACATGTCTGATGGACGTTTCCAACTCAACACGGCCCAAACTGAACTTCTCAGCTCACCAAAAACCTGCGTCTCCCTCCCAGATTCCCTATTTTGACATATGGTACTATTATGCTCCCAGTTACCTAAGCATAAAACCCTGGAGTCCTCTCTGCCTGTTCCTTCTCCTCTCCTCCAACTCCCATTCATCGTTCTTCTATATCATCTCTTGTATCCATTGCCTTTTTTTTTTTTCCACTCACATGGCTTTAGTTTCAGCCCTCATCACTTCTAGCCAAATAGCCTGTTAACCATCCTTCCTGGCTTACAGACTCTTCCTTCCCCTGCCCAGCCTCTGCCCAGCTAACAAGGTCATCTTTCTAAGATACAAGTCTAACCCATCATTGCCTTGTTCAAAAGCTTTCAGTGGTTCCCTGTAGCCTCTGGATTAAGATACAAGCTGGCATTTAAAGTCATCCATAATCTAGCTCCTACGTGTATCTCCAGCCTTATGTCACAGTAAGTCCATTCACACACTCTTCTCCCCGAAACAAAAACATATTTTAAAAAATGTTTAAAACTGATATCTATTGTTTTTATACCACTTACATTACCCATTACCTTCTTCCCTGAGTCCCTTATAGGATCAACAAAACTACTCAACATATAGAAAAGTCTGACTTTGCATGCAGTGTTCCAAACCCATAGTCTCTTACCTCTGTCAAGAAGCCGGAGGATGTGTCTTCACTTCTTTGGGCCAAGTTTGTTCATTGTTTCTTAGTATTCCATTTTGATGACTTTGCTGCATTTTTTCTCTTTACACTGTTAGAATGTCAGAGTTGGAACCAAGAAGACCTGTGTTTGCAGTCTACTTCAGATACTTACTGGTTGTATGATCCTGGCCCAATCATTTAACCTCTCTTTGCCTCAGTTTCACCATCTGTAAATGAATAATACTAGCACCTTTCTCATAAGGTTGTGGTGAAGATCAAATGAAATTTTATGTACATATATATACACACATACACATATGTATTATATGGCTTATATGATGTTACATAGTATATATGTGTTATATTCAATATGTTAAATATATATGATATGTAATGTTAGATATATATCACTTTGTAAATCTTGAAGTTACATATACATAGCTACTGCTGTTGATGTTCTTTCAGGTGTTATGTATATATGTATATTGTTTCCCTGGTTTTGTTTATTTCACTTTGTATCAGTTCTCATTTAATCAGAATTGAAATGGAGGGTTGGAGTAGCATTTATTATGCTTCAGCTGATGCAAAAAAGGCAAGGGGTAGCAATTATGATCTCAGAAAAAATTATGGCTAAAATGGATTTAATTAAAAGGGATAAACAGAGTATCTGTTTATTGTCTATCATTTTGATAGATGATGAAACAATAGCAATGCTGAACTTATATGCACCAAATACTATAGCATCTAAATTTTTAAAAACTAAATGATTTACAGGTGGAGATAGTAACACTATAATAGTAGGGGACTTTTAATCTTCCCTTCTCAGAACTGGATAAATCTAACCAAAAATAAATAAGAAAGAAGTCAAGGAAGTTCACATAATTCTTCCAATGCTTCTCTGTATTCATAATCTTCATTTCTTACAGCAGAGGAATGGGATACCATTCCATTCAAGTACTACAATTTGTTTAGCCATTCCCCAATCCATGGGCAACCTTTTCCTAAGACAAATAGTGCTGCTATAGATATTTCTATGCAAATGGAGTCCTTCTTTTCTTGTTGACATCTTTGTGTTATGTACCTAGCAGTACAATCTTTAGATCAAAGATTAGTGGTCACTTTCCTCACTTAATTCCAAATTGCTTTAGAGAATGGTTGGATTAGTTCAATGTTCCACCAACAATGCATCCATTTTTCTACAGCTCCTCCAAAAGTAACCATTTGTACCCTTTGTCCTCAATACCAATGTGCTTAGTATGAGGTGAAACCTCAGGGTTGTTTTGAGTTGCATTTCTCTTATTATTAGTAAGTGGAAGTGTGTGTGTGTGTGTGTGTGTGTGTGTGTGTGTGTGTGTGTATGATTGTTCATCGTAAGCAATCCTTGTTTGGAGAACAGTTTATTTGTACCCTCTGGCCATACCCTCTGGCCATTGGAAAAGGAAAAAGCCCATTTTTTAAGTAATACTTATGGATCCCACAATATCCTAAGAATTCAACTCTAGGGTTAGTTAGTAGGCAATTGAGAAGTTCATAGGGAACAGAAGCAGGTTTGACACATTACCACAGAGAACACAAGAGTTGTGGCAGAAACAATGGCATCAGAGACATATATGGGCTGTCATAGGTCAGAAGTGAAGGATAATTCAGACTTGCTCCATTGACATCCATGAAATGTCAAGGGGTCGAGAGGAAGGCTCCCAGTGTGTTGGGTCAGCCCCCTTGTGAAGGACTCATGATGGGATATGGACAACAGTCAAAGGAGATGAGAAGGCATGGATGGGTGGCAATGTGTATCACCACAGGGAGTGTCTGCATGGATCACAGATCACAAAAGTACTGAAATATTCATGTCTTAGCCCCCACCCCCACATAGAACTTTAGCTCCAAAAAGGGCAGGGACTATGTCATTTTAGAATTTCACACCCTTCCAGCAGCTAACACAGCAGTTCACTTGTGTTGTTATTGTTCAATCATGTCTGACTCTTCGTGACCCTCTATGGGGTTTTCTTGGCAAAGATACTGGAGAGGTTTGCCATTTCCTTCTCCAGTGGATTAAAGCAAACAGAGGTTAAGTGACTTGCCCAGGACCACACATCTGGTCTGAGACCAGATTTGAACTTACATTTTCATGACTCTAAGCCCAGAGCTCTATCCATTGAGACATTTAGCTTCCTATGTCATGTGATATAGGCCCTTCCTAAAGTTAGATTGAATTCAGTTACAGAGGTGGTGAGGTATAGCAGGAAAGCAGGCAGACTCATAAATCTGTGTTTGATTCCTGCCTCTAATGCTTAATACCTATGTAACCATGGGAACATAACATAACCTGTCTGAACCTGTCTCCTTATCTGAAAAATAAAAGCAATAATATTTGAAGTACCTTCATTACATGGTCAATTCGTGCAGTGTAGATTACTGGTATATCCCTTGGAATCAGAGGATCTGGGTTCAAATTCTGTCTCTGATACCACCTCTATGATATGAGACAAGTCATTTCTTTAGGCATTAGTATCTTCATTTTCTCCCCACTCCAACTATTGGGAAGTTCTTTCTCATGTCTACCCCAAATGCTTTCTCAATGCATTTAAAGTTTGCTGTTGCAGAGCCTCCTTCAGGGAGACCAGCAGGGTCACGATTCCCTTCTGGCAGCCTCTGTCTCTCCTTAGCTGGGGGCTGGTAGGATTGGCAAAGGGGGAAAAAGGGGGTGTCATTATCCTTTTGTTCCCCCAGACCTCCAGGCAGCAGATTCATTCCATGGAGGCCAGGAGGGGTCATGGGTCTGCACTCCCATCCAGGGAGCTGACCAGTCACTGTGGCAACCCTGTCAATCAATCCACAGTCTGCCCAGCAGCCGCCAGTTATTTCCTAAATTAAAAGGGCTTATGATTCTTGATTGAATTAAAGGCGAGGAAGGTCAGCGCCAGGATCAGCATTTAGAGTCCTGATAATATGTGTCTGGCCTCTTGAAGACAGAAACTGGGGGGAGGGGTTGTGCACCTGGGAGTGGTGGGGGAATGGGGAGGAAGAATAAGTGCAGGGGATACTAGATGGCAACCAGGTTGTATCTCAGGGCAGAGCATGAATTTCTAGAGAAGTACCCTTAAGCGTCAGGATAAAGAGTGAATGGCCTGAATTTGACATCAGGAAGACCCAGGTCCAAGTTCACCCTTGGATGCAAATTGCCTGGATGACCCTGTACAAGTTCTCTAAAATCTCATTGCCTCCAGGCATGTGTTTAAAGACCACAAGTTACAGAAGCATTGGGGAGGGGCAGTTTCGATACAAAGAATTCCTACACCAACGAATTCACTGTTTTAGACCAAAAAATGGAAAACATCCAAAACCAACATCCCTTAGAGGCTGTCTTGTCCATCCTGCTACCTCTGATCACATTTTTTTACTAAAATTATGGCACCTACAATAGAACACAATTTTCCACATGTGGTCTGTTCGAAGCTATTACTTCTCTCGTTCTGTAAGCTGTGTTTCTCTTAATTCAGCCCAAGAGTTCTTCTTAGCACCAACTTTTTCAAATGCTACATCATGCTTTTGAATTACACAGAACTTGAGGTACGTTAAAACCCCAAGGTCATTTCAGATGAACGGCGGTAAAGACAAACTTTCTCGATCTCATACTTGGGAAGCTGATTTTTTGAACCCAAGCATAAGACTTACATTTGTTCCTGGTAGCAGATGGAAGTGCACCTAGAAGGTACCATGTGGCCTCAAGGAATGTAGGACCTGGGTTTGGCTTTCACTTGAGACATTTCTTGCCTGCGGGATCATGGACAAAGCTCTTAATCTCTAAAAACACCAGTTTCCTCATCCGTAATATGGGCATAATTATGCTATAATATCTAGCTCACAAGATTTTTGTTTGAAAAAAAGTATTTTACAAATCTTAAAACACTATATAAATGTGAATGGTTGTCTTTGTTGTCATCAGATTTGTCCCACTACTCTATAAGGTATGGGGAACTTGTGGCCCTCTAGGTCCTCAAGGGTGACCCTTTGACTGAATCTAAACTTAGCAGAATAAATCCCTTTAATAAAAGGATTTGGTCTGTAAAACTTGGACTCAGTTAAAACGCTGCACCCAAGGACCTAGAAGGCCACATGGGGCCTTGAAGCTGCAGGTTCCCCAACCCTGCTGTTTGTCAAGATTTTTTTGGATCTGTATTTTGTTGTCTGATATATTAAGGATCCCTCCCACCTTTGTATCGTTTACAAATTTGATACACATTCCATCTGTGCTTTCAGCAGAGTCATTGATAACATTGATTAAAAAAGTGCTAAACAGCATAAATTCTCAGGGCATTTCACTGAAGACCTCCCGGCATGCTAGCATTGAACCATTAATGATTGCTCTTTGGATTCAATCATTCAGCTGGTTTGGGGTTCACTTCTCTGTCCTATGAGCTAGTTTACATCTCTTCACTTTATCCAACTGAATACCACAAGAAACTGGGTCAACTGCTTTGCTGAGATTTGTCTCCTAGGTCTATTTACTACTGTAATCCTATAAAGAATTTTTATATAGGATTTTATGAAGGATCATAATGGATTTTTTTTTTTTTGCAGGGAAAAAACGTTGTGTTTTCTCTTTCACCTCCCATATAAAAACTCAAGTCAACATGACAGGCTGTTGTAACTTTTATGTCTATATGCTAAGTAATCCTATAAAGAAAAAAAGTGAGATAAATCTGGGCTATCATGTTAGCTCTTTATAATCACCACTTTCTTTTCTAGATGTGCATTAAGATCTAGAAAAGGAAGTCGGAGGACCTGGAGTTCAATCCTGGTTCTGCATCTTATCATCTGACTTTGAAACACTTTTTCCTAGACTTCGGTTTCCTCACATGTCAAATGAAAGGTTTGAACTAGGTGATGTCTAAAGTTTCTTCTCACTCCAATCAATCAAGAAGCATTTATTAAGTGCCAAATATGTGCCAGGCATAGTGCTAGGCATACAAAAACAAAGAATGAAAACAAATTAATTTATCAATCAATAACCATTTATTGTTACTTAAACATGTATAAGATAACTTTATTGTTCATAATTATAGGGTCAATGATGCTATAAATATTTATGTATGTAACATACATCTGTATAGTTATATCAGACAGCTGTGATATCATGGATAGAGAGGTAGCCTCAGAGTTAGGAAGACCTTAGTACAAGACACAATGGTTGTGTGATCCTGAGCAAGTCACAACCTCTGTGTGGCCCTAAGTAACTCTTCAAAACTGTCAGTCTTAGAGCAGGTGTTGATCTGAATTGTAGAAAAGTTCCTAACACCAAGGAAATCACAGATCTAGATTGTTGTTGTTTTTTTTAAAGAACTATTGTGTGTTATACATAATTTTTGAGTTGTAAGGGATCTTAGAGATTGCCCAATCTAATCCTTTTACTTTGTAAGTGAAGAAACCCAGAGAGGTTTAGTGATTTTCCTAAGATTACCTAGCTAGCTAACTTAGCTTTGATTCACAGGAGTTAGAGCAGAAAGGAATCTCTGAGGTAATCTAGTCTAACCCCCCTCTTTTTATAGCCGAGGTAGCCTGAGCCCCAGAGAAATTACTTGCTATAAGTCACACCGAGATGAAACTTGAAACGTCCTAGAACTCTGAATCTATTTTTTTCCTATTACATAACGAAGAACCAGAGTCAGAATTAGTTTAGAGAAGCCCTCACTACTACCTTTCCTTTCCTTTTCTTTGATCTACTTTTTTCTTTAGGATTAGGTTATTTAGTTTCCAATTAATTTTTAATCTATGTATCAAAGGCTCTTTAATGAATGGTGTTTTAAAAAATTTTAGTCAGAAAAAGATGCATGTAATGTTTTTACTTCTTTGTGAGGTTTTTATATGGTCAATTTTTGGAAGGTGCAATGCATAGCTGAGAAATAGGTATAATCCTTTCCATTTGTGTTCAATATTCTCCTGAAGTTGCTATCTAACTTCTTAAAAATTCTATTCATCTCCTTAAATTCTTTCTTGTTTATTTTATGGTTCGATTTATGTATCTCTGAGAAGAAATGAATTGAAGCTTCTCACTAGTATAGTTTTACTGTCTATTTCCTATAACTCACTTAACTTTTCCTTTAAAAATTTAGATGTCATGACACTTGATGCATATATGTTCAGTAGTATTGATTTCATTTATCATCTATGGTATCTTTTAGCAAAATGTAGTTTCCCTGTTTATCTCTTTAATTAGGTCTGGTTTTGCTTTTACTTTTTCTGAGGTCATGTTTGCTACCCTTGCCTTTTTTACTTCAGCTGAAGCTTACTAGATTCTGCCTCAGCCCCTTATTTTAACTCTATGGGTATCTTTCTGTTTCAGGTGTGTTTCTTATAAACAACATATTCTTGGATTCTGGTTCCTAATCCATTTTGCTATCTTTTTCCATTTTATGGGTGAGTTCATTTCATCTACATGCACAGTTATGATCAGTAATTCTTTTCTCTCTAACCTAATCTTTTATACTTATCCTTCTCTTTTTTATTCTATATCTTGCTCAAGAATCCATTTTGCTTTTGATCATGGCCTCTCTTCATCTACCCTTCCTCTTGTCTCTTTCCACCACTTTCCATTTTATTTCCCTGTTGGATAAGATGAATTTCTATATTCAACTGCGTGTATATATATTCTCCCCTCCTTGAGCCAGTTCAGAAGAGAGTGAAGTTCAAGTATTGTCTCCCATTCTTCCCTCTAATGTATCAATTCTCTTTTGTGAATTCTATTTAGGTGAGATAATTTTCCCCATTCTTCCTATCCCTTTTCCTCTTTTATAATGCATCCCTCTTTCTTACCCTTTCATTCTTCTTTTGATATCATTCCAACATAATCACATGCAGGACTTTTGTCTAAAGACTCCTTCTAAGATCCCTGTTGATGATAAAGTTCTGGTGGGGAGACGGAGCCAAGATGGTGGAGTGAGAGCAACGACTCACCTAGCTCCTGGACAAACTTCTTCGGATACCTCTCAAAGGAGAATCTGACCAAATTTTGGAGGTGCAGAATCCAGTGGCAGACAAACTGTGACGGATTTGGAGCCCAGGTTAGACTGGAAGGTCCATGGAAAGGATCTGTTCCGCAGGGGTGAGCCCCCAGCACATAGCACAGCGCGGTGATCGCAGAGGCACATAAGGGACCCGAGAAGCCTGAGAGCGGCAGGCAGAAACAGCGGAGCAGGAGACAAGCCAAACTGAGCCAGTGAGAGCTGCTGAGCACCAGATATCAGCGCAGCAGCTCCTGAGACCTTCAGCCTGAAGATTAAACTTCGGTAAGTCACCTACTTGAACTTCCAGGAGCCAGGATGGCGGAGTGATCAGTAAATGCTCTCTCCTACCCCCCCTTCCCCCCCCCCCCATGACCGTGAAAGAACCATAAAATATTTCCCCAGAAAAATCCTGGATCAGCAGGAACAGCAGAAGGGGCAAATAGTCTCATAACACCGAGGCTAGGAAAATAGCTAAGGGGGATTCCTCCTACTGTGACGGAGGCGAACTGGAAGGACAGAGGACCCAGGGCAGAGAAAACTCGCACTAAGACCCAGGCAAGCCTCAGCACCAGGAGAGGAGCCCCAGGAGGGTTGGGAACATACATTAGCATCTAGGCATGCCTCGGCCCTCCAGGGGAAAAGGGAAGACAATAGGGAAGCTGGGATCACCATCCCCTGAGCTTGCCTTTGCCTCAGTGCAGCAGAAGAGATATCCTGTGACCAGACCACTCCTCCCACACACTTAAGAAGCTAACCCCAGGGTTGATCCGGAAAACAAAAAACAAAAACCTGCTTTTAGCTTCTTCACACATCAGCTCAACACAAAGTTCTGTAGCTTCTGACTGAAAGAACCAGAAGCTATAACACTCAGTCAACATCACGAACAGGAAAAGGCAGACGAAAGGTGAAAAAACCATAGAATCTCTCTATGGGGATAAGGACCAACACACAAACACCAAAGAGGTCAGAGCTGAGACTGTACTTCCATCTGAAACTTCAGAAGGGACTATGAACTTCTCGCAAGCACAAGCAGCTCTCCTGGAACAGCTGAAGAAGGAAATAGAAGAAAAACTGGCCAATGATTTTAAAATCATAAAAAAAGAATTCACTGATGAGAACATCACTCTGAAAAGGAAAATTGAGCAAATGGAAAAGGAAGTTCAAAAATTAACTGGAGAAAATAATTCCCTAAAAGGAAGAGTTGATCAAACGGAAAAGGAAACCCAAAACCTCATTGGGAAAATTGGTCAAATGGAAAAGGAAACCCAAAACCTAACTGGGAAAATTGGTCGAATGGAAAAGGAAGTACAAAAATTAACTGGAGAAAATAGCTCCTTAAAGGGAAAAATTGGTCAGGTGGAAAAGGAGATGCAAAAGTTAACTGAAGAAAACAATACAATAAAGATTAGAATTGGGCAAGTAGAAACTAATGACTCAATGAGGCAGCAAGAATCAGTCAAACAAAATCTAAAGAATGAAAAGATAGAAGAAAATGTAAAATTTTTAATTGGAAAAACAACTGACCTGGAAAATAGATCCAGGAGAGAAAATTTAAGAATTATTGGCCTGCCAGAAACCCATGATAAAGAGAAGAGCCTGGACAATATCTTCCAGGAAATCATCAAGGAAAACTGCCCAGAAGTGCTAGATTCAGAGGGCAAAATAGTCATCAAAAGAATCCACCGTTCCCCTCCCGAAAGGGATCCCAAACTCAAAACCCCAAGAAATATAGTTGCCAAATTCCAGAGCTATGAAGTGAAGGAGAAAATACTACAGAGAGCCAGAAAGAAACAATTCAAATATCAAGGACATACAGTCAGGATCACACAGGACCTTGCAGCTTCTACATTAAAAGATCAAAAGAATTGGAACCCAATATTCCGTAAGGCAAAGGAGTTGGGACTTCAACCAAGGATCAACTACCCAGCAAAGTTCAGCATAACATTTCAGGCAAGGAGAAAGTCATTCAAAGAAATAAGGAATTTCCAGAGCTTCCTGACCAAAACGCCAGAACTCAATAGACAATCCGATCTTCAAATGCAGGTCTCAAGAGAATCATAAAAAGGTAAACAGGGGGGAATAAACAAAAACAAAAACTTGTTACTCAATTAGGGCAAACTATTTACCTCCCTATAAGGGAAGATGATACCTGTTAATCTTGAGAACTGTGCAGCTATTATGATAAAAGGAATATACATAGAGGGAACGGGTATAAAGTAAATGATGTTATGTCAAAAATATGATTTAAGTATGAGAAGGGATTGTAATAGGAGGTGTGAAAAGGAGGAAGCAGAAAATGGCAAATTACATCACAGGAAGAAGTACAAAATTATAGTAGAGGGAAGGAGGGGAAGGAGATGAGCATTGTTTGAGAGGTACTCTCATCTGATTTGTTTAAAGGAGGGATCAATAAACTTAAGTAGATAATCCTAACTAGCTCTATAGGTAGTAGGAGGGGAAGGGGGAAGAAAGGGGAGGGACGCTAAAAGGGAGGGAAGAAGCAACAAGAGTAAAGGGGAGTAAAAGAGAGGGGGGCTATAAGAAGGAAGGGAAGGCTGCAGGAACGAGGGGGTCAAAAGTGAATACTATTGAGGAGGGGAAGGGAGACGGGAGAGCTAAAAGCATGAATGGTGGGAAAGAGGATGGAGGGAAATACACAGATTGTAACCATAACTGTGAATGTGAATGGAATGAATTCTCCCATAAAATGGAGACGGATAGCAGAATGGATTAAAAGCCATAATCCAACAATATGCTGCTTACAAGAAACACATTTGAAACGGGGGGATACACATAGGATAAAGGTCAAAGGATGGAGCAGAATATATTGTGCTTCAGCTCATGTAAGAAAGGCAGGAGTAGCAATCCTAATCTCAGACAAAGCAAAAGCAGAAATAGATCTAATCAAAAGGGATAAGGATGAAAACTATATCCTGCTAAAAGGCACCATAGACAATGAAGCAATATCATTACTAAACATGTATGCTCCAAGTGGTATAGCATCCAGATTCTTAGAGGAGAGGTTGGGGGAGTTGAAGGAAGAAATTGACAGCAAAACTATACTAGTGGGGGACCTCAACCTCCCCCTCTCTGAACTCGATAAATCCAACCTCAAAATAAACAAGAAAGAGGTTAAGGAGATAAATAAAACTCTGGATAAGGTAGATATGATAGATCTTTGGAGAAAATTGAATGGGAATAGAAAGGAATATGCCTTTTTCTCAGCAGTACATGGAACATTTACAAAAATTGACCATGTACTAGGACATAAAAATCTCACAATCCAGTGCAGAAAGGTAGAGATAATCAATGCATCCTTCTCAGATCATAATGCAATAAAAATTACATGTAATAAAAGGCCATGGAAAGATAAACCAAAAATCAATTAGAAATTAAATAATCTAATCCTAAAGAAGGAATGGGTTAAAGAAGAAATCATAGAAACAATCAACAATTTCATTCAAGAGAATGACAATAATGAGACAACATACCAAATCTTATGGGATACTGCAAAAGCAGTTCTTAGGGGAAGTTTTATATCTTTGAATGCCTACATAAATAAAATAGAGAAAGAGGAGATCAATGACTTGGGCTTGCAGTTGAAAAATCTAGAAAAAGAACAAATTGAAAATTCCCAAGTAAATACCAAATTAGAAATACTGAAAACCAAAGGAGAGATTAATAAAATTAAAATTAAGAAAACTATTGAATTAATAAATAAAACCAATAGTTGGTTTTATGAAAAAACTAATAAAATTGATAAACCTTTGGTCAATTTGATTAAAAAAAAGAAAGAAGAAAATCAAATTACTAATATTAAAAATGAAAGAGGTGAACTCACCTCCAATGAGGAAGAAATTAAAACAATAATTAGAAACTACTTTGCCCAACTTTATGCCCACAAATTTGATAATCTAAACGAGATGGATGAATATTTTAAAAAATACAAATTGCCCAGATTAACAGAAGAGGAAGTTGAATACTTAAACAACCCCATCTCAGAAAAAGAATTGAACAAGCCATCAATGAACTCCCTAGGAAAAAATCTCCAGGGCCAGATGGATTCACAAGCGAAATCTATCAAACATTTAAAGAACAGTTGATTCCAATACTATATAGACTATTTTTGAAAATTGGGGAAGAAGGAGTCCTCCCAAATTCTTTCTATGATACAAATATGGTTTTGATACCCAAACCAGGAAGAGACAAAACAGAGAAAGAAAATTATAGACCAATTTCCCTAATGCATATAGATGCAAAAATTTTAAATAAGATTTTAGCAAAACGAATACAGCATCTTATCATGAGATTAATACATTATGATCAGGTAGGATTCATACCAGGAATGCAGGGCTGGTTTAATATTAGGAAAACTATTAGTATTATTGATCACATCAACAACAAAGCTAACAAAAACTACATGATTATCTCAATAGATGCAGAAAAAGCTTTTGACAAAATACAACACCCATCCCTATTAAAAACACTGGAGAACGTAGGAATAAAGGGAACTTTCCATAAAATAATAAGTAGTATCTATCTAAAACCTTCAGCAAGCATTATATGCAATGGGGATAAGCTAGATAAATTCCCAATAAGATCAGGGGTGAAACAAGGATGTCCATTATCACCTCTATTATTCAATATGGTACTAGAAATGTTAGCTGTAGCAATTAGACAAGATAAAGATATTGAAGGAATAAGAACAGCCAAAGAAGAAACTAAGTTATCACTCTTTGCAGATGATTTGATGATCTACTTAGAGAATCCCAGAGATTCAAGTAAAAAACTACTTGAAATAATAAACAACTTTGGCAAAGTTGCAGGTTACAAAATAAACCCACACAAATCTTCTGCATTCCTATATATAAGCAACGAAGTCCAACAGCAAGAGATAGAAAGAGAAATCCCATTTAAAGCTAGGGTAGACACTATAAAATACTTAGGAGTTTACCTGCCAAAACAAACCCAGGGATTATATGAACACAATTACAAGACACTTTTTGCACAAATAAAGTCAGATTTAAGTAAGTGGAAAAACATCAGTTGCTCATGGGTAGGCCATGCTAATATAATAAAAATGACAATTCTACCTAAATTTATTTACTTATTTAGTGCCATACCAATTAAACTATCAGATAATTACTTTCTAGAGCTGGATAAAATATCAAAATTCATTTGGAAGAACAAAAGGTCCAGAATATCAAAAGGACTAATGAAAAGAAATGCTTGGGAAGGTGGCCTAGCGCTACCAGACCTCAAATTGTACTATAAAGCAGCAATTATCAAAACCACTTGGTATTGGCTAAGAAACAGAGAGGTAGACAAGTGGAATAGACTTGGCACTCAAGATGCAGTAGGCAAGAAATATAGCAACCTTCTGTTTGATAAACCCAAGGACCCCAGCTTCTGGGATAAGAATTCATTGTTTTACAAAAATTGCTGGGAAAACTGGATAACAGTGTGGTGGAAATTAGGCATAGACCCATACCTGACACAATACACAAGAATAAAGTCCAAATGGGTACATGATTTAGGTATAAAGACTGATACCATGAATAAACTGGAGAAGCAAGGAATAGTGTATTTATCAGATCTATGGAGAAGGGAAGAATTCTTTACTAAAGGAGAGATAGAAAACATTATGAAATGCAAAATGGATAACTTTGATTACATTAAACTGAGTTTTTGCACAACCAAACCCAATGCAACCAAAATCCGGAGGGATATAGTAAATTGGGAAAGAATTTTTACAGCTAAGCTCGGGGATAAAGGCCTCATTTCTAGAATATATAGAGAACTGACCCAAATGTATAATCATACAAGTCATTCCCCAATTGATAAATGGTCAAAGGATATGAACAGGCAATTTTCAGAGGAAGAAATTAAAGCTATTTATAATCATATGAAAAAATGCTCTAAATCACTATTGATTAGAGAGATGCAAATCAAAACAACTCTGAGGTACCACATCACACCTATAAGATTGGCAAACATGACAGAACAAGAAAATGATAAATGCTGGAGAGGATGTGGGAGAGTTGGAACACTAATTCATTGTTGGTGGAGCTGTGAGCTCATCCAACCATTCTGGAGAGCAATTTGGAACTATGCCCAAAGGGCTACAAAAATGTGCATACCCTTTGACCCAGCAATATCACTACTAGGACTATATCCCCAAGAGATCATAAAAATGGGAAAAGGTCCCACATGCACAAAAATATTTATAGCAGCACTCTTTGTAGTTGCCAAAAACTGGAAGTCAAGGGGATGCCCATCAATTGGGGAATGGCTGAATGAATTGTGGTATATGAATGTAATGGAGTACTATTGCGCCATAAGAAATGATGAACAAGAAGACTTCAGAGAGGCCTGGAAGGACTTATATGATCTGATGCTGAGTGAAAGGAGCAGAACCAGGAGAACTTTGTGTACAGCAACAACCACAGTGTGCGAGAGTTTTTTCTGGTAGACTTGGAATTTCGTAATAATGCAAGAACTTATTAAAAAAAAAATCCTAATGGTGGATTTCTAAGGCAAAATGCCTTCCACACTCAGAGAAAGAAATATGGAAGTCATTTGCAGATTGTAGCAGATCATGTTTGTGTGTATCAGTGTTATTGTGTATCATGTTTTGATTTGTTATATGATTTCTTCCATTTATTTTCGTTCGACTACATAACATGACTATAGTGAAAATGTACTCAATAGAAAAGTATATGTAGAACCTATACAGAATTGTATGCGGTTGTGGGGGGGGGAGGGGGGTAGTGGGGGGTAGGTGTGGGGGGGATAAAATCTTAATTTTATGGCAGCAATTGTAAACCATTAAAAATTAAAAAAAAATTAAAAAAATAAAGTTCTGGTGGGTTATATGTGTCATCTTCCCATAAAAGAATGTAAAAACAGTTTGACCTTGTTTAGTGCCTTATGACTTCTCACTCCATATTTATTTTTTAAATGCTTCTCTTTAGTCTTGTGTTTGAATGTCAAGTTTTCTATTTAGCTTTGGTCTTTCATCAGGAATGCTTGAAAGTTCTTTTTTCATTAAATGTCCATTCCTCCCAACCCTGTAATATAATACTCAGTTTTGTTGGGTAGGTTATTCTAGGTTATATTTATAAATCCTTTGCCTTCTCAAATATCATATTCCAAGCTCTCTGTTTCTTTATAGGGTGGCTGTTAAATCTTGTCTGATTCTGACTATGGCCTTGATTTCTACTACTTGAATTTTTCTCTGTAATTGCTTGCCATATTTTTTCCTTGATCTAGGAGTTGTGGATTTTGGCTATAACATTTCTGGGAGTTTTCATTTAGGGATTTCTTTCAGGAGGTTATTCATGGATTCTTTCAATTTCTATTTTGTTCTTTGATACTAAGATACTCAGACAGTTTTTCTTTATGATTTCTTGAAATATGATTTCTAGGCTCTTTTTTTGCTTATGGTTTTCAGGTAATCCAGTGATTCTTGGATTACTTTGGCAAAGTCACAATTAGCCTGCTGGACAGTTCTTCAAATTCAGCATGACTGAACTGCTGAATTCCCCTTGATTTTGTTCTCTTGCCCTGCTTTACAACACTTCAGGCTCCTATGGAGGATTTAAGTTTAGAACTGAGTTCCCCTTCTGCTCTTGGGCTTAGAGCCACACAGCTAAGTTTCTGGAACTTGTTCCTTGAAACTTACACACATAGGGCTCCTGCTCCCCTTGTAATCACTTCTCACTGTGACCTGGGACTAGGTGATGGGCAATACAAGTATTAGATGGCATTTATTCCTGCTGCCAGTGTTAATACAGGAGTCACTTGGGATCTCTTCCTACTCATTCAGTCACTTTCTATCTCTGGGCACTGAAACGCTTCCTGCCACTTCTGCAGCTTCCAGTCCTCTCTGCCACCAACCTCTGTGGATGTCACCACACTGCACTCCTGGTCAGCCCCTGCCCCAGGGTCTACAGACCTTTTCATCTGTCTTCCTAAGCTTCCCTGGGCTGAAAAATGACTCATTGTGCCTTTTTCTTAGTTTTCCTGATCTGAATTCAGTCTGGCATGTTTTCTAGGTTGTATGAAGGAGGATGCTATTTTACCCTCTCAACAATTATTTATTAAGCACCAATGATATGCCAGGCACTGCAGTAAATGCTGATGATACAAAGAGAAGCAAAAGACAGTTCTTGTCCTCAAGGAGCTCACAGTCTAATGGAGGAGACAACATGTGGACAACTATGTACAAACAAGCTTCATACAGGATAAATGGGAGATAAGGCAGAGGGAAGTCATTAAGATTAAGGAGGGTTGGAGAAGACTTTGTGAAGAAAGCAGGATTTTAGCTGAGGCTTGAAGGAAGCCACGGAATTCAGGAGGCAGAGATGATGAGGAAGTGTCTGCCAGATGTGGAGAGAGCAAATGAAAATGCTTCAGATTGGGAGTTGGAGGGCTGTGTTCAAGGAATACCAAGGAGGGCAGTGTCACTAGATCTGAGTGTGTGGAGGGAGAGTAAGGTGTAAAAAGACTAAAAAAGTAGGAAGAGGGCAGGCTGTGAGAATTTTTAAAAGCTAGAGGATTTTATAGTTGATTTTGGATGCAATGGGGAGGCACTGAAGGGTATTGTACAGGAATGGGGTGACATGGTCTACACTTAAGAGAGTTCAAGTTGACAGCTGAATGGAGCATGGATTAGAATGAGGAGACACGAGGTGAGGAAGCTGCCAAAAGCCTTTTGCAATAGTCCAAGTATCTGATTATGAGTGCCTGCAGTTGCGTGATGGCAGTGTCAGAGAAGAGAAGGAGATGTATGTTAGTGATGTTAGGAGATAAAAGCCACAGGACTTGGCAACAGATTAGATATGAGGGCATGAGAGAAAGAGATGAGGATGATACCTAGATCAAAAGTGCGGGTAACTAGGAGAAGGTGGATTCCTCCAACAATAACAGGGAAATCAAGTGTCACAGTGGGTAGAGTCACTGACTTAGAGTCAGGAAGACCTGAGTTCAAGTCCTGTCTCAGGCATTTATTAATTGTGTGACTCTAGGCAAGTCACTTAAATTCTGTTTGCCTCAGCTTCCTCATCTGTAAACTGTGCTATAATAATAGCACCTACCTGCCAGCATTGTTAGGAATGTCAAACAAGGTAATATCTGTAAGATTGTACAAACAGCAAATCGCTATATAGATGTTAGCCATTATTATAAGTCTTGTAAGTTAGGAAAAGGAGGATAGCTTTAGGGGAAAAGCTAATGAATTCAGTTTTGGACACACTGAGTTTGAGAGGTCTATGGTATATGGATTTTTGAGATATCTAATAGATATTAAAATGTGAGACTGGAGGTTAGGAGAAAGGTTAGAGCTAGACAAGTAAATTTTATTTTTCTTTTTTAACTAGTGTTTTCTTTTTTCCCAATTACATGTAAAGGCAGTTTTAACATTCATATTTTTAAAAAAATCTTTTAAATTAAAAAAAAATTTAAAAATTTTCTCCTTTACCGCCCCCCCCAAGATGGTAAGTATTTTGATATAGGTTATATATGTGCAATTATGCAAAACAAATTTCCGTATTAGTCATGTTGTGAAAGAAGAAACAGACCAAAAGAAAAAAATGAAAATATGCTACAATCTGCATTCATACTCCATCAGTTCTTCCTCTGGCTGTGGATAGCAATTTCCAAATTCATTGGAATTTACACAAGAAGATCTGAGAGTCATATATTTTGGTTTTTGTTCAGTCATCTGTCAGTTGTGTCCAACTCAGTGACCCCATTTGAGGCTTTCTTGGAAAAGATACTAGAGTGGTTTGCCATTTCCTTTTCCAGCTCATTTTACAGAAACTGAGGTCAATAGAGTGGTGACTTGCCTAGGGTCACACAGCTAAGGAAGTGTCTCAAGACACTTTAAACTCAGGAAGATGAGTCATTCTTCCTCTAGGCCCACCACTCTATTCACCGCACCACCTAAATACTGAAGAGTCTTGAATAGGTTGAAACCATGTAAACTGATGAGATCACCAAATGAAATAATACATATAGAGAGAAAGATTGCTGTCCTTCGTTCTCAAAGAGGATCAAAATGACATCACTATGCTAGAGTCAAATTTCAGAGTGTCTGATTGTGGCTGATCAGAGCAATACAAGCTCAGAATGCTCTGCCACAGGTCAGGCACAGATAGTCAGTGTGAACATTTGGGATGGATTCTCTAAATTTTCATATCCCACCTTTCCTTTGAGCAGCCTCAATTCTGCTTTGCTGATAGAGTACCGTGCCTTCTCTGATGTGGGCACACCATGCTGAGAGGTCTTGTGCTAGTGTCCCATGTTACACAATAAATTCCAAAGTTCTTAAGAGAGACCTTGAGAGTGTACGTGTATCACTTCTTCTGACCACCATGTGAACACTTGCCCTATGTGAGTTCACCATAAAATAGTCTTTCTGGCAAGTGTATGTTTTGCATTCAAACAATGTGGCCAGCTCATAGTAGCTGCTCTATCTGAAGCAGAGTTTGCATGCTTGGCTATTTAGTTTGAGAAAGGATCTCAGTGTCTGACACCTTATTCTGCCAGGTGATCTTCAGAATCTTCCTAAGATAATTCAAATGGAAGCAATTCAATTCCCTGGCATGACGCTAGTATACTGTCCAGGTTTCACAGGCATACAACAATGAGGACAGCAAAGGATCTGTAGACCTTCTGCCATTAGGCTCTTTTTGTGTGGCAAAGCACCTGATGCTGATTCTTCTCCAGCTGAGATTTACAAGGTAGGGGCACCATTGCTCATACAAAAGCTGACTGAAATATTCCAGGTTATATGGCAAGAGAAAGTTATGGATGCCTCCACTGTCCATCTCTATAAGGGTAAAGGAAATAGATTGTCCTATGACAATCACAAGGGGGTCTCTCTCTTAATCAGTGATGGCAAGATTCTTGCCAGAGTCCTCCTTATTGGACTGATCCTTCACCTGGAAGGTAGTTATCTACCTGAGAGTCAATGTGACTCTCAGGGCGGAGGCATGGTTGATATGGTGTTTGCTGCCCAACAACTCCAGGAGAAATGCCAGGAGCAGAACAGAAGTCTGTACACAACATTTGTAGATCTGACCAAGGCTTTTGATACTGTCAGTCATGAGAGCTTATGCAAAATTATGTCAAAATTTGGTTGCCCAGAGAATTTCATCAGCATTGTACATCAATTTCATGATGACATGTTTACCCGAGTTCTGGATAATGGACAAGGCTCTCATGCTTTCCCAGTCACCAGTGGAGTGAAACAAGGCTGTGTGCTTGCTCCCATCCTTTTTAGCATGATGTTTCCAACCATGCTGTCAAATGTTTTCAATGAGGATCAACGTCACATCACACTGATGGCAAATTCTTCAATTTGAAATGGTTACAAGAGAGAAAGAAGAAGGTCCAGGACAGAGCCTCAGTGGCCTCCCATGGTTAGAGGTGTGATGTGGATAAAGATCCCATAAAGAAGACAGAGAGGGAGTGATCAGACAGGTAGGAGAAGAACCAGGAGAAAAGTGTCAGGAAAGCCTACAAAAAAGGGGGGATGAA
The DNA here is from genome assembly GCF_028372415.1 of Notamacropus eugenii. Lineage (NCBI taxonomy): Eukaryota > Metazoa > Chordata > Mammalia > Diprotodontia > Macropodidae > Notamacropus > Notamacropus eugenii. The sequence goes on along the minus strand of NC_092873.1, from coordinate 107,183,082 downwards.
TGAGAAGAGGGTGGTCAGCAGTGCCAGATGATACACAATGGCCTAGGAGACCGAATCTGAGAAAAGGCCAACTAAATGTGTCCAGTAAGAGATCCCTAGTCACTTTGCAGAGAGTCATTTCTGCTGAATAAGGAGGTTAGAACCAGACTGTGAGGAGTTAAGGAGAGTTAGAGGCACCTCCGTTTCATGTCAATGTTACCATTCATTAAGTGCTGAAGCCTGGCTTCTGTTTATCCTTGTGCCTGGCTTCCTTTGAATCTTTTTTAGCCCGTTGCTCAATTTCCCTCAGGCCTGGGCTGCCATCCATGGCTGCCCCAGAGCCCCCAGCTTTGGCCCTGTCCCCTTTGGATGCTGACCCAGTCATGTCATCCCCTAAGGAAAGGGAGAGAAAGTCGTGTCCCCCTGACCCCTTGCTCTGCACTCTCCTTCCCCCAGTCAGGGAGACCTTCACCTTGTCCCTTGTTGTCCTTACTGCAGAGATGGCAAAATGCCTGGGCCTCTGACTTGCCTGTTACTGTTGTAACTCGCTGCATTTTGGAGGCCTAATAAGAAGGATCCTGTTGGTGTGTGCTCTAGGTGGGTGTGTCTATTACGTAAGGGACTTTAAGGCTGCCGCCATCCACCATCTGTGAGCCATGGGAATCCTGAAAGCTTTTAAATATTGACCCTCCCCCCCACCTCAGCATACCCTCCCCCATGTTGCCTTGGGCAGAGAGCCCACACCCACACCCACCAGGAAACAGAGCCAATGGAACACTATCAGGCAGGAAGACCAATGACTGGTCTTAGCCTCTGGCTAGAGGTGTGGGGATGGCAAGTTTTAATGCCATCTCTGACATTTCATCACCTGAGTGAACCTGGGTGACCCACTCAAATCCTGTGGGCCTCATTCACCTAGGCAGCTAGGTGGCACAGCTTATATAGCACTGTACTTAGACTGAAGAAGACCCAAGATTAAATTTGGTCTCAGGCACTTACTAGCAATGTGATCCTGGGCAAATCACTCGACCCTCTTTGCCTCAGTTTCCTGTTGGAGAAGGAAGGATAAGCCACTCAAGTATCTTTGCCAGGGAAATGAAGACTGGTTCCTGACTAAACAACTACAAAAATGGAAATAATTACAGCACCTACCTCTCAGGGTTGTAAATATCAAATGAGATTTTTATAAAGCACTTAGCACCATGCCTGGCACATAGTTCAATGCTCATTCCCTTCCCCCTCAGTCTCCTCATCTGAAAAAATAAAGGGGTTTGGATAAAATAGTCTCTAAAGTCTCTTGTTGCTTTAAGGTTTTATGATTTTTGTGATTCAAGTCCCATGACCTCTCTGGGCCTCAGTTTCCTTTTCTGCAAAATGAGAGAGTTGAACTAAAAGAGGCAGCAAGCTACAGCAGGAAAAGACCTGACTCTGGAGTCATAGGGTCTATGACTGACTCTGATGTTTACCTGTGTGACTTTGGGTAAATGACATAATCTCACTGTGCCTCGGTTTCATCAATTATAAAATTATTGGGTTGTACTGGATCCTTTTTAGTGACAGACCTCTGATCTTACAATTCACCCTTTTAATTCTAATTCCTAGGATACCTAAGAAATGATGACAGTAGAGATTGTGGTTGGACCTATCAAAAGAGGGGCCTTCTGGTTCAGAAGGCTATGCCGTATATAATTTTGAGAATGGATCTGACTGGTACCACAGAGATACAATTCTGGCTGGATCCAGAGGACTGATTGGAAGGGGCCAAAAGGAGAAAAGAAATCCAACAAGAAATTAGGCAGTAGGACTGAGGAATAAATGAATATGCTAATTTTCTCCTTTCTCTTTTGACCCATTGAGGGGGCTCATTTATGTAGAATACAGTGTAGGGTTGAGAGGAGAGGGTGCATCAGGAGAGGATGGGAGGATGGGATGATATGTGACTGAGAAAGAGACATTTTGTCACTTAAGTCACTGCTAGCTGAAAATGGGTTTTAGGGACAGATAGAACGTTCATTAAGCACTTACAATGTCTAACACTCAGTAATCCAGCCAGACAAACTGGCCCTCTCTCTTTCCCTCACACAGGATGTTCCCCCTCCATCTCTTTGCTTTTGCATGAACTGAGTTCCATGCTTGGTATGAACTCCCTCCTTACCTCTCTGCCTCATAGGGTCCCTTTCTTTAAGAGCAGCTTAGGTACTACCTACTGCATCAAGTTTTTCCTGATCCTCCAAATGCTAATGTCTCTCCCTCCCAAACTACCTTGTATGGAACAACTTTGCATGTTTGTATCTATTCACCCTGTACATGTGCTGTAAATATGTTTAAATATATTTGTTTTCTCCCCATTAGAATATAAGCTCATCATGAATAGAGGGGTTTTCATTCTTTGAACTTACCATTGACCCTAGAGGTAATAGGGCACCACTAAGGTTTATTGAGTTGAGGAGAGACATTAGATCTGAACTTTTAAGAAAATCATGTTGACAGCTTTGTTGACGATGGACTGGAGTGGGAAGAGACAAATATCTGAAACATAGTAGATGTTTAATAAATCCTTATAGATGGTTTGCTTAATTGCCAAAAGAAAAGTGCTAGGGATACAAATCCAACCAGCATGACAGTCACTATACTCAGGAAATGTATGTCCTATTGAAGGAAGATAGTACATAAGAGGAAAACTGGAATGGGAGTAGAGGGAGAATGCATATAGTGGCATGGTTGGGAGATGGATGAGAAGTGGAGGCCTGGATCTAAGCAAGCCCAGGAAAAAGCTCCCTGTCCTAGCAGAGCCCGGAGACAATGATGGGCATGGCAAACATCCTGGTGTGGAGATGCCTAAGAAGTGAAGGTGAAGGCACGATGGAAAGATAAGAACCCACTCTGACTGACATAGCATCTTAAGGTATATAATATACTTTCTTCCTAGCAGTCCTGTGATATGGAGAGTGTCCACTGTTCCAGATGACTAAATTGGGTTTTGTTGACTTGCCCATAGTCACTAACTACGAATTGTTAGACCTGCAGTTTGAGCTCAGCTCTCCTGTCTCTGAGGTCAGTGACCTTCCCACCTTTTATAGGATCCCCTCATTTTGCACTGACTGAATCTGAGACTCAGAAAGGGTAAGGGACTGGCCCAAGGTCTCCTAAAGATAGTAAGGGTAGTAAGTCTGGGATTCAAATTCAGGCCTTCTGACTCCACATCCTGTCTTCTTGTCACTCTCCCATGCTGGCTTTTCAGTTTATACTGCTGGCCTGGGAAGTCTAGTTGAATATAAACTAGGAGAGTTAGGGGTGGGAGGTTGACAATGTGGAAATGTGCATGTGACACTGCCTATGGGAGTGTCTCTAAACTTTTAGGCCAGGAACATTTCAACTGCCTCGAGCCTATTTTTCCTGACTAATTGCACATCATCTTTACTCACAAATGCTATGCTTTAGTCAGATTTTTACCTTCCATGTGCATGGCATCACATCACCTACCTCCCTGCCTTTGCCCAGGCTGGAGTCCCCATACCTGGAATGCCTTCCCTTTTCCCCTTTGCTGATGGGAACTGCTAGCACTCTTCAAGCTCAGCTTAGGGGTCACCTCCTTCAAGAAGTGCTCAAGTCATTAGTACTCAGCCCTCACATGACTTGCTATTTACTTGGCAAATATCCTATATTCTCTTATCTATGTGCGTGTTAGAGCCTCTCAATATAATGCAAACTCTTGAAGTCATCAGGGATTCTCTCTCTCCTTCCCCCTCTATCTGTCTCTATCTCTCTGTCTCTCCCTCTCTGTCTTTCTCTGTCTCTCTGTCTCTGTCTCTTTCCCTGTACCTCTCTCTGTCTCTGGTCTCTGGCTCTCCTCATCTATATCGGTCATTGTTTCAGTCTCTGTTTTTCTCTCTCTGGTTTCTCTCTGTCTCTCTTGGTCTGTCTCTTGCTGTCTTTGCCTCTTTTTCCGGCTCTCTTTGTCTATCTGACTGTCTTTCCCTCTCCCTCTCCCTCTCCTTCTCTCCCTGTCTCTTTGTCCCTGTCTCTGTCTCAGTCTCTGTCTCTGTCTCTGGTCTTTCTCTCTGTCACTTGGTCTGCCTCTGTTTTTGTGTCTTTCTCTGTCTCTGTCTCTCTCTCTCTGGTCTTTCTCTGTCTCTTTGTCAGTTTGTCTCTCTGTCTCAACCTTCTATCCCCAGCTACAAGCACACTGCCTGGCACATAGTAGATACTTAAAATATGCTTGCTTAATTAAATTTTAGAATGAGGGAGAAGTGGAGGTGAGAAGGGGTTTGGACACAAGGGGGAAAGAGCAATAAAGGACCCCAGTGCATTCACAGTCGCAGCTGCTGGAGAATAAAAAGGGTAACTCAAAATTTCCCTGAACTACCCTGTATATGACAGAGGACATGTTAGCCTGTGATGGCCCCAAATCCAAATGGCAGTGATTTTTCCTCATCTGTTTGCTCAGGCTCCCAGTCTGGCCCTACTTCTAACCCCACAGAGATCAGAGCACTGTTTGAGAATGAGCTGACTTTACAACCCAATCGTTCCACGAGCCCTGCAAGTTGGGTTAGGGATTCTCACAGGATCAGAAAGATCCCAGGGAAATCCTTGGGGTTCAGCACCTCCAGCAAGCTGGAGCCAGAGCTTCCTGAGGTGCCTGCTTCCACCTCCACACACCACACAGTGGAGGTCACTGAATTCAGGACTGGCAGCTTGTTTTCCCAAGAACAGGCCAAGGTTGGCTGGCTGGCAATTCCCCCGGAAAGAGGCAATGTTCCAGATAAACAGTTGGACTGGCTGCCCCGTAGATGGGGAGGTGGCTTTGCTACCACATACTGTAGGTGTCGTTCTTTTAGGAGACTTTTCTTCCCTGTTCCTCCCTTTCTACCCCTTCCCTAACTTTACCAGCTTAAGGTTTAGTGTAACTAAACCTTAGTTTAGTTAGTAACTAAATCTTAGTTAGTAAGTAACTTAACCTCTATGGTCATCAGTTTCTTCATCTGTAAAATGGGGATAATAAAATACTACTCCTTGTGCCACAGGACAGTTGTGAGGATGATGTATATGTGTATGTGTATATATGTATATGTGTATGTATGTATCTATCCATCTGTCTCTCCCTCTCTCTGTACATATATCTGACAAAGGAGTTTACATTTGACCCTAGAGGTAGGAAGGAACCACTGGAGTTTATTGATCTGTGGAGTGACATTAGACCTGGCTTTTAACAAAATCATGCTGGCAGCTATATTGAAGATGGACCAGAGAGGAGAGAGACAATTAGGAGGTTATTTCATCCACACATGCACATACATACGTATACATACACACCCATATGTGTGTGTATGTATATGAGTGAATGTGTGATGTGTGTATGTATGTATGTAAAATAACCTCCAAATTGGTTTTGCTGCCTTGTCTCTCCCCACTCCACTCCATGGAGCTGCCAAACTGATTTTCTTAAAGGTCAAGTCTAACTGTGTCGCTCCACAATTCAATAAACTCCAGTGCTTTCCTATTACCTCTACCGTCAAATATAAACTCTTTTGTCTAGCATGTAAAGCCTTCGTGTCTCTAACCTGCTTTTCCAGTTTTATGATATGGGGTGTCCCTAAAGACTTAGGATAATTTTAAGCTATTAAAGCTTAATGTTTTAAGCTACTAAAGCTAAGATTTTGGGGGCACCTAGTGTGTTACTCCCTTTCACACATTCTACTGTCCACCCAAACTAGCCTTTCTGCTGTTTCTCACATATATGACATTCAATCTCCCACCTCTACAGCTTTGCATAGGCTGTCCCCGTGCTGGGGATGCCCTCCCTCCTTACTTCTTCTTCTCAGAATCCTTAGTTGCCTTTGAAGCTCAGCTCAAAAAAAATCCTCCTTTACAGGAGGCCTGTCCTTATCCCTGCAACTAGTAGCACTTATCTTATTTTTTCTTGGTGTATTTTTTTTTTTTTTTTTGGTATTTTCAATGGACTCTTCCCCCACCCCACAATGGAGACACAGGCTATAAAGAAAAAATTTAAAATTATTCTCCACGTAAACCCTCTTCTCTGATTTCAGTGATGGTAGCAAGGTGAGGGCGGAGGGGATAGAGGGTGCTAAGAATCATACTGTTTTTAAACTGTCAAGTAAAATTTTATGGGGACATTGATGAGAGTTAAATGGGATGGGCAGGAATGGAGTCAACAGCGTGCATCATTGGTTGTTCAATTATTTCAGTCATGTCTGACCCTTTGTAACCCCTTTTAGGGTTTTCTTGGAAGAGATACTAGAATGGCTTGCCATTTCCTTCTCTAGCTCATTTTACAGATGAGGAAACAGAGGTAAATGGGGTTAAGTGACTCATCCAGGGTCATGCTTCTAGGAAGTGCCTGAGGCTGAATTTGAACTCTTGAAGATGAGTCTTCTTAACTCTAGGCCTGGGACTCTGTCCACTTCATTGGAGGGGAGTTTTCTAAACAATCCATCAATAAACATTTATTAAGCATCTATTATGTGTCAAGCACTGTGCCAAATTTATGACACCCCAAATCCATTTGGATATTCATATTTTGTATATAATTATTTATAGATGTGTTGCCTCACCCAACAGATCCTCAAAAGCAGAGACTATTTCAATTTTATTATTTTAATGCCAGTTCCTAGCTGTAGTATTTGACTCATAGTGAATGCTTAATAAATACTCGTTGATTGATTGATTCATGACCTCCCAATGAGATAGGTTGGACAGATCCTGCATGATGAATTTTCCCATTTTGTAGATGAGGAAACTGAAAACCAGGTAAATGAAGGGACTACCCTAATGTCACATAATCTAGGCAGAGGTAGGACTGAACCCAGGCTCATGATTTGTAGCCTAGTACTCTACACTTCTCTATTGTTCTTCCAATCTTTAAAAAAACCTAGTTTTATTGGTGCGTAACCAGAGATTTAGAATGGAATCCACAAAGCTGTCCTTCTTGATTCCAGACTATCATATCTTCTAGTTCAGTGTTTGGGTATTCTGGGGTTGACTAACTCTCTTACTGCTTCTGAACAGCTAAGGGTGACTCAGCATTTGGGCACTTTAGGGATAACTAAGTCATTACCTTATTGGCCACTGAGCAGGAAGAACTGATGTCTCAGTGGACCTTTAAAAGGGGAGGAAACTTACTCCTGGATGTCTCTTCTCCCATCTGCAAAGCACCCTTCAAACCACCTGCTGAAAGGGTAGGGGTAGGGCTGATGCCTTTCCCTCATCTCAGGGATGAGTATTCCCAAGTATCAGCTAGAGTAGGGGGACTCAATGGGGTGAGCTTGAACCTGACTGCCTTTTCTGTTTTGAGTTTCCTTCCCTGAGTAGGTAACCAAACATTGATCATGGCATGATTGTGCCCAGGCTAGGAAGTGACCTTGTGAACCAAAGAGTCATGGATGCCCTAGATCCACCAGGTGGCTCTGACTGGCAGCAAAGGAAGTTTCTCACCAGATTAGATTGCTGTGAAGAAGCAAAAGAGACTAAACACAGACCAGGCTTTCCAGGAAACAAGGACTATGAGTTGTTTGGACAGTGCAGAGCCAAGGTGAAATGTAACTATTCAACAGTCCCACAAATAACTTTATGTTCTGATGATGTTTAAATCTCAACCCAAAAGGAAAGTATAACTGGAACTACAAACTCTTACTAAATCCTGTCTTTTGTCTTTTTGGAATATGTACACGAGTATTTTGTATTATAGGACATGTATGTAGGACATTAATACCTGTCCCATACATAATTCATAGTTTACATAGGATACCTTTCTCATCTCCCCTGTGGGGAGACGCCAGAAATGAACCCAAACCTCAACTTCAAGTAAGTCATCCCTGTAATGCCAGAGTCACGGGGTACGAGGACTGTAATAAATTTAACTGCATGAGGAAAAGGAGTCCCCTCTTTAGAGTCTAGGCTCTCCTAAGACTGAACCCTGTCTAACTATGCATACATGTGAGACTGCCCCAGTCTCCCTAGGCCCAGAAGCAATTCTGATGCTAGAGATGTCTTTTGCTTACATATAAATTTACAAATATGTTACCCCAGGAATGAAGGGGAAATAGTACTTCCATACTACAAGCTATTCTATAAAACAATAATCATCAGAACTGTTTGGTATTAGTTGAAAAACAGAAAAGTAGGTCTATGGAACAAGCAAAACAAAGGAGAATCAGAAACAATGGAACTCAATAAACTCAATAAGGTGGTTAAATCTGAAAACATAAATTACAAAGGAAAGGACTCCTAATTTAATAAGAATTGCAGGAAAAACTATAAAGCCACATGGCAGAAATTAGATTTAGAACAACATCTTACACTATACTCCATAATAAATTAAAAATGGACAAGTAACCTAAATATGAAAGATCATGAATTCTTCCCAAACTAGGGAAAAAGGCAATTACAAAAAAAACCAAAACATAATTTTGATTAGATGAAATGAAAAAGCTTTCACACAAACAAAATGAACACATCTGGTTTAAGAAAGGGAAACAGTAAATTGGGGGTGGGTATCATTGTATCAAAAATGTCATAGTCAGCTAGGTGACATAGTGGATGCCAGGCCTGGAATCAGGAAGATTTGTCTTCCTGAGTTTGAATCTGACTTCAGACACTTACTAGCTGTGTGACCCTGGGCAAGTCACTTAACTCCATTTACCTCAGTTGCCTCATCTGTAAAATGAGCTAGAGAAGGAAATGGTAAATCACTCCAGTGTCTTTGCTAAGAAAACTCCAAATGAGGTCACAAAGAGTCAAGACACTACTAAAATGACTAAACATCAACTAACAAATATAACACCAAGGGTTTGATATCAAAGATATATGTACATACATCAAAGATATATGTACAACAAGATATATATGACCCAAAAGTATTCTGGTATGGAGAAGTTATCAAAGAATATGAACAGTTTTCAAAAGAAGAATTGTAAACTATTAGCAACTGGGGGGCAGAGCCAAAATGCCAGAGTACAAAGACACATATGGAAGCTCTCCCCACACAGCCCATAAAATACCTGTAGAGAGGGGCTCTTAACAAATTTTGGAGCAGCAGAAGTGGAGAACAACAGAGTGGAGGAGATTTCCAGCCCAGGGTGACCTGAAAGGCCAACAGGAAACATCTATTGCAATGGACATGCAGAGTGGAACCCAGCCCAGCATTGGCCACACAGAGCAGCTCTGGGAGGAGGACACCTCGGGGGTGGAATCTCCAGTCACAGAATCCCCAGTCACAGCAGCAGCAGCAGTGGTTCGCAGATCCCTCAACCCACAGCTGCCAAAGGTCAGTGACAGGGTTTTTTCAGCTGGTGGGGAAGGGAGAAGGGCCTTCTCATAGCTCCAGCCTTAGGCAGTGGCCATGGAGGCCACATGGGGCAGGCAGCAGTTCCCACAGCAGCCCGCATACATTCTTGAATTGTAAAACCCCTGGGGGCACTGAGCAGCCCATTCTTACCTCAGCCCTGTGTAGAGGACCCGAGGGATCTTTATCTCACACTGAATGGTGGCCCTGCCCCCACAGCTTAACTGAATCTCAGCCCCCCAGTGCTGGCTTGGTGGAACTGGAGGCTAGGTGGCTGTGGAGAGGAAACTGCGAAGATTCTGGACACAAAAATCTCTACCTACTCCCAGACCAGTGTACATGCTTGATTGTGCCACCTTGGAGGAACTGAGATCTTACAGATTCCCAGAGTATACCATACTCTTGACAAAGGACCCAAAAGTCAAGTAACTGGTTGGGAAAATGCCCAAAAATGGGAAAAGAAATAAGAAGGTTATTTTCTTGGTGAACAGATATCTCCCCCTATCCTTTCAGATGAGGAAGAACAATGCTTACCATCAGGGAAAGACATAAAAGTCAAGGCTTCTGTATCCCAAACATCCAAAATAAATATGCAATGGTCTCAGTCCATGGAAGAGCTCAAAAAGGATTTTGAAAATCAAGTAAGAGAAGTGGAGGAAAAATTGGGAAGAGAAATGAGAGAGATGCAAGAAAAGCATGAAAAGCGGGTCAACATCTTGCTAAAGAAGACCCAAAAAAATGCTGAAGAAAAGAACACCTTTAAAAATAGGCTAACTCAACTGGCAAAAGAGATCCAAAAAGCCAATGAGGAGAAGAATACTTTAAAAAGCAGAATTAGCCAAATGGAAAAAGAGGTTCAAAAGCTCACTGAAGAAAATAGTTCTTTAAAGATTAGAATGGAACAGATGGAGGCTAATGACTTTATGAGAAACCAAGAAATCACAAAACAAAACCAAAAAACTGAAAAAATGGAAGATAATGTGAAATATCTCATGGGAAAAACAACTGACCTGGAAAATACATCCAGGAGAGACAATTTAAAAATTATGGGACTATCTGAAAGCCAAGATAAAAAAAATAGCCTAGACATCATCTTTCATGAAATTATCAAGAAAAACTGCCCTGATATTCTAGAACCAGAGGGCAAAATAAATATTGAAAGAATCTACTAATCACCTCCTGAAAGAGATCCAAAAAGAGAAACTTCTAGGAACATTGTGGCCAAACTCCAGAGTTCCCAGGTCAAGGAGAAAATATTGCAAGCAGCTAGAAAGAAACAATTCAAGTATTGTGGAAATACAATCAGGACAACACAAGATCTAGCAGCTTCTACATTAAGGGATTGAAGGGCATGGAATATGATATTCCAGAAGTCAAAGGAACTAGGACTAAAACCAAGAATCACCTACCCAGCAAAACTGAATATAATATTTCAGGGGAAAAGATGGTCTTTCAATGAAATAGAGGACTTTCAAGCATTGCTGATGCAAAGACCAGAGCTGAAAAGAAAATTTGACCTTCAAACACAAGAATGAAGAGAAGCATGAAAAGGTAAACAGCAAAGAGAAATCATAAGGGGCTTACTAAAGTTGAACTGTTTATGTTCCTACATGGAAAGACAATATTTGTAACTCTTGAAACTTTTTTCAGTATCTGGGTATTTCGTGGGATTACACACACACACACACACACACACACACACACACGTGCACAGACACACACACACATGCACAGACACACACACACACATAAAGAAAGAGAGACAGAGAGCACAGGGTGAACTGAACAGGATGGGATCATATCTTAAAAAAATGAAATTAAGGGGTGAGAGAGAAATATATTGGGAGAAGAAAGGGAGAAATGGAATGGGGCAAATTATCTCTCATTAAAGAGGCAAGTAAAAGACTTTTCAGTGGAGGGAAAAAGAGGGGAGGTGAGAGAAAAAATACGAAGCTTACTCTCATCACATTTGACTAAAGAAAGGAATAAAATGCACACTCATTTTGGTATGAAAACCTATCTTTCAATATAGGAAAGTGGGGGATAAAGGGATAAGCAGGGTGGGGGAGATGATGGAAGGGAGGGCAATGGGAGGAAGGAGCAAATTGAAGTCAACACTCTTGGGGAGGGACAGGGTCAAAAGAGAGAGCAGAAGAAATGGGAGGCAGGATAGGATGGAGGGAAATATAGTTAGTCTTACACAACAGGACTATTATGGAAGTCATTTGCAAAACTACACAGATATGGCCTATATTGAATTGCTTGCCTTCCCAAAGGGGATGGGTGGGGAGGGAGGGAGGAAGAGAAGTTGGAACTCAAAGTTTTAGGAACAACTGTTGAGTATTGTTCTTGCAACTAGGAAATAAGAAATACAGGTGATGGGGTATAGAAAGTTATCTGGCCCTACAGGACAAAAGAGAAGATGGGGATAAGGAAAGGGAGGGATGTTAGAAGAGAGGGCAGATTGGTGATAGGGTAATTAGAATGCTCAGCGTTCTGGGGTGGTGGGAAGGGAGAAATGGGGAGGAAATTTGGAACCCAAAATTCTATGGAAATGAATGTTGAAAACTTAAATAAATAAATTTAAATAAAAAAAAAACCTATTAGCTACCACATGAAAGAAAGCTCCAAATCACTAATAATAATAGAAATGTAAATCAAAGCAACCCTGAGGTTTCATCTCATACCCAGCAAACTGGCAAAGACAGCAAGAGACAGAGATATAAATACTAGAGAGACAGTGGAAAGATATGTCCATTAATGCATAGCTGCTGGAGATGTGAATTAGTAGAATTTTGGCAAGCAATTATGCAAGTAAAGCATCCAAAATGTCTGTACCCTTTGCCTCAGGGACTCCAGGGCTGGGCATCTAACCCAAGGATATTGTTACTGTTGTTCATCTTTCACTCTCTAAGGGGTCCAATGGCATCACAAGGGTGGTATCTTGACTTGTATGTGAATTGGATTTAAGTGAGGCAGAGCCATGCAAAGTCATCAGCCTCACTCTCTCCCCCAGAGTCACTGAAATCCAGCGGCAAGACAAAGATCAAGATGAGTGGTGATGGCCAGGATGCAGTGGATGACCTTTGGTAGATAAAGTACACACAAAGAAGAAATCATTAATTTTTTGAAGTGGATATACAAAATTTTGTAGTATTTTATAGGGACAAAGGAATCTAAATCTATGATTTCTTCATTAGTCAGGGCTTGGGGGGTACCCAACAGAAACATTCTTTACTGATGCAAATCAGCAATTCATCTATAACATTGCCATAGAGGGCTACCAGAAGTACTGAGAGGTTAAATGAAAGTCATTATATTATTTCTTACACCAGAAACCCATACCCTCAAATCTACAGATGAGAAACTCTAGAGTGGTTATGTTAAAACCCTCCATTAGTGAATTTGTAAGTACCTTTTAGCAAAGATAATTATCCATAGAAAGGAGGAAAAATGAACTTTTAGAAGGATATGGCAGTTCAGGTCATCATGCCAATCTCCTACCACCTTTGAATTATCCCCTATGATTTACAGGCTAATACAGTTGGTTTGTAGCCAAAATAGGATGTGAACTCAGGTTTCCCTGACTCTAAATCCAGCTCTCTATCTACTGTGCAATGATATCTCTTGGGTACACGCATGAATAGACATTATTATGATATAAGTGGAAATTGGATCCATTTCTCTGATCACATTGCATATTGTCAAAAAGAAAGACTTTGTATACACCAAAATATTTATAGCAGCATGTCTTTTGTGGTAGCAGAGTACTGGAAATAAAATCAGTGCCTATCAGTTGGGAGATGGCGAAATAAATTGGAATACACAAATGAAATGAATATTATTAGAAACCAATGGAATGATGAATACAGGCTCATCTCAAGCACCATCTCCAACAAGATACTTTTTTGATCCTCTTTAAAGCTGTTAGTGAAATTATTTTATATATAATTCATAGCCACCTTATTAGTGAGTGCATTGTTTTACCTCAAAGGAAAGTGAAGTCCTTGAGAGCAGGTAATGTTTCTTTTTTTGGTGAGTGTCTTTTTCTCCTTGTAGGTAGCACAGCTCTTCTCTGGGGCTGAATTTGAACTCCAAGGCTTCTATGGGAAATGAGAGGGAAGATGGTGGGAGGCAGTTCTGGACCGTGGACTTGAAACTCAACCTGACTTAAATAAAGAGAAAGGAAAAGAAAGAATGGAGAAGACTAATTGGAGAGACTTTGGGGATCAGTAAAGAAAGTTTGGAATGATGAGCACATTTGCCATCTTCCCATAACATCAACGAAAAATGATGCTATGGGATGGTGGCAAAGGATTTAAGGTTATTTAGTCTGGAGAAGAGAGGATGGGGGTAGGGGGGCAGGTAAGAAGGAGCTGGTACTGTAGATAGAACACTGAAGTTCAAATCTAGACTCAGACCCTTACTAGTTATGTGAGTATGGGCAAGTCACTTCATCTCTGTCTCCCTCAGTTTCCTCATCTATAAAATGGGTGAATAATAGGACCTACCTCTCAGAGTTGTTGTGAAGATAATGAGACGATATTTGTAAAAAAGCATCTCACAAGCTTTAAAAATAAATGCTAGTTATTATTTTTGTTGTTATAATAATTATTATTATGTAGGGTTTAGTCATTATCTGGGTTATTCCACAGAGAAATCCACGCAAGCCTAAACAAGAGAAGAACGGCTGAGTCTACAGCAGGAGAGATTCAGGTAAAATGTCCCTTTTGAGCTCTATTCCTTAGATTTTTTTCCCTTCCCTCCCCCTCTTCCCCCACTCCCTTCCCACTCCCTCCCCAAGACAGCATGCAATCTTATATAGGTTCTACACATCCATTCCTATTAAATACATTTTCACCTTAGTCATGTTGCAAAGAAGAATTAAAATGAATGGGAGAAACCATAAAACAAAACAAAACATAACACAAGAGAAAATGGTCTGCTTCATTCTACGATCCAGTTCCATAGTTCTTTCTCTAGATGTGGATGGCGTTTTATCTCAAAAGTCTTTTGGGAATTTTTTAGGTCCTTGCATTGCTGTGAAAGACTAAACCTACCAGAAAAATTCCTCACATACTGTGGTTGTTACTGTGTACAAAGTTCTCCTGGTGCTGTTGAGCTCTATTTCTTAAATTCTGATGAGATTCTTGCTTTCTCTGCCTTCTGCTTTCCCTTATTCACCTTCTTAGGGCAAGTGTCTATCTGCAGATCATCTCTGAAGAGCCCCAGAATTTAGTTCCTAAGCTGAAAAAAAGACTGTCCACTAGCAGACAACCACTCTTTTCCTCTTTCTCTCTTCCACTTTTTCGGGGTGGGGGGGAAGGGAAAAGTCCAAGCTTTTTGGTGAAACTCAAAAGGTAAGTTATTTTTGTGAACTTACTGACTGGATAAGGAAACATCCCATTTTTAGAATGTGCACGAAAATAGAGGAAATATGAAGGTTCAAAAGGGGCGAGGAGTAGCGCCTGATAGTCCAGCACTCCCTCTTCCTTCTCTACACCCAAGTCCAGCATGCTCTCCACCCAGCTCCTCTATCCCCTTCTCTTATCTAGCCCAATGGTCAAAAGCAAAGCCTTCAAAATTGGATTCCACAGAACATCTGGCTGCACTGCCCTCTGGAGGTCTCCCTTTCTAGTTGTTGGCCTCTGATGACCTTCAGCTTAGCCCTACCTTCTACTCTTCTACTTCAGTCCAGACACTGACTTTAGCTTCACTAGACTCAGAAAAAGCTTCTTCAAATGACTGACAAGGTCCAAGTCCACCTCAGGAAATTCAACCCGATGCTACAAGTGCATTACGACTTGAGCACAGCTATTAGTCAATAAATCCTGGGATGTGAGAATTAGAAGGGATCTTTAACATCCTAGGCTCCAACCATATATTTCATCTTACATACAGAGAGTTAGAGACAGAGTTGGGTCTTCTGTATCCCCATATATCATTTGCTTTTTCCACTATGACCCAACCCTGAATTCAGGGAAGGCTTTATAGGGATGGTGAGACTTGACTTGTGTTCTGAAACATCAGTCTCATGATGAGAGGAGGCTGGTACAGTTGAGGGCAATTTATATTTGGAGTTAGAAGTTCTGGGTTAAAATCCTAACTCTGTGGTTTACTACCTGGGTGACTTTGGGTAAGTCATTTTTCTCTGTAAAATGAGTATGTTGGACAGTACATCCTGCAAGATTCCTTTCCTGAGCTTATGTTGTAGGATTTTGCATGCTCTCAGTACATCTCTACTGGGGTGTATGGGGTGTTTAGAGAGGACCAGTGCCTATGGTACAATGGCTTGCTGAGCCCTGTTCAGGGAAGCTCATCCACCTTTGGTGTCCACCTGTCACCCAGCTCTCACCTGTGACTCCAAGAAGCTGTTGCATGCACAATGGCCATACTTCAGCAAAACCATCTTGGTAGACTGGGCTAAACCAGATTGAGGGTAATTGACAGGCCTCAAACCAAACCCTTTGGTGAGTTAGAGGAATGTCTACCCCAAGCATGTGAAGATTTCTTCCAGTGGAATAGTAGGATGAGAATATTTTGTTCTAATAGCCATGAAGATAGCTAAATCAGGTGCTAATAACTGTGCTTAGGCCCTAATGAACTTGGAGCATCTGAATGAATCCCTTGGGGAAGACTTAGACCTTGTTGCTTCTTCACTAAAATCGAGGAAGCTTTTTCTGAGATTCAGTGTCAGTGTCTGTACTGAGACTAAAAGAGTAAGCAGTAGATCAGGCACTGAAGACACCAAGGTCATCCACTGCATTGCAGTGGCATTGCCAGTCATCCTGACTTTTGTCCTGCCACTGGACTTCAATGACTCTGGAAGAGAGAGTGAGACTGATGACTTTGTGCAACTCTGCCTCACTTAAATCCAATTCATGCGCGTCAAGACATTATCCTGTGATGTCATCAGTCCTCTTTGAAAATGAAGGATGAACATAATTGTCTCTATCAGTTGCCCATCATTTTGATTTGTTCACACTATGAGCACAATGTTTGGCATATAGTAAGTGCTTAATAAGAGCTTGTTGGCATGACTTGACTTATTAATGATTTGGAGTGATCTTTCCTATAGTTAAGTTTGCAATTCTTCCTTTGAGAACAATTTGTTCATATCTTTTGACTACTTATTCACTGAAGAATGACCTTTGGTTCTCTCTCTCTCCATATATATATATATATATATATATATATATATATATATGTGTGTGTGTGTGTGTGTGTGTGTGTGTGTGTGTGTGTGTGCGTGTGTGCATAATATATGTATGTATATGTGTATGTGTATATGTATATATTAGTTCCCTCTATATTTTGGATATCAGACCCTTATTAAAGATTATTTGTTCCAGAGGGTTTTTTCCCACTTCTCTTATCCAATTCCATTATTTTGTTCATGTGAAAACTTTTTTAATTTCATGAAAGTGAAATGATCTATTTTGTCTTTTATGATTGCCTTTATCACTCATTTAGTTAACAAATCACTCCCTAGTCATAGCTGTGAACAATACCTGGTTCCCTTCTCATTTATTTATGGTATAACCTTTAATATCAATTTGTGGAACTATTTCAAGCACATTGTAGCATAAAGTGCTGGTCTAAATTTAATTTCTGCCATCCTGCTCTCCATCAACCACTCTTTAGGTTAGTGACTTTCTACAGTCTACCCACTGTAGATGATAGAGCTTCTTTTTGTTTCCAACTCATATCTTTTGAGCTACAAAGGGTAGCTTTCTCCTAATGTAGGCATCCTTCTAGGGAAGGGAACAAGGATTTATTAAGCACCGATGATGTTTCAGGCATTATGTGAAGCACTTCATAAATATCATCTCACATCACATCTCACAAAAGTCCTTTGAGGTAGATGCTATTATCCTCCAGTTGAGGGAGCTGAGGCAGAGGTTCAGCGACTTGCCCAGCGTCACATAACTAGTAAGTGTCTGAAGCCAGATTGGAACTCAGGTCTTTCTGACTTTGGGCTCAGTGCTCTAATTAAGGTAGCACCAGGGTGCTTAGAGATCAGCTACTTTGGTTTTGTTGTTGTTGTTATTGCTGTTCAGTCATTTCAGTCATGTCCTACTCTTTGTGACCCCATTTGAGGTTTCCTTGGCAAAGACAGTGGAATGGTTTACCATTTACTTGTCAGCTCATTTTAAAGATGAGGAAACTGAGGCAAACAGGGTTAAGTGATTTGCCCAGGGTCAGTCACACAGCTAGTAAGTGTCTGATTTGAACTCAGGTCTTCCTGACTCCAAGCCTGGTACTCTATTCACTTGTTCTACAGAAGGAAATATAGATTTAGTTATAATCCTATCTATGTTATTTACTGATTGCATGACTCCAAGTGAGTCCTGCCTCAGTCATCTGTATCATCTTGGATAAGTCACAACCTCTTTGGGCCTCAATTTTTCTCAGTAAAATGAGTCAGACTAAATGACCTCTAAAGTCCCTTTCAGATCTGTAACTATAATCAAAGTAGCACAGTCAGGATTCCAATTCTGCTTTTTACCTTCAAAGCCTGTGTTTCTCTTGCCACATCATGCGGAGGTGAAGGAAGAAACGAATTCTGGGAAGAGTTTTGGACTTGCTCATAATATTATAGAATCATTATATCATAATCATAGAATCACAATATCATAGAATCACAGGCCTGGACCTAGAAGACTTTCTTTTTTAAAAAAAAAATTAATTCATATATTTTTAGTTTTCAACATTTACTTCCACAAGATCTTGAGTTCTAAATTTTCTCCCCCTCCTCCCTCTCCAAGATGGCATGCAATTTGATATAGGCCCTACATATACATTAATATTATTAAATATTAAACGCATTTTCACATTAGTTATGTCATAAAGAAGAATTAGAACCAATGGGAGAAACCATGAGAAGAAGAAACAAAACAAAAGAGAGACTGAACAAATAGTATGCTTCCATCTGCATTCAGACTCCTTAGTTCTTTCTTTGGATGTGGATAGTGTTTTCCACTCTTAGATCCTTGCATTGCTGAGAACAGCTAAGTCTATCAAAGCTAGTCATTTCACAATGTTGCTGTTACTGTGTATAGTGTTCTCCTGGTTCTGCTCCTTTCACTCAGCATCAGTTCATATAAGTCTTTCCAGGTTTTTCCGAAGTCCTCCTGTTCATTATTTCTTATAGCACAATAGAATTCCCATACATTAATATGCTACGACTTGTTTAGCCCAATTGATGGGCATTCTCTCAATTTCCAATTTTTGGCCACCACAAAATGAGCTGCTATAAATATTTTGGTATATGTTGGTCCTTTTCCTGTTTTTATGATTTCCTTGGGATACAGAGCACAAAGTGGTATTGCTGGATCAAAGGGTATGCTCAATTTTATAAACTCTTTGGGCACATTAGTAGAGAATTTTAAGGCTGTGTAGTCCAACCCATTCATTTTTATAAATGTGAAAATTGAGACCCAGAGAAACTAAGTAACTTGCCTAATGACGCAGATAGTTAGTGGGGAAGGCAGAATTTGAATTCAGGTGAAAAGAACTTTGTCTCTGGAATGAAAGGCTCTGGGTTCAAACCCTACCTCTAACACTTACTAACAGGAGGTATAATCAAATTACATACTTCCTCTCCCTGGGACTTCATTTCCTCCTGCATAAAATGAGGAGGTTGGAGATGGTCTCTAAAGTCCCTTCCAGCTTTAAAACACAGGATTCTAGGAACCATCCATTATTTAGGTCATATTAAGCCTTTCCTAAGGAAGTAGGGAGGAGGCTGTGTTTGTTGCAATGGTGGCGTGCATGGATGTGAGTAACCCCAGCCAATCTGTTGATCAACGAAGACAGGTCAAGCCAAGAAACTGATCAATTCCTCCAGGGGATGCTGCCAGTAGGGGAGGATACAATTTGATAAGGGTCTGGCTTCTGACCCAGACTGATGCCCTGAGATAGCCAGATTTGCAATCTTGCTGTGAAAACCCTGGGAGGCCTGGCCAGGGGTGGGGTGGGAGGGGGAGGGTATCTGGAAGTTCAAGCCTTTGCTGCTCCCCTTTCCCTAAAAAAGGAAAACTGAAATGGAGACCCAGAAGGGAGACCACTTAAGATTACTCCTTGAGTGATCTGTACCCTACTCCCCTCCTTGTCTCCAGCAATCTCTCCCCTTCTCTCCTTTCTTGTCCTTGGGGATAGAGGTCAGGCTCACTCAGTGAGCACAGGTGGGAGGAGAGAGACAGACAGAGATAAACAGAGAGACAGAGAGACAAGAGAGACAGAGACAGTCAGAGACAGAGAGAGACAGAAACAAGAAGAAAGAGACAGAAACAGAGAATAAGAGATGGAGACTGAGAGACACAGAGAAAAAGAGACAGAGACAGAAACAGAGAGTAAGAAAGATGCAGAGACAGAGACAGAGACAGAGACAGAGAGCTGTGCTGTCGCTGACAGTCATGTATGCTGATGTCATGGGTCACCCTGGCTCTCTGGTGTTCCTGCCAGCCTGTGCCCAAGATGGGTGGAGCTCGGTAAGACAGTCACGTCCCCATCCTTGTCACCTTTCCCCCATGACTGAATATAACAGATAGTCCTGGCTCTATTAAGGTCAGAAAGGCTCTGGCCTGAGGCTGTGCTATGCCCAGAGCCTGGTCTGGGTTGGCACTGTGCTCACTTGGGCTCTTGGGTGGGGATCGCCTGAGCAAGCAGGTGGAGAGCAGATGACAAGGGGCACCAGGGAAGGGGCAGCTGAGAAAGCTTTAGGAAAAAACAAAACCAAACAGAATTAGATCATTAGTGTGGGATTTGGAAAGAATTTGAGATTGGATCATAGGAACACAGGACCTCAATTTAGATCTGGAAAGGACTAGAGGTCATTGAGTCCAATTGCCTCATTTTATAAATGTGAGCATTGAGACCTAGAGGAGTTAAGTGACTTGCCTGAGGTCACACAGGTAGTCAGAAGGGGAGCCAGGATTTGAACTCGGGTGGAAAGAGTACTTACTGTCTCTGGAGTTGACAACTCTGGCCCAAATCCCACTTGCAGTACTTACTGACTCTGTGAACCTGGGCCACTTCATTTCCTCAGGACTCAGTTTCTTCATCTGTAAAATCATGGTGTTAGACCAGATGGCCTCTAGTTCCATAATTCTATGATTACAAAGTTAGCATTCTTTTCATTGCACCACTGAGTCAGAAGACCTGGGCTGCCTGTCTGGGATCGTTTCTTCCTTTTAAAAATGAGGGTTGGGAGGGAGAGACAGCAGATTGGCCTGGATAATACCAGTGCTTCAAAAGATGTGGAATTTCAAGGATATGGGGACCCATTCCTTCAGTGCAGATCATGACCCCTTCCTAAATTGCTCTGACTAAAAAAACAAAAATTCCTCATCCAATGGTCAGATTTATTACGAGGAGCCTCTCTGACCCTACCTGGAATGGTCTTCAGAGAGACACATGCAGTCGGTCCATAATCAGACCTCTGAAGCCATTCTAAATAGGCAGAACTCTGCTGGCAAAAGGAAGGTAGCAGAAAGGGCTAAGGCTTTAGTTGAGGATATAAGAAATAATATTAATAATAACAACAATATTCCCATTTCTAGATATCTCTGCAGTTTACAAAGTACTTTCCTCCTAGCCACCCTATGAAAGTACACAGATAGTACCAGTATCGTTATGCTCATTTGACAGATGGGGAAACTGATGCTCAAGGGGGTGATGATCCTCAAGTTCCCTTTCAGCTCCAATCAAAGATCAAGGTCAGGAATTCTTAAGCTTTTTGGTGACACTGACTCTTTGATAGTTTGGTAAAGACTATGGACCCCTTCCCAGAAGGATATAGTTAAACTTGTAAAATACACAGGATTACAAATGAAACCAAATAAATGAAGGAAAGCTGTATATTTCCCCCACCCGTTCTCACATACTCTCTGAAATTTATTCACAGACACCCTGGATGGGGAGGGGGTGTCTGTGGACTTCAGGTTAAGAACCCCTATCTAGAGCTTCAAGGGACCTTAAAAGATCTCCAGTTCAATCTCCCCATTTTATAGCTAGGAAATCTAAGGCCCATGAAGTTGAAGTGTCTTACCCAAGGTCACACAAGTAATAAATGTCAGAGGTGATGATATATGTGTATATGTGAGTGTGTGTGTGTGTGTGTGTGTGTGTGTGTGTGTGTGTATATATATATATGCATATGCATTAAGAACACTAGCATCATTCCATCAACACCATACCCTTCCCTTGAGAGCTAGGAAAAGATCAGTCAGAGCCACAGCAGGTGGTCTTGTCCTGTGATGGGCTTGTGGGTGGGGAGGGCCCCATACTCAGCCCCATAAGAGTGGTGTGGGGGTGCAGACAGAGAACAGCAGCCACTGGTGACTGAGCACATCCTGCCTGACCTCCCGGGATCCAGGCCCAGCAGAGGGAGCTGGCAACCAACACAGGAAGGAGAAGACAGAAAGAACCACAGACCCCAGTCCCATGGACCTTTTAGCCCCATCCCTGTGGCTTTCTTAGAATTAGACTATTTGGTTAAGAAAGAGGCCAGCAGAAGGCACTACTATCCAAGGTAGGAGACCCTTTACTGACCCTACTGATTCCCTTCTTGCTCCCTCTCCACCAGAAAGGCTGTTCAAGGGGGTTCAGGACACTGTTTCTCCAACCCTTGTCTCCATCTCACCTAGGACAGACAGGATGGGTTATTTTCAGGAATACTGCCTGCCTCTCTCTTCCAGAGCCACTCATCTAGTGGTGTTCCCCAGAGCCATCAAGAATCCCCTAGAGAGGATTGCATGTCCATCCCCCTGCTTCAAGGCACTAAGTTATCTACCCTGGCTCAGACAAGCATCTATCCCAGGGTAAGGGAAGAGGAGCACAGAACACACACAGGGAAACGGTTCGATATGCAAAGCCATGCCACCCACAAATGAATGACCGTAGAGCCCTTTTTTGTATCAAAGACCCCTTTGGCAGTCTAATCAACCCTTTGGATCTCTTGTCAGAATAATTTTCTTAAATACATATAATAAAATACACAGGAATATGAAGGAAATCAACCCTATTGAAATAAAGATTTATTTTCCCCATTCAAATTTATGGACCCTTCCTAAAATCTAACACATGGATCCCAAATTAACATTGTCTTATAAAGTAAACTGAGGAAATCTATGCTGAGTAAAATCAATGATGGATGGGGAAGATCAATTAGGAAATGTTTCTTGAAGGAAGTCAGTTTTTGACCTCAGAAGCAAGTTTGAAATTAGATGGAATTAGATGGAAATTAACATTGCCTTTTAAGGTAAACTGAGGATATCTATGCTGAGTAAAATCAACCAAGGATGGGGAAGATCAATTAGGAAAGGTTTCTTGGAGGAAGTCAACTCTAGGTTTAAGTTTGACCACAGAAAGAAGTTTAAAATTAGATGGAACTGTTTTTGTCTTCCCTTTTGGCATGGTGGCATCATCAGTCTGGGATGGTGGGTAGAACAGTGAACCTCAACCTGAATTCAAGACCTGATTTTTTACCGCTTTCTACCTGTTTGAATTTGAGCAAGGAATTTAACTATCCTATGACTCAATTTTCTCAAGAGTAATCAATGAATCAATAAGTAGTTATGAAGAGCCTACTAGGTGCCAGGCAATGTACTAAGTGCAGTAAAATGAAGGGATTGAACTAGATGCCCTCTGAGGTCCTTTCAACTCAAATCTATGGTGGCTATGTGATTTAGATCTGGAAGAGCCCTCAGAGGCCATTCCTAGTCTTAAGCCCCATACCTTACAGATAAGGAAAAAGAAGCATAGAGATTAGAGACTTGTCTAAGGTCACACAAGTACAAAGGGACATACCCAAGACTGCAACCCACATCCTCTGACTCCAGCTCTTTTGTGGCACAATGTTTGAACTGTTCTCCATGATGTTACCTTTATATACAAGTGCTTATGATCATTGCAATGTAGGAGATGCACCTAGTTATGGAAGGGAATTTGCCTTTTGGATGCTGTAACACAAACATACATAATTGCATAATATGCCATACATTGTATACACCGTTTGATGCCTTTTAAACACCTTTATTAGGTAAATACTGCTATTGTTTTCGTTGCTGTGTTCGTCCTTCATTCTTGAAGAGGACCATGACAGCAAGATGATGACATGACTTGCAGTTGACTTTGGTTTGGGTGAGGGAGGGCTGTGCATGGTCATCAATCTCACTTTCTTCTCCTGAGCCATCTGGGTCCAGTGGCCTGATATTCATCATGACGACTGGAGATGGCCCAGGATGCAATGTGACACCCTGGCCCTTCAAGGTTAAGGTCATATCACAACAACAAGTGCTGCTATATCATTGCAATAAAGATATTATGTGTGTGTGTATGTGTGTGTGTGTGTATCTCTGTCTCTGTCTGTCTCTTTCTCTCTCTCTGTCTCTCTATTTCTCTCTCATCAGCTTTGCCAATCTGATGGGTATGAGGTGGAACCTTAGAGTTGCTTTAATTTGGCAAAGCTGATCAGAAAAGAAAATGACAAATGGTGGAGAGGCTGTGGAAAATCAGGCACATTTTCCCTTCCATCTAACAAAAAAAGAAAAAGAAAATCAAGCATATTGATGCTCTGTTGAAGGAGCAGTGAATTGGTCCAGCCCTTTTGGAAAGCAATTTGGAACTATGCACAATAAGTTACTAAACTGTGAGTGCCCTTTGATTCAGCAATGCTACTATTAGTCCTATACCCCAAGGAGATCAAAGAAAGGACTCATAGGTACAAAAATGTTTTAGCTACTCTTTTTGGAGTGGCAAAGAAACTAGAGACTAAGGGAGTGCCTATCAATTGGGGAATGGCCAAACAAATTGTGATATGTGAATGTAAAGAAATACTCTTATTCTGTGAGAAATGATGAAGGGAATGATTTCAGAGAGACCTGGGAAGGCTTGTATGAATTGATGCAGAATGAGGTAAGTTGAACCAGGACAACAATTTTTACTATGATATCAATCTTGTAAAAATGAACAGTTCTGAGAGACTTAACAACTCCAATCAATAAAATGATTAAGCATGACCTAGAGGACTGATGAAGAATGCTGTCCTACTTGATGACAGGTGAGGTAATGAACATATTCAGAAAATATACTGAATGGGAAGCACATTTTTGGATTTGACCAATGTGGAAATTTGTTTTGCTTGACTGTTTCTATGATACAGAGATTCTCTCTCTCTCTTTCCCTTCCTTCCTTTTTTCTTCCTCCTTTCCTTCCTTCTTTTCTTCTCTCTCTCCTTCCTTCCTTTCTTCTTTCTTTCCTTCCTTCCTTCTATGTGTAGGGAGGCAGAAAAAAATGCTTGATAACGGAAAAAAATTAGACAGCTATGTTGTCAAAGACAAATATTAAGATGGAAGGGGGCATGTTAGGGAGAGCCCTTCAGTTTTGTCTTTCTCAACATTTCCAATCCAGAGTCAGGTCTTTTGGTGGATCTTGCTCAACAAGGGTATGCTAAAGTCACTCTTTGGTCTTTCCATTTTCTCTGGATCTCAATTTCGCCTTCTATAAAATGACAAGGTTAGATTAACCCTCCAATCTCTAAGGTACTTTGCTGCTCTGACATTCAAGGACTTGCTGAACCTCACCAGTCCCAGCCTAGCTCCAGTCTATCCTTCCAGGGCATTTCTACACTATTCTTAAGTATTCTAAACTCCAGCCAAACTCACACACCTGCCACTCTCTGTGGATATGACGTTCCATGTCCCATCTCTGTGCTTTTTGCACAGATTCTTGCCCACATTTGGAATATGCTCTCTCCTCATCTCCTCCTCTTAGAACTTTGGCTTGCTTCAAGGCTCAGCTCATGTCCTTCCCTATTCCCCCCTCAGTTGTCAGTGCTTCTCTTTAAATAATTGTATTTATTTTGTTTCTGTAGGAAACATTTGTGTTTCTTTAACTTGAGTTACCCTTACCAACAAATTCATATGTCCTTTCCTTATTTCTCTCCTGATATTTTGTATTTGCTTATTTCTATACACTTTGTGTTTCCCCCAGTAGGATGAAAGCTCCTTGAAGGCAAGAACTGTCTCTTTTTTTGTCTTTGTATTCTCGGCAGTTAACATGGTACTAGTACAGAGTGAGTGGGTGATTAATAATCCTAGCTGAATTGATGAACCTTGTTGTTCAGTCTTTTTCAGTCATGTGTACGGTTCAACTTTTGTTCAGTTGATTCAGTCAAACTCTCTCTGACCCCATTTGGGGGTTTCTTGACAAAAATGCTGGAGCGGTTTGCCATTTCCCTCTCCAGCTCATTTGACAGATGAGGAAACTGAGGCAAATAGGGTGAAGTGACTTGCCCAGGGTCATACCAGGGACCAGCTCATTTGACAGATGAAACTGAGGCAAACAGGGTGAAGTGACATGCCTAGGGTCAGTAAGTGTCTGAGGTCAGATCTGAACTCAGGAAGATGAGTCTTCCTGATTCCCTGATTCCAGGCCTAGAGCCCTATACTCAGTACCACTGAGCTGACCCTGCTGAGCCCTGACTCCTTACTCTTTCCCACTGGTGAGTAACTCTACATGGGGGCTAATTTGCCTCCCCTGGGGAAAGGGGATGAATTTTCTTCCTTGATGTTACTTCTGAGTTTGGCTTATAGTTTTGTGGTTTCTGGCTATCCTTTCCTTGCTCTCTCCCCATTTTGGGGAGCCTAGGCAGCTAGTTGGCACAATAGATAGAGTGCCAGGCAGAGAGTGAAGAAGACTGAAGTTCAAATCCAGCCTCAAATACTTACTAACTGCGTGATACTGGGCAAATCACTTAGCTCTATTTGCCTCAGTTTCCTGGAGTGGCAAACCACTCCAGTATCTTTGCCAAGAAAATCTCAAATGGGGCCATGAAGAGTCAGACAGGACTGCAAAATGACTGAACAGCAGGGGTCCTCAGGGAACACATAGATAACTGAGTCAGGGTTAGAGAGATGAGGGAACACATGGATAACTGAGTCAGGGTTAGAGAGATGATAGCTGTCACCAATTCAGATGTGTCAATAGTTAAGCTCACTCCCATCACATGACTGTTCTCAGGGAGGCATCTAGGACAGTGAAAAGTGTCCTGAAATGGTTGTCAGGAAGTTTGGGTTCTAGTTCCTGTTCTGCCATTAACCTGTCATGTGACTTTGGGCAAGGTGAACCTCTTTGGATTTCAGTTTACTCCCCTACAAAATAAATGGGTCAGATATGATCTCTGAAGACCCTTCTAGTTCAGGTATTCCGTGATGTGTGGTGATCTGAGGCCAGAGCAGCAACAGAAGAGATAGTCTTTGATTTGGCTCATGCTTTTCCCTTTCTACCTTTCCCCCTTTTCCCCTTTCCTATCACCAAGGAACACCCTTGGAGCAGATTCCATTCATTTAGTGCTTTATAATCGCATTGGGTGGGAAGCAGGGTAGGATCGCAATCTGCATTTAATAAAAGGGTAAAAAGAGAATCAGAAGTGGTGAATTACTAGGCTGGTTAAGGGGCAAACCCAGGAATCAAGCCCCAGTTTTTCTGATCAAGAGTCTATTGTCCTTTCCATTAAACCCCTGCTGATTCTGAGTAGGAGTTCAGTAAATATTTGTTGAACGAATGAATGAGTGAGTGAATGAATGCACTGTGGGAAAACACCTGCATTTCACTTGCTCAGTCAAAACCTTACCAGAGCCTAAGTAAATGGTAGATGGGGGGGAAGATGGAATCCTCATTTCCCTAGGGCAAATGAGCATGAGCTGTTTGGGTGAGGGGGTTTCTAGGGGACCCTACTCTGTCTGCACTTTCACAGGAAGGACAGAGCAGCAGTGCCCTGAAGTCTGGCCTGGGGCAGGAGGAGGAGAGCTGGGAGCTGTGGGGAAATCACTGGAGGTGGGGAGGAGGTCCTTCACGGCACCACTGGAACTTTCTGGTCACTGGTTCCCTGGTACAAAATAAACAAATCCCCCTTGAGTACATCCACCTCAGACCTAACCTCCCAGGTCCTGAGCCAAGGCCATGGCCACTCTGGTTGCTGCTCTGGCCAGAAACATCAGGTAAGTCTTGCTGTAAATCCAAGGTCCTTCGAGTTTAGTTAAACTAAATTAGGAAGTTTAGTTAGGAAACTATGAATATATAAGACAGAACCTGAGGGAGAGGAGAGGGAACCTAGGGGCAGTAATGGGGAGGGAAGAAGGATTCAAGGGAGTAGAAAAAGGGCTAGGAGACCCAAGGGAAAGGGTAGGGGACTGGAACACACTGAGAGAGACTGAGAGAGATTCCACTAGGGGAGATGTGGAATTAGGCTAGGAGATGTAAAGGAGAGGGAATGAGGATGTGGAGTACTGAGAGGAAAAAGAGAGGGTGTGGAGCTCTAAAGATTTGGGGAGGGGGCTGAGAGAGGTTGTGAGAGAGGGAGAGGGAAAGGGAAAAATCACCTTTTCCACTTCTGACTTCAAACTATTCATCTGTAGCTCTGTGTAGTTTGGTCCAGGGCCCTGCAATCTTCATGACTGGTTCTGAATACCCCCTGGGCAGACCACGGGTCCTCCTTGGGTCACTGATTGGGGTTTCTGCCAGTTGGTTAGAGGGTCTGTGGTTGTCTTACCCCCTCACTTTCTGCCTCTGTGGCTAGGGCAGAGGGTGAATCGGTGGTGGTAACATGCCTGGGCACATGTGTGTGTGCATGTGGGTATAGGATAGGGAGGGTTGGATGCACATTTGGGTCTGCTTGGTCCATAAACTTGTAAACATGGTACTCATTCTCCAGTGGTGGTGGTGGTGGGGGGAATTCAGGGAACAGTGGTAAGCAGACTCTTCTCCCAGCCAGGTGCTTGTGGGATGAGAGGCAGACCATAAAGAGCCCTTTTCTCAGCCACAGAAGTTCTATTTACCACACTCTCTGGGATTAACCCTTTGGTGTGACATGTTGTATTTACAACCAGGGTCATATCTTACTGTTCACCTTCATGGGGCCTGGCCAGGACAGCCCTGAGCTGGGAGGTAAAAGACTTTGCTTCTGGTGACTGCCCTACTACAGACCTTAGTTTACCAATCTAGATAATGGAGAGAATTCTCATCATCATTTCAAGACCAGTGCTCTATCCAGTATTAACTAGGGCTAGTCTGAAATCAGGACAAGATAATCCAATGGCATCAATAAAAAACATAGTACCAATACTGGGAAATCCCATTATTATTGCCGTTATAATATTTCCTTCATATAATCCCCACAGGAAAGAGAGAACAAAGATAACAGCCGGAGGAATGTCCAGGAACAATACTTACAGACTCACACACACATATGTGTGTGGTATGTATTTACAGAAATAGATAAATATATAGATGAACAAAGTGTACTTGAAACAGCACAGGGAGACAGTTTAATGGAATTCTTTATGGAGGATACCCTGTTAAAACAACTAGATCTAAAAAAAGGTTAAAAAAATATACAAGAAATCTAGAAACTAAGTGCGGAGGCATGATGGAAAGCCTGTGGACAAGGGTAAAAAAAGAGAGAACCAAAGGGAGTATTATTGTTATATACCACAGACCACCTAGCCAGATAAAGGATATGGATGATGCTTCATTAATACAATCTTTTAAAATGTCACAGAGACAAAGTATACTGGTGTGGGAGGTACTTTAAAACATCCGTTCCTCAGCTAGAGATCTCATTCTACTAAAAGCAGAGTATATATATTTTGGTACATATATTTTAAAATATATTTTTGGCGTGTCTCAATTAGTTTCACTTCTCAGAAGCCAGAGAAAGTATATGTATTCATGAGTCTCATCCTTCAAAACTGAATATTACCTACGAAATTTCATTTACCTCATTGTATTAAGAAAGGGCAGTATATGCTCCTCAAAGATATTTGCCATTGTCTTACAGAATGTACAATGCAGAATCCAAATTGAAAATAAATTCCCTAGCAATCCCAAGATACCCCAGATTCTCCTGTCATGTTCATTGTGTTGATTTCATCAAGTCTCAGAAAATTGCAGAATATTCATTAGGTTACTGAGTATTCTCTACAGTCACAAAATAGAAAGAAGTTTTAAAAGGAAACAAACTTTGTGCTAAGATGGTAATACCTGAAATAAGAGGAGAGCTGAGAGATGGGGGAAGATCTATAATGACTCAGAAGAATTTGGTTCTACTTATTATTGTTTAGTTGTATACAACTCTTTGTGACCACATTTGGGGTTTTCTTGTCAAGGATACTGGAGTGGCTTGCCATTTCCTTCTCCAGCTCATTTTACAGATCAGGAAATTGAGGCAAGGGGAGTTAAGTGACTTGTTCAGGGTCACACAGCTAGTAAGTGTGAGGCCAGATTTGAACTCAGGAAGATGAGTCTTCCTGATTCCAAGCCCATTGCTCTACCCACTGCACTACCTAGCTGCCCATTTGGTTCAACTATCCACGGAATAAAAACCAAGTGAATGAAGAATGCCCAGTGGATGCAATTGTATGCACAGCCTATAGGACTCAGTACATCTATGTGGGACCAACATTCTAAACAGAGAGCAAGTTGGCTCTAGTTTTGAACAGGTAGCAGAAGGAAGAAAGAAAGGAGGTAGAGGGAGAAGAAAAATGATTATTTAGTTCCTTGAACTGGTTGGGATCTAATAGGACAGAAAATTTTCATGTAAACTATAATGACTTTATCACCAGAGAGCCTTGGTGATAAAACTCTGCATCAAAGCTCTATAGCTATGTCCTTAGAGATTTATTATCCAGCATTCCTACATTGTACTTGGTTGGAATCAGTCAGCACAAATAAGGCTATAGAGGCTACTTTAGTGGGAAATGGGTGGCAGACAATCTACTTCCCAAAAAGGGAAAGTAAACAACTTCATTTTACAGATGACACTAAGACCCAGAGAAGGAGAATGAATGACTTACCCAAGGCCTTATAGCTAATATAAATCACAGTATTAGGCTTCAAATCTTGATTTCCCAAACTCCAAATCCAGTACTCTTTCTTCTTCAGGATGCTGCCTTGTGACCTTTTCATACTATAGAGAAAGAAATTGAAGCCCAGGAAAGAAGTCGAGATCACAGAGGTATTACAGGGCCAAATTCAATGAAGCCCAGTGCTCTTGAAAGAGTTGTCATTTAAGGACAAAATACCTGCCTCTAGCCCCCTTGCTTTTAATATTCTGCTTCTAACCTGGTGCACCCTGGGAAATGAAATCATCAAACTTATTAAAATTGTTTGTAAAGTTAAAATAAAGAGGCCCTAAGTAAGGGATCTGAGGAATCCTCTATGAGTTAAAATACATGACCTTTAGTACACGTTAGGAAACTACACCAGTGCTCTTGAACAATCATCCATCCATCCCTCTCCCACATTGCCCCCAACCCTGGGTCCTCCTGTCTCACCCTGCCTCCCATCTAAGGAGGCTTAGGAAATTCTGGCAAGGCACTGATGTTCTGTTGCTGCCTTGTAGAGATTACGGTCCCATTAAAGCCAGTGGAGAGGGGAGAGAGGAAGGAGGAGAAAAAAGGGAAAGAAAAGTTTTCTTTCTTTAGATCATTTAGAGTGGATACCCCCAGCAACCTGCCAAGAGCTGACTCACTCGTCTGTGAAACACTACAGGTGCACTCAGCAAGACAAAAGGGGCCTGTTCCAAACAGCCAGCTCACTCTGAGATGGACCTCCGGTGTCAGACGCAGAAAGCCTCCTGGGAAGTGGGTTTGGTACATTGGGTGGACTGAGTGAGCGTCACGGGAAACAGAGAAGTGAGGGGGTATGAGGGTGGAGAAGGAAAAGGAAGGAACTCCCAGGATAGGGCTGGGATGTTTTCACCTAAGGGTCAAGGTTTTCATCCGGCTTGTACCTCAGGTTGGGAGCCAGGAACCCTGTGGTCTTGGAACACAGACACGGTGATTACATGCCCATTCAGCTACTTATGAGTAGTCACATATAATACACACACACACATAATCTCTCTTTCTGTGTCTCTCACACACCACACACACACACACACACACACACACACACACACACACACACACACACAGGATTATAGTGGCTGAAGCACTGTTCCAGAAATCAACATAATTGGTGTCTAGTCCAGCTCTGCCACTAACTCTTTTCTTAGATCATAAACTCCCCAGGTTAAAAGGGAACTTAGAACATGGAAGGTCAGAACATCAATCACAGATGGAAAGTAAAAGAAGATAGTGTTAGACCACAGAACGTAGCCTGTCAAAGCTAAATGGCATCTTAGATCATGGAAGTTTCAAACAAAGGATCTAGAATGCTAGAATACTAAGCATAGAATGTTCATAAACAAAACACAAAATTTTTGAGCTAGAGGAGACTCCAGAGACAAGCTACACCAAGACCATTTTTTTGTAAAGAGTTGTATTGTACCATTTGGGATATTGTCTCCTTCCCGGGCTTGGACCAAGATGACCTCTTTATGTCCCTTCCATGACTTTAATTTTTGTTCTGCTCTTATGGGCAGACAGGAAGCAAATACTGAAGATAAGCGCTGGCATTTATATTTTGTTTCACTTTTATTTATTTTTACTTTTTTATTATTTATTTTTTACTTTTATTTAATCCTCACAGCAACCTGGGAAGGCAAGTAGTCTAGCTTTCCTTTTCTCCAGTTTTACAGATAAGGAGATTGAGGTTTAGAGATGTTAGGGGGTTTTACCCATGGTCACACAAGTCAAAGCTAGGTCTTTGCTGATTCCACAGACAATGGTCTTTCTACTATTTCATGGGAGACCTTTGGTGAAGGTAAAATAAACCATAGAGATTATTATTGCTGTCAGGACTCATCAAGGTAAACCCAGTCTGCCATGTCAGGGGCAGCTGACAAGTGGGTCACATAGTTGGATGAGGATTTTGGGGATGCTTCACCTTGAGAAGAGAAAACTTAATGGGACATATTAGGTGTCTTCAAGCATCTGAAGAGACTGGATAAGAGATTAGCTGTAGGATAATAGAATCAGATGGAACGCTGAGCTGAAAGGGACTTGAAAGATCATCTATTACTAGCCCCTCATTTTATAGAATAGGAAATTAAGGTTATGAAGGTAAAATGACTTTTCCAAACAACCCCAAAGGGCAGAACCAGAATTAATGGGCAGAAGATACAGAGACAGAGATTTTTGCTCATTATACAGGAAACTTTCCTAACATGTCCAGAAGTGGAATGGGTTGCCTGGTTTGAATGGGGAGGGGAGGGGAGTGAATTTCCCATTTTGGGGGGTTTTCAAGTGGAAGTTGGATTATCTCTTTTCAGGAATATTGTAATGGAGGATCCTATTTAACCAGTGGTTCATCTAATTGATGAGGTCTTTTCCAACACTGGAATTCAAGAATTTTATGATCCCTCTTAGGTAGGCCCTAAGAATAGATATTCCCTGCCCCTGTTGAAAGCAATCTTACTTCATTTACCCAACTTTTAAACTCAGAGCCATACCTAGGAATATATTTATCTGAAACAATAACAGTTAGGGAAAAGGAGTGAGGGTGGGGAGATGGACGGTAATCTGATTGCAGGTACAGTCATAGATCATTTCCCAGAGTCTGGTCTATTTCAGGGGAGGAGAAGGCTTGTCTTGGGCAGGGGGGTAAGGCAAGAAATGGGGACAATGGTCTCCAGATCTTGACAGGGAGAGAAGGCACTCTCCTGTCCCTCTGTTGTCTCCCTGAGGTAAAGCACCAACTGCCCTGTCCTAGTTAGGGCTCTGCTCTAACATTCTCTTCTCTGGGACAAGATGCAGTTAACATCTTCTATCCTTCCTTCCTTCCTTCCTTCTTTGCTTCCTTCTTTGATCCTAATGGTCTCAATGCATACATCCACTTTTCAGAAAAAAAATGCTTAAGAGAAGAATGAATTAAAGAGTCAGGATGATATAGCAGAGCACTGGAGTCGAAGTCAGAAGGACCTGGGCTCAAATTTTGTCTCTGGGGGGGGGCGGAGCCAAGATGGTGGAGTAGAAAGATGCACATACACATAGCTCCGAACCCACAACCCATAGAACGGCTACAGGGAAGTAACTCACGGCGAATTCTGCACCCAGAGGCCACGGAATATTGGAGCCAGGGAGATTTCTGTTCCGGAGAGACCTGCAAACCTCTCGCGGCGGGGTCCTTTGCGCTGTGGACTGGGCTCCGGGACTGGGAGCTGAGTGCAGCCCTGCTGCGGCTGCGGCACCAAGAGATACAGATCCGAGCAGGCTTCAGGGACGGGATCTCCAGCAGCCGCACAAGTCCTTCCACCCACAGGTGACAGGGGTCGGTGAGAGAGTCTCTTTGGTGGGTTGAGAGGGGAGTGGGGTGCCCCCATAACTCAGGCCCCCCCCCCGGGAGGTAGAAGCTGAGAGGTGGCTGCAGACTGGGGCTCCCCAAGGAGGCAGGAGCCTGGATCCATTGTGGAAGGTCTGTGCATAAACCCCCTGAGGGAACTGAGCCTGAGAGTCGGCCCTGCCCCAACCTGACCACCTGAACTTAATCTCACACTGAATAGCAGCCCTGCCCCCGCCAAAAGCCCTAAGGCTGGAAGCAGCATTTGAATCTCAGACCCCAAACGCTGGCTGGGAGGATCAGGAGGTGAGGTGGGTGTGAGGAGAATATTCAGAGGTCAAGTCACTGCCTGGGAAAATGCCCAGAAAAGGGAAAAGAGGTAAGACTATAGAAGGCTACTTTCTTGGTGAACAGGCATTCCCGCCCTTCCTTTCTGATGAGGAAGAACAATGCTTACCATCAGGGAAAGACACAGAAGTCAAGGCTTCTGTGTCCCAGCCCACCCAATGGGCTCAGGCCATGGAAGAGCTCAAAAAGAATTTTGAAAATCAAGTTAGAGAGGTGGAGGAAAAGCTGGGAAGAGAAATGAGAGCCATGAAGTCAAAGCATGAACAGCAGATCAGCACCCTGCTAAAGGAGACCCAAAAAATGTTGAAGAAATTAACACCTTGAAAACTAGCCTAACTCAATTGGCAAAAGAGGTTCAAAAAGCCAATGAGGAGAAGAATGCTTTTAAAAGCAGAACTAGCCAAATGGAAAAGGAGATTCAAAAGCTCACTGAAGAAAATAGTTCTTTCAAAATTAAAATGGCACAGATGGAGGCTAATGACTTTATGCAAAACCAAGAAATCACAGAACAAAGAGAGAAGAATGGAAAAATGGAAGATAATGTGAAATATCTCATTGGAAAAACAACAGACCTGGAAAATAGATCCAGGAGAGACAATTTAAAAATTATGGGACTACCTGAAAGCCATGATCAAAAGAAGAGCCTAGACATCATCTTTCATGAAATTATCAAGGAAAACTGCCCTGAGATTCTAGAACCAGAGGGCAAAATAAATATTCAAGGAATCCACAGAACACTGCCTGAAAGAGATCCAAAAAGAGAAACTCCTAGGAACATTGTGGCCAAATTCCAGAGTTCCCAGGTCAAGGAGAAAATATTGCAAGCAGCTAGAAAGAAACAATTCAAGTATTGTGGAAATACAATCAGGATAACACAAGATCTAGCAGCTTCTACATTAAGGGATCAAAGGGCATGGAATAGGATATTCCAGAAGTCAAAGGAACTAGGACTAAAACCAAGAATCACCTACCCAGCAAAACTGAGTATAATATTTCAGGGGAAAAATTGGTCTTTCAATGAAATTGGGGACTTTCAAGCATTCTTGATGAAAAGACCAGAGCTGAAAAGAAAATTTGACTTTCAAACACAAGAATGAAGAGAAGCATGAAAAGGTAAACAGCAAAGAGAAGTCATAAGAGACTTACTAAAGTTGAACTGTTTACATTCCTACATGGAAAGACAATATTTGTAACTCGTGCAACTATTCAGTATCTGGGTACTGGGTGGGATTACACACACACACATACATGCACATGCACGCACACATAGAGACAGAGTGCACAGAGTGAATTGAAGAGGATGGGATCATATCTTTAAAAAAAAATGAAATCAAGCAGTGAGAGAGAAATATATTGGGAGGAGAAAGGGAGAAATGGAATGGGGCAAATTATCTCTCATAAAAGAGGCAAGCAAAAGACTCATTAGTGGAGGGATAAAGAGGGGAGGTGAGAGAAAAACATGAAGTCTACTCTCATCACATTCCACTAAAGGAAAGAATAAAATGCACACTCATTTTGGTAGGAAAACCTATCTTACAATACAGGAAAGTGGGGGATAAGGGGATAAGCAGGGTGGGGGGGATGATGGAAGGGAGGGCATGGGGAGGAGGGAGCAATTTGAGGTCAACACTCATGGGGAGGGACAGGATCAAAAGAGCATAGAAGTAATGGGGGACAGGATAGGATGGAGGGAAATATAGTTAGTCTTATACAACACAACTATTATGGAAGTCATTTGCAAAACTACACAGATTTGGCCTATATTGAATTGCTTGCCTTCCAAAGGGAAAGGGTGGGGAGGGAGGGAGGTAAAGAAGTTGGAACTCAAAGTGTTAGGATCAACTGTCGAGCAATGTTCTTGCCACTAGGAAATAAGAAATACAGGTAAAGGGGTATAGAAAGCTATCTGGCCCTACAGGACAAAAGAGAAGAGGGAGACAAGGGCAGAGAGGGATGATAGAAGAGAGGGCAGATTGGTGATAGGGGCAATTAGAATGCTTGGTGTTTGGGGGGGGAGGGGATAAAAGGGGAGAAAATTTGTAACCCAAAATTTTGTGAAAATGAATGTTAAAAGTTAAATAAATAAATTTAATTTAAAAAAAATTTTGTCTCTGATAATTACCTGGATGACTGAACAAAGTCTCCGAGCCTCAGTTTCCTCACCTGTAAAGTGGTATTAGATAAGTTGGCCTCTATAGTCCCTTATGGATCTAAATCTGTGATTTATGACTGAGTTTTGGTCTCTCTTTCCCTCCATTCATTTCAGCCATATTCCTCTCATGGTTCTCCGTGCTCCCTGTCCTGGTTCTGAGATTTCCCAGCCCTCCTCTCTACCTTTCTTTCCCCTAACCCCTGAAAGCCAACAAGGTGAAACCCTTGCCTGTCTATCTGCCCATCCTGGCTTCCCTTCCTGGATAATGGGTCAGGTAAGCAAAGCCAACCTGGGACTTTAATCCCACCCCTCTCAAACAAGGGCCAGATCTGGAAGGTGGAGGGGGTGAGGGCAGAGGGCAGATGGGCTTAATGAGAGCCCAACTCCCACGACCCTACCAGACTAGGTCATGTCTAGACCAGGCTCCTATCAGGGCCCCAGACGATTAGCCAATTAGTCAAAGAGATAGCAATACTCTTGGGAGCTAAGGAGGGATGGGGGTTACCAAAGGAGCTCTCATCAAAGCAGAGCAATTGCTTCCATCTTCAGTGCAGGTGAGAAGGAGCTTGGCAGCCCCAGAGAGGCAGAGAACAGTGGAGCTTGAGAACAAAAGAGGGCCAGTGGTTTTTCCAAGGCCATGTGGCACAACTTTGTATGAAGGGCAGACTCTGTATGGGAGGCAGTGTGGGGTAATGAAAAGAACCATTGTCATAGGGGCTGGGTTGAACTCCCAACCAAGATGTTCATTAACTGTGTGACCTTAGGTGAGTCACCTAACTTTGGTTTCCTTGGGTCCCAGAGGGCCCTTATTGCTCTAAATCTGCCATCTTATGACTTTTCAATAGAGTTGGAGCTTGGGTATGATGCCCTAAGCTCGGGCATATAACAACTGATATTTATAGAAGTTGGGAGGTTGCAAAATGCTTCCTGTCCCAGACATCATTTGACCATCTGCACCAAAAGATGAGCTTTTGTCTTGCTGGGTTCCAGGTCCTCCACCTCACTTCCCATTCACCTCCCCAGTCATCATCCTCAAATCCCTCTTATAAGAACCTTGAACCTTTTCCCCTGTACTCTGGCCGCTGATGCTGAGCTTTCGTCTTTTCTTGCCAGGCCTAGCCCAAAGTGTCCCCACCTCCTGTCACACACCCCAGTCCCCAATCCACCACCTCTCTATTGGTTTTCTTCCCCCATTAGAATGTAAGCTCTTTGAGGCAGAGACTGTCTTGCTTGCCTATCTTTGCATGCCCCAAAGTTTAGCAAAGTGCCTGAAACATAGTAAGCACCTACCAAATGTGTTATCTACCTGTCTTTCTATCTATCTATCTATCTATCTATCTATCTATCTATCTATCTATCTATCTATCTATCTGTCTGTCTGTCTGTCTGTCTGTCTGTCTGTCTGTCTGTCTGTCCGTCCATCCGTCCATCTGTCTGTCTCTACTATCTACCTGTCTGCCTATCTTTATCTGTCCATCTATCTCCATCCATCTATCCATCTATCTATCCATCTATCTATCTATTTATCTAATCTATCTATCTATCTATCATTTAATCTAGCTATCATTTATCTAGGACAGCTAGGTAATACAGTAGATAGAGCACTGGACTAGAAATCAGGAAGACTCTTTTTCCTGAGTTCAAATCTGACCTCAGATTCTTACTAGCTGTGTGACCCTGGACAAGTCACTTAAACCTGTTTCCCTCAGTTTCCTAATCTATCAAGTGAGCTGGGGAATGAAATGGCAAGCCACTCTGGTATCTTAACAGGAAACCCCAAATGGGGGGTCACAAAGAATTAGACACAACTGAACAACCACAGTATAGTTTATCTATCCACACTGGGGCTGCTTAATATTTTTTTGTGCTGTGGATTCCTTTGGCAGTCTAGTAAAGCCTATGGATCCCTTCAAAGAATAATGTTTGTTCATGGAAATATGTTTTACATGATTTCACATATGTAGCCTATATTAATTTGCCTTTCCTAATCCTCCCATCTGCTATGTCTTCCCTCCCAAACCACTGTATTTATTCTTGTTATATCCAGTCTGTATGTTACATTTATATATTAACTTTTTGCTTCTCCTGTTATAATGAAAGCTCCTTGAAAGTAGAGATTGTTTTACTCTTTGTACTTGTATCCTCATTGGCTAGTACAGTGACTAGCATACAGTAGGTGCTTAATAAATGTTTGTTGATTCTCAGGACAGACCTGTGAGATGGGCAGTACACATATAACATAATTATTATGACCTATTTTGGACAGATAAAAAAAATGAGTTTAATGGATTGTCATGACCAAAGGATTCATCACTGCATGTCCAGCCTGCTGGTGATGAGCCTCTTCTGTCTGAGCCGGGCTCATCTTTGGAAAGTATGCATGACGGTGTGACTGTGCTTTTCCTTGGGAGAACCCAAGGTGAAGGAACATCTTTTGGAAGCTGTGATCTTCTTTTTGTTCCAATCAGGCATCAGAGGAAGATTCTGTGGAGAACAGGCTGGATGATATCTGGGAAATGGTCCAAGCTCCTCCCTAGAGCAAAGGCCCATGTTTTTAACATCAATATTCTTCCAGTGATACTGCATGGCTTTGAGTCATGGAATAGCATAGTCTCTGAAGAATTAAAATTGTGGGTCACTCAAAGGCCAGTAAAGAGATGTATGGTGGGAGGGGGTAGGCTGCAATATGCTACCAAATGAAGGCTTGAGCAAAAGAAGAGATGCGAAATACAAGATCAGAGAGATTAATGATAGGAAAGGAGGTGGACCAGTCCAGGGGCGACACTGAGTGATAGCTAGTGGACAACTCCTTGTGCTCTATTGGTGTCCTGCGATGCCAAAAGAGCCAGAGGAAAGCCTTTTGCATGCTGGGTGTCCTTCTTCCCCTGCCTGTGGGGATTCACTGGAGAACAATGGACGATATAGTCCTATAGGATGAAAAGACATGGATGGGGTGGCATCTGCACCATTGGAGGAAATACATAGATTCAAGCATAGAGGAAAATGAGGCCCAGAGATATTACATGCCTTTGCCCAGGGTCATACAGGGGAATAGTAATAGAATTTGAACCTGGGAATTTGAGTTCCAAATCCAGAGTTCTATGTCAAAGCCCTAAGTTTAGGGGGCAGAAGGGATACCCACCTATTTGCTTTTGGGGGTAGAAATGGGGAGTTGAGGTAGGGTGGGGAGAAGGAAGAAACACAAGCCCCTGGACCTTCTATCTTATGAGCAAAATTCTAGCGCATCTATTCATTTCACCCTATATTCCCTAGGGCAGTGGTTCTCAAGTTTCTTGGTCCCAGGATCCCTTTAGAAATTATTGAACACTCCAAAGAGATTGTGTTTATATGGGTTATATCTATGGATATTTATTGTATTAGAAATTATAACATCTTACTATTATTATGAAAATAGTTTTGACCTTGGGGATCACCCCCCCCCAAAGAGTTTTGGGTCCCCAGAGGACCTGTGGCCTAGAAAAATGAGGATGGATATAAAGAGTATCCCTAGGGCTGGCCAACTGAGCCAAGAGTCAGACTTTAAGATATAACATTCCATATTCTATGTCCCAGGTTCTAATATTCCATGTTTTAAAGTCCCTCCCAGCCCTGACATTCTGTTCTGTGTTCTAAGGTCCCTTCCAGCCTTGACTTTCTGTGGCCTGGGTTCCAACATTCTATGTTCAAAAGTCACTTCCAGCCCTGACATTTTGTTCTGTGTTGTAACCTTCTAAGATTTCTGCCATACTGATGTTCTATGTCCTGGGTTCTAACATTCCATGTTTTAAAGTCCCTCCCAGCCCTGACACTCTGTTCTGTGTTCTAACATTCTAACAAAAGATACTACATTCTGTGTACTCAGTTCCCTTCCCACTCTGACATTTTATTGTCCCTGGCGTCTGGCATCTTATGTTCTAAGGTCCCTTTCAGGTCTGCATCTAGTTCATAAGGAGCATAAAGAATGAGTTTCATGACATCTAAGGTCACTGCCAAAGGTCACAAAATTTGATTATTGAATTATCTATTGAATTATCACCTTGTGATGGCTTTGATGCATAATGCCACCCACTAAGAACGACCAATCAAGTATTTATCAATCGTGCTAATCATGATTGATCATTACTTACATTCTAAGTAAGTCTTATGCTGGATGCGGAGGATCCAAAGACAATCCCTGGTCTGGAGCAGCTTACAATCTCTCAGGGATGACAAATATGTACAGATATGTCTCTACAAAATAAACAAAAGATAACAAGATAATTTTATTGGGAGTGGGAGTGAGGCACCAGCAGCTGAGAGATTAGCAAGGGTCTCATGTAGAAGATCATGCTTTAGCTGAGCTTTGAAGGAAACTAGGGATTCTAAGAGGTGGAATGGAGGAGAAAAGGCATGGGACAAAGCCAGGGCAAAGGCATGGGGACAAGCTATGGCGTGGGGTGTGCATGCTCGCGCACACACACCAAACACACGGCCAGTTTGCAAGACTCAACAATGCATGAAGGGAGGAAATAAGCCTGGAACAGTAGGTTGGAGCCAGCTGACTCCTGACAGGCTAGGTCCTGGAGAGGTGAGAGCAGGAGACAGCCCAAGCAGAAGAGCCTGGTTCAGCCTCTTTGGGTCCCCTAGAGTTCTGAGAACCACACTGGTTCAGCTGGGCAGTTCTGAACTCTTCTTGAATGGGTCTCTTTCAAAGATGGAGGACTAGAGCACCAGACAAGGCCAATTAGTCTTCCAAAGGTCACATAGAGCCATAGGGGAGGAGCTGGGATTTGACCCCAGACCTCATGCCTCCCACGCTTTGGTCACCAGCTCCTGCTGCCTCTGCTTAGCTCTGTCTGGTTCTCATCACGCTTCTCTGAGGCCATGAGGAAACTAGAGTTTTCAGACAACCAACGGCTCTGAGGCTTTTGGAGGGAAGAGTAGGTGAAATCTTCACCTCCCCAGGGGCATATCAATGCTCTCACTCTCCCACATACACAGACACAGCAGGCCTCTGAGGCCCCAGGAACTGAATGAAGCAAGAGAGGGAAGGCCAAGCTTTCCAGCCCTCCTGAAACACTCATGTGAGCCCCTATCCCCTCCCTCCAATCATCAGGTTACAAATCCACAGGCTGGGAGCCTGGGAACTTCAGGTCTGAGGAGGCCCCTCCTTCAGCAGACATCTGGCTGCTTGGCTCTCCCCCCATCAGCTGGGCAGCAGGAGGGAGTGATGGAAGAGGATGGTGGGCTGAGAGGGTGCAAGGGTCATCAGGCAATGTTGCTGGAGTGTCCATTGTGAGTGCAGTCCTTGTCCCAGGCCTTAAGGAGTGAGAAGGAAGTAGATTTCAGAGAATGAAGGAGACCCAGTCTCTGCCCTTTGGAAGCCCCTAGTCTGGGGAAAACATGTCCTGGTTCTGGGGAATCAAACAGTCCCTGCCCTCAGGAAGGCACCCATTCAGATAAGATAACACTGGAAATCTGGGTGACTTTCAAATGCTTATGAAACTCCTTTTATGTGTAAGGGATGTGTGTGTTGGGGGAGTCTTGTTTAGTGTTTGATGGAGAGACAGTATTTGTACTCAAGGAACCCTAGGTCTGATAGGCAATTCAGAGTCCTTGAGGTAGCTAGATAGCATAGTAGATAGAGCCCAGGCCTGGAGTCAGGAGGACCTGAGTTCAAATCCCCTCTCAGGCAGGTACTGACTGTGTGACCCTGGGCAAGTCACTTAACCCTAGTTGCCTCAGTTTCTCCATCTGTAAAATGAGCTGGAGAAAAAAATGGCAAACCACTCCAGTATCTTTACCAAGAAAACCCCAAATGGCAGTCACAAAGAGTTAGACATGACTGAAAAACACAACTCTCTGAGAACTGTCAGTTTAATGGAGATGATGTAGCTCCAGTTCTTGGGGCATCTCAGACTGATAGGGGAGATGCAGACTTTGCCCTTAGTGATCTCCCATTCACATTTAACAATCAATTAATGGATTGAAAATATTTATTAAGTGTTTATTATGTCCCTACCACTGTGCTAAGTGGTAAACATACAAGAAGCAAAAATGTAATAGTCTCTGTTTTCAAAGAGTTTACATTCTATGGGGAACTTGATATGTACATATGTGAATATATACAAAATAAATGCAATGGAATTGGGGGGTGGGGGAGAAGAGGCATGAGCAACTGGAGGAATCAGGAAGCGCTTCACTTAAAAAGCAGTTCTTCCTGAGCTGAGTTTTGAAGAAAACAAGAAAATTCTAAAACACAGACAGGAGGAGGGAGTGTGTTCCAGGTGTGAGGAACAGCCCCTGCAATGGGACAGGGGTGAGAAAAGGTCTTTGTTGGGCAAGAAGGTCGGTTTGGTTGGACAGTAGAGTTTGGGAAGAGGAACGCACAATAATGTTACTTAAATGTAGACTGGAGCCCGTTTCGTGGAGAGCTTCCAATGCCAAACAGAGAAGTTTACATTTCATCCTCCAGGAGAGAGGGAGCCAGAATTCACAAGAAACCTGCTTTGATGTCTAATATGAATTAAACCCCAATGATGTGCGAGGTCCCGATGTTCTTTCTAGTGGGTGCTTAATATATGCTTTTAAATTATTTGAATTGGACGAGAGACGCCCGTGGCTGCATGCCACATCTTTTTCTTCCTCTGCACCCACCAGGGCCCCGGTACAGCCCAGCACAAGATTTTGCATGCAGTTAGCAAGCAAGGCCTAGCGATGACTGACTGACATCTGTGTCACTGGCCAATGTCAAACTCACCACGGGGAGAGGGGAGGAGGGGTAATGTAAAGGGATGGGGGGTGGGAACCTGCGCAGGCAGCGTTCACTTCTGAGCCAGGAAGGCAGTAATGAGATCCTAGGGCCCGTAGGGGCAGTGCCTTGGAGGAGCCAATAAAATTCATCACTTCACACTCAGCTGGCCCCAGAGGCTGCAGAGGACTACTTCAAAGTAGGAGCGGGAACCTCTCCTGCTGGGTGAAGGCTGGCTCTGAGGCCTCTTTTTATCAGCTGTCTAGTCTACCTTTCCCATGAATTCTTTCTCTCGTTTATATGGAAAAGGGCTTTCTAAATGCTTTCCTCTTCCCTGCCCCCCCCCCCCAGCCCCCCATGTCCCAGCCATTATCTCCTGTGTCCTCAAAATCACACTGTGAGGTTAGTTAGTGTTATCAACTTAGTGATCCATTTTACAGCAGAAGAAATTGCTGCTTAGAGGGGGAAGTGAATTGCCCAAGGTCATGCAGCCAGGGTGGTAGAATGGGATTTGAATTTATGGCCTGGCAAACAGGATTTTTGGATTGGGAGTGGTAGAAAGCTAGGTTCAAAAGGGTCTTTGGTGCTGCCCTGGTTTTCTTTCCATTTGGGATAAAGAGACAGACTTTATTTCTTGTTAATCCATAGAGATGGGACTTTCAGGCTGG
Organism: Notamacropus eugenii; assembly: GCF_028372415.1. NCBI lineage: Eukaryota > Metazoa > Chordata > Mammalia > Diprotodontia > Macropodidae > Notamacropus > Notamacropus eugenii. The sequence goes on along the minus strand of NC_092873.1, from coordinate 107,139,679 downwards.
TACTCGATGGTAGTTAAGCTTCTATCCACTTCTCCCCACCCCAAGCCATTGGAATAATAGCTCTTTTATGCGGAGCCTTTAAAGTTGACAAATCACTTTCCTCACAACAAGCCTGAATGCAAGTATCTCCAATTTATAGATGAGGAAACTGAACCTCAAACAGGTGAAACAATGGTCATGTAGCCTAGTGACTGTTAGAGCTAAGACTCAAGCCCCTATCTTTTGACTTCAAGACCAGCGCTCTTTTCACTACTGCCATTCTGTCCTGTGGAATGGAGATGATCTTGACTGGATCTAGAAAAACTCTTCCACCCTAACAGAGCAGGAACTGGTATGAAGAAGCACCCCACTATTATTGGCAGAACTCCATCTCCATTCCCTAAAAGCTTCCCCTCTCTTTTCAGTAATCTCCTTTGCTTCTTACTCAATTACTTTCCCTCCTTTTTTCCTTCCCTCCCTCCCTCCCTTCCTTCCTTCCTTCCTTCTTTCTTTCCTTTGTTACCCTCTCCTTCCCTCCCTCCCTCCTTTCCTTCCTCTACCATATTTTTCTACATTTTTTCTGGAGTTGCCTCAGATGTGCTGGTGGTGCCTGGTGATGGCAGCTCCAGATAGTGCCTATGCCCAAGGCAGCCCCCAGGAAGGGATTTTCTGAGCAGTAAGAGAGAGTAGAGCTAGCTTCAGAATGATATATGAGGGATTAAACATGGCCAAGTGGGGTATTCTGGGGAAAATGGAGCATCCAAATTTGGAAAGATTAATGATACCATGACTCACTAAACTGGCAACAAACTGCTTCTAGGTGGACTTGTTAGTCCATCAGCTCTCTCTCATCCCAACTCTGACATTCTGGTCTATAATGTCCCCAAACCATCTTCCCTGCCTAATATACCTCAAATCATTTGAAAAATATAGTTCCTCAGATGGGCATCATGAGTAATGCAAGAATGATGAGAGCTAGTGTGGAGCTCATAATCTAATTGGAGATACTAGTTGAAGACCCAAGGAAAGAAGACAGCTCACAATATCCTGCTTCAATGGACATATGATCAGTGATATGGACACTCCTTCTAGTGGTCTAGGTGAATCTATCCATGCCTTCTCTTCTAGCTTGACTCTTGTCCATGTCCTTCAATCAATTCTCTACAGGCAACTCATATAGCATGCTGGAAGCCTTCCTCTAGCTCCCTACCCCACAAGATTGATGTGAGGATCAAATGAGATATTTGTAAAAAGTACTTAGTACAGTGTCTGACACATAATAGGCAGTATATAAATAGAGATTCCCTTCTCTTGATAATGCATGGATATTCAAGGAGCACATAGTATGTCTGTATCATCCTTACCCCATGACCATCTGACCTTACAATAGTCACACAATTTTCTGATGACAAGATTTATGCTCCTTCTCTTGAGCATGTCATTGTTGATGTTATGTTACACTATGCTCATGCTATGTGCTTCTCTCTTAGCGTTTAGATGACCCACAACTTGAATCCATCAGTGATCCATGACTTGAAGCCTTATACCATCAAGGGAAGAATTTTTCTTCTTAAAAAGATGGGCTTCTGCTTAATGTAGATGCTTTGGTATCATTAAAAGAGCTGAACAATTTCCCAAAAGCAATCATCTCCGGTGCATAATATCTGCTCATTATATATGTATATACTGATGGAAAAGTTCTACAACTTCACCACCTAACTATATATATGGTCTTGAGTGGCATTCTTCATCTACTTGGTTTTTTCCTGTGAGTGGACAGTTAGATTAAACTCCTTTGTGATCTCTCATTAAGTGATCATTTAGAAGGCTGTGCAACATTCTAGGGTTTGGTGCCTTCAAGAGAATGTTATTCCTAAACAGAAACATCTGGAGAACCCAACCATCTACACAAATCTCTCAGCCATTCAAGATATCATACTGGAGATTTTCCATAACAATGAAAAATATCTTTGGCAACCATGTGTCTACCTGATTGATGCCTTACTTGATAATAATAGAGTGTTGGTCATTGGACAAAGTTTATTATTATATCTTTCAAGGAATCTTGTATGACTTTGACATATGTATCGAAGATATCTTGTCTGATGAGAGCTTTTGATGAAATATTTGATACTATTGAGTGTCTTTTTATAGTCAACAAGCAATAAATACAACGGGAACTTGTTTTCTCTGCATCTTCCAGTTAGTTGTATGATAGTAAAGAATTGTAGAATATAGTTTGTGAAAGCCTGACTTCTTTCACCGAGGACACCTTTCATGTATCTGTAGATTATCATCATTATTACCTGATCTCTCTATGATATACTCTCTAGTCTTCTCACCATTCTGATCACCCTCTTCAGAATATACTTTAGCCTGTCAATGTCTTTCCTCAAACATGGGATCTCAAATAGAACCCAATATCTTGATGTAGGCAAGCTGGGGCAGAGAATAGTAGAACTAGCACATTTCTCCTTCTAGATATTGTGCTTGGATAAATGCAGCAAAACACTCTATTAGCATTTTTAGCTGCTATGTCACCCTGTTAACTTACACTGAGCTTAGTGTCTACCAAAAAGTCCAGATCATTGTGGTATATTATGAATTCTGCAGTGGTGCTATTGATTTTTTAGCCCAAGAGAAACACTTTACATTTATAGCAATTAAATTTCATTTTATTGCATTTGACCAAATATTTTAACTTATTGAGTTATTTTATATCTTAATTCTTTAATTTAACATGTTAAGCCCCTCTCAGCTTCTCATTATTGCAAATTTAAAAAGCTTTGATAATGCTATGTTTCTATCCAATCTACTCATGATAATGTCAAACAGAACAAGGCCAAGGGAGGAAATCTCTGGAACATTGTCTCAGGGTTAGCAAAGGTCCATTAATCATTCTTGGACTTCAGTCGTTCAAGTAGTTTTGAAACCAACTAACTTCACTATCATCCCACTCACATCTCTCCATCATGTCCACAAAGGCATAATGAGTAACTTTGTTAAATGCCAAGTCAAAATCCAGCACCATTATGTCTATGGCATCTGCTTGATCCCCAGTCAAGTAATCTTATCAGTAAAGGAAAGGATCCAGCCTGCTTGTTCAGAATAAACTCATGCTGGATCTTAATGATCCATACTTCTTTTTCTAAGCATATATAAGCTGTCCCTTTGATAATGAATTTTAAAATTTTGCTAAGAATAAAAACCAAACTCATTGGACTATAGATTGAAAAATGAACTTTCTTTCTGCTTTGGGAAGATTGGGATAGAATTGGCCCATCTCTAATCCTATACCACCTTCCACTTTGGTCCTCTCTATGCTTTTTTTTTTTTTAAAGCTACCAAATAGCTTAGCAGTCATGTCTACAAGTTCTTTCGGTAGCCAGGAACATGATTCCTGTGTGGCTGATGACTTGAAGTTATAAAGTGCTTTCTAACCATCTCACTTATGCATTTGAGGTAGGAGATATTATGATGGGCCAGTGTGGTCAGGGAATCCTTCCCAGAGAAGGTAATAGCAGAGCTGGGCTTTAACTAAGGTAGAAAATGAAAAAGAGAAATGGAAGTACATTCCAGATTGGGGATCTACATGGGGTGGGACCCATTTGGTAGGTCTATGTTCTCAAGGCTAAGTAAGCAGCCAGTCCCTATTCACGCTGAGTTTCAAATATGGAGCACCTGGAGTGAGGACTAAGGAGGCAAGGCAATCTGTGTGTCCCTCTCTCCTCTGGGGTCTCTTTTGTCAGAATGGAATGGAGAGGGAAGTAAGCTCGCTCAGCCTGGGGGCCATCTGGGAGCTTTATCAGGGAGCAGGAGCAGGAGCAGTACAACTTAAACACCTCCTCCTTCTTCTCCTCCCTTAATCACCTGATAGGCTAGTTTATGGGAGCACAGAATTCTGTTGTCAGTGAGAGAAACACCAGTCTCATTGCAGAGCACCCAACTGGGAGGCAGAAACAAGTGTTGAAGATAAGAAGGTTTTAAACAAATAAACTTCTCTATTCCAGGCAACTTGAAGGAGGGAGCAGAAAAGTTTGTGGGCTTTTTTTCCTAAGAAAAAAGGAAAAATAACCCATATTCTCTATTGGTGCCTAGACTTGTCCGTGTCAGTCACTGGGACTTTAGAATGACACTCTTTAGGCTGAAATGATCTTAGATATCATCATGGCCATTTTCCATATTCAGACCAAGTGGCACATATTCTTAGGCTCATGAGGTTTAAGGAAGTAGAGGGAATGAACATTTATTATTCTATGTATTAGTTACTGGGCTAAGCACTTTACAAGTATTATCTCATTTGGTTTTCATAGCAGTTGTGTGAGGTGGGTGCTATTATGACTCCTATTTTTTGTTGTAGATCAGGCGTTGTTTAGTTGTGTTTTCAGTTGTGTTCATGACCTCATTTGGGGTTTTCTTAGCAAAATACTGGAGTGGTTTGCCACTTCCTTCTCTAGCTCATTTGACAGATGAGGACACTAAGATAAACAGGGTTAAGTGACTTGCCCAGGGTCACACAGCTCACAAGTATATGAGGCCGGATTTGAATTCAGGAAGAAGAGTCTTCCTGATCCAAGGCCTGGCACTCTATCTACTGCACGACCTAGTTGACTCCTGTTTTACACTTGAGGAAAGTAAGGCAGACAGAGATTAAGTGACTAGCCCAGGCTCTCAAGGAGCTAGTAAATGTCTGAGTCAGATGTGAGCTAAGGTCTTCCTGACTTCAGGTCCAGAGCTCTATCCACCATGCCACCCAGATGCCTCATAGATGTTAGTGATCATCTACTCTCCCTTGCCTCAGTTATGAGTGACATGACTTGCCTGAACTCACACAGAGAGTATGTAGCATACCCACCTCCCCTGAGTCCAACTCCAGTGATTTTCTGCAGTTTGCCACAAATCACACTAGGGAGAGAACTTGCTTTAAAAAATTAGAGGCAGAACATGGTAGAGCATGCCTATGGTCCCTGCTGCTGGAAAGGTTGAGGCTAGTAGACTGCTTAAGCTTAGAAGTTTAGTGCTACAGTAGGGCTAAGATGTTCAGGGGTTCAAACCAAGTCTGGTGTTATTATGGTAAGCCACTGGTTTTTAGGGATAAGGGTGAGGTGGGGGTGGGCAGACCAGGCTGTTAAAGGAAGGGTGAACTGGTCCAGTTTGGAAAATGGAGCCAGGTCAAAGATTCTGTGCTGACTAGTAATGGGATGGCATCTGTGGGTGACTGTTGCATTTCCACTTTAAGAAAGAAATCAAGTTGTTCAGACATTTCATTCATGTCTGACTCTTCATGATGCCATTTGGGGTTTTCTTGGCAAAGATACTGGAGTGGTTTGCTATTTCCTTCTCCAGATCATTTTACATATGAGAAAACTGAGGCAAACAAGGTTAAGTGGCTTGCCCAGGGTCACACAGTTCGTAAGTGTTTGAGGCCCGATTTGAGCTCAGGTCTTCCTGGCTCTAGGCCTGGTGCTCTATCCACTAGCTGCCCAATAAAGAGAGACCCAGTCAAAAAAATTCTCAGAGAAGTTGGCACCTCTCCTGTCTAGGGTTCCATGTACCAGTTTCCAAACCTGAAACATTCAGTCTGATAACATTTACTGAGTTCCCCCATACAGAGTAGGCATGATGGGGGAATAATACGAAGTTACCAGAAGGTGATTCCTAATAATTCTAACATTCTATGTTCTAAGTTTCTTTCCAGCTCTAACATTCTATGTTCTATGTTCCCTTCTAATCTAGAATGTTGTGTTTTGTCTTTTAAAAATCCCTTCTATTTCCAACATTCAATGTGCTAATGTCTCTTAAATTCTATTTTTATCTTTATTAGCAGGAGGATACTATGAATTTCCAGCTATTTCCTGCAAGAAAGTATGTGGTTCAGAGGTTCCTGCATCTGAGGACCTTCTAGATAGTCAAGTCCAGAGGAAAGAGTGTTGGAATTGGACTTAGAGGAGCTGGATTGGAATCTCTGATCTGTTATATACTACTGATGTAACCTTGGGCAAATTGCTTAACCTCTTTGGACCCCAGTTTCCTCATTGGTAAAATTAGTTTGATTAAATTAGCTCTATGGTCCCTTCTAGCTCTAAATTTATGATGTTTGTATGAGGATAAGTGTAGGGAAACCTTGGGAATCTTGTTGCTGGTCACATATACGTTAAACAAGAATTTGAGGGGGAAAAGAATTCAGGTAGAAGGCAATGTCTTTCTTCTGTCCTACCCAAGGTTTTTTGTGCTTGCCTTGCCCCCTCTCCTTCATTTACATGACAGGACCAAAAGATATTGGGAGTGGACATGGAAAAACAGAAACCATGAAGCTTTATACCCACACAGCCTTTGGTGTTTTGAGTGCTCTTTCAGAATGATTTAAAGGGAGTACAGGTCAGCAACCAAGTACTGACAGAAACAAAAAAGGATTTTCTAATCCTAAATCAGAGAAAAGTTTAGTGAGCAGATTGAAATAGATTCAAAGGACTATTAAATGCCTGCATGTTTGCTTAGAGGACTCATTGTTCTATACTTCAGAAGAGTGAAGTTGTTCTAAACAAAGACTTTCTGGACAGAAAACGTCATATGTATTTAAGATTCATAGAACTAACATAATGTTCTCTATGAAGAAAATAGCAGCTGAAAGTTCTTCCCCATTTTGATGATTGGGTGTAAAAGGGTCTGCCTCCTTCACTAAAAGAATATAAGCTTAAGCCCCTGGGTCCCAGCTAAAAAAGAAGGGCAGGGTTCACTCCTCCTTTTATGAGTTAGAAATAGCAGTCTGAAAACTCCAGCTGAAGCCAGATATTGGTAGCAGGGAGAATATCTGCAACCACATACACAATGGAGCATTGCTCAGCAAAGTTTATATGAAAAATTAATTTAAAATTTAAAAAATTTTTCAAAAGATTATATGGTATACTCCATGCAGAGGAACAGTAATAGTACAGGTAGTGATGTGATGACATCATTAAGAGACATCAGTAATGCTGCAGCTCAGAGATATAGATTACTCTTGTGTGTTCCTAGGTATACTCACTGTATCCATTTGTAGGAGAATGTGTTCCAGGTTTATTGGAGGGGGGATTATTGGGGTTTTTTGCTTTGCTACTTCACTAAATGCCTTTGCTTTGAACTAATTATGTCCCCTGGCTGACCAGCAGAAGCAAGTATACCAATGGGGGCTCAGGAACTATGGTTTGGAAAGAATGTGATTCCCTGAGTCTAGGAGTAATTTTGAACCTGGAGTAACTTTTAGAGAGCTTCCTATGTTGCAACTTGAGGAAACAAGATATATGGATAAGATAGTACTAGACCAGTTCTAGGGTGATATGTAAGGAAGGACAAGAGAGTGAAATACAAAATCACAGAATTAAAATACTAGACATCCATAGTTCAGTCCCTTAATTTTATGCATAATGGAAGTCATCAGGGACCCTCCCTGATCTATTCTGGATAGAGCACACCCCATTGGAACATACATGGAATTGAAGTGATCTCCCCTACACACTTCCAAGCACATGTGCTCAGTGCTAAAAGACTTTGGAATGAAGCAGCAATCTCCTGATTCCTATGAGAGCAATACTGGGAGGGGTTCCCCATCAAGGAGGATTGGTCACTATGTCAGGAAGAGTCAACCACTCTGTAGACTTTAAAGAGGTGAGACAACTTCCACTCAATTTCTCTTTACTCACTCCTGAATATATATCTTGGAACATTCTCCATGGAACATCTTGCAAAGATGGAGGGGCCACTCTGGAGTCAGTGGTGACTACAGATGGCATCAAACACCTGTGCTGGCTGGGTGAGCCTGACACTGGATCTCAAGAATCCAGCTACCTCTTTTGCCTTGGGTTTCTTTCTCCTGACCATAGATGTCAACAGCAACCCTGAGATGGATGTTTCTAGTGTTGGCAGCAACTCTATGAGTTCAAGAGCTTAGAAGCTTCGGGGTCCTTTTGTCAGAGTCAGCCGACAGCAGGAACTTTCTATAATGATACCCTTCTAGGGGAAGGGTGTATTTGTCCTTCGTTGCCGAAGAAGACCATGCCATCATAGAAATGATGACATGACTTGCACTTGACTTTGTTTTGAGTGAGGGAGGGCTGTGCAGGTCACCAGCCTCACTTCTCCTCCAGAGCCATCTGAATCCAGTGACCAGATATTCATCAGGACAACTGGAGATGACCCAGGATGAGGCAATTGGGGTTAAGTGACTTGCCCAAGGTCACCCAGCTAGTGAATGTCAAATGTCTGAGGTGAGATTTGAACTCAGGTCCTCCTGACTCCTGCACTGGTGCTCTATCCACTGCACCACCTAGCACCTAGGATGATTGGTGGGGGGATGAGTCCAAACTATGACCTGGCTTGCCAGGAGACATGGTCCTTGGAATGGAAACACACAATTTAGCAGCTATAACCATGAACATGAACGGTCACCAATAAAATGAAAGAGGGTGGCAGAATCCAACAATATGTAGTTTATAAGAGGCATAGCTGAGACAAACATTCAAACAGAGTTAAAATAGGTAGTTGGAGAAAAATCTGTCATGTTTCAGGTGAACTAAAAAAAAAAAAAACAAATAATAAATAATCCTGATTTTTGTTCAGGCAACAACAACAAAAGCTTTGTTAAAAGAAATAGAGGGAAATAATATTATGCTTAAAGGCATCACAGCGAATTAACAGCAATGCTTAATATGTTGTTACTGAGTCATCTCATTTGTGTCCTACTCTTTATGGCCCTGTTGGTGTTTTCTTTACAAAGTTACTGGAGTGATTTGCCATTTCCTTTGCCATCTCATTTTACAGATGATGAACTGGGGCAAACAGGGTTAAATGAGTCACCTAGGGTCATATAGCTAGTAAGTGTATTAGGCCAGATTTGAACTCAGCAAGATGAGTCTTCCTGATTTCAAGCCCAGAGCTCTATCCACTGTACCATCTAGCTGCTCAATATTTGATTTATACACAGTTAAAGAGAGAAAGCAGGGTTCACCACTCCTTTTATAACTTTATGCATCTGAGAACTGCAGTGGGAGCCAGATGCTGGTAGCAGGGAAAAGCTTTACAACCATGTCCCTGGTAAGGCACTGCCCAATAGAAATTATATGCCACACCCCATGGGGAATAGCCCTAGTGCAATGACATCACCAGAAAACATTTGTGATGCTGCAGCTCAGAGGTATATATTGTCCCCTTCATGTGGGTTCCCTAGGTATGCTCATTCTTCCTGTTGATGGCATGTGGGAGGGTGTATTCCAGATTTATGGAGGCAAATCCTAATAAATTCTAGTGGACTAATGTACATTGGATGCCACTGAATCTATATACTCAAATGAAAAATTTAACAATTTAAAGAGGGAATAGACAGTAAAATTGTGTAGTTGGAGACTTTATAGGTCTACTTTCAAACCTAGACAAAACCAACAAGAGTATAAAAAAACTAAGGAGTGAAATACATGAACAGAATTTTAGAAAAGTTACAAAAGAGAGATCTGTGATAACTGGATAGAAATAGAAAAGAACATATAAATTCTCAGAAGTATATGACACCTTTATAAAAATTGATATATGAGGGCATAAAATTTTACAAGTAAATGCCAAACACTGAAATATTAAACATATCCTTTACTTACCTCAACACAATAAAATTTTTATTCAGTAGAGGCCCTTTGAATGAAGGGTTAAAAATTAGAGACTAAATCACTTGATCTTCAAGAATTGGTGAGACAATGAACAAACCATTGGAAGCATTACCTAATCTCATTAAGGAAAATTGCAACAATGAGACAATGTTCCAGAAATTTTGGGATGTAGTCAAAGCAGTCCTTAGAGGAAAATGTGTATCCCAAAACAAAGACATCAACAAAAGAAAGAACAAATTGATGATTTGGGCATGCTAGTTAAAAAAACAAGCAAAGTAGAAAATCAACAAATCAAAAAAATATGAAGAAGGAAATGAACATAGTAGCACAATGTCTGATACATCCCCAAACCTTTAACTGCAAGGGCAAGGACAGTTGGAGGGAGTAGGGAATGAGGGGTAAGAACTCTGGGAAAACTGGAAGGCAGTCTTGCAGAAATGAGTTAGACCAATATCTCATGTCACATACCAGACAAATTCCAAATAATATATGACATAAATATAAAAGTCTAAATCATAAGCAAATTAGAGGAGCAAGGCAGGAAATGCTCATCATAGGGGAAAGTTTCATAGCCAAAGAAATAGGATCACAGAAAATAAAATAAAATAAATCAGTTGATGATATAAAATTGAAAACTTTTATAAAAGCAAAATGCCATTAAAATTAGAAGGGAAAAAAGTACTTGGGGGAAACTCTTTGCATTGTTTCTCTAATGAGAGTCTGATAGCCAATATACATAAGAGACTGATTCAAACATGAAAATAAGAGCCATTATCCAATAGATAAAAGGTCAAAGGATATGACGAGGTAGTTCTAAAAGGAAAACTGACAGAAATTTCAAAAAAGGAAAATGCTAATTGTCAGTGGGACTGTGAGAAAACCAGCGTACTAATATATGACTGGTGGAACTTGAGTTGGTCTAGTCATTTTGGAAAGGAATTAGGTTCTATATTTGAAAAGTCATTCAACTCTGACTAAATGGTATAGTCAAGCTAGTTAATGAACCTCTCTCAGCTTAGACTGGTCCTCAGACAGCAGACATATATAGCCATCACCCTGTATACTATTTTAAAGATGAAAAAAATGAGCCCACCTAATGATATCTCTGTCAATTATGTACCTTAAAGAGATCAATGGCAAAATCTTTTTATACTTAAATATACAAAAAAAATTCATAGCTGCTCCTCTTGCCTTAGTAAAGAACTGGAAACTAAGGGGGTGCCCATCAGCTCGGGAATAGTTAAACAAAGTGTGGCATTAGAATGTAATGAACATTATTGTGTCATAAGAAATGACAAAAGGAATGGTTTCAGACAAACCTGGGAAGATCTGTAAGAACTGATGCAACATAAAGTGAGCACAACTAGGAGAATAAGTTATACAATGACTGCAATGATATACATCAACTTTCAAAGAGTAATGATCAACATAATGACACCAACTGGGGTTCCAGAAGACCAGCAATGAAACACGCACCAACATATGGGTGATGAATCCAAGTTGCAGAATAAAATACATTTTTGGACATGGTCAATGTAGAGACTTGTTTTACTTGAGTCTCTATATTTGGTATTAGGGTTTCATTTCTTTTCTTTCAGTGCAGGGTCGGGGAGAGTTAGGGAGGAAGACAGGTTACCAAAGTGGAAAAAAAGGAAGAAAAGCGAGTCTTGAAAGCATTTTTTAAGAACAAAAGAGAATGGGAAGGAGGAAACACAGATGATCAAGTTAGCTCTGAAAAGAACATGTTGAATTTATTATATATTTTAAAAGAAAAGCAAGCTGTACATAATACAAATTTGCAGTTTCATATATAATCATCCTTTTTTCAGTTTCCCTTTGCATATGGGACTGCTCATCTTATTTGAAGTTTAAATCCAAAAATTTTTAAGAAGAGAATACAAACAAATTAGAGTTTCTGCTCTGGGCCCACCTAATTGCAGGAACTGGAAGCACTCAGCGTAAATTGGCCTGTATTTGGATACATAGATTTTTCTATCCTAAATAACATGGTTGGACTGGTGAACAAGCATCCCTGGATGATTACTTCATCTCCATCATGTTAATAGAAACAACGCTGAACTTTAAACTACAGAGGGGGGAGGGTTGGGGGTGGGAGGATGTCTAGTCCTGACACTGATATGAATTCACTGAATGCTCTCAAACTGGTCATTTCCTTTCTCTTGCCTCATTTTATACAGCTGTATGCAAAGCAATGGACAGTCATCCTATACCATTTCTCATTGCCTTGGGAAATAACTTTTGCTTGAGGAAATGGCCTCCTTCCTCACCTCTGTCTTGTATAAACCCCAGTTTACTTCCCAACACATTGCAGATGCCACCACCATCACCCTGATCCTTTTCGGATCCTTCAGTTACTAACGCTCTCCTTTCTGAATTTACTTTGTGTTTGTTTGCTTGGATGTATAATGGGGAACTGGCCAATGGGGGCCCAGTCCTTTAAGCTTACACAGCCTGTCCTGTCAAGGTGCAATCCACATAGAGAGCCTGTTTCCACTGCAGAGAAAAAGTAGGTATTCTATGACTGTTTCCTGTCAGCTTACTGCATGATGACAGAAAGCCTTTTAATTGGCATCGGAGCCAGAATAGCATGTATACAAAAGGCACCAACAAGCCAGATATCCCTCTCTTTCCCTCCTGAAGGCCCCAAGAATGATTTTCTAATCCCCAGAGGGCCAAGTGGAGTGGAAGGATGATAATTCTATTCTCCACCCACTCCCGTTCACCTGGTCCATGAGAGCATGGCATCCTAGTCAAGCCTGTGCCTCAAATGGGACTGCCTCCTGGTTTTGTCTTTTTAAAAAATTTTAGCACAGAGTTTCTTGATATCTCAAAACATCAGAAAAGCTACAAGGGGTCCATCAGATGAATTCAGGGTGGTACAAGCCCTGAGGAGTGACTTGCTTGATCCAGCCCAGCACTGGATCAACCTGGCAAGTGAGATGCCCTGTCTTGCAAGCAAGGGAGTGATTCATCCATCAGTTGTGGCACCCCCAGAAATGAACTCAGTGGTGCAAAGAATAGTTACAGCTACCATTTCAATTTTGAGCCCACTCTCCCTTAGGGATCAAGGTGATGAATGGGAGAGTGTGTCCTAGTTTGGGAGAGGGGGACACTTGTACTTTGGTTCTTGCTACATATTTTTCAGTAAATACCCCTTTGTAAAAGCTAATTGATTAAGTTTTGCATGACTTCATATGTATAATGGGCTGGCTTCCTCAATGAGTGGGGGAAGACCTGGAGGGAAGGAGGGAGAGAATTTGAAACTCAAAATTTAAAAATAAATTAAAAATAAATCGTTATTTTTAAAAAGTTAATTGATCACTTAACATATATTAAGTAACTACTATGTGCCAGGGACTGTGCTAAATGCTGATGATATTTTGGTGATATTAAGGAGATATTAACTGGTGAAATAATATTGGGGAGACACTAAATAACACCAGCAAATTATATGGGAGGATTTAGCACTGGTGATTGATATATTAGGGAAGACACAGAGGGATGGAGGCTCAAGAAAATAGGATCGGAAGAATCCCACTGCCCCAAGGGGTATCCCTAGAACCTTAGAGGGGGTGATGTGAGAGCTATCCAGGCAATAGGTGATGGGGACTTGAATTAATATGTAGCTTCGTGAGAAGAGAGGAAGGAAATGGATGTGAGAAATGTGGAGGCAGAATTGATAGGACCCCCGTTGATTGGATGGAGATGAAGTGGAATAAGGGAGAGGGAAAAGTTAAAGCTAATAATAATAGCCAGCATTTACAGAAAACTTTAAGCATTTTACATATATCTTGGTTTTTTCTTTTGTTGTTATTTTGGAGACAACCAGGGTTAAGTGATTTGCCCAGGTCCACACAGCTGGTAAGGATCAAGTATCTGAGGTCAAATTTGAACTCAGGTCCTCCTAAAAATCCAGGGCTGTATTCTATCCACTGTACCACCTAGCTTCCCAATCTCAGTTTTTTCTCACAACAATCATGGAAAATAGGTGCCATTTTTATCTCCATTTTACAAATGAGAGAACTGAGGTAGGCAGAGGTTATGTGATTTGCCAGGGACACTCAGCTAGTAAGTATCTAAGGTCAGGATTTAATCGGGTTTTCCTGATTCCAGGTCCAGCACGCCAGTCACTGTGTCACCTAGCTGCCTCAACTTCAGTAACTTGGAGGCTGTGGATGAAATGGTGGTGTCCTCAAAAGCAGTAAATCCTGAAGAGAAATCAGTATAGGAAGGCAATAGCATAAGAGAAGGTCAGAGCAGAGTAGGCAAGGAAGACTCCCCAGAGAAGCTTAGAGGAGAAGGAAGGTTCAAGGGTGAGAAAGAACAAATCATGTGTGGGTCAGCACTTAGCTCTCATTTATTACTCTCTCTCCCTTTTCTTCCATCCCTTTCTTTTCCCTCCCCTGGGCAAAGATTCAGGGACTGCCCAAGAACCCTGGCTAAAGCTCCACATTAAACAAAACCTCCCACTGCTTCCACTTCCTCCTTTTGGCCTCCATTCACTTAGAAAGATCTGGGCTCTTTATGGTTGGATGTAGGCCCAATGTCTTAGGGAGCTGCCCACATCCTGGAGAAGGAAAGGGGTCAGTAATCTCATGGGACTGTCCAGCTCATGTGTGAGGGGGAAGGGAAACAGACCACTCATGTTTTTCTCCAACTCTTGGATAATTTGTTGTTGATGTTTGTTCTTAGTTCCCAAAGAGGATCGTGGCATCAGGAAGGTGATGCCATGACTACTGGGAATGACATAGAAGATGAACGAGCTAATGAGATTGAGCAGGAACAGTTGGACCCAGAGAAAGAGAATCAGGAGAGGGGAGTATCCAGGAGGAGGATATGGGTGAGAGTGTCAAATGCTGCAGAGAGGTCGAGAAGGACCAGGATTGAGAAGAAAGCACTAGATTTGGAAATTAAGAAAAGAGCATTCAATATTTTTGGAGAGAGCAGTTACATTTGAAGGATTGTGTTGGAAACCAGATTGCAGAGGGGTTTGGAGAAAGGAAGAAGACTGGAAGTAGAAACATTGAGGATAGATGGTTTTCTCAAAGAGTTCAACTGAGAAGGGGAAGAAAGATTAAGGAGAATAGTTAGCAGGGATGATGAGAGTAAGTGAGAGGTTTTTAAAAAATTATTATGTTAATTTTTCACATTCATTTTAAAAATACTTTGAGTTCCAAATTCTTTTCCTCCTTCCAGTCCTTCCTCTAAGAAATATATCAATTAAACATGCGAAATTATGCAAAACATTTCTACATTAGCCATGTTGCAAAAAAAATGACAAGAAGAACAAAGAAAGTGAAAAAAATTATACTTCAATTTGCACTCAGAGTTTATCAGTTCTCTCTGTGGAGGTGGGTAGCATTTTTCCTCATGAGATCTTCAGAATTGTCAGGTCATTGTATTGTTTAGAGTAGCTAAGTCTTTCACAGTTGATCATCGTTACAATGTGCCTTTTACTGGGTGCAATGATGTCCTGGTTCTGCTCCCTTCACTTTGAATCAATTCATATAGGTCTCACCGGGTTTTTTCTGAAACCATCCCCCTTGTCATTCCTTATAGCACAATTATATTCCATCACAATTATATGCCACAATTTATTCAACCCATTTCCTACTTGATGGGCATCTCCTCCATTTCCAGTTCTTTGCTGCCATAAAAAAGAACTGCTATAAATGTTTTTTGTACGTATATATCCATTGTTTTCTTTGATCTCTTTGGGATACAGACCTAGTTGTAGTATTAATGGGTGAAAGGATATGTACAGTTTTATAGCCCTTTGGGCATAGTTCCAAGTTGTTCTAAGTGAGGGTTTTTTAAGAATGGAAAGACTTGGGCATATTTGTAGGCAGCATGGAAGGACCTAGTATATAGGAAGAGACAGAAGATTAACAAGAATGAGGCTGATAGATGGAGCAAAGTTGCTTCCAGCTCTAACATTATATGTTTTAAATTACTTTCCAGTCCCAATCTTGTATTCTATTCTAATTTTTCTAGGGAGGTAGAGAAAGAATAGGATGTCTAGCCTACAGGAAAGACATTATGGATGCCTTGCTATCCCTTCCAGGAAAAGATAGACCCTAGATTGGGAAAGAAAGAAGTCAGAACTGTCAAAGGGGAACATTTTTCCCCCAAGAATGACCACAGGTGAAAAGCTCCACTAGCTAAGTTGCTTTTTTCTAACCATGGACCTAAAGAGAGGCTTAACTAACCCTCTCCTTGCATTTCTTGGATGCCCAGCAGGATGGGGGAGTTGGCAGGCCTCCCAAGTGAAAGCCCACAGTTCCTCCTGCCTTCATCTACCAGAGAAATACTCTCATCAGTTGCCAGAGCATCTTCAATCAGTTTCATTAATATGGAGGTAATATAGAGGGGGTGAGAGGAGTGGGGTGATTTTCAATAGTTTCTTGGCTATACCTCCAATCCTGAGCCAGGCTATTTTTTCAACAATAATTAGTGTCCTGTGATTAGCAGCACCCATATCCATAGAATTCTCACATCTTTTTGAACTCATCAAACCCCACAAGTGGAAAGTGGGAAGGTTGGCAAGGGTAGAGTTCGTGTGTGTGTGTGTGTGTGTGTGTGTGTGTGTGTGTGTATTTAAAGGAAGAGAGTCAGCCCTGAGGTCCTTACAGTCCCAAAGAATCCCATAATCTCAGTGTGGGAGGAGACCTTAGAGGTCATACCTCAACAATTTTCTCCTCTTCAAACATTTCCAACAAGTCGTCCTCCAGCCTGTTGCTTTGAGACCTCCAACAAAGGGAAACCCAGCTTCTCCAGGCAGTCCATTTCACTTTGAGATAACTCTTTCTGGTAAGAAATATTTCTTGACGTCAAGTTGAAATCCATCTACCTCTTTGCAGCTTCCTCTCCATACTCTGTGTTTTCTTAGGTCTTTCCTTTGGTCTTCAACCCAGATCGAGTGAGGTGAGTCATTTCACAGAACCAAGAGTTGGAACTCAGAAATGTTTTAGTCCAATCCCCTCATATTACAAATGAGGAAACTGAGGCCCATAGAAGTTGGGAATTGCCCAAGTTACCTGTGTAGGTCATTATGGGACACAGTCATCCCTCTGCTGAGCCATTATGGCAATGTCAGCATCCCCGTCCATGTGTGTCAGTGTGTTTGTATTATGCGTGTGTGGTGATGTACCCGTTGTGTTTGTCTGTGTACACAGCTGGGTTAGTGTGCAAATAGGATAACTTACTTGTATGGTGTTATGGATATATGGGACTATGTATATTTCACTGTATCCATGTGTTATTGATCTGAGTGAGAAGTGTCCCTGAATGCTGAGAAAATAACGTGTCCACAGAAATGCTTAAACACCTCATCTTCAGCCTTGTATCTGTGTGACCTTGAGAAAATACTTACCTTTCTTGGCCTCAGTATTCCCATCTATTAAAATGAAGGTGTGGAATTGAATAACGATGGTAACAGCCACAACCCTAAGAGTAGCTAACATTTATATAGCACTTACCTTGTGCCAGACATTATATTAAGCACTATCTCCTATGATCCTCATAATAACCCTAAGAGATAGGTGTTATTACTATCCCCATTTTATAGATGAGGAAACTGAGGCAAACAGGTTAAGTGACTTGTCCAGAGTCAAAGCTTGTAAGTGTCTGAGGCTGGAACTGAACTCAAGTTCTCCTGACTCCAGGGCTGGTACTCTAACTACTGCGTCACTTAGTTGCCCCAATCAGCTACATACCCTTTACCTAAAGTAACCTAAGGGCATCTAGGCGGTGCAATGGATAGAATGCCAGACCTGGAGTCAGGATGACTCATCTCCCTGAGTTCAAATCCAGCCTCAGATTCTTAGTAGCTGTGTGACCCTGGTCAAGTCACTTAATCCTGTTTGCCTTAGTTCTTCATCTGTAAAACGAGTTGGAGAAGGAAATGGCAAACCATTCTAGTATCTCTGCCAATAAAATCCCAGATGGACTCACAAACAATTAATCACAACTGAAAAACAAACACAAAAAGGTCAGAAACTGGATTTGAAAAACAGTCTCCCTATTCTAGAGCCTGTGCTCTTTCCACTATGAAATATTGCCTCCTACCACAGTAGACAGAGCTCTGGATCTGGAGTCAAGAAGATGGAGGTTCAAATCCTGCCTCACATATCTACAAGGACAGTCTCAGTTTCCTCTTCTATAAAATGGGGTTGATTATAATAGCATCTGCCTTTGAGAATTGTTAGGATCAGGCAGGTTAATACTTCTCAGACTATGAAGTGTTATATAAATGTGAGCTGTTATTATAATAATAGTTATCATTATTACCATCCTCTGATTCCAAAGTTGCTTTTGGTATTAGAATAGAATTCTGAGAGCTGGAAGGAGTCCAAGGGATAATGTAGTCCATTCCCTTCACTTGGTAGATGAGGAAACCGGGGCTCAGAAAGCTAGCTCTGGAGGAGACCTTAGGGACCTAATCCAACCCCCTCATTTGACAGATGAGGAAATTGATAACTTCCAGAACACCACTCTGCTAATGCATGCTCAGAGAATGCAACCTTGCATTCATTTTAACCTGAGCAAAACACAGCCAGGGAGGCAAATCTGGTGTACGTGTATGTTTTTAATTTTAGCTCCATCTCAAAGCCAAATAAAAATGCTGGATTTTTTTTGGGGGGGGAGGCAGGGTATGTGGCTGTTTTTGTCTATTTTCTGTTTTGCTTGTGTGCTGTTTTGGCCTATCTCTACTGCTGCTACCTTCCCTTTGTGGGGTTAACCAAGAAGGTTGGTAGACAAGGTGATGAAAGAAGAAAAGGTGGGGAAGGGATCTGCTGGGACATAAATCTAAGAGCCCAAAATTAATATGGATAGAATTGTCTCATGCAAATATATGCAAATGAACATGCAAACCAGCCCCAGAGGGCAGGGGCAGAAGGACAAATGCAAATTATGAACTCTCAGGCTGCTATAATAGACAGGCAAGTGCTAGTCGCCACACTATGTGCCCTGGGCTCCTTTTGGGGTGTGTAGGGCTCCTGGGGAGGTGACCCCCAGATCTGCATCCTCTATAAAGACCCAAGGGCAGGTCCAGCTTAATCACTCTTAGTGACTTAGGAACCAGGGACTAAAAGTCAGGGAAAAGAACACAGTAGAGTGTTTAAAGACAAAAAGGAAAGAAAAGATTTCTCAGTTTACAAGTGTTTTGAAGGAAGGAACTCTGGTAGTAAAAGTTTTGTAGGCCAGTAAACAGTCACCATGACCCAAATGACTGTTAGGAGATACTGGTCAAGGATTAGTTAAAGGGTCATGGGAATCGCTTTAGAGCCAGAAAGAACCTTAGAATGTATTTTGTCCAACTCCGTCATTTTGCTAATAAAGAAACAGAGAGCCAGGAAAGTTAAGTGACTATAAGGTCACATAGCTAGAAAGTAGCAAATTTGAACTCAGGTCCTCTGATTTCCATTCCAGCATAATTTCCACTGTACCATGCTTCCTCTCCTTGGGATAGGAGATAAGGTGATATGATTGAAAGAAAAAAGAAAGATCATTGGATGGGGAATCATAAGCTCTGATTTGAATCTTGGTTTTAATACTTAACTAGCTATGTTACCTAGAAGTAATCAATTCCTCACACTTGACTTCAGTCTCTTCATCTGTAAAATGGGAGAGCTATGCTAGATGAGATCTAAGATGTAAATCCTACAAACCTATGAGCCTGTGAAATAGATCTATTAGATCCAGACCTACATCTCATCTCCTGCATGGAACCTGCCTTTCTGGTCTCTGTTTTACTTTGAAACCATCCAGCATTGTCAGACAGCACCATGGTCCTCTGAGAGTCTCCCTTCTCTGTCTCTCCCCTACCTCACCTTCTCCATCTCTCATGCCTTCTGTGTGCTGAGATCCTTCTATTCCCTTTGCAGATCTGCAGATGTATGCCAGCATTGTATTTCAAAAGAATTTGCCAGCAATTAAGGGAAAAGGAAAAAAATATTTCACTCCCAGAGGGTTAGAGAAATATATATTACAGAAGCCAGAGAATCTTATTCAAAGATTCTATCTCACCCTTACCTATACCTTCCAGTAGAATCTAATCTCATTCATTGAAGGCAGAGATCCTCTTGAATTTTGTCTTTATAGTCCTATCACCTGGCACAGTTGCCTTGCACGCAGTAGGTATATAATAAATGCTTGTTGAATTGATTTGAGATGCTCTCCAGTTTGGACAGTACAAATTTAGATGTTAAAGTACATCCTATTCCCAACCATGTGAAGCCTGCGTCTTGTTCAAGAAATCCCTAGATAGGGCACCCTCCCATACCCCCAACAGAGCTTTCCCCAGCTGAATGTCTTTCAGCTTCCTAGGGATATTTGCCCTTCCTGACTCTACCTACATTAGGGACCACAGCTTTCCAAAGTGTTCTGTTGTTGTTCAGTCATTTCAGTTGTGTGCAACTCTTTGTAACTCCATTAGGTGTTTTCTTGGCAAAGACACTAGAATTTCATCTGCCATTTCATCTCCAGCTCATTTGACAGATGAGGAAATTGAGGCAAATTGGTTAAGTGACTTGTCTAAGAGCACATGGCTAGTAAGCGTCTGAGGCCAGATTTGAATTCAGAAAGATGAGACTTCTCGACTCCAGGCCTGACACCACACTATTTAGCTGCCCTTAATGGGACATATAGGTTGTCCAAAGTAGAATAACTTTCTTTGAGAGTTGGTGGATGGGTTTCCCTTCCTTGGAGGTCTTTGAACAGAGGCTGGGATGTTCACCTGTCAGGTATGCTAACGTTAGGTTTCCTTTTGTATATACGTTGGAGTAGATAGCTGCTGAGGTCCCTTTCCTCTCTCAGATCCTGTGAAGTTTGCCATATTAGCCTTTGTGAAGGCCTTTGTGAAGCCTTTGTGAAGTTTGCCATATTAGCAAAGCTCTGATCTCCAGAGGGCCACCCCTAACTCCTCCTCCCATCTATACCCTTGACCCATACAAAATGTATAAGATAATCACATACACCTGCTTCGCAATCCTACCCACCACTAATAAGAGAGGATCATTCTTTCACAATCCCCTCTCCACTATTACCTTATTTACTACTTGTATTGCCTACTGAGACCCCAGGCTCATGTTTCATCCTCACTATACTCACTTCTTACTTAGGTGACTTCCGTGGCAATGATTTCTTTGTGGCTCATAAGGTCAGCATAATAGAATAGTACGGGAGAGAAAGAGAACAACCATTTATTAACCACCTACTTAGGTGCCAGACCCTATGGTGAGCTTTTTACAAGAATTATCTCATTTGATCCTCATATCAGCCCTATGAGGTAGGTGCTATTACATTTTACAGTTGAGGAAACGTTTCCCACCTTACTGTGCTCCTGGTCTTCATCACAGTTTCAAGAAACTCGTCATACTCCAGGATCATATAAATTCTGAAACTCACGCCTCTTCTGCCTCTCCTCCTCTCCTGCCTCTGGGGCTCCTCCTTCCCTCTGATTGGAGAGGGTGGAGGGTGGATATTGAAGAGTTCCTTCCGGATTTATCATTTAAGGATGAAGTCCTGGGAAATCATCTAATCATTTGCAGCTGAAGCAGGTGCTATGGAACACTTAGAGTTTGGTCAGACATTGAAGCTGCCAAGGTCATCCACTGCCTCCCTGGCCATCACCAGTCAACCTGACTTTTGCCTTGCCAGTAGATTGATAATCCTGGTGTCATCTCCCCTTCCTCAACTCCACATGTCCAATGAGTTGCAAAGTCTTGCCAATTCTTCCTCCATATTTTTCATATTTCACTCCTTCTTTCCACTCACACACAGCCATCACCCTTGTTCAGGCTCTCATCGCCTCTTTCTTGGGCTGTTGCAATAGTGGACCTCTTCCCATTCTAATCTGTACTGCACACATTTGCCAAAGTGGTTTTCCAGAAGAGCAGGTCTGATCATGTCACCCTCTTTTACTCAATACACTCCACTGACTCCTAGTACCCTTAGGCTCAAATATAAACTCCTCTGTTTGACTTTTAAATCTCTTCACAACCCAGCTCTTTCATACCTTTTTATTCTTCTTGAACATTACTATCCTGAGTAGATTCTGCAATATAGCCCTACTGGCCTACTTTCTCTTCTCCTAGCTCTGTACCTTTGCACTGGCTGTCCCCCATGCCTGGAGCACATTCGCGTCTTACCTCTGCTTCTTGGAATTCCTGGTTTCCTTCTAGACCTAGTCCAAGCACCACTTTGTTTAAAAAATAATTAATTTTTATTTCTCCTTGCTACTGAACAATTAAAAAAGAAAAAAACCCTCATGGCAAATATGCAAAACGCATTCTCACATTGGTCACGTCCAAAAATGTATGATTCGTTCAAGTATCGTCTTCCACAAGAGGCTTTTCCTAATTTCCCATTGACGTGCTTTTCCACTCCAAACTATCTTGTATTGTGTCTGCATGTGTGTATGTATATGTATAGGTGTATGTATATATACATATCTGTATGTGTATATGTATGCACGATACATGTGTCTATACGTATGCATGTGTATAGGCATACATATATATTGTATTGTGTATATGTATACTCACAATATATGTGTGTGTGTATATATGTATGCATGTATATATACATATGTGTGTGTATATGCATATATATACACACACATATGTATTTATAGCTGTACCTATCCTCTCCTTGAGGCCAGGGATCAGTTTACTTATGACTCTGTATTCTGGGTTTAGCACTGTGCATGTAGCAGAGACTTAATAAATGCTTCTTGAATTGAACATAACCTGCCTAATGAGGCCAAGGGCAGAGGATTCATCTGTTCCTAAATAGTACAATTAAATGCATAGGCTTGACACAGGCTGCCCATCTGCCCTTATCCCCAGCCCTAGCTCTGGCCAGTCATCTTCCAAATACCCCTCTCAGGCTCACAACCGAGACATCATCCTCGCCTCCTCATTCTCTCACCCTTCCATATCCAGCCTGTTGCCAAGGCCTGAAGATTTCACCTTTGCAACATCTCTTCTCTGACACTGCCACCACTCTAGTGAAGACTCTCATCACCTCACTTCTGGATTATTGCAATAGCCTGCTCACGGGTCTGCCTCTCCCCATTCTGATCTGTCCTGCTGTCAGCCACCAACCTTATTTTTCTAAAGCTCAGGTCTGACCATGTCACTCTCCCTTCTCACTAAACTCCAATGTCTTCCTATTGCCCCCAGGATCAAATCCAAAACCCTCTAGTGCTCAAAGCCCTTCATAACCTAGCCCCCTCCTACCTTTCTAGCCTTCTCACACCTTAGTCCCCAACACAAACTCTTCCACTCAGTGACACTTGCCTCCTGGCTGTTCCACAATCCAGACACTCCATCTCTCAGCTCTGGGTATTTTCTCTGGCTGTCCTCCTATGCTCTCCCCCTCATCTCCATCTCCTGGCTTCCTTGGCTTCCTTTGAGTCTGAAGGAAAATCTCATCTCTAGAGGAAGCCTTCCCCAACCCTGTTAATTCTAGGGCCTTCCCTCTCTTAATTTCCTATTTGTTCTGTTTATATCTTGTTTTTACATAACTGTTTGAATATTGTCTCCATTATACTGTGAGATTCTTGAGGGCAGGGACTGTCTTTTACCTCCTTCTGTATCCCCTATACTGTGCTGGTCACATAGTAGGTGCTTAATAAATGTGTATTGACTGACCCCTACTACGGTCCAGCCCTATCGGCCCAATGCATTTCTAATCCTTTTATCCATTCCAAATACAACTCTCTCCCTGACCCCACCAGTAACCTTGGTGCACTGTTTCCTAAATATTCTTCTAGCATAAGTCAACAGCCCTGCATCCTAGTCAGCTATTATTAAAATGTGGTCATTGTTCATAAGACAGACAGGATAAGAGACTGTAGATCCAGCTCAGAGTGGTCCCATTCCCCGTCTCCATTACTGGAAATGCATCCTGACTGAGTACCTGCCAGGGGAACTATAGAGGACCTCTTGTGTTCTCTCTGACTAGAGGGTGGGGCCATGAACTGGCTCCAAAACCCTCCACTTCATTTCCCACTAGTTGTACTACTTTTGGACTTCTTTGAGCCATTTTATCATGCTTTCTCTCCTCTCTCTCCATCCCCACTTTTCAGCCTCCTTTTGTGTCTGAATTAAATTGTGAGCTCCTTGAGAATAGGAATTTTCTTTATTTCTTTCTTCCTTTCCTTCCTCCTTCCTTCCTTTCTTTTTCTCTTTCTTTCCTTCCTTCCTTCCTTTCTTTTTCTTTCTTTCTTTTTCTCTTTCTTTCTTTTCTTCCTTCCTTCCTTTCCTTCCTTCCTTCCTTCTTTCTTTCTTTCTTTCTTTCTTTCTTTTTCTTTCCTCCTTCCTTCCTTTCCTATTTTCTTTCACTTTATTTATTTGATTCTGAATTTAAGAAATGAAATAAGCATTTCCATAACACAATAGAATAGAAAAAATGATTATTGTACGTGAAAGCACAAATCTATTATGTAGGGCCTGCTCTTCCTTTGAAATACATAATAAAGTTATCCAGTAACTTCTTTTCCCCTTTTTTTCTTTCCTCTCTCCCACCCTAGAGATGGCTACCACTAAACACAAATATGTGTGCATGCGTATGCTATAAAATGATGAGCTTGGACTAAATAACTTTTAAGGTCCCTGTCAGAACTAAATCTATGATTCTGTGTCTGATCCAGCTACAAACTCTGGTCATACAATCTAGGTTGACCACTCCCAGAATCTCTCACCTCTATGCTGACTGATAGGGGGCTTTGAACATGTATGTATGTGTGTATGTGCATATATATATATATATACATATATATGTAAAACCATGCTGTACATACTTCTATTTATCAGGTCTTTCTCTGGATGCAGATAATGTCTTCCTTCATATGTCCTTTGTAGCTAATTTGGGTATTTGTAATCATCAAATAACTTAATCACTCTTTTAATTATCTCTTTTTATTTGTATTTTTATCCCCAGGACTAAGAGCAGTGCCTAGTAGGCACTAAATAAATACTTACTGAATGACTGGTTGGAATGCTGGACTAACTGAGCTCTGAGCTTCTGGGATGGTCATCCAGTAAGAAGCATGATCCTGGCCACGGGAGAGACATTAGGTTCATCAACATATGCATGAACTGTGAGGCTGCTGGATACACTGACCATTGTCCAGGACACATGAAGTGACATAGCTTCCAAGGTATGGCTGTTCCTATGACCCTTATTACTGCTTACATATGCGCAGACACTATTCTTTGGTCTCTGGCTATTGGCATCAGTGGTTCTTTGCAGGAAGATATATGAGGTCATGGAAAGAGTTCTGGATTGTGAGTCAGAAGGCTGGGACTTGAATGCGAGCTGTGCCCCTTATTCTTAGGTCATTTTGGCCAAGTTACTCCCTCTCTGTGACTTCTGTAATACAAAGTGGATTAGTCTAGCTCATCTCAAAGGAGGAATAGTGTGACTGGTTCTGGAAGTAGTGAACCTGGGTTTGAATCTTACCTCTGACACTCCCAATGTGACCTCAAGAAGTCACTTAGATTTCAGTTTCCTCTGCTATAAAATAAGGAGCTTGGGCTAAATAACTTTTCAGGCCCCCTCCAGATCAAAATCTATGATTCTATATCTGATCCAGCTACAAACTCCAGTCATACCCTCCAGGTTGACCACTCCCAGAATCCCTTACCCCTACGCTGACTGATGGGGGGCTTTGAACATGTCTCGACAGTGTTTTTCATGACCTCCTGGCTCATGCCCTCACAGAGCAGCTCCCTGGGGATCTTGCTTTTGTCCATTTGTTGTACAAAGTCTGCCAGGAGAGCTGAATAGGGGACTTCTTTCCTGGTACTTGTGGAGGGGAGATCCCGCCTTTCATTTAAAAAATAAGTCTAACGGATGCAGCCTCTGACCTCTGGGAGCCTATAATCAAAGAACTAAGTGCATGGCTGCCCAACCCATGCAGGCCCTGGAAAGCCGCAGAGAGGGTTCAGGTGAGATCAACAAAGACGGAGAGTAGAATCTTTGTGGAAGGGTGAAAAGAACCAGGGTCATAGAGGTCAGAACTGGGGAGCACAAGATTTGGACCTGAAACGGACCTTAGAGATCGAGCCAGAAGATCATAGATCTACAGCTGTGAAGGGGAGCTCAGGGGTCCTTCTGGTTCATCTCCTCATCTTACAGATGAGGAAACTGAGACCCAGGGAAGTTGTGACTTATCTACCTTCCCTCAGTAAGCCTCAGGAGGAGGCTTTGAACCCAGTTCCTCCCACCCTAGAGTCAATGTTCATCCTCATTTCACAGCCAAGGAACTAGAAGCAGAGTGCACTGAATTCTGAGTCAGAGGACCTGAGTTCAAATTCTTATGGCCTGTGTGTCCTGGGTCAAGGCATTTAACCCCTTGGTGTCTCAAATTTCTCTGCCAATAACACGAGGATCCTTCTATTTGTGCTCTAGGATCCTGTGGTGAGATGTCAAAAGTCCTTTTTGTTAGAAAATGAGAGGTTTGGACTAGAGAACATTGGTCCTCTTTGAATCGGAGGGATTGGATTTGAGAGAGGCAGATCCTTGCAAAGTAACTCAGCCTTACTTTCTCTTCCAGGATCACTGACATCCAGGGGCAGGACAAAAGTCAGGACCACTGGCGATGGCCCAGGATGCAGTGGATGACCTTGGCATCTTCAGTGTATGCCTAAGCTCTAAGCACTCTACAGCACCTGATTCAGCCTCCTCTGTGGCCTTTGGAATAAATTGTTGCCATCCACCCATTCAACTAGGGAAGTTGGCATCCCCCCAACTCACTGATGGGTTTGAGGCCTTTAGCTACCTCTGCCAAGATGATCTTTGCCGGGTAACGGTTGCTACACATGCTAAAGCTTTTTGGAGTCACAGGTGAGAGTTAGGTGAGAGGTAAACACCAAAGGTAGAGGAGTAGCCCTGAAAAGGGCTCAACAAGCTCTCACCTCAGAGGTTCCTCCCTGCCCTCCTACATCCATGAATCAAGGAGGAGATACTTTCTGTATCGTCTCCTGGTCCCACCATCCCTGCTACCCTATGTTCAGTTTTGGGGTGCTACCATTTGGGAAGGCCATTATAAACTGGGGAGTGACCAATCTAGGGCAACCAATCATGGCAAAGGGCCTTAAAACCATTACTTATAAAGATCATTGGAGGGACCTGGAAATGTTTAGCTTGAGAGAGAGAAGACTCAAGGGGACATGGTAGCTCTCTTCATACATACATTAATGCCTGTCATGAGATAGAGGGATTAGATGTGTTTGGTGCGATCTTAGAGTCAGTGGATGAGTGTTACCAAGAGGCTGGATATCAAGAAAAACCTTCCTAACAATTAGAGCCGGCCCAGAAAGGAATGGACTGTCTTGGAAGGGAGAAGGTTTACCCTTATTGGAGGTTTTCAAGAAGAGGTTGAGTGATTGTTTATGTTGTAGAGAAGATTCTTTTGTTCAGGAGTGGATTTAAACACGAGCTCTTTCAACTCTGAAATTCTAGGGTTTGCCTAAGATCACAAAGGAAGGAAACAGCAGAAGATTTGAACTCAAGTCTTTTGACCTTAATTTCAGTTTTCTGCAATTAGTTTCCCTAGCTTGGGCTATTCCTCTCACTCCCTTCTCAGATAGCATCCCCCTTTTGCAGAAGAGCCTCCTTGTGGCAACCTTTCGTCTTCCCAAGAGGCTGCTCCCCATTCCCTGTCTGGAACGGGGTGGGCTGCTGGCCTCCTAGCCCCCCAGCCTCCTGCCTGCTCTCTCCGTAGCTCAGCCCTGCAAACAACACACGGTTGTTGACAATCTGCCCAGGCTAAACACCCGATAACACGGTCCTGGGCAAGCCAGACATCCTGACAGCGTGCTCTTCCAGGGGAAGATACTTTGAATACATCATCCTGTCAGGCGAGTTTATTATTCTTTTGCTTGAGATAAACTGCAGCCGCCCAGCGAGGGGCTGTATAAATTCCAGGCTCAGAAGTTGAGCAGGCACGGCTCCTTGTTAAACACACACACAGACCCCACATAAATCCTGCCGGGTAAATAACCCGACATAACCTCCCCCCACCCCCAAGTCCCCACAGATCTCTCCAAGAGTCTAGGTTTCCCTCTGTGACACGGGGTGGTCCAGGGAATAGAAGAATTAAAGCAAGGGACAGACCCAGAAAAGAAAGGTGTAAGATCCCTGTCCTCTGGCCTGGGCCTTCTGGAGGTATTACACCCCTTCCTGGAGGTCCTGTGCCAACACACTGCCCCAAATCCAGAAGGTACCGTCCTGGGACCATGGGTCTTCTCCAGCCCTGCTGGGATCAGGCCCAACCTCTTGACTCCTGGACCTTCATCTTGTCCGGCAAGAGCTCTCCTGTGGGTGGTCAGGAACAATCAAGTTGTAAAATGTCTGTAGGGAAGAGATGGGATTTCAGAGAGTGCCTGTTCCATCTTCTGCTGGCAGAAGACCACCTCTAAGGGGACAGAGAGGCTCTCTTTGAAGCAATGCAACTAACATGTGTATGAGTAGGGGCAGGGGAGGGAACAGGGAGCTCCTGGACCCTTCTCCCCACCCACCAGGAAAAGGGGAGATATGTGGGTCACATTGGAGTCCTTCTCCCTTCAGTTAAGAGATAGGGCCTGGGAAAGCCTGATATTCCCTGCTAGGATAGTAAAGTCCTATTTGTTTAAAGTCTGCATGATCAAGTCTCCTGTAGGTCACACTTCTCTTTGGTGGAGTGAATGAAGTTGGGTGGTGGTGGTGGTGGTGTTAAGGAATAGGATACTCATAAGCAGGTGATAATTGTCTGTAATGTCCATTTAAAATATAGGTTATTTAAAAAACACCTTTTATCAATAAGAGTCTTTTGGAGGACGTAAGATCATGCAATTTCACAGCTGAAGGCAACCTTAGAACCTTAGTTCAACCCTATCATTTGACAGGTGAAAAAAGTGAAGTCTCGAAGGACTAACACATCTCATACTTTTCATTTTCTTTCCCCAGTTCTAATAATATAGTAAGATGTGTTAAGGGGGTGCAAGGTTAGAGTAACTAGAATTTGGGAGAATTAATCAAGAAAGTCTGCCTGAAGGATGAGAATTTCAAGCTTTTCCCTCCCTCCTGCAAGAGTTTTCCTTCATAAGTTGGATAGCTCAGACACACTTACTAGCTATGTAACTATGGACAAAATTCTGAATCTCTCTGTGCCTCAGTTTCCTCCCTTGATAAATGAGAAATTTGGACCCAAGTCAGCTCTAGTAGTCTGCAGTCTCCTTTGAGGGCATTGGACCTGGGATCAGAAACATCTCAGTTCAGATCAGACTTCTGGTACTTTGGGGCTGTGAGACCTTGGACAAATCACTTGATCGTTATATGTGAACAGTGGAAGTTGAGTTAAATGATCTGTAAGGTCCCTTTACATTCTAAAACTCTGATCCCATGATGGTCCATTCTGGCCAATGGATGCCTGGGTTACAAGAATCCTGTTGTTTATCCATTAGTTAGTCACACCTTTAAGGAATGGAGCAGAGATTTCTGGGGGCTGTCCATCTGGTAGGATGAGACCAGGCTGTCAAAACAAAAAAAGAGTTCCCAGGAGACCAAGTACTCTTCTCCTTTACCTTTAACTTATTTTATTTCAATTCTTCAAAAGAACTGGGATATGTGACCCCTCCACATATTTAAATCCCAACCACTTCAAGCCTAAGCAAGTAATGCTCATACGATCCTAGATTTAGAGCAAAGAGGGACCCATTCCCATTATTTTACAGATGAGGAAACTGAGGACCAGAGACTTGTCCATAGTTATGCAGCTGTTATTGGTGGTGGTGGGCTTGTGTTTCCAAGAGGACCAGTGACATCGTGGTGGTATCTTGATTTGCATATGAATTGGACTTATTTGAGGCAGTTTCACGAAGTTTCAGCCTCACTCTCTCTTCCAGAGTCATTGAAGTCCAGAGACAGAACAAAAATCAGGATGACTGGTGACGGTGGGAATATAGTGGATGACCTTGGCATCTGATGTCTGCCCAAGCTCTAAGCACTCCAAAGTGCCTGCTTCAGCCAACTTCATAGCCATTGCAACAAATTGTTCTCATCTGTCCATCCCACTGGGGAAAGTCTTCACATGTGTAGGGTAGACACACCCCAACTCATCAATGGGTTTAACGCCTGTCTATTACCCTCAGGCTAATTGGTGTCTGTACACCCCATCTGTTATTCCCTGTTGTCTTCTACATGACCTGCTATAGAATATACATGTATGTATATATGTACATATAAGTGTATGCATACATATATAAAGGTATCTAAGCGGCACAGTAGATAGAGCTCCAGGCCTGAATCAAGAAGAGTCATCTTCCTGAGTTCAAATCCAGCCACAGGAACTTACTTGCCGTGTGACACTGGGCAAGTCACTTTATCCTGTTTGCCTCAGTTTCCTCATTTGTAAAATAAGCTGGAGAAGGAAATGGCAAACCACTCCAGTATCTTTGCCAAGAAACCCCAAATGGGGTTACAAAGAGTTGGACTCAACTGGAAAACAACTGAACCACAAAAATACATATTTAAACATAATACATATGTAAACATATATATTATGTTTTAATATCCCACAGCTGCTTATGTATATATCTGTTTATCTATGCTTATAAACAAAACTAAATTCTAAAGCAGGACTGGGACTGGCCTTCTTATCCCAAATTATATCACTGAACCTCTCAGTTTCCAGGCAACTCTCTTAAGATAATAATACATTACCTATCACTTGGCAGTTCATATTGATAGAAGAATTTTCTCACATGACCTATCCAAAAAAGAAACCTCAAAGCCCCCAAATCCAGCAAGGACACACAGATACAAATAGAAATCAAGAATACAAACCTAAAAATGTATTGACTAAAGTCATGAATTAAGTCAATAATTAAATGACTTCACCGACATTTTAACAGAGAAGTCAAGGTACCCCATGGGGAGTACAGGTGGGAGGGCATGGGGCTACACACACCCAGGGAGATAGTTACCTGTCTTTTGAAGGGAACAGGGATAGGCATACAGAACAGGTGGGAGATACATCAAACCCCTGACAAGTATGAAGAGTTTCTTCAAGCCTCCCTCCCCAAATAGAGCCCCCTGTTTGCTGTGGGAGCCTTAGAGATTTAGGCTTCCTGATAAGCGAGACACACACAGCTGGGCAAAATAAACAGCCTCTCAGGCTTCTGCTGGCCCACCTGTCCTGGCCCGTTGATGGTGCCCCCTGATAGGGTGGCACAATGGAAAAGGCACTAGTTCTGAAGTCAGGTCAAAGGGGCTGAGTTCAAATCTCATTTCTGATGCTTACCAACTAATTGTCTCTAGCCTTGGGCAAGTTATTTAACTCTGTTAGTGTTAGTTTCCTCATCTATAAAATGAAAGAGCTGAACCAGGTGGTCTTTGAGATTCCTGTTAGATACGATTCTATTATTTCTTTAACGTTGTCTACTGTGGTCCAGGAGGAAGGCACTTCCTGAGGAAACCACTCAAATGCATGACACCTCCTCATGCCAAACATGTTGGGCTGAAGGGTTGAACATCCGGGAGATCAGCTCTCCAGTACTCCCCAGAAAAGGGAAACTGAGAAAGGATGTCCCCTTGTCTCAGTACTCCTCCGCCCTGTGGCCCATCTCCTGAGACCAAGGACCACATCTAGAGATTCTGAGATCTGAATAAGAAGTAAATAGATGCTTAATTGATGCTTGTCAGGAGCCTCGGGGTCTACTGCTTCTGATGATGGATGGATGACCACAAGCACTTAAAAGGGAAAAAGATCATATTCTTACATGGAGGGGACTAAGCTGAGATAGACAATAAAAGAACAGGAATTATTTTCCTTCTGGCTAAAGGGGAAAACCAGAGATGGGGGGTGGGGAAAGGTAAATGAAGAGGGAGGCAAAATAAAAAAGGAAAACAGAGGACTGAACATAATAGAAAGCGAAAACAGATGTGGGGGAACAGAACAGAAAGGGAAAATGGTGGGTGGAGAACAGGAGGATAGGGAAGAGATCGTGGGAGAATAGAACAGTGGGAAGGAAAAGAGAAAAGCTGGGGAAGGGGACAGAAAAATGGGGGAAAGCAAGGTTGGGGGAAGAGTCAAGGTGGGGCCAACAGAGCAAGGGTTAATGGTATAGAATTTGGTGATGGGGAACAGCACGGAAGGAAACAACAGAGAAAAAGAGAAAGGGGGAGAAGGAGGGAAGGGGGGGAATAACAGGGGGAAGTGAGAGAAAAGAACCAAAGAAGAAGACAGAATTGTTGGGGGGGGGGGGAACAAAGGACATCCTGGAGTATTTTTTTTAACCCAGCGTAGAAGCTGTGGAATGAAACTGAAGGCCTGTAACTCCATCCCCCCTCAGCCAGACTTATCTGAATCCTTTGGGTCCTGTCTCTGCAAAGCCTACATTTCTGTACTAGATGACTGTTTCAACCCTGTGGCTTGCCTCTGGGGTGAAAGAGCTGAGTTCAGTGAACTTAAGGGCAAATCTATCTCCATGTCCTTCCTCCCTAGAGATAATAAAGCTAATGGGATTATTTCCTGTGCAAAGGAACAGGACTATTGGAGAGAGGGAGGGAAAAGAGGGGAGGAAGTCTCCCAGAGAATAGATTTGTTTGCAAAAAGCCTGGCTCCAAAGTCATGTATTCATCACCACAGAAGAGGAGAGTGTCTACAGGGGAAAAGGAGCTATGATTTAGTTCACTGGACTTGCCTCTATCTGGTTAACTCAGCTCTCCATCTGATACCATTGCCACTCCCATTTCTTAACTAGCAGGTTCTTGGCTAACTTAGTGCTGCAGATAATCATTCAACTATTTCAGAGTGTTGTCAACATGATACCAAAATATTGGGTCAGTTACTGGTCACCCAGATGTTTAGTCTACATGATGATACTAGAAGACAAACTGCATTTTTCTTTTTCCTTAAATTGAGAGTATGATTTCATGGGGCCAAAATTTTCAGATAAACCAGAAAATTCACACAACAATCTGAATTCTTTATTTCTATGATGCCAAAAAGCTGTGGGACTTCGCCTCAATTTGGGGGCTTTGGTGCTGGCTTTCACTTTGCCCACACAGACTCAACTGAGCATTTTGGTGACCAGAAAGAAATATGCACAGCCCTCCCTCACTCAAATTAAAATCAACTGCAAGTCATGTCATCATCTTGATATCATGGTCCTCTTTGAGAATGAAGGACAAACACAAAAATGATGCCATTAACCATCCATTAGCAGGATATGGACCACTGAACTGTGGAGTGTTTAGCAAGGGGACAGCCTAGCTCAGCTTCTCTTTTCCAGAGAACTTGGAGAGAGGGAGCATTGGAGAGGCAGTTATCCTAAGCTATTTTTCCAGTTGTGAGGAAAGAGAGTCACTGAGTCCATTTCTCTTGTGAAGAGATGGGGTTAAATATGGTTGTTGGGTTGCACTGTGCTCCAGGTGATGGAGAGCTGTTTATAATGGCTGTGGGTTGCAAGGTTCTACTTTATATCATTCAATGATTACTTGGTACATGGATGACAGAGTAACAGCGCTCAGAAGGCTTCCAGATTGGTTGGGAGGGAGACCTAGATTTTAAAATCTACCAGTAGAAAAAAGCCTAGATTGGTGGAGTCAATCCAGGGCAGAGAACAGTGGGAAGAATATCTTTCAGATCCCCTGGAACAGGAACCCAAACTTGAAGATCTGGGGAAACAAATGAGATCCAGGCAGGAATCCTTAAAGGATTCCACCTTGTTTTCCCCTCTTTAGTCTACTCCCTTCTGTTTTCTCCTTCATCAGGAAGGAAGATCATTTATCTTCTTTTATTTCCCATCTAGTTTATTTCCCATCTAGTGCTCATCTGTTCTACATAGGAATGCACTCCTCCACCTCTTTAAGTGGTGTTTCATCCATCATCAGGATGCTCTCTCGCTTAGAACTAACATGGATCCAGTAAGCAAGTTAAGGGATTGGTCAGATTGCCCTTTACATGAAGTAAGATTTTTTGTACCCATCCACAGTATTTAAAAACTAACTTTTCCCTTTTCCCAAAGCACATATGGACCCCTAAGCATGTAATATGACAATAAGGAAGAATGATCAAACCGTTGAATCTCAGAGATAGAAGAGATGTCAGAGATCATCACATCCAATACGGAGGTGAATGGGAATCAATTCTTCAGCACCCACAATAAGCGATCATCCTAGACTCTACTTGAAGATTCCAATGATGGGGAATTCGTTGCCTCCTAAGTAGCCCTACTTTTGAGTATCTCTCATTTTTAGGAAGTTTTCTTTTCATCTGCATCCCTGAAATTTCCACCCATTACTTTTGGAGAAGGAAATGTTGCTGGAGATTAAGGTATCTATGGATCAGTCATGGTCTGGAGGTACAAGAGTGAGTGTTGAAGGGCAGGACATGGAACTAATGCAGGAGTTCTTAACCTGTTTTAAGTCACAGACTCCTTTGGCTATCTGGGTCTATGGTCCTTCCTTGGAAATATGGCTTGTTGCCTACATTCACAATTGGAGTAAATGCTAAATTACAGTGATAGGTTCATGAAAATAAAGATGTATTTTTCCCATCCAAGTTCATGGGTCTCATGAATCTATCTGTGGATTCTTTGCTGAGGGTGTGAGGAGTATCAGGTTAAGAACACCTGAGTTAAAACCTGATTAATACCTCTAAACAGGCAGTCTTCGTTGGCAGGCAAGAAGAAAAACTTAAAACATTGTGCACAGTAACAACATGATGATCAACCATGTATGAAAGGCTTAGCTACCCTGATCAGACAATGATCCAAGATATTTCCAAAAGACCCAAGATGAAAAATGCTATCCATCTCCATAAAGAGAACTTATGAACTCTGGGTGCAGATTGAAGCATACACACATTTTCTTTTCTTGGTGGTGCAGTGGCTAGAGCACTGGGTCTGGAATCAGGAAGACCCATCGTCATGAGTTCAAATGTGGCCTCAGACACTAACTAGCTGTGTGACCCTGGGTAAGTCACTTAACCCTGTTTGCCTCAGTTCCTCATCTGTAAAATAAACAGGAGAAGGAAAGGGCAAACCATTCCGGTATCTTTACCAAGAAAACTCCAGAATGGGGTCAAGGAGAGTTGGACACGACTGAAATGACTCAACAACAATATGGAAATATGTTTTGCATGACTTTAGATACATAACCTACTATATCGTTTGCCTTCTCAAGAGGTGGGGGAAGAGCAGGAGGGAGAGAATTTGGAACTTAAAATTTTGAAAAATGAATGTTCAAAATTGATTACATGTAATTGGAAAATATTTAACAAAAATATCAAAAGAAAAAAGTAAAAAGATTTAGAATTTTAAAAAAAGAAAGAAAAACTTACTTAAGCCCCAGATCAAAGATCAGAGTTTCCAAAGCCCTTCCTAGATCCTAGGTGGGGCAAAGGGAACTGAAAGAGTCTATCATATATTAAATCTTCTGTTTGGTTTTTAAAGCTCTTTTTAATCCAATCCCTTCCTACTTTTCCAGTCTTCTTACCCTCTACTCTTTCTCACTTACTCTGAATCTAGTGACACGAGTCTCCTTGCTTTTCCTCACAGTATATACTCCATCTCCCCACTCTAAGTATTTTCACTGGTCAATGAATTCTCTCCCTCCTCATCCTGGCCTCCTAGCTTTCTTCAAGTTGCATCCCATCTTCTCCAAGAATTCTTCCCCGGGGGGCAGCTAGGTGGTGAAGTGAATAGAGCAACTGGCCCTGGAGGACCTGAGTTCAAATCCTGCATCTGACACTTACTAGCTGTGTGACCTTGGGCAATCCACTTAACCCCAATTGCCTTGCCTTCCCCCCTCCAAAAATAATGGGGATACAAAAAAACCCGCAAGAAACAGTCCCTGTTCTCAAAGGGCTTACAATCTAATGAGGGGTAGACAACATAGAAACAACTCTATATAAACAAAATACATTTCCAAAGGACTTGATGCAAAATGCCCTCCACATCCAGAGAAAGAACTAGAGTAGGAACATAGAATGAAACAGACTGTATTTTCTTTTGTTATGTTTTGTTTCGTTTGGTTTTTCTCATGATTTCTCCCATTCGTTTTAATTCGTCTATGCAACATGACTAATATGAAAATGTGTTTAATAAGAATGTATGTGTGGAAACCGTATAAGATTCCATGCCATCTTGGGGAGGAAAGGAGGAGGGACAAGGAGAAAAATTTAAAACTTATGGAAGTGATTGTTGGAAACAAATAAATTAATTATTAAAAAAAAGAGAAGTCTTCCCTGCTCTCCCTTAATTCTAATTAATTCTTAATTCTTCCTTTTGTTGACTATCTCCAATTTATTATCTATCTCTTCATCTATCTTGTTTTCATGTTGGCTCCTTCATTAGACCATGAGCTTCTTGAGAGAAGGGATTTTCTTTTGTCTATCTTTGTATCTCAAGGGCTTAGCACATGGCCTAGCACATAGTAAGTAGGCTTAATAAATGTTTGTAACTGATTGGCATCAGTGAAGCAGTTGTCCTCATACCATGGCCAACATTTCCAGGCTAACCATAGGGATATGGATTAAGTCTGTGATTATCTTGTTAAAGGCAGCCTAGCATGGTGGGTTGGAGACTGGGCTTGGAGTCCAGAAGACCTGGATTTGAACTCTGCCTTCCATTCTTCCTAGCTGGGCCCTGGGCAAGTCTTCTAACATAATTTGAGGATAGCAAAAGTACTTGTGGGATGGTTACTCATTTTGCTTATGTTCTTTATTTTCTAATGTAAGAACATGCCGTATCTTCATCACCTATCTAGGGAAACTGCATCCACATAGCTCAACATCTGCTCTACTACTTAGAGAGCTGCCTAGAGTCACACAGCAGGGCATCTGTCAGAGGTGGGATCCTGAACCATGTTTTTCTGACTCCGAGCCCAGTCCATATCCATTATGTTAACCTGAGTGTATGAACTTATTTAAAAAAAAATATTTTGGTAACTATTTCCTTTGAAATCCTACATATTTTATGCACTTAAAACCACGCTGAGAAGGGGGTCCATAGGCTTCCCCATAATGCTTTGCATTGTACCAAACTGCCTGTCATCTAGCTCATAGGAGGCACATAATAGATGTTTGTTGATTGATTATGATAGCTTCCCCCGGGGCATTGGATCTTCGACCTTGACCTCATTAGCTGTCTACTCTGAGCTGACCTTGTGATCACACTTTGTGCTCCATAACTGGGTAATCCAAGACCCAGACCCCCAACTTGGAAAAAATGATCTGACTGAGCATTGGAGGGATACTTCAACAATTCAAACATCTGTCCTTTAACCAGCACTGGTACCCCCTTCCAGGGTTGCCAGGGGTGAAGGTTTCTTCTTCCTGTGACTGGTCCAATGAGGAGCTCCTGGCAAGAGGTACCTTGGAGTTTTTCTCCCTTGAAATATCCTCTCTTTGTCATCCCCTATTTTGCTCTGTATAGACAGATAATGAAACATTAACCATGTAAACCCAAAAGAACCCCAAACATTTCTAGCTTTGTAGCATCATCCTCCTCAACAACTATATTTACAAATGCAAAAGGAACCAGATCATTGAACACCGAAGCAGTTAAGTGGCACAGTAGAAAAAGAACTTGATTTGGAGTCAAAAGACTTGAGTTCAAATCCTGCCATTTTACTACCAATGAAGCCTTTGTCAAATCATTTAATCTCTCTGGGCCTCATTTCCCCCATATGTAAAATGAGTTGGACAATATTCCCCCGGAAAGTCCTTCAGCTATAAATCTATGAACCTGCACCTACATTAGCCCATAATTAGATTGTAGGCAGGGATATGCTGGTAAATGTTTAACAACCAGCTCTAGGTTGGGGGGTATGAATATATATAAGAAATGGTTTTAATCGGAATCTGGATCAGTAGCATTTTCTCCTTCCCTTTCTTAGGTTCAGACAGACAACAAAACATCTAATAAATAAATAATATTTAAAATAATTGAATTTAAAATAATAATAAATAAATAAATATGCTACCCTGATTGGTAGCATTTGCTGATACCCAAGTCAGTTTCCAGCTGGTTCCAGCACATCCCTGACTGTTGGGATAATCAATAATCAATAAATATTTATTAAGCCCCCCACTAATGCTAGATCATTCAGCCAATAAATCCTTATTTTTGCACTGGCAGAAGTTGGCTTTTCTTTTATTTCTCTTTTAGAATAAGCATAAAATGTTCAAGCTAGCAAAGAGCTGAAGAGGTCAACTCTTCCATTCTTTTGCGCTAGACTGAATGACCTTTATCCTGCACAGAGGAATGTCTATCCTATCTTGATCCTTCCCCCACCCCCACCTCACCCCACCACACCAAGTCTCTCAGTTACCCAAGGCTGTATTTCTCAACCCCCTTTATCAGAAATTTCTATATTTGTGAAGGGTCCAGACCTGTATTATCATCAGAACTCCAGATGTAGAAAATTGTTCCCCAGAGAAGAACTAGTTTAGAGTCAGTAGCTTTTACAGAAGTACCTGCTTATCAAGAGATTAAGTGACTTATCCACTGTCACGCAACTGGTACATGTCAAAAGCGGAATTTGCACTAAGGCTTCCTGACTCCGGTGCCTGCCCTTCTGTCTACTCCTCCATGCTCCCTACTGAGTTCTAGAAACCAAAACACTGAACAACAGATGAGCCTCACGGCACAGTGGGGTGGGGGGAGTATTTGGTTTGCAGTCAAAGGATGTGGATTTGAATAATGATTCTTTCATTTTCCTCCATGTGTGACCTAAGATGAATCATTCTGCTTCTCTAGGTTCTAGTTTCCTTTAAGAAAAAAAATGAAAGGGTTGAACATTTAAGGTCCTTCCCAACTCTGATATTCTAGGAGACTTTAATGCTGATAACTGATACCCAAACCCACAGAGCCCAGTCCCTTCGCCTCTGATGTCTGTCCTCATGGCTCCTGGGTTTAATTTTGGGCTCAGAGACTTCCTAACCAGGTAACCTACAACAATTAACTTTGTCTCTCAGATCCTCAGTTTCCTTATCTATAAAATGGGGACATTCATTCTTTCACTATTTATTTCACAGGCTCCTTGTGAGGGCAGAGCTTTGTAAACTTTCAAACACTGTATAAAGGTGAATCATTGTTACTCTTCTCTATTCCTCCTTTTGCTCATGGAGACAGAGGGGGAACTACTCAAAATAATGTTTTCCTCCTCTCCTGGCTCAAGTGTGTGTGGGGAGGCAGAAACCAGGGAAGGCACAAGAATTTGGGGCTCAGGTTGTTTACATTTAATTCAAGCCAGGTGTGGTGATGCATGACTGTAATCACTGCTAACAGGGAGGGTTGAGGCTGGTTTGATCACCTGAACCCTGGAGTTCTGAGGTAAAGTGAGCTGAAACCAAACTAATGTCCCCCACTAATTCTAGCAGTGAGTTGGGGAGTGGGTGACCAGACTGGATCCCAAGGCACAACACAGCCGGTCAAAGCTCCTGTGCCAATCACCAATGGGATCAGGCACGTGAGTGGCCCTATATTTCTGTCTAGGCAAGAGAGAAACCTAGTTTTCAAGATAGATGGATGAATAGATGGATAGATAGACGGAGGATAGATGGACAGATAGGTAGATGGTTAGATAGATGGATAGATAGATAGGTGGAGGATAGACAGAAAGATATAGAAAGAAAAATAGATAGGTAGAGGTAGATGGATAATAGATTGTTGTCGTTTAGCCATTTTCAGTCGTGTCCACCTCTCCATGACCCCACTTGGAATTTTCTTGACAAAGATACTGGAGTGGTTTGCTATTTCCTTCTTTAGCTCATTTGACAGATGAGGAAACTGAGGCAAACAGGGTTAAGTGACTTGCCCAATAAGTACTTAATGCTAATAAGTGTCTGATGAGTAAGATGGGTCTTCCTGACTCCAGGGCCAGCACTCTATCCACCATTAAATGCCTTCTATATGCCTGCCAGATAACATAATAATCTTCAAATAACTGAAAATAAAGATCATTCAGAGGATAATGGAGACATATATATGGTGAGTATAAAAGCAGGCTGGAACATGTAATCAACAAGAACCTTCAAAGAACAAGGGTGAAGGATGTCACCAAGGAAATGAATGAGACAGAGAACAGATGAGTTGATTGCGTATTGAGGGATGATGTTTGGACAGCCAGAGGGCTCCATTGATATCCTCATGATGACAGAGAAAGGGAAAAGGGCCTCTAGCACACTGGGTGGACCTCACATGGTAGAAGGGCTGTGTTCTTCATGGCTGTTGGAGGGAACATCTCAATGATCGCACCAAGATCATAGGTCCATTTGGGTATGTTCCAGGTATCGTGCTACCCTATAGGAAACACAAAAATGAAACAAGTCCCTGCCCTCAAGGGGCTTTCTAGGGAAAACCCAGATTGGAATCTATCCCATCATTTTATAGATCAAGAAACTTCGTCTCAGAGAATTGTCTAAGGTCATGTGTGTTCAATTCAATCTTGTCCAACCTTTTGAGACCCCATTTGGGGTTTTCTTGGCAAAGATATCCTTCTCCAGCTCATTTTACAGAGGAGGAAACTGAGGCAAACAAGGTTAAGTGACTCGTGCAGGGTCACCAAGTTAGTAAGAGTCTGAGACCAGATTTGACCTCAGGTCTGACTGAGTCCAGGCCTGACACTCTATCTACTGTGCCCTAAGGTCACACAATTACTAAATAACTGAGCTTTCAATCTAAGCTCTCTGTTTCCAAATACAGCCTCATTCCCTTTTCTACCAGGTAGAAATAGATGCGAGTAGAGGGCCAGACACAGTACTCTAGGAACATTAAAGAAAGGAACCATCCCTTTCAGCTGGTAGGGTGGGTCTTGAAGGAGGAGAAGGAGATCAGAGAAAGGGAGGGGGAGATGGAATGTTTGCTGGGAGATCAGCTAGCAGCCCCGTTTGGCTGGACACAAATGGGAACAGTGTAAAATAAGGAAAAAAAGGCAGATTGAAGCGGAGGGCAGCAAACACTTAATAAGGGCCTACTATGTGCCACGCATCCTGTTCATTGCCTTACATAGATTATCTCATCTGATCCTCAGGATTCCCCTGGGAGGTAGGTGAGGTAGAGACTGAAGTCAGATTGTGGAGGGTTTTAATTGAAAGTCACTGACCTTCCTTCCCCCTTCAACTCAGCGGTCAGTAAGCTCATCCGGTGCCCCTTCTCTGTTTGCTAAGGGTCTCAATCACTCCTCCATGGGTGTCTCCTGAACCTGTTACCCTGTGATCTTATCAGCGCTGCCTCCATCCCATCCCTTCACCTGGACCCATCCCCTAGCAGCCTGCCAGTATACACAGGTGCGGCACATGTGGGGGCCAAGGAGACGCGGACATTCCAGCCCTGGGGCCCAGACAATGCCCGAGGTTAAGCAGGTCACCTTCTTTTCTCACCTCCTGATTTCCCCAGTTTGTAAATCATTATCCCAGGCAGCTTCTCATTTCTGTTCGCTGGCTGGAGCACAAAGCCTGCTTTGAAGGGACCCTTGTCGGGGCTCCCCTTTGACACTGCTGGGCGGGAGGAGCCTCTGATGGGACCAGCCTGGAGGGGGGCTGTGGGCCTGAGCCAGTGGTGGGCAGCTCCCCCCACCCTGGCGTTGGATTACTGTCTAATCGGGCCTCCCTCATGCCACCTCTTTTGTACCACTGAAATGTATGAGCACGGGTCATGATGCAACTCAGTAATTACATTGCTTGGATTTAAACACATCCCGGCCCAGCTTTTAGGACTCCGGAAGCGGGAGGGGGGCTGGGCACATCCTCTCGTCTCGATCTCAGTTTTCTTTGTGGCTTATCAGTAACTTTGCCCGCCTTTGCCACGCTATGCAATCCCATTCCTTTCAGTTTGCCATGCGGTCCATCCCCACTCACACCCTCCAGGCCCCCTCCCCCGGGGAGAACAACGCTTTTCCAGCCCTTGTTCCCCAGATTCTCCTCCCCTGTTTAGGAATTCCCAGAAATGTTTTCCTTAGATTTTTAAAATCTTTCTTTTACGAGCCCCCGCCCTTGCTAGACTTGTTAGCTAGTGAGTGATTGTGGGCAGGTGATCGCTTTGCCTTTGTGAGTCTATTAAATGTTACATGATTGCAATTAAGTTAATGAGGGACAGCTAATAAAATTAAAAAAAAAGAAGAAGAACACAGGCGCACCAGGATTGTGAGGCCTCTGGCTAACACAGCCTTTCCCCATCCCAAGAACGGGAAGCTGTGTAGCCTTGAATGAATGAATGAATGAATGAATGAATGAATGAATGAATGAATGAATGAATGAATGAATATCGGAATGGAAAGACCCTTTCTTCCCCCCCACTTTCCCCCACCCCTTCCATCCCATCCTTTTAAGTGGGGAAGGAGACTCAGACTGGGAAGAGTCTCATAGTCTTGGGGTTTAGAGCTAGAAGAGACCAGAGAGATTGCCTAGTCCAATAGGTCCATGGGACCCTCAAGAAGTCCTTGGATAGCTTTCAGGAGGTTCATGAACTTGGCTGGACGGGGAAAATGGATCTTTATAGCATTCCTTTCAATTAGTTAGGAACATGATTCTGATAACTTCGTAGGCTTCACGGGACTGCTAAAGGGGTCCATCACACAAAAAAGTTAAAAATCCCTTTTCTAGAGCCACGACCAGGAATTCTTGCACCCAAGGCAGAGTTTGCTGTGGTTGAGAAAGTTGTTTGTCCTTCATTCCTGAAGAGGACCAAAACAGGATCACTACATTGGGGTGAATGTACAGGAGGTCCTTGTGAGCAAAGCAGAATAGGAGGAGCCCAAAAGAAACTCGAGATGACAAATTTAGAGGCATCTCCATCCCAAATGTTCATACAGACTATTTGCGCCAGACTTGTGGTCCAGCCTTCTGGGCTCTTGTTGGTCTGATCAGCCACAGTCAGGTGGCAGAATAAGGAGGTCAATAGTGACATGATTGGCAACCCCCAGAAGGAGGTAAAATGGGATCTTTTGTGGCACCAGGAGAGGTTTGGAACCCTTTGGGGCACCAAGCAAAGGACTGAGGATATTGGGGACAGAAGTCCGGAGGAACATTGAGAAAAGGAAGGATATCCCTTCTCTTCCAACCCCATTCCCAAATCTCACCCTAGATATTTACACCCAGGCCAAAACACCTGGATGCACTGCCTTATTTACTCCTTTGCTTGCTTGAGACTGGAATAATGAAACAATTAATAATAATAACAACAGCCAATACTTACATAGTGTGGTAAACACTTCCCAATTATTATCTCTTTAATTATCTATTTCGTAGAATATTTCACTGGGAGGGGGCAAGATGAAATTCACTAGTTTGACCTGTTCTGTGTATCCCAGCTTTACTACTGTATGACCTTGGCTAAGCCAATTCCCTTCTTCGGGACTCAGTTTCCCAGAGTTTCTTCACCTATGTGTGGGTCCTTCATTGCCAAAGAAGACCATGCCATCAGAGAAATGGTGACATGACTTGCACGTGACTTTGTTTTGAGTGAGGGAGGGCTGTGCAGGTCACCAGCCTCACTTGTCCTCCAGAGCCATCTGAATCCAGTGACCAGATATCCATCAGGATGACTGGAGAAAACTAAGTAGGGGAAGAGTAAAGGACCCTCTGGTGTCTTGTGATGCCAGACCCAGCAGAGCAAATCAGATGTGGTCCTGGGCTGTGGCTGGGTGAGGAGGAGTGAGTACATGCCCAGGAGCAAAAGGGTCAGGGACCCCACTGGCTGTGGGCACTTGCAGAAAAGTAGAATCCCTGCTTTCAATTCCTCACCTGTAGACTGAAAAGGTTGAACCAGATGATTTCTCAGGTCTCTTAACTGTAATAAATCCTACAGTCCTACTTGGAGATAGAAGACTTGGGTTTGAATTTCAAATCTACCACTCACCAGTTGTGTGACTCATGAAAAGGTCATTTTACCTGTCCAAGACTGAATTTCCACATCTGTAAAATGGGAAGAGTGATAAGGCCCCTACCTACCTCAGAAGGGCTATTAATGAACTAATGAATATAAATGAAGTGAGTGGTGTGTGTGTGTGTGTGTGTGTGTGTGTGTCTGTCTGTCTGTCTGTCTGTCACAGGGAGGCAAGAAGAGATATCCCTAGCATTTCTTCCGCACCCCCACCCTCCACACTCCCTTCTCCTAGGAAGACTTACTCAAGCAAGAGACTGAGGCTAGAGATGGATCGCTCCATTCTCTCAATCTGCTCCCTTAAATATTATTTGTCTAGGAGATATGATATTTAGGTTCAAGCTACAGCTCCTGATACTGTTTCTTTTTTATTAAATTTTATTTTTAATTTATGGAATAAAACAAGCATTTTCATAATATAGTACAACAAAAAGATGACTGCAGATGAAACTACAAATCTGC
Source organism: Notamacropus eugenii (assembly GCF_028372415.1). NCBI lineage: Eukaryota > Metazoa > Chordata > Mammalia > Diprotodontia > Macropodidae > Notamacropus > Notamacropus eugenii. The sequence continues at coordinate 107,095,701 of NC_092873.1, read as the reverse complement.
TATGCACAACCTGCTATTCCTTTCAAATACACAACAAAATTATCATGTAAATTTCTTTTCTTCTTCCCTCCCCTCAGCCCTAGAAATGGGGAAAAAATGTAATGGGAAATGGGGGAGCCCCAGGCTTTATCGGCAAGGCTTGGCTTCCTTTTTACCTAATTCACGTTTCACAATGGAGACACATACCAAATAATAAACGCGTTTATTTAAGTTGAGAGCAAAACAGAAATCAGAGAAAGCAGACATAGAAAAATAGATAATACAGATTGAAGGAATTTTTCCCACTGGAACTAAGATAACTCAGATCAACCAAGAGAGAGATTTCTAGATCTCACTCAAAGGGAAATTCTCCAAAGTCTCTAGTGTAGCCAACAGGGAACAGGGACAAGATAGAATCTGCATCATCCTCTTTCTTCAGTGATCTGAAGAGAGTGTGGCATCATAGATCTCTCTCACAACTGGAGACAAGAAATACAAACCTGAATCTCCCTGTTCTTCTGCTCTCACCAACTCTGCCCTGCCCCTTACTCAAGGATTGAGTAATCATTGTCCTCTAATAAGGAAAGAGTCTGATACAAATGGCTCTTTGAGCCAAGGGCTCCATAAAGTTTGGGGTTTGGGGACTGATCTGTGTTTTCATCAGAGTAAGGAGCTCTAGTGAGGAATTTCTTCTATCAAGACAGAAAGCGTGTAATCTGCACCTTGTAGAGACTGTTACCCGGGACACTGAGAGGTTATATGATTCATTCAGGGTCACACAGTCATGATGTGTCAATAGGATAAGTCTACCTGAGAGCAAGTTGTTGTGGTGGTTCGTAGTTTCAGTCAGGTCCAACTCTGTGACCCCATTTGGGGTTTTCTAGACAAAGATCCTGGAGGGGTTTGCCATTTCCTTCTCCAGCACATTTTACAGATGAAGGAACTGAGGCAGGGTTAAGTGACTTGCCCAGACAGCTAGTAAGTGTCTGAGGCCAGATTTGAACTCAGGAAGATGAGCTTAAGAACAAGAGGGTGAACAAAATGCTTCACTGCTCTGGCCTCAGTTCCTCTGTAAGTGAGAGGGTGAGACTTGTGTGGTTTGCCCTTCATTCTCGAAGAGGACCATGACAACAGAAAGATGATGCCATGACTTGCAAGTGAATTGGATTTAAGCGACAAAGGGTGCAAAGTCACCAGCCTCATTTTCTCCTCTGAAGCCATCTGGGTCCAGTGGCCAGATGTCGATCAGCACAGGGTGAGACTAGATACTATGGGACTGTAGGAACATAGAATTTTAAAACTGAAAGGGGATAATGAGTTAAGACCACACATTCAAGGACTGGCCAAAGGAACTGGGGATGTTTAGCTTATAAACTAAGCAGGTAGGTATCACGGTGGATAGAATGACAGGGCTGGAGTCAGGAAGACCTGAGTTCAAATTCAGCCTCGGACACTTACCAGCTGTGTGATCCTAGGCAGGTCACTTAACCTCTGATTCAGTTTCCTCATCTGTAAAATGAGGCAATAATAGCAGCTGCTTCCAGGGTTGCTGTAAGGATCAAATATGATAATTATTAAGCAGTTAACACAATGCCTGAACTACATAAATGTTAGTTATTATTGTTATTTTAAAAAAGACTTGGGTGGGAGGTAGGGGACGTATGATAACTGTCTTCAAGTATTTCAAGGGTCATAATGGAGAAGAAGGATTAGACCGTGCATGGCACCAATGGACAGATGAGGAGCAACGTAGGGGCAGCTGGTGTCATAGTGCACAGAGTGCCAGGCCTGGAGGCAGGAAGACTCATCTTCCTGAGTTCAAATCCAATCTCAGACACTTACTAGCTGTGTGACCCTGGGCAAGTCATTTAACCCCATTTGCCTCAGTTTCCTCACCTGTCAAATGATCTGGAGAAGGAAATGGCAAACCACTCCAGTATCTTCGCCAAGAAAACCCCAAAATGGGGTCACAAAGAGTCAGATATGACTGAAATGACTGAACAAATGAATTATAGAGAGACAGAGTTAGTCTCCAGATAAGGAAAAATTTCCTAACAATCTAAACTATCCAGAAGTGAAAAAGGCTTCCTTAAGAGGTAGGGAATGATTTCCCATGATTGGAGATCTTTGGGGATATCACAGAGGGGATTTCTGCTTAAGCATTCATATGTTCATATGGCAAGGATTATCTAATTTGGGTGCTTGTATATCCAGTTTCTAGCACGACGTCTGGCACACAGTAGGTGCTTAATAACGCTTGTCAACTGATCAGTCATTAAGGGCATAGATTTAGAGTTGGAAGAGATCTTGGAGGTCATCTAGTCTAAATCCTTTTATTTTACAAATGAGGAAAACCCAGAGAGGTTAGATGGCTTGCCTCAGGCCACATAAGTAATAAAAAGCAGAGCAGGGCTATATGGAGGATTAGCACCTCTGGTGTGAGGGCTTTCTGAGTCCTTTTCAGGGCTGCTCGGTTACCTTTGGTATCCACCTGTCTCACCTGTGACTCTAAGAAGCTGCAGCATGCTCAGCGGCCACATCCTGGTAAACATCTCAGCAGATGGGCTAAACCAGCCTGATAGACCTCAAACCTGTCAATGAGTTAGTGTCTACACAAATCATGTGAAAACTCCACCAGAATGGTCAGATGAGAACAATTTGTTTCAATGGCCACAAAGGTGGCTGAAGCAGGAGCTATAGAGAACTTAGAGCTTGGTCAGACATCAAAGATACCAAAATTATCTGCTGCATCCTGGATCATCATCAGTTGTCCTGACTTTTATCCTGCCCTTAGATTTCAATGACTGGAAGACAGAGTGACGCTGACATTTTGGTACAACTCTATCTCACTTAAATCCAGTGCATGCATGAGTCAAGACATTACCCATGATGTTACTGGCTTTCAAAAACTAAGAACAAACCGCAACAAGAGGTCCTACAGACTCCTCCACCTGGCCGGGGTCTCCAGATATAACTCAGTTCTTTCTACCACTGGTCATCTAGTTAGTGCAGTCAAAGAATCTCAAGGTTGGACAGGACCTCAAAACATATCCAATCCATAGGGCCAATGCTATATTCCAGAAAGATTATTGGATTTAAGGTCCTGTCCAACTCTAAGATTCTGTGTGATCCAGTCCCACAAATGGAAAACCAGTACATGGGCCCCCTGACTGGGAAAGGAAGGAAAACAAGCATCATCTTCAAGTAAAAATTTATTGGAGCAGAGAAAAATTCTCTCCAGAAAAGTGATAATGGACAGGATTCATTTGTTCATTCATTCACTCACTCATTTATTTTATTTATTCATTCACTCACTCATCCATTCAATAACCATTTATTAAATTTCTTCTGTTACTGGTTATAGGAGATCCAGAAATCATTAGACTAGAACCCTGAACTCATGTAGTTTACAATCTAGTGATCAATGTTGGGGTTAGGGGAAGGGGAGTTGAACGACATTTAAAAGCAGATTGTCAGGATAGCTAGGTAGAGCACTGGATCTGGAGTCAAGAGGACCCAAGTTCAAATCTAGCTTCAGACACTTAGTAGCTGTTTGACCCTGGGCAAGGAAAGAAAGGAGGGAAGGAAGGAAGGAAGGAAGGAAGGAAGGAAGGAAGGAAGGAAGGAAGGAAGGAAGGAAGGAAGGAAGGAAGGAAGGAAAGCAGATTGTCCAACTAAAAAGGGCAGGGGGGGGGTGAAGTAATTTTCCTTTGATATGTAGCTTCTATAGATGATGAACTACAAGCCTTATAGGGGTTGGGTAGGGAGGATATGACCACCCCTAGATGGAACAGGAAGGAATTGGATTTGGGAAGGGAAAGGGGAGTTGTAGAGAACAATGTGCTTTTAAGGAAAACTATCAATTCAGAGAAAGGGGAAAAAAGGGATAACAGAGTGAGCTGACAATGAATGGAAGGAGTTAGAGTAAATACAGAAGAGACAAAAAGAAAGATACAGGGAGAAAGGACCAAATTGTGCTGTTAAAGGTGGGAAGCATGATTAATTTAACAAACATTAATAAACACCCACAAAATGTTAAGCACTCTTCTAGGCACTGGAGAAATGAAAAGGGACTGGATGTGAAGTAACTGATGTAAGGTGCTCCTTCCACCAAAGCATGTAGGCACAAAGACATGACTGAATGGTCCCTGCCCTCAAAGAGCTTATATTTTACTCATCAAAGGCCATGATTGGAAGGTAAGTGCCCAGAAAAAGGAAAAAGGCTAAGTCAGTGGGTTCCTACAGGCAGTGTTGAGATTAAGTAGAGAGGAATTTCTATGTTAAGCCAAAGATGATGGCCTGAGAGCTCAGACCAGAAAGGACCCCTTCTCTGTGTTCGACCATAGTCAAAGTACTTAACTTCCCACTTGAGACTCAGCTTCCCTGTTTGTATAAGGGAGTTGGACCAGATGGTCTCTTTTCAGTTTTAGAGCAACAATCCTATAAGCTTTAAGTTTTTAAGTCAAGGATTTGTTGAAAGTTTCAGTGGAATGATTTCAGTGTTGAAAGTTCTACTTTTGAAGACCACAACTCAATGGCATAGAAATTCTTTTCTTTTTTATTTATTTATTTATTTTTACTTTATTTATTTAACTTTTAACATTCATTTTCACAAAATTTTGGGTTACAAATTTTCTCCCCTTTTCTCCCCTCCCCCCCCAAACACCAAGCATTCTAATTGCCCTTATCACCAATCTGCCCTCTCTTCTATCATCCCTCCCTGCCCTTGCCCCTATCTCCCTTTTGTCCTGTAGGGCCAAAAAACTTTCTGTACCCCTTTACCTGTATTTCTTATTTCCTAGTGGCAAGAACATTACTCGACAGTTGTTCCTAACACTTTGAGTTCCAACTTCTTTACCTCCCTCCCTCCCTCCCCACCCCTTCCCTTTGGAAGGCAAGCAATTCAATATAGGCCAAATCTGTGTAGTTTTGCAAATGACTTCCATAATAGTTGTGTTGTATAAGACTAACTATATTTCCCTCCATCCTATCCTGTCCCCCATTACTTCTATTCTCTTTTGATCCTATCCCTCCCCATGAGTGTCGACCTCAAATTGCTCCCTCCTCCCCATGCCCTCCCTTCTATCATCCCCCCCACCCTGCTTATCCCCTTATCCCCCACTTTCCTGTATTGTAAGATAGGTTTTCCTACCAAAATGAGTGTGCATTTTATTCTTTCCTTTAGTGGAATGTGATGAGAGTAGACTTCATGTTTTTCTCTCACCTCCCCTCTTTACCCCTCCACTAATGAGTCTTTTGCTTGCCTCTTTTATGAGAGATAATTTGCCCCATTCCATTTCTCCCTTTCTCCTCCCAATATATTTCTCTCTCACTGCTTGATTTCATTTTTTTTTTAAAGATATGATCCCATCCTCTTCAATTCACTCTGTGCACTCTGTCTCTATGTGTGTGTGCATGTGTGTGTGTGTAATCCCACCCAGTACCCAGATACTGAAAAGTTTCAAGAGTTACAAATATTGTCTTTCCATGTAGGAATGTAAACAGTTCAACTTTAGTAAGTCTCTTATGACTTCTCTTTGCTGTTTACCTTTTCATGCTTCTCTTCATTCTTGTGTTTGAAAGTCAAATTTTCTTTTCAGCTCTGGTCTTTTCATCAAGAATGCTTGAAAGTCCCCAATTTCATTGAAAGACCAATTTTTCCCCTGAAGTATTATACTCAGTTTTGCTGGGTAGGTGATTCTTGGTTTTAGTCCTAGTTCCTTTGACTTATGGAATATCCTATTCCATGCCCTTCGATCCCTTAATGTAGAAGCTGCTAGATCTTGTGTTATCCTGGTTGTATTTCCACAATACTTGAATTGTTTCTTTCTAGCTGCTTGCAATATTTTCTCCTTGACCTGGGAACTCTGGAATTTGGCCACAATGTTCCTAGGAGTTTCTCTTTTTGGATCTCTTTCAGGCAGTGTTCTGTGGATTCCTTGAATATTTATTTTGCCCTCTGGTTCTAGAATCTCAGGGCAGTTTTTCTTGATAATTTCATGAAAGATGATGTCTAGGCTCTTTTTTTGATCATGGCTTTCAGGTAGTCTCATAATTTTTAAATTGTCTCTCCTGGATCTATTTTCCAGGTCTGTTGTTTTTCCAATGAGATATTTCACATTATCTTCCATTTTTTCATTCTTTTGGTTTTGTTTTGTGATTTCTTGCTTTCTCATAAAGTCATTAGCCTCCATCTGTTCCATTCTAATTTTGAAAGAACTATTTTCTTCAGTGAGCTTTTGAATCTCCTTTTCCATTTGGCTGATTCTGCTTTTGAAAGCATTCTTCTCCTCATTGGCTTTTTGAACCTCTTTTGCCAATTGAGTTAGCCTATTTTTCAAGGTGTTATTTTCTTCAGCATTTTTTTGGGTCTCCTTTAGCAGGGTGCTGACCTGCTGTTCATGCTTTGACTTCATGTCTCTCATTTCTCTTCCCAGCTTTTCCTCCACCTCTCTAACTTGATTTTCAAAATTCTTTTTGAGCTCTTCCATGGCCTGAGCCCATTGGGTGGGCTGGGACACAGAAGCCTTGACTTCTGTGTCTTTCCCTGATGGTAAGCATTGTTCTTCCTCATCAGAAAGGAAGGGAGGAAATGCCTGTTCACCAAGAAAGTAACCTTCTATAGTCTTATTTCTTTTCCCTTTTCTGGGCATTTTCCCAGCCAGTGACTTGACCTCTGAATATTCTCCTCACACCCACCTCACCTCCTGATCCTCCCAGCCAGCGTTTGGCGTCTGAGATTCAAATGCTGCTTCCAGCCTTAGGGCTTTTGGCGGGGGCAGGGCTGCTATTCAGTGTGAGATTAAGTTCAGGTGGTCAGGTTGGGGCAGGGCCGCCTCTCAGGCTCAGTTCCCTCAGGGGGTTTATGCACAGACCTTCCACAATGGATCCAGGCTCCTGCCTGCTTGGGGAGCCCCTGTCTGCTCCCACCTCCGCTTCTGCCTCCCGAGGGGGCCTGAGTTATGGGGGCACCCCACTCCCCTCTCAACCCGCCAAAGAGACTCTCTCACCGACCCCTGTCACCTGTGGGTGGAAGGACTTGTGCGGCTGCTGGAGATCCCGTCCCTGAAGCCTGCTCGGATCTGTTCCTCTCGGTGCCGTGGCCACGGCAGGGCTGGGCTGGGCTCCGCGTCCGCAGTGCGACGGACCTTTTGCGAGAGGTTTGCAGGTCCCTCTGGAACAGAAATCTCCTTCGCTCCACTGTTCTGTGGCCTCACTGCTCCAGAATTCACCGTGAGTTCCTTTTTACCGATGTTCTATGGGTTGTGGGTCTATAAATTCTAATGGTGAGGAAAAACTTAAAGAAAAATCTGATGAAAGAGATACCCAAGGAACCAAGAGAAATTCACAAATCAGCTAAGTGGAGGGCATTGGAAAATGCCAATGACCTTCAAGGGTCAGGACTGGAAAAGAGGGGAGAGGAGGTACCAGAGGAAGAGACCATTTCTTACTCCAAAGCCCAGTCAATCTGGGACTCTGAACTTGTAATCATCTACCTTGTCCTAATTTTGGCCTTAAGAGTCCATCACCCTGTAGTACAGCCATAATGGACACTGCTAGAGAAGAAAAGAAAGATCCTGAGGGGAGGGGGAGGGAGAATGAATCCAGAAGCATAGTCTTTGTAGGAGAAAATTCCCAGGTGGGAACTCTATTGAGGGGAGGGTGGGTTATTTGTGTGTTTCTCCTTAGCAGTTAGAAGAATAGAGAAGAGGCACAGGTGACATCTTGACAAGCTGGTTTCATGTGACCCTTCACTGTCCTCATTCTGTACAGATAAAAGAGTGCAGCATCAACTCACAGCTGTCCAAGAGGAAAGAAGGACACTCAGGACCTCCATAAGGCCTTGTATTAGTCTCTCATTGTTCCTTGACCCACCATTTCTGAAGAACTCTGAATATGGCCTGTCCTTCTTGACGTCTCCTAGAGAGCCAAGCATAGTGTTGGGGAATTCAGCTCATTGAAATTTCATTCCACTCAACCAATATTCATAATTAAAACTTGTTTAATTAAATTAATTAAATCATAAATAAATATTAAACCAACAGATATTTATTAAGCACCTACTATGTGCCAGGCACTGGGGATGCCAGTACAAAGAATGAAGTTTCTCACAAGAAGCTTACATTCTACAGGAGTGGAGGTGGGGAGAGAGAGAAAGAAAGCAAGGACATATACATGTCCCAAAAGTCTTAGGGCAGCTATAAGATTACAAAGATGAAATGGCACTAAGACTTTTGGGACACCTTGTCTAAAAAATACAAATATAGGCAAAATAGTTAAGTACAAGGTAGGGAGGGGCCTATGGCCTAGTAAAATGAACACTGGACTCCAAATCAGAAGACCTGGGTTCTAGTCCTGGCTCTTTCACTAGCTAACAAGAATGACTTCCCTACTTGGACTGACTTCCTCTAAAACATAAGAGACTGACTAGATAGTCTGAACATCACACAGGGTTTACCTATATACAGAAAAAAACAAAACAGTTCTCTGATTTGATCAGTATGGGGAGTTCCCAGTGAAGAAATCCCCTGTGCCAAAGCAAATTTATACCTTTTCTTCAGTTTATACACTTGGAGAGCTTCCAATGGGCCAAAGGTTAAGTAACTTGCCCAGGCTCACGTGGCCAGGATGTATCAGAAGTAGGATTTGAATCCAGGCCCTTCATATCAGCTCGCCCACCTAGGACACACTGTGTCATTTGCTCCATTCTACCACCCTCTCCCCCTGCCCCCACCGGCCGTCTAGAGAACATGCCTCCCTCCCTGAATGAATGAATGTACTCAGCTTTGCAACTTGATCCTGGGGCTGAGTTGTCTAACTGGTGAGAGTTAAGTGCAAACTCCCCTAACCCACCATATCTAGCCAGCCCTGTCTGTCCCCCTTACCAACCATGCTTCATTCTCCAACTAGCCATACCAGGCATCTTACCATCTACTCTCTACTGCTGCCTATGCCATTGTTTCCTCCTTCCTCTAACTTTTCTACTTCTTGCCTTTTTTGTTGTTGTCTGACTCTTTGTGACCCCATTTCGGATTTTCTTGGCAAAGATATTGGAGTGGTTTGCCATTACATCTCTGGTTCATTTTACAGAGAAGGAAATTAAGGCAAACAGAGTAAAGTGACTTGCTCAGGGTCACACAGCTAGTAAGTGTCTGAGGCCAGATTAGAAACTCAGAAAGATGAGTCTTCCTGACTCCAGCCCCAGCATTCTCTCTACTTCACCACCTAGCTGCTCTTTTTGCCTTAGGCACAGTAATTAAATCAATATTACCAATGTTTTTCTTTCTTTCTCAAATGGGGGAAGGGATGGTAGGAGAGGGAGAATGTGGATCTGAAAATAAAATAAGATCTAATTTTAAAAATGAAATAAAATAAGTACTACCATTCCTTCTGGAAAAGGTCTGACTATTAACCCTCCCACATTTCCATTCACCATTCTGTGACTCCTCAGACCAAAACATCCTTGCCTGGCTACCACTCCCCTGTGTGTTGTCACCTTACTAGACTTCTTGGGAGGAGAGACTGTTTCATTTTTATATTTGTATCTCAAGTCCCCAGCATAGGGTCTAGTGGATGGTGAGTGCTTGGAAAAGCTTCACTCACTTATTCTCCTAGTTATCCTGAGTTCTTCCTCGTACTGGTTCCAGTGTGCACTTGGATGCCCCAAAACCACCTTCTATCTAACTACATATATATTTCATTTTATTCACTTTATTTTTAGGCAGTATATATTTTTACATGTCCTAGTTGTTACTCCCATTGGAATACAAGCTCTTTGAGGGTAGGGATTGTTTCTTTCTTTGTCCTTATACACAGTGCCTAGCACATAGTAGGACCTTTATAAGTGTTTGCTGATTGATTGATTGATTAAGTGACTATCTAAGTGGTGCAGTAGGTGGGGGGAGGGGGGTTGAACAGAAGGAATGCTGCCAGGGAAACTAAGCAGAATGCAGCTTCCAGAGCATGGCAGAGCTGTGGGCAGCTCAGAAACCACAGAGGCTAACAGAAGCTGGCATTCAGCAATGGGGAGTAGGGGCATTACCCAACTATGGCACATGGGGAAGCAGCCTGGTAGAGGAAGACCCTCCAGCCAGCACAACCAGTTGTTTTGGGGAGAAGGGGACGGGAGGGAAGTGAAGGCCGTGCCCAGCCTCTCGTTCACAGTCAAACAAAGAGGCAAACAAGCCCAAGGGAAAGTCATTACATATCTTTAAACCCAATTTTTTCACTTGTAAAAAGGGAAAGGAATGAGGGCGTGTATATAATGCCTGCTATGTGACAAGCACAATGCTAATTCAGCATGGCTTTTGTTTTTATAAAGTCAATAGTCAATAAATGTTTATTAAGTGCCTGCTATGTGCCAGACACTATGCTAAGCAGTAGGGATGCAAAGAGAGGCAAAAGAAAGTTCCTGCCCTGAAGGAGCTCACAATCTAACGTGGGAGACTAGGAGTGAACAAATATGTACCGACAAAGTTTATACAGGATAAAGAGGTAGGTAGATACTAGATAAGCAGGTAGGTAGATACCCCACAGGACTGCTGTGAAAATAGAATGGTGACATGGATGCTCTATATAAAGCACTTTGTAATCGTAAAGTATTGGATAAACTTAAGTCACCATCATTATCCTCATAGCATTGTACTTAGGGTACTTGGGTCTCAGTTCTGACATTTCCTTGCTGGCCAAGTCACTGAACCTGAGTATGGGGCTAATAAGACATGTACTGCCTACCTCACAGATTTTTAAATCTTAAAGCATCACACGAGTATGATTTTTTAAATTAGTATTTGCTATCTTGGAGGGGTCAAGGAAAGGATACGTTTCCTATTGGACAATAGATTCCAGGCTGAAAGAACTCTTAGAAATCTATCTAGATCATCCCTCTCATTATCCAGAAAAGGGCAGGCTTGACCAAGGTCACACAGTTAATATGTGACTGAGATGAGATTTGAACCTGTCTTTTTAATTCCAAGTCCAGTGTCCTACCCATTATGCCATAACCTATCCACTATAACCCAGAGGGTAATGATGAGGAAGGTGAAGAGGCATTGGGTTGAGATGGGAAAGCCAAGAAGAACATTCTCCATTTACCATCTTCTAAATGGAGATAAGGACAGCTAGGTGGTTACAGTGGATAGAATGAGGGACCTGGAATCAGGAAGACCCATCTTCATGAGATCAAATTCAGCCTCAGACACTTACTAGCTGTGTGACCATGGGCAAGTCATTTAACCCTGTTTGTCTTAGTTTCTTCATCTGTAAAATGAGCTGGAGAAGGAGATGACAAAACATCCCAATATCTTCGATGAGAAAGCCTCAAATGAGGTCACAAAGAGTCAGACACGACTGAAATGACTCACCAACAAAAAAAATGGAGATGAAACAGTAGGTGACTTCAGCACTGATCCTTGCCCTCTTAGCTGACTCCTTGGGGATATGCCTGGCTGGCTGTGGAGAAGGGCAATCAATCACACGTGGCACCAGTCCCCAGCAAAGGCCCACACTATCTTCCTGCCACATGGCAGGTTTGGGGAAACAAAGGAAGTCATGAAGAGAATAAGAGAATTCTTAGAATCACCATCCATGTAGCTTCAGCTTGGAGATATGCCTAGAATGTGAATGTATTCTAGGAATCTGATAGGAAGCTTGGGAACCAGAGGCACTCCTGGGCAGCAAGGTTAGAGCTGGTACCTGAGAATGAACTTAGATCCTGAAAGAGAATGATGGGATGATGCTTGTGGGGGAAAAAATTACACCTTCTTTTCAGAATCCAATCAACTTGATAATAAGAGCTAATATTTTTGAAGAACTTTAAAGTTTGCAAGGAGTTCACAAGTATTGTCTCATGGGATCTTAACAAGAACCTTATATTGTTGTTATAGAGTAATTTTTCAATCTTGTCAGATTCTTCATGACCCCATCTGGGATTTTCTTGGCAAAGATCCTAGAGTGGTTTGCCATTTCCTTCTCCAGTTCACTTTACAGATGAGGAAACTGAGGCAAACAGGATTAAATGACTTGTCACACAGCTAGTGAGTGTCTGAGGCCAGATTGGAACTCAGGAAGACAGTCTTCCTGACTCCAACCTGGTACCCAATCCACTGAGCCACCTAGCTACCCCCAACAACCTTGTGAGATAGATGCTATTATTATCCCCATTTTACAGATGAGGAAACAAATTCAGAGAAGTTAAGTGATTTTTCCAGGGTTGCACAGCTAGCGTCAGAGGAAGGATATGAACTCAAGTCTTCTTGACTCAGAATCTACCATTTTTCCATTCCACCTTGATGTTAAAAGTAAGATTGATTAGTATACCCATTTTCTTAGAGATAATACTTCCTAAGGAATGGTACTTAACAACTTACTAGTTCTTAGAGGTAGGCCATATTTGGGTGGATATAAAGAACAGGGTTTGTCCCCTAGTTAGCAAGGATGATGATTGTTCTGTGTTGATGTGTTGGAATGTACCCAAGTGCTTGCCTGTATGAATTTGAATCATTGTGTCATGAGTCAGAGGATTCAGGTTCTAATCTTGGATGTGATTGGAAAAGATACAAGGAATAGGAAGAGAAACACTAGCCATCCCTGCATTTTTGGCAACTAAATGGAGCAGTGGCTAGAGTGCTGGGACTGAAGTTAAGAAAACCTGAGTTCATATGCAGCCCAAACACTCAGCTATATGATCTTTGGCAATGCACCTTCCGCCTGTCTCCAATTTCTCCTCTATAAAGTGTAATAATAAAGAAGTAAACAAACAAACAAATGAGTAAACGAATGAATAAATGGATAGATAGATGGATAAATAAGCAAATAAGCAAATAACTAAATTATAAAAATCTAATAATAATAGCAACTACCTTCTAGGGTTTCTGTAAGGATACAATGAGATAATATTTGTAAAGTGCTTTGCAAATCCTAAAGCACTACAGCAATCCCTGCCACGTCATGGGGGTTAGGGGAGGGGCACCCGTGTAATCTGGAAAATCCGTGTAAGATTGTTTTGGCCCATCTTTGGTATCAGAAAAGAAGTCTGAATTATTATAATGTTAAAAGATAAACTATATTGAATTATATAATACTAATTCTATATTTTGTGCATTTCCGAGTTTCTAAACTTTTTCTGTATCATCTGCTGTTGTCTGCAGCTTCCACAAAACTCCCCCCAAATTCCCATTTAATTTTTTATGCCGACTTTGGATAGATGTATTGAAACCACTTTGGGGAAAGTCACTAGGTGAAAGGGATAGCCGTATATAAATGTTAGCTATTATTATTCATAACTCTGCTTTGCCACTTTTTGTCAATGTGGACCTTATTTTCCTTTCCTGTTCCTGTTCTCTGTTTTTTTAAATGATGTGACCATTTATAATTAGGTGTATATTTATGTTGAGGTGGATGGGGTATTCTGGGAGCACTGGTCCCTCTGGTGTGAGGCCTTGCTGAGCTCTTTTGGGGGCTGCTTATTCACCTATGGTGTCCACCTGTCACCCAACTCTCACCTGTGGCTCCAAGAAGTTATAGCATGTAGCCACATGTAGTTACACCCTGGTAAACCATCCTAGCAGATGGGCTAAAACAGGCTGAGGATAACTGATGGACCTCAAACCTGAGTTAGGGGGTGTCTACCCCAAGCATGTGAAATCTTCCCCTGGTAGAGTGGGTGAATGAGAACAATTTGTTCCAATGGACATGAAGGCAGCTGAAGTAGGTACTATGGAGTACTCAGAGCTTGGTCAGACATTGAAGACTGCATCTCAATCATCCTGACATTGTCCTGCCATTGGACTTCAACGACTCTGGCAGAGAGAATGAGGCTGATGGTTTTGGGCAACTCACTTAAATGCAATTCACTGAAAAGTTAAGACATCAAGATGTCACTGATCCTCTTCAAAACTGAAGGACAAACAAGTTCTTATACCCATTTTGATCCTATTGTACGGTATGTAATGTAAGGTGTTGGTATAAATCTAATTTCTGCCAAATTGTTTCCTAGTTTTCCCTGCAGTTTAATCTAAGTTCCTAGAAAACCAAGAGTCAACCCGAAGGGTTATCACCTTTTGTGTTCTGGTTGATAGACCTCAGCAGGGCTAGAAAGAGTCAGTGTCTCAGTGGGGAGCCTGTCCAGACAATTCATGTACTCAACTTTCTTTTACCTCTGCGGGAGATGCTGGAGGCCAGGAGTTCATAGAAGGAATGTCTACTCATCTCCTGTGTGCTGATCAGGCCATCCAGAGCTTTTAAACATTCATGATCCTAAAGAAACATAAAGTGCCCATCACAAACAAACGAAGATACCCCAGAGAGTACTGAGGACACAACCAAACCAAAAGCCCCAGCCACTGACAGATACCTTGGAGGGCTTTCTGAGAAATTCTGAGACTACCCTGCCCTTAGAGCATAGGCCTGGTTGTATGTGTGGAGGGGGTGAGGGATTGGGGTGAAAGGAAGAGAGGCTTTCATTACCAGGAGGTCCATTTCAAATAGCACTTCCCTTCCCCTTAAATCCCCTCCTGGAAAGCCACCGAATGGGACTGGGTAGAGGCAGGGAGGCCACCCACTCCTCTCCAGGGAACTGCTTCTAGCTCAGAAAGGTAAATCACCCACAATTGCCCTCTGGAATGTGCCTGCTGTGAGTAAAGGTAAGATCCATGTCGTTGCTGCATAAACAAAGTAGAGCTATTTATGATGGCCGCAGCAGATTGGCCCCAGAAAGAATCTGTGGATGTGGGGTTTGGCCTGTCTCAACTCTGCTGCTGGCAGTGAGGATGCGGAGGAGATATTTATTTTGGCAAACATGGGACCCTTGGCACATTCCTTCTGCCAGTCGACCAAAGGGCCCTGTATCTGTTTGTAAGAGCCATCTTTTTTTGCAACTCAGAAAATATTTTGAAATTATGAAAAACAGAACAGGAAAAAAAAAATCCACCTCCTTTTTATATTTTGATCCCTTCCCTTGGCACTGTTTGCTACAAATAATTTTTAAAGTAAGCAGAGCTGTGGACCAGTCTTTCTCTACTCTCGTGTCCTGACTGTCCGCTGTGTATGGATCCCTGGGCTGGGTATTATGGAGAGATCTAGAAGGAACAGTCAGTAAGACCTGCCTTCAGGAAATTTTAAGTCAGATGGAGATGGGGATAGAAAAGACGATCCCTGCTCTCAGGTATCTCCTAGTCTGATTGGGGAGACGCTCCTGTCTTCATATAGAGTGTTGGGTCTGAAGCCAAAAAAAAACTAGGTTCACATTTGGCCTCAGACACAACTATCTATGTGACTCTGGGCAAGGCATTTAATCAGTCTCAGTTTATTCAGCTCTAAAATGGGGATAAAAATAGAATCTACCTCCCAGAATTGTTGTGTGACTCAAGTGAGATATTTGTAAAAAGCTTAGCGCAATAAGCACCACATTGGAAGTGCCAGGTAAATTCTTGTTTTCTCCTCACTCCCTTCTCATAGAGTGCCAAGGGTGATGCGGAAAACATAATTTATGCCCAAAGAGATTTCCATTCTCCTGGGGCGGGTTTGGGGTTTGGGTGGGGTGGGGGTGGACAAGAAGAACCAGGATAAGATTCTTGCTCTCAGGGACACAAATACAGATGTCACTTTCCTAAGAATGTTAATTTAGCTGGTTACTGTCCTGGGCATCATGGTACTGCGTTAATCCAGCTTTCCTGAAATAATTCCTTCTTGTTTGAAAAGTTAAGGGCAACACCCTGGGGTCTCCTGAGCATGTCAATATAGAGAACATATTCCTAGGCCCTGTCTCCCCCCAAGTGCTACTAGCTTCTCCACTGGGCTGCCAATGAAAAGGTCTGGGTGTTGCGTTGTGGAGTGGTGAATCCTTTCCTGCCTCTTGAGGTGTTCAAGGCTTGCCCTATTTCCTTCCTTAAGAAGTTCTACCTTATACCACTTAGTCTACTCAAAGATACAAAAGACCTGAAATTAATCACTAAAAACTTACATTTCTATGGTATTTAAAATATATAGATTGCTCTTTTCTCATTACCCCCATTTTATAGATAAGGAAACTATGCCGTGTAGACATTCAGCGATTTGCCTGCAGTCACACAAGGAACGAGCATGGAAGGCAGGGCTGGTGATGTGCAAGGCCTTCAACAGCCTCCCCCCCCGCCCAAAAAAAAAACCCAAAAGGACCATCAACAATTTCAGGTCCTATGCTTTTGATATTAACCACAGAAAGACATCCTTGAATAAGTTTTTGGATTAAATAAGTAAACAAGCAATTCATTTATTCCCACTTCTACAAGCTAAGCAGGTTAGAGTACAGTGTTAATGAGGTCAAGGTCTTAAGTTGGATCCCTGTAACCAACCAGTTCCTTTCGCAGTTAGAGTTCATAAGTTCCACAGAACTCACCATTAATCTGCCAGCTGTCACACATTTATGTTTTGGAGTAGGAGAGGTAGCACGTCAGAAGTGTGGATAACTCAATGCACCCCCTCCCTATTCCTGAAGAAACAACTCAAATTTTATTATTGACAGAAAGGGTGGGAGCATCAGCTTCCTTATAGGAACAAGAGAGGTGTTGTCCAAACAGCACTGAATTTGGAGTCAAAGGACGGCCCCCCCAAGCCCAGTAGAATGTAAACTTTCTGAAGTCAGGAGGGGTTTTGTTTTTTGTTATGATTTCCCAGTACCCAGCATGATCTCCAATAAATTGCTGCTGTTCAGTTGTTTTTCAGTCATGTGTGATTCTTCATGATCACATTTGGGGGTTCCTTGGCAAAGATACTGAAGTGGTTTGCCATTTCCTTCTCCAACTCATTTTACAGATAAAGAGACTAGGGCAAACCGGGTTAAGTGACTTGCCCAGGGTCACGTAGCCAGTAAAGGTCTGAGGCTAGATTTGAACTCAGGAAGGTAAATCTTTCTCAGGAAGATGAGTTGCCCATGAGATGAATCTCTAAGGAAACCTGTGATCCAATGAGTAGCAGAAAGGGGAAGAGCCTATCATAGGAAGCAAGTTAGGTCAGTGGTTAGGCATTGTGACCTGGAGTGGGAGCAGGAGAATTTAGACAGGAACTAAGTTTGAGACTTTGGGATGAACCATTTTGACATAGTCAGAATCCAATTAAGTTTTACAATCATTAATTAGGTTCTTCCTTTTTTTTTCAGAACATTTAATAGATGTAAAAGAGCTAGGTTTGAATTCTTACCCTGTCAGTTATTAGCCATGTATCTATGAATACACAGATCTTAAGGTCTTAGTTCCCTTACTTGCAAAATCAGTGGAATAATACCAGCCCTTTCTACCTCAAAAGAGTAGTTAGAGGGTGCAGTGGATAGAGCGCTGGACCTGGAATCAGGAAGATGAGTCTTCCTGAGTTCCAGTTTGGCCTCAGACATTTACTAGCTGTGTGACTGTGGGCGAGTCACTCAACCCTGTTTGACTCGGTTTCCTCATTTGTCAAATGAACTGGAGAAAGAAATGGCAAACCATTCCAGTATCTTTGTCAAGAAAACCCCAAAAGGGATCACAAAGAGTCAGACACAATTGAAATGACTGAACAACAGCAAATCTACCTCAAAGGTTGTTTTATGGATTAAATGGCATAATATATGTGAAAGTGTGACGTAGCCTCAAAGGGATAGGAAACCAGGATTTTCACTGACGTAGAAAATACCTTCCATGAATTGAGGTTAGCACCTTCTCTTCTACTTTCATCTTAGAGAGTTCCTTAGGTATTGAGAGGTCCAGAGTCACAAAGGATGGATGGGTCAGAGGCAGGATCTGTCACCAAGTCTTCCTGATTCCAGGCTTGGCTCTGCCAGGCTGCCTCCTTTTACCTAGGAAGTGCTACATAAATGCAAACTATTTTAATAGTTATTATCATTATTTTATTTTTAGGCAACAAGAGAAGAAATGGCAATTTATGGATTAAGGAGACCCCTGAGCTTTCCTTGCCCTGGCTCATGAAAGGCACAGGGGTGGTGAGAACTTTTGAAGGAGGAGATATGAAACGATATGTTGATTTGTTAGCGGCAGGCTCAGGCTCGGGTGGGGAAGGCAGCCAGTGGAATCCCGTAATGATTCCTGTAGTTGGAAAAGTTGGCTGTGATTATTGACCAGCCCCTCCAGAGCATCTGAAGGGACAAATTCTTCCTATAAGCTAAAAGGAGATTTCACAATTTATAGAGAGGGGGATGAGAATGAGGGATCCTGTAGATGGACCAATACTCAGCACTCTCCTTTTCTTGTAGTGCCAAGGTTCCTGACCCTCTCCCTCTCCAGAGGATATGCACATCACAGAATCCTGGAATCTCAGTACTGGAAATGGCCTAATATCAGGGCTAGCTGCTCTGCTCCCAACAGGCCCCGTCCGATGGCTAAACGATTAGCAATCAACATTGAAAGCTTCCTCTAATCTTCCCAATCCCTCATTCCAGTTGATAATTCTCATCTATTCTACAACTGTAAAATCCCTCAAATCCATGTCCTTCTCTCCACTTGTATGCCCTCCTCTGTAGCTTACCCATCACCTTGTGCCTGGACTCTAGCCTCCTAGTTGGTGTGCTTTCCTTAAGTCTCTTTTCTCTCCAATTCATTCTCGATAGAACTGCCAGACTGATATCTAGACTCGAGCAAGAATGTCCTTCGTAAAACCCTTGACAAGGGGTGGTCCAGCTTCTGCTGGAATATCTCCATGGCAGATAGGGAATACATCACCTCCCATTTCAATTCTGATCAGCTTGAATTGTTAGAAAATTTTTCTTTACATGGAGTCAAAAATCCTCCCAACACCTTCTACCCATTGCTTGCTCCTTAATCTGCCCTCTGGGGTTAAGTAGAACAAATGAACCCCTCTTCTAACTTGCAGACCTTCAAATTCTCAAAAGCAGATGTTATATTTTCTCTAAACCTTCTCTTCTCCAACTTAAATATTCCCTAGTCCTTCTCAAGTCTTATGCTCTATGGCTCCCAGACCCTTCACCACCTCTTTCTCCAGCAATGAGATTGGGCTTATATTCAACTACCTCACAGGATTGTCATGAGGACCAAATGAAATAATGTTTGTAAAGCATTTTACATAGTACCTCGTACCTAACAGGTGATTAATAAATGCTTGTTATCTTCCCTTTCACCCTGCCTTCATTCTTTCCTATGGTAACTCAAGGTACTCATTTGAGAAAAAAAAAACTGGCCAGGAATAGGACTTCCACTTCTGGCCAGGAAACAGAGATAGGTCTCTGTATAAATATAACTAAGGAAAGGGGATGGAACCCCATGATCTTGTCTTCGTTAGCACAAGACTTTAATCATTATGAGATGGCACACAGAAAAGTAACACCAGAGGACCTCTCAGGTTCCTTCTCACTCTGAGAGCGTTAATTCCAAAAGATTCTTTTGTCCTTAGTTCTCAGACAGGACCAATGACTTCAGGAGGGTGATGTCTTGACTTGCAAGTGAATTGGATTTAAGTACAGTCATCAGTCCCACTCTCTCCTCCAGAGGCATCGAAGTCCAGTGGCAAGACATAGGTCAAGATGACTGGTGCTGGTCCCGGATGCAGTTGGAGACCTTGGCCATTTCAAGCTAAGGTCTTCCTTAGGTCTCAGTTGGTCTGAGGCAACATTCATTCAGTAATTAAAGGCTAGGTAAGAATTGAGGCCTCTTCAAGCTAAGGCCTTTCCCGGTCTCAGTTTTTCAATTCCAAAACAACATCAAAACTGAACATAGTATAACAGGTTCGGGGTCCAGTAAAGATGAGAGTCAAAGCTGGACAAAAGAGTTGGGTGAGTAGTGGTGCAAAGTAGTGGTGGCTGGAACAATGACCTGGAATTCAGAAGCTCCTGATAGAGTCCCAGGGTCCAGGAGATGGGGACTTCGGAATTCCCCCATCTTTTTTACACTGACAAAGATCAGCTTGCCTCACATACTCATACTCAGGGATGGTCCTAAGTCACGTCCATTCCCCTCATCTCCAAATGACCCAAAGGGTCTTGCTCAGGGGTCAGGAAAGGATGCCAGCCCTGGGTGGGGATTTCCTGCCTTGGGGAGTCATTTATGTTCTCAGACATTTTCAAAATTCCCCCAACATATTAATCAGCATTGGAAGTCCAAGTACTCTCTGAAGAGCCTCCAAATCAGCTCCTCTTGCCTCATACCAGTGGGGGTTGGGGATAGGGAGCTGCTCTGGGGCCCATGAGAAACCATTTGGAAAATGGAGGACCTCCTTGCTCACTTCCATACTTCAAAGGATCTGTGAGTTTGTCCCTATGGATCTGTCAACAAACAGCAAAACCCTTCCATACTTTCATAGATGATTTCAAGTCTTGCTGAGGCCAAGAAGAAGAAACCATCACACTGTGGGCAGCCTTCTGGTGATGAATCACTCCGCATTTGGCTTGTCCTCTGATATTTATGTATATGTAAAGAGTGTGCTTTGCAAACCTTAAAAGACTACATAAATAAATTCTAGCTAGTATTATTTCATATATATTTTTCTTCCATTTAATGTAACTTCCTAAAAGACAAAAAAGCAAAAAAGACAAAAGTTTCACTTTTATACAAAAAGTTTCATTTTTATCTTCATAGCTCCAGGACTTGGCTTATATTAGTCACTCACTAAATGCTTGTTGATTGATTAGGATGGGTTGTTCGTTGAATGAATGAATGAATCCTTGACTTTCCCCAATTCAAGGGAGTCCTGAAATAATTGGTAACCATGAAGAATGGGAAGGGGTGAGGATGGGTTTTTTATTCCTCTCAAAGGTTGTGAGATAGGGGGTCCATAGATGAGGAGAGATTCCACAAACTTCAAGGGTTTAAGAAACCGCCTCCTAGAGGGACCCTTCAGAGAAACCCAGAAATGCTCTTCCTTTGTCCCTCTACCAGAGGGACCCATGATTCCTTCTTAAGACACCCTGGGCAAGAGTTCTTAACCTAGGGGTCTGAGAACATTTTCAAAAAAATTTTTTGATAACTATATTTTTAAATAACTGGTTTCTTTTACAATCCTATGTATTTTATTTTATGCATTTAAAAACATTTTTCTGGGACTGAGTCCATATGTTTCACCAGACTATCATATGGGTCTATAACGCACCAAAATAAAAGTTAAGAATCTTTGTCTTAAAGCAACCTTCAACCCTTCCCCTCGCTCCATCCCAATCCCAATCACTGTGTCCTGGAGAAGGTTTCTGGAACCATCCTAAGGCTCCCTAAAAGAGATCCAAAATTCTACCAGTAGCTCTGCTGCTTGACTCCCAGGGGACCTGGGGTCCCTTTCTGTCCATGTCTCATCAAGATCTACCCACCACCAGGCTTTGAAAGCCTTCTCTATGAGTTGCTGCTGAATCAGAAGACACCTTGCCACCTCACACATATAAGTAAGTCCCTCTCTAAGCTGAAGCCTCATTTCTGCAAGCTGAGTACAGGAAGGCAGAGGAATAAGAGTGGATTGCAACCTGGGAGGGCAACACTGTTGGGATGGTTTTCCCAGAAACTTGACTTCCCAGTGGGCTGGAGAGCTTATTGGTATCCAGTCCAAGCCTCCAATGATCCTTGGATATAGTTGGCAAGGTCTCTGTAGCGAGGTAGGGAGGGGGAGGAGGCTGGCTCCGCACGGCTGGCACCGTGGAATCAGCCGGGGCCATGGTCTGAGGTGCCCATGAGGACATCCCCCGGGGGGAAAAGGCCTATAGTCACTGGGGCATGGAAAAGCATCATCCAGTCCAAACTTTGGGCAGTCAGGCTACCCTTCTTCTAAGGAGAAAAAGAAAGTGAGGTAAGCTTATAAAATAAACTGCTACGTAAACTTGAAGGATAGTTTGAAATAGACGCTGTGTGCCCCTTGGGCAGGGACAATTTTCTCCTGATTCAACTAGGGACTCCTGGAAAGTTGGAGCTATGTCTTCTCCTTCAGACTGAGAGCTCCCTGCGCCTTGGATTTTACAATGTGCTATTTGACAGCTCCTGTTCTCCATTTTCAACTCTAAACTGGCAGAGGTCAAGTACTAGACCTCTTAAAAGTATATTGCAGATCCTTTCTAGATGTGTGGCCCTGGGTGGGTTGCTTAACTTCTATCTGCCTCTGTTTTTACATCTATAAAATGGGGCTAATAATAGAACCTAACTCCTAGGGCTGTTGGGCTGATTAAATGAGATAATATTTGTAAAGTGCTTTGCTAACTTTAAAAGTGCTAGTTAACATAATAATGATAATAATGAACAATAATTAGCATTTATAGAATGCCTTCTATATGTCAGGCACTGGGCTAAGTACTTTTTACGAATATTATCTCATTTGATTCTTACAATGGCCCTGGAAGAGATGTGCTATGATCTTCCCTATTTTATAGTCGAAGAAACTGAGGCAGGCAGAGTTTTAAGTGACTTGCCCAGAGTCACACAACTAGTATCTGAAGCTAGACTTGGACTTCCTGACTCCAGACCCAATGCTCTCTAGCCATTGCACCACCCAGCTGTCCTTTGAAGGAAATGGTTTTGTTGTCACTGAGTATCTTCAAGTGGAAGCAAATTGTTTATTTGTTGGAGGGGGAGGTATGGGGTATGGATAGTGTCTATTGAGGGCATTCCTTTCAGTAAATCATCTCTGAGATCTCTACTTCTGAAATCTTGTAATTCCATGATGCTGTGAGCCAGAGTGATAGATGGAAACATTAATCACAATAGATGATGATAATCATAATTTTAAGAACGATGCTTTTAATAGATGTTGCCATAACAAATACTCGTAACCCCCAATCAACTTGTCTCAGATTTTTTCTCTCTGAATTCCACTGAAAAAGATGAGAAAACAAGATAAATGTGCTTGCCTTCTCAGGAGGGATGAGGGGAGGAAGAGATTTTGACCCTCAAATTAAAAAAAAAAAAAAGAATGTTAAGATTTTTTTGTTTACATGCAATTAAAAAATAAAAATGAAATTTAAAAAATGAATGATAAGTTTCTTCATCCAAGAATTCCCCATATCCATAAAATCTTATCAATAATAATAATTTGTGTTTGTGAATAGGAAAGGGTTTTATGATGGCCTGGTCAGTACCAGGTACCGCTGTCTCCAGAATCAGAAGGATCATCCTTAAGACTCATGGATTTGGTGACCAGTATAGAGTATATAGGGAAATGGTAGAAACTCTGCAGCAAATCCCTGTAGGCTATAAAAATTTAGACCCTACCAAATACTTAACAAGATAAGATCTGGTGGTGAGACTTAATACATCACAAGCTCCATATCTTTCTTGGACTAACAGATGACAAATCCTCCTGCTACCACAACTGACCTCAAAATATCCCAGAGAATTCAACCAATAAACTGTACTGGAATTCAACCATTATCGTCTACTGAATTGTTCCCCTACTGAATTGTTATCCATAATCTCCTGTATATAGCATTGATTCCTAAAATCTTAAGATCAGCATTTTAAATAGAGGTCACCATGCCAAATGACTCAAATTCTCCAAGCTATATGGGACAAAAAAAACTTCAAAATATAAAGACTTAGCAGAGGAGATTAAAATCACATGGGAACAAGACGAATTATCTATCATTGCCATTCCTCTGAAGGTGGTACTCAGGGGGCTTTCAGTGAACCCTGGAAACATGAGCTTACATCCCAATATTTTTATTCCATTATGAAAAGCCATGATTTTATCCACCTGGATATGAATAATAACAGGACATAATGATTTGTCTGAGAACTGTCTCTATCTGAATCCTGAGGAGAAAAAAAACAAAAATGAGCTAACAATAATGATGATGATAATCCCTAATTGATATCCTGTGTCTTGCTGAATTAATTCATATTCAACAAGAGTGACTACGTCACCATCAGAAATGACCTTTCCTATCTTGGACATTATTTAGCTTTTTTGTACATCCCAAATGAGTCTATCCTATAATTAAAATTAACCATATTTATTTTAAATCAAGGTCATCATACCAAATCACTCACTCTCCATGATACATGGAACAAAAAACTTTCAAAATGTCAAGATGGCAGATGGAACCAAAATCATGTGGGAACAGAATGAGGTACCTTCCCTCCCATTGTCCACTGCCATAAGCTCTTGAGGGTAGGAGACTACAGTGCCTAGTTTTGATATAGTACTACCCCCAGTACCTATCACAGTGCTCTTCCCATGGCAACTATTTAATAAATGTTTGTTAGACTGAACTGAATTCCATCCAATTAAATACCCAACTTTTTCACCTTCCACAGTGGTGGAAGAGACACATCAGTTCATTTGCAGTTCTCAAGGTGGCTGATGCCCTCTCCTTCCCAAACAGCAAGAATGTCTGTCTTTCCTTCATCTCTCCCAGGAAAGCACAGTTGCACATTGCCAAGTACAGTAAGATAAAAATACCCAGTGGAAAAACACGGGGTTCTGGGTCAAACATTAACGTGCAAGGAAGGACTGATCTCAATAACACGTGGCTATTTCCCAGGCGACCTGGGATGTGGACCGAGAGGCAGAGAACTGAGCACAAACAATTTCCTCTCCCATGTTTTTTTTTTTTGGCTCTTTCCTTCCAGCCATTATACAGATTGCTGGTGGTACTAAGTGAATGGTCAAGACAGTGGTCCTGAATCATTTAGGCGAAAATGCTCAACAACATTGTGTAGATACAAAAAGAGGTAGTAGGTAACAGAGGTAAAGGAGAGTCAGGGAGTCAGAAGACATGGGGTTAAATCTGGGTATCAACATGGCTAGTTTTGTGTTTTCAAGATAGTCTCTTCCATTCACCGGGATGCTGTAAAATGAGGTTTCTTGGACCCCTTCCAGCTCTGACCTTCTATATTGTAAGATCTCTTCTAGTTCTAACATCTTATGTTCTGAACATTCTATGTTCTCAGGTCCTTTCTAGTATTGATACTTTAAAAAAAGAGAGAATTTCAAGCAAATTATTAAGAGGTTCTCCAACTTTCTGATTCTGACGTGTCCCAAAGATTTCCCAAAAGGTGAAAGTTGCTTCATTTCATACTGATGCATCCCCACCCACATTAAAAAATAAATTAAAATAAGCCTTCAGGACAGGCTGTTGTCACTACCAAACAGTGGTCTAGAATTCTGTAACTCCTTTCCACCTGTGGAATTCAAAGCTTAAAAACACAGGTTGGGTAAAAGGGACAGAACTCAGGAAGAGGTTTAAGATGGACAAACTAAATTGATTTACAACTAGAAGGAACTTTAAAGATGGAACCTCATTTGACAGAGGAAGATGCTATAGCCCAGATTAATAATAACAGCTTACATTTACAAAATGCTTACTAAGTGCCAGGCACCATGCTAAGTGCTTTACAATTATTATCTCATTCAGTCGTCACAACAACATTGGGAGGTAGGTTGTATTATGATCCTCATTTTTCAGATGAGGAAACAGAGGCAAACAATGACTTGCCTAGGGTAAAGTGGCTTACCCTAGGTCTCATAGATAATAAATATTAAGTGGAGAAGGCAAATTTGAACCTCGGTCCTCCAAGAGTCAGACATGACTAAAACAATGGAATAACAACAACCCGTAACTCAAATACAGTCAGTACTCATTGCACTAGGTCAGGTCTGCTCAATTAACCCACACTGGCTCACACACTCAAGCTACATGGATTAAGTATCTCTTGGCAATTCCTTGTGCTGGGCACAGAGAGGAATGCGAAGATAAAGAACAATGTCTTCTGGCTTGTAAACAGTTGGTGGTTATAAAGCTCTCATGTCAACATCATACCATATGATCCTCATAACCACAGTTCAAAGGACAGGGGTTATTATCTCCATCTCATAGCTAAGGAAACAAAAGCTCAGAGAGATTAGATTTCTTCCCATAAGGCATTTAGATGGCACAGTGAATACAGCACAAGGCTGGGGTCAGGAGGACCTGAGTTCAAATCAGGTCTCAGATTCTTACTAGCTGTGTGACCTTGGGTAAGTCACTTCACCTTGGTTGCCTCAGTTTCCTCATCTGTAAAATGATCTGGAGAAGGAAATGGCAAACCACCCCAGTATCTTTGCCAAGAAAACCCCCAAAAGGGGTCATGGAGCATTGGGAGGGTACAGCTGAAAACAATTAAACAGTGAAGAGTGAGAAGAACACTAGTTTGTGATTTGGAAGACCTTAGTTCAAATTCCAGCTCTGTTTCTTGCTATCTGGGTGACCATGGACAAATCGCTTACCCTCTCTAGACCTCAATTTCCTACTTTGTAAAATAAGGATTCAATTATCTCCAGCATTTAGCTACAACTTCTCTGATATAAGCCAGGTAGCCCAATGGATAGAGTGCTAGACCTAGAGTCAGGAAAATCAGGGTTCAAATCCAGCCTCAGGATATTTATGGTGTGAATCTATGCAAGGACTCAACTTCTGTTTGCCTCAGTTTCCTCATCTGTAAAATGGGAATGATATTAGTACCTATCTCCTAAAATTGTTGTGAGGATCAAATGAGATAACTGTAAAGCATTTAGCATTGTCCCTGGCACATAGTAAGTGCTATATAAATGCTGTTCAGTTGTTTCAGTTGTCTCCAACTCTTCATGACCCCTTTTAGGGGTTTTCTTAGCAAAGATACTGGAGTGATTGTGCTATTTCCCTCTCCAGATCATTTTACAAATGAGAAAGGGGCAGCTAGGTGGTGCAGTGGATAGAGCACCAGTGCAGGAGTCAGGAGGACCTGAGTTCAAATGTCACCTCAGACGCTTGACACTCACTAACTGTGTGACCTTGGGCAAGTCACTTAACCCCAATTGCCTCATCCTGGGTCATCTCCAGTCATCCTGATGAATATCTGGTCACTGGATTCAGATGGCTCTGGAGGAGAAGTGAGGCTGGTGACCTGCACAGCCCTCCCTTACTCAAAACAAAGTCAAGTGCAAGTCATGTCAACATTTCTCTAATGGCATGGTCTTCTTCGGCAATGAAGGACGAACACACAAATAAGAAACTGAGGCAAACAGGATTAAGTGACTTGCCCATGGTCATCCAGCTAGTATGTGTCTAAGGAAGGATTTGAATTCGGGTCTTCCTGACTCTAGGCCCGGTACTCCATCCACTGTGCCACCTAGCTCCCCCAACATATAAATGTTAGAGTGTTCATAATTATTGTTATTACTATTTATTATGATGATACCATAGCTAATCAGGCTTGTGCTCATTTCATGTCCTCATGTCCTCAAAGAATTTACAATCTGGCAGAGGAATGAGACAGAAACGTAAGAAACTACTGCACAAATTAGAAATGTAAAGAGGTGATTCTTTTGTGATCCCTTTGGAGGGGATTAAGAAGCATCATTGGTATTGATTAATCAATAATCAGTTATTTAGTGCCTACTATGTGTCAGGCACAGCACTTGGTTCTGGGAATATAGGAAACAAGACAAGCCTGGCTTTCTCAGAGCTTACATTCCATCACCTGTGGAAGATACCATCCTGGGACCATAAGTCACCTAGCCTCCGGCCATCAGACAGAGGAAATTGTGGCTTGCTTCTCTAACCCCTGCCTTTGGTCAGCAGTCACAGAGGCACCAGGGAAGGGAAATCTTGGACCCATTAGAATGAACAATCCAAGTAGCAGAGCTGAGGTTTGTACCCAGGCCCTCCAACTCCACAACCAATGCTCTCTCTACACCACACTAGTCATTTAACCCCTCTGAACCTCCGTTTCCTCCTCTTTAAAATGAGGACATTGGCTTGGATAGCCATACAGGACTCTTCTATCTTTAAAACAATGATCTTAACGATTGGAAAGTACTTTGTAAACCACAAGGTGCTCTGTAAACTATGAGGAACACTACAAAATACAGCGTGCTGTGGGTACAAACCTAAGCGTTACCAGCTATTTGCTGCACTGAGAAGGTTGGGGAGGCCAAGGTTTGGGGGATGATGAAGTGTAGGATAGTTGCTTAGAGGAGGTATGGTGTAGAGAAAAGATCGTTGAAATCAGCTTCAGCGAACGCAGATTTGAATTCAAATTCAACTGCTTACCACCTTGTGTGAGATTAGCCAAGTCATTTCTTTATGGATCCCCTACCCGGCCTATAAAAGATGGGAATTTGACTACGTGTTGTCTAAGTTTCTTCATCCATAGAATGAGGGGGGAGGGAGGCTAGGGTACCGATCAATTGACAAGCATTTGTTAAGCATCTATCAATCAATCACCAAGCATTCGTTAAGTACCTTGAGAAAGAAGAAGAAGGATGAGGAGGAAGAAGAGAAGAAAAAGGAGGAAGAGGAAGAGGAGGAGGAGAGGAAGAAGAAGGAGGAGGAGGAGAGGAAGAAGAAGGAGGAGGACAAAAAAGAGGAGGAGGAGGAGGAGGAAGAGAAGAAGGCATGCCTGCCCTCAAGGAGCTTACATTCTGTTGGGAGAGCTGGATTATCTCTAAGACCCCTTCTAGCTCCGGTAATGGAGAACCACCTCCGAGAATGTTTCCATCCCTAATGATGGAACTTGGGTACTCCAGATGTACTCTGAGAATGTCTGTTAGAGACAATGCCCTTTGTCCAGTGTTCACTAAGGCAGCACACTCCCCAGAAAACTGCATCTCGTTTAAGCCCCATTCCTTCTAAAGCATGTCTGCTCCTTGCCTCTTGCCTCTTGCCTTGGCCAGCATGCCTACCTCTCCAGAGATTTCTAAGAATGTATGGATTTGATCCAGAGCCAACTGTCCTGCTTTCCACCAGGGGGACCTGCTGGTCAGCTGTGCATAGCTGAAAAGGGGCAAAGTCCACCTCCGAGGCAAAACAGGGAGTTTTCCAGTTCAACCTTCCTGGTGGGTTCATTTGTCCCACTTGCATAGCAAAGGCCACTCGTAGCAGGCACCTCTGATTTTCAGTCAGGGCAACAATAATGAGACCCAGCGGCCTTTGAATTCCATCCCAAATTCAGGTTTCATCTTCCGCGCTAACCCAGCTAAAGACAGGTCCAAATCCTAGCTCTTTTACTTACAAATCTGCATGATCTTATGAAGATCGCTGTCTGTTCCCCAGGGAACTCAGTTTTCCCCATCTTTCAAAACTTCATGGTATATGTCTGTTTACACAGCTGGGATGGACTTGGGAGGATGGGATGCTAAGGAGTACGACACTATCCAAGGTTCCTGAATAAGGAATTCACAATATTCATTAAAGCAATTAATGATAAGGGACAGCTAGGGGGTGCAGTGGATGGCACACCAACCTCGGAGTCAGGAAGACCTGAGTTCAAATTCAACCTTGAACCCTTACTACATGACTCTGGGCAAGTCACTTAACTCCAATTTACTAAAAAACACACACACATTCCCATCTTTGGTTTTTATATCATCTGCATCTCCCAATATGTACCTTCCTATCCCAGAGAAGGCTTGGGATCAGACTGGATGAACTCTAAGAATTCTTTCGACTCTCAGTCCTCTGGTTTTATGATTCTCTGATTCACATGGTCTTAACATGAATGTTAATGTTTGTAGGAAATGATTTCAAGGGAAGAGAAAGACTTTGGCCTGACCTAACTGAGGTACTCTCTTGACATTCTGTTTGCCCTCCTCAATAGAATACTAACTCTTAAAAAACATTTTAAAATAGATCTTGTTTTCCTACCATTTTCATTTCCCAATACATCCCTCCTCTTTGCCTCCTCCACCCAGAGAGACATCCCTGGTAACACAGAATTTAAAAAGAGAAAACAAAGAGCAATTTGGCAAAATGAACTGTCCATTCAAATGATTCTGACATTATATGTAGTGTTCCACACCCATAGTCTCCCACCTCTACAAAGAAGGGAGCGAAGTTTATTCCCATACCTCCTCCACTGTAGAGCTGAGTATAAAAGATCTGCATTCAAATCCAACCTCAGGCACTTCCTAGCTGTATGACCCTGGACAAATCATTTAATCCTTGTCTGCCTTAGTTTTGGCATCTGTAAAATGGAAATAATAATAGTACCTACCTGTTATTGTAATCACATAATATTCAATTTAGGGTTTTTTTTTTATTTTGCATTTACATGGATATTATCACTGTGCATATTGGTTCTGATTATTTCCTTTAGCATCATTTCATATATTTTTTACCATGCTTCTCTGAATTCTTCATATTCAACCTTGTAGGAATGAATGGAGAACTGACCTTACAACCAAGAGGACTTGGCTTCCAGTTCTGCTGTGTGACCCTGGGCAAGTCTTTCATCATTTGGTGCTCTAGGCAACCCTGCTGACTACAAATGGCAGAGGAGGTGCTGATCTGCATTGAGGGAAGGAATTGCCCCAAATGGGCGTTCCCTACACTAGTGAAACCACAGATGCAGGCCCTCTCCCTATCCATTGTTTCTTAAGGCACAATATTATTCCATTATGTTCCTATACTACTGTTTCTTTAGCCCTTCCGTAATTGATGGGCATTGCCTTTGTTTCCAGAGAACTTTTAGGATTGCTGCTTGAGAGCTGGCTTTTCTAATAACATCTTCAGAGAATCACAAAATTTCAAAATTGAAAGGGACTCTGGTAACTGTCTAATTCAACCCTCTCAATTTACAGATGAGGAAATTGCAATCCAGACAGGGAAATTACCAGCCCAAGGTCACACCCTCTATTAATCATAAAGCTTCAAGCCACCACGAGACATTGGCATCCCCCCAAACTTCCCATGATGCATTCTGGGCACCCCAATCCCCATCACATGTCAGTATGTCTGGGCCTTTCTTAAAAGCATCTTATCTCCCTCATTATCACCCTGACATTTGCTTTGGCCCAGAGGGTCATTGCTTGGGAAACTAAACAAAGACTCAGGGAGGAAAGGGAGAACACTGGGAGTCCCCCAGCCTAAAGTACCATGGGAAGAGCTGCCAGTGGAAAAGGTGTTAGTCAGAGGAACTGACCTCAAGCTTAAGAAGCAGAGAGAGAAAAGACGAGGAGAGAGAGTAGGGAGCGGAAAGGGAGGAAAACTAGAACAGGAGCATGGGAGATATGGGGAAGCTGCTGGATCTTTACATCTGGGTGCCATCTGGATGGAGAAAATATGGGGGGACTGTATTATCAAACTCCTGAGGGGAAAAAACCAAACTTTTAGGGAAGGAACCAAAGCCCAGGTAAAGAGTCCTTGAGAAAGAAGTATGTAAACAATGTTTGACAAGTGTATACATATGTCCACACATGCATAGGTACATGTATATCTATGTGTATGTGTGGACCTTGTAAATATATATGGTGAGTATACTATGTGTGGGGCAGCTAGGTGGCTCAGTGGATAGAATGCTGGGCCTGGAGTCAGGAAGACTCATCTTCTTGAGCTCAAATCCAGCCTCAGACACTTACTAGCTGTGTGACCCTGGACAAGTCACTTCATCCTGTTTGCCTCCTTTTCCTTTTCTGTAAAATGAGCCTGAGATGAAATGGCAAATCACTCCAGTATCTCTGCCAAGAAAACCCCAAATGGGGTCACGGAGAGTTGTATAAGAGTGAAAACCACTGAACAACAATAATAAAAATGGCAGAGAAAGGGGTGGCATTAAAGGGAGATGGGCACTGAGAGAGGGTGAAGAGAGGTCAGGGCATTGAGATGAGTCAAGTTATCTGAAGCAAAGGCCTCCAGAGAGCACAGGGCTGGTCCACAGTTCCTAGACTCTGGTCTCCATTTCATATCATCCCTCATCCCTCAGCTAATGCTGATGTGCTGAGTCAGCCCTGGCCCGGATGAGGGCACCTTTTGTCCCTGAATTCAGCAGATTGTTCCCCAGGATCCTCCACTTGCCTCCCTCCTCATCTCTGCCCAGATCTCTGAATCTGTCTCATTGCAAAAAACCTTTGTAGCTCATGGACTGCATGTGAAGGCATTGTGTAGCTTATATGACTCTGGTCAAGGAACAGGGAAGCAGGTGTGGCACGATACCAGGTGTGCTGGGGGAGCCAACAATGGGGAATGTAAACTTTTTCTTATGCCCCCTAATCCCACCTGAGTTTCCTGTCTTTATCCTTGCTCAGTCACTCCTTTCTCCTCCTCCCCTTCTATCCCTCTCTTTTTTCTTACTACCATTTTATATTTAATTCAGCAAACATTGAAGACCACAGGTGTAGGGATGAAAAAAGACCTGAGGGGTCATCTTTTCCAACCCCTTCATTTTACAGATGAGGAAATGGAGGCTCAGAGAGATTAAACAATTTGCCCATGGTGGCATAGGTAGTAACTAGAAGATCTAGGTTGTGAATCTAGGTATTCTAGCTAGATGGCACAGTGGATAGAGTACTGGCCCTTCAGTCAGGAGGACCTGAGTTCAAATCCAGCCTCAGACACTTACTAGCTGTGTGATTCTGGGCAAGTCACTTAACTCTGTTTGCCTCAGTTTCCTCATCTGTAAAATGAGAAGAAAATGGCAAACCACTCTAGAATCTCTGCCAAGAAAACCCTGTCTCAGGGAGAGACAGACATGACTGAAACAACTCAACAACTCTGATTCAAAATCCAGCCCTTGTTCCATATTTGTTAAGTTTGTCCTATGTTGAGGGTACACTGTTAGGCATGGGGGATGAAAAAATGGCAGTCACATCCTTCAAGAAGTCTACCATTAAAAATTTTTATGATTAAATAAGAAAGTCAAGAAATGTTCACGTATAGCTCAGACACAGAGGCAGGGAACACCTGACAAATCCTGGCTCTGTGACCCTGGGCAAGTCACCTGACCTCTCAGTGCACCAGGCTATAAGTTTCTCTAAGGTTATAAGTTTCAGAACAATTCTGAGTATGCATTTGCATTGGCAAGGAAAGACCCTTATACCCTACCAAAGAAATCACATAGGTTTGGACCAAAAAAGAAAAAAAAAACAGAGAAACCATCACCCTCCCCCAGGACAGTATGTAGAAAAATTTTTAAACTTGGAGTCAGGAAGACCCAGGTTCAAATTTTACCTCAGACACACAGATCTGTATGATCCTGGGCAAGTCTCTTTACTCTTTAGGACTCAGTTTCCTCATCTGTAAAATGAAGAGGTTGAACTTTATGTTCTCTAAGCTCCCATATAGTTCTCAAATCTATGGTCCCATGACTGATGGTAAGGACACAAGAGATCCAGACCAAGTACCTCCTGGAAATCTGAGGAGAGAAGACTTTCTTTTGGATGGATTCAGGTATCAGGGAAGGCTTGACAGAGAAAGAGATACCTTGGAGAAGTGAAAGGATTTCAGTAAGTGGAAGAGAAAAGGAAGCTAATAAGAATTTTTTAATTTATTATAATTCATTATAATATTTGAAAATATTATCTCATTTGATCCTCATGACTTCAGGAGGTTGGGGCTGAGGAAACAGAGGTTAAGTGACTTGCCCAGGGTCACACAGCTAATTAGTCAATATCTAAGGCCAAATTTGAATTAGATTTTCCTGACTGCAGGCTCAGCACTTGGAGTCCAGGACCAACTCTATCCACTTCAGGAATGGGGGAAGTTCTTCCTCCATACTTCCCAGGACCCATCCTGGCTTCTTATCCTTCCCAATTGTTGAGATTTCTTTCGTTTCCTGCTAGGGCACAGATGTAGCCTAGAAGAGCCAGTTCCTAAACAAATGCCACTAGCTCTAACTTAATTGGGTGATGGTCTTTCAAAGGTATTCCTTTATTCCTTCAATAAGTACGAATCTTACAACTTCAGTGCTTACAACCCCTCTATTAGGCATGAGAACACAGCTGGGTAGAGAACAAACACTTGATTTTGAGTCAGAAAACCAAGCTGTGATTTTCCACTCAACTCATTCATCTCCAAGTTTTACTCCCTGCTCTCTGGACTTTCTCCACCATGCCTGTGGGTGAGTGCAATGGATAGAGAGCTGAGCCTGGAGTCAAGAAGACTCATCTTCTTGAGTTCAAATATGGCCTCAAACACTTAGCAGCTGTGTGACTCTGGGCAAGTCACTTAACCCTGTCTGCCTCAGTTTCTTCATCTGTAAAATGATCTGGAGAAGGAAGTGGCAAACCACTCCAGGATCTTTGCCAAGAAAACCCCAAATGGGATCACGAAGAGTCAGACAAGACTCAAAATGACTGAACAACAGAAGAGCGTGATGTCTTACCTGGAAGTTCCCTATATTAATGAAATCACAGGTCAGCAGCCTCCTCATTCCTCTGCCACTGAGGCCTTTTCTTCTGATTGGCTGGTTTCTCC
Organism: Notamacropus eugenii; assembly: GCF_028372415.1. Taxonomy (NCBI): domain Eukaryota; kingdom Metazoa; phylum Chordata; class Mammalia; order Diprotodontia; family Macropodidae; genus Notamacropus; species Notamacropus eugenii. The sequence goes on along the minus strand of NC_092873.1, from coordinate 107,061,626 downwards.
CCAAACTCTAATTTTAAAGAAAATGCCCCAGCCAGTCATGCCTTCATCCTCTTTAGGTTCCAATCATAACTCTTCCCGACCCTCCAATGTCTGTACACACTTCTCTTTCACCCCTTCCTTTTACATATTATCCTCTCCCATTAAAAAGTAAGCTTCTTGAGAGCAGGAATTGTTTTTATCTCTCCTTGTATTTGTATTTCCAGTACTTAGCACAGTAGTTGGCACATAGTAAGCACTTAATGAATATTTCTTGATGTGTCTTGCTACTTCTTGATTTTTCTGGACTCAGTTTCTCTATTTGTAAGATGAGGGAGGTTGGACTGCTAGACCATCTCTAAGGTCCCTTCCTGCTCCAAATCCTATGATCCGATTACCTTAGAGATTAGCTAGTCCCAGAATCTGAAACTGGCATCTTCTTTGGCAGCCCCCCAAAGTAGATTATACAGTCCTTTGTCCCTTGCTTCAGAAGACTATGTAAACAGATTAACAAGTAAAGAAAAATACAAATTTAGATCGAGCATTACAAATGCATGAAGTCCACCAACTTTAAAAATAGAAAATTTGAATTGGAGACCACTCTCTTCATTTTGCAAATGAGGAAACCAAGGCTCAGAAAAGTGAGGTGACTTGCCAAGCTTGTCACTGGCAGAGGTGAGGCTAGAACCTAGGCATCCTTTCATTCACTCAATGAACATTTATTAAGCACCTACTATGTACCACGTATTGTGCTAATCCCTGAGGATACAAAAAGAGGCAGAAGGTGTTTACAATCTGTGTGTTCATCCTTCGTTGCCGAAGACCATGCCATCAGAGAAATGATGACATAACTTGCACTTGACTTTGTTTTGAGTGAGGGAGGGCTGTACAGGTCACCAGCCTCACTTCTCCTTCAGAACTATCTGAATCCAGTGACCAGATATTCATCAGGATGACTGGAGATGACCCAGGATGAGGCAATTGGGGTTAAGTGACTTGCCCAAGGTCACACAGCTAGTGAGGGTCAAGTGTCTGAGGTGAGATTTGAACTCAGGTCCTCCTGACTCCTGCACTGGTGCTTTATCCACTGTACCACCTAGCTACCCCAAAACTAAGGCAAATAGAAGTTAAGTGACATCTCCAGGGTCACACAGCTAGTATCTGAGGCCGGCTTTGATCTCAGGTCTTCCTGACTCCAGGCCTGGTGCTTTATCCACTGCACCATCTAGCTGCCCCTGTTTACAATCTAATGAGAAAGACAATATACAAACAGATATGTACAAAGTAAGCTAAATGCATAATAAATAGGAAATAATACAAAGAAGAGCACTGAAGTTAAGAGGTGTTACAGAAGGCTTCCTGTAGAAGGTGGGGCTTTAGCTGAAGCTTAAAGGAAGTCAGAGAAATTAATAGTTGAAGCGTCAGAGAGATAGCATTCCAGGTATGGGGGACAGCCACAGAAGATGCCCAGAGCTGAGAGGCAGAGAGTCTTATTCGTGGGACGGTCATGAGTCCAGTGTCACTGGATCAAAGAGTACATGGAGGGAGTAAGATGTAAGATTGGAAAGGTAGGAGGGGTTAGGTTATAAAGGGCTTTGAAGGCCAAAAAGAACATTTTTGTACTGTTCCCGGAGGCAATAGGGAGCCACTGATGTTTATTGAGTACAGGGATGATATGATCTGACCTATGTTTTAGACAGATCCCATTCTCCCCTATCTGTCTTACTAATTAGTTTTGGAGTGGGAGAGGGGAAAATCAGACACGTGGAGAGAAATCACTGAGAATTAAAGAAAAAAAGCCGAATTGTGCTAATAGACCCCCCATTACCCATCAATGCAGAGGGAAAACAGAACTAAGGAGTGGATTGTTTGGGAAAAAAGGTTGCAGGGGAGCATCTTTGCAAGTGCCATCAGTCAAGTCAATACTGAGGAGCTAGCTTTCAGTGTTCAGGAAAGCCTAATAGGAAGGGCCCATCATCCTTGGAATTAGGGTTAGAGATTGTAGAGTAGGTCCTGGTTGGGGAGTTCTAGAGTTCTAAGAGTCTGGATCTTGGTTTTGTCACTTAATGACTATGTAGCTTTGAGCAAATCATGTCCCCTCTCTGGCCTCAGTTTCTTCAGCTGTAAAATGACAAAACTGGACTAGATGATCTCAAAGGTCCCTTCTGGCTTGAAGAACATCTAGACCTGAGAGTGGGGTTGCTACTCCAACAGCTCTGAGGTAGTTTTTTTTTTTTTTAATTATTAGAAATGTCTTAAGAATTATTTTAACTCCAACACAGAAGATAAAGGCTAGCCTCTGGCACATGCTGGTTGTGTGACCTTAGATAAGTCAGTTAACCTTTTAATGCTCTAGGTAACTCCCTAAAACTGTTACTTGCAGAGAAGTGCCAATGTGTATTGGTAGAAGGAGATGTTAGGGGCAAATAGATGGTGCAGGGGTTAGAGGACTGGGCCAGGAATCAGGGACACCTTGGTTCAAATTCAACCTCAGACATCTACTAGCTGTGTGACCCTGGACAAGTCACCTAACCCTGTTTGCCTCAGTTTCCTCATCTGTAAAATGAGCTGGAGAAGGAAATATCAAGCCACTCCAGTATCTTTGCCAAGAAAATCCCAAATGGGGTAACGAAGAGTTGGAGAGGACTGAAAATGACTGAACAACGGTAAAAGGGAGATGCCTCACCTGGAAGTTCCCTACACAAATGAAATCCCAAGTCCAGTCTTTATCCCTACCCATATTTCAAAGCCCTTTGACTTCTTCAGTCTATATATTCTCTGGATCAATGCAGAGCACAATCAATCAATCAATCAACAGGTATTTATTAAGCCCCAGGTACACAGCTAAGTTCAGGGTATACAAAGACAAAAGGAAATAGACTTAGCTGTCAAGAAGTGTACACTCTATTGAGGGATTCCCCCTATGTACCATGGGCAACTTGGTGGCCCAGTGGCCTAGAGTCAGGAAGACCTGAGTTCAAATCCAACCTCATGAACTTACTAGCTGTGTGACCCTGGGCAAGTCACTTCAACCTGTTTGCCTCAATTTCCTCATCTGTAAAATGAGATGGAAAAGGAAACAGCAGACCATTCTAGTATCTTTGCCAAGAAATGCCAAATGGGGTCATGAAGAATTGGACATGACTAAAAACTAAACAACATAGTTTTACAGTTTCAATTCTGCCACTGACAGGTTGTGTGGACTTTGACAACTTAATTTGCCTCTCTAGGCCTCAGTTTCCTCATCTGTAGAGTAAAAGGAGCGGCCAAAAAATTCATTATCTGCTGATCAGCCTTCAACTATAAGCCTTTCCGAATTTAGTGAAGCTGGTCAGACAACAGGGGCAAAGTCAACTACTATGCCCATACTGTAAGTCTTTCCAGCTTAGATGGACCTGCCAGAGCTTATGCTCATTTAGCACAACCTTTGAGAAAGCAAGGTCACCTCCAGGACACAGTGAAGCATCAAAGGAGGCTCTCAGCGGATGAATAAATAAAAGCAACTCACATTTCTATATGGTTTTAAGTCTGACAAAGCATTTTCCTCAAAACATCTCTGTGAAGTGGGTAGTATAGATGCAAAAATACGCTGGAGATGATCTTCACTGGTGATTAGAAACTGCCAGCATCACCTTTTACAATCCCCTAGGAAACTGCTTAACCCTTGTTGGATTAAAACCAGGTTGTGACTGAGAAGCTGGCCCTTCCCATTCCTAAGAGAAGAGGGCAATAGAGGAAGACAGCAGCACCAGCATCTAGGGTGTACCCCAGAACAGAAAATAAGCACTGGGGATTCCAGGAAGGGAAGACAGGATCCATGGAATAGGCTAGGGTTTTTCTCCCTCCTCTCCTGTCTTTTTCCATCTACCCCCACGTAGGTTAGTTTAGCTCTTTTCTGAAAAGCCTAGGAAGCTGCTTTAATACTTGGCAAATGTTTAAGCCCCCTAGCTGACAGGAAGCATCCTTGGAAGCCTGTTGGGCCATATTGATATGGCTCCCTATTTACTTAAGGACATTAAAAAGGTCCCCCTCTACAGAGTCTGGTAAGACAGCTAAGTGATGCAATGGGTAGAGTTCCAGGCCTGGAGTCAGAAAGGCTCATCTTCCTGAGTTCAAATCTGACCTCAGACACTTACTAGCTGTGTGACCCTGGGCAAATCACTTCATCTCACTTGCCTTAGTTTCCTTGTCTGTAAAATAATCTGGAAAAGGCAATGACAAACCATTCCAATATTTTTGCCAAGAAAACCCCAAGTGAGGTCACAAAGACTCAGACAGGACTGAAAAACGACTCAACTCATGCAAAGTTTGGTACCCTTTCTAATTGCCACACCCTATCCTAGACACATTTCCATATGGATATTAGCTCACTTCCATCCCTACCCCTAGTTTACCAGAGTTGAGAACTATATTCTTTTTGAACATGCCATAGACAAGTACGTTTCCTTTTGTTAACTGTGGAATGACTTGCCAATGTCAAATTTCATTCTAATATTGGACCTAAACAGAGCTGGTTTCAGCTCACTAGGGGAGATAGCCATCACTGGCATTTGCACTGGAAAAGGAGAGAATCACATAGGAAACCCAAGGAAAGAACCAGCAGCAAGGACCTTAGTGACAGCCTACAAGACAGTGATTTGGGGATTGTGACATACAAGCTGGAAGCTGCTGGGACCAAAAGATGACTCCTCGTACTTTTTCTCCCTCTTCCCTATGCCTCTCCCTTTCTGGGAAAGGTATGTCTTTTCCCTGAATCATTGCTCCTTAAGTTTGTTCTTTTGCTTTTATTTCAAAGGGTTTTTAAAAATATATAAATGTGGTTAATCATTGAAACATCTGCATGTTTCATTCAAATGCATCTGAGAAAGACACTAGTGGAGGAACATAGAGAATAGATTTTTTTTCTTAACTATGATATATGCACACACACACACACATATATATATATTTATATACATTTGCAAAAGCAGTTTTCCTAGATGGGGGCTCAAAGTTCTAAATGAAAGAACCAATTTTATGATTCCCCAGAGTAAAGAGAAAAAACTTAGGCCCAGATATTTCTAGGCAATGAGTCAGAAGTTTGGTTGGGAGAGGTTGCAACGAGCTGGGACTGGTATGAGAAATGGTACCTTAGCAGTTTTTTACTTTCCATTGACTTGTCCTGGTTAACTTGAAAGAAAAGCCATTCCTCCAAAGGGGAAGAGCTGAAGTAGGGCCTAAAGAGAAAGTCACACCCAAGGGGAGGAGTTAGAAAGAAATAGTGCCACTCACCAGAATAGGACTCAGCAAGGAAACAGGACAAGCCCTGTTCACCAATCCAGCACTGCAGCATGACTACCACAAAACTCCTGGACGGCTATTTTATTTCTTTGTTCAGACCTGTGATTTTAGCAACAGGGGGAACGCCTGGTGTGGAAACTACCACCAACAATATTTATCAGCAGTTTATCTTCAATTTATAATCTGAGGGTGTTGCCTGAAAGCAATGAGAAGTTAAGTAACTTAACTCAGGGTCACTAGCCAATATGCATTAGGAAAAGATTTGGTTCTAAGTTCCTGGTTCTAAAACAAAGCCCTGTAATAATAACAATAATAGTAATAAATCTTAGCTGTCAGTTACATAACACTTAAAAGCCAATAACGTACTATACATACATTATCTCTTTGGCTCCACACGGCAGCACTATGAGGTAGGTACTACAGGAATTATTATACTTATCTAACAGAAGAGGAAACTGGGAGAGAAATTTCAGTGAGATTAAACAACTTGCTCTTTTGACTCAGTTTTGACATTTGAAATGGAAATTAAACGTTTGTAGAAGATCTTCTGACTCTAACCCATTAGATTGTAAGCTCTGAGGACAGGGACTATCTTTTGCCTGTTTTTGTATCCCTGGTGTTTTGGTTGACACACAGTAGGCACTTAATGAATGTTTATTAAATTGAATCAAATTGAATCTGACACTTAACAAAAGGAGATTTACTTTGCCATAGGAGCAGAAGGATATTTAACAAAGATATTCACTAACATTGCCATATTGATTCAAGTTGACTACAATTCCCCTGCCTCTGCATTGCTTGTGGTGGTCCACCAGTCAGACATCAGGGAAGATGAGAATTCCTCCTTGTGTTTTGTACTCAGGGGCTCAGGAAATGACATCAACAGCCTAAACCTTTAGTCCCCTCAGCCCATTAAAGTCTCTAGAATATCTTTTAAGAACCTTGGTTTTTACAAACCATTCTTAGCTCAGGAGCTATAAAAAAACAAGGATAGGGCTGAATTTGACCCATGGGCCAAATCTCTGGTGTAGACTCCTCCTGGAAGATAAGCATGCCTCAAAACTTGCTGAACGAGCAAAACTGACTTCCAAATGGACTGGCACTGTGTAAGTAATTCACTGGCATTGCTCTCCAACTTGGATGCTACCCAGGAGTCATGTGAATGGACTTTCTTCTTCCTTCTTCAAGGAACAATCTACATCAGAAAACCTGTCCAGTGCCCAAACTCTCAAACTAAGGACTCTTGAACTGGTAGTTACCCAACAGGCAACTTTCAAAGAGGGTGCTGCCCAGGAAACTTCTCTTCTCTGCTAGAAGGCTAATTTCCAGGATCAGATTGCCTAAGGGATTAAAAATTCTCTTTCCTCTGTACAGGCGGTTGGCCTTCAGGAACAGTGTCATTGAACTTCCCTGTCAGGAAGCATACAAACACATGTTCCTCACCACCATATGTTTCTACTGCACATCAGCAATGCTTCTTCTGGTGGTGAGGACAAGGGGAAAGGGAGAGAAGTCTTCTTTCTTTTTCTCTTTGAACTTTAGAAGAAGGCTGATGGGAAAAGACAGAGCAGTAGTTCTCAAGATCTGAGCACTCCAGTTCACGCCACAAGAAAGTGCTGCTAATACTTCATCGATCCCTAGGAATTCTCTGTACCCTATCAGTTAGGGCCATGACTGGGCATGTCCTCAAATGGAAGAATTTCTTCAGTTTAAACAGAGATTTACCTGACCAGTAATCACCACCACCACCCATCATAAATAAAGTAATTGATTCTCAAAGAGGTTCAATAAGTTGCCTTTAGTCATAGAACTATGAATCATTTGGCCAATAAGCTTGTATTAATTGTCTATTAAGGGTCTATACTAAGTGCTAGGGATATAAAGACACAAATTAAACAGTATTTTCCCTCAAGGTGCTTACATTCTCTCTGGAGAGACATATGGATGGGTACAAAATAAGCACAAGTCATTTGGGAAGAGAGGAAACACTAGCATCTGAAGGATCAGGGAAAGTTTCACATATGAGTTGGCTTTTAGGCTGGACTCAAAAAGAAACTCAGAATCCTAAGAGGTGGAGGTGATGAGGGATTACATTCTAGGTGTGAAGGACAGATTGTACAAGGGCACGGAGGTGGGAGATTGAATGTCATGTGTGAGGAACAGCAAGAGGAATAATTTGGTTGGGCCAAAGGAGAAATCAGAGCTATCCAAAGGGCATGGCACTTTTATTCCTGGGTCTTCAGGAACAGCTAATTCTCATGCCTATGAAAGTAATGTATAACAAGGTTGGAAAGGTAGGTTGGAAACAGATTGTGAAAGGTTTTAAATGCCCACTTAGTAAGTGTCCAAAGTGAGATTCGATCCCCAGTCTTCTGACTTTTAGTCACCATGCCACAAGACAGAGACAAAATAAAATGACAGATAAAAGAGACTAGACTGTAAGTCTCTTGAACAGTTCCAGGCTTGATATTGAATCAGGTCTTTTGAGGTATAGGATCCCAGTTCGGGGGTGTTAATTCTATTTCTGGAACTCACTCATTATATAACTTTGAGCAAATTACTTCGCCTGTCTTGGCCTCTAATTCCCTACCTGCAGTGATACCTGCAGTGCCCACACCCACAGGGTCATTGTGGGAAAAGTGCTGGGCAAACACTGCCATACAAAAATGAGAAAGTTTGGCCTAATGGACAGAGAGATCATATAGAATAACCAGGAAAAAACGGGGCTCATTAGAGTCCTGCCTCTGTCAGATACTATCTGTATAACCCTGGACACTTGAGCTCTCAGGGCTCTAGGGAACTCTGCAAGACTCCCTAAGTGGAAGAGGTGCCAACCTGCATTGGTGGAGGGAATTTCTTGATCTGGTTGCTCCCTAAGCCAGTGAGATCCCAGGTCCAGTGTCCCCAAGCCTAAAATTCTCTAGTTCAAGCCAAGAAGGGCTGGATGGGACCTTGGGTGTTCAGACCCCAGTTCTCCAGTTTTCTGGTTGCTGATGCAATGTGGAGACAGTGTGTTGGCGGCCACATCTGCTGTGGGTCTGAACAAAGGTTCTTTCTGATGCAATGCTAAGCAGGGCATGTCTAGAGACGCGCTGGCCTTAATTTGTCACACAGCTACAGCTGTTTGGACAAAATCGGCTTTCTTTTCTCGGAGGTGGCAGAGTGGGGGTGGAAATTGCAGAGAGAATTTGGTTGTCTTCAGTTTGATTCAATAAATACTTATTATATACCTACTGTGTGCCCAGAGGCAGCTTTGCACAATAGATAGCAGGCCTTGGAATCAGGAGGACCTAGGTTCAATCCTGCCTCTTAAACATACTATCTGTGTGACCTAAGTAAGTCTCAGTGTACCAGACAACCCTCTAAAACTCTTAGGTACAAAGGAACTGTATGTGTGCATTAACAGAGGGTTGTTCCACATTGGGAGTTTCCAAATTATAGTTCCATATTAAAAGGTTTTGGTTTTTTTTTTCATGTGCATGCAGTGAGCATTTAGAAGTGACAGTGTGCTAGGCACTAGGAATTTAGAAGGAGCCAGAATGGGCTAGGAGAAAGAATGCTAGGCTCAAGGATAGGTGACTGGGCCCAGCAATGCTACTAACCCTCTGTGTGGTCCTCAGTGACTCATCTCCTCTCTCTGAGACTTTATTCCCTGAGGTATAAAATGAGAGAATTACATGAGATGATCTCTAGGGTTTCTTCCATCTCTGACATTCTTAGGTTCTAATAATAATAATGGCACAAAATAATGAAGAACAAAATGTTCAGAACCCAGAGAACATTGTATATAGTAACAGCAAGGTTGTTTTAAGAGTGACTTTGAGCAACTAAGTCGCTTTAACTATTATAAATATATAAAAATAAAGGACATGTGAAGAAAGATGCTATATGCATCCAGAAAAAGAACTGATAAATAGAAGTATGCATAGAATAATTTTACTTATATGTAGGTATTTGTGTCTAATGGGAGCCATCTCTAGGATGAGGGAGAAAGGAAAAAAGAACAAAAAGAAATTTATTATATATGTAAATGGAATAGGAGGTTGTACATAGTAGAGTTTCCATTTCATCTGCAAAATAATAGTAACGACGTCTAGCATTTACACAGTGCTTTAAGAATTACAAAGAATTTTACAAGTATTGTATAATTTGATCTTCACAACAACTCTGCGAGAGAAGCATAATTATTGTCCCCTTTTTAGAGATGAGGAAACTGAGCAAACAGAGGTTAAATGACTTGCTAAAGGTCACACAGCTAGTAAATGTCTCAGGCTAGATTTCAACTCAGGCCTCCCTGACTCCAGGCCTGGCAATCTATTTATTGTAGCATTTAGCTGTCTACAGTCTAGAGACTATAAGATCTAATCCCTGACCTCCAGGAGCTTATGATCTCATTGAAGAAAGACTTGTGTGGAGAAGAGAGTAATAAAGACAGAATTTCATCACATATTAAAAGCCAAAATGTGTTCTAGGAAGTAAGGCAAGGGGAAATTAGGAAGGAGAGAGATCAGTGTGAATTGGATTTGAATTGGATTTAATGGGAAAGGATTCATAGAACAAGGAAAATTTAACTGGACTTTGGAGGCTAGGTAGGCTTTAGATCTAGAATAGAGATTCTAGTTTAAGGAAGACAGCTTAGGCCAAGACACAGAGGCTGTAACCATCTTGTGGTGGTGCGCTGGTATAGGTTTAACCATCTGCTCTTATTAAAAAAGAAATTTATGCATAACACGTTTTTGTTTAATCTGCATGATTAATATTTTCTCCATCATTTTCTTAAGGCTAGACAATTAATAAAACAATCAACCAAGCCCTGATTTGCAGCATTTGCTGATTTTTTGAGATGTAAACACTCTCACTAAGTATTTTAACAATTGGCTCTCATGAGCTGGTTCAAGCTGGCTCCCGTACATTTCTACCTTCATGACATATGTGGAAAAAGTGGAATCCTACAATGTCAGGGCAGGAAAGGACCTTAGAGGCTCTCAAGTACAATCAAATCATTTTACCTAGGCAGACACTAAGCCTCGGAGAGGTGAGGTGCTTTTCCAAAACAACACAGCTAAAGAATATGAAGTATGCCTGATGAGTGAAGGGCATACAGTATTGGCTTTAAATATTGAACAAGTAAGACAAGGATGAGGGCAGTTAGGTGGTGCTGTTGTTAGGTGGTGTGTCCAGAGCACTGGACCTGAAGTCAGGAGGACCTGAGTTCAAATATGGCTTTACACACTTACTAGCAGTATGACCCTGGGCTTAACCCTTATTGCCTCAGTTTCCTCATCTGTAAAATGAGCTGAAGAAGGAAGTGGCAAACCATTCAAATATTTTGGCTAAGAAAACCCCAAATGAGGTCATGAAGATTCAGACAGGACTAAAAATGAGGGGAGGACCAGGGACAATAGATGAGAGCAGTAGAGAGGCAGATTTAATGTAAGGGAAACCTTGTAACCATCACAGCTGTCCAAAAGTGGTGTAGGCATCCTCAAGGAATGATGAGGTCCCCATTACTGGAGGTTTCCAAGCAACCAATTATTCAGTAAGCATTTATTAACCACTTTTTATGTGCTAGGCACCTGGGAAACACATACAAAAGTAAAAAAGTGCCTAGAACATAATATTCATTTAATTCATGTTTGTTGAATATAGACATGTTCCAATCAAACTGGGTTGATTAATGGTCTCCTCCTTCCCCCCCCCCCACATGATGGCTCATAGGATCATAAATTTTAAGCTAGAAGGGACCTCAGAGATCATCCAGTACAACCCCCTCATTTTATAGATGACAAGGTTAGATGACTTGCCCAGGCCCACACAGTAAGTGTCCAAAACATAATTGGCACCCAGGTCTTCCTGACTCCAAGTCCAATGTCCTGTCCACCATGACGTCATAGATCTGCTGTCGTGTTTTTCCTTCATTCTCAAAGAGGACCATGACATCAAGATGATGTCATGACTTGTAGATGACTTTGATTTGAGGGAAGGAGGGCTGTGCAAGGTCAACAGCCTCACTTTCTCCTCCTGAGCCATCTGGGTCCAGTGGCCTGATATTCAATGAGTAGACTTCTTTCACATGCTAGATCTATGGTAAAGATGAAACAGTGATGACTCTGGAGTCAAAGGATCTGCTTTACAACCCTTCCTTTGACATTTATCTGTGTAACATTTAAGCTCCCGAGGCCTCAGTTTCCTGATCAGTAAAATGAGAGAGTTAGACTAGGTGACCTCTGAAGTTCTTTCCAGACACAGACATGTTATGTTATGAAATTCCATCTTCCATTAGCATGGCTTTGCACAGTACAGGCAGAGCTCCAAGTCTGCAATGTCCCACCTTATCTCTCTCCCTCTTGGATTCCTAGCTCCCTTTAAGACTCAGCTCACTGGTCATCCCTTAAATAATTAGTACTTTTCCTCTCCCCCAAATTCTTTGTATTTTGCTATTTCCCTCTCCTGAGAAAGCTTGTTTCTTGAAGGCAGATGATAGTCTTGTTTTTGACTTGGTCCTCAGCACCTAACACATGGTAGGTAATTAGTAAATGTTTGTTTAATAGAAATGCATATATGTAGCCTGGTTCTCTCTCAGAGCCAGGCAGATTACATCTGCCCTTCAGGGTTCTAGGGGTAGCCAAAAGGATCCAAGAAGTCTCTTCTCTCCACCATTGGCTCAAGCTTCCACCAGCTGTGCTCCCCCCTGCCTCCGTTGTTAAGTACCAGCAACTAGCACCCTGATTCCATTTAACCACAAAATATCAATTCACTTTTGTTGTTGTTCAGTTGTTTCAGTCCATGTCTGACTCTTTGTGACCCCATTTGGGGTTTTCTTAGCAAAGATACTAGAGTGGTTTCGCATTTTCATCTCTAGCTCATTCGACAGATGAGGAAACTGACGCAAACAGGGTGACATTACTTGCCCAAGGTCACACAGCTAGTGTCTGAGTCCAGATTTGAAATCAGGGAGATGAGTCTTTCTGACTCTAAGATTGGCACTTCATCCACTGCACCACTTAGCCAGCCTTCAATTAACTTTTACAAGGGGAAATGTATTTCAAAGATATTGAAAAGAAATATACAAAATATTTCTTTCCAGTACCCCTGGAACACACTCTCTATTGAGTTCCTACATAGCACTGATTTCACCAAGTTCACATCCAGATGTAGCCTGACCACCAGATGAGTCCCTGCTTCAAGCTTCTGCTAACCTGAGACCAGGAGGTCATGCCTTACACTTTTGGGGGATTGGCTTCAAAACCAAGACTTCGGAAAGCTGCCCTCCTGACAGTTTGAAATGCCCAACATTAAATATTCCAATCCCTTCATCTAAAACGGTAAAGAAAAATATAGACCCATTTCTCAGGATCACATGACCTCAGAGAAGAGAAGGCCCCAAGGTCTTTCCCCTTATAACATTTTCTCTCACTGAATCTCATGAGCAAAAATCCTTTAAGTACAGCTGAGAGAAAAATGGCTTCACCTTTTAAAGATACCCCCAATTCTAACTAAAAATCCAGCCAAAATAAAGGCTCCCCCTAACTACATGAGTGGCAGCTAGGTAAAACAGTGGACAGAATTCTGAGCCTGGAGTCAGGAAGACTCGAGTTCTAATTCTGCTTCAGACACTTACTAGCTGTGTGACCCTGGCAAAATCTTTATCTCAGTTTACTCATCTGTAAACTGAGCTGGGAAGGAAATGATAAACCACTCTAGTATCTTTGCCAAGAAAATCCCAAATGGAGTCATGAAGAGTTGGCTATGACTGGAATCATTTAACAACACCAACTACATGGTTAGCAGACCAGACCAGTTACAGAATGTCTACAGATGTTCCACAATCTTTCCAAGGCGTTTCCATTCCACATCATCATGACTCTTCCAGAAAGCAAATTCCCCAGCTTCTCCACATGGGAAAATGCCATTAGAGGTATATACATATATGCATATATCACAAATATAAATGAGTTTCAGATATGGCTAATGTATGGATTTATTTTTGCTCAAGTATACTTGTGTGTTACAAGGTCTTTTTAAATTAAATTGGGTAGGGAAGATTTGGTAGAGAGAGGAGATAAGAGATGGAGAAAGAGATAGACAGAGACAGATAGACAAAGTGGGGAACTCATTGTAGCAATTATATTATTATTGTTATCTTGTTTTCAGTGTTCTACAATCACTTCCATATATCTTAGATTTTTTCCCTCCCTCTCCTTCCTTCCCCGCTACCTTCCCATTCCCTCCTTGAGATGGCATATAATTTTGTATAGGTCTACACATACATTCCTATTAAATACATTTTCACCTTAGTCATGTTGCATAGAAGAATTAAAATGAATGGGAGAAATAATAAAACAAAGCATAACACAAAAGAAAATGATCTGCTTCATTCTGCAATTAAATTCCATAGTTCTTTCTCTAGATGTGGAAGGCATTTTGCCTTAAGAGATCATTGAGAATTTTTTAAGTCCTTGCATTGCAATGAAGTACTAAGTCTACCAGAATCCTCACACACTGTGGTTGTTGCTGTGTACAAAGTTCTCCTGGTTCTGCTCCTTTCACTCAGCATCAGTTCATATAAGTCTTTCCAGTCCTCTCTGAAGTCTTTCTGTTCATCATTTCTTATAGCACAATAGTATTCCATTACATTCATATACCACAGTTTATTTAGTCATTCCCCAATTGATGAGCATCTCCTTGATTTCCAGTTTTTGGCCACCACAAAGAGAGCTACTATAAATATTTTTGTACACATGGGGCCCTTTCCTATTTTTATGATCTCTTGGGGATATGGTCCTAGAAGTAACGTTGCTGGGTCAAAGGGTATGCACATTTTTGTAGCCCTTTGGGCATAGTTCCAAATTGCTCTCCAGAATGGTTGGATCAGTAACAATTTTTTTAAATTCACTGAAGAAAATAGCAGAAGGTCCATAAGGAGGCACAGACAAGCAGGACAGTTTTGAAACTAAGATACTGAATTTATGATATCATTCTGAAAAGAAATGCAAGATGTACTTAATGGGGATTTATGGGTTCTTTTTATATCCTTTGTATATGGAAATTCTCATATTTGTCAATGTCAAATTTAGAATAACAAAAAAATACAAATGTCTCTAAATATGAATTATTATGGAATCCCCGATAAAGCAAGGATAGCAAAAGGTCTCAGTGGAGTTCATCCAGGGGAAGACTAAAAGAAGGCAGATGCTGGGCAGAAGGAAAGAGTTACGGATTGCCTTGAGATTGACAGGCAATCCGGCTAAGCTCAGCAACCTTGACTGATGCTGCCATGTGGTCCTAGGGTGGGGTAGAGGCTAAATTTCCATGAAAGGACATGGATTATCCTTGAAGAGTCTCTGCCAGTCAAAGACCTTAGCAACAAGGGCCTGTTTACAATGGCTGTGAGATGATCAGGTGTGGCTGGTATAGAATAGGGGCTGAGGGAGAGGAGTGGAAAGTTAGGGAGAAAAGGAGGAGGAACTGAGACTGAGTCCAAGCTGTGACATTTATTAGCTGTGTGATTGTGAGCATGTTACTTTCTTTTCCTGGGTCTCAGTTTCCTCATCTACAAAATCAGAATAGCAATATACCATCTCCTTTTTTGAGGTATTGTGAGATCAAATGGAAAAAATAAACTTAAAGCGCTTTGTGAATTACAAAGCCATACTCATATAAGCTCTTATTGTGAGATTAGAGTCAGATACTCAACACTGGATGTCTTTCAGCAGAGACTAGATGCCTACCCATCTGTAAAATGGGGATAATAATAGCACCTACCTCACAAGATAATAATATAATATCTTCCTTATAAGGTTTGTGAGGATCAAATGAGATGCTATAAGCCAAGGGATTTGTAAACCTTCAGGCACTATATAAATGTTAGCTATTTTTATTATTGTAAGAATATGGTAGGGCAGTAGTGTTAAGCTCAAATAGAAACAGGGGTCACTAAGTCATACATAAGGATTTCTATCTGGTACGTTGACTTAGAAAACCTCATGGAAGCATTATCCATGTTCTATTATATTTTATTTATTTATTTCCCAATTACATTTTAATCTGATTCTAGTGAAGTCATGTTTATGACATGAAACTTCAGCTATAGATTGGTACCTCTGAGATCCCTCTCAGCTCTGAGATTCTATAATTCTATCAAAAGAAAAGTCAAGAAATTACTTGGGGAAAAAAATATTTAAATTTACTTAAAAATAAAACATGGTCATCTATAAAACAAAAACTATTCCCTAACAATAAATGGTCAAAGGACATAAAGGGTCGCTTCTCAACAGAGGTGCAAACTATTAACAACCCCATGGAAGAAAATGCCAAAGAATCAATAATAAGAGAAATGCAAATCAAAATAACCCTGAAGTTTCACTTCATGCCAAGAAAACTGGCAAAGATGACAAAATATAGGAATAGTCAATATTGAAGAGATTATAAAAAATAGGCACACTAATGGAGCTATGAATGAATACAACTATTTTGGAAAGCAATTTGGAATTATGCAAATAAAGTATCTAAAATGTCAAAAACCCTTTGACCTAGAGATTCCTTTGTTGGGCATATGCCATGAAGACATCACCGATTAAAAGAAAGGCCAAATATATTCTAAACTATTTATAGCAACATGGTTTGTAGTAGTGAGGAATTAGAAATAAAGTAGATGTTCGTCCATTGGGGAATGGCTAAACAAATTGTGGTACATGAATATTAATAAATGAAAAATATGGTTGATATAGAGAAACACAGAAAGACTTACATGAACTGATAAAAAGTGAAGTAAGCAGAGCCAAGAAAACAATATACACAACAAATGCAATGTAAGTAGAAAAAAAAACCACAGAACAATTGAAAATGAATATCACAAAATTATAAAGAGCAAGCATGGTCTTAATGAAAAGATGTGAAAATACACCCTCCCCCCATCTTTTACAGAGGTAGGTGTCCACAGGAGTGGAACATTGTATATATTATCTGATTTTAAAAATATATTGATTAGTTTTGCTGATTTTTTCCTTCTTTTTTTCTTTAAAAATAATTATTTGTCATAAGTTTAGGATGCCTCTCTGAGAGGCAAAAAAGGGAAGGGACATAAGGAAAAATTGAAGTGATGTAAAAATAAAAGATACCAACAAAAGATATCTTAAAAGGATAAATTATGACCAAAAAATCAAGTTTTTATTAAGAACCTGCTATGGGCCAGGCATTGTGATGGGTGCAGGGAGTACAAGGTGAAAATGAAATGATCCCTGCCCTAAAGGAGCTAACATTCTATAAGGGGAAACATTCCTATAAAATAGACAACGAAATTCTGGACTGAAGGAGATGAAATCACTATATCTTTGGATCTAGACCAAGCTTTCTCAAATACATACCAGGACTCTTTAAGACAGGAATAAATAGCCCCAGGGTGGAGGTACCTAGATGAAAAGAGTGTCCCCCTGGAAACAATCGTTGTAGTTACCCATATCCCTAGTATAGTTTCAGCATTATTCACTAACTTGGCCCTTCTGGTTTGGATCATTGTCTTGTGAGCCTGTCTGGCCCGCTTTCTGTTCTGCTAAGTTCCCAGGAAAAGACCCTTTGCTTTCTTGCTCTCTTCCTGCAAGAAACAATGAATATAATGAATAGAGGAAAAATATGAGAAGAATTATACTAACTGATGCAAAGTGATGGAGATAGAACTAGGAAAACAATATACACAACGGTCACAACAAAGTAAATGAAAAAAACACAAAATTCTGACGCAATTCAATCCAACAAAAGTTTATAAGTGCCTCTTACTATAACTGTAGACAAGGTCCTGGAGGATACAATGACAACAATGGCTATCCCTGCTCTCAAAAAGTTATGTGTTAATGAGGATTGGGTAAGAGGATGAGTATAATACAAGGTAGAATGTGATGGGGGCACAAAAGGGATGGTGTGCTTTAGAAAAGTGCAGAATGGTGTACTTTAGAAAAGAAAGAGAATACTTGATCGAGAGAGATTTCAAAGAATGGAAGATTTCATGGAGTTAGTCTCCTGAATTAAGCTTTGAAGGAGGAAAAAGATTTGATCAAGCAGAGTTGTGGAAGAAGAGAACTTAAAGCCTGAGGGACAATCTATAGAAATGCATAAAGGCAGGAGATGCAAGGATGAGTTTTGGAAAATAGGTAGGAGTTGAGTCAGGTGGGATTATTGAGTCCAAGGAGGAGAATGATGTGAAATAAAGATGGAAAGCTGTAATTGAGAGACTCTCATTAAGTGATTAACTAAAGCCATTGGAGGATAGGGACAGTAATTCACTGTTAGGGGAATCTGTGATTGGGCCAACCATTCTGAAAAGCAATTTGGAATTATGCCAAGAAAAGGACTAAAATGTCCGCATTTCCTTTTTCTTGAGGATCCTAGCCATATATTCCAAAGAAGTCAAAAGATACAGCATACACCAAAATGGTCTTAGCAGCACTTTTATTAGTAACAAAGAACTAGAAACAAAGTAGGTGTCTTTGGGGAATGGCTAATTAAGCAGTAGTACAAATGATTAATACAAAAAAAAACTATGAGAATTATAATAATTGATACAAAGTAAAGGAAAAAGAAGTAAAGGAACAATATATACAATGACTAGAACAAAGTAAATGGAAAGAATAGAAAAATCAAATGAAACTGAATATTGTGAAATTATAATGATTAAACTTAGCCCTAAAGAAGAGAGATGAGAAGGAACCTCCTCCCTTCCTTGGAGAGGTGGGCAGCAATGGATATGGAACACTACATATTAGACTTAATTGATATGTTGGTTACTTTTGCTAAAATTGTTTCTATTTCTTTTCCTTTCTTATTATTAAGAGACATCTCTCTGGACAAGTAGAGGTGGAAGTGATAGGTTGGGAAATGTAACTGGTAGAAATGAAAAGATATAAATAAAAATCTTTTTAAGCCACTTTGGAAATTAAGTAGTTCCTGAAATGATAACCTGAGTGAATAGTTTTCCCATCAAGTTTCAGACTAGACTACAGTCAGAAAGCATAATGGTTAGAGATCTGACTCCCGATCAAGAAAAACTGCCTGAGTCCAAATACTGTCTTAGTATCTGAAAATCATACAGAAAACTGTATGATCCTGGGCAAGTCATTTAACCTATTCCAGACTCAGTTTCCTCATCTGTAAAATGGAAGGAAAGGAAGGAAGCAAACATTTATTCAGTACCTACTATGCGCAAGGCACTGTGCTAAACACTTTACAAATATTTCATTTGATCATCACAACAATCCTGGGAGGTAGGTGCTATCCCTGCCTATTCCTAAATGAGAATACTAGTAGCACCTGCCTCCCAGGGCTATTATGAGGATCAAATGGAAATAATATAATAAAGCATTTTGCAAATCTTAAACTGCCATGTAAATGTTAGCTATTATGATAATGGCTTGAGACCTTTTGGTGGACCAGAACTTGAGGAATTTAGCAGCTTTGGTTCTTACAGCTCATATTATTTACCCCCATTTTGCAAATGAGAAAACTGAGAATCAGAAAGGTCACCCAAGTAGGGACAGTGTCCCAATCACAGTTCCTAAGGCTACATATCCAAACCAACCGTAATTGTTCTTTGATTGGATTTCTTAGTCTAGACCCTTTCCAACCTGACCAATCCCTAGACCAATTTTCCCCTCTTGTGGATGGGTCTTGAACCGTACAGCTCACAAGGCCCATGGTCCAACTTCTGTTTAAAAAATTGAATATTTTTCTAGTTGAGTTGAATTTCTAAATATTCATCCCCAATGTCTGTTTGCTTGGCTAAGTTCAGCTTTAGCGCAGTAAGAAAAGTCTTAGCCCCATCTTAGAACAGGCTACCCAGAGTATCCTTCTACGTGTGCAGGCAAGTAAAGTTTTCCTAAAGATTGAACTCCAGTTAACATGAGAGAAGAACAATCTTCATGTTCATGTATGTGTGCTGGGGATCACAGTACTGTCTCCAAAGTGATGTGTTTGCTTAAGTAAGAGATGGTGCCTGAATCTGCTTCAGTGTATAAAAATGGTTTGGGGAGCATCACAGTCTGGTGTGAAATAAAATTTAGGAAATTCAAATGACAATAAAAATTCAGACATAAAAATTCAGTCTGTGCTAAAGAGAACACCTAATCAAGGCAGAAGCCTTTACTTTAAAAATCACACTTGAGGGAGATATCATAAGCAAATTAGGGGAGCATGGGAAATTTTCCTTGTCAGATCTATGAATAAGGGAATGATATAGAGAGGATCACAGGAAGTAAAATGGATAGTTTTGACTACATTAAATTTAAAAGATTTTGCATAAACAAAACCAAAGCAACCAAGACTAGAAGCAAAGCAGGAAACTGGAGGAAATGTTTTAATAGCAAGTTTCTGTGATAATGGCTTCATTTTTCAAATATATAGGGAACTGAGTCAAATTTATAAAAATGTGAGCCATTTATAGTTGGTAAATGGTCAAAGAATATGAATAGGAAGTTTTCAGAAGAAGAAATCAAAGATATCTATGGTCCTAAAAAATGCTCTAAATCACTACTGATTAGAGAAATGCAAATTAAAACAATTCTGAGGCACCAGCTCACACCTATCAGATTGACTAGTATTAAAGAAAATGAAAATGACAAATGTTGAAGACTATATGGAAAAAAGTGGGGCACTACAGCACTGTTGGTGGAGTTGTGAATTGACCCAGCCATTCTGGAGAATATTTGGAACTATGTCCAAAAAGCTATTGAACTGTGATCCAGCAATAGCGTTGCTTGGTCTGTATTCCTAAGAAAAGGACCTATATGTACAAAAATGTTTATAGCAACTCTTTTTTTTTTTTTTGGTGGCAAAGAACTGGAAATTGAAGGGATGCCCAACAATTGGGGAAATGGCTGAATAAGTCATAGTATATGATTGTAATGGAATACTATTTTACTATAAGAAATAATGAACAGCAAGCTTTCAGAAAGACAAACTGATGCAAAGTGAAGTGAGCAGAACCAGGAGAACATTGCAACAGCAATATTATAATGATAGTCAGCTGTGAATGACTCAGTTATTCTTAGCAATACAATCAAAGACAATTCTAAAACTTAAAGATGAAAAATGCTACTTCCGGAGGGAGAAGTGATGGAATCTAAACGCAGATTGAAGTATAAATTTTAAAACTTTGTTTTTCTCGGTTTTTTGCAACATCTTCTCATCTCACCATAGATCATAGGATTTCTAGCTGGAAAGGACCTTAGACATCATTTGGTCCATCTCCTCTTTTTACAGATGAGAAAACAATGGGCCAAAGGAGAAAATGACTTGTCCATGGTCACACAGAAAGCGTGTAAAAGTAAAAAGTGGCAGAACCAGGATTTGAGCCCAAGTCTTCTCACTTCAAATACATACTAGATAAAGATTGCAGTCTTCAGGTGTAACATAACTAGTATACCCTTAGTATACTCACAATGATACCCTAGTATCTTCTGATTGTAAACTCCTCCAGATTAGAGATTAATCCAAATCACTTTTCAAAATGACTCCCAGTCTTTATGGCCATGCTCTTTATGAAATGGTTTGGCTATAGTTTTGTCTGGGAGAGCGGGGCACAGGGAAAAAGAATTTTTGCTGTGTAGTTTACCAGTTATTGGGGGAAGGAGGAGCATTCAGTACAGTATGCGCACTCAGTGTGTGGTGATAAAACTCCCTGGTTATCTTGTGTCCATCTTCTCAGCTATAAAGTGTATTCCATATAAAGAGGCAACATGATATAGGGCAGAAATTCTTGAAGGATGCCCCCCTATATAATTATGGAATTTATATCTTTGATCAGATGAGGATATGCATGTTTCCATTCTTTCTTGTTGCTACAATCCTTTAGGCAAAGAAAAAGTTGTGTCCTGGAGGGAGTGAGAAGGGAGTTTTAGAATCATGGATGTAGGGGGGAAAGCCTGAAAGTCATGAGACCTGGGTCCAAATCCTAGTGGGGTAAAACTAAGCTAATCTTTTAACCTCTCTGAACCTCAGTTTCCTCATCTGCAAAAAGGAGGTGATAATAGAACACGCAAACAAGAGAACAAAAGTCTCTAAAACCCTATGTCTTTCCAGAACCTCAAGGCCAAGTTCAGTCTCAAGCACTGTGCTGATAGCATCTACTACTTGAACCAGTCCTTCAACAGATGTAATTCTCAAAATTTCTAGCTTTTTCCCCTCAAATTGCTTTTTTATTGGTACAGTGGAGACAGTGCTAGAGTTAGAGTGAGGAAAATGTGAGTTCAAATGCGACCTTGGATACTTACTCGTTATGTGACCTGAACTTCAATTTGCCTCAGTTTCCTCATCTGTAAAATGCTAATCATAATAGCACCTACCTCTCAGGGTTGTTTTGAGGTTCAAACAAGGGAGTATCTATAAAGTGCTTAGCATGTTGCCTGGCACATAGTTAGCACTATACAGATGCTAGCTATTATTTTTATTATTAACTACGTTCATGGTGGTTTCTCCCAGTGAAATGTAAATTCCTTGAGTTTGTGAAGACTTTTTTGTCTTTGTCCCCTGCACATAGCATTTAATAAATGTTTACTGAATTGAAAGTTCCTCCCACTAATCTCCAAAACAATCTTTAGTCAATTAACAAAGACTGATGGATGCCTCCCTATCTTCCAAGAGCTAAAGTAAGACACTTAGGGTAATCCAACGGACAGAGCAAACATGGTCTCTGCCTTCAGCCAGCTTCCTGGCTAATGGAGTAGACAGATGTGTTGAAAAGATGAAAGGAGATGGATTGCAAAGCAGTGTTTCAACAGGTACAAAATCACTGAATTGGTAAATACTGAGAAGATGTTTGCATCCTCGGGGAAAAGCAATTAGTAAATTCATGAATGGGTTTTGTTTATAATTCTGCTTTGGAACATAATAATTTCTTAGTTTAAGTCAGACTCTCACCTTGTCGACTGAGTCTGAGTCCTTGCTGCACAATCAAACCCAACTTTGAAAATTCAAATGTATTTTTATTTATTCGTTAGCAATAATGGCTTTAGTGAAGGCCAACATGTCACTTAAGATAAATAATTGTCCATGACAACAGTAAAAGTGAGCAGGGCTCTAATGGACTGGTGAAATGTTCTACTCTGCTGTAGACGTTAGACAGCCTTTAACCCTGTCATGGACACGTAACTACTGATTAATAAAAACCAGATTAGGTACACAACCCAAAAGAAAATTACCTCACATAGATTAGGTATACAACCTACAGAACCACACAAACCTAATAAATCCAAGGATCCCAGTTACTGTCGTAAGCATTTACTATTTAACAAAAAATTCTGGGGAAAGTGGAAAGCATCTGATAAGAATCAGGTTTAGACCAACATGTCACACCATCTACTTTAAGAAGCTTTGGGTAGATGTAGAATTTAGATATAAACAATTATATCATAACACGGAGGAGAAAGGAAGGAATATTTTTCACTACTATGGATAGAGGAAAAGTTCTTGACTAACAAGAGATAGAGAAGATCACAGGAGATAAAACAGAAAATGTTGATGACATAAAATTGAAAAACTTTTGGTGTGCAAAAAATTCAATGTAGTTAAAATTAGAAAGAAAACAACTGGAAGGGAAAAAATTCTATGCATCAAGTTTTTTCCGACAAGGGTCTGATCATCCAAGATGCATGTGTGGAACTGATTCTAACTGACTGATTCAAATATATAAGAACATGAGTCATTTCCCAACAGGTAAATGGTCAAAGGATAGGAACAGGCAGATCATGAGGGAAGAAAAAATAATTTATCAACAATCATTCCAAATCACTAATAATAAGAGAAATGCAAATTTAAATATCTTTGAGATTCTACCTCACACCCACCAGATTGGTAAAAATGAGAAAAGGAAAATGACAATTATTGGGGAAATGTGGGAGACCATGCATATGAATGCTTTACTGGTGGTGCCATAAATTGGCCTGTTCATTATGGTGCAGCACCCACTCTGGACTTATCCCTTCAAAGTGCACTGGAACCGTTGGTCTGGGTCTCAATTTAAGGAACCAGGTTTCCAACATTGCCATTTATAAACTCCTACCAGTGTGCTTCCTATGGAATATCAGCCAGAAGTCTTTGAACTAAGAATTTGTAGGAAGGGCCGTTGGTACAAAAAACATTGCAGTTAGAGACAAGCTCTCCTTTTGAACACATAAGCTCCTTAGGGAAAATGGGCTCAAACATAAAGTATAAAGGCAGAGACATGTGTAGAAAGCACACAGACTAAAGGAATACCTGCTGATCCATGACTTTGGAAGTCATTTTTTTTTCCTTTGCAGAATCCTTCATGAAGTTGCCTGTATGTGTAGCTCTCTACAGGGCTCTAAAGATGGGGGCCTTTCCAGAGCTGACCCTTCTTCTTGTCACCATAGATCATGGTTCCTGAAGCCACTCCCATCCTCAAGTAACTGTCTTTCCACATGCGTCTCCAGGTGCTTTCTCTAAAGTCAACCACTACTGGTCCAGCAACTACTGTTACTGCCAACAGTCAGTCACCAGTGAGACTTATGATTGTTCCTCGGGACTTTTGTAACACATAAAGTTCCCTGAACACTTTCATCCCAGAATACTTATTCACCTAAGATCAGGAAAGAATAAACACAGAATAAAGGTGTCAGGTGCTTACAACTGCCATAGCCAAGTGGGAAATAGTGCCAGTAGCCTTTCTTCCTACTTGGTAAGCCAAAAACAGTCTTTGCCTCACTCAAGGCCAGGAAGGAAAAAGGACAACACATCAGCCAGTGGTCCCTTTTGTATGTGCACATATTCTGGCTCAGCAACTTCTGCGTTATCAGTCCTTCTGGCTTCTCAGCCAATTAGGAGATTTTGCATCAACATGCAGTACCAACCTCTCATGTATTACTTGAAACAGGTTTCCAAAGTTTCCCATGTTCCCATTGAAGGTAGGTACATAATATCTGTACATGCTCTGTGTAATTCACCAAAAAAGGGCAAAGCTCAATATAAACTAAGGTCCAGGCTCTCATTGGTCGGTTTCTCCCCTCACCCCGCTATTATACTGGAAAGCACTTTAGAACTCTGCCCAAAAATTATTGAACTGCACTGATACCAACAACATAAAAAGGATAGGGAAAGGATCCATAGGTGCAAAAAAATTGTAGCAGCACTTTTTGTTATAGCAAAGAACTGAAAACTAAGGGGGTGCCATTGGTTGGGAAGGGTTGAACACATTTTGTTAATGTAATGGAATATAATTTCTCCATAAGAAATGACTGAATGGATAGAGAACAATTCATGCAATGACTTTAACATTGCAAAAAAATAACTGAAAAACTTAAGAATTATGATCAAGACAATGATCGTGACCAACCAACCTTCATGACTCCATAGGATCAATGAAGCATGAAGGTACAGAATGGGACATACATTTTTGGGCATGGCCAATGTGTGGATTGTTTCACTTGATTATGCTAATTTGTTACAAGGAAATTGGGGAGGGAGAGAGCAGGTCTCACGATAATGATGCCAAAAAAGAAAAGAGTGGCACTGAGATATTTTTTTAACGTATGAAAGAAAACAACAGAGAGTAGGACAAGTAGGACATTTTTGAAAGTGATGTGCTAAATTTGTTATATACTTTTCAAATATAAGTTATACGTAATTGAGAAAATAAGAAGTAAAATTCCTAGAGTCAGAGGACCTGGGTTTAAATCCCAGGCTTTTCCAACAGCCAGCTGTGTGGCCCACTCAATCTTTTCTGAGCCTCAGTTTCCCTTTTTTGTAAAATTGGGATGGGGCTTATTCCTATTCCACATACCTCCCAAGCTTTTTGTTCAGTGATGGATATGAGTCCTTTAGAGAGTGTAAACTGTCATTCCAGTATAAGGAATCATTACTATTTCTTCCCCTTTGAGAAAGGGTAGATAAGGCAGGTCCAGTTCCCTTCCAAGTCCTTGGGCACATGTCCAGGGGCCACCCTGCCTCCAGTTCTGAAAAGCAAGTCACAGGCTGGGGATGGGGGAAGAGGAAAGGAGGGTGTTAACTTGGCAGAGGGGCTTGGAATATTGCTGAGTGCTGAGTGGAAGTTGGATTTTCTCCAGAACCTAAAATGGCTCAGGGCAGATATCACAGAGTCCTCGAGGCTGCATTGGGGTCAGGTGGGGCTTGGGTATTGACTGGCAGGGCTCCACCTTACTGCATGTCCAGCCTGGATGGCAGCCTGCTTTGGGATCCTGGTCTTACAGGTTCCCCTCAATTCCATCACGTCTACAGAACAAATCTACCCCTCTTCCTTGGGACCAGGCTAACCCCAGCTGTCAGTGCCTTTTCCTAGCTGTTTCTGGGTGACTTTCCTCTAGAGATCCTCCCAGAAATCCCACTTCTTTGGCCCAAGAACTGGGAGGGACTTGAATCCAAGCCCCTTCATTTTAGAGTCAGGTAGATGGTACAATGGATAGAACTCTGACCCTAGAAGTTAGGAAAATCTGAGTTCAGATCCAGCCTCAAACACTCACTAGCTGCAAGCTACTTAACCGCCATCTGCCTCAGTTTCCTTGCCTATCAAATAGGGATAATAGTATCCACTTCTCAGGCTTGTTGTGAGGATCAAATAAATCAAGCAACGCTTTCAGAGCCCTTTGAAAACCTTAAAACAGTATATTCAGAGGAGTGTATCTCTGTAAGTTAGGTACTCAAAATATTATCCTTATTTTAGAGCTGAAGAAATTGAGACTCAGGGAAGCAACTTCCTCAAGGTCAAATAGACAAGGAGTAGCCGAGACAGGATTTGAATCTAAACCCTCTGATTCTAAGAAGCCAGGGCTAGTTCAAGTGCCTCTCAGACTGGATTTAACTATCGACTCATTACCTCTCCACTCTTTCCAGGGTGTCTGTCCAGAAGGACTCTCCCTCCCTTGGCTCAGAGACATTTCAGGTACTCATATTGTGGTGCCAGCTGTTCCTGTCACTGAAAATGGGCATTTTGAAAAGGCTGATGTTTCCTATCTCATCTCTCCTGGGAGCTATTAAGGAGGGCACCATTTACATTTCTGAAACATCCAGTATTTAACTTCAGGATTAATTCTAGTCCATTTACTTAGTGTCCACAGGCCAAATACTGCATCCAGAAAAACACATCTCTCCTGTGTAATAAATGTTTAGTAAAGATAATCAGCACAGAATCCACCAAGAAAATGACCCAGACCATCCGCTAAAACCACAAAGACAGGAATGATCATTTAAAGTTCAGCTTGATTGCTTTCCTCCCACCAGGGCCTGGATATACTTCAGCAACCTCCCCAAGAGCCACTGACACTCTGTCCTCTCCCCCATCTGTAAGCAACATGGTGTAATGCGTAACAGGCCTGAACTTACAGTCACAATGACCTCAGGTTCAAATTCTGGCTCCTGCTTTCACTGCCTCAGTAAGACTGAAATACCTACATCTCACAGACTTATTTTGAGGTTCAAAAAAACAACACATAATTCATTTTTAAAACCTTGTGGCCTAGGCCTGTGATTAGCATTAAGCACTTTGATATACAGTGTCTGAATTTGTCCAACTGTGGCTGGCTCCATTCAGGTGCAGTGGTTCTTTGTGTGCCCTTGCTTCCTGTCACACTGAGGGCTCTCTGAGGTCAGGGATTGAATCTACTCCCATAAGACTGGGAATTTCTTAAGGATAGATACTTCCCCCATCAGAATAATAAGATATTGAAGGGAAGGTCTATGATATTTCCCATAAGAGGAGAAATTTTCGAAGGACAGAAACCATCTCCCATCTTAGACTGGGAACTCTTGTAAGGGTAAGGACTATCTCTTCCCTTCCCCATTTGACTTGGGGCTCCTTTAAATGTAGTGACTATCTCCTGCCTCAGATTAGGAACTCCCTGAGGTCATGCACTTTATTTATCCCAAGAAGACTGGGAGATCCCTGAAAATAGGGAGTCTCCTCCATCTGACTATATCTGAGGTGGGACTTTGTGTCCCCTATTATATTAATTGTATCCTCCCTCCCTAAGGACAAGGATTGCTCCATTGGACTATGAGCTCCCTGAATGTGAGAAGGGTGTCTCCTCCTCTGTTCTATAAGCTCTCTCCAAGGTCCAGATAAAGGTTAGGTGCACTGGAGTTCTATAGTCAAGGTCTCTGCCCCTTTGCCAAAGGACATTGTAAAGAACAGGCCGTCTGCCAGTCAGCCCTCCATTTGTGTCAGATACTTCAGATGTTAAAGATAGTCCCAAACATGTTCTTTGGGAATTAGTTTAAAATATATGATTATATTTCAGGGGCGTGCAGGGTGTTCCTGAAGCCTTGGGGCCCACGGCAGGCGCAAAATATGGCCATTTTAAACCTTGAAAAATAGGGCGCTATAATTGGAAAAGCCGATTCAATGCTAAGTATAGTTGTAGCCGGCTTTCTTACATCTCAAATACCAGGTATTTAGGTGGCATTCTTGGAACCTGGCATTAGACAAGTGTGTGAGCAGGCCCCGTGCTCGTTTTTTAGAACCAAGTTGGAGAGCTCACCCATTAATCATGGTCCCAACCCTAGGCAGGGACACTCTAGGGCAGGGCTGGACTACCCATGGCACAGGCCCCATCATTGACTGACAGGAGTTAGAGACACATGATCCTCATCTTTCACCTTCTATCTTGTGTTATAGTCATCTGTGTCTGGTGCTTTGTCTCACCTTCCAGATGTAAGTTCCCCGAGGCCACTTCGCCATCTTTGTGTAATGGAGCTTTTGTGTATACCCAGATCAGAATGCTTCTCCCAGAAGCAGGTCCCTGTGTGACCCTGGGCAAGTCATTTAACCCTGTTTGTCTCAGTTTCCTCACCTGTAAAATGAACTGGAGAAGGAAATGGGAAAACCACTCCAGTATCTTTGCCAAGAAAACCTCAAATGGGGACATGAAGAGTCAAACATGATTGAAAAATAACATATATATAGATATATATAGATATCTATATATCTATATATCTATATATATAGATATATATAGTAATCCCCAGCTGAATACAAGCCCTTAAGAGCAGAAACCTTTAATTTTTGCTTTTGTATCCCCAGGGTCTATCACATTATAGGTGTTTAATAAATGTTTATTGAATTAAATTAAAGGAATGAATACAAATCTATTGTCTAAAGAAATGGGGAGAATAGAAGTCAGGGTCATATCAACAGAGTAACAAGCATTTATTAAGCACCTACTATGTGCCATGAACTGTATGAAGTAAGTTTTAGGAATATAAAGAAAGGCAAAAAAAAAATCTGTGCCTTCAGAAAGCTAATGGGGGAAGATTACATACAAACAGCCAGATACAAACAAGATAGGAGTCAAACTGCAGATAACCTCAGAGGGAAGGCATTAAGATTAAGGAGGGCTGGGGAAAGCTTCTTGCCAAAAGTGGGATGTGCACCCTGTTATTATCCTCCTTTCTTCCTTCATCAGAAAATCATAAGATTTAGAGCTGGAAGAGACATTAGAAATGATCTAGTCTAACCCCCTCATTTTACAGATAAGGAAACTGAGGCTGAGAGATGGTAAGTGATTTAAGCTAGTAAAAGATAGAGTAGGTCCTCCGACTCCCTATTCATTGTTTTGTCATTATTTCTACCCAAATATTCTTTTTTCTTTGCCCTTGCTTTCTCTTCTTTGCTATGAATACTTCTTAGATCCATACTTGGCCAAATGGCATTGACAACGAGGAGCAAACATTGTTGATGTCTATCTCAGCCAGTTTTTCTTTAAGGGAAAAGGGATGTGTCATATTCTGATAAATACAGTATCTGTAAGGTAGAAAATATTCCAGACTTCCCAGATCAAATTAGAGAAAGTAGAAATATCTTTTCACTGTTACTCTTCACCATGGCTGGGCCTGGGAGAAGGGAACAGGAGGGGGAAGCACAATTATCACCATGCCTGGCTCCACCCATCCTTCCATGATGTACCTTACCACTTGGTTGACTTTGGACCTCCAGGCCTCAGCTTGACCCTATAGGTCAAATGAAAGAATTTAATTGGCTGATGTTGCATAGGAAGGATGCTGGACTCTAACTCTAACTCTGCAATTCCTGCCTTTGTGGAACGAGGCAAATTATTTCACTGCCTTGTGTGTCTGTTTCTTCACCTCTAAAATGAGGAAGTGGTCTGTGTATTCCAGCTTATTGTAGTTATTTGTGCCAGGTATCCTGTCCTCCTACTAGGTTATAAGCTTCTTGAGGGCAGCAGCTATGTCTCCTATGAACTTCGTACATCCTTTATTGCCTGGCAGAGAGTAGATGCTTGATAAATATTTGACTTGGAAAAAATAAACAAAATGAAGAGGTTAAACTAGGTGAACTCTGAGTTGCAGTCCAGCTCAGGTTTAAGCACTTCACTGGACGATGAGGGTGTACAAAGATGGCCAAGCCCAGATCCCTGCCCTCAGAGGATTTACTGAGTAGAAGATGAAACAAGCTGCCAGACACAGATGACTGTCATACAAGATAGAAGGAGAAAACATGGAATCAGCTGCCTCTACTGCCTGTCAGTGAGTGATGGGGCCCGAGTCATGGGGAACCCAGTTCTGCCTTCTCTGTCCTCTACCTTGCCCTCATTCCCAAACTGGTCAGTCAAAAAGCATTCATTGAGAGATTACTATGTGCCAGGTGGAGGCAGCTAGCTGATGCAGTAACTAGAGGGTCATGTCTGCAGTCAAGAAGACTCATCTTCCCGAGTTCAGTTCCTGCCTCAGACGTTTAGTAGCTGTGTGTCCCTGGGCAAGTCATTTCACCCTGTTTGCCTCAGTTTCCTCATCTGTAAAGTGAGCTAGAGAAGGAAATAGCAAATCACTCCAGTATCTTTGACAAGAAAACCCCAGATGGGGTCATAGAGAATTGGACATGACTGAACCAACTGAAAAACAAACAAGTTAGAGGGGATGACTTCTGAGGTCCCTCTTTGCTCTGAGAGGCCATGACTTTCCCCCTGAGAATCTGTGATCATCTATGAGAACCTCCCTGTCCCCTCACTCACCTGGAAGTAATCTCTTCCCCTTCTTAAGTACCATGAAGAAGCAGAGAATAAATCATTTTTCTCTTCCCAGAAGAGAAGTCTATACACCCCATGTGTATAAAGAATATTTGTTCAGGGGGAAAATATATTAATTCTGACTTTTCTGCCATGGCAGCCCCAAATGCTAAGTAACTTTGTAACGCTATTCTGTGTATTAGGGAGTTACAGAATATGGGTATTAGATTCCAGAAGATATGAATTCAAATCCTGCCTCAGACAATTTCTAACTGTGTGACTTTGGGCAAGACACAATCCTTCTCACCCTCATCTTCCTCATCTGAGAAATGGGCATAGTAACAGAATCTACCTCACAGGGTTATTACAAGGATCAAGTGAGTTAACATGTGAAGTGCTTTGCAAACCTAAAAGCACCATGGAGTCCATAAGTCAGCAAGGCAGCACAGAGAACAGAGCACGGTCCTGGAGTCAGCAAGATCCATCTTTGTGAGGTGAAATCTGTCTGCCCTCTGTCACTTACTAGCTGGGTGACCCTGAGCAAGTCACTTCATTCTATTTGCCTCAGTTTCCTCATCTGCAAAATGAACTGGAGAAGGAAATGGCAAACCACTCCAGGATCCTTGTCAAGAAAATCCTAAATGGGTCACCAAGAGTCTAACATGACTGAACAACAACAGATCATTGTGGCAGGAGGCTAATTATCTGTCAGAACTGAATTATCATCAGTAGACTGTGGCACTCATGACCCACCCCCAACAGCCTTGACTTCCCTGACCTTATGCAGGGTTTTGTTTTGTATCTCCATTTCTAGTTACCTGTGTTGAGTCATTTCCCTCAACACAGTTCCATGAGGACAAGGATCCCACTTTAGTGCAATTTGGACTCTGCCATCACCCAGCAAAGAACTCTGCATGCATCCACCTTCATCAAACTGAAGAAAATTAAGTCGAACTGAACCAGTGAGGAAGTGTGTGTGTGTGTGTGTGTGTGTGTGTGTGTGTCTATGTGTCTGTGTGTCTGTGTGTATGTGATAGAAAGTCTAGTGGAAAGAAAACAGGGCTTTGGGGTCAGAAGCCTTGGTTTCAAGTCCACTTACTAAATGAGTAAGTACTAGCGAGACCTGTGTTCCAATTGCTATGGTCCTAATGGAATACTCAGAGCCCAAGAGTTCAAGTAAATAGTCCTTTTACTAAAAACATATTCCAACACCCCCAGGAAAAAGCTGTTGTCTAAGCAGTTAAAAGCCAGCTCAGGAAGACACAAGCAAATAAAAATCTCTGGGAAGATAGTTAAAAGCAAGGAGGATCCCTGGAGTCATAGGAGCTCAGCCAAAATCCTTTAAAAAAAACTACTTTTATATTCTTCCTGCCCCAAAGACTCACAGCTGGGTCCCAGATCAATCCAACTGGGAGCAAAGGGTATCCAAACTGCCCCAGGTCGGCATCACAGCTTTTTTGATTGTCCAAGGCTGGTGTTGTGAGAGTCGGAGGGCCTAGAGGACAGAAGGAAGGTTGTTAACTCACACCTCCCCATTTCCACCATTATGATGGCCCACAACAGCAAGTTCTATAGACTCCCTGAGGCTTAGTTTTCCCCAACTGTACTCATAACATGCTACTATCTAACACTCCAAATCATTATAAGAATCAGATGAAATGCTGCACATGTGCAGCAATGACTCCCATTTATATAATGTTACAAGACTGGCAAAAGGATTTACATTCTCATTCAAAGTTTTTATCAACCCTATCAGGAATTTTTTTTGGGGGGAGACTCCTGATTTCATAGATACAGATACAGGGAACTCCCAGACAAGAAACTGCCTCCACCAATGCTGATCAGAACCTACTCCAAAATATACAGCCATTTTGACTCTTATAAATACCAAGATAAACTACAAAGGACATATGAAGGAAGACACTATCTGTGTCCAGATAAAGGACTGATAAATCGATGTATAAAATGGTTTTACATACATACTCCCATATTATGTATATATATATATATATATATATATATATATACATATATATGTATATGTCTGTGTGTGTGTATACATATATATGTGCGTGTGTGTATATATATATTTGCATCTCTATGGTGGAGTGGGGGGAGAGAAGAATAAAAGGAAAAAGTTACATGATAACTGCATTATATATTTAAAAGGAATAGCAAGTAATACACAATAGACTTGCAGTTTCATGTTTAACCATCTTTTTTCTATTATGTTTTGGAAATGTTTGTTTTATTTCTTAAGTTCAGAATAAAATAAATTTTTTTTAAAAATTATATTCTTAGTCTTGTCTGGGACACAGAGAAGTTAGGTGACTTTCCCAGGGACACACAGAGTTAGAGAGAGGACTTGGAGCCAGCTCTTTTTACAGCATGACGGCTGCCTCTCAATAATAATGGATCTCCCCTTCACTTTAAGGGTTACAAAGCACTTTCATCACAACACCTTAGGGTAGAGAGTATATTAGTCCTATTTCAAAGATAAATAAAATGAGTCAGATGGTCGTTGAATGTCATAGTCAGGAGTCAAACCCAGACCTGCTGTGTCTATCTTCAGTATTCTATTATTAAATAAACTCTTATTATCATCAAACAAGGTCATAAATGTGAAAGTGTTGTGCCATCTGTGACGTTCTGGGCCTCCTATAAGTGGTTATTTTGTTGTTGTGGTTACAACTTGCATGTTGAGTTGTTTTTCTCATGGTGACAATGAAGGGGTCACACAGCCTTTCCTCCGCCTTATTCAGTCCCCCTCGTGACAAATGCCATCCACTAGAGCATGTGAACAAAGAGTCCAAGGACCCTCCCAGTAGAAGGTACAGGCTAAGCCAGGGCCATCCCATCTGCTAGCCAAAGAAGCTTGGAACATGACCTGGAAGTTTGACATTTAAGATGACACAGTGACAGTTCCAAGCCCCTCTGAGCTCTGTCTCTCAGCACTAGGAGCAAGTGTCCGTGCCGTGCTGGTCTCATATGGCCTGGACTTTGGCAGCAGGCCCAGAATTTCTCCAGGTGTCAATGACTTCCAGATGACAACCATATGACTTTCCCCAAGAACTGAGGCAGGGAGGGACCCATCTGCTGCAGGTGCTGGCGGTCTCACTGCCCATGGCGCAGCCAAAAAAACTAAAGTGGAGGTTCTATCTGTAAAAAACCACTTCAGCTAAAAAAATTTGTTAGATACTTCTATTCACTCTATTGGAGGTAGGGATGAGGGAGACCTTAGATCAATGGTGCTTGATGAAGCCATAGTGATGGGCTTGATGCTTATTCATCAATTTTCTTCCAATTTAATTGAGTTCAACTACTTCTTTTAATAATACTGGCAGATCTTCAGATAGCACTATCTATCCACATTGCCTTATTTGATCCTCACACAATGTCACCAGTGACTGATACCACGGGTATTATCATTCCTGTTTTCCAGATGAAGAAATTGAGAGTTTAGAGATGATATGGTCTATGGTCACAATCTCAGGTGGGATATGAATCTAGGTTTCCCTTGACTCCAAGAACTTAATTCCTTGGACTATCGCATTATGCTAGTCCTACCACGTGCTCAGCACTATTGCCTGGGGTTGGGGGAAATAAAAGATGGGTAAGAAATGGCCCCTGTCTTCAAGGAAGTTTATAATCTAAATAAAAACATGCAAAATGGGATGTGGAAAGTACATAAAAGAGTCAAAAAAGATTATTGCCAGTCCAAGAGAGGAAAGCTTGATATCACAGAAAGAGAGAAGGTCCAAAGATCTAGATTTGAATATTGGCTCTGTACTTACTCTCTTTGGTTAAGCTGTTTCTCCAATCTGTGCCAGTTTCCTCATCTGTAAAATGGTCCCTTCCAGCTCTAACATTTTGTGATTCTATGACTTCTAAGTTCTTGGGCTAAAAATTGGAATAAATTGCTTGTTCATATCTCCCTCTTCTAGTTCAGCACCTTTATTTTATAGATGGGGAAACTGAAATCCAGATTGGAGAAGTGATTTGCCCAAAGGGAATAAATGCAGAGCTAAGATTCGTACCTGAGTCCTCTGATTCCAAATCCCATGTTCTTTCCACTTTATCAGTATTATATTGGTCAGTATCCAACACTTGTCACTTACCATCTTGAATTGTCACTTATCTATTTTGCAGCTGGGTGGGAGGGATGTGTGTGTGTGTGTGTGTGTGTGTGTGTGATGTTTTCCCCTGTGACTAATAACCATTATCATCCCTCATAATCCTATGGATCCCCTATGATGCTCAGCAATATGTTGGCATGTAATTGGCATGAATTGTTCTATAAAAATACATTTGGTACAACAGAATTCTCTGGGACCCTAAGTGTCATGAGAACAATAGAACAGTATTAGAATACAGAGAACTGTTCCTGGGCAGAGGCCAATGGGTACTTGGTGGGCTGAGTTGAACCCAACATCTAGGACCGCCTTGTGCATTTGAAGAGGCTCATGGGGTGAATAGAATGGAAACCTGCAATAGGGAATGCTATCATCATCAGTGGCACAAATAATTGAATGGGAAATCATTTTATTGGAGGGCTTCCTGATGTGAAGGTGGGGAGTTGGCTCTATTGTATCTATGACATTGCTGTAAAATAGCTTTGCTAGGACAATGAGCTTCTGGGCATGCCTGCAGACAGTGCTCAATAAAGACTTTCTGATTTGAATTGAGCATCCTCTCAAAAGGTTGGTCTGATTCTCCATGGCATCAACAATTACTCAGTCATCATCCTGCCTCTCTGACTATTTATAGACTAAGACAGACTAACAAGGTTGCTTAAGTGGAGCTCAGTTATGACAGGCACTTTGGGGTAGTGAGAACTATGCTGATATCGGAGCCCAGAAGGACTTGGTTTGGGTTTGAAATTCACCTCCCGACACAACCTAGTTAGGTGACCAAGTTATTTTGATCCCCAGTTTCTTCATCTGTAAAACGGTCGAATAATACATGTATTATTTATCTCACAGGGTTATTTTGGGCATCAGACAAGAAAGCACTCTGTAAATCTTAAAGACCTATTGTGCAGCTGTTGTGATAATTATTTTTACCTGTGTGACCTTGGGCAGCTCACCTCCCTGCTCTAGCACTTCATTTACCTAGGTATATAAAATAGGTGGGCAGGGAAGTAAGAGTTCTTAACCTAGGTCCACAGAAAATCAAGGAGTCTGTAAACAGATTTTCAGGAGACTGGTGAAGTTGTATGGGGAAAAAATTCATCTTTATTTTCTTTAACTGAAATTTAGCATTTTCTTCCTTTGTAAATGTTGTTCGTCCTTCATTTTCAAGGAGGACTGATGATATCACGGGGTGATGTCTTGACTCATATGTGAATTAGATTTAAGTGAAACAGAGGTGCACAACATCATCGGCCTCTCCCTTTTCCAGAGTTATTGAAGTCCAGTGGCAAGAAAAAAGTTAAGACCACTGGCAATAGCCCAGGATACAGTAGATGACTTTGGCAACTCTGATGTTTGACCAAGCCCTGAACACTCCACAGAGCCTGCTTCAGATGCCTTCACGTCCATTAGAACAAATGGTTGTCACCTGCCCATTCTACTGGGGGAAGTCTTTACATGCTTGGGGTAGACATCTTCCTACCTTAATGACAGGTTTAAGGTCTCTCAGCTACCCTCAACTTGGGGTAGCCCATCTGCCAAGATGGTTTTGCCAGGGTGTGGCTGCTGCTCATGCTACAGCTTCTTGGAGTCACAGGTGAGGGTCGGGTGACAAGCAGACACCAAAGGTGGATGAGCAGCTCTGAAAAGGACTCAGCAAACCCTCATGCCAGAGGTGCTAGTCTTCTCTGAAAACCCCATACACCCCATTGTAAATGCCCATTACAAATGTAGGCAACAAACCACAGCAGTATTAGCAGTATCTATGAAAAATTTATTTGAATTTTTTTAACATCTGTATTTTATTATAATTGATTCCCTTTGTAGCCCTATGTATTTTATTTTGCAGATCTAAAAACACAGTTTGGGTAGGGGTTAGAAAGCTTCCCCAACCTGCCAAAGGAACTTATGACACAAAAAAGTTAAGAAGCCCTGGACCAGATCATTTCTAAAATCTTTTCCTTAGTGCTAAATCTTCATCTTACAGGAAAAAGTGATAATAACCCAGAATTCCTGTTAGATACACAAGTAGCATGGGAACAATGACAATTTTCAACAAATACTTGCTGATGTCTGATTTGGGTTGAGCGACAAGATGGAAAATGACACTTGGAAAGGGGCTGCTGGCAATCACCCCATCCCTGCCCTCAGGAGGAAAGATGAAGACTCCTTCTGACTTAGCCTCCTCCTTCCTGTTCTCTCATCTCTACACATCTGAGCATCCCTTTCTCAGCTCCCTCTAATCCCTCCCTTTTCTTTTCCCACCTTTCATCCTCCCTATCGAGGGGACACTGGTGAAAACTAGGGAAGATTCTTATTCTTAGACACACTGTGTCCCAGGTTGGTTTCAGGCATAAAAATAGCTGGGTGGAGGGTGCAAAGACACTGACTTAGAGCACGCTGATCCCCACCCAGAGGCGCCGTCTGGTCTTAGAGCCACCTACTTGGGATGCTTGCTCCTAGTTCCTATCGTTACAATCATAGTGTGTCTGAACCAGAAAAGAGATCTTAGAACACATTCAAATGTTAGAGCATAGAACTTAGAATAATCAGACTGAAAGGGACTTTTGAGTACAGAATGTCCAAGCTGGAAGGTACCTTAGAAAACACAATGCCAGAGACATAAAGGAACTTACAACACAAACTATTAGAACTTGGAACCCAGAATGTCTAAGCTGGAAGCGACACCAAAACATGGAATGTTAGAATACGGAATACAGAATGCCAAAGATAGAAGAACCCTTAGAAATCTAGTCCACCTGCTTTCCTTTAATAAATCGAGACCCTGAAAGCAAGAGAGGGGAAGTGACTTACTTGAGGCCATACACCAAATTAGTGACAGAAATCAATGTTCCTTCAATCCCCTCTCTTCCCCATCCCCTCTCCCAATCCTCCTTTCTTCATCCTCTGCCCCTATCTGAATGCCTACCTGAATCCAAGAAGCATTGTAGCAGAACTTCTCATTTCCATCTCCCAACCCTTCAATCAATCATCATCATCATCATCACCATCACTATCACCATCACTATCATCATCATCAGTGCTTTAAGGTTTACAAAGCCCTGATCTCCTTATCATTCCTTAAACAGGAAGCTCCATCCCCCCACACTATACATTTCCACTCACTGTCTCCTATCCCAGAAATTTCCTATCTCCTCATCTCCATCTCCTGGATGCCTTCAAGTCTCATCTAAAGTCCTACCTTCTGCAAGAAGATTTTCCCAATTCTCTTTAATCCTAATGTCTTCCCTCTTAGATTCTCCTTCATTTATTCAGTACATATCCTGTTTGTATGTAGTTATCTATGTACTATGTATGCATCTAACATGCAGAGCTACATTAGACTATAAGCTTTGTGACAAAGCTTAGCTTGGTACCTGGTACACAGGAGGCATTCAATGTGCATGCTGACTCTACGTGTGTTACCTAATTTCGTCATCCTTCTACTTGTATCAGTCCTGGCACTGTTCCCTAAACCTACTCAATGCTCTCAACTCACCATATTCTATGTGATTTATCCATTGGGGGATAGGGGCTGATCTATGATAAATTCATCAACCCTATCATAGAATTAAAGGCCAGAAGAGACCTTAGAGATATTCTAGTCCCTCTCCCTTCCCCCATTTTATAAACCTGGGCAGTATTGTGGTAGAAAAAGAACCCTGGTTCAGAAGCTAAGAGACTTGGATTGAAATCCTACCTTTTCTACTAATTAGCTGTGTGATCCTGGGCTGTTCACTTCCATTCTTCAGCTTTTCAAAGTCTTCACCCATAGGTCCCAATTAACTTTTCCTTTTTGTTCAGTCATTTCCATTTCTTCCTGACCTTACTTTCTTGACGAAGATACTGAAGCAGTTAGCAATTTCCTTCTCCAATTCATTTTATGAATGAGGGTACTGAGGCAAACAAGGTTAAGTGACTTGCCCAGGGTCACACAGCTAGTAAGTATCTGAAGCTGGGATTTGAACTCATGAAGATGAGTCTTCTCAATTCCAAGGCCAGCATTCTATCCACTGAGCCATTCTAGCTGCCTCCAGGATGACTAGTGTATACCTACCATAGAATGAAAAATAGTGGGGAAAAATGAATTTGCTATCCTTTAGGTTCCTACTCTCCAAACCAGGAAGATGCATATTTTGCTGAGGCTCTAACAGTGAGGATAGATGGCACCCACATCTCCATTTACCGTTAGTCAGTTATTCGTATGGCCTATGGCAGACATTTCTCTGCAAAGCCAATGGTAGGCAAATGAGATTTTCAACAAGGTCATAAACATATTGCCATCTGCTGAGGTCCTTCTTTTCCTTTGTCATCTAACTCAAATACCCTTAAGGGAAAATTTCTCCCTCCTCAAATTTCTCCATAACCTGTGACTCAAATCTAAAGCTCTTGGTTTATATGAAATGGATTCAATCTTAGGAGCCTCTCTCACAATCTCTGTCTTCAGATCACACCGCTGTCTAGGATTCTCCCTAGAAACATCCAACTATAGCCCACAACTCAGTCTTCTGTTCTCCTTGTCCCCCAAAAGGTAAAAGCTGCTTAGCTCCCATGCAAGTAGTCTGTTTTAAAGAAGTTAAAGACCTTTGGAAATACTAGTCTAGTTCAGTTGCCTCTTTTGTAAATGAGAAAATGAAGTCTCCAAGAGCTTAACATGACTTTCCCCACATCACCCAGGTCATCAGCGGCAGAGATAAAACCCAAGCAACACCACACTTCTAACTCACTGAGCTAGGTGGAGAAACAAGATGTTGGATTGTGGCATTATAGCCATATCTAGGCTTCTGTGATAGTTACAACAGGAGTCAGGGTGGAAAGACCCAAGAGTCACTAGGCAGGCTGGCAAGATGTGTTCAAGGGTGATGGATTTCTTCCCCCTAACTGCCACCCTCACTTCTCTGAAAGTCTGACATCCTCCTGTAGAAGGTAGAATTTAAGCTGAGTCTTGAAGAAAGCCTCACTTATATCCATTTCACAACCAAGTCATCACTCTCATGATGTCATTGGTCCTCTTCTAGAACAAAAGATGAGCAACAACTTTCTGCAGAAAGCTAGGGGAACTAAAGGCCAAAGTGAGAAGGAAGAGCATTTCAGGTTCTTAGGGGATGGAGAGGGGAAATGGAATGTCATATGTGAGGGACAACAGGTAAAACAATGTAACTGGATCATAGAGTTCCTGGAGAGAAGTAGAGGGATTAGAAAGGTAGATAGAAGTCAGATTATGAAGGGCTTTAAAAGCCAAACATAGGACTTTATACTTGAGCCTATGGAAAATGGGAAACCACTGGAGCCCATAGAATAGGAGGGTGAAATCTACTGTTAGGAAAATCACTTTGGCACCCTAATAAAGAATGGATTGGAGAGGTGGATGGAAATCAACCAGAAAGTTATTATAATGGTCTCATCCAGAGGTAATGAGGGTCTGAATTAGGATGGAAGCTACATAATTGTAGAGAAGGAAACACAAGGAAAGACATTGAAGTGAAAAAAAGGATAAGATTTGGCAATGGAATGAATGTGTAGTATAAGTGAGAGTGAGGTCTGAAGGAAGACATCAAATTTGTGAGCTTGGGTGACTAGGAGGATGGTGGTGACCTGGACAAGGAAATTCAGAGTTTAGAAGACTTTAGGGGGAAGGAGTAGCATACAGAGTGGGAGATAATGAGCTCCATTTAGAGATGCTGAGTTTGAACATCCAATTTGAGATGTTCAAAAGGTGATTGATGATGTAAGCCTGGAGTTCCAAAGAGAGTTTATGACAGGATATACATATCTGGCAGGGTGCCTAGGTGGTGCAGTGGATAGAGCACTGGGCTTGGAATCAGAAAGATTCATCTTTCTGAGTTTAAATCCAGCCTCAGACATCTATTAGCTGTGTGATCCTGGGCAAGTCATTTATCCTGTTGGCCTCAGTTCCTCATCTATAAAAAGAAGTAAAGAAGGAAATGGCAAACCACTCCAGTGTCTTTGCCAAGAAAACCTATACTGAGATCACGAAGAGTTGGCAGGACTGAATAGCAGCAGCATGTAGATGTGGAATCATTTACATGGAGATGACAATTGAATTCACAGGAGTTGGTGATATCCTCAAATGAGACAATATAGTGGGTTGCTTGTTTTGTTTTTTTAAAAACCTAGGAAACTTAGAGGACCACCCATAATTAGTAGAAATTGCATTTAAAGATCCAGAAAAGGAAAGTATGGAATGGTAAGACAAGCAGGAGGATGACTAGGAGAAAGTAGTACCATAGTAGAGTTTTTAAGGATAGAAGATGAGCAAGGACACAAATCTGTAGACAGGAAGAGATGGAATATTTGAGAGTGCCCTTTCATTTTCCAATAGAAGCCCTAAGATAGCAAGTGATTGGTCAAGATCACAAAGAGAGGAAGGAGCAAGATGAAGATTCAAATTACAGATTTCTCAGAATTTTCAGAACTTTCCAGATTCAGAATCTCTTTACCCTGGAGACTGTGTTCTTTTCACTACATGAAAATGGCTCTCTTCTGAAGGCAGTAATTTCACAGTGGGATTAACCTAGGAGGGCTCCTTGGAGGAGGTAGAAACAATTTAAAAATTACTTTGAGGTGAACAAGAAAGGGAGCAGTTCCTCTGTTTGGTCTGGAGGCTTCGATGTTGCCTCCCTCCTCACGCAGCATCCCCTAGATGTCAACCAGCCAGCCAGCCCTCTCTCCCTCTCTTTCTCTCCCTCCCACCCCTACCTGGAACACAAGTGCAGATGATTTCTTTTATGTCTCCCTGGATCAAAGGACTGGCTTTGTAAGAAAGCTGTTCTTGAATGCTCACTAGACACTGCTCTCCACAAAAGGTGTTTTTCTACATCTTTTCCAAGGTACAGCAGATCAACACTGACCGCCCGCCCCCCCCCACCAGTCCTCTGGGCAGGCTCCTCATACCTGACTCCTCTCAGAAGACCTTCCTCCTACTGTCTAGGTTCTGTTCCATTTACCCAGATTCCCCACTGCAGGGAAACTCCTCCCAGCAGGAGCAGGTGGGAGAATCAGTTCATTTGAAGCCCATTTCCCTTCTTTTCCTTTGTTAGGTAATTTATCTGTGAAACAGGTTGCCCCTGCTGAGTCCAGCTCTGTCATGTTTTTAAAATAATGAGTATGTTTAGTACGGAAGGAAGTAAAGAGACAAAGAGAGGGAGAGAAAAAGAGAGAGGGGAGACAAAAGAGAGACAAAAAGAGGCACAGAGAGAGGACTGACAGAAAAGGAGGAGAGGGAAAGAGACAAAAATAGAGAGAGAGAGAGAGAGAGAGAGAGAGAGAGAGAGAGAGAGAGAGAGAAGAGAAAGAGAGGGGAAAGAAAGAGAAAAAGGAGGAAAGAATAGAGAGAGGGGGAGGAGACAGAGAAAGAAAGAGGGAGTCAGAGAGAGGAGATAGAGAGAGGGAGAAAAAGAAATGATGGAGAGAGAGAGACAAAGAAAGAAGGAGGGAGACATGGAGAGAGAGATAGAAGGAAACAGAGAGAGAAGGTGACAGAAAAAGAAAAGGGAAAGAGAGAAAAAAGTCAAGTCAGCTAGCATTTATTAAATCTCTACTATGTGTCTGGCATCATGCTAAGCACTGGGGATACAAAGACAGCCTCGGCTTTCAAGGAGTTCACACACCCATAGAGGATAGAAATTACAAATAACTATGTAAAATTTTGTGTGTATATACATATATATGTATACACACTCACACTCACACACACACACACACACACACACATATATGAAGGAGGAGGAAGAGCAGTGAGTTTGCTCAAATTCATCTTAAACAGCTACTCAAAGTGTTGGAGTATCGTAAATGAAGGTGAGGAACAATGAGGAAGCCAGAGTCCCTGGATTCTTGTAGTATGTAGAAATGAGTAAGGTATAAGAAGAAAGGTAGGAAGGCACCAGGATGGGTAAACTGAGGGTTTTTGAGGATGGAAGACATATGAGCATATTTATAGGCAGTAGGGAAGTAGCTAGTAGCCAGGGATTAGTGAGAGTGTTTATAACAGAGGAGGTAATCTTTTGGAGAAGACAGGATGGAAATGTGATTAGTTGTACATATAGGGTTTGCTGTGGCGAGAAGGCTCACCTCTTCACATGAAACAAGGCTGAAGGAGGAGATACTGGCAAAAGACTTTTGGATGATCGGAAATAAGGAGGAGAGAATAAGAGAGAATTGTTGGTAAATGGCCTCAGTTTTTTCACTGAAATACAAGGCAAGCTTGTCAGTGGAGAGGGTGAGGAGACAGGGAGCTGTGGGAGGTTTGAGGAAGAATAAAAAGGTTTGACAAAGCTACTGTGATGAGTAAAATAGTAAACCAATTAGGGAGGTTAAAAAAAAGAATTGCCTTGCTGAAGCGAGGGCCCAGTTCAGATTGGTAATATAAACTTGTAGTGGATCCAGCCAGCACTGGTTTCATCATTTCACATGTGCGTATGAACAAAAGAAGCAAAAGGTGAGAGGAAGCCAAAGTTGGAGTTTGGCAGGGCAAGATCTTCCACAAGATAGAAGAAGAAGGAACTTGAGAAAAGAGGGCAGGATAAAGATCAACTGGTTTTCCATGGGGTCAAGATGGGCAAAGGAAGAGAGTAGGGGTGATGTTCTGGGAAGGAAATGATGGGTGGAGAGATTGAAAGTTATGATGAGGACAAAGAACAAGTTTGGAATTAAAATGCAGAGGGAGAGGTAGACTCATAATAGATTGTGATCAGATAAGGGAATCTCAGAATTTCTGAACATGGATGTGGAACATATGTGGGTGGAGATTAAGGGTATGATGACGTCTGTGTGTAGCTGTGGTTGGTGGAGGAATAGGTTATGGAAAATGAGTTAATTGAGGAAGTGGGAGGTTAGCATGTTTGCAAGAGCATCAATATGTATGTTGAAGTCCACTAGTATGAGAGTAGGGGTTGAGGAGGAAAGAGAGACTATAAACCAGGCAAAGAACTCGTGAGGGAAAGAAGGAGTATGTCCTACAGGTCCGTGGACAACAGCTACCAGAATCTTGATTAGGCGATGAATATGGATTGATAGGACCTCAAAGGAA
This sequence comes from Notamacropus eugenii, assembly GCF_028372415.1. NCBI lineage: Eukaryota > Metazoa > Chordata > Mammalia > Diprotodontia > Macropodidae > Notamacropus > Notamacropus eugenii. Next base: position 107,018,214 of record NC_092873.1, on the reverse strand, counting down.
GAAAGGTTACTGAGTGATCATGTTAGACAGAAAGTATGGAAGTGGCAAAGGGGAGCAGATCCCTCACTGTAACCTGAGAGTCAGGGTATGAGTGAAAGCACAACCAGTACTGGAAAGAGTAGCCAGAGACACTGTGCGTGTCATCAGGAGAAAGCCAGATCTCAGTAAGTGCAGGAAAATGGAGAGAACAAGAAAGCAAAAGGTTTAAGATGAAATACAGTTTGTTATCTGTGAAACAGGCAATCTAGAAAGCACAATTGAAAGGTTGGATAGTATTAGAATGAAAGGTTTCAGGATTGGGAGCTGAGAAGTACAGGAACAAGGAATCTGATGGGGGGGATGGAGAGTGGGGTTCAAGTAATGGCAACTGAGTGTTCAGAATCAATGGGATGTGGTAGGTGAAGTGGGGTAAAAGCATGTTAGTTATTTGTAATGAGTTAGGGTAGGTTATCATTGCCAATGGGTGTTCAACGTTGATAAGAATTGTCTCAGGGTGTCAGGCAACTATGTGTAGTTGGAAAGCAGAGGGGGATGGTGGTAATGGCAAAATGAGCCCGATGGAGTTGTGGGTATCTGGAAAGGATATCTGGGTTTAAATGGAGAAAAGGAGAGTGGGAAAGAGACAAAAAGAAGAAAGAGGAGAGAGAAAAAAGAAAAGGACAAGAAAGGAAAAAAGAAGAAAACTGTACAAGAAATGAAAAGAGAGGAAAGCAAGAAAAAGGGGGAAACAGAACAAGACAGAGGAAAGACAGAAATAGAGAAAAGAGAGATGAGCAAGACAGGACAGAAGAGAGAGGAGAAAAACAGAACAAGGAAAATACTGAGACAGAGGCAAGAGACAAAAGCAGAGATAATGAGAAGTTGTCAGGGAAAGAGATAAGGATAGGCATAGAAAATAATACCCAAGAAATGAGAGAGAAAAAAAGAAAATGAGAACATTAAGGAGTGAGAGAAACAAATACAGAGTGACAGAGACCAAGGATAGTTAGGGAGAGGAACACAGGAAAAGAAAAGAATCAGAAATTGGGGAAAGAGCAGAAAAACAGAACATGTAAGGTACCATATATCCTGCTTGGACCATGCCACTATCCTTTGTGGTAGCAACCCATTTCTTTGGGGTATTTTATTAATATTACTGAGATACTGCCATGGAATGTCCCTACAGTTGTGCCCATGAAACAGATGACCCTGTGGTCTTCAGGGAATGAAGTGTGGTTCCTCTCTGGGAACTTTGTACAGAGCCTTGTTGATGACACCTGCACCTTGTACTGAATTTGTCCTCTCATTTTCCCTATTAGACTTTGAGTTCCGTAAGGGCAGGAAACCTCACTTTTGCATTCCCCTTAATGCCTACTTCATTGTCCTATTTATAATAGCCACTTAATAAATGTTGAAGTAACAAAGGTTCTGCCTGTAGTCAAGAATGCCAGTGGAGTTGGCCATGGCATAAGGAGCTGTCCAGCTCTGGTGGATTTGAGGATAGAAGGAAAATATGGGCCTAAAAGAGTCCTTCCACATCTCTCCTGAGAAATGGAGCCCCTTGGATCTCTGCCGAGACTTTATGTCTAAACCAATAGCTCTATCTGGTCTGGAGTAGAAGCCAGGAGGTAAAGATTAATTTGGGGGATGCACACTTTGCTATTGATTTAACTAAGACATTCTGGGTGAGCATTGCTCCTCTGTGCCTATAGTGAAGTGATAATGCCATCGTACTCCTATCCTAGTCAGACAATATCTGGAATACTGTGGTCAGTTCTGGCACAGCATTTGAAGAAGAACATAGATAAAGGGAAGAGCATTCAGAGGATGGTGACCAAATGGTGAAGATCCCTTGAATTCATGTCACATGACAATCCAATAAAGGAATAAAGGCTATTTAGCTCAAAAGAAAGAGAGTAGACTTGGGAGAAGGAGTGGGGAGAACACATGATAGCTGTCTTCAAATACTTGAAAGTCTGTCATAGAGAAGAGCTGCTGCAATGAGTATGACATTCTACTCCCCAATGGCTCCATTCAGAATCCCTATGTCCCAAAGATGAAGGTTGCCTAGATGCCTTTCCCTGACCACCACTCCCTACTCCTGTATATTCATCCATTTCAGCCCCATCCCTTCTGTGTTCCTGTCCCTCTCTCTCCCCTTCTTCCACTGTACTCTATGGAATCCCATCCCATTGAAAAAGAAAAACTTCCCTTCTTATTAGAGCTGGTCACCTCACATTCCTTTCATCTCTTTTTAATTATGGAAACCTAACTCGACAGAAGACTATGTATCCTTAGCCACCCTCTCCATCACTTTCACTCACGCATCTCAACACAGTGGGCCAGGAGGGGAAGTAAGCATGCTTCTTGCTTCTTGATGATTTTTCTAGACTCTCCTTTATCACTCAACATTCTCTTCTTTGAGATTCACTCTATCCAGCGATATCATCCTGGTGATCATTGTTTATTGTCCCTCAGCTCATTCTTCTTCCTCTCTCAAAGATTTCAGGACCTAGCTCATAGTCTTTCTCTCTACCCTAATCCCTACCCCAATAAATGAGCAATTCAGTTTACACATTGGCATCCCCCAGATACCCTTGCTTCCTAGTTCACCAGCTTCCTTACCTCTCATGTTCCATACCTTTATTTAACCTTAACCATATGCAGAGATGGTCACACCCTTTCTCTTATCTCATTATCACCCACAAGTGTTCTACCTCTACTATCCATAACATGATAGCCCTCTATGACAACAGCCCCCTAGCCTTCCACCTCTCCCTGTACTTCACCTCTGCTAAGACTATTGTCTGTCCTCACCATAAATTCTAGTCACTACATTATTGCTATTGTCATTCAGTTATTTCAATCATATCCAGCTCCCTGTGACCTCATTTGGGGTTCTCTTGGCAAAGATACTGGAGGTTTGCCTTTTCCTTCTCCAGATCATTTCATAGATCAGTAAACTGAAGCAAATAGACTTGCCCACTGTCACACAACTAGTAAATGTCTGAGATCAGATTTGAACTCATGAAGATGAGTCTCCTGATTTCAAACCCAGTGCTCTAGCTGCCCTCCAGTCACCATATACCCTGTCCTTTTTTCCTCTTAGGTTGACATTCCTGCTCTGGTCTCTTTTCCCTTCAAAATCTTAACCCAGTAGCTAATCAGCTCAACTTGACACTACTTCTTACCTTTGAATTCCTTGCCTCACTTGCCCTATCACTACTTTTCCCTTTCCAAACCCTATCTCTAGGTCACTCTTCCTACCTATCACCTCTGCACCTGCTAAAAGAGAATGGAAAAAGTCACATAATCATTCTAAGTGGGCCCACTGACAATGAACGTTACGGAATTGCAGCTGGGGCCCTCATTGCTGGACCCCAGTCCTTTCACTCTTCTCTTTATCCCACTTTCCTCAGCATCCATTCCAAACCTCTTTTCTCCTCAAGCCATGATATTGGTGTCTCCATGACATTCCAACTTCTGTCTACCCTTTCCAGTCCTTCTCAGCAGAAGATCGCATCTCCTACTTCAATGAAAAGTCTCCTACTTATTGGGAGCTCCCTCTCCTTCTCAGCTTTGCACTCAAAATCACCTTCTCTTCATCCTGCTACTTCCTCAGGTTACCATCTTTTTCCAGCCAAACACTTAAGAAAAAGCTGTCTCAACTCACAGTCACAATTTTCTCACCTTACAGTCACTTTTCAGTCCCTTGTAATCTGACTTCCAGCCTCTCCAAGGACACCAGTGTTCCATTCATTGTCAGCTCCATTGGTTTTTTCTCAGGCTTCATCCTTCTTGACTTCTCTGAAGCATTTGATACTGTTAACCTCAGTTTACTCATCTGTAAAACAGAGGTAATAATTGCACCTAAGATAACAGGAATGGGTAACCTACTGCCTAGAGCCCACATGTGACTTTCTAGGTCCTTGAGTGCTGCCTTTCCATTGAGTCCAAGTTTTATAGAACAAATCCTTCTTTTAATAGGATTTGTTCTGTGAAGTTTGGATTCAAAGAACTGCACTTTGAAGACCTAGAGGGCCACATGTGGCCTTAAGGCTGCAGGTTCCCCACCCCTGAGATAACATACAAAGGCATTGCAAGTATTAAAGAGTTCTATAATGCAAGCAATTACTGTTATTAACCCTTTCCTTCCTGGGTTTTCAATACAATGCTGTCTCCTAGTTCCCCTCCTACCTTTCTGGTTACTCCTTAGCCTCCTTAAATGGATCATCTTCCTCGTCCCAGCTCCTCTATGTGAGTGTGTACTGCAGGGCTCTCTCTTGGGCCCTCTTCTCATTTCTCTGTACTTTCTTAATGATCTCATCAGCTCCCATAATTCAACTATCATTTCAATGCAGATTGCCAGATCTCCATATCCCATCCCAAGGCTGTCTCTCTCTTTCCTGAATTCCAGTCCTATATTACCAACTGCCTGTTGAACATCTCCAGTCAGATGTCCCATAGACACCTGAAACTCAACATGTCTTTGACATAATTCATTATCTTTCTTCCTAAATCCATCCTTCTTCCAAATATCACTATTTCTTTTTTGTTTGTTTTTATTTTTAGTATTTTTAATTTTTCCCCAATTGCATGTAAAAATAATTTTAACATTCTTTTTTTTAAAGTTTTGAGTTCCAAATTCTATCCCTCCCTCCCTTTCCTCACTCCTCCCTGAGAAGCTAAGCAATCTAATATAGGTTATACATGTGCAATCAAAATATTACTATCTCTGTTTAATTTATTTTTTACTTTTGGAGGCAATCAGAGTTAAGTGACTTTTCCAGGGACACACAGCTAGTAAGTATCTGAGGCCAGATCTGAACATGTATCTTTCTCACTTCAGGGCCAGTGCTCTCTCCACTGCCCCAACTAGCTGCCCCTGACATCACTATTTCTATTAAGGGTATCACTATCACCCAGGTATGCACCCTCAGAATTATCTTCAGTGCCACCTTCACATCCAATTAGTGGCTGGCCTAGCCAATTCTACCTCCATAGTATCTGCACATCAGTCCTCATGCAGCCATCATCCTAACCTGGCCCTTCATGACTTTTCATCTAGACTGTTGCGATAGATAACCTCCTAACTGGCCTCTTAGAATCAGCTCTCCATGACATCCTCTTCACAGATACCAAACACATTTCTGTAGCATAGGTTTGACCGTGTTTCTCCCCAGCTCAATAAACCCTAACCCTAAAATAAATTTAAATAAAGGTATACTCTTCTGTTTGTCCTTTAAGTCCCTCCGTCTTTCTCTCCAGGTCACATTTCCAGGCTTATTACAAATGAATCTCTTTTGTACTTTACATTTTAGTCAAACTGACCTGCTTGTTCTTTTCCAGTCTTCTCCAGTCTACATACCTTTGCGTAGTCTGTTCTCCTTGCCTGAAGTGCCTTTCCTCCTCATCCCTGCCTCACAAAATTCCTCACTTCCCTTAAAGCACATCTCAAGGGCCACCTTCTCTAGGAAGCCTATCCCCAAGCTCTGCTCCACAACCCCCTGCCAAATTACTTTGTATTCATAGTGAGAACCATTCCATAGAGCATGTGTGGGGATGGATGTATGCCTGGCCTCTTCCAATGGACCACATGCGCCCTGGACATGTGCAGACAGTGACTCCCAGGTAGTCTCTTGATTCTCCAGAGAGGGAGGGAGAAGGGAAGATGAGAGGGATGGAGAATAAAAGGGGGAAAGAGCTGAGCCAAAAAATATAGGGCAACTGAACCAGGAAGAGCCATCCACTCAATAAACTTTCAAAGAAGTGGACAAAACCTCAGCTTCTTTTTCCCTTCTCCTTCATTTAAGTGAGTCCCTTTGTTGGGGCCACAGCTAATACCTGCTCTCCCATAGACTTCCAGTGGGAGGGAAGGGCATCTCTCTTCCTCCCCCTAGCTAGCTATGGGCACTACACACACACACACAGTTTATCCCTATATCTACTCAGTGGACCCCGCTACATATAAATATTTTGTATTTAAATTTTGATACACGGCTTCCACAAATCCAAAAGGATGTGAGGTAATTTTTTTTTGCTAAAAATAATAATAGTAACATTTATATTGTACTTATTATGTGCCAGGCACTGTGCTAGGCACTTTAAAATTATTTTCTCATTTGATCCTCACAATAACCTTGGAAGAAAAGTGCTATTACTATCCTCATTTTACAGATGGGGAAACTGAGGCAGATGGCAATTTAGTAACTTGTCCAGGGTCACATGTTAGTATTTGAGTGAGTATTTGAGGCTAGTGAGTGAGTATTTGAGGCTGGATCTGAATTCAGGTTTTCTTGACTTCAGGCTCAGTGTTCTATTCACTACACCACCTAGCTGCCCCAGTATCTGAAACACCACAGATGCTTAATAAATGTTAATTGAATGAATGAATTCAGGAGAGAGCCTCAGACCAGATATAGAGATCTGGCAGACTGCATAGAAATGATAGTTGAATCATGGGAGCTGATGAGATCATTAAGAAAGTATGGAGAAATGAGAAGAGGCCCCAAGAGTGACCCCATGGAGTATGCATAAGTTAGACTAGATGGCTTCTGAGAGCCAGCCATCTCTGAGATTCATGATTCTATATGTAGAGAGGAAAAGGGACACTTCACTCCAATTAGAGAAGTGGCCATTGGTCAAAAGGAAGCTGGAGAGGCAGGCAGTTAACAGAACAATTTCATTACTAAGCCTACTTTTACCCTGAATTACTCGGAGGGTAGAGAATGTGGTTGATGGGAGAGGATATTATCTCTCCCCATCACTTCTATCCTACAGGGCTGTGAAAAACACTAGGGAACTTGCAGACCACTCATGAAAGGAGAGCTCATCTGCAAGGATCACCATGCAAATGAATTCTGAAAGCCTGCCAGACCCTGCAAATATCTTTTCTTTCTGATCCAAAACTAGCGATTTTCTCTGTGTGTGGAGCTCTTGATATGGAAACCCTGGCAGATTAGCAACTCATTTGTAACCTATAGTCCTAGGGAGTTGCCTGGGGCCCTGAGTGGTGTCCCTAAGGTCACACTATTAATATGTGTCAGAAGCAGTACTGGAACTCCATCCTCTAGCCATGGTGCCAAGGCTGGCTTTCTGCAAACAGCCAATTCTCGTCAATATCACAGTCATGGTGTCCTGGAAGACACTGGTCTTAGAGGCAGGAGTTCTAGATTCTAGTGGTCACATGAGACACAGTCAGTCAATAAGCATTTATTAAATGCCTACTGTGTGCAAAGCCCTGGGGAAAAGGAAAAAGATAGTCTTGGCCCTTGAGGAGCTCACCATCTTAGAGACAACAAGCAAACAATCATGTACAAGTAAGCTACGTACAGGATGAAGAGGAAATCAATAGGATAAAGCTATCTACAAGACCCTGGACCACTACTTTGTCTTGGTGGAGGGGCTTGCATAATGAGAAGATGGGACACATTGGAAAAGACCCTGATGTTAGGAAAGCTTGAAGGAGAAAGGAAAAGGAGATGGCAGAGGATGAGATGGACAAATAATGTTATGGAAGTAACAAAGATAAATCTTTGGATAGACTTTTGAGAATTAGTGGAGAACAGAAGGACTTGGTGTGCTATGGTGTCTGGGGGTCATGAAGAGTCAGACAATTGAACAACAACAGTCTACACGATAAACAGGAAATAATCTAGCCAGAGGAAAGGCACTAAAATTAAATGCATTGGGAAAGATTTCATGTAGGAGATTGAGTTTTAGCTGGGACTTGAAGGAAACCCAGGGAAACATATTTTGGTATAATGAAAAGAGTGCTAGGTTTGGAGTCAGATGTTGTTGTTACTCAGTCATGTCCAACTCCTCGTAACTCCATTTGGGATTTTCTTGGCAGAGATACTGGAATAGCTTGCCATTTCCTTTTCCAGATCATTTTACAGATGAGGAAACTGAGGCAAATGGGATTAAGTGACTTGCCCAGGGTCACACAGCTAGTAAGTGTCTGAGGTTGGATTTGAACTCAGGTCCTCCTAACTCCTGGGTTCTAGCCACTCTGCCTCAGATCTGAATTTAAATACCTGAGCTGTTATTCCCTGCCAATGTAACCATAGACAAGTCTCTAAAGCTCTCTGGACTTTAGTTTCCTCATTTGTATAATGAAAGAGATAGATAACCTCTAAGTCCCCTTCTAGCTCTATCTAATCTCCCTATGATTTTGGCCTGGGACAAGTCACTTAACCTCTGTATGCCTCAGTTTACTCATCTGTAAAAAGAGGATAACAGTTGTTGGCACTCTCGTAGGGTTTTTTGTGAGAAAAGTAAAAAACTTGAAAGCACTCTATAAGCATGGGTTATTATTAGTGTTCACAATCCTCTTGAACAAACAAACAAACAAAGTAAGAACAATCCCATTTTTATGTGTGGAGGATGGTACCAGGTAATGGAAACAAACAGACTAGAAACCAAAAGAGGAAAGGTTCTAAACCAGTCTCTGTCACAAATTTGCTTCAGGTAAGTGACTTCACCTCTCTTATTTTCCTCCTATTTAAAAAGATGGTTGGGGGTGCAAACTAGGTGGTGCAATGGATAGTACTGGTCCTGGAGTCAGGAAAACCTGAGTTCAAATCTAGCCTCAGACACTTACTAGTTGGTGACTCTGGGCAGGACACTTAACCCCATTTGACTAAATAAATAAAAAGGTGGTTTGGGTAGAGGGGCAACCAGATGACCTCAGAAGATCCTTTTGAGCTCTAATACCCTTTACTCCAACATCACTATACCCAGTGTCCGTGCCCTTCAACTTGGTTGCAATTCAACATCAATGATGGGCAAAAGGAGATGCATTCTCAGAGAACTGAGAACTGCAAAATGCAAGATATCAGTTATAGCCATGGAATGTCTACCATATGTACAGACACCTGAAGTAGAAAAGGATGAGAGAAATAGAGGAAGAATAGGCAGAAAAAGTAAGACACATGATCCCTGCATTCAGGGAGCTCCCAACCTGATCATCAATCAACAAACATGTTTGAAGCACCTATGCAATATGTCAGAAAGTTGCCAGTCTGAGGAAGACACAATCCTGGTCCCAGAAGTCCCAGCAGAGTGAGGCAAACACATTCCTTTTCCCGGTAAGAGCTCCCAGGGTGGAGGAGTAAGATGCCCAAAAATGAGGACCTTGGTGGGGTCGGGGGAAGGCAGGCTGGGCCAAAGGGCTATGTGTGTCTCTCCCTTCAGGATGCCTCATCCCTAGAGTCACCACAGTCAATTGATGCCTCTCTGAGAGTTCTCTATTTCAAGCAACATTAGGGACATACAAGTCATTCCTCTATTTGGTGTGATGACCAACAAGCAAAAATCAGGCCACCACCACAGCTGCCACCAGGTGCCCGCCTCAGAGCAGGGCACACTGAGGAATGAAATTACAATATTGGAAATAGCAAAGTAAACAGCAATAGGTAAGGTGCAAATTAAAACTGTCCCTCCCAGATATCTTATTTATAGACTCAGAGGAGTGGCCTCAACCTCCCAGACAGAGCACACAGGAGTTCACAGAAGCGGTATGGCACCTGTCCGGAGCTGACTGAACAATGGAAACCTTGACTTGCTCTGGTTGGGTCTGAGGTGGTTCAAGAAGAGAATGAGAAAGAAAAGAATCTTAGATTGTCAGAGGTGGAAGAGACTGTGGAAGTCAGCTGGTTGAGACTCCCAACCTCTGCTTTAGAGTATTCTGGTACAAAGGAAAGCACTCTAACTCTGGAGTCAGATAAACCAGGGTTCAAACCTTGCCTCCAGCACTTACTGCCTATATGACTTTAGACAGGCCACTTCACTGTTTTGTGCCTCCATTTCTAAATCTGTAAAGGAGTTGAACTAGATGACCCCCTAAGGATACTTCCAACTCGGAGGATCTTATGGATCATAAAATTTGTCCTGGCCCCTCTGTAACCTGAATCTCAGTGACTGAAGACCCCAGAATTTCATAGCCTTCATCCTTGGGAGATGACCTCAGATAAATCAGGCAGGGTGGTCTATGGGAAACCAGGCAGGTGAGTTCATGGAAATCAGGATGTGAGCAGAAAAATAAGCCTACTGACCATTTTTTCCTAGCCCTATCTTACTGAATTCCCAATGGGATCTATTTGATCTTACTGAATTTCCAAAGGAATGGGGGGGTTGGGTGGAGGCGACAGGGAGAGAAGATGTAGACGTTTGTTTCTGGATCTAGTAATACCAGATAATGAATGGGTTGGGATAGGAGTTGAGAATGAGGAGATGGTCAGTAGAATTTGGAGCTGAGGATTTTTCAAAACTCTTCATAAGCAGGTTCACATAGCAGATTTCCCTAGGTTCCCTTGCCTATCCTTTCCTAAGGGACAGCCCCAAGTATTTTCAGTTACAAGTTTGTGCCAACTTCCTATAAAAATTGATGTTCCTAATCCAGCAGGGATAGAGAATGCGCACTTGTTGTGTTTCTAGGAGTGGAGAGATTGTTCTCAGCCATCCATACTTCCTCACTTGGTCATCCTTTTCCCGTCCTCCTCAATCCTGGGACCCAAAGCATACATTTATGAAATGACTGGCTGAGTTTAGAATGAAACCTGTGGCCAAGCAACAGAATTTTTCTGTTTTGAGCTGAGTGGCCTGGCCAGGAATTGGATCCGTGACCTTGGCCTCATTAGCACCACCCACTAACCACTGAGCTAAGAGGCCATCAATGGTTAGCCACAGGTTTATTAGCAAAGGGAAGATGCCAGGTTCAGGGGCAGGAAACCACACATTGCCCAATGCTCTCTTCCCACCAGACCTGGGAAGAGTGTTACCATCTTGGTGGCTGGATGCCAGACATAGAAGAAGACTTGGCAGGAGTGAGAAAGAAATATGGCCATGCTTTGGACTGGGGGTAGAAGGGGGGAGGTTGAAGGACTTTCCAAAGCTGAGCCATTGCCATTCTGCTGCCTTCCCAGCCAGTCAAGTCATTCTGGTTCCCGGAGAGGCATCAGGAAGCATTTCTAGTTTGGAAAGCCAAGAAACACCACAGACAAGTGACAGCATGGCCCCATGCAAAGAAGTCCTGCTGGGTCAACATACCACATGATTAAAATAACTCACTCTCCAAGACAAGGCAGCCTGTGGGCTCCTCTTTAAGAGGTGAGACACTATAGCCCCAGACTTGTGGAAGGGGGAGACAAAATGCTGGGGAAAGCTGAATCATCCTCATGGCCTAGGTCTGGACCAGAATTATTCAGGTAGCCCCCTCTACTTAAAAGTTGGAATTGCAGAGATTGGTGATGTGAAATCTTTTTGACCCATCATAGAAAGATAGTAGTGCTCAATGGGGAAAACACTGGCTTTGAAATCAAAAGACCTGGGTTCAGATCCTGACTCTGCCATTTACTTCCTGTGTGACCCTGTATAAGTCAGTCAGTTAACAAGTATTAATCAAGTACTTACTACGTGGTGGGCACTGTGCTAAATGCTGACTCCTAACCTGCCTGAGTCTCAGTTCCCTCATCTGTAAAATGTGGAAATTGGAATAGACTGCCTTTAAGATCCTTTTCAGATTCAAATCTACCATCAGTTAACACGTATTTATTGTCTACTATGTTCCAGACATTGTGCTCCATATTCTCATTCATGGGTTAAAGGTGGGGTAGAGTTTGGAGGCAAAGAGGTAAAATACCAGGGTTTGGTTAATAGACAGTGTTCCTCTCTGTTTTGGACAAATATAACAGAAAGAGAAACACAAGGGGAAAATATAGAATGGAACATATTGCTGGAGAAATTAGAGCAAAAAGACTTATGGAAACTTCTAAATGGGATGTCTAAAGAATATACATGTTTCTCTGTGCCATATGGAACTTTTACAAAAGTTTTATGAAAGGACGCAGGGATATTGCAAGTACGTGTAGAAAGGCAAAACTAGCATACAGTCACTTACAAACCATTTCAAAGGACAGACTGACTCTTGTTCTTCAGTCATTCAGGCATGTCTGATTCCATGAGCCATGGACCATACTGTGCATGGGATTTTCTTGACAAACATACTGGAGTGGTTTGCCATTTCCTTCCCTAATGGATTAAGACAAACAGAGGTTACGTGATTCTGTGCTATTATAATTATCCAGATAACTGGGCATAGGCCAAGGTCTGACACCATAGACCAGAAAAAAGTCCAAATGAGTATGGTCTAGGTATAAAGGCTGATACTACAAACAAATTAGGGGAACAAGACAGTTTATTTGTCAGATTTATGGAGAATGGAGAAATTTACGATCAAACGAGATAGAGAACATTATGAAATGCAAAATGGATAATTTTGATTACATTAAATTGAAAAGTTTTTGCACAAACAAAGCTAATGCAACCAAGATTAGGAGGGAAGCAGAAAACTGGAAAAGAATTTTTACAACTAGTGACTATGATAAAAGCCTCATTTCTAAAATAGAGAACTGAGTCAAATTTACAAGAAAACAAGTCATTGCCTCTTGATAAATGGTCAAAGGATATGATCAGATTGTTTTCAGAGGAAGAAATTGAAGCTATCTATAGTCATATGAAAAATTGCTGTAAATCACTATTGATTAGAGAGGTGCAAATCAAAACAACTCTGAGGTACCACATCACACCTATCAGATTGGCCAACTTGACAAAACAGGAAGACGATAAATGTTGGAGAAGATGTGAGAGAGATGAAACACTAATTCATTGTTGGTGGAGCCGTGAACTGATCCAACCATTCTGGAGAGCAATTTGAGACTATGCCCAAAGGGCTATAAAAATGTGCATACTCTTTGACTCAGCAATATCACTTCTAGGACTGTATCCCAAAGAGATCATAAAAATGAGAAAAGGTCCCACATGTACAAAAATATTTATAGCAGCTCTCTTTGTGGTGATCAAGAACCGGAAATTGAGGGAATGTCCTTTAATTGGAGAGTGGCTGAACAATTTGTGGTATATGAATGTAATGGAATACTATTATGCTATAAGAAATGACAAACAGGCAGACTTCAGGAAAACCTGGAAAGACTTATATGAACTGATTCTGAGTGAAGTGAGCAGAGCCAGGAGAACATTGTACACACTAACAGCCACAGTGTGCAAGAACTGCTTCTGATATACTTAACCCTTCACAGCAATGCAAGGACCTAAAATATTCCCAAAGGACTTGATGCAAAATTCCATCCACATCCAGAGAAAGAACTGTGAAATCGAAACACATAATGAGCAGACTATTTTCTCTTGTGTTATGTTTTGGTTTGGTTTGGTTTTTATTGTGGTTTCTCCCATTCATTTTAATTCTTCTTTGCAACATGACTAGTATGAAAATGTATTTAATAAGAATGTATGTGTAGAACTCATATAAGATTGCAAGCCATCTCGGGGAGGGAGAGGGAGAAAATTTAAAACTTATGGAAGTGACTGTTGAAAACTGAAAACAAATAAATTAATTTTTAAAAAGCAAAAGAAAGTGCTCATAACAAATATGCATAATAAAAATACAAATTGCCACAAAATTTTTGAAAAAAGATAATTATCCAGATTAAAAAAATAAAACTAAAAATTTTTTTCTCCTTTGATTTGCCCAGCTTGTTTCAAGGATCTGTGATATTATTCAACTATTTGTTTCAACAACCATTTATTAATCATCTATCCCCCTAACAACTGCCAAGCCCTGGGGAAACAAAGACAAAAGTAAAATACGCCCTACCCTCAGAGAGCTTACACTCCACTAAAAGGATAAAACATGTTCACAGAAAAGTGGATATAGGATACGTACAAAATAAATACACAGAGATTTGGTGAGGCACACTAACAACTAAGGGAATCATAAAGGGCCTTCTAAAGAAGGTAAACTATGAACTGAGCCTCAAAAAGTGCTGAAGTTTCTGAAAGGCAAAAGTGAGAGGAGAGCATTCCAGGCTTTTGAGAAAACTTTGCAAAGACAGAGAAATGGTAGGAAAAAACATCATGGATGGCATCCAGCAAGGTGATTAGACTGGAGCATAGCATGTGTGAAGGGGAAATACTGTATAATCAATATGGAAATAGAGGTTAGAACTAGATTGTGAAGAGCTTTAAATGCCCAACAGAGGATTTTGTTTTTCATCCTATGGGCAGTGGTGGGCCACTAAAACTGCTTAAGCAAAGGGATGACATGGCCAGATCTAAGCTTTAAAAATGTCAACCTGGCAGCAGTAGGGAGGATAGCATAGAAAGGGAAGACCAGATATGGGCAGACAAATTAGAAGGATATTACAATAGGCCAGAAAAGGAGTGATGCGAGCCTGGACCAAGGTGGTTGTGGTGAAAAAATGGGAATGGATGCAGATTAAGAGATGTTGAGGAAAGGAAACAGATAAAACTGATGGGATATTGGGAATGAAAGATCAAAAAGTCAAAGGTGACTCCCAAGTTGAAAACCTGGGTGACTAGAGGGATGGTAGTGTCCTGGATTAGGAAATTAGAAGGAGGAATGAGTTTAAAGGAAAAGACAACAAGTCTGCTTTGGACATGTTGAGTTTGCAATGGCAAGGGGACATCTGGGTGGAAATGTCTCGTAGACATTTGGAGAGTAAAGATTGGAATTCTGAAAGGAAACTTCAGCTGAAAAAGTAGATTTGGAGATCATCTACATAGAGATTATTGTTAAATGGAAGTCAAGTTCACCAAAAAAAAAAACAGTATAGAGGGAAAAGAAGAGGCCCCAAGCAAACTGTGCAGGGCATGGATAATTAACCTGCAAAGGAAGGCAAGATAGATAGGAAGGGACCCCAACAGAGATCGGTGTTGGGAAAACCTAGGTCAGCTACAGTGAACTTGCAGCCTCAAGGCCACATGTGGCCCTCTAAGTCCTCAAGTATAGCCCTTTGACTGTATCCAAACTTCACAGAATTGATCCCCTTAATAAGAGGATTTGTTCTGTAAAACTTGAACTCAGAATAAAAAGGCTGCACTTGAGGACCTAGAGGGTCACATGTGTCCTCTAAGATTCAGGTTCTCCACTCCCGACTTAGGGTATCTAGGAGAAGAAGGGATCACAAAAATGCCAGAGAAGTCAAGAAAGGTGAGAACTAAGAAATGATCATTGGTGACATTGGAGAGAACAGCTTTGGTTGAATGATGGGGATGGAATTCAGATTAAAAGGGGTTAAAAATGAATGAGAAATAAGAGAACAGAAACAAAGAGCATAAGACAGCTTCTATTATGAGTTTGGCTGTGAAAAGGGAGATACAGAATTGTAGTTCAAGAGAATGATAGGATCAAGTGAAGGTTTATTTTTTTCAAGGAAGAGGTAGGGTTAGACATGTTTGTAGGCAGCAAAGAAAGAACCACTAGATAAGAAGAGATTGAAAATCAGAGAAAAAGCAAAGAGGCAAGTTCACTGAAAAGGTAAAAGGGGGTTGGTTTGAAGACCCAACTAAAGGAATAGATATTAGCAAGGAGAAGTCCTCTTCATCCTCGGAGACTGGAGCAAAGGAAAGGATAAGACAATCCTAGGGTGATTTTAAGTGTGGAATTTGTAAGGAGAAGGGGCTCTTGATGGATGATCTCAATTTTTTTCAACGAAATATGAGGTAAGGTCTTCCGCTAAGTAGGAAGTAGGTGATGGTACAGGTTGTTTGAGAAGAGTAGAGGCTGAATTAGCTGCTATTAGAAATCTCATAGCATACATAATCTAACTATTCTGCATAGCATACTGATTGATTTTTTTTCTATTGTGCATAGTTGTGTTATTCATATGAATTTGAATGTGTTGCTAAGACATGTGCATGTAATATAAACTGCATGAAATTACTGGTGCAGCCTGTTAAGTGATGTTCTGCATAGCACTATATCTATCACATGTATTGTTGATATATATTTGCTATAAATGGCACCTGGGACACTGGATAAATCATCCTTGTTCTGTTAAATGTTAATACAATTCATATTCTACTGTATAATTCTAGGAGTCAACTGTACAGCAACTGATTTTACAAGGGATTGAAAAATTCCAAAGCAAAGGAGAAAAGTAATCAAGATTTGAGAACTGACTGGCACCCTGGAATTTGCACTTCATAAGAACAGGTTCTGAGAGAGACTTGTGAGTTTCAATATCTTTGAACCAGAAGTCACACCTGGCACACACACAAAAAAAAAGTCCATGAGAGACATGGAGTAAGGAGGAAATAAGGATCACAAGGACCGAACAGCAGCAAATGCGGCATGGGGACATTGTCCCCATCCCCACCTGGGACTTAAACTAAGCTGGAGAGAATTTACAGCAAAGGGTCAACAAATGAAAAAAGAAATTTAAAGGAAAGACCAAGCTGGGGAGGAAAGGGAATTATTGAAAAGGGCCATTGGAGCTCAAACACGTCTTAGAACAGAAGTTACAAGTTGTACTCACTTCTTTAAGGACTGAGGGAAATTCCAATAAAAATCTCTTTTCCCAACTTCCCCTTCCTGTGTTTGTACAATAATAGATATTATAATATATCCTACTCACTTTGGATCTAAATATTTCTTATATCCTGGTTTTTTCCTCAAACTTAAAGATATCAGGAGTTAGCTAGAGAGAAACAAAAATTTAAAATAAATTACAGCAGAGAACCATACTCCTATCTGAATATTAGGAATTTATCTAACAAAGGACTCTGAAGTATTGTGACAATATAAACAGCATTTCATCTGATATAAAATAGAGACAGGGCAACATGCTAATAATTAAGTCAATTGCTACAACTGGATGTGGCTGATTATATCTCCAAAGAGAAGGGTGAAAGGGAAAAGAGAGAGACTGGAGGAAAGGTCACACCCTAAACCATGGGTTTGGGGAGGAGGTAAGGGGCAGATAGGAAAGGTGTAAGAGGGGTTCCCACATAGGAAGGGTTCCAGAATGGAAGGGAAAGCAGAAGTGATTGAGTAAATGCCTATCAATTCTACCCTACCATTAGCATTGCAAATAGGAGAGGATGTACAAACAAGCACACACACATACACAGAGAGAGATTTTCTATATGTATGTATAGTTATATGTGTGTATACACACACATACACACATTTCCCCTGTCCTTTATGTCACTATGAAAATCCACATAAGGAAACTCCCTCTACCAATGCAGATTGGCACTTTCTCTACAATTTAGAGTCTTGTTTGCCTAAAACATAGAGAGATTAATAGATAAGTAGGTACACATGTAGGTAGATCGATAAGTAGATAAATAGATAGGCAGGTAGATGGATAAATAAGTAGGTAGATATGTAGTTAGGAAAGAAGGAAGGAAGGAAGGAAGGAAGGAAGGAAGGAAGGAAGGAAGGAAGGAAGGAAGGAAGGAAGGAAGGAAGGAAGGAAGGAAGGAAAGAGAGAGAGAAAGAAAGAAAAAAAGAAAGAAAGAAAGAAAGAAAGAAAAAGGAAGGAAGAAAGGAAGGAAGGAGAAAGAAAGAAAGAAAGAAAGAAAGAAAGAAAGAAAGAAAGAAAGAAAGAAAGAAAGAAAGAAAGAAAAAGAAAGGAAGGAAAGAGAGAGAAAGAAAGAAAGAGAAAAAGAAAGGAAGGAAGGAAGAAAGAAATAAAGAAAGAAAGATCTGTCATTGCATTGGTGTGGGGCAATTCCCTCTACCAAGGCAGTTTTAGTTATCTAAGGCAGTCATGGTACAATGGAGAGAGAGCTGGCCTTGAAACTCAAAAAGCCTGAGCTCATATCCTGCCTTCAACACATACTTGGCTGTGTGACCCTGGACAAGGGGTCCACCGCCCTCTTCTCAGTATTTTAAACAGCTTTTTAAGACAACAAATTACAAAAATGTGCCAGTCACATTGGAAGAGGCAGTTTCTTCATGTGAGATTTCACACACATGTGCGTAAACATACATTTATACCCACATGTGTATGTGTGTATGTATATACACAAACATATATATTTGTGTATGCATATATACAAATGTTTATGTTCTTCTTTGGCAATTTCCACTCCTCCTGGATCTATTCTCTGGGTCCAAGCAGAATTGGTCTAATCCTTCTTCCACACGACAGTACTTCAAACATCTGAAGATGGTATCTCCTCCTTTTTTCCATTTATCAAAACTGAGACACTTGGCCCATCTTCCATCCTGAGGCATCCTTCCAATTCTCCACAATGTTTCCACAATGCAGCAGTAGCAGCAACAGCAACAGCTCAGAAATTCCATCTACCAGCTTCTTTTTTGGGGGGGATGAGAATGTGAGGGGGGATGAAGGTTAGGGGAAAAATCTAATCTCATTTCCCAAGTACAGGGAATTCAGGGTAACAAGATTCCCTCTCCCGATCTTCTTTTAATATCCTGTGATTTAGTTTGCCCAGTTCTGGAGGTCTGGTCTCATTGAAGACAGTTAAGTATTCTCTCTTGCTATCTCCTCCTCCACAAACTTAGATGGTTGGACTAAATTATCTCTGAGGTCCCTTTTGGCTCTAAATGCTCTGACACTTGGATCTTGATTGCTACTTTCCCTAATTCTTCTGTCCCTCACTGCATCCATGCATATTTTTTTCTAGATCTATAATTTTATCAGTACAGAGAGTTCCATACGACCTCTCACACACCACATACATGAACACAGAAATCAATTGAGAAGTATTTATTAAGCACCTACTGTATGCCAGGCACTGTGCTAGGTTCTGGGAGATACAAAAATGACATATTCTAAACCTTTTTGGGCTCCAGTTTCTTCATCTGTGAAATTAAATGGTTGGGCCCAATGATCTCCAAATTTCTTTCCAGCTCTAAATCTTTGATTCTCTAATCCTATGATCTTACCTTCTCCTCACTTATATCTTGGCATCAATCAGCTTTTCCCCATTATTCACTTTGTCTAGAGAGGTTGGAAAGGGGGAAATGCTGTCACAGTCTCCAGGGGAAATTGGCTCCCAGCCCCAGAAACTATCATGTCATTGCTTGTTCTCGATCCTCTCCTCGTCCTCTGGGGAATACATCTCCTAGGGAGGGAATTAGCTTGTGTCACTGTAGTTCCCATTAGGAGGAAGCCAGGACCAACTGAAGAAGGAGAAATAAGGGGGTTGGGGAGAGGGGTGGGAGATGATATCTGTGTCATCTCACAGGGAAATAACAAAGAGACTTGGCTGTGTTACAGAATTATAAAAATTCAGATGACAGTATGTATGTCAATAAATCAATAATAAATGCAGCAAGTGCGTTTATTAAGCTCCTATTATGTTCCAGGAACTGTTTTAAGCACTGAGGATAGAAAGACAGGCAAAAAACAGCTCCTGACCTCAAGGAACTCATAATCTAATGTAATATAAAGCACATACATGGCAAACCTTAATGCACTCTATGAGGTTCTTAACCTTTTTTTTTTAATATCCTGGCCCCCTTTGGCAGTCTAGTGAAGCCTACAAACCTCTTCTCCTAATAAGAGTGTTTTTGGTTGTTGTTTTTAATTAATAGTTAAAAGAAATGCTTAATTTCGGCCAGAAATTAGTGAAAATAAAGATGTATTTTTTTCCACCCAAATTCATGGTCTTCCTGAAATCTAATAACAGACTTCAGATTAAGAACCCTGGCACTATATGTTAGCTGTCATTATTACTATTAGTACTATTATTATTTAATAATAATATTATTGAGTGGGAATTGACCATGAAGTCATCATGTCCAGCTCCCCACTGAATGAAAGAATTCACTCCTACCAGCCTTGTCAAAATCTTGGGGGGGGGGGGGGAAATTTCCCTTTCTGTTTCCAGGGATGAGGAATTTGTACCACCATGTAAGGCGGTCCCTCCATTATTGTACTTCCTTCAATAATTCAAGAATTCTTGATTTCATCTATGTGGATCCTTGTCTGTAGAAGGCATCATCAACAACAGAAACTTTAGTGGAGAGTCTTAAAAATTTGTGACTAGAAAAAAAAATTTTAATGAGTTGCCAGGACAAGTGGCTAAGCATAGAAACAGAAAGAAAACTCCTCGAGGTCAGGAAATATTTTTCATTTTTGTCTCTGTATCACCTAATAAAGGTTTATTCTATTAAATTGAATTGATAAGCCTCACTAAACTTAGCTAAACTCATCCTTAGACCAATGACACACCATCCAATGGAGCCTTTCCAGATTGACAAGACCTGTCAAGGTTTTCATTCTGTCAATGTAGATTTCAGGAACCAAGGGTTACTTATGAGCCACCACCAGACATCAGAGAAGGACTTCAGTGGAAGCTCTATTTAGACAGCAGAAATTATTAGCAAGTCCTTCCTTGGAGCTAGCTATGACTGCTACTCATTGGTCCTAATCCTGTCACCTGGAGCTACACAGGAAAAGTCTGATTCTCTCTCCCTTATGGCAATCCTTCATCTATCTGAAGAGAGTGATTGTGTCTGGTGTGGGACAGTGGAATGAATGCCAAAATTGGAGTCAGAAGACATGAGTTCAAATTCCAGTTTATGAGCCAGTGGGATCTTGGGCAAATCACTTCTCCCTGGTGAGTCTCAGTTTCCCTCATCTATTATATGAAGGGGTTGGACCAGATCACTCCAGAGGTCCCTTTCACCTTCAAATCTATTACCCACCATCTTCCATGAAAAGAGAAAAGTCACAAATATGTTTTATTCCTAAACACAACCCTTTTAGGGAGGTCAGCAGAAAGATGACAGGACTTTCTCAGGCCCACCTAGACAGAAGTGAGTGACCTGGTCTCCAGCCTCACCTCTCCTCTCCTCTCCTCCCCTTTTCCTCCTCTTCCATCTCAAAAGGGGGAAAAGGTCCTAGAACTGGCTGTCTTGCTTCCCAGAAAGCAAATTTAATGATGTGTGAAACATAGGCCTGGTCCCAGCCAACTCCTGGCAGGAGGTGTATACGTATGTGTGTATTGGGGAGCAGGGAGGGGGCACATTGGAGGCAGTAGCTGCCAAATGGAAAGCTCAATGAGCCCATGCAGTATCTGGTTACTCTGAGGAGAAATAACTGAGCCACTGCTCCATTTTCAGAATAGAAATCAAACTCAAAACAACAGAGTGACTGGGGCTGGAGCTGGGATTTTCCAAACTAACAAGGACTCTAGTACTAGCTGTAAACACACACATACACACACACACACACACACACATACACACACCCCTTCCTGACTTAGCTTTCTCCTTCCCTTCTCTTTTCTCCTAAGGGACCCAGCTGTCTTTATGGAGAGAAAGCAGCTGGCTCCCAATCCCAGAATCCTTCTAGACTCAACAAAGAGAATGTAGCCATCACCTCTCCCTGTCCCCTACAATTAGCACACACTTACTCCATAAGTGTAGAAGGGCCCCAAGGTAATCTTCTCCATCTCTGCCCTCTTCAGAGACTGACTCCATGGATGCCCAGGATCTCAGATCTTGATGATCAAGTCTTAGGAGGTAGATGGCACAGAAGACTGGGATGAAGTCCAGAGACCTAATTTCAAATACCTGCAGTGATACTCACTTATCTGCAGGATTTTGGTGAAGCCACATCATTTCTCTAAACCTCAGTTTCCATATCTTTAAAATGGGGATAATAATGTCTACTCCATGGGGTGAGCATAAGGTCAGAGAAGTGGAAAAGGAAAGAACTTCATGAATTCATTTAGTTCAACTTCTTCATTTTATAAAGGAGGAAATGGAATCTCAGGAAGACCAAATGACTTATCCAGAGTCACACAATAAATGTCAGAGACTGGATTTGAACTCAGAGGCCCTGGATCCAGAGGCAGTGTTCATTCCATTAAAAAGACCTGGGTTTGAATCAAGTATGACCCTAGACCAGTGACTTAACCTCACTGTACCTCAGTTTCCTCATCTGTAAAATGGAGATCATAATAGTGCCCACTTCACACGGTCATTGTGCAACTCAAAGGAGAGAATATATATAAAAGTGCTTTGTAAAACTTGAGGTTCTACATATATGTCAGTTATTTTTATAATTGTTTTTTTCATGTTGCCTGTCTCAGTGGGGTTGTTGAAAGACTCTAACGAAATAACATGTGCTAAGTGTTTTGATAAACCTTAAAGTGTTGTATATCCCCTACCCTGCCTGTTTCCTGAACCTCTATCATATCTAGAATCTTCTGTGCTTACACCCTTCCAGTTTAGAAACTTCTAGCAATGAGGCCAATTGGCACCTGCTTGCTTATGTCCTCAGAGGTGGCAAACCATTCAGACTCATCAAAGCAGAACCATTTCCCTCCCTTGGAAGCCAATCCTCTTCACCTTTTAGGAGTTTTGGGGATGCCCAAGGTGGACAGAAGCCCAGGATTCCCAGAAACTGAACCCAAAAGAGATTGGTATGGAAAGCCAGGTCCTAGGATCATCCATCCCTCTTTGGAATTACTCCCAGTGATGCAGGGGATAGAGTGCTTGACCTTGAAGACCCAAGGTCAAATCCAGCCCGGGACAATTCCTAACTGTGTGAACCTGAGTGAGTCACTTGGTTTCTATCTGCCTCAGTTTTATAAAATGGAGATAATAAGTAACACCTCCCTCTCAGGTTGTGCCAAGGATCAGATGAGATAACATTTGTAAGTTGCTTAGTATAGTGCCTGGCACATAGTAGGCACTCTTTTTATTGTTGCTATTATGAAGCTGCTAGGGATAGTAAAGGGACTAGACTTGTGATTTGCTTGGAATAAAGAACTCCAAATTGATAAGACTCCCTCTGCCAAAGCAATGTCATCTCTGCAACTCTGCCCAAAGTCATAGAACCACTCTGCGTCAGAAGTGGAATTTGAACTGAGGGCTTCTTGATCTTATGGCAAGCTCTCTATCCGCTATACTGTGTTGCTAATATAATCCTTCTATCGAGTCTTAAGATATTAGATTAAAAAAGTATTTTAAACTTTTTTTCCTATCATTACCCATCTCTACTTCTGTTCCCAATTGATTGGGATTCCATTCTGAGTCTATCTTCACAAACTATACAATCAGAACCATGACTTCTTTCCATTCTAATGGCTGTAGGATGAAGAAGGTAAGAGGGCCCTAGTGGGACTCAGAAAGATCTGGGTTCAAATCCTGTCTCTGACATCTGGTAGTTATATGACCCTGAGTAAATCGCCCTCTCATTGCCCCAGGCAAATCCCTAAGGCTGTAAATTGTAAAGCTAGTGCTCATTTTCCTAGGGAGGGGTAGTTCCTTTTATAAATGAAATCACAGATTTGGACCAAAAAAAAAAAAAAAAGGGATTCTTAGAATTCACCTTAATTCTCCCTTTCCCCTTGCCATCTTCTCTCCAGCTCTGTTTGGGTATTGTTCTAGCTTGCCGGTGTGGTAAAGGGTTACATATTTTTGATACCTTTTCCAGGATGCATTGCCAATGAGGTGGCCAGTGGAAACATGGGAAACCATGAAATGGAGCCCAACTGTTCTGAGTTCCTAGAATGAGGAAGTCTATTTGGAACTGGAAGTGGATGTGGGGGGAGGGCAGGGCAGTGCAGCTCATTGGACTGGGTTCCAAAAGCCAAGCAAAAAGGTTCCTTGACCATCTGCCTTAGGAAAGAAGGATGAGTAGGAACTCCCCTCCAAGGCCCCTGGGCTCTGCTGTGTTTCTCACGGAAGACAAAAACGTAGCATTGTGGAAGGAAAGGGGTTACCCACAGAGAATGGCTGAGGGATGGCAGGCAGTCTTTCTCAGAAGCTAATTCAGAGAACAGGAAGTAGCCTGGCAGTTCTCCCTCAGTCATCCAGAGTTCCAGGGGTTCCTTCTCTCTCAGCACCTGAAAGACTGTGCAAGCAATCCTAGGCACTGCTTCTCCACCCCACCCCACCCCACCCCCAGAACAATCTAGGAGGCAATATGGTACAATGGAAAGATCTGAATTAGAAGACTGGAGACCAGAGTTTTAGTTTGGGCCCTGCTAGTCATCCTCTGTGTTACTCTGGAGGTGGCCTTCTCGAATTTCAACTTGGCCCCTTACGCAAGGCAAACATTCTACTTTTCCCTAACTGATTCACTGTCTCAATCTCCACAGAACCTGTTCCTTACCACCTCTGAAAAGAAAATGAAGCCAGCTGCTGAGAGCTCCCCCTGAGCTCCTGGTCCTCATCTCACAACATTCACTGCACCCTACTCTTCCCCAAGCCCCAGTCACCAATCTTCAACTGCCTCAAACTCAACATAATCAAAACAGAACTGATTATCTTCCTTCGCCCCCAACTCTCCCACCTTCTGAATTTCCCAAAATCTCCATGTCATCCTCATTTCTTCATTCTCGCCCACCCCATATATCCATTCCACAGTTAAATCTTGTTGCTTCTGTCTCTTGATCTCTTGAATATATCTCCTTCTCTCCAGTCAGGCAGGGGTCTAGTTCAAGCCTTCAAACCTTTTATCTGGGTTGCTACAATAGTTTGCTAATTCGTCTTCCTGTCTCTTCTCTCCCCACTGTAATCCTTCCATCATTAAAGTTTGTTTTTGTTATTTTGTCAATTAATCATGTCTGACTCTTTGTGATCTCATTTTATAGATGAAGAAACTGAGGCAAACAGGGTAAAGTGATTTGTCTAGGGTCACACAGCTAGGAAGTATCTGAGGCTGGATCTGAACGCAGATCCTCCTGACTCCAGGGCCAGTACTGGGCCACCAAACTGTCCTATGAATTCTAAACTTTAGATCTGATTATATCACATCATCTCCAACCCTCTTACCCCTCAATGAGCTCCGATGCCTCCCTAATATATTCTAGATCAAATATAAAGTCTCCTCTTTAGCATTCAAAATTCTTCATCACTTAGATCCTCCCTTTCTTTCTGAGGTTCTTATCTGTCCCCTCCTCTACATACTCTACAGTCCAGCTATACTGGCCTCCAATAAGACCTTCATCTTGTATAAACCTAGTTATTTATATGTGTGCTCCATTTTTAGAGTGTGGGATCCTTGAGAGCAGGGATTATTTTTTGCTTTTCTTTGAGTCTCAGAGTTTAGCACAGTGCTTGACACATAGATGCTTATTGACTAACTGAATGACAATGATAAGTAGCCTAGTGGGGCCAGAATGGAGTGTGTGAAAGGAGTAATGAAAAATAAAGGCAGATAGAGATCTTGGAGACAAACTATGAAGGACTTTAAATGGCAGACCAAGGGAGTTGTATTGTGCTCTATCAATGAGTTAAGAAACAGTTATTAAAACTTACTATGGGACCGGTACTGTGCATACTCTGGGAATACAAATATGAAAGAGACCATCTCTGACAGCAGGAGACTCACAATCTAACAGGGAAAGAGAAAGGGGGACTGGAAGGACTGGGGGGGAAAGTTACCTCGGAGAAAAGGCATAATGGAATCAAGGCCAAGGAATGCAATTGGGTAGGAAATGAAGAGATGCCCATTTGAGAGCCCTCTTTAAATGGAGGATTTGATTGGAAAGTTTTGCCCTTCCTCGCCAGCCCTCTAATCAGAAGAGCACAGGGTGCTGAGCTTGCTAAGGAGGAGTGAGTACCAAGACCAATACAGTCTTCAAGGATGATGAGTTCCCTCATGAGAAGGTTTACTGTGTCTAGACCAAGGAGTACAAGCTGGTGGGAAATGAGTACTTGAAGGGCTTTTAAGTAGTGGAGTAACATGACCCAGTCTATGTCAAAGGAAGATGATTTTGACCTCTTTGTGAAAGATGGGATGGAAAAGGGAGAGACGTGTGATAGGAAAGAGATGATTAGGTCCTGAATGAGAGTGGCCACCATGTGAATAGAGAAGAGGCCAATATCTTAGCATTTAAATGGCTAAGACTTGGAAATGATGAGTAAATTGAGGTCCACAAGCCTCAACCCTAAAGTCATCTGCCCAAAGTTTCAGTCAACAGCTGAACCAGCGCTAGAACTCTGGTCTCTCAGTCCCCCATCCTGTGTTTTTTCTACCATATCATGTCTCTTTTCACTGTAACAATCCTATGAGACATAAATTGGGATATGTATGCTATAGCTGAGAAAATTGAGGTTTAGAAAGGGTTAGTTGGTCACCTGAGGTCACACAGTGGTAGAGTTTGTACTCTAACCTAGTTATGATGACCTAGGAGCACTCTTCTCTTTCTAGGCTATCTAAACATCCCTTCTAACTATTATCCACTCTAAATGGTATAAGGGAGGTGGATTTCAGATTAAATGAGTAATAAGGACACTATCACTGCCGACTCTGAATAAATGAGAGATTTGGGGGCAAATAGAGCCTGGAAACAATCCTCATTTTATAACAAGACATTCATCGATTTTACCTAAGTAACTACTTCCCAGAAGACTTCTCCACACCCCAGTGGTGATAAGGGCAAGTTTATAGGGAAGGTAAGAAGGATGATGGAACCAAAAACTGTTTAGTGGGGGTTCTTAATCTGGGATCCATAAACTGTCTTTTAGGAAGGTATTTTGACAACTGTATTTAAATATAATTGTTTTCCTTTGGCATCTTATGTATTTTATATATTTAAAGACTATTCTTTGAAGGGCTCTATATCCTCAACTAGATTGTCAAGTAGGTCCATGACACTAAAAAATTAAGAACCTCTGGCCTAAATAGAATATAGTGTACTTCTCTTCCTTCCCTGCAGTTCTTAAGACCAACATAAATCCAACCCCACTAAGGCAAAGGAGCCAAAAAAAATTTTCCTCCCTCCCAAACATCCTAGGGGGAGAAGTTATGCCCAAACTAGTTTCCCTTTTCAACAAGGATTAGTCCTTTATAGTTCAATTAAAAAAAAAAGGCTATGGGATCTGGAGTCAAAGGACCTGGATTGACATTCTGACTGTGTCATTTAGCTCCTTGTGTGAGCTTGGTCAATTTGTTTCATCTCTCTGGGTCAGTTTCATCATTTATAAAATGAAAATTTCCTTCTAAACTTAAGATTCTTCTTTTATATTTTATTAATTTTTTATATTGTTACTTTCTAAAAATCCCACCCCACACCAGTAGAACCGTAAAGGATAGTGCAATATAGCAACCATGTCTGACAATCTAAGTCTCATTCCATCCCTTTGCAGAAAGGAGGAATGCTTTACTATTAGTCTTCTCAAACTACCACTAGTTATTGTATAGGAATTCAGATGTCTTTTACTGTTTTTTTCCACATTATGGTAGTCATTTTGTAAACTGTTCTCTTGGCTCTGATTCTCTGGGAATTAGTTCATACAAGTCTTAGAATTCTTCATATTTGTCATGGTTTGGATTTGGGGGAAAATTTTTGGTTCAGACTTGTTTCATCTGCTTGGTGACGTTCCAATGAAGAAGCTCCTTCTAACAATGCAGATCAGTAACTGTTCTGCAAAGCATAATCTTAGGCAGCTGCCTTGGCACTGAGAAGTTAAATGACTTACCCAGGATCAACCAACATGTGTCAGAGACAGGACTTGAATCTAGATCTTCTTGACTCTCTACACACTACCCATGCCAATTGAGGAGTCAGTCTAGATGGGAGTTACTCTGGAAGTCAAGTCTAACCTTGGAGCACAAGTTGGTGATACAGCCAATAGGGGGCACTACAGAGTTATTTGTGCACTTATCCCATCCCATCCTGCCCTCCCTATTTGATTATAAACTCCTAGAGAGCTTGGTTTGTGTTGTGGCTATTTGTTTGAATCCTCAGCACCTTGGACAGTCCCTAATGATAGTAGGTGCTCAATACATGTTCATTAAACTGGTTAAAATTAGTGTGAATGGGGACATTTCCATTGACCTTCAGTGCTCACGAAGGATTGAGGTGGTACAGACTTCAATGATGAACAAATTTAGAGTTTAGATCAACGGTTGGCAACTCTTCATAAATGAAATACCAAGCAACCAATCCTTGTTCTTTTCCTACCCAATCAGGGAAGGTGTGAGAGTGGCTGCAGTAAAGCACTCCAAGAGGAGATGATAAGTAAGTAAGTACATGGTAAGACTGCCTGACTAGTCGGCACTTTCTGGGGAAAGTGTAGTCAGGAACAGTCAGGAACAATATTATACTGAGCCCTGGGCTCCAACTGGCCTAACCATCCCAGGGTCCCGAGGGTGAGCAAGGACAATTACAGAGGATAATTCCAAGATGGCAGGATGGTGGCTTTAACTCCTTGATGGCAGGATGGTGGCTTTAACTCCTTAATGAGAGTCATTTCTTTCCACAAAACCAGCAGTTTTGTCACCCCAAATTGTCTGAACACTGGGAGTCAGAAGACCTGAGTTATAGTCCTGACATTACCAATTATTAGCTTCATGACTTTGGACAAGCAACATCCCAGGAACAGGATCATCCATGTAAAACTGGGAGGAACTTTAGAGGCAATTTATCTGCCCCTTTCACTTTACAATTGAGGCAACTAGGAAACAAGAACGGTAATTGACTTGCCCAACATCACACAGCTACCACGTCAGAAGTGAATTCTGAGCCTAAATCTCTGACTCCAGAATCAGTAGTCTTTCTGCTGTTATCACCTGTTCCTAGGCCTCAGTTTCCCCATCTGTAAAATGGAGAGACTGAACTAAATCACAATACTATAGGCCCACAAAATTTAGAACTGAAAGGGGACCTTAGAGATTAGGTAGTCTAATTCTCTCATTTTATAAATGAGGAAACTGAGACCCATGGAGGAAAAGGGATTCATCTAAGATCACAAAGGGAGCAAGATACCAAGTCAAGATTTAAGTCCAATTCTTGCTTCCAAATTCATAGCCGTTTTAGATTATCTCCAAAGTTCCCTTCCAATTGCTTCTGTGATTTCTGTCACCTGTGGTTGCCAACCCATGGTTTAGCCAAATTTGTAGATAATTTCCATTTAGAACTGAAAGAAATCTGTGAAGGCAACTGTGTTATCACACAACATGTTTCATGGGATCCCTTTTCCATTCAAAACCCCAGGCAGGAGTAGGGAGAAAACCTTCGGTGGGAATTCTGATATTATTTTAATCATGGCCCTGAAAAGGGAATTTCTGTTGTGGATGCAATTCTACTGACTCTGAGGGGAACTATAGTGTGACTGACTAATATAGAGTTGAGAGAAGGGGAGAATCTCTAATTTGTGAAGACAACCATGTCATCGCACAGCATGTCTCATGGGATCCCTTTTCAAGACAAAACCCTAGGCTGCTGTGGGGATGAAACCTTGGACAAAAATTCTGATACTATGTTAATTAAAGCTCTGAAGAGGGAACTTCTATTATGGATGCAATTCTACTGACCTGTAAGGGGAATTAAAGGATAACCAATTAATATATGGTTGAGAGTGAAATGAGGAAAGGTTGGAGAAAAATGCTGAACTCTAGCTAGGAATTCTCTGTTCAGTGGGAATAAGACTGTGTACATGTCAACCAGGAGAGGACCATATGTGAAGAAGATCTCATATCCAGTGGTGATAGTAGAGGTGGGAATTGTGCCCTGTGAAAGTCATGACAGTTAGCCCCATGGTTGCCAACTGGGGTTGCTGTTTTTCAGTTGTTCAGTCATGTCTGACTTTTCGTGACCCCACGGACCATAGCACACTAAGCCCTCCTATCCTTCACTATCTCTTGAAGTCTTTCCAAGTTCATGTTTGTTATTTCCCTGCCACTATCTGTCCATCTCATTCTCTGCCACTCCCTTTTCCTTTTGCCTTCAATCTTCCCAAATATCAGGGCCTTTTCTGATGACCCATCCAAAGACCCATATTAAGATCTTTTCTTCTCATAATGTAGTCAAAGGATTTAAGCTTCATTTTCAGTATTTGACCTTCCAATGAATAACCTGAATTAATTTCTTTAAGTTTTGACTGATTTGATCTCCTTGCTGTTCAAGGAACTCTCAGAAGTCTTCTCCAGCGTCACAATTCAAAAGCATCAATTCCGGGGCTAGTAAGTAGCATAGCCTGTATATTTCTGTGAGCTGCCATCCTTCCCATGGGCTGCTGGGTCTGTGCATGAATTGGGTATGATGACTTCACATTAAACATGAAGAGATATGGGTATGAAGAAGATGGTGTACCAAGGGCATCTTCCGCTAGATTCTCTATAGCTTTAGGTCAACTTGGGACATGTACCTTTCCCTGTATCACTCTAGTCTCCTGCCATGGGAAAAAATCTGTCAATAAAAATCAAGGCCAGAGAGAATATGAAGGAAAGAATACTGACCTGGAATCCTAGTCCAATCTTTGTTACTTACTCACTGTGGGAACTTCCCTCTCTGGGCTTCATTATCTTTCACCTGAAAGATGAGGATGTTGGACTGACCTGACATTCTATGATTCCCTGAGCCTATGAAAGAGATATATAAGTTATAGAGATATTCTTGGTTAGCTAGTTTGTCTGAGATACAGAAATGGCCAGAATTCCTGGAGAAGAACACCGTGGTAGGTGTGTGGTGACTTTGAATAAGAAGCTAAATCGGGGGCTGATTTTTCTATTTATGTTTTAAGAGGATTACCACACACGCACATGCACACACACATACACACACACACACACACACACACACACACACACACACACACCAAAAAAAGATGGAAGTATAGGCAGGTAAAGGAGGATGAGTATTAAAGACCAGATCAGTTCCTTAAGAACAGTGTCAAGGAAAGGCATGATATGTCAGTGGATAGAGAGTCAGCTTGTGACTAAGGATGGCATAAGTTCAAATTCTGCCTCTGATCCATTCTGGCTTTGTGACCCTGGAAAAGTCACTATCTCTCAGGGTGCCAGGCAACTCTTAAAAACCATAAATTGAAGAAAAGCTGTCATCTCTGAATTAATAGGGGGAATTTCCACCCTGGAAGTTCTCTATGCAAAATAAATCATAGATGTGAATGAGGAAAAAATGAAATAGCTAAGACAAATAATAAATGCTAAGAATAAAAGGGCCTATAAAAATTCTATGTTATAGATAAAAACAACATCCAAGAAGGAATAGAACTACTGATAATGGTCAACTAAATTATGATAATGAAAAGAAGGATGAACTACTCAATTCCAATTTTGCTTTTCTTTGCCAAGGAGAATGATCTCAAGACTGAAGTGTACAGAACAAAAATAGTTAAGGAGGAGCCCAAGATAAATGAGGAGATGGTAACAGAGGACTTAGTTGTACTCAATGAGTTCAAGTCACTTAAGCCTGGATGAAAAAAGTTTGTTTTTTTTTTTAATGTAACTGCTGAGCTACCAAAAGAAAATGTGTTGTGGGACTGGAGATGGGAAAGTATTTTTCTTAATTAAAAAAAAGAAGAACAAACTAGAGCCTTGTGGGACTAGATTAAATTCCTGGGGAAATTACCACATGGGCAAATAAAGGATAGTTAGCTGGTAAATGGATGGAGTGCTGGATTTAGAGTCAGGAAGACTCATCTCAGTGAATTCAAATCTGACCTCAGACACTTACTAGTTGTGTGACCTTGGGCAAGTCACTTGCCACTGTTGGCCTCAGTTGCTTCATCTATAAAATGAGCTGGAGACGGAAATAGCAAACTACTCTGGTATCTTTGCTAAGAAAACCCCAAGTGGGGTCACGAAGTCTCAGACACAACTGAAATGACTGAACAACAACAGCCACGTTATTAAAGGAATAGTTGGTGTGTATGTAGGGAGTGATCATCATGAGCCAGCATGGGCTCAAGAAGAACAAGTCATGATTTGTTCAGACTAAATTCAATTCCTTTTAACTAGAGTAGGTGATCATGGAAATGTTATGCGCATAACCAGTAAATGGGAATTCAACAAACTCTTTCCCAATATCCTTGTGTTCAAGGTAGGGAAAAGCTAGGTTGACTGAGTCAAATGGGTTAAAAAGCAATAGATGGACTAGACTCAAAGAGAGTTGCTTAGCAGATCAATGTCAACCTGAAAGGAAGTCTTGGGGAGTGCCCCAAGACTCTGACCATAAATGGCATGCTTATGAAACTGGCGGAATAGCCAATGCATGGTATGACAGAACCAAGATTAAGAAAAACAAAAAACAAACAAAAAAAACCCCTCAACAGAATGATAGTAATAGCCAACATTCATGTGCCGCTTTAAGGTTTGCAAAGTCTTTACATGAATTACCCCTTTTGTTCTTCACAACAACAGGTGAGGAAACTGAGGTTTAGAGAGGTGAAGTGATTTGCCCAGAGACAAAAAGCTTTTAAGCATGTGAGACAGGATTTCAACCTAGATTTTGTTGTATTGTTCAATCATTTTCAGTTGTGTCCAACTCGTTGTGACCCTTTTGGGGGGTTTTCTTGGCAAAGATGCTAAACCAGTTTGCATTTCCTTCTCCAGCTCATGTTATAGATGAGGAAATTGAGGCAAACATGGGTTAAATGCCTTGTCCAGGGTCACACACCTAATAAGTGTCTGAGGCCAGATCTGAACTGAGGTCCTCCTGACTACAGGTCTGCCACACTGTGCACTGAGCCACCTAGACGCCTAGGTCTACCTGATTCCAAACACAAGGTACTAGCCACTATGCCATCCTACCTCCTGAAATAGGATGATGAGAAAAAGTCAAAAAAGGATAAACATGAAGTAGTATACATGGGTTTAAAATAATTAAATATACAAATTTATGCTGGAAGAGACATTTGCTAAAAAGCAATTCTTGCTGAAAAAACTTAAGAGTTCTCATAGACAGCAAATACAGTAGGAGTCAATAAAATAATAAGGTAGCTTCGGAATAACCATATTCTTAAGCTGCCTCAAGATATGTGTAGTGAACAGAGCAGGTTTGTCAATGACCATACCAAACTCTGCCCTGATCAGACTATACCTAGAACACTGTATCCATCTACAGATTTCAGGCTGGAGGGTAAGTGGGAAGATGAGAGGATTAGAGATTTTGCCCTAAGAGCTACAGGAACCAGGAATGCTTAACCTGGGAGAGAGAAGACCTAGGGGTGTGGGAGTGATGGCTGTTTTTAAGTATTTAAAAGCCTGCACATGGAAAAGGGATTTGCCTTGCTCTTCTTGATCCCACAGGGCAAAAGCAGAAAAAATGGGCAGAAATTGCAGGAAGGCAGATTTCAGCTTGGCATAAGGAAATGCTTTCTAACTACTTTATTAGCACTGTCCAAAAGTGAAATGGGCTGCTTTGTGGGGTAGTGAGTCTCTCAACACTAGAGGTCTTCAATTGGTAGTGAGTCAACTGTCCCTAGAGATGTTTAAACAGAGGCTGGCTGACGGACCACTTGTGAGAGATCTTGGTGATGGGAGTTGATGACCGAGGTCTTCTCCTACTCAAGGATCAAAGATTTTGAGCTGAAAGAGACCTTAGAGATCATGTAGTTTAAACACCTCATTTTATAGATGAGAAAACTGAGGCCCTGAGAAGAAATGACTTGCCCAAGGTTAAGGCCTATCTTAGGGCTTCTCTCTACTCAATGTGAGAATAATGAGCTTACTCAGGAAAAGCTTGGGTGAGTGGCAGGAAGGACCCCCATATTATTTTATTCTCCACCCCCCTCTACCCATGGGCTGAGCCAGAATGGCATTTCTGATGCCTTATCAGCCGGCTTACCCTAAGTAGTGGCATGATCCCTGTCAACAGTAGCAGGAGACTCTGTGCCAGGCCCCAAGGACTGTTACTGCCAGGCAGGGGGGAGGCAGGGTGGTGACACATACACGTCAAGGCCTGATCATGCTACTGGGAAAATGTTGCTTCTCCCTAGGGATCAGATAGGAGCCAATGTTGGGACCACATTCAGGGCCCAGCTAAGGCAGGCAGGATCAAAGTAGAGCTGAGGCAGGGGTCAATTAGGGCTAAGACTCTCTTTTTTTCTCTATTTTAAGAATTTGGGGTAAACAGATTTATTTCACCAGGCTTCTTTAACAGGGCACCTCTTGTGATACCTTTCTTCTCTCATAATAATCTATCCATAGGACTGGTCTTATTCATTGCATGGGTATTAGTGTAACAAGTATCAGTACTGGAGATTCCCCCTTACCCCAAAATGACTTGTAGGCTTACTGACTATGAAGGATGCTTGAAATTTCATCATTCTTTTCTTTGACTTTGATCAAAATTGAAAAGCACCTACTATGTGCTTGTTGCTATGTTAGGCACTGGAGATACCAAGACAAAAATGAGATAGTCCCTACCCTCAAGGAGCTTACCTTCTACTGGTAGAAAGTAACACATACACAAATGAGTAAATTTTTAAAAATATATATCATAAACATAAAATTATTTCAGTGGAGAACATTAGCAACTAGGGGATTCAGGAAAGAACTCTTCTAGGAGGTGATACTTTGGTTGATTCTTGAAGGAAGCTAGGAATCCCAAAAGTTGGATGTAAGGAGGGAAAGAACTCTAGGAATGGGAGATGGCCTGTACAAAAGCATGGAGATAGGAAATTAAACAATGCATATGGCAAACAGCAAGTTGGACAGTTTGGCTTTATTATAGAATTCATGAGAGGAGAAATGGGAAACCATCCCAGAAAAATGGGAAAGAATTAGCCTGTGAAGACCTTTAAATGCCATACACAGGACTTGAATGGTATCCTAGAGGCAATCAGACACCCTTAAAACTTCTCCATGAGCTTTAAATGTCAAAGGGAGAAGAAAAGTTTATATTTAATCCTAAAGGTAATGGGGAGCCAGTAAAGGTTCTTGATGAAATGATCAGAACAATGGTTTGATAATATCACTGAAGTGTTTGCTTAAAGGCTGGGCATCTCAAGAGATGTCCTACTAAAGTATAAATGACCCTGGAGGAATTACACTTTATGAGTCACTAATCCTTTAGCAAATGGCATCATGGAAAGAGTATTAATCCCAGTTCCGTCACTAGCTAGATGTGCAACTTTTGACTAGTTATTTTCCATCACTATGCATCAGTTTTCTTCTCCTTAAAATAAGTGAGCTGAAGTAACTACACAATCTCTTTTAGGACTCTTCTGTCTCTTACATCCTACAAGATCCTTTCAGTTCTAGCATTCTATGCTTATTTGATCAGATTGCTTAAAGAGACAACTAGAAAAAAAGAAAATGTAACATAGCAGGTACATTTTGATGAGAAAGAGGGTCAGGAAAATGTTTTGCATGCCACTGCTTAAGCACAATTCCAAATTGGTGGAGAGAATGTTGACTTGATTCTGCATGCCTCCATGAGGAGCAGATCTGGTTTGGAAACTTTGGAGAGGCATCTCTATTTGCTTGGATTTCTATGTTACTGGATCTTCACTATTTGTGATGGTCTTTTGTGTAAATAGTATTTGGTGAGAAGGAGTCAAATTGACAAGTATGTAATAAGTGCTAGCTATCAGGGAAGAGGATTTTTGTTCTGAACCTAAAAATCATGCTCTATTTAGGAACGGGGAAAGAAATATTTAATTCTGATCTGGTATCCCACTCTCAGAGATGAGGAAAATGAGGTTCAGAGTAGTGAAAAAGACTTATCCAAGTCACCCAGGTAATAGAAGTGATAGGATTCTAACTGAGGTTTTCTGACTTCAAATTCAAGTTTAAGTTAAGAGTTAAGTTAAGTTAAGGAGTTAAAAGCCAAGAGTACTCTGAAAAATTTCCAGTTTGGGGAGAGAAGAACTCCCTGAGATGCATAAGGCTTGTCAATGAAAGACCTTCTATCCTTCTGCCCAGCTCTACCCTTCCTCTAGATTGTAGGATTTAGAGGATTGGGGGATTTGGAGTTGGAGACCTTATGGGTCATTTAATCCAATCTCATTATATAAATGAGGAAATACCACAGTTACTGGTTTATTCATTCTTTCATTCAACAAATATTTAGCAAGACCCAAAATGAAAATAATTAATCAAGAATGGGTCAATTAAAGATAAAAACCAAGGAAGTCAGCAGGAGCTCAGCATCAATGACTTTTAAGAAACTGCCATATTCATGCCCTAAACTGTATTCAACTGAGGTCACTTGGGCTCCCTCCCTTTGACATCAGAAATAGGAAAGGAATCAGATGTGCCTAAGCAAGAACACAACACATCCCAAGGACCTCACTTGAATCAAGCTTCCTTGGTGTGAAGACAGCAATTTCAGAAATTGTAAGAGTGACACGCTGAATTCAGCAGATAATCCCTCATAGGACCCCCTTTACCTCCTTTCTCCAGCTGAGGCTTGAAAATCATTGCTCCTGAACTCCTGCTGACTTCCTCCATTTTATCCTTAATTGACCCATCCTAGATTAATAATTTCTTATTTGGGGGCTTATTAAATGTTTGTTGAATGAAAGAATGAATGAAGCAGTCTGTTCAGTATTTCCTCATTTATAAAATGAAAGGATTGGATTCTTCAGCTTTGAATTCCACAATGCTATGAAAGAATGATGATAAATTCCCTGCCCTTAGGAAATTCACAATCTATTAAGGAGACATCCAACACATATACACATGTTGCTAAAACAAAATTGAGAATCATAAGCATGGCAAGAGGTTGATGGGGACGTCCAATCAACTGAGTTCTTTAATGCACTGGATGAAATTACAAGATATTAGATTCAGAATTTACAATTTGTAGGAGTGTGGGGCACTTTTTGTGGCCACATTGTGTGAAAGGGTCAAGAAACTTGGCTAAGGATTCAAAGAAATAAAGGATTTACCCAAGTGCCTTTTTCTCTACCTACTCATTGATCCAAGAAAGCTTTGAAGTTTTAAAAAGGAGAAACCAACTCTGATAGAGGCAATCCATTAGAGAGTCAACTTTTAGGAGCACTTTTATTTTTTTAATTAAATTATTTTATTTGTTTTCAGTGTGCAACAATCACTTCCATGTGTCTTAGATTTTTTCCCCTCCCTCCACATCTTTCCCCTCTCCCTCCGCACTCCCTCCCTGAGATGGCATACAATCTTATATAGGTTCTACATGTACTTTCCTATTAAATACATGTTGCATAGAAGAATTAAAATGAATGGGAGAAACACAAAACAAAACATAATATAAAAGAAAATGGTCTGTTTCTATCTGCGATCCAATTCCATAGTTCTTCCTCTGGATGTGAAAAGCATTTTGCCTCAAGAGTCCATTGGAAATTTTTTAATTCCAAGCATTTCAATGAAGTATTAAGTCTACTCAAGAAATTCCTCACACACTGTGGTTGTTGCTGTATACAAAGTTCTCCTGGTTCTGCTCCTTTCACTCAGCATCAGTTCATATAAGTCTTTCCAGGATTCTCTGAAGTCTTCCTGTTCATTGTTTCTCATAGCACAATAGTATTCCATTACATTCATATACCACAACTTGCTCAGCCATTCCCCAATTGATGGGCATCCCCTCAATTTCCAGTTTTTGGCCATCACAAAAAGAGCTGCTATAAATATTTTTGTACATGTGGGACCCTGTCCCATTTCTATGATCTCTTTGAGATAGAGTCCCAGAAGCAATATTGCTGGGTAAAAGGGTATGCACATTTTTGTAACCCTTTGGGCATAGTTCCAAATTGCTCTCCAGAATGGTTGGATCAGCTCATAGCTCCACCAACAATGAATTAGTGTTAGGAGCACTTTTAGTATAGCACAACAAGGTTGGGGAGGGGATTTATCTCCTCCCTATTCCCCTCTCTATGCATTGACATCTTTCCCTAGAACCACATAGCCATAAAAAAGACGCATGTGTTTGATATGTGTTTGTCCTTCCTTGCCAAAGAAGACCATGCCATCAGAGAAATGACATGACTTGCATTTGACTTTGTTTTGAGTGAGCGAGGGCTGTGCAGGTCACCAGCCTCACTTCTCCTCCAGGGCCATCTGAATCCAGTGACCAGATATTCATCAGGATGACTGGAGATGAGCCAGGATGAAGCAATTGGGGTTAAGTGACTTGCCCAAGGTCACACAGCTAGTGCGCATCAAGTGTCTGAGGTAAGATTTGAACTCCTCTTGACTCCTGCACTGGTGCTCTATCCACTGCACCACCTAGCTACCCTTGTGTTTGATATATAGCCAATGGGAAGAATTAAAGGAGATTACTTCCTGAATTCCAACATCCTATATTAAGAGAAATTTGAGGACTTTCCTCTATTCAGGTCATTGGACTAAAATAATGTAATCCCCATTCCTCATTTTATAGAAGAGGAAACTGAGGGGGAATAACTGGAACTGGAATTCAAGCCTCCTGAATCCCAAGCTAGTGGTTAAAGCAATGAAAAGATCCCTCCCTGTCATCTGTCATCTCACAGTGCAGAATTTTGCTTTCAGTAATTTGCAAATTAAGGAGCTGGTCTATTGAGGATAACATTAGACGAGCTCCCAGGGGGTTTTGAAAATAATAATAGTAGTAGCACTATAATGAGTATGGGGCTTTTCGGTTTTCAAAAAGCTATCAGGAATATTATCTCCGGAGGCTCAAGCCTGTGTCTCTTCCTTTCTGAGCACAGCTAACGTCTGTCTTCCCACTCGCTTTCATTCTCTGCTCTGCACTCTGTGTTCATTTTTTAAAATGATTTCTCACTCCCTTCATCCTAGCAGATGTAATATGTGGCACTGAGAATGTTGCATGCTGGCTGTCATTTGTCCTGACATGAACTGGTTTTTTGTAGTAAGTGTGATTTTATGACATATAATCAAAATTGGAGAATATTAAAGCAAAAAGGGACCTCAAAAATATGACATAGAATGTGAAAGTGGTAGAGGGGCTTTATCACATAGAAGGGGTATCAGAACAAAGGGCAGGAAAGGAATAGGGAGGCAAAGAGAGAAGACAGGGCCTCTGTACCTCGCCAGGAATTTACATCATAGAATGTTAGAGCTGGGCAGGATCTTAGAACATGAAACACAATGTTAGGACCGAAATGGATCCTAGAACATGGAATGTTAAAGCTAGCTGGAGGAGACCTTGAAACTTGGAACACAGAATGTTTGAGCTGGAAGGGATCTCTCTTTCATTCATTTGTTCTTTCAACAAACATTTACTGTGCATCTATTATGTGCAGGATGCTGAGCTTGGCACTGAGGATGATAGAAAGTTTAGATAATTCCAAGTCTCTTTCTTCATGCTAGTAATACAAAAGATATAACACACAAAAGCTAAAATACATTATATGTCATAGTAAACAAATTAGAAAGCTGCAAAGTGCTAGATGAAGGGAAAGGCCGTTACCCATGGTATTATAGGGGTAAGGATGGAACACGTCAAAGGAAGGCTTCCTGAAAGTGGTGGCATTTGAACTGGAATGTAAAGGGGGCAGGTAAGTGGCCCAATGGATAGAGCACTGGTCCTGGAGTCAGGAAGACCTGGGCTCAAATCTGGCCCTTGACATTTACTAATTGTGTGACTCTGGGCAAGTCACCTAATCTTGTTTACCTCAGTTTTCCCATCTGTCAAATGAGTTGGAGA
Source organism: Notamacropus eugenii (assembly GCF_028372415.1). Lineage (NCBI taxonomy): Eukaryota > Metazoa > Chordata > Mammalia > Diprotodontia > Macropodidae > Notamacropus > Notamacropus eugenii. Next base: position 106,979,103 of record NC_092873.1, on the reverse strand, counting down.
AGGAAATGGCAAACCAGTCTAGTATCTCTGCCAAGAAAACCTCAAATAGGTTTACAAAGAGTCAGACATGACAGAAAATGACTAAAAAAAAAAGAGGAGGTCTAGAAAATCAACAAGACAAGAGAAGGAAGGATAGAATCCCAGATCGTAAGTCATAGATTTAGGCCTGGAAGGGATTTTTTTTGTTGGTGTTGAGTTGTTGTTCAATCATGACTGACTCTTCATGACCCCATTTGGGGTTTTCTTGGCAGAGATACTGGGGTACTTTGCCATTTCCTTCTCCAGTTCATTTGACAGATGAAGAGCTAAGGTAAATAGAGTTGAGTGATTTGCCCATGGTCACACAGCTAGTAAATGTCTGAGGTGGAATTTGAATTCAGGTCTTCCTGACTCCAGGCACTCTATCCAATGGACCACCCACACCATCAAGTCTAAGCCCCTTGTGTTGTGGATGAGGAACTGAGACCCCAAGAGGTTTCATGACTTGTTCAGAGCACCACAACTAATGACAGAGGTAGAATCTGAACCCAGATCTTCCTTACTCTAAGTACAGAGCTTTATCCACTGTGCCAAGTTCCCTCTATAGGGAAGAACTTAAGAGCAAATAATTATTATTATAATTATAATAAGCACAGAGTATGTTTCTGGGACCAAAAAAGTAGTCCAATTTGGTTGGAATATAGTTTTGTAGCTAGGAGTGGGGGTGAGGGGAGTGTCACTGATGCAACCTTTGAAACTTAAATCATAAAACATAGAATATTAAAGTTAAAAGGAACCTCCTAGGGCATTTATCCCAATTTCCTTACTTTACATTTAGAGATAAAAGTTTATTCTGCCAGAATGCAGCTCCTGACAGATAGGAGTCATTAAGAAACATGGATTGTTGTAAGGCATGGGAGTATAATTAATGTAATAATATTAATTAATTAACAGTAACAATGATACATGTATGCATATAGATATATATACATACACTTGCATGTACTTTACTCCAGTGGTACCCAAATAACACACATATGTATATATTCAAATGCATGTGCTGACATGTATGTATATGTCTGTGCACATGCACACACATACACATGGGTGCGTGTATATTATTGTGGTCTGAGTATATATACATATGGTTGTGTGTGAGTATATATATATATATATATATATATATATATAATGCATATTATATGTGTGTGTGAATGTGTATATATTTAGGTACCACTGCCGGAAAGCTTATATAAAGACACACACACGTATATACATACGTAGGCAACACTGGAGGGAAACAACTTTAGTAAATTACAGGCGTTGTTTGATCTCTGTAACTTACCAAGTGGTTCCCTGGTGTCCCAAAGAGGCTGCCAGCTCTCCCACTGGCTCTGGCGCAGCTTTCTCCACCTTTCCTGGCCCCTCTGGGGAAGGGAGGTCAGATCTAGGAGGAGACAGACAAGGCAGGAATGAAGCAATGGGTAAAAGCCACAAAGAGGCTCCAGAAAGCCAAGCTCAGTCAGGGTCCTTCCTGGTTCTAGCCATGTATTTCCCTTTTGCATAGGAAGTTGCATTTTTAAAATGTTTTATTGATGCCTTATGTTTTTACATTAGTCATTTCTGAGTATTAACTCCTCCTTTCCCCCACCCTTGTGGCAAAGAAAAAATTATACAAACTGTTATGCAAAAATCAACTCATGAAGAAACCATCGGACAATCTTCTGCCAGAAGAAAGGACATTTCATTACCTCTTCTCCAGAGCGATGATTGTTTTTTAATAGGCTTCACATCCCATCTGGCTGACCACCCAGGCCATCTTGCTGGCTTGACTTGATACCCTATTTCTGCTCATCTGGACCAGTGCCACACATGCTCCCTGTCCCTGAAGAAGTCAATCTACTCATTTTTGGAATTACCACCCTTCATGGAGCTAGATTGTCTCGGCCAGTGGGTGACTGAACACAGACTTGCCAAACTTGTTATATCTAGCTAGACCCAGACCAGACACTAGGTTTCATATCCCATCCAACCCACCATCCGGGACATCTTGTCATCTGTTCTGTTGCATGTAGAGGCATTTGAGGCAAGTAGAGGCAGAAAGATTTGAGTTCAAATCTGGCCTCAAACACTTACTAGCTCTGTAACCCTTGACAAGTCATTTAACCTCTGTTTGCCTCAATTTCTTCATCTGTAAAATGTGGATAATAATAGCACCTATCTCCCAAGGTTGTTGTGAGGATCAAATGAGATAATTATTTTAAAATGGTTAGAATGGTGCCTGACACAGTGAGCGCTATAAAAATATTAGCAATTTATTCTTCTTATCATTTTTACCCTTACTTTCACACCCTCTTCCACCTGTTGCTCTGGGTTCAGTAAGCAAATCGACAAGTACCAAATCACTACCTTGTCAAAGTTATTATGTATTTAACAATAAAACTGATTTCTGAGGTCAGAAGGTATTTCATTCTCTCCCTCCCCACCTCACTTTTAGAGCCAGATACACACAGACTAGCTTTAGCCTCCTGGGAAGCCCGGAAACCTAAAAGAATGGTGAGGCTCTTTTTATCAAAAGCCTTGGCTCTTTGTATATTCACTCCAGAATCACAGGAAAATTACTTTGAGTTTAGGTTTTGGTTCTTGTCTAGGGACTCCCAAAAAATGGAGAGTAGGATGGTATTCACTGTCCAATGCAAATCGGGCACAAGAGAGCTATTTATTTCCTCCACGCAAAAGAAATGCACAGTGATACTAACAACAACAACACAGAAGACTCGTAGGGCACATTGATAAATACTTAAAATAGGACGCAGTAACTTCTAGTTACTCTCCTAGGAATTTGAGATTTAACATAGAAGCAACGTGCGAGACTGCTAAAAAGGCTTTTTGCATCTCACCTCTGTTCAGCACTGTCCAAATAATTCTCTCTAGGTTCCTATCTTCTGGCAAGCAAGCCCATGGATTGGGCTGTGATAGATTGTCCACTAGCTGATAATCATCTCCTTTAAGTATCATGCTCATAGTCATTTGGAACTATGCCCAAAGGGCTATAAAATCATGCATACCCTTTGACATAGTAATACCGCTACTACATTTGTAACCCAAAAGGAAAGAAAAGGAAAAGGATCTATGTGTACAAAAATATTTATAGCAGCTCTTTTCTGGGGGTAAAGAATTGGAAATTGAGGGGATGCTCATCAATTAGGGAATGGCTGAATAAGTTGTGGCATATATATATATATATATATATATATATATATATATATATATAGAGAGAGAGAGAGAGAGAGAGAGAGAGAGAGAGAGAGAGAGAGAGAGAATACTATTGTACTACAAAGAAAAGATGAACAGGATGCTCTCAGAAGAACCTAGAAAGACATACATGGGTTGATGCAAAGTGAAATGTAGTGGGTACAGAGTAGCAGCAATATTGTAGGATGATCAGCTGTGAATGACTTAGCGATTCTCAGCAATGCAACAATCCATGACAACTGTGAAGGACTTAGCATGAAAAATGTTATCTATCCCGAGAGAAGGAACTGATGATGTCTGAATAGATTGAAGCAACTTTTGTTTTGTTTTTTCACTTTGTTTTTCTTGAGTTTGTTGTCTCTGTTTTCTTTCACAACATGACTATTATGGATATGTTTTGCCTGACTATCTATATATAACCTATATGGAATTGCTTACCTTCTCAATGGTGGGGGAAGGAAGGGAGAGAATTTAGAAGTCCAAGTTTTAAAAACAAATGCTAAAAAATGTTGCTTAGAGTAACTGGGGAAAAATTAAATACTCAATAAATACCAAAAAAAAAGAATCATGCTCAAAAATTTGAAGAGGGTACCTCCTATGCCTACTGAGGACTCAGGATCTTTTGATTCCCTCAAATTCACAAAAGGGCATCCACAGTCAAACACATCCATATTGAGATCACTCCTTAGTCACCTAAACTCAAGAAACAAACATATACAAAGTAAAATACATAGCAAATACAAAGTAAATAAAAATTATTTCAGGTGGGATGTGAGAGGACAAAGGAACATTAAAAATGGGGGGACATGACAGATTTCACAAAGGACTTGAGATTATTAATAACAGAATAAGTAAATATATAATATAATAAAGATAGTATTATTAATAAAAAGGAGACAATACTTGGCAGGTTCAGCAGATAAATGGCTTTATGAATAATACTCTGCTACATTAAACACTCCATCATTTTATCCATGTGGGGACTCTGTTGGCCAACAAAGGGGACATCCTCCATGCTTTTTGTAGATGGCTTCATGAATTTCTCTAACAAAACAAAACAAAAAATCTCTTACTGCCCACTTTAGCTAGATGGCTCATCAAATAGCAGCTATGATCTCTCACCAGGTTCATCCGCAAGACCCTCTAACTCAGAAGGACCTGCTAGAACATCCACTGATGTAACCTTCCAGAAATCCCTGGTCACCACATCATAAGGAAGCATGAGAAGAGACCTATAAATCATAATTGTTTTAAACATGCAACAAGATGAAAAAGTCCAGCAGTCAGCAACAGTCATTACATAATGGTATTGTTACGCAAAAGAATAGAAATTCCTCGAAAACAGGGATTTTTTTTTTATTTTTGTCACCAGAACCTGTTACATGGCACTCCCATCTCCCATCTCTATCACTTACCCCACACTCCCTCACCTCCACCTTCCTTACCTGAAATTCGCTCTCTTTACCTCTGCCTCTTGGAATTCTTAATCTGCTTCAAGAATGAACTCAAGCACCACCTTATGTAGGAGTCCTTTCTGGGTTCATTCAGCTGTTAGTGTCCTCTCTCATTTTCTGTGCAAATAGTGCCCTATATCTATTTCTTATGTAGGGCATGTGTATGTGTTGCTCATATTAGACTTAATAGAGATAGATTTATAGATCTATGTCTCTCTTTTTCTCTCTCTGTCTCTATAAATATGTATATATATACATTTATATGTGCGTACATATATGTGCATACATGTATGTACTGTGTATATATGTGTGTGTATGTGCATATGTGTATATTCATGAATGTAACCCCAGACCCAAAGCCTCTCAGTATGGAACTCTCTCCTTATTACTAGAAATCCATGCCCTGCACCTGCCTGAGAGAATGGGCTGAGTAACTAAGTGAACTCAAGTCTCTTCTGTCTTTTCTGAGTTCACCTTAACCTTCTGGTCATTTTGGGTGCTTTTGGCTTCCAGCTTCAAGAGAGAAGATGGAAGAGACCAACCACACTTCAGGTTGCTAAAGGAAAAAACTCTAGGAAGACATGAGAGGAATCAACCATCTCTTTCCTTTCACTTTATGCAGCTTGTTCCAGTGGATAGCTATCACTTGAGTAAGATCTAGGATTCTCTCTCTTGGGTGAGTTGAGTTACCTCAATGGGAGTGTCCCTTCACACTGTATTGCCTGGCATATGTTCTCAAATGTATACTTTATGTGATTTCTATTTTGCTATTGATAAATTGAAGAAATAGGTTTCTTGGCTAAGTGCTATGTGTGTTCAGTGTAGAACTGGTGTTTGGTGGAAAGGGAGTCAAGCCTTGGATGTAAAACTTGGGATCCTCCTCTTTCCCAATAATAAACAGCAATTAGAAGTTAGATTGAATCTGAAAATCTCATACCTGAGACCAGAGGTTCCCAAACTTATCTGGCCTACCACCCCCTTTTTAAAAAAATTACTCAGAGCCTCCCTGGAAATCAACTTTCTTTAACCCTTTAATGGTTTATTTTTTGAAATTTACTTTATTTCAAAAAATATATAATTTTTTAAATGACACATTTTAAATTTAATCATTTATTGTAAATTTGCGGGGGGTTTTCCCGCACTGAAATTTTGATGATGCAATGTTGTGTCATGTAACTGTATAGTATCATATTGTAAATAAGTCATTCCACACACATATTCCAGCCAATGCATGCTGGACTTTCCAATAATGTGCGACACACTCGCCTGCCAACATTTGCTTGTTAAGAACTATTGTCAGACTTGACCACTGATGGGTTATTATTTGCATTTTGTGTGTTTATTTGGAAAACAATGTAATCACTACAACTTTAATTTCTGTTACACAATAGATGAAACATGTCTGAATGGTTTTTCAAAATTTTCTCACCTTTTTTTCCTTGCGATTCTACCTTCCCCTTATTTTTATTGTATGCCTCCTAATCGCACCTGAGGCTACTACTGCCCCACCATCATTCCAGTGCCCCCCAGGAAGTGGTACCACCAACTTTAGCAACCTATACAGCCTACACTAACATTATTAAGGGGAAGGATAGATATAATTCTAGTCCCTTGCCCCTTCTCTCTGAAGAAGGCACAGTACGTGTGGCTCCATCCTCCTGCTCTCCCTCCTGGTAAAAAATAACATCTTGCAGAATGGCAGGGGGGAGAAGAGGCTAGAGATGCCTACTGTGCCACCCTTCAAGTCATACAACACATCCATGCTACGTATATGTGGGGAACCAGTGCCATATATGTATTTACTTGCTTATCAACAAACATTTGATCATTATTAGAGCCCAGGCAGTGTGTCAAGTTCTGGATATACAAACACAAAAATGAAAAAATTCCTGTCCTCAAAGAGTTCAGATCCTATTGTATGACAATACAAACTACATATGTGCCTGCATATATGTATGTATATGCATATTTGTGTTTATCTGTGCTTATGTTGGTTTTTATATAAGGTGCAGATACGTACATGCATGCACGTACACATATATTAGCACTCGTGAACATGCACAATATATTAGTACATATTGTTATACAGTTGATTTTTATTTTTGTCCTGGTATCACCAGAACCTGTCACAATGCTTGGCTCCTAATAGCTGCTTGGCAAATGCCATTGGCTGATTGGTTTTTTGGGACCCCCTACAGCTCAGTTGGTAGGTAGGTTCTTCCTCTAAAAAGATAATACAGTCATAACTCTGGAGCTAGGAGGAACCTCAGAGGCTGCCTTGACCAAAACCCTAACTTTATGGGTGAGGAGACTGAGGCCCTGTAATCTGCCAAGATCAGGCAACCAAATTTCAAAATATGGCCCCAGGAAAAGGCCACTCTCAAACATGCAGGTCCAGGAATGATGGAGCCAGGATGAAAATCCAGTATGGTTACAATCAAGGGAAAGGGGGTAAAAATGAAAAATAAAAACAGCTCGCATTTCTATGACCCTTACAAATTAATAAAACCTCACTCTGACCTACCTGCCCAATAGCAACCCTTTGAAGTGGGTAACACAAATACTTAGCCCCACTCTATGGATGAGGAAACAAAGATTCAGGGACTTAAATGGAGAAACCACTCAGGCTCTTTCAGGGATAAAGTGGGCGAGACAGGGCAGGGGCAAGGCACACCCATGGGTTTGCAAGCACCCTCCCTCTCCCCAATGCCCCCAGCCTTTCCCTAAGTGGGCTACTCTTGGAGGCTGATGGCCCTACTTTTCTAGGCCCAGCCGGCTGTCATCCTTATAGCAAAGGGGCCTTGTATAGTCTGCGCGACAAACTCAATGTGCCCTTTGTCCCAGGCCCCTTTTCAGAAAAGATCCTATTCAGACTGGATGGCAAACTTTGGGACAATTCATCACTAGGCCCCGACAGTAGCTGATGGACTCTATCTGCTTCCTGTCTTCCTTTCTCCCCAAGGGCTGAGATGGTTTATGGGGAATAAGCCCAAATGAAATTCAGTCAGTTTGTTCTCCCCATGGGGGGAGGGCAGTTGCCCATTCCTGAGGAACACCTCAGGAAGAGCAGGTTGGGGGAAGGGTTTCAGCCCTGGCCCCCTCCTCTTGGCTCCAATCTGTTGCTCTCTGGGTGAAAAGAATGGGAGCAGGGTGCCAGGGTCTGTCTTTCCCCCTGACTTCCCAGGAAAGGAATGAAGAGGGATTGACAAATCAAAGTGACTTCTGATTTGGGTTCAAAATACTTTCCAAATCCTGGAATGTCTACTGCAGGCATGGCCCAGAGGCCAAATAGACAGTAGGAATGAGAAAAAGGTTTTGGATGCTGCCTGGAATGACTAACCGGATGGATGGAAAATGAATGAATGAATGAACAGAATTTTTTAAGCACTTACTTTGTACTGAGCACTGTCCTAAAGCAAAAAATGTATAGATTTCCTTTACCAGGGTCAACGCCAGGGAAATTTCGAAATACAGACCCAAAATGAAGGGAAGCTGCCACGGATTACCACCTCTTGAGTTTCAGTGCTCCTCAAAGTGCTGGGCATTGAATTCAATTAAATAAGTATTCATTAAGTACCTGTAATTTACCAGGAACTGAGTTAATGGCTGAGGATGAAAAGATAAGCTTACATTCTATTGGGAAGAAACATGTGCCTAGATAAGACAACGTGAAGTAAATGTGATGTAGATGAGCTGTAGAGAGTTGGGTTCATCTCTTATAGGAAATGCTACTTGATCTGGGCCTAGAATGAAACCAGGGATGCTACCAGGCAGAGATAAGAAGGAGAAGATGCCAGACACAAGAGACATGGTCAGTGGAATAAGACATAGGTATGGTGGAAAGTGCCCTGGACTTGGAGTCAGGAGAGAACTGAACTCAATAAGACATAGGTATGGTGGAAAGTGCCCTGGACTTGGAGTCAGGAGAGAACTGAATTCATAGCCTGTCTTCTTCCCTACCTACATAATTATGGGTAAATAAGACAAAGAGCATTTATTAAGTACCTATTGTGTGCCAGGCACTAGTACTAGGGATACAAATATAAGCCAAAAGAAAGGCAGTCCCTTTCCTTGAGGAGGGACTTCTCTATTTTCTCTATTTCTCTATTTTCTAATAGGAGAAGACAATATACAAAGAAGCTAGAAAGTAGGAGGTGAAGAGGGATGGGGATTGATGACAGGAGAATGGTGTCGAAGTCCAAAAAAGTCAGAAGTGCGCACACACACGCAGCAGGGAGGAGAATAAAACTTGGCCAACCTGGACCCTTCCAGAAAATGGAGGCCCTAAGGATCACCAATAGGAGAAGGGGGACAGCATAGCAAAGGGACCTTCCAGGTGAGAATGTAGATGAGTCCTGGGGTTCAAGTTAGGAAAGGGTAAAGCAGAAACAAGGAATGGAAAGGAAGAGGGGAAGGGATGGAATAATTAAATAGTGAGTGAAATTATTATTTTACTATTATGTTAATAAGCAATTATTAATTTAGAATCCAGGCTTTTCTCCTTTATTTCTTCATTTGAGGTTCAGACCCTGTAAAAACCCAGTCTCTGAAGTCCATGACTGATTGACAAGATTGTACTAGCCATCAAGGAACATGGTCTTCAATCTGCTTAGAGAAAAAACAGAATCCAGTCTAGGAGAGTTCTTACCCCGAGGAAAAAAGCCCCTCTTCTTGTACCCCTTCATTTGAGTTTTATGAAAGAGAAAACCAACCAGAGTGGTCTGGAGACAGATCACACTGTTCAGACTGCAGGAGGTGGCCGATGATCAAACCACAATCTTAGCAGGAGGAGCTGAAGACCTCCAGCACACTTCCTCATTAAGGCATTCGGTGTCTCCACTGGGGGTCTTTGATTTGAGAGAAACCACTAATTATCCATTTATTGATCATTAGCTAGCCTAATTAATAAATTGATTATTAATTACCCAGAAATTGTCTCTTGGGATTTTTTATTTGTCACAATAGCAATTCATGTACATCAGAGTCTGACACTGCCTCTTTTTTCTTGTGCCAGGAGGGGAATGTCATTTAACTTCTCTGAGACTCACTTTTCTTCTCAGTAAAATGAGGATGGTGATAGCCTATATTTCAAAGGGCACATGTGTAAAACAATTTACAAACCCTAAAACCGAAAAAAAGATACAGACAAGCAGGATAACCGACAAAAGACAAACTATACATAAGAGAGATTCATGGTTTCGTGTACTAACCTCTTTTTCTGTTCTTTGTATATAGGAATGTTCATTTTTGCTGATGTTTGTCAGGTTCAGAACAATAAAAAAAATGTTTTTAAAAAATGAATGGTGACCTTCTACAGTGACTGCTGAGTCAGTACAGGGTAGACCAATGTTTTGCCTTTCTATCTTTCCTGACATATCCAACTAAATGTTGATGACATGCATTTATAGTGAACCAGTTAGCTTGCTTGATTTTATTTCAGAGCAGGGGGATAGGGAGAGAGAATGCAGATAGTGGGTGTAGCACAGGATTGGGGTCTGACAACATGTAACTAAGGCAACAGGGCAGGGAATTCAAGGATAAAAAATAAAGAAGCAAACTGGTCAGTCACAGGATTAAGACTGCAAAGGAAGAAATAGAGAGTAGAGGTTAAGGTAGCAGAGAGAGATTGATAGAGTAGTAGAAACTGGGGATTGGAGGGACTAGAGATTGCAATAGGAATCCAGAATAGTTTTAGGAAGAGGAAGACAGAGGGAGAGAGATGGGAAAACAGGAGGCTCTAATGAGATGGAGAAATTTCAGAGTTCTGGATCATGAAGGTAGAAAAATCACAGGGAATGGTGAGATCTTCTCCATGTGGGGTGGTGATGGGAGTTGGTGGGGCTGATGAAATAGGTGTCTGAGGGGACAATCAAGTGTATATTGAAGTCCCCGGATATGAGGGATGAAAATGGGATGGAAAGAAAGACAGTAAGGCAGGTACTGGAATCCTTGAAAAAGGAGAGGATGACCAGGAGACCAGGTAGATCACTCTAACAAGGTTTTGAATTGGGTGATCAAGGTCAATGGAGGGAACTCAGTGAAGCAAAGAATACCTGCTCCTGAGTCAGAGAACCTAAGTTCAGATTTGGCCTCTGAAGTTAGTTCCTGCATAATATTGGGGTAAGGTATTTAAACCTCCCAGGGCTGAAGTTTTTCATCAGTAAAATGAACAGAGTTGCATTAGATGGTCTTCTATCTAGTTGCCTGCCAGGCCCAGGTCTATGAGCTTATTTCAGAGGAGAGGTAAGCTATGTAGAAGTGATCTAATCCAACCCTCCTCCTTTTACAGATGAGGAAACTGAGGCTGGGAGAGGTCTAAATTACTTGCCCCCAATCACACCGAAAGTAAATATCAGAGGTGGTATATGAACCCAAGACCTCTGACTCCAGAGCCAGATTGCTGAATGGTGGTGACCAAAGGACAGTCTGGGAATAGAATGGAGAATCACCTCCTTAGCCAACTAGGTAGCTTAGTGGATGAGTGCTAGATTTGGATTTGGGAAGACCTGAATTCAAGTCCTGCCTCAGATACTTATTAGCTGTGTGACCCTGGGCAAGTCGCTTATGCTTTTCTCAGTCTCATTTTCTTCCTCTCTAAAATGGGGATAATAATAGCACCGACCTCACAGAGTTGTTGTGAAGATCGAATGAGATAACATTTGCAAAAAACTATAAACCTTAAAGCAATATACAAATATATTTATTATTAATAATACTTAATGTACTAAACATTACTTAATGCTTCATTATTAAATAATATTTAATATTCTTATAATACTTATGTAGCCTGGGCTTTTTTTTTTTTAGCATACTCAGTTCCTTTCCATAGCTTCCTTTGATTGGTTGCCTGAATCTTTAAAATTAGGCTAGACCTGGTTAGTTGCTCTTTTCTGCTACTTTTAGGGTAAGTCTATCTCTTCTACCATCTTTTCAGTGACACTACCATGTGGTAGAGAAGGAAGCAGGTTCCATGTTAGAATAAAGCATGCTCAAAAGCCTAGGTTATACTTATACATGTATGTGTATAGACATATGTATACATATACACATATATATATACATATGCACACACATATATACATATACACATAGATATAGATATAGATATATATACATATATACACAGAAAGAGAGTTGTTCAGTTGTATCAGACTTTACATGACCCCATGGACTTTGTCCAAGGGATTTTCTTGGCAAAGACAATGGAATGGTTTGTCATCTTCTTTTCCAGGGTGTCCCCATTTTATAGATGAGGAACTGAAGCAAAGAGGGGTTAAGTGACTTGCTCAGGATCACACAGCTAGTATTTAAAGTCAGATTTGAACTGAGATCTTCCTGGCTCCAGCCCAGTGAGCTGTCCACTGCACCACTAGCTGTACAAACATATGTGTGTAGGCACATATATATGTGTGTGTGTGTATAGACACATACACATATCCACATGTAGGTGTCTGCATATGCATGTACATAGGCATGTGTATGCATGTATATATCCACATATATGTATTATCATTTGGTACATGTGATTATCATTCTCATCATTTCAAGGTACATGAGAAAAAGAGTATCTAATCCCAGAAAGATGAGCTAGGGATGTAGTATCTTCTTAAAATAATCAGATCTCCTTCAGCATGAGATGAAAAAATTCAGGAGAAAGGAGAGCGTGCTAACAATAAATTGGGATTGCCAAGACCACCAAGGAACTGGAGGGTAGAGAGCAGGGTATGGACTATGGAGATCTAGGGTTGTACTGGCTGGGGATGAGAGGTCAGGGTGAGGTAGATAGGTCGACAGGGGAGAGAATTTTCATTGACAATGAATCAGGTCACTGAATGCCTCTCTCCAGGGCCTTCCTCTCAACATTCCCCAACTTTCCCACTGTACCACAACTCTGTCCCCTGGGGTTTGCCTGGCCAGGCCGCTGGGGTCCAATTTGTGTTTCATAGTAACCTCTGCTGTTCCCGTGGGAGAGGAACAACTGCAAAAGAGGGCCCCGAAAAACCAACCTGGAAGGTTGTTAAACAACGGAGTGTGATTTCACTTGGAAAAAACCACCTCCCCACACTACCCGCCTTGGCTCCAATTGACTCAAACTTTGTCTTGGTCATACTTAGTGGTTTGGCAGATGTAAGTATATTTTAAAATTCTCTGTCCGGCAGGGCCCAGGAGACAAAGGAGGCTGGTGTGGGGCAGAGGGGGAGACCTCAGCAGAGAGGGCTATTCATCTTGTTAAAAATAGCCCACCCCGCTGCTATTTCAATTGAGCTTGGCAAACAGAGCTGTATGATTTTCCCTTTTTTTGCCATGCTTCACTTGAGGCATTTGATAAAAATAGTAGATAACGAGCCCAAAAAAGCTGGGATATTTTTACATGAAGGCCCCGTTGGGAGTGGGTCTGAGGTGGGGAGGAATGGACATAGAGAGGAGGAAAAGGAGGGGGAGAGCCTGGCGGGAATGGGGAGGGAAGGGAGGAGGAAGATTAGCCTGGGGAAAAAAGAAGAGCCCCAAGGAATCCATAGACAGATGGGAAGGGAGAAAGCATAGAAGGAGACCAAAGAAGAGAAGAAAGGGAGAACCTGAGAAGAGGACATAGTGAAAGGAGGAAAATCCTCAACTGGGACACCCACAGATGGAATGGAAAGTCCTGACTTGGGAGCCGGTCATTTTATTTCCCTGGGCCTCAGTTTCCTCATCTGTAAAATGAGGGGATTAGACTAGATAGCCCCTGAAGTCTTTTGTAATTCTAAGTCTGTGAAACAATGATCCTAAAATGAGTGGGAACATTCTCCCGGTAGCTTTAAACTTGAATCAGGGACAATTAGTTGGGTCACTTCTAACCCAACAAGGATTTTTCATCTTTTTCTGTTGTTAAGTTATGTCTGATTCTTCATGACTCCATTGGGGTTTTCTTAGCAAAGGTAATGGGATGGTTTGCCATTTCCTCTCCAGCTCATTTTACAGATGAGGAAACTGAGGCAAACAGGGTAAAGTGACTTGCCCAGGGTCACTCAGATTTGAACTCAGGCAGTTGAGTCTTCCTGACTCTAGGGCTGGCACTCTATCTACTGTACCAGCTAACTGCAAATTTGTCTTCTCCTACTTCTTCCCAATCTTTATCTTTTGTTTTTTTCCTGTCCCAGAATCCTTCTTGGACATTCCAAATATCCAACCCCACCATGTGCTTTCTAATCCCACCACCTTCTCAGGGCTGGAGGCGGGATGCCCTGAAGCTTTATCCTGGAGGTTTGGGGGTTGATCTGAAGGTGGGATCTGCCCTTTCAGGACTAATATTAGTAGCCACAGGCTAACAGCAGCAAATCAAGAACCTCTACTGCAGGGATTCTGCCTGGGATCTGTGAAATGATAACTATATTTCAATATAATTGTTGTCTTTTGCTATCTTGTGTGGTTCATTTTAAAAAATTATTTGGAGAAGTGAACCATAGGTCCCTAAAGGGATCTATGATGCCCAAAAGGTTAAGAACCTCTATTCTGGTTCCAAAAGAAACAGAACAGAGAAGAGCCCAAGTAGGCAGGGGTATATCAACCAGAAAACTAGCCCATTGAGGAGACCTAGGGCCATCAACATCGGACCTAGAATACAACACAGAATTAATTGGAAGGGACCTCAGTAACCATCTGGTCCAATGTCCTCACTTTAAAAATGAAAAGATGAGATGCAGAGACAAGTGACTTGACATACAAGTAGTTCCTCAGTATTAGGGGCAGGACATCATAGCATCCCAGACTCATTGATGGAGAGTTAGAGAAGACCTTAGAGATCATCTTAGGTCACCCCCTTCATTTTAGAGGTGAGGGAATTGAGGCCAGAGGAGGGGCAATACATTGCCTAAGAAAACTCCATTATTAAGTGGCAAAACCAGGTCCTCTGACTCTTTCTTTGGGAAGTGTTCTTTCCATCCCCCCTCCATAATTCTGCCTCCTCTTTAGCATAGGCTTTAAGACCTTCTAGGAAGAGATGTCTGTGTGCCTCCTTTTCTTCTGTCTCCCACCCCCAACCACAATCACAGGTGAGTAGAATGTCAATTCCTTGAAAATGGAGACTTTTTCATTTATATGTTTGTATCTCCTTGCCTGGCACTCTGCATGGCACATGGCAGGCATCTAGTCAGTGCTTATAATCTGATTGATTGCCATAAACAGAATAAAGAGACTACTGAATTTGAAATGGGAAGACCTGTGTTAGAGTCCAAGCTTTATTATTTACTATCTGCCTGTGGGCAAGTCAGTTTCACTTCTTGGGGTCATGGTTTTCTCATCTATAAAATATGGAGGTAGAAGAAAGGACCTCTGAGGCCCCTCTCTCCTCCAGTTCTTAATCCTGAGGCTGACACTTGTCCTCTAGTCATCTCTTATTTTTGGAAGAGAAATCACAACGGGGTTGGAGGCAGAATGAGAGTTTAAATTCCTCATTTTTTAAATTATCTGGTTATGTCTGTGTGTACATGTGTGAAAAAAATGTAAGAAAACAGACATGGAAGGTATGTACGCACATTCAGGTGCATCTCAATAAATGTGAGAGACAAAGTAGAGAGGAGGGGGCGAGAGGGTGCTGCTGACTTTTGGGAATCATGTTTCCAGGCCTCTTTGCCCTTTAGCTAATGACCATTAAAGACTGGGGGTTGGGGTGAGGAGGGGCCACCTGGGCACCCAAAGCCCTGAGACAAAGGTCAAGGCTCTGGCTTGCACGTCCACTCAGAAGTGCTGATGGAGTCACTGGACAGCTGGTGTGTTGAGGCCAGAATTTATAGGGCAGAGAGGTTTGTGTCTTAATCCCCCAGGCAACTTGTAACCTCTGTTCACCTCAATTTGTTCATCTGCAAAATGGGGCACCTACCTCACAGGATTGTTGTGAGAATCAAGTGAAATGACATTTATTAATTTAATTAACAACTAATATTAAAATTAATAAAGCACATTGCAAACCTTTTAATCACTATTAGCATTATTATCATTATTATTAGCCTCTTAGATGTGTAATTTTCCCTTTTCTCTCTCTTTGGGTGATTGTATCAGTTCCCATGGATTCAGCTATGATATCTAGAAAGATAACTCTCAAATCTACATATCCAGCCCTCATCTCACTCCAGAGCCTCAGTCCTACATCTCCAACTGCCTGGTGGATTTACCACTTGGATGTCTCATAGGCATTGCAAACTCAACATATCCAAAACAGAACTCACAATCTTTACCCCTAAACGGGGGGTGGGGAACCTGCGACCTTGAGGGTACTTGCGGCCCTCTGGACCCTCAAGTGTGGCCCTTTGAATCCAAACCGTAGGAATCATGTTTGACTCATCACACCTCTCGTACTCAGTTTCCAAGAAGTTGGCACATCTTGTCAACAATGCCACCTCTTCAACATCTCTTAATCCTTCCCCTTGCTCTACTCACACCATGACCACTTCTAGCCTAGACTATCATAGTAACCTCCTAATTGGCCTCTCATGTTCTGTCTGTCCTCTACAGACTATTCTCAACTAACACTGTGCTTTAAGAGCACAAAATGTCATTGCTCAAGGAATTTCATTGTCTCCCTTTAGGATGAAATGTAAACTCCTTTGTTTGGCATTGGGGCCCTTCATAATCTAGTCTACACCTATCTTCCCAGATCAATTACACATTACTCCTCCCCCTCACACATTCTGCTCCAGTTCATCTGGTTCTAGAGGACTTGCAGATCCTCATAGAGAACATTCCTTCTCCAGCCTCTTCATCTTTGATTTTTGGTAACCCTTTAAGTTTCGACACAAGGTATGCCTTCTTCAAGAGGCCTTTCCAAGTTACCCAAGTCATAAATGTACCCCATCATCACTGTGCTAATTTTCAGTCACTTAATAAGCATTTATTAAACACTTGTTATGCGTTGAGCACTGTGTTAAGTATGCAGAAAGTAAAAAAATGGTTCCTGTGCTCTTGGAGCTCATAATCTAATGGGAGAGACAATAAGCAAACAAAGTACAAACAAGCTATGTACAGGATGAATAGGAAATAATTAACAGAGGGAAGGCACTAGGTTTAAGAGAGGTCAAAAAAGGTTTCTTAAAGAAGGTGGGATTTTATTTGGGACTTGAAAAAAGTGGGGGAAACCAGGAGATGCAGATGAAAAGGGAGAGTGTTCCAGGCACGGGGGACAGACAGAAAAAATACCCAGAGCAGAGAATGGAGTGTCTCAGATGAGAAACAATGGGGACAGCATCATTTAATCAAAGGTGAAAGGGAAGGAGGGTGGCTAAGAAGAGTAGAAAGGCAAGAGAAGCACCTAAGTTATGAACTTTAAACAGGATTTTGTATGTGCTCCTGGAGGCAATGGGGGCCGCTGGAATTTATTGAGTATGGGGGGTAATAGGGTTGAACCTATATTTTAGGAAAATCACTTTGGCAGCTAAATGGAGGATGGACTGGAGTCAGGAGAAACTTGTGGCAAGGCAGACCAATCGGCAAGCTATTTTAAAAAATATTTTGTAAACATCCGGTATTTATTTATCTAATGAAATATAAACTCCTTGAGGGCAGGAATGAATTCACTTTTATATTTATGTAATATGCATGAGCACACTACCTGGTACCTCACAGGTATTTTATGAACGCTGTCTGATTAAGTGATCTTGCAATACTATCACTTTTATGATTTATTTTTAAGGATTTGGATTCTTTGATTTATATGTCAATTTTTTCGTGTCCTGGGGACTTTCTGAGGGTAGATTCTCATTGTTATCTGTCTCAGCAGACTGAAAAGTCCCTGAGGGAGTACAAATCTCTTTTCCTCAGAACCATCTTCCCTACCATAACTCCCCAATAATATCAAGGACTTCTAAAGAGCCAAGGTCTCAGAGTCTCAATACCACTGGATAAGAAAACCTTATTAACCAAAGTTGGGCAGGGACTTTAACCAAAGTTGGGCAGGGACTTTAACCAAACACTTGGCTTGGGCCGTTCTCTCTGACTGTTCCCCATGCCTGGATTACTCTCCCTCCTCCACTCTGACTATTGACCTCTCTGACTTCCTTAAATCTCAACTAAAATCCCACCTATTACAGGAAGCTTTCCATAACCCCTCTTAACTCCAGTGCTTTCCCTCTTTTAATTATTTTCTATTTGTTTATGTTATCACCTCCCATTAGACTGTAGCTCTTTGAGAGCAGGACCTGTCTCTTTTTCAACTCTTTTTGTATCCCTAGAATTTAGCACAGTGCCTAGGACATAGCAGGCACTTAATAAATTGATTGATGGATCTGAATCACACTCAACAAATAGCCTGTATTTCTGTAGCCCTATAATTCTTCAAAAGCCTTTCATTTCCATTATCTTGTTTACTCCATAACTCTGTGAGGTCTGTGGAACAAGTTCTAACAGATAAGAAAACTGAAACACAGAGACAATCGATTGACTCAAGGTCACTGACAGCAAGCAAAATTCTAATCGTTAGATCCTAGTACTGACTCTGCCCTCTAGTATTCACGACTTTGGGACAACTCATCTCATGTTGGTGAATTGAAAGGTTCATAATCTATAAAATTGAGATAATACTGCCAGTTCTACCTTCCCCAGGGTACTTTGAGAACCAAATGAGATCATAGGAAAAATGAATGTTAGAGCCATAAGAGTTCTTATCAATCATTTATTTTACAGATGATGAGACTGAGGCCCAGAGAGGGGAAGCCACTCACCAAAGGTCACACAGCAAGTTAGTGGCAAAGCCAGGTCTGGATGCCCATATTCTATCCAATTTAGCACACTGTCTTCTAGCAATAAGGGATGCAAAGGTGCTTTTTTTAAAACTCTAAACAAATGTTAAGGTGTTACTACTGTTTCAATTCTGTCCTCCATATACTCAAAATGAAATTTCACCATGAGAGCTTTTGCCCAGGGAGTTGACAATACAGTCTGAGACATTGTCTGCAAAAAACTCCTACGACATACATAGGTTACCTATGATCTTACCAGGACGGGCAAAAAGGGTTCTGGGTGTGGAGAGAGGAGTGGTTGACACAATCTAGTTAGTCAGAGTAGATTCTACTCCTGGCTTTCTCCTAACTAGTTTGTGCCTTAACTCTCCAAGCCTCAGTTTACTTAGCTAAAAAATGAAAACAATCTGACGCACTTTGTTAGAAAAGGGTGAGGTAAGTACTAACATTCTACGTCGATTTCAGGTCTTGATTTTTTAGCCAGTCCTCACCTTGGAAGGCACAGAGAGCTGGGCCCTAGGTAACAGGATGGGTAAATTTTGAATTGGGCAGTGCCCTAGGGGGAGGTTGTGGGCAGTCAGTGGTCAGTGTGAAGGCAAGAGAAGCTGCTTAGTAAAGGAGAAAGCCTGGTACAATGGAGCCCCAGAATGGGAGCCTGGAAACTTGCTTTGAAGTCCTGGACCCTCCCTTACCTGTGTGACCTCGGCTAAGTTATTTCCCACCTCTGGACCTATTTCCCCATCTCTATAATAAGGGGATTGGGCTAGATGATTTCAAAGTTTCTTCCAACTCTAACATTCTATGGGAGTTGACTGGTACAAAAACTCAACACACACACACACACACACACACACACACACACACACACACGCACACGCACACACACACACCCTTCCATATTTTACTGGGCCCTTGGAACCACTCCTTCCTTCTCTGTGGAACTGGGTCCAAGGCCCAGCAGTGGCTGCTGCTGCTGCCACCACAGCCTAACAGAGAAAAGATCGGGTTTCCTTCCACCCCTCCCAACTCGGTTTTGTTCCCAGTAATTACCAGCCGACAGTCATCCCCTTGGGTCACATGCCTGCCAGGGAGAGACGGGACCTGTCTTAATCCCGGTACTCCTCTCCCATCATTGTTCCCCACGCCACTGTTGACTTTGCGGGAGCAGCTGGAAGCTGGTGGGGGTTGGGGTACGGGGTAGGGTGGGGGAAGGGAGGAAATGAATGATGGGGAGAAATGGAGGGACTGGTGGGGCCGGTTTCTTGGCCAACATTAGCACAGGTAAAGAAAGCAAACAAATAAATAGAAAGCCACTGAAAAAGCAGCTCTGGGCCAGGACTGGGCTGGAGCAAGACAACCCCCCCCCCCCCCACCTCAAGGCCCCATTCAGTTAGCTAAAGGCTCCAAACCAGATTGAATGATTTTTTTTCCCTTTAAATCACCTCTTTCAGGGAGCCTTCTCTGATGGAGCCCACCTGACCTCATTTCCTCTTCCACTCACAGTGATCCTTGATGTTGGCTACTGAGTTCATCCTTGGCAAGGGATTGAATAAAAATGTTCTCCTCTGATGTTGCAGAAAGAACAGTCAGCATAGAATGAATAAATGAATGAATAAAGCATTTATTAAGCACATACTATGTGCAAAGCACTGGATGTGGGCCCTGCTTTCAAGGTGCTCCCATACTAATGAGGGAGACAACACCCTGGGAAAGTTTCCGCTGCAAGTCAGATGGAAAGGTCATGGTCTCTTTTCCTATCCCGGAGTTAGAAGACATGGGTTCAAACCTAGGTTTATGATCTGGGATAAGTCACTGAACTCAGTTTCTGCCTTGGTAAAATGAGGGCACTCGACCCCTAAAATTCCCTTTCTGCTCTAAATCCCATGATCCTGCTATCAGGTCACATCCCGATAACCCATCTTCCAGGCTATGCCTGCTGGGATGCCCCTGACCCCCTACTGCCGTCTTATCTTTCCTGTCGTCTTATGTATCTTCCCCTTATGTAGAAAGGATGTTCTTCAGGATGGAAGCTATTCCACATTGTGTGAAGATACCTGGGTCCTTCTCTTGGCTCTGCCCTGACTCATTTTCCTCCTCTGTAAAATGGGGGAAGTAAAGTAGATATATTTTGCTTCAAGAAACCCTGATATTTAAACAAAGGATAAATTAAGGGTTCATTCTCTGATTTAGTGATTCCCAAAGTATGTTCCAGAGGTCAAAACTATTTTCATCATAATACTAAGACATCAATTTCTAATATGGTAAATATCACATAAACAAAAGGTCCTCGATAATATTTAAGAGTGTAAAGGTGTCCCAAGCTCAAAAAGTTTAAGAACCCCTTCTCTGGCCGACAGGAAGGCTTAGCCATAGCATCAAGAATCTGGAGTTAGAAGGAACCCTCAAGGACAATTGTAGATCCTCCTCCATTTTTCAGGTGAGGAAACTGAGATTGAGCTAGGTTAAATGACTTGCCTAAGGTCACACGGCTAGTAAGCATCCAGCCAGCTCCTCTGTCATCTTTATAATTGAAATGGGCTGACCAAAATTCATTTTATCCCCACTCTACCTATACAGCTACTAAGAAACCCGTACCTCCCCTACCTCTCTCCCAAATTGAAAAAATGGGGGGAGTTAAGAGGGTAAGCTGATTGATTGACTGGTTGATTGATTTCAATGCCTGAGAATGTGCCCCTGAAAGGAAAAGTGGACCCCAAAGAAGAAAAGCTTGGTATGGTACAGGGCTTGATAAAGCAAGGCCCAGTTTGGGGCTAAGGCCTCCATTAAGATTTCTTGATTCTCACCTTCCCCCTTCCCCCCCAAGCATTCTCCCCATCACCTCACATTGTTCTAGGATACTTTGTATCTCTCCTTTTCCTTTCTCATACCATACCTTGTCTCAGACCGTGCTTGTTTCTATAGGCATCATATTCCTCCAATCAGACAATGAGCTCCTTGAGGACAGAGCCTGAAATTATGTTGTCCTCTTAGCAAGCATTTAAATGTTTGCACAACTGAACTGAATCACCAAGAGATGACTGGCCAAAAGACTGATGCCCCAGGACTGGGACAGATAAGAAGGCAGAAGAGTGCTTAAGGCCAACTTTCCTAGCCCCATTGCCTGAAAATCCTGACCACTCTTTCTGGAACTTTCTGATCAGTGCTAGTCATGAAAATTGGGGGAAAAACCATTGGACAAGAAGAGACTAGGAAGGTAAACATGTCATCTCCAGTATCCAATGATTTTCCCCTCAAACTCTATCCCAAAGCCAATAGGGTATATCTAAGAGGGATAACAGCTTCTGCTTTGAGCCTCAGGTTTCTTTATCTGAAAAACGGGAGTAATACTAGCATTTAACTCCACAGTTGCTAAGAGAGGATCATATGAGCTGATGTACCTAAAATGGTTTGCAAGTACTTTTTGTAGTAACGAAAAACTGAAAATCAGATAGATGTTCATGGACTAAAGAAAGGCTAAACAAGTAGGCGTACATGACTGTGATGAAATATTACTGTCCTATAAAGACAATGAATGTGATAACTATAGAGAAGCATGGGAAGACCACAAGGTGAAGTAAGCAGAACCAGGAAAGCTATATATGTGTGTGTGTGTGTGTGCATACGTGTATAAATGCATACACACACACATATATATGTATGTATATATGTGTATATATATATACATGCATGTGTGTTTGTATTAGGGCAACTAGGTGGCACAGTGGATAAAGTGCCAGGCCTAGAGTCAGGAAGACTCATCTTTCAAGTCACTTAACCCCATTTGCCTCAGTTTCCTCATTTATAAAATGTGCTGGGGAAGGAAATGGAAAGCCACTTCAGTATCTCTGCCAAGAAAACCCAAAATGGGATCATGAAGAGTCAAACACAGCTGAAAAACGAGTGAACAATAAACACTGAACACAAACATGTACCTGTGTGTATATATATGTATATGTGTGTGTATACACATTCTTTCTCTCTCTCTCTCCATATATATATATGGAGAGAGAGAGAGAGAGAGAGAGAGAGAGAGAGAGAGAGAGAGAGAGAGAGAATACAAGGTAAAGGGAAACAGCTGACAGCAACAAAACAAAGGCATTTGAATGCTATGAGATGATAGAGATCAATAACGGCCCCAGAGAAGAGATATGAGGAGAACCTCCTCCCTTCTTCACAGAGGTCAGAGACTAAGTGTATAGAACACTCCGCCTATAATGTCAGATTTTTTTTATGAGGTGGTTAAGTTCACCCAGCTTTTTAAACTCCTTTTTAAAAAAATTCTTTGTTTCAAGGGATAGTGTTCTAGAAGAGGAAGGGGAACAGATGCATTGGGAAATATAGAAAGTGTAAAAATAAAAGATATCAGTAAAAACATTTTTAAATGCTTTGTAGACTTTAAAGTGCTCTATCGGCATGAGCTGTCATCATCATTAATTGATGATGTACCATCCACATTTTCACACATTTCCCCCTTGTTACCCAAAGCTAATATTAAGAATTAAATCAGCTCTTTTCTGTAGATCAGAGCAGGAGTTTTTGGCCTCCAGACCCCTAAACACAATAAAAATTATTGAGAACCACCAAGGAACCTTCATTTATATGGGTTATGTCCAGTGATTTTTTTTTACCATTTTAGAATTAAAATATCTTAGTATTATGATGAAAATAGATTTGACTTCTAGGACTCTCTGGATCACACTTTGAGAATCATCGATAATAATTAGAATTAATCTATGATCACAGTTAGGGCTGAATTCAGCCCAAACAGAGCAAGGAATGACTTTGGTCTCATTTTTTTATTTCCAACCCCTGAGAAATCTAGTTTCTGTGCTCTGAGAAGAAATAATCATTCAGTAATCATTTCTTAAGGGCCTATTATGTACCAGGTGTCAGGTATACACAGGTAAAAGAACCCTGAAAGAACTTATATCATATTGTGAGAGACAAATATGTATATATTAAGGAATATAGAAAATACACAGAAGATAAATATAAAGTATTTTGAGAAGAGAAGAGCCAGAAACTTCTGGGATCAGGCAAGTGTTAAAGTAGAAGGTGGCATTTGAGCTAAGTCTTGAAGAATGCTAGAGATTTAAAAAGGCGAAGGTGAAGAGGGACTGCATTCCAAGCATGAGGGACAGCCAGTGCAAAGGATGGGAGACAGGAGATGAAAAAGAATAAAACGCTATCAAATTTTGGAAAGCAGACATTAGAGTGGAATCTTAGAAGACACAGTGTTAGAGATAAAAGGGACCTTAAGACATAGAATGTGATAGAAGAAAACTGAATATGAGATATCAGAATCAGAAGGGACTTCAGAATATGGAATGTTAGAACACTGAACATGGAATGTCAGAAAAAGAATTGTTATTATTTTTATTTTATTATTAGTGTTATTTAGAACATATGTTAGATCTGGAAGGGATCTTAGAATTTAAAATGTCAGAGTTGAAAGGGATCTTGGGACACAGGATATCAGAGATGGAAGGGACATTAAAGGTCATCTGGTTCAACCTCTGTCATTTTCCACCCAAACTCTTTCCACTTCTCTGAGAAAAGATGAAAAAATAAAGCAAACAAACAAAAAAACCACCCTGGAAGAAGCTGACTTTAAATGGGAAATATATTTACATAAGTCCTATCTTGATTCGCCCTTGGCCAGAGTTCAATTTCAGCCATCAGGAAACCTGTCCTAGCTGAGCCTTACCCTTTGCCCTTCAGCTATGACTTCCTCTATGCCAGTCAAGCTCAAACAGCTCCCTACCTTCCTTCTTACCATCACCACTCCTCCCCCACCTGGAGTTCCCATTCAGGGGCCCCACTCCTCCATGCCCGACCCCCATGCTCAGAGAGGATGGCAGGCGGCCCAGCCCTAGTCTCTGCCCATGCGCCACTGGAGCGAGACTATGGGCCCCTTTCCCACGGGGCTACTGACGTATTGAGAGAGCCTGGTACCTCTGAGAGGGAACTGTCTATGAGGGTGGGAAGACTCCTGGGTAAATTCAAATTACCATGCCCCTACCCCCAATCAACATACTTAGTCACAGCAGCCTGAAGATGGAGAACTCAACTATGACTATGGAGAGGTCTGCCATTTCCTAGAAAGAAATTTTCTTCATTAAAGTTCCTATAGATTAGGAAAAGGTAGAGGAAGAGGAACATTGTTTTATAAAAGGTCTCTGTGGAAAAAATACTCAATACATGGGATGTCAATGTTTTCATCCCTCTCCCATTGTTACTGTTCAGTCATATCTGACTCTTTGTGACCCCATTTGGGGTTTTCTTGGCAGAGATACTGGAATGATTCACCATTTTCTCCTCTAGCTCATTTTACAGATGAGGAAACTGAGGCAAACAGGGCTAAATGACTTGCCCAGGATCTAGCAAGCTACTAAGTGTCTGAAGCTGGATTTGAACTCAGGAGGATGAGTCGTCCTGACTCCAGCGTCATCACTCTATCCACTGCAGAGCCACTTAGCTGCCCTCATTAGCACAAAGTTGATACTGCAGCCAGCATTTTAAAGCAGGGCAGAACTTTAGGGATTGTCCAAGCAAATGATTTTTTCTGGTTTCAGAGTTTGGACTTCACCTTTGCCAATTACTATCTGTTTGACCTTCAGCAAATCACTTGACTTCATCTATAAAAATGAAACAGACTAGACTAGAGATGACCTCTCAGATGGGGGAAATTAATGCCCAGAGAGGAGAGGCGATAGACCCAAAAGTCGTGCAGGTGATAAGCAGCCTAACTGGTATTTGAACTGGGTTCTTCTGATTTTGAATCTAGTGATCCTTGGGGGTTGAGCATAAAATACGGCAATGGATAAAAGGGATGCCCCTCCCCTTCTTCAGAAACAGCCAGGGTTAATATATTTCCCAACATTCTGAGGGGGTTTTAGAGAGAAGGCTTTCTGGAATTGGTGACATCCTCTATGATGTCATGAGGGATAAAGTCATAATAAAATTTAGATCTAGGTTAGGATTATCTGGTTAAGCAAAGGATAATCTGATAAGGGCAATCCCTTTATTTTACAGATGGGAAAGCTGAGACCCAGGGAGGGGAGGTAATCTATCCAAAGTCACATAGTAAGTAGAAGAACTAGGCTGTAACCTCAGATTCTCTAACTTTGAATCTAGTGCTTTTCCCACCATGTTATTATGATACCAAGAGACCCTGCTCTTTCTCACTCTCTCATTCCTTTCCTAAAAAGTATGTGATATTTTGTGGATCAATGAACTAATATCCTGTCCCCCCCGCTCCCATCCCACAGATCAAGCAGATCCTCTCCTGGAAGCCTAGAAAAGTCCTATCTCCCCACTGAGGGCCACATAGCCACTGAATAAATTTTTGACCCCATGTCAGTCAAGTGTGAGTTTCCCATAAATGGACAATGGATATGTATATATATATATATATATATATATATCCCCAGAGGTGCTAAATGATATAAATGATCTCAGAGCAAGGAGTGCTAAATTCAAATGCAACTAATTAATTACATAACCTTGGGCAACTTACTTTCCCCACAATGGGCCTCAGTTTTCCCATCTGTAAAATGAGAAGTCTAGACCATTAGGTATAGTGAGAAGAGCTTTGGATTAGTCAGAGGGCTTGGGTTTGAGTCACTCCTTGACCACTGATTCATAGTTCAAATTCGAGCAAGTTAAGACTCCTCTCAGTTTCCTCATATGTAAAATGGGAGTAAATAATACTTGAAGTATTTCCTCATCTATAAAATGAGGGTAAATAACACTTGGACTATTTCCCTATTTATTTCATAAACTATTGTTAACCTTACAAGACGATATAAAGGTGAGATGGTGGTAGCAGAAGTAGTAGTGGTGGTGGTGGTGGTAATAGTGGTAGTAGTAGTAGTGGTAGTGGTAGTAGTAGTAGTAATAGTGGTAGTAGTAGTAGTAGCAGTAGTAGTAGTTGTTGTAGCAGTAGCTATAAAAACAGAGGGATTGGAAGAAAGTAGTACAGTATAATTAAAAGAATTCTAGAATCAGAGGGCCTGGGTTCAAATCCTACCCTTGACACTACTATGAGACCTTGGACAAGTCACAACCTCCCCAGGCCTCAGTTTCTTCATCTGAAAAAATGAGGGGATTGAACTCTGGAGTCCCTTCTTGTGCTTGATCCATGTCTTATCAATGTCTTGGGCATTGTTTCAGCTCTGACATTCTATTCCATGGGTTGTGGGGGGAGGGCAGAATCCTTTTCACATTTCCCCTTTCCAAAGGCATTGAAAATAGTAGAGACCTGACTGATCCACCTCTCACCAAACTCCCTTCCACTCTCTCCCTCTATCCCTTCCCTCCCCAGTCTGAGCCAGTCTGCCTGCCCCCATTCTCCCCACTCATCCCCACCCCACCCCACATTCTCCCCACACTGTGTTGGCAAGACAGAAGGTTCATTCTTTCTTCCTAGAGCCCACAGATTCCAGAAAGGGCTCTTCTCCTCAGAGCCATGGGCAGTTGTCCAGAGGAGCTGGCGAACACATTCAGGACATCCTAGAGGGAGGGGAAGGGAGTAGAGGGGAGGGGACAGGGCGGACACCACAGGTTGCCTCACTGTGTGGCCGGCCACCCTGTTTGGTCAAGTCTGGTGGTTTTTTCGTCTGGCTCCCTGTGGCCCAGACTCCCCCCCCAACACTAGTCATTTAGGGATAAATGTTTTGTCATCTGGGTGCTTTCTCTGGAACTTGAACTCACAGCATGAGCTCCCAGGGTTTTACCACCAGGACAGAATTTCAGAGACAAATGAGATCACCATGACCAAGCAAAGTGGGGATTCAAGACATGCCCCCCTCAATCCGGAAAATTCATTCATGTCAAGAAACTCACTCCTCTCTCATAAGGAGATAATTCATAGATTTAGATAATAATAGATTTAAAGCTAGAAAAGGGCCTTAGAAGTCTTCTCATCCAACCCTCTCATTTTATGGCCCAGAAGGAGAGCCAAGTGGCCTGGCTTGTAGGTCTTATTCTACCATTGACATGCTTTGTGACTTTAACCAGTAAAGCTATCACTTGGTTCTCTACCTGGAAAATGGGTATGATATGTTTGTCTAATCTTCCTCACCGAGGAAGGGAGTAAAATATAGAAGACAGTAAGAAGAAAAGGCTTTGGAAGTTCATCGATTTAGAACTGATGGGGTCATCAGAGACCATCAGATCCTACCTCTTCATTTTACAGGGACATAGAAAGGACTTGTCCAATGTCATAAAGGGAAAAAGCTGAATTTGAATCCAGATCCTCCACCTCCAGAGCCTATGTTCTTTCTACTAAGTCACTCTGAGTTCAAGGGCTAATTTGCTAAGTGTGGCCTTGGACAATTCACCAGTTTGAGACTCAATTTGTTCATCCATAAAATGGGAGGATTGGGCTAGCTGGCCTCTGAGGGCCTTTTTGGCTCTAAATCAGTGCTCCTGTAAAACGTATGGTCTAGATTGTGATTATGTGCATAAAGAGGTATCCACTGGTGCCTAAAAATTAGACATGTCCAAAAGTGCAAGAGGTTGGTTCAGAAGACAATGTACAAACGTATAAACAATTGAACATTGTCTAAAGAACTTGTATTCAATTGAATATGCAATATACAATGTCCCCAGTCATCCGGCTCCTATTTGAACACATACATGCAATGTATTGTATTTGTTACCTATGGTACTTTGAACCTTTGAGGTCCCTTTCAACACCATGATTCTATGATTCTTTGACCATGTGGTTGTTATTCAGTCGTATCTGACTCTCCATGACCCCTTTTGGGGTTTTCTTGACCAAGATACTTCTCTAGTTCATTTGACAGATGAATAAACTGAGGCAAACAGGGTTCAGTGACTTGCCTAAGGTCACACAGCTAGTGTCTGAGGCCAGATTTGAACTCTGGAAGAGGAGACTTCTTGACTCCAGGCTCAGCACTCTATCCACTGTGCCACATAGCCAACCCCATTTGTTGACTATATGAATCAGCAAATACTGTGATAACCAGCTCACCATGTACTGTGTGCCCAGAACTGGGGGAAAGATAGACCTGGTACTATCTTGGTAGAACATCCATTTTCTCTCTGTAGACAAGATGACACACACACACAAAATGGTGAGAGTGACAACAAAAAGGGGAGACAAATGAGGTGTTCTTCTGACAAAATACCAATGGGTTAGTCAGACCCTTTTAGGGAGACACACAGATAATCAAATGTTTCCAACAAAGGTTCTCCCCTTCTAGGAAACTCATCAAAATGATCACCACACACATACTTTATTCAATTCATAAGATCCCAAATATAGACGTGGAAGGGATTTCATCTAGTCCAACTCCCTTATTTCCCAAATACAGATCCTGAGGCATTAGGGGAGGTTAAGTGACCATTGGCCTGAGTTATGAACCAAGTCCTCTGACTCTCTGACCAGTGAGGGCCCTTCCCACTGTGTGGCAATGCTTCCACATTCAACAATCCTAAACCACCTCATGTGTATAAGGTGCCATGCTGTTTATACACTACTGGGGGATAGAATGTACTTTTTTTTTTAACCAGACCTGTGATCTCATCTCTGTAGTCAGTTTCAGATGAAGAATTCCCTCTACCAAAGCAGTAGTAGAGGTCATCCACTGCAACCTGGACCATCACCAATCATCTTGACTTTTGTCTTGCCTCTGGACTTTGATGACTCTGGAAGAAAGAATGAGGCTGATGACTGTGCAACTCTGCTTCACTTAAATCCAGTTCACAAGTTCATTTATGATGCCATTGGTCCTCTTAGAAAATGAAAGACAAGTCTACAACAACGACAACAAAAGAGAATTTTCCTGATTTAAGGACTTTGACCCAATAATTTAGAGATCGCCTGGATTGTCTAGAGCAGTGACATCAAACTCAAATAGAAATGGGGGCCACCAATCCATACACAGGGCAGCAAGGTGGCACAGTGAATAGAATACCAGGTCTGGAGTCAGGAAGTCTCTTCCTCCTGAGTTCAAATCCAGCCTCAGACACTTACTAGCTATGTGACCCTGGGCAAGTCACTTAGACCTATTTGCCTCAATTTCCTCATCTGTCCTGAGCTAGAGAGGGAAATGGCAAACCAACCACGTCAGTATCTCTGCAAAGAAAACCCCAAATAGGGACATGACTGAAAAAAATGTTCTCTGAGGCATTAAGAGGGCATAAAACTCAAACCCAAACCTGTACACAAATCTTTTCTCCCACTTCATCAACAAGTGGTCGTTCAGCTTTCCATTTTGGATAACTAATTGTTAAGAAGTTTTTCCTTAACCATGAGCTGAAATCTGCTAGTCTGCAACTTCTACCCATTATTCCTAGTTCTGCCCTGAAGGGCCTAGAAGAACAGTCCTAATCCCTCTTCCACACAAAAGCCTTTCAAATACTTGAATCCCTTAATACTTCCAAACATCTGTAATTTCATTGGTGAGAATTCTACCCCCTCCTCTCTCTCTCTCTCTCCCTCTCCCTCCCCTCCTCCCCTCAGTGCCTTAGTAAATGGTTTTATTAATTACTGTTGCCAAAAAATTATTCATCATCTACTGGCTAACTCTCTGGTGATGAGCCCATCTGAACTGAGTTAGGCTGGTCCACAAGGACAAATGTACGATCTACACTAAGACATATTCTAAATCTTAACCTCGTTGTGGTCACTTCCTTCAGACCTTCCAATGCTTTTATTACACTAGCATAACCTTCAGTAACCCAAGGTCTTCTTCATGGCATGACACATCTTTCTATAAACCAGTACACAAAAAGAATGTGCGTTATCAGACAACATAGAGGCTGATAGGGTCCCAGAGCCATGTGAGGATTGGAGAGGTGATAGTCCTGAAGTCTTCTGCCCTGGTCAATGCACGTCTAGAATCGTGTGTTCAGTTTGGATTGAGTCCCATTTTAAGAAAGACACTGAAAAGTCAGAGAGAAAGCAGGGAAGGGCCAACTGAATGGAAAAGGGCCTCTTTGAGTGTTAGCCATAATCAGATCAGATAAAGGAACTGGGAATATTTAGCATGGAGAACAGAAAGGGGAGAGTGGGAGAGGAAGGCAGGGAAAGGGAAAGGGAGAGGAGAGACATAAGTATTTGAACAGCTGTCCTGGAGAAAAAGGATTAGATTCATCCCTCTTGGCCATGGAGGGCAGAATTAGTACCTACGGTTAGAAGTTGCAAAAAAGGGCAAATTTAGGCCTGATGAAAGGAGAAAGTTTCAAGTAATTAGAGGTATCCAAAAATGTAGGGGACTGCCTCAGAAGGTGGGAATAGCTAACTTGTACATATCTTGATATGATACATAACTTGATTTGCAAGGAGAAAGCTATGTAGATCTAGATATGTATATATATATGTGTGTGTGTGTATATGTGTGTCTATGTATATATGCACACATATACATGTGTATGCATGTTTACATACATAGACACATATATACACATATATACATTTATATACATATACACAAAAATTTTATTTTTATTTTGTAATATAATGTAATTTTTGTAATTTAATTATAATATAATATAATGCAATTTAAATTTCAATATTTTTAAATATCAGCTTCCTGGCTCCAAGCAAATGGTAAGTGACCACTACTCTGGGTGTGTGGGTTGGCCAACAAAGTTCCCTTCTCACTCAGAAATGTGGTGATTTTGAGATTCATATTCACCTTTCTCTTTTTCAAACTGTTATAAATGAAAGAGAAAGAAAGTAAAGTGGTCCAGGACCTTCCAGTCAGCTTACTATGGTTCTGGTAAAGAGAACCCATGGTAGCTGGTGCAGCCTAGGAGTCCCCCGTATATCCTGAGGCCTCTGTTCTCAGGTGAAGATGGACAGAAGTCATCCGGTTTGCCTAGAACCCCTCCCCCTGCCAGGTGGGCTGGGAGACCCCCAAGTGCCTCATTTCCTACTAGCACCCACTGCCCCGTCTCTCCCTCCCTCCTACCTGCCCTCAGTGGCCTTGACAGGAAACATGCTCCAAGTGATGACAGGTACATGACTGGCCCCTGAGCCATCACAGCCCTCGCAGCTGGAGCTGCAGCACTTTTGAAGGGAAACCTTTGCCCTGAGGGACCAGGAGCTACAACAATCACCCATCACCAGATCCTGGCTCTGGGGTCTGCCCCCCTACCCCTGTCTCCACTTCCAAAGCAAGATCTCCCTAAAACCTCCCAGTCTTCTCTTCTCCCAAGCCAGCTGCCCCATGACCATGATGGTAAGCCTATAGCGAAAGGCACCCCCTGGTAGCGAGCACCCCTTGGGTGGATGATGAACTTTGCAAACTGTGTGCTTGGCTCAATACTCACGCCTCCCCCCTGGCGTCTCAGCAGCTGCAGCCCTAATCCAGGGCTTGTTTGAAACTGAATTATGAGACTGTCGGGCAGTAGCTGAGAAGCAGAGGTGGAAAAGGGTTTACTGGAGGCATTAAATCATCGACTTATTGTTAAGTGAGCTGTGTACAGGAGGTCTCCCTCGCTTACTGCGTTTTCCTCCCACCAGACCAAATGGCTGTGTTCTCCCTGTTTGTTGTAAGAATGTCCCCAGGTCAGCCTTTCAACTCTTTTCCAGGGGCTTTGATGCCTCCTACCTGAGTTGATCCTTCCTAAGTATTTAGCCCTTGGAAGATATAGAGGTTGAGGGGCTGGCGTGTGGATGAGGGAGCTGTTTTTATCCCCATTGTACAGATTTTATCCCCAGGTGAGGTCAAAATTTCTTGCTCTATGAACTAAAGGAACTTTCCCCACCACCTACCATGTGCTGGGAAAAGAGGAGGTAGAAAGGTGCAGGGATGAATACGACATTGTGAACCCGGCCCTTAGGAGTTTATAAATCTAGTTGAGGGAGTATGATATGGATACAAATAACTACAGTACAAAGCTGAGGGAGAAAGCCTTTATCACTTTGAAAGGCCACTCACTCCTTGGCTCTCAGTTTCCACATCTGTAAAATAAGGGGTGGGGGATCCCTTCCAGCTTTAAGTCTTTGATGCTATGACCTGAGTTCAGATCTGGCTTCAGATAGCTGTGCAACCCTGTTTGCCTCAGTTTCCTCATCTTTAAAATGAGCTACAGAAGCAAATGGTAAACCACTCCACTATCATTGCCAGGAAAACCCCAAATGAAGTCTTGAAGAGTCAGACTGGACTGAAACAACTAAACAACAGAAATGATCCCTCTACCAAGTGATGCCCTGTGGTAGAAGAAAATGATCTCAGATCTTTGAGACCAGACTTATAGGATGAGGACCAGCCTAGAAAGTATGCCACCTTCCTCCCTTCCTCCTCCAGAGGGACAGACAGGTTCCCGACCTAGTGTGAAATTCTAACCAGGGGAAACAATCACTCTTCCCCCTGCCCCCCCTCCCCCTTGCCCCATTCACTCCCAGGCCTGTGCCCTCCTCCTCCCCCCTCCCAACATCCGCATCCACATTCCGGGCTCCCCATCTCTCCCTTCTTCTGTTTGTTCTCACATTCCACCCTCAGCCAGCATTCCTTGCCCTTTCTCCTCCTGTCCCCGCTGTCTCCACTCAGGCACCAACTTCTTTCCCCACCCCTCCCCCCCAGGTGCCACTGGTATGCCTGTACTTCCCATGAGATGACAAGGCATAGGGACAGAGTACCCGTGGGATTCCTCCACTAGGACTTCCCCCAGGGGGCAGGGTACCCACCTGACTTGGCACAGCCCCAGGAAGAGGGGGACATAATAAGGGCAGAGACCCAGCCTTGGCCAGGAAGCAGGCACAGTCCTCCTCTGTTGATATTGGAAAAGGATGCCTCCCCAAGCTGCCCTGCCTCCTTCCAATGGTTTGAGAGTAGTGGAGAACAGCTGTTGACTTTGAGGATGTCTCAATTTTACTGGCATTGTCCTGCCCCTAAGCTTGGAGCTTGAGAGACTGAGAAGATACATGGGTGTATGAGGAAAGGGTTTGCAGGAAGCATGGAAGAGAGTCTGGGGGTAAGGGACCAGACTACCCTTACCTGTGCTACTCAGGTGAGTGTAATTGGGCAAGTGTACCCTCAATAGGGTATTATTTAGAAAGTGAAGGAGGGGCTCATGCACGCTGTGCTGGAGGTCCCATAGAATGACTTTTTTAGGGGTAAGGTGAGGAGCATCTGTGTACTAACTAAGGCACCATGGTAGCCATAAATAGAGTCAGGGATTTGGAATCAGGAGGCCTAGGTTCAAATTCCACCCCTGCCAACTACTACCTGTAAAATCTTATGCAAATCATTTTTGGACTCACATTTTTTTGGCAAAATGAAGAAATGGGGCAGATGATCTCGAAGTTCTAAGAGACTATGATCCCTCACCTAACCCATTTCCCAAAATACCAGAGTTACAAAGATGAGCCTTGTTATAGCCCTCCATACTATTCCAAGTCCTTTCCCATCATTTTATCCAGTGAAGTAAGCAGTTCAGGAATGAGAAAAGAAACTGAGATACAGAAAAAGTTAAGAAAAGACTTGTACAAGCCTATGCAGCTAGTTAGAGGAACTAGCATCTGGGACCTGAGACTGGCACTGCGGTGTACTGATGCTCAGCATACTTTCAACCAATCAATAAACATGTATTAAGCACTTGCTGTATGCCAGGCATTATGCTAAGTGCTGGGGCTACAGAGGAAGATAAAAGACAGTCCCTGCTCTCAAGGAGCTCACAGTCTGATGGGTTATAGTTTCCTTGAGGGCAAGGACTATCTTTTACCCTTTTTTTGGTATCCTCAGCAATTATCACAATGCTTGGCATACAGCAAGTGCTTAATAAATGCAAGTTGACTAATACTCTCTCCTATTATTTATGACAGCCTGATGGGGGAGGGGGGAAGGACTTATAGAGAAAAACATATCCTGAGTTCAGATCCTGACTCTGACTCTTACTACTTCTGTGAGTCCTGGACCAGTCTTTCTGATTCTCTGTTTTCCTCATCTGAAAAATTGGAAGTAATAATTTTTTCAATACCTACACCTCACCCCACCCTGTTAAGAGGACCATTTAAAGGAAAGTGCTTTGTAAACCTTGAAGCACAGTAGAAACATTACAGTATGATTATTTTAAACAGAGAGCAGGAAGGAGGGCATTCTTGGCAAGGAACAGAGCACAAACAAGGACATGGAGGTTCAAATGAGCATGGCATGTTCAGGGGATTGTGGGAAAACCTGCCAGGCAGGCACCCAGGGTTCCTGTTGGGGGAAAGTGAGAGATAAGGTTGAATAGGCAGGTGAGCAGAGGGAGATAGGTCAGTAGAGACGGCCTGGAAGTGACTGGGTCACAGAACTCTGGGGAAGCCTTCTACTTTCCCCCCACCCCACCCTCCACTCAATTTCCTGTTCCTGGGCAGATGCTGAGGCTGGGGTGGGGGGTGGGGGTAGACGAGGAGTGAGCTCTCTGATCTCTTGGGCTGGGAGTCAGGAGTCCTCCTAACTCGGTTTCACTTTGTCACCTAAACTTTCTACCCAGAGGAGAAAGTGACCTCACGAGCCATCAAGTCCAACTCCTCCCAGAATGGAAATTCCCTCCATGACATCCCTGAAAACTTTCAACCTCCCCTAGAAGCCTCTGGGAAGGAGGAACCCACTACCTCCCAAGGCAGACAGCCCCACTTGGGGACAGCCCTCAGGAAGAATTTTTCCCCCTGAAATCCAGCCTAAATGTGCCTTCTGGGCATTTCTAATTGTTTCTAGCTCTTTCCTCTGCGGCCAGGCAAAACAAAGAGATTCCCTTTTCCATATGCTAACAAATCAAATACTACAAGCCATACTTGAAAAATTGAAGAAGTCTATCATACTCTCCCTAAACTTTTTTTTTCTCCAGCTAACCATTCCCAGTTATTTTCATAGACTCTTAAAAAAGATGATCTCCCGGCGTCCTCCTCATCCTGGTCTCCCTCTGGCTATGCCCCAGGTTTTAATGTTCTTCCAGCCACATACTCTGTGATCCAGTGATGTCAGTCTTCTTCTTGTTCCTGCTTCAAGACTCTCCATCTCCTGACTCTGGGCATCTTCACAAAACTGGCCCCCAAGCCTGGAATTCTCTCCCTCCACTTCTCTCCCCCATCACTTCCCTGACTTCTTTCAAGACACTGCTAACATCCAGCTTTCTACAAGAAGCCTTTCCCAGTCCTCCTTAATTCTAGCGTTCCCCTTGTGTTGATTAGTTCCAGCTTATCCTGTATATAGCTTGTGCATACATTATCGTCTGCTCTGTTAGACTATGACTCTTTTGAGGGCAGAAATTGACTTTTGCCTTTTTTTTTTTTTTTTGGACTCCCCAGCACTTAGTCCACTGACTGGCACATAGTTGTTATTCAGTCGTGTCTGAATCTTTGTGACCCCAACTGAGGTTTTCTTGGCAAAGATCCTGGAATGGATTGCCATTTCCTTCTCCAGCTCTTTTTACAGAAGAGGAAATTGAGGCAAACAGGATGACGTGACATGACCAGGGTCACACAGCTAGTAAGCATCTGAGGTCAGATTTGAACACAGGAAGATGAGTCATCCTGACTCCAGGCTGGGCACTCTATCCTGTTGCACCATCTAGCTGCCCTAATGGCACGTATTAGGCACTTATTAAATCTTTATTGACGGACTGACTAAAATGCAGTATAAGAATTGACCAAGGCAATTGCTTAACCTCTCTGGGACTCATTCTTTGTGCAATAGGGAGGATAAGCCTTGCCCTTTCTTCCCTCCCCCTACTAATGTGAAGATCAAATGATCAAATTTGCTGTGGTGGAAAGAGCCCTGAATATAGAGTCAGCAGACCAGATTCTGAATCCTGCCTCAGCGGCTTATGAGCTATGGAACCTTAAGCAAACCACAGGGGCCCAGGTTTCCACATCTGCAAAGTGTGCGTGACAAGGAGAGACTGGGATTGGACTAGATGATGTCAAAGAGCCTTCCAACTCTAACACCCTATTATCCCAATTGCTGAGATCACAAAGAAAACAGACATGGTCTGTTGGAGAGGGTGGAATGGGAGGTCCCTTGCTCACAGCAGACCCAGTATATGAAAAGCCAATGAAAAGAATGATGAGAGTTGATTCTCACTATGCAGAAAAGAAACACCATGGAGCTTCTTTAAAAATGGCAGCTCCCCAGACATCCTGAAAAATAGATTTTAATTTACCCATCTCTTTTTAGGAACTTGCTTGTTAGGCAAATCGAGGCACACCTGCACAAAACCTTCTCCAGATGTAGGTGTTATTAGGAGTACATCTGGCCAGCAGCAGAGGGGGTTATTGTGTTTCATTTTCATTCCCCAAAAGCCACATTTAACTGTGCTAGGAGGCCTCAGGGGTGGAGCACCCGACCTAAGGAGCCCCTGTAGTTTTTAGGGATATCCTGATGGTGGGGAGGCCACGAAGGACATTTGCTAGAAACTTTTGAGGAGAGGGAGTTTGGAAGTGAGAAAGTTTTGCAAAGTTTAGTCTGGGCAGCTGAGTTTTAACCTCACACAAGCAAGTGATAATATAGAGGAACGCTAGATTTAGAATCAAGAGACAGGAGTTTTAAGAATGATAATGATAACTGATCTTTATCTAATTCTTTAAAGTACTTTTACATAATTATTTCACTTGAACTTTACAAGCCCCCTGTGAGGGTAAGGGAGGTTGAAGGGAGACGGAGTTATGATTATCCCCATTCTACAGATGAGGAAACTGGGACTGAGAAAGATTACGAAGGTACAGTATTTCCTCCTGGAGGAGGGAAGAGTTAATGGTAGAGAAGGTTGGAGCATCCCATCATGTGGGAAAACAAACTCCAAAACCAACATAAGCCATCAAAAGAGGCGATAATAACTCAAATGGACAAATAGCTCCTATCTCATTCAATTCCAGATGCCGGGGAGAGACTTCCCATCCCTCAAACAACTTCCTCTCATTGGAAGAACACAGCCCTCATCACATTCTGTCCTAGTAGAGGAGGATTGTGCTGAACTAGCCACACTCCCTCACCTCATCCCCTTAGAATTAAT
This sequence comes from Notamacropus eugenii, assembly GCF_028372415.1. NCBI lineage: Eukaryota > Metazoa > Chordata > Mammalia > Diprotodontia > Macropodidae > Notamacropus > Notamacropus eugenii. Next base: position 106,941,731 of record NC_092873.1, on the reverse strand, counting down.
AGTATGAATGTGAGAGACCAGGTGGTCCTATGGTAAGGACCCATGACTGAGAAACCCCTTCTTTCCTTTTCTTGGAGGTAATTGGTCCACATGGGAACTCAACCCTACCCCCTTCTCCCACAGGAGAGAAAGGTTGCATGGAACTGTCCAAATTCCCTCACCCCAACCTCCTTCAAGCACTGATTTTTCAACTGGAGAACCTCACCCCAGCTTGTCAGCAGCTAGCTGTCTGAAAGGGGCATCTTACAATTTCCCTAGGAGCAATCAGTCTTAGTTCACCTTCATTTTTAAACATCTCCCCAGGCCAGATAGGCCCCTACAGCGAAACTGCCCCAGGGCATCCCAAATAACACACAGATTTAGCCTGACATACAAGATTATCGTAGTACCCCACATACACCCTGCCCCTCCCCCCACCAAATCAGGCCCCAATCTACCTTTCTAGGCTCATTTCACCTCCCTGCTCTTCGTGCGCTATGCGCTCCAGGCAAGCTGGGATATTAGCCATTCCCCAGTCTGCTCCAGCTCTCCTCCACCTCCGAGCACTGGCTTGAGGCCATCCTCGCTGCCTGCAACAGGCTCCCCCACATCTCTTCCGCTGAAATCTTTCTTCCTTCCCTGGCCCACTCTCCCCTCAGCTCAGAGCAGAAGGCAGCCCCCCTCCAGCTCTCTCGATCCTTTGTTTGACTTCTCCAAAGCACTTCATCATATTCCACCTCAGCTTGTGCCCATTAGGATGCATATTTCATCTCCTCTACTAAATTGTAAACTTCTTCAGGGCGAGAGACTTTGCCTTTTTTCCCATCTTTTTTCATCATCTTTGTGTTACAGGCCTTTTCATTTTTTGTTACTAGCTTTGCATAAATTGGATGCTTAATAAATATTAATCAAATTAAGGGAAGGTTCATAAGAAAGATTTTCCAAAGATTTTTGGACTTTGAACCAGACCTGTGAGTTTGTTTGTATTGGGAACCCCTGATGAGTATAATACCTATCCCAATGCAGCAGACCTACTGCCTCCTCCTCAATTTATAGCCTGAGATGCGGGGACCCTGATCGGCTAAGCACTGGCCCAGGGCCAGTCACAGACAGTACATGTGAACAAGTATATTTGTCAGAGCCTGGATAAGTACCCAAGTTTTCTCGACATTCTGTGACATCGCTGCCTCGGTGTTTTCCACAGGTAATAATAATTAATATTGACATGTTCTTTAAGGTTTGCAAAGCACTTTACATATGTCATTATTAATAATAATAATAGCTAACATTTGCATTGCTATATTATCTTATTTGATGCTTTTGACAACACTGTGAAGTAGTTGCTATTATTATCCCTGTTTTTAAAAGATGAGGAAACTGAGGCTGGGAAAGGGTGACACAACTAAAATGTGTTGCAGGACGGAATCAAACCGACATCCTCCTGACCCCAAGTCCATTATTCTAACCACAGTACTATGTTGTCTCCCTAAGAGATAGATAAATATAGATTAAAAATAGAAGGGCAGGTTGGTGTAGTGGAAAAGTCCCTATACAGACTCTCAAGGTCTGTTTCTAGCCCAGCTTGGTCACTTGTCTACTGTGTGACTTTGGTCTAATTACTAATCCTCTCTGAGCATTGTTTCTTCTCTACAAAAATGAGAGAGTTGGACTAGATAATGGCTTTCATCTCCATATTCTATGATTCCACAATTCTGTGAGAATGGAATGGAACATCTCCCCTCGAAGACAGGAATTACTATCAGGACCTAGTACAGGGCCCTGTAGGGGCCTAACAAATGGTTATTGGATTTGATTACATTGGAATGGGTTAGATTAGATCAAATTGTCTTGAATGTCCAACTCAATGCCTTATAGATAATACATGCTGGGAGATTTTTGAAGGATGAAAGAATGGGTGATGTGAATATATCTAGGTTATCAAATGCATTCTCTATTAAGACCACACATCATGGGACTTTTTGGACACACTTGTGTCAGATGAGAAAGTGTACAGGCACATCCAGAACTCAAATCTGACGCCAGCTCCAGAAAAAGTCTGGGTGTTGGGTATAGAGAAACAGACCGTGCAACAGCTGAGGATATCAGGACACTGGATGACCCCAATACAGATCTTTGTATGTGTGGGGGATAGGGGGGGTGGAAAGAGGGCACTTCTCAATGACTCAGCTTGACATGACCCTGAGGGATCTCTCCACTCCTTTCTTCCCACCTTTTCCTCCCTCACGCTCTCTATCGTTCCCAACAACTCCACTGAGGCTTCCTGGACCCAACTGCTGGAAAGGGACCGTGGGAAAAATAATCAAACCTTGGTCATCTGGATAATTAGCTGTTTCCCTGTCACCGTGGCCTCTTTGTCCCCTCCCCCTCTCTGCTCCCTGGCCCTTCACTACAGAGAGTTTCCAAATAACCCAGTGAAGTTGCCTCATTAATGTTAATGTGAAGTCCAGACACGAGCCTGACACAACTATAAATTATTGGGCAAGAGGATGTGAATGTGAGTATATATACAGATTTATAAACATGGCATCTATATGTGTGCATGAGTATTTGAACATGTGCATTGTAAATCTGTGTGAATCTGTGTATTTCAGCTTGCAAGAAGGTGTCTGTGTATCCACACCTATGCATATGTGTATATTGAGTATGAGTATATTGTATATATGCGTATTATTGCGTGTAGGTATGAATACTGTACAAATGTGTATGTATGTACATGCATACACGCATTTTAAGGATCTGTGTGGATATATGTTTGTCCAAGTAGATTTGAGCATTCATAGGAACTAAAGCTGAGACTTTGGAGGTCATCTAATGGTGATGTGTGTGAATATATATGTTTAGATACATATCACATGTATGTGTATATATGCATTGAAGCATTTGTATATATCTATGCATCAAAACTCATCCGTCTATCTTGGTATGTGCCTGTGTTTACATACATATGCATTGTATGTATGTACATATATTGTGTTTGGATGGATAGATGGATGGGAAGAGAGAGAGAGAGAGAGAGAGAGAGAGAGAGAGAGAGAGAGAGATCACACTGGGCCTGGAGTCAGGAACTCTTATCTTCCTGAGTTCAAATCTGGCCTCAGACACTTACTAGTTGTGTGACTCTGAGCAGGTAACTTTACCCTGTTTACCTCAGTTTCCTCATTTATCAAATGAGCTGAAGAAGGAAATGGTAAACTACTCCAGTATCTCTGCCAAGGAAAACCCAAATAGGGTCACAGAGAGCAGGACACAACTGAACAACAAAAAACATGTGGGCATCTACAGGATTTAGACCTGGACAAGACTGTAGAGATAATTTAGTACATTTTACAAATGAGCAGACTCCAAAAGGGAAGTATTTTCCTGAGGTTACAATGAGAGTAAAGAATGGAGCCAGAAATGAAATGAAACTTAGGTCTTTTGATTTTAAATGGAGTAATCTTTCCAGGACAATGCTACATCTCTCATTACCATTCTTCTATGTATGGTGTGTGTGTGTGTGCACATGCACGCATGCATGTGCACTTGCACTTATTCAAGAGTAGTCTCATTGGAATGTTCTCCCAGATCCAAATATCAGACACATACTTACAGCCCTCATTACTCTAACACAAGATTCTCAAAGACTTTATCAGGGATCAATTCAACGGGTCCCAGTTCCACCTCTGACAAAGGGTTGCCCTTTGTGACACCAATATCACATGAGGGATGGATGCCTGAAATGCTTAGTTTCCCATAATAAATCCCTTAATGTCACCACCTGCCCCCTTCCTCCCATTCAATAAACTCCAGTGGCTCCCCATTACTTCCAGCATCAAATATATAATCCTCTGTTTGATGTCCAAAGTCCTTCAAAACTTGATCCCTTCTTACCTTCCCAGTCTTCTTACACCTTACTCACCTCCAGATATTTTTATATCAAATGACACTGGCCTCCCCAGACCCAACATTCCATGGCCCAATTCCTACAATTGTCAGTGGCTATTGCCCTACATGGAATTCTCTCTCTTCATCTCTACCTCCCAGCTTCCCTGGCTTCCTTCCAATCTCAACTAAAATTCCACCTTCTACAAGAAGTCTTTCTCAGTCCTCCTAAATCTTAGTACATTCCTTCCGAGATTGGTCCTATTCATCCTATCTATATGTTACTATGTTTCGTTATAGTTGTTTGTAGAGTTTTCTCCCATTAGACTGAGTTCCCTGAAAGAAGCTGGTTTCTGCCTTTCTTTGTATACCCCACCACTTAGCATAGTGCCTAACTAGGTATACTAACCACTTAATAAATACTTGTTGATTGACTAATAACTGGTCATACCTGTGCTGAGAAGAAGTTCCTCCAAAGTATTTGTATAGTTTCAGTCTAGGATGGTCCCATTTCTCCAACTCACTCCTTCCTTCTATCCTGTCACCAGCCCAGAATCTTCTTTCCCACACAAACATATCACTCCTTACAAGCAGAGACACAGACTTGAGAGCATATTCACATATGTTTAGATGTACATATGCATACGCATACACTCTCAGAGTCATAACTAGGACTCTTGGCACATGGGACAAGTCAGTGAGGCAGGGGAATCTACTGAAGAAGAAAGCAAGCTCTAGGACAGGACTTCTTAAACTTTTCCATTAGAGACCCCTTCAGCACTTCTTAAACTGTAGGTTGCCATGGCGGTCACAACCCATAGTTTAAGAAGTTCTGGTCTAGGAAATCTCAAGTTTTCTTCACTGCTGAAAGACTGGTCTCTTTTGGATGTCAATGAATGAAAGAATGAAGAAGCATCTAAGTGCTTATTAAATTCAAAGCACTGGGAATACAAAGACAAAAACTGAGACTACCTCCAGTCTTAAGGAGTTTACTTTTTAATAATACATATTATATTAATATTATATTATACATCAATTAGTACATATAAATTGATATGCAAATATTGATATATATTAATATTATGTATTATAATAAACTATATACATGTACACACATATAGAGGTATGTATACATATGTACACACACATATTTATGCTTGTGTGTATATATGTTATACATATATATGTGTGTGTATATATGTATCTATGAGAGTTTGGCTGCAAATTCGATTGGAGGGAGGCCCTCGAGTACTAAGGATGCAGATGAAAGGCAGATGACAAGGTCTTTAGGGTACTTTGGCAGGTTAGATATCAATGCCTGGGGGTCATGAGAATAAAATATAGTATATAGCATACACACATAGTAAGTCCTAATTCACCTTAGGGTTCGGTGGCAAAGCATATGTTGAGAACCAGTCTCCTTTCATCTTACTATAGCTGGTGGCTCCCTGATTATCCAAGTGGTGTGAGCAGTCAAGCCCACGGAGAAAGGGCAAAGTTTGAGAGAGCAAAGAGAGGAAATATACCTGGAGATGAGGCTTCATCAATAAGGGTGGGGCAAGGGAAGAGAAGTTCACCAGATGTGTAACTGACAGGGGGAAGGAAGGATACCAAAAGATGGTGCTGTTGTCACCCTCTAAATTTTGACACCCTGGAGAAAATCCCTCATTGCCTCGCCCTAGTTATGCCTAGGCAGACACTTAAATTCACCCAAGTTTTGCAGTAGGATGAGTACTTGGAGTTACAAATCAGTTTACAGTAATGGATATAGAAGACAGAGCCATGTCAATCAATTAATAAACATTTGTTAAACACCTACTATGTGCCAGGCTCTGGGCTAAACACTAGGGATACAAAAAGATGTAAAAGATAGTGCCTGTCTTGAAGGAAATCATAATCTTACTAGGAAGGCAACATGCAAGGAAATATATACCAACAAGCTATATACAGGATAAATAGGAAATCATTAGCAAAGGGAAGACACTAGAATTAAGAGGGCTTGGAAAAGGCTTCCTGTCAAAGATGGCATTTTATTTGAGACTTGAAGGAAAACAGGGAAGTCATTAGATGGAGTTGAGGAGGAAGCACATACCAACTGTCAGGATATAACATACAGCAATATAGCATATGACCAAAGAAAATGCCCTGAACCAAGAGATGCAGTGTCTTGTTCATAGAACTACCAGGAGGCCAGTGTCTCTGGACTGAAAAGTATGTGTGTATTCGTCCTTTGTTGCTGAAGAAGACCATGCCATCAGAGAAATAATGACATGACTTGCACTTGACTTTGTTTTGAGTGAGGGAGGGCTGTGCAGGTCACCAGCCTCACTTCTCCTCTAGAGCCATCTGAATCCTGTGACCAGATATTCATCAGAATGATTGGAGATGACCCAGAATGAGGCAATTGGGGTTAAGTGACTTGCTCAAGGTCACACAGCTAGTGAGTATCTGAGGTGAGATTTGAACTCAGGTCCTCCTGACTCCTGCACTGGTACTCTATCCACTGCACCATCTAGCTGACCCTAGATTGAAAAGTACATAGCAGTGAGTATGGGATAAGAATACTGGAAAGGAAGGAGGGGGTCTAGTTATAAAGGGCTTTGAATGCCGCATGATTTTGAATTTGATTCTGGAACCCACTGGAGTTTATTGAACAAGAGAGTGACATGGTTGGAGCTGGGTTTCAGGAAAATTGCTTTGGTGGCTGAGTGGAGGATGGACTGGAGTGGGGAAGAGACTTGAGGCAGGCAGACCCACTGGCAGGATATTGAGATAGTCCAGGTGTGAGATGATGAGGGTTAGCACCAGAGTGCCAAAGGAAAGAAGGGAGCAAATTCAAAAGATATTGCAAAGGTGAATTCAACAGGCCTTGGCAACAGGTTGGATATTGGGGGTAGGAGATAGTGAAGAGTCCAGAATGATTCCTAAATTGGAACCTAAGGGACTGGGAGAATGGTGTCGCCCTATACAGTAATAGAAAAAGTAGGAGGTGGAGAGGGTTAAGGGGGAAAGATGATGAATTCTATTCTGGAGATATTGAATATGTCTACTGGACTTCCAGTTCTAGAGGTATGAAAGGTAATTGAAAGCGTGAGACTGGAAGTCAAGGGAACATTTGTGGCAGAATAGGTAGTTTTGTGAACCATCAGCATAGAGATGGTAATTAAATCCATGGGAACTGATAAGATATCCAAGTAAAGTGGTATAGAATAGAGAAGGAAAAAGGACCCAAGACAGAACCCTGAGGGAGACCTATGGTTAGAAGACGTGTTCTAGATTAGGATCCAGCAAAGGAGATGAGAAGATTCGGATATGTAGGAGGAGAACCTGGAGAGACTCATGTCACAAAAATCTGGAGAGAAGAGAATATCAACGAGGAGATGGTGATCAACAGGGCCAAAGACTGCAGAGAGGTCAAGGAAAATGAGAGCTAAGAAAAGGCTGTTGGTTTTGGCAACTGAGAGACTGTTAATAACTGTGGAGACAATAGTTTTAGTAGAATGGTGAGGTCAAAAGCTAGACTGTGAGGAGTTAGGAAAAGAATGAGAAGAGAGAAAGTGGAGTCATTTATTGCACACAGCCTTTTTGAGGTGTTTTATTAGAAAGGTCAGAAGAGAAATAAGATAGAAGGGATAGAAGGATCAAGTGAGAACTTCTTCAAGATGGGGGAGTTATGGGCATGTTTGCAGGTAGTAGGGAATAAGTCAATAACAGATCAGGAGAGATTGAAAAAAATGATAGATTGGGGATGACAGGGAAGCAATCTATTGGGGGAACCAGTACGGATTAAAATCGTTTGAATAGGTAGGGGGTTAGTGTTGGTAAGGAGTAAGACCACTTCATAATATGAGACAGGAGTGAAGTAGAAAATGGTTGCAAAAGGCATCTGGGTGATAGATGAGAGAGAAGGGAGTAAAAGGAAATAAATGACCTCAACTTTTTTCTTTTTCTATATGAGGCAAGGTTCTCAGCTAAGAGAATGGGGGTAAGGGGAGCCATGGTAGATTTGAGGAAGGATGTAAAGGTTTAGAAGAGCCACTGTGGAGAGTGGGATAGTGAGTTGATAAGGCAGGTGTACTAGGATTGCCTAGCATCTGTGAGGGTGCAGTTGAGGTTGTGTAACAAATTTGTAGTAGACCCAGTTAGAATGTTTGCATGAGCCAAACACATTCTTTTACCCATCTCTTTTGAATTGTGAGCTCATGAGGACAGCCTTTGTAACATAATAATTGATATTTATTTGCAGATTGTTTTACAGACATTATCTCATTTGATCTCTACTCCAATACTGAGAGGTGGGTGCTAAAGATATTATCAGTCCCATTTTATAGATGATTTCTGAACCAAACCACTCTCCCATATCCATCCTCATTTGCAGAACAGTGTTTCCATTTCCATTACAATATACATATATATGTAATAAATTGGTCATTGAGTTTCCCAAACAACCACAATAATCTCTTTAGAAAGCTCTCCCATTTTCTCCTCCTTGGTCTCTGTGTTTGTATCATAGCCATTTCATTCTTGATCATAATGTTAAAAGTTGCTGCATAAAAATTAGAGGATGATAGAAATTCACATCTTTCACAAGCACAATTAGGAGGAAAATTCACAACCAGATAAAAGATGGAGATTATTATGAAAGACAAAATAGAAATTTTTGATTGTAGAAAATTTAAAGGCTTTTGAACAAACTATTACAGCTGTAATAAGAAAACAATGGAAGAGAGAAAAGCTTTGATCAAACTTTTCTAATAAGTATGACATATAAAATTTTAGAATGAGGGAATTAATAGAACATCATAAGACTAAGAGTCAATAACCCAAGAGACAAATGGTCAAAAGATATGAACACACAGCTTTCAAAAGAAAAAAAGCTAGCTATCAATAATCATGGGAAGTAAAATGCCTATAAACTAGCATTGCAATTACCCATAAAATTGTGAAAAGATGGAAATAGTCAATGTTGGAGAGGCTATGGGATGGCAGGCACACTAACAGATTGCTAGGGGAACTGTGAATTGATTCAACTATTCTGAAAAACAGTCTATAATAACATAAGAAAAGTGACTCAACTCTTCATGCCTTTTGATCTGGCTAGTTCATACCAAAGGAGGTTAATGAATGTTTGGATCCTTTTCTGGAGTGGCAAAACAAAAAACCAAAACAAAGTGGGTGCCCATTGATTGGGGAATGATAAAACAAATTATGCTATGTGAACATAATGGACTATTATTATGCAGTAAGAATTGACAAATATGAGCAGTTCTAAGAAACATGGAAAAGTTTGCATGAACAGATATAGAAGGAAATAAGCAGAACAAAATATATATATGTACAATAACCGCAGTAATGTAAATGAAAAATGAATAATGGCCCTGGAATATAGAAAATGAAGTGTACCTCTTGAATTATACTCCCAGAGTGGAGGGGGCACTACAAGGGCAACAAGACGTGAACATACATTGTTAGCTGGAGAGGCAGCTAGGTGGTAAAATGGATAGAGTACTGGACCTGAAAAGAAAAAGACCCAAATTCAAACCTGCCCTTTAGAAGCTTTCTACCTGAGTGATCCTGGACAAGTCACTTGGCTTCTGTCTGCCTCAGTTTCCTCATCTATATAATTAGGATAATAGTATCTGCTTCCTCCCAGGATTGCTGTGAAGATCAAATGAGATAATGTTTGTAAAGCACTTTGCAAACCTAAAAGCGTTATGTAAATACTAGCTATTACTATAACATGCGGCCACAATATCAGTTGTTTTTGCTTAACTGTTTTCTTTTGTAACAAAGATGGTCTCAATTCTGGGATGCGGGGAGGAGGGAATATCCAGAAATGACAGGCATGTAAAAACAAAAAGTATTTTTAAGACCTTGTGTTTTGTTTCGAAAAAAGATCCCACATGTGCCAAAAACCAATTCATTGCAGCATTGCCTGTAGTAGCAAAAAGCTGGGGGAAATATGGTGCCCAATAATTGGGGAATGGCTAAACAAATTGTGTTGCCGATGCGGGAACTTTATAGAATATCATTAGACTCTAAGGAACTATGAATATGAGAAATTCAAAGAAACATAGGGAGATAAACTGTGCAGAGTAAAGAAAACAAACAACAGATCAATATACATAATGACACACCGTAAATAGAGACATCACTAAAAATCAACAGAATTTGAGTCAGATGCAGTAGTCGATGTTTGTTCCAGATGCCTAAAGTTAAAACACATTTCCTTCCTTTCCTTTAAGAAATGGTGAACTCTAAGGGTGTTAAGTTACATACCACATTCTTTGTAAGGCTGTACATGATGGTTTTGTTTAACTGTCTTTTACAGGAAAGTTAGGGGAGGGAGGGTCAGTGAAGTGTTCATTGGGAAGTGATTGATAGGTATCCCCCCCAAAAAGGTATTCGTTTTTTAAAAAGCATTTAAATCTTGAGAACAAACAAGGAAATAGTCCCTCTTCACTCTGTCCTAGTCAGAACACATGTGAAATATTGGGTTCAGTTCTGGGTACCACCTTTTAGGAACTATAGAGACAAGCAAATTTATATCTAGAAGTGAGCGGCCGGGATAGTAAGGGGACCGGAGACCCTATCCTTTTAGGGTTGGTTAAAGCAACTCTGGGTGTTCAACTTGGAGAAGAAAAGGTTTAGGGAGAATCTGATAGCCATCTCCAAATACTTTCAGAACTATTAGATAGAAAAGGGTGTTCTCTTTCTACTTGGCCCCAAGGGATAATAATAACATTGATAATGAAAATATAATGATAGCTAATATTTATATGGTACTTATTATATGCCAGGCACTGTGCTAATCACTTTACAACTATCTCATTTGATCCTCACCATAACCCTGGGAGGGAGATGACATGATCCTCATTTTAAAGACAAGGAAATCGAAGGCAGGCAGCAACAGTTCAGTGTCTTGACCAGGGTCACACAGCTTGTAAATGAAGCTAGATTTGAACTCAGGTCTTCTTGACCACAGGTCCAGCACTCTATCAATGAATAGAAAATAGCAGAGAGGTAGCTCATGTTTTGATGGAACTTATTAGCAGTTTAGGACAGGGCTTCTTAACCTAGGGTCTGGTGAACTTGTGTTGCTTTGTTTTGGGGGGAGGGGGGGGTTGGTTTTTGTTTTTATTTTGATAACTGTATTTCATTCTAATTGGTTCCTTTATAATCTTGTATATTTTATTTCATGTACTTTAAAAATACAAGAAGGAGTCCAGAAGCTTTATCAGACTGTCAAAAGGGACCCTGATAGACAAGAATCCCAGAATTTTACAGCTTTCACAAAGTGGGGTGGGCTGCTTCAAGAGGTAATAGACTTCTCCTCACTAGACATTGGATAACCGTGAGTCAAGGATACTGTAAAGTGGATTCTTGTTTCGGTAAAGCCTGAATGAAGTGACTTCTGAGGTCCCTTCCAGCTCTGAGATTCTGTGATTCGGTGAGCTGAGTGATCATTCCCATGACCTTCACCTCATCAGCACCTGCTCTCATTGCCAAACAAGTGGTTCAGACAGTTCAAGCTCTAATTCATTGACTTCTAAGTGAAATAATATAAATATACAATCAATAATCAATCAACATTTATTAAGCACCCACAATATGCCAGGCAATGTGCTAAAAAAAAGTCTTAAAATTTTATATATAAAAATAAAAATGTGTATATATATACATATATGTGTGTGTATATCAACTCATAGTTAGAGAGCCAAGCAAGAAAGCTCAGGACCCTTCTCCAGTACTCCAGGATCTGAGCAGGAACTTAGATCTTACTAGGATCTCCCCTTGCCAATATTCATGGACCTAGCACCTCCAGACCTCTGGTCATTCCACTTTGAAGAGCAAGGAGTCACCAAGTACAGTCCTTCTGGAAAGATGGAGGGCCATCAAGTCTTACCAGCACCCCTACCGCTCCCCATTCAATGGCCATTGAATCTTATCATCCACCCTGTCTGTGAATTCTGGACTCCCTGGACATTGCCATCTGTCCTGTACCTTAAAGACTCCTTGGCTTTGCCATGCTCCCTACTAAGGAAACCTAAGGACCAGCAGGACTTTCTATTGACCCTGAAGGTGAATTGCCTTCTATGAATTGTCTCTCTTTCAGTCAGAGCATGGGGTCCTTGAATGCAGGGACTCATCTTTCTATTTGTATCACTACAGCTTAGCATAGTGTTTGGCACATAGCAAGCAATTAATAAATAATTTTTCCATTCCATTCCATAATTGTTCAGCAGTCTACAAGTGTGATTCATTATTCCTATTTTATTATTCATCAAATATTTATTAGGCACTTATTACAAGCATTACTATGCTAGGTACCAAAGAAGATGCAAAGATAACTTCACTCATATTTACATAACGCTTTAAGTTTATTAAATCCTCTCTCCCAATGACCCCAGTAAGGCAACTTATGTCACTATTATTGCCCTGATTTTACAGATGAGGAAACTCCTCAGTGACCAAGGTTGTGTGACAAGGAAGGGTCAGAACTGAACTAGAGCCCATGTCTTCTCACTCTGGGTTTAATGCTTTTCAGCTAGTTGCCTCAGATTTTTAAAAACTGAGTAAAACACTTATTTCCCACTAAGAACTTCCAACAAGTAGGAGAATGGGGAAAGACCTCCATAAATCTATGCAAATGTGTGTGGTGATTGTTACCATGATTAATAATCTTAATTATATAGGTATCATACCAGCTAGAAAAAATATGATGCATAAAAGAGGCTGCCCCGTCACTTCCAGATTCACCAAGGCAGATTGATTCATGACAGCCTTCCTCAGCACCTGATCACATGACCCAGCAGGGATGCATTTAGGTGATAGGCCAGTAAACACAACATTTATCTCCTAGGTCCAGGTCCAACAGTCCAGTGGTCAGATCTTGATGTTAGCAAACCCAGTCTCTTGAGCTTGATTCCCTCTTGGGTCAAGAAGTAAAGCACAGGAAAAAAGAGGGAGGGAGTTGTTTACAGGCTGCATGCTGAGCCCCTAGCCCCAGCTACATGCTTATACATATGTATGTATATCCATATATACACACACATATATGTATATACATATGTATATGAGAGAGGGAGAGGGAGAGATTCATTCATGTGATCAAGTTGTAGACTACCAGAAAAATGTACGTTCCTTGAAGGCAGGGACGATTTGGATTTTTTCTTTGTATCCCTAAGACGTGTTTGTTGAATTTTTGGAGTGGGAGTAAAGATCAGAGTTCAAATCCCACTTCTGTCACGTACTACTCCATGGAACCTTGAAAAAGCTGCCTAGCATCTCTGGTCCTCAGTTTATTCATCTGTCAAATGAGAAAGTTTGGACTGGAGGACTACATTGGTCCCTTCCCGCTGCAAATGTCTGATCACACAGAGTCAGTGAGAGACTATGGATGTCTCTAAGCAATCCCATTCTTAGCACTGGGGGAGCAGCTGAAGGTCTGTCTGCTGCTGGCAGGGGTCAAGAGTTTTATCTCTCTTAAGAAATCGCTGAATCGGTGTTAGGGGAGCTAGGGAAGGGGATGGACGTTGCAATGCAAAGGCCAGAGGCAGAAACTGGGAGGGAATGACAAACAGATTAGCCTGGCTGCCTCTTGGTGTTGGAGTCAGGAAGGAAGGGGAGGGAGGGAAAAGGAGGGCGGAGGAGCATTAGGGGCTTCAAGATTTTTAATTCCCCCCATTCAGTTGTTGCTGTTAATTCGAGTCCCAAGGGGCTTGCTGGGCTTGCCCTGGGCCCAGCCACTTAATCTTATAATACCTCCCACCAAAGCGCCTTTGTTCCCTCTCTTGCATAAGGTGTTGGGAACAGCTGAGGTTCCCGCCTCCCCCATCTTGCAGTCTGTACACCAGAGGCTCTATGCCTTCCTCCAGGTACCTGCTGCTGCCATCCCTCCCTGCCTTTCCCTGCATGGTCTCTGCTTCCCGGCCCAGAAAGAAGCAAAGGAATGGGGCTGGTGGGGGCCGTGGAAGTCTGACCTTCCTGAGTCGAGTCAACCTGCTTTTAGAATTCAAGGGACCTCCGAGGTCATCTCCAATCCCTTCATTTTACACATGAGGAAACTGAGGCCCAGAGAAATAAAATGATTTGCCCCCATGTCACACAGCAAATGCCTCACCCACATCTTCTGATTCCCAAGCCAGTGCTCTTCCTGCCTATGTGACCTTGGAGTAAGCCATGATACTTCCTCATTTGTGAGGTCAAGAGATTGAACTTCACTGTATGATGGCTCTGTGGTTCATATGAGAAGCCTCAGAGGAAAGAAAGGACAGAAGTTGACAAGAAGGTCAGTGTCCAGGGAGAACCTGGACATGAGACAGGAGGCCATCCAATCTGCCGTTTGAGAAAGGGAGAAAAGGGGAGGGAGCAGAGGAGAGCTGAGGCCTCTGGGGAGAGCTGAGGCCCCTGGTTGCTCTTGCCCTATTTATTAGTTTTGTTTCATGAAAGGAAGAGCTGCCCGCCTAACTCTGGGCTTTCTGGCCCTGGTCCTGAGGAGAGGTCCCAAACAGGGCCTTTTGGGGGTCTGGCAGGGCCAAGCTAAGACAGTGGTGACATGGGATGAGGGCAGTCAGCTGGGGATGCTCTTCTAGATCTCTCATTTTTTGTCCTTCATTCTCAAAGAGGACCAATGATGTCTCCCTGGACTCCATGAATGATTCAGGTGAGGCAGAGCTGCTGCAAAGCTTCTGGTATCATCTTGGGAGAGATTCGCTTGTTCTACTCTCTCCCACTTTGGGTACAGAGGACAGAGCACCAGACCTGGAACTGAAGTCTAGACTCAGATACTTACTAGCTGTGTGACCTTTGGCAAGTCACTTCACCTCTGTTTGCCTTAGTTTCCTCATCTGTAAAATGGGGATAATAATAGCCCCCACCTCCTATGATTGTTGTGAAGGGCAAAGGAGATAATAATTGTCAAGTATTTAGCACAGTGCCTGGCACATTGTTAAGTATTGTATAAATGTTAGCTATTATTATTATTGCTGTTGGGGGTTTTGGTTTTTTTGATTTGCCTTAGTCACTAGAAAAATCCTTTTGGGGGAAAAATTTAGTCTCTGGCAGGTTTTGAATTCAGACCCTCTGCCCTAGTACTCTAGAAACTGAGAAATTCAATAGAAAGCTCTCAGGTCCCCTGGTTCCTACTCTGGGCCTCCTCAAGCTGTTTTAGTTCCAGCCTCCCCAGCTGCCTCAGGGCCAAGCTGAAAAGCTGCCAAGTTTCCCCAGAAGAAATTCACTTTGTCCACTCTTTCCTTTGCCCCACCAGAGTTTTCTCTCTTCCCTCTCACAGCTGGATTATCTAGTGTTCCCTTACCTTTGGGTTCAGTTTCATGGCTCTGGAACCCTCTGTGTCCCTCCTTGGCCATCCCATCTCTGCCTATTCTGGATGGTCACACTTCATTGTCAAATCCTTCCTCCAATGACAGTCAAGGGCTAGAGCACCTGCACACACACACACACACACACACACACACACACACACACACACACACACACACACACACACACACACCATCTCTGTGCCTAAGAGACCCTCCATGGTGAGGTAAAGCACCTCTCCTTCTAGCTGGCTAAAAGTACTCCCATGACACCAGGATGTTGAGGGATAGGGAATGAGAAGTTCCCCTAAAATGAGAGAAGCAAACTCAGTGGCCTGACTCGCCTGCTCCCCTGCTCCCTCTCAGGACAAAGGCCTGTATCATTTCTGGAGAAATGGTCTCTGTCAGCACTGACCTATAGGCAGAGGCTCCCCAAAGACAGAGAAACCAGATTAATTGGGGCAGCCATGTGAGAGGAAGGGAATGAAAATTTGGCATGAGGAAACAGTCCCTGGGTTGATTCCTGACAGATGCTGCTGCCCGGTAGCGGGAACAGAAACCCAGAGTTATCCACTCTACAAAGCCACACTCCCCATGCCCAGCACCTGAGAAGGCATCTCAGGCCAAGAAAAGGCTGGTATATAAGTTCAATCTAGGGAAAGGGTAATATGAGATTTGAGAGAGAGGGAAATGGGTGGTGGAGCTGATTTTCTTGCTGAAGCTGAGTCTAATCAGAGAAGTCACAAGACAAGAAGGTTGGCATCGAGCTGCAAAGAGGTCTTGAGGTCCAGGCTAAGGAGTTTGGGCAGAAGAAGGCTCATTCTCTCATTCCAGGGCCTTTTTCCATCCTTTCTCTCACTGGACAGAAGAGGGAAGCAAGAAACAATGCTTGTATTAGCATTGTGGGTGCCTGGAGTCCCATAGGGGTTTAGGGTGAAAGCAGGAAAAAAAGGGGAGTCAGCTCCCCAGCTACCGCTGCTTGGAATCTCCAGCTCCAACCCCAATAATGCATTACGGTAGGCCATTACCAGCAGACTTCCCTCCAGAGATGGGACAGTTGGACAATCACTGCTGTTGATAGAACAATACCTTGTGTGAGGTCCACCCAAAGGCCCGCTATTGAATTATCAAGGGATGAGGGTAAAGAACAGAGAAAGAATCTAAGAACTCTCTGTTTGTAATCAGAGACACCATTAAGGTTCAGTCCAGGGGTGGGCCCTGCTCCAGAATTCCATGCGCTTGGGCAGCAAACTCAGCTTATCATGGGCCACCGTGGCTGGCCCAGCCATCTTCACAGCTGCCTCCATAAGCAGTTCAGAGGACAATTGGGTCATGGATTACTAAGCAGCCCTCCCTCCTGCTTTGCGTCTCCCTCGCCCTCGCCATTGTAAACCCCTTCCATCTACTATCCATTTAACTAGCTCCGTTTTTCATATAAGTCAGAGAAGAGGAGTATACTGGAGATTTTTGTTGTTTAGTCATTTCAGTCATGTCTGACTCTTTGTGGCCTCATTTGGGGTTTCCTTGGCAAAGATATTAGAGTAGTTTGCTGTTTCCTTCTCCATCTCATTTGACATTTATGGAAACTGAGGCAAACAGGATGAAGTGACTTGCCCAAGGTCACACAGCTAAGTGTCTGAGGCCAGACTAGAACTCAGGGAGATGAGTCTTCCTGAATCCAGGCCTGATGCTCTATCCACTGTGTCACTCCTCTCAAACTATCCCTTTTTTGAGGTTGGCTCTTAGATGATCTATGAATCTGAATTTCCCAGATTTCCCCCAGGTTAAAGGCTTCATCTTTTCTCAATTTCATACCCACCTCCCCATCTCAGCTTAGGGTCCTCCAAGCAGACTTTGCTCACTGAAATCTCCATCAATCCCTCACCATCGGTGACCCTATTATCCTCCAGAAAGGACTGGATTTAGGGTAAGAATCTAATTTCAAAATCACAGGTGTCCTACTCACGTCCTACGTGATCCTAAGTGAGTCACTTCCCCTCTGTTTCCTCTTTGTAAAATAAGGAAATTAGATCCCTATGGGCCCTGCCAAATCTACCTCTGAAAGATGCTGTGAGACAAGACTATTCATCAGAATTGGTTTTTCTGCCTCATTCATCCTTTAGTGCATCCCTCACATAAGATGTTCCTAATGTGTTCTTGTCTGGAGTACGAGAAATGGACTTCATAATCTCTCCAGAGCCTCTGGGGTTTCATCAACCCACAGAATAAAGAATGTCAAAACTAAGAAGGACTTTTTAGATCTTCTTGGTATAAAAACTCTGGATTTGGAATCAGTTCACATCTTGGCTCTTCTACCTATGTGAGGTGTGTGACCTTTGTGAGTTACTGAATCTTTCCCCTACCCCTGGGCCTCTGTTTCCCTATCTGTATAATAAGGAGATTGAATTAAGTTATCTTCTGAGTTTCCTTCCATTTTAAATTCTATGTTCTTCTCCCATTTTACAGACGGAACTGAGGTCAAAGTCTTCAAGTCATTTGTTGAAGGTTTCTCAGTGATTGAAGAACTGGGTCCAGAACTCAGGTCTTCTAGCTTCCAGGATGGTAGGTTTTCGGTTTTTGTGTTTTTATTTCCATGACACTGGTTAGCAAAGAAATGTCACAAACCCCAGAAACTAGAGAATTGGGGGAGGAGAGGGGAGGGGAGACAGAGAGGCTGACTTGCTAGAAGAGCTAGGAGACCTTGTCCTGGTTAGGTCTGGATATAGCTTGCCCTCTCTGCCCGGAGATCTGCCCCTCTTCACACACCTCCCCCTCTGAAGTTCTGGAAGTCAGTGACAGGGTCAGGTGAAGGGCCCAGTAGGCCCCTCTCAAAACTTTTCCCTTCCTCCCCCTGCCCCAAGAATGCTTGGAATCAATAAGAAGGTTTGTGGGTTTATGGTTTGTTTGGTTTAGGACAGCCTTGCACAACCTCAGGGGTTGCAGTAAGCTAGCCACTGGACACTTTCACTAGGGCGGAAGGGAGGCTGGGGTAACTAGGGCATGCTGGGCACTGGAGGGGGGGGAACAGGGGGCCATGGGGCCAGATTGTTTATGGTGGAGATGACTCCCAGGTCTCTTATCAGACCTCCTGCCCAGTCCTCACGTAAAGACTAGCGTCACAGAGGTCTGACCAGGGACTGTGGGGATAGCGTCCCTGGGCACTGGAATGGGGGATCCTGGCTAGAGATGGGGCCTGCATTACCATCTGTCCCCTTGGAATGAGCTTCTGGTTCCCCTACTCCTTGGACCTGCTGAGCAAGAAGCATAATCCAACACTGACCATACCTCCAACGTGGACTTGTCTATTTTTAACATGTTATGTGTCATAGTTATTCATGTTTCTATCATCTCTGTACCACACTGAGAGCTCCTTGCTGGAGAGGGACTGTATTCTTTTTGGTCTTGTATCTCCACCATCTAGCACAGGGCTGAACACCTTTTAGGAGCCAATCTGTCATTTCATCAGTGTAAGGGGCTCCCTCTACCAATACACATACATCACACTGTCTCTGCAATTTGTATCAGAGAACTGTCTTGGGTACTGAGAAGTGAGAGCAAGTGAATTGCCCAGGGTTACCTGACCAGTGTGTCAGACTTGAGTCTAGGTCTTACCCACTCATAAGTCAGCTGTTTACATACTACTCCACACTCCCTCTCTCACCTGGCACACAGTAGGCACTTAATAATTGCCTGTTGAATGATTCTCCAAGGTCATTGAAATCCCTCCATCCCCATCTGCTCTCACAATGGTCAGGCTGTGCCTTCTATACACATGGCTCTTAATTACTTTGTGCTTCTCACCATACAAAATGAAGGTGCTCCCAGTGTCTCCAACACCAGGACAATGGGAAAGAATCTCCGGCAGTCAGTCAACAAGCATTTATTACTTACTATGTGTCCGGCATTGTGCTAAGTTCTGGGGATACAAAGAAAGATACAAACATGGTGAAGGGGACAACATGTAAAAAAAAGAATTGTACCTACACAATTGTACCTACCTATCCTATACCTACGTATAGGATAAATTAAGGTCTCAGTATAAATGGCAGGCCCTCTAAAGCTATATGGGCTGCTAGGTGACACAGTGGATAGAGTACTAAGTCTGGAATCAGGAAGACCTGAGTTCAAATGCGACCTCAGACACTTACTAGCTGTGTAGCCCTAGTCAAGTTACTTAACACTGTTTGCCTCAGTTTCCTCATCTGTCAAATAAGATGGAGAAGAAAATGGCAAACCACTCCAGTATCTTTGCCCAGGAAATCTCAAATGGGATTACAAAGTGTCAGATGTGACTGAAAAACAACTGAACAATAACCAAAGCTATTATATATCTGTCATGAGAACCAGCCTAAGTTCAGAGACAATCATCAACAGAAGAATGGTGACTAATTGATGAACTTTCGTCAGCCCTTAAAGAAAACCTACTTAAGCATGGAAAGGGGCAGCCATCTAAATCAGAGACCTTTTGAAATAATGAAGTTATTTGAGGGGAGGGTATCATGTTCATAGCAGATAAAATTCTGAACTTGCAGTCAAGAAAAGCTGGGTTCACATCCTACTTCTGACACTCATTGGCTATGCCCTGGCAAGTCATTAACCTCTCTGAGCCTCAGTCTCTCCATCTGTAAAATGGGGATAGAAATTCCTATATCACCTACTTCACAGGGTTATCATGAGGGTCCAGTGGGATGCTATATAAAATTCTTTAATAGAAACAGGATATCCCAAAAGTTTTGGGACAGTTTTAAGCTATTAAAGCTTAATTTATTTTAAAATTTTGGCTAATTTAATCTATGAAAGCTTAACATTGCCCTAGACTTTTGGGACAAGGAATGTATGTGTGTATGTATATATATATATGTGTGTGAACGTATGCATGCATGTGTGTATTTTCATGTGTATATATGCATGGATATGTATGTATATACATAAATGTTGGATACCACCTGTGAG
The DNA here is from genome assembly GCF_028372415.1 of Notamacropus eugenii. NCBI lineage: Eukaryota > Metazoa > Chordata > Mammalia > Diprotodontia > Macropodidae > Notamacropus > Notamacropus eugenii. The sequence continues at coordinate 106,921,596 of NC_092873.1, read as the reverse complement.
CAAATCACTTACTCTGTTTGTCTCAGTTTCCTCAACTGTAAAATGGTATAATAATAGCACCCACCTGCCAGGGGAGGTAAGGAAAAAATAAGATAATATTTGTAAAGTGCTTAGTAGAGTGCTGAGCACATAGTGTTTGTTTGTCCTTCTTTGCCAAAGAAGACCACGCCATCTGAGAAATAATGGCATGACTTGCACTTGACTTTGTTTTGAGTGAGGGAGGGCTGTGGATGTCACCAGCCTCACTTCTCCTCCACAGCCATCTGAATTCAGTGACCAGATATTAATCAGGATGACTGGAGATGACCCAGGATGAGGAAACTGGGGTTAAGTGATTTGCCCAAGGTCACACAGCTAGTGAGTGTCAAGTGTCTGAGGTGAGATTGGAACTCAGGTTCTCCTGACTCCTGCACTGGTGCTCTATCCACTGAACCACCCAGCTGCCCCATGAGCACATAGTAGCATATATATAAATACCATTTATTATTATTATTATTTCCTCTAATAGAATATATACTGCAAGAGAGAAGAAATCAATCAGGTCTTTGCTAAACTTTGCAACTCTTCTAGCCCTGGGTACAGAGCTCTCTGCGCACAGTCAGTGCTTAATAAATCAGTACTGAACTAAATTTGAATATGAATCAATATGTACCTAAGACACCCCAGTAAAGTATAAAGAACTCTAGATTTGAAATTAGAGTGTTTAAATCCCAATCCTGCTTTCTTACTCTCTGTGTTCAATAAAGCAAATTCTATCCAAATAACCAAAGACAAATCCCTTAACCTCTTTGGGTCCTGGTCTCCTCCTCTGCAGAATAAGGGAGGAGCCTAATCTAGTGATTCTCCTACCAGGATTTGTACCCTAAGGATGCTATTAACAAAATGAATAACAAATAACACCTCTCTGCGCAAAAATGATCCTAGTAATAGTACTCAAAATATTCTAAGAAAAAAGATTGGAAACCAACCCATGAGTCCAACGGAAAAAAAAATATGGTATTTAAATAAAACCAAATATTATTTAAAAGTGAAGAATCTAAAGAAATTTAGAGCCATTTTTATGACATGACTCAGAGTAAAGAAAGAACCTTAGAAACAACATATACACATGACACTAAAAATAACGGCTCTGAAATGACAAAAAATACACCCCAGAAAGAGTTCAAAAGGCTACACAGAAGTAAACAGGACTTGTTTGTTATTGTGTTATTAAAGTTAACGCACAAAGTGACTAACACTGGTCCCAGAAAACAGATTTTCATCATCTGTTTTCTGGGACCAGTATTAGTACTTTCCTCCTCACCATCGAAGGGTGAGGGGCTACAGATCCTGAATGGTGCATATCCTAGCTTTGTTAGAATACAAAGTTCATGGTAAGGATCGAAGGAAGTGACTGTAATACCCCCCAAAAAAACTCTTTAAAAAATAAAGCCAATACATACTTGTTGAAAACCTGTCAATAGCAGAAGTTTCCAGTGTTACGAGTGATCTTTTTCTACTCTTTCTTGTGTATTTGAATGTTTGTTTTTATTGAAGAAGTTGACTAAGTTTAGAAAACTTTTTAAAAGAAAATTTGGCAGGAAATTATAATAATGACTGCAATTTATAGAGAGCTTTAAAGTTTGCGAAGCATTTTACTTAGGCCCTTTCCATTGAGTCTTGTAACAACCGTGTGAGGGATGTAATCATATCATTAATCCCCCTATAATTAACAAATAGCATTAATGCCCATTTTTTAGCTGAGAAAACTGAAGCAGTGAGAGCTTAAATGATTGGTCTAGGGCCACCAGCCTAATAAATGCCAGAAGCAGAATCTCAACTGTGATCTTCCCTCTTGAAAACCAGTGCTCTTTGGACTATGCCCTTCCTACCTAACAATTTACACATCCATCAAGGAATGGTTGAGCAAAAATGCTTGTAATGCACATGAATGTAATAGACTCTTATGGTACTGCCAAAAATTATGAATGAAAGAATGGATGAATGAAGCATTTGTTTAAGCATTTACAATGTGCCAAGCATTGTGGTAAGTGCCGGGGACACAAACAGAAAAGCAAGTCAGCCCCTGCTCTCAAAGGGCTCCCATTCTAATGGGGGCTCAACACATATGGGAGATTTCAGCTGCAAGTCAAATGGAAAGATCCCATAATCCTCAGCAAAGCAGATGTTAATGCCTTTTCTTTAATGTCATTTCCACTAATAAACTATCACTTTCTGATGTTACACCACTTGACAGGGCCAAGGACTTTCTGAGAAATTTCTTTCCTGGGTCTTCAGGGGTTGTGGATATATCTCCTGTAGGGACAGTTGCCAGGTGGCATCTCCACAGGGCTTTGCTTCTCTAAGATGATGGATAAGGGCACAGGACTGGAAGCATTGCTATTCCCAAGGAATATAGGAAGAATATGGAGAAATATGAGGAAATTGCACAATGATGCACCATAAAGAAATTAGAATTGGAAGGATAGCATTCACACTGCTAAGGAGGCATGAAGTACAGAGGGAAGACCACTGCCTGGAAACAGAAGACCTGCTGATGATGTCTGTAGGGCCCTACTCAAGTCATATGGCGTGAACTTTTAGTTTCTTCTGTAACATGAAGGAGATTGAGCTAGACATCCTCTCTGGTACCTTTCAATTTCAGACCTAAGATCCTATTACTAGATAAACAATGACAGGGATATTTAACTCCACACATTGTATGGTAAGAATGATATTTATTCCAATGGCCATAAGGGCAGCTGAAGCAGATTCTGTGGAGTGCTTAGAGCTTGACGAGGCATTGAAAACACCAAGGTCATCCACTGCACCCTGGGCCATCACCAGCTGTCTTGACTTTTGTCCTACCATTGTACTTCAGTGACTCTCTGTGTGCAGCTCTGCCTCACTTAAATCCACTTAAATCAAGACATCATCTCGTGATGGTCCTTTCTAAAAATGAAGGCTGAACAACAATTCCTAATTTGGTTGGGGACCATGACAATAGACTTCATTATGCAATTGGAAATTTCTTCCTTAAAAGGCAGTGATCCAAGGAACTGTTTGCTTCACCCTCGCAGTCACCTAAGGCATATCTTTAAGCTCTACAGATTCCCCACTACCCTTTGAATCAATATGCCCTTCTGACTAAGAGAGCTTCTGTAGAGAGCTAGTGGGAGTAGGGAACTATGTCCAATAGGAGGGTTATCTATATTCTTCCTACATATTCTTTCCATGCTATCAAGACTAGGTCTCTGTCTCACCTAGACTGGAAGTACATTTGTCATTCATCAGCCCAATCCCACTAGAGTAGCTTTGACCTACTACAATTCCAGTTTGCCTTTCCTTAGGCAGTCTGGTGGCTCCCTGATACTCACCATATTGGTCCCAGATTTAGTACAGACACTATCTGATTGGCTTAGCCCTATTCCCTGCTTCAGAGATCCACCAGTCTTACAATCCCTAGTAGCAGGACTTGCCAGTGTTTGCCACTCAGCGGAGCCTGTTGTTAAATGATGTTTAGACTCTTAGCGTCTCATTTAATTTCGATACCAAGACGGAATCACTGAACCAGTCCATCAGACAAATACCTGAACACAGAAAAAAGAAAGCAAAAACAGGACATAATATGTTGTTGTTGTTTTAAAGAGAGATGGGGGTGGGGTGGTGGAAGGTTGGAATAGATGACCTATTAGGTCCCTTTTGGCTCTAAGTCCTATGATTTAATAAATGATTTCCTAGTTCCTAGTACTATGCTAGGGATTGTTGGGAATGTAAAGGAGAATAAGACATGGTACGTGACTTCAGGGAGCTTTAAATCTAGGCAGGAAGAAAGATGCATATATAGAATAATTATAAAACAAGTGAATTCCAGACTGAGCTATTGAGAGTACGCTGTAGGACAGAGAGGTTAGTATTGGCAAGAGTTGTCAGGGAAGACTTTAGGTAAGAAGTAGAAACTTCTGACAGATGGGCAATGATTTAGAAGGATAAAAAGTCAGGAAGACAGCATACCAAGCAGAGGGAATAGTAAAGGCCTACAGACTGAGAATAGAATACAGCTCAGGAAAGATACTTTTTACCTGGAGAACAGAGTTCATGTCAAGGAGTAATGGGGTATATTGTGGAGGGCTGAAGCAGGACCAGATTGTGGAGATCTTGAAGAAGATGAGGGTTCCTATTTCAACTCTGTCACTCTGCATGTTAGCTGTGTGATCTTGAGCAAGCCAGATACCATGAGCCCCAGATTCATCATCTTAGACACGAGGGGGTTGGACTAAATTATAAATTCAATGATTCTAAGATATGTCAGGAAATAGAGAGCCATGGAGAGTTTTTGATCAGAGAAGTGGCAAGCACTTTCACTTCTATTATCTCAGGCAATCATCACCAAATCCCATTTAGATCAATCAAGGGTTATTATCCTTAATCAGGTATAATTTTCCCTATTTTATAGATAAAAATGCATTTGCAAATCTCATATTAGAAGTATATTGATTTGCCCCCATTATATATCTTTTTTAGTGACTATTCAATTAATGTTCTTTTTGTTATATCTGATGACTAATCGACTTCATCGGTCATCCCCTTAATCATCACCAGCATCTTCATCAATGTCATCCATATAATGTGAGGTTGGGCTATCAGTAGTGTCCAACTCATACAGAAGTGGATCCCTGATGGCAGTATATTGGCTTAGGAAACCACAAATAAACATCCTCCATGTTATGTTGTACTTTTATTTATTTTGTTAAATCTTTCCCAATTACGTTGTAACCTGGTTCAAACAAACTTGAAAGTGTTTAAGGCTGCATGTCACCTGGACTGCCAATTTGATGCCTCTGGGCTAGACCATTAATGTCCCTTCCAGATCTCAAATTCTGGTGTTTGAGGCTGCATGTCACCTGGACTGCCAATTTGATGCCTCTGGGCTAGACCATTAATGTCCCTTCCAGATCTCAAATTCTGGTGTTTAAGGCTGCATGTCACCTGGGCTGCCAATTTGATGCCTCTGGGCTAGACCATTAATGTCCCTTCCAGATCTCAAATTCTGGTGTTTAAGGCTGCATGTCACCTGGACTGCCAATTTGATGCCTCTGGGCTAGACCATTAATGTCCCTTCCAGATCTCAAATTCTGGAATATCAGCTTGAACAACATTTCTACCACTGTCACCATCTACTCTATTTATCTCCACTATCTTGACCATGGCCATCATCATCACCATCACACAACCTTTGTAAAGTGTCTATTTATCTATGATCCTTCGCTGTAGATGTAGTTCCAGGAACTTGCAACCTCTTTGAGGGTAAGGACTATTCTTTGTTTTAAATGAATGAATATTTCCTATGAACACTTATTAATCACTTACTGTGTACCAGCCACTGTGCTAATCACAGATGATAAAAATACAAAAAGTAAGGTTTCCCCTGCTTATCTTCAAGGAACTTACATTCTAATAGGAAAAGACAACTCATATAGGAGAGTGGTAACCTGGAAGGTGTGTTTTAGTATGGGACATCACGAAGATGATGAGTAGAAGTATAGGACAATTCATTGACTCTCCCTTTCTAGGAATGATAGTGTTATTTTGATTACTGTTCCCAGAGGTAGAACTGGGTCACAGAGAGAAGGCATAAAGATAGCTGAAAAGAGTGCTTTTTGTCTGTCTCCTTAGTGTCTAGCAAAGTATCTTGCAACATAATAGATGACGAATAAATTCTGGTTAGATTAGATGACACTTTGCTGGGCTCTATATGGAGAGTGACAGACACTACCCTTGTCTATGAAGAACTCTGAGTTTGCAAGACATATTAAGACACAAAGTAGAGATCTAGCAGGATATTAGAGACACGATGAGGAGGTGACTTCCAAGGTCCCTTGTAATTCCAAGATTTTATGACTCCAACAAACTGGCACAGACACGAAAAGATGAGTTTAGTCAATGTTGGAGGGGTTGTAGAAAAATAGGCACACTAATGCACTGTTGGTAAAGCTATGAAGTGGTGCAACCATTCTGGAAAGCAATTTGGAATTAAGCAAAGAAAGTAACCAAAATGTCCATACCCCTTTATTGATGGATTTCACTGTGAGGTAGGAAAGAAGGAAGGAAGGAGGGAAGGAGGAAAGGAGGGAAGGAAAGAAGGAGGGAAGGAGAGAAGGAAGGAGGAAGGGAAGGAAGGAGAAAAGAAAGAATGAATGAATGAAAGAAAGAAAAAGAAAGAAGGAAGAAAAGGAAAGAAGGAAGGAGGAAAGAAAAAAAGAAGGAAGGAGGGAAAGAAGGAAAAGAAGGAAGGAAGAAAGAAATAAGGAGGGAAAGAAGAAAGAAAGAAAGAAAGAAAGAAAGAAAGAAAGAAAGAAAGAAAGAAAGAAAGAAAGAAAGAAAGAAAGAAAGAAAGAAAGGAAGGAAGGAAGGAAGGAAGGAAGGAAGGAAGGAAGGAAGGAAGGAAGGAAGGAAGGAAGGAAGGAAGGAAGAAAGAAAAAGAAAGAGAAGGAAGGATAGAAGGAAGGAAATATTGAGAGCAGCATTTTTTGTGTTAGCAAAGAACTAAAAACAGAGCTTATATCCATCAAAGGAGTAATAGCTAAGTAAATCTGTGGTACATGTAGGAAATGGAATATTACTATGCTGTAAGAAATGGTGGACATGGCAAATATAGAAGAGCATGGAAAGACATATGAACTTGTATAAATTAAAGTAAGCAGAACCAGGAAAGCAGTTTGCACAATTACTGCAACTATGTAAATAGAAAGGATAATAACAACAAACCAAGTGAAACTGAATATAGTGATTATAATTATAAATTACCAATCTGGGCCCCAAAGAAGAGGTGTGAGAAGAGACCTCCCCCATCACCTTTGTAAAAATGGTGATCAATGGCTATGAAATACTGAATATAATATCAGGCTTTTTTGATATGTTGATTAGTTTTATGAAAATTTTTTCTTCTTTTTTATTCTTTATTACAAGAGATGGGAAAGGAAATGTCTGTGATAGAAAAACTTAAGATAACAATATTTTTCAAATTAACACCAAAAAACAAATTTATGACTCTGATCCTTCCAGTGAGATTTTCTAATTCTTGGGTTCTTTTCTAGACCACTATCTCCAACTATGATGGTACCCCATAGATATAAGCTATGAAAGTCATGTCATAAAAACTCCCCACCTGATCTATTTAAGAAATCGAAGTCCACCCATCCAAATATTCAAAACAAACTGGAAGAGAGAAACAAGAAAGCACAACCAGGGGCATGGGAGCCAGGTGGGGTGTGGGGGTGGGGGCCATGAAATTGCACACGAGATACTGGAAAGGTACTTTGAGTGTCCCTGCTCTGACCTTGTCTTTGTGACTTTAAGTAAATCACTTTAGCTACGCTGAGTCTCAGATTTTCATCTCTAGAAAAGACTGGTCACCACCTCAGTCAGACAGCCCAGATTACACGTATATACCCATTTCCTGGTTAATTTCTTTTTAATGGAATCCCTGGTAAGTCTTGTTAGGCTCCCGGAAATAAGAAATAAAAAATTTAGTCCCTGCCCTCCAGGTACTTGAGGTCTGGTTGAAAAGATAAGATATACATAGGGGCAATTAGAATGCTTGGTGTTTGGGGTGGGGGGGGTGAGGGGAGAAGAGGGGAGAAAATTTGTAACCCAAAATTTTATGAAAATGAATGTTAAAAGTTAAATAAATAAATTTAATAAAAATAAATAAATAAATAAAAGAAAAGATAAAATATAAACACTGTAAGAAATCAATAACAACAGAAGATTTTTAAAAGTTCTGGACAACAATGAAGGAGATTTCGCAAGTCTATGACTAAGCGCTCACTAATTTAAAAGGATCAGCAGCAGTGCTTTTTCCAACACTTAGCTTTTACTGTTAAAAATTAAAGTCCTACTTTCTCCACAACAGGGAAGGCCAATTAACAAATTCATAAATTATGCTTTCCTTTGTATTTCTCAAAGTTAGACATTTGTAGGCTTAACTAAAGCTTTCTTCCGTGTTTCCATAAGTATTATGACCTATAGAGCCCTGGCTCCTTATGTGAAATGCAAGATTAAGGAAGGTCAAACACACTTTCGAAAAGGTAAATACACATTTGCTAATGTTCTATGATCAAGTCTCAACTCTTACATAAACAAACAATGAGCTTTTGGAGAAGATGTGTAAACAGAAGCGTAATTCGCAGGTTTCCTAAGTATTCATCCTTGCTTCTAACGTTAGCTAGCTTTTCTCAGAGCTCGCAAATATTTTTAGACTACGTCATCTACCTTACCATGTCATCCTAGTATCTAGCACCCCAGCTATTTAGATCAGTGAGAAGGGTAACAGCTATGGGCTATTGCTAAGGAGGAGATGTGGAGAATAGAAGAGTCTTATCCCTGCTCCTGCATTAACCTGACTCAGGAGGGGGATGGGGTAGGATGGAGTGACATGTATGGAGCAAGGCCAAATGATGTCCCCTCTGTGTTCTACTTTGCCTCTGGGCAAAGTAGACATGTGAAGGCATGGAAGACAATCTTCAGCCAAATCTCATTTCCTTCCATACATTGAGCTTTGTTCTTCTCAGGGCCAGTTAGGTCAGTTGTCAGAACCCAGAGACAATGAGGCCAAGATGTCAGGTTCAACCCCAGGGCACATCACACTGCTAACCCCGACCACAGTCTGCACCCCTAATCCCAGTCAGTGATGTCTCACAAGAGGAATTAAGTCAAGGAAATGTGTGCAGCTCCCAATCATTCCATCCCCTTCTCAGGAAAAACATTTCCAAGTACATGCCCTACTTTCTGATGGAAAGGGTCAAGAAAATCATCCTCAAATAAGAAGGAAAATGGCACATATTTGGGGGCTGGCCAGGCCACTGAAGGTTTGGCAACTTCCCACCCCTCCCTCCCCTGTGCCTGGGTCATAGTGTTCAAGTTGAGGTCACTGAAACCCTATGACCTCTGGTGGAGTTCCAAGAACTTGCCTGACCTTGCCCAAGCCTTGTTCTCCTTCAGGGGCCCATCACCCAGGCCCAACTCGCCTGAACAGACCCAGACATCAAAGGCAAGATGACAGGCCCTGCTTCATGCCCAAACCCCAGGACCAAGGAATGTGCAGGTATCATTATCAGACCGAGGCCTTTAATGCCACCCTCCACCTACTGCATGTCCCCTGGGCAGCCTGGTGAAGTAGGAGACATGGGCCAGTTGTGATCTGCCCTGATGGGGGCTTCAAGTATTGTTTCTTCTCTGCCATCTCTGTGATCAAATCTCTCTCCTTCCCAAAAAAAAAAAAACAGATAAAGAGAAGAAGATGCAGCTAGTCAACTGGATGTCTGGTTGACATATGTTCAACTCAGTGGGGTTTTTTTCCATTTTTTTTCTTTTTCTAGTCAGGAGACTTGAGTTGCAATCCAAGCTATGTGGTTTCGGACAGTGGCTTCCACCTTTCCAGGTCCCAGTTTCTTCATCTATATGAGGAAGGAGTTGGACTTGGTCTAAACAGTCTCTCCCAGCTTAAACAATCTTTTCTATTCAACAAATTTTTAGGATTCTAGGAACTCATGCTTGGCACACAGCCTTGGAGAGAAAGAATCCAACAGTAGGGGATGTCTGTCTATCCCTGTAATCAGTGTTACATTCTGTCACCATTTCTCCTCATCCTCCTCATCTAAGGGGGTACTGGGAAAGATAAAAGCAATTAAATTCAACAAGTACTTATCAAGCACCTACTGGAAACCAGTGACCATGCTGCATGATAGAGACACAAACACCAAAACAGCCCTTGTCTTCAAAAGGCTTGAGTTCATCATAGGAATCAACATTTAAATAAATAGAAAATAAAAAAAAGTATGTACCAAGTAATTTGTGGGCAGAGGGAAAAGGGAGAGGGAGCCACTGGTAACTGAGGGAATTATAAGAGGCTTCCTGTGAGAGAGATAACAATCCAGATGAGTTGGGAAAGGCGGAGATTGGCAGAGACGAACGGTTAGGAGGAAATGCATTCCAAGGAGTGAATAGGGATGGACTCTGAGACTGTCAGTGGTAAAAGAGATCTAGAGATCTTAGATCTTAGAGATCTAGTCAAATCCCAATGATTTGTGGAAAGAACAGAGAACCAAAGCAAGGAAATAATTTTCACAAGATCACACATGCAAAAAAAAAAAAATGTGAGTGGCAAGAACAGGAGAGCCCCCATCTCCTAATCCCCAGTCCTAGGCTCATTTTGCCATACTGTATGTCTAGGAAGGAGGAGATACAGTCCCTGACCTTATTGAGTACCCAATGTGATGGAGAAAACATAGCCCCAGCCCCCAGGAAAAGTTCCAAAACTGGTGGTTGAGACACAGTTCCTGTCCCAGGCCATAGATTTGAAGCTCAGATACTAACTCTATAAATACAGACAGACACAACTATATTCATCTGTACTGGCAACAAGTTACTTAGACAGAAAAGAGTGGAACCAGTTAGAATTCATCTTAGGGGAGGTGAGTACAATGAGTCTGAGCCCACAGATGGGCCCTGTCCCACCCAGCCTCCCTGGAGACCTCAGGGGTTAGTTAACTAGGGATTGCTGTATGTTCCAATGACCACAGATCATTTTTCTCCTTCCTGGATTGGAAGGGAGGCAAGGGAAGCACCCCACTTATGGATGGTGGTTCATCAGGGCCCCTCTGTGTCTCTTTCCCAAGGGGAATGCCTTACGAAGCAAGAACAGTCCCCAGCATCTGGCATTCCTCTCACATTCCAGGGGCTACTGCCCTGTTTCCTTTCCCTCCTTGGCCTAGCTGCAAAATATTTCAGGCTTGCAAAATCTGATCTGTTGCACACACACACACACATACACACACACACACACACACATACACACACATACACACACACACACACACACACACACACAGAGCTACCAGAAGAGGGGGGGAAACAGAGCTCTGGGTTTTGAGTGGGTTAAGGAAGCCATTTTAACTGGATGATCCTGAGACAAGTAAGAAGAACCTTAAGAGCATTTGAAATCAGAAATCAGGTAGTCAAAAAGCATTTATTAAGAGCTGACTATGGGGATCCCCATACACACACATCAAAAAGGACAGAAAAAGCTTCTTCACTCAAAAAGTTCAGGGAAGACAGGTCCAAAGACTGGTTTTGTTATTTACTACTTGTGTAACCTTGGAAAGATTATTTGTCATTTCTAGCCTCAGTTTCCTAATCTGGAAAATGAGAAAGAGGAATCCATTTTCCCCTGGTGAATATTGAAGATGAAAGTAGTCCATTATATTTTGGGCCCTTTCTTTCTGCTTAAATTCATTGAGGGAAAAGAATGCCTCCTACCTACTGTTACCTTTCTGAGGATGGTATGATGAGGGCTCTGGTCTAGAATAAGAGTTCTTCACCTTTACGTGTCATGAACCCCTTTGGCAGCCTATGAACCCTTCTCAGAAGAATGTTTCTAAATTCCTAAAATAAAGCATATAGGACTACAAAGCAAACCATTGTGAAATAGTTATCAGAATATTTTAAAAACAAATTCACGAACCCCACTTATAAACTCCTGGATTAAATGATCTCTTAGAGCTGAGATTCTTAAAATCTGTATCCCTTCTATCTCTAACATCCTATGATTCTATTAATCTAATCATGAGATTATAGTCTGCAGGGTGGGGGAGGGGTTCCTGAGGAGAATGACCCTTCTTCTCTGCAGTAACTCCCAGGACACAGATTTTGTGTTAATACACAGCATAGATTTACATATTGCATGCTGATTTGAATGAATTTGCATGTCAGTTCCTGAGCTCTCTAGGACGTTACACACAATCTAATTTCATCAATTACCGCAAACCTTGTTTATTGCTTTCAGGATCCTGCTCAGGACTGCTGGAAGAGACGAGGAGAATGTCTGGTTCTCTGGCACAGCATCTTCTAATGCACTCCCAATTAGCCAGGAGAGGGGCGATACCCGCCCGCCTGCCAGCCAGACAAGACTGCTGGAGCCCAAGGTCCCTGCTTCGGAGAGTGTTCCTCCTGGCCCTGGGCATTGCATCCAAAGACTCCGTGATGGTAATGATAACTGATCCTTCCATACTGCTGTAAAGTTTGCAAATCAATTTACATCCAAGGCCTCATTTAATCCTCTTAACCAACCTTGTGAGGGAAATGCTCAAGATATTACACTTTTTTCACATCCCTCCCTGCAAGAAAGGGGTCCCAGGGAATGAATTGTCACCCATTACAGGAAAATGCCTAAATTGTTGACTCAGTCCCCAAAGGGTTAATTTTCATACTTCTTTGTATATGATTTATATGTGATTCATTTACTGTCAAAATGCACTGAAAGCCTTGGGGTCTGGGTTTCCTTCTTCCTGGTATCTTTACTTCTCCTCAGCCTAAGGCTGTTCCTCAGGACTCCCCAAAGCTCAGTCCTCTGCTCCACCATTCACCCACCCTCCCTCCCCAGGGCCCCAGCTGGACCTTCCTGTGCTCTCATCCTGACCTGAGTTTCCTTCCCAGGGCCAAGAATCTAGGTGCCCAGATGTGCTGACTCCTCAGTCTCTAGGATTCCCTTCCTGGGCTGTGGGATAGCCCCATGTAGGAGCCACAGGGCTTGGGAAGGAGCCAATGCCCTCCCCTGACCTCTCCTCCCATCCCCCTCTATACTTAGGGCTGCATCTGACTATTGTGTCTACATCCATCTGTGGGGTTTCTTGGGGGGGCAGCTTTCTGAGCGGCTCCGATCTGGCTCGGGCTCTAAGCCCTCCAGAGAGTCAGTAAACAAAGCGGTTTTCCTCACTTAGGCAACCTGAGCTGGGGTTTGTAATGCCATGCCACACACACACTCATCCTTGTTGGAACTCCCCCCAACATCTGCACCACGATCATACATGCACCGCTGAGCTCTCATACACATTCACATATCCCTTTTACACTTTTATACTCTATCACACACTCAGTCCCCTGTACTCATACTCACACACACACACACACACAAACATTCCCCAGCTCTCCCAATGTGCTCTACCGCATTCACTCCCACACTCACACCATGTTCACATACACCCTTGTTGTTTCATTGACACATGCTCATACCACATTCACACATGCACACACACATATACCTCCAGACTATTATATAACACAATCACATACACCTCTTGCACTCTCATACACGAATATCACACACACATATATACACAAACACATATACCCCCAGACAAAATATACAAAATCACACACATTTCTTGTACTCATATATATTAATATCACATTCATATACACATACAAACACATACCATTATACATACAATCATATACCTCTTGCACTCACATACACTAATACCATATTCACACACACAAACGCACATACAAACACATATACCCCCAGACTTTTATATACAAAATCACACACCTCTCTTCTACTCACATACACTTATACCACTTCACACACACACACACACACACACACATATACACACACACACACACCCTTCCCTATCTCTCCCAGATACACTTGATCACGGACTTACACTCATATAAGTCTCTACCACACTCACTTGTGTGTGTTCATCCTTTGTTGCCAAAGACCACGCCATCAGACAAATGATGACATGACTTGCACTTGACTTTGCTTTGAGTGAGGGCTGGCTGTGCAGGTCACCAGCCTCACTTCTCCTCCAAAGCCTTCTCAATCCAGTGACCAGATATTCATCAGGATGACTGGAGATTGCCCAGAATGAGGCAGTTGGGGTAAAGTGACTTGCCCAAGGTCACACAGCTAGTGAGTGTCAAGTGTCTGAGGTGATACTGGAACTCAGGTTCTCCTGACTCCTGCACTGGTGCTCTATCCACTGCACCACCTAGCTGCCCCTGCCACACTCACTTATTCACACACTCACTCATGCTCAGATTCAGACACATACTACTCATACTCATGTTACTTCTATTCTACAGCTACTTTCACACTCACAATATACAATTAGAGGGTGTTAATGATGATAGCCACATCTATATTACTAGATTATTACTAGTATGAGATAAAGTATGGTGATATTCACACTCACTAACACACATGCATAAACTCACAAACATTGAGAAGTACACAGACATACACATGGATACTTAACTCAGGGTGGGACAAGTGGGCTTTGCTGACATGAGGAAGGGGGTATGCCTCCTCCTTGAAGCGGTCCCCTGGCCCCACATTCCCTGCCTCGTGGTCTTGCACTGTCCTGTACCATGCAACATGAATGACCTTAGGACCTCAACAGGGTGGCATCATCATGGTATACCTGTCTCCTCTCTCCAATTCCTTACTCTCTCCCGAGGGTTGGGGGATTGGGAACAGCTGGCAATGCCAAAGAGGGGATAGCTGGATTTTGTTAGGTAAAGGGTGCTACCTGGCATATACACCTAGAACTCTGTTCCCCATCTAAATTTACTCTGAGTATAAAAATTCCTAGTTATATCCCTGCACACAGATGTTGCCACCTACACACAGGAGCAAACATACATAAGTGGACACACACTCACACAACCCAATTCCCCATGCTGGGGCCCCTGTGGTTGGACAGGGAATCCACGGCACCTATTTCTTGAACGTGGCTTTTCACTGTTATCCTCCCATGAAGGCTAGTAGGAATAGCTGCCAGAAAGTAGCAAGACCCCTAAAGTACCCTTGGATCCCAGCTCCCTTCCTCTGACCCTCTTCTTCTTTTCCTGCCCTTTTTCCAGTTTCCCTTCTTTTGCTATGGGACTATATGGGGAGGGAGAGTAGGTGAGGGAGGAGATAGAGAGAGGTCACACTTCCTAAAACACTTTTCCTTCCATGAGTCAACCCCAGTCCCCATTATCATCTGACTTATAGCTTTATCTCCAGTTTGACATCTGGGCTGAGCTGGCTGTTGTAGGTTAGAGAGGCCCTCCAGGGGAAACAGGTTTACTAAATCGCAACTTGAGGAAAACTTCCCAGGGGTCTGTTTGGGCAGGTTTTCCAACTATCTCTGGCTGGCTCAGCAGCTCCCTGTGCTGCATTAGGAAGTAAATCTCAAGGGGTGGTCAAAAGGCATTGACTCTTAGGTCTCTTTGTTCTTCCTAACTATACCACTGATCATCTGGTTTTCACTGAAGACTCTGACTCTTCCAGCTTGCTAAGGGATTCTAGCAGGAACCTCTCTACTCCTATCAGCATCATCATCCCTCATCTTCACCATCACCATGGCCATCCACACCATCCTCACCATCACCATTACCAATCTAATCATCATCATCACCATCCTCATAATTACCACCCCATCACTATCATCACCATTGTCAGCATCAGTATCACTGTATCATTATGACCATCTCCCTCATCACCATGACTACCATCACCTAGACCAGGGGGAAGGAACCTGTGGCTTTGGCCTTGATGCCACATGTGGCCTTCTGTAATGCTAATGAGTTAAAGATCTTCCCCATCCATTGATGGGCCTGCCCATTAAGGGAAGCTTGATTAGGGGAGGCCCACATCTTTTGTTAATTTTCTAATGAGGCACTGGTTCTCTATGGTCATGATGCCCTTTGGCTCTGAAAAAATGTATAAATACTCTAAGGTGAGGTTTTACTTTGTGGCTTACACATTGGAAGAGTTTGGCCAGAAGAAACTCTGGACAGCTACTAAGGAACCCCCTGGCTTTGAAAACCCAGATGTTGGTGCTTCTCTCTCTGATAATTATGTAGGTATTGCTTCTGGTCAGACAGTTGGAAACCCTGTCTGTTGATCTTTGTTTCTCGGTTTGTATTTTCTCTGAAGTTCATCGTGCTGGCTTTATCCCCTGAACTAAGTGAATGATATATATGTTTGAGTAAAGTATATTGTCGACACCTCAAAAATTGCTTTCCTTTTGGAAAAGCAGATCTAAGAACCTGTACAGCAGGCCCTCCTGTGTATGTCGGGATACTTGTTTTTATACTTTCTAGGTCCTTGGGTGCAGCCTTTTGACTGAGTCCAAATTTTACAGAACAAATCCTTTTGTCAAGGGGATTTGTTCTGTGAAGTTTGGATTCAGTCAAAGGGCTGCACTTGAGGACCTAGAGGGCCACATGTGGCCTCAAGTTCACTGGTTTCCCACCCCTGACCTAGACTACTATTACCATGAGTTGAGGTGGCTTAGTCAGTGATGTCAAACTCAAACAGAAATGGGGCTATTAAATGGTATATAAGATGACCTAGAATACCACACATTAACATTATCTACATTCTGTTATATTTTATTTATTTTGGCAAATATTTCCCTATAACATTTTTATCTAGTTTAGTCATACTCCAGAGTAGGGAGGGCTGAAAATGTCGAACATCTCTGGCTTAGTGGATAGAACGTCAGACCTAGAGTCAAGAACACCTGATTTCGAATCCTGACTCAAACATTTACTAATTGTCTGATCCTGAACAAATCACTTAACCTCTCTCAGCCTCCGCTTCCTCATTGTCAAACAGAGATGATACTAATAGGGTCTACATCACAGCATTGTTGTAAGGATCAAATGAGGTAATATATGTACAGCATTTCACAAATCTCAAGGACAGAGATAAATGCTTTTATTGTCACTGAGTCATTTCAGTTGTGTCTGACTCTCCATGACCCCATTTAGGGTTTTCTTGGCAAAGATAATGAAGTGGTTAGCCATTTCCTTCTTCAGCTCATTGGACAGATGAGGAAACTGAGGCAGGGTTAAGTGACTTGCCCAGGGTCACACATCTAGGAAGTGTCTGAGGTCAGATTTGAACTCAGGTTTTTCTAACTCCAGGCCCAGCACTCTATCGAATGCACCACTTAGTTGCCCTAATATAAATGTTAGTTATCCTTTAGCTATTACCATTGCCACCCTTAACTGTTGTCATTATTCCCATTGTCACAGAGTCTTTGGTGTATGATTCCCCATGTCATAATTCTAAACTCTTTACAGAGCAATTTCATAAGGGTGGACTCCTTGGGGAGGATGGTTTCTGCAGGGGAGGGTGTCCCTCTTCATCTAAAACCACACAGACAGCAATCATACATGCCTGACCAAAGAGCAGAAATAGTCAACCATGATGTCAATGGACGGTGTGGCCTTTCATGCTGGCCAAGTTAGAGGACAGGATTTTAGGGCTGGAAAGTGGAAAAGGGAAGAGAAAGGAGTTAGGGGAGTCCAATATTTAAGCAAAGGGAAATTTCCCTCCAATAAATCATGAAAGACTTCCTTGAGGAGGGAGGGCCTTGGATCAGAAGCTGCTAACTTATCTGCCTTGTCTCCATGGAAGTAAAAGCCAGGAAAAGAAACATCAGGACAAGGAGTGACTGAAGAAGCATTGTTGCAACTTCCTGCTGGATCTTGTGCGTCACCCAGGGGCAGACCCCTCCTTGGCAGTAGCCAGAGGGACAGTAAGTCCAGGTTAGCCCATACAGGTTGACAGGAGGCCTTTGATCTGCCTTAGCCAAATGATGTCTGTCTTTCCTTCAGCTGGCTGGAGGCTACCTCTATTGTTTCCCAGCTCATGTTGATGTTGTTAGAGCAGCCAGGGCTCCCAAGTGTGGTTTGGCTCTGAAGTCCTTTCCTGGCATGGTTCTGGGGGCTGCTCCTGCAAAGGGGCCAGGACTGGGTCTTGGGATATAGCCCTATTTAAAGTCAAACATGCAGCCTGAAATGTTACTCCCCAGGTCCCTATACAGAGACAGGGATCCTTGACCCTCCTTTGAACCACACTAACACTGCCCACTGTTGCATCTTGACTACTTTCTATTTCTAGCCTGCCACCAGTTTCTGGAAGGTATTCTGAGCAAGGCCAGGACCTTATTTGTGGCAGGACGAGGGCTATAGTACAGTCTAGCAAAGTCTTTGCCCTCTGCCTCAGAATGAAGTCACTTGTGGCGAGGGCTCTTATGACACCCTTGGACCTTGTATTGCCTCTCATTTGGCACCTCTCTTGGGTACCTATTAAAAAATGCCATAGATTACAACTATCTTATCTTCCCCCACAAAATTATAAGATTCATGAGCACAGGAACCTTTTAAATGAATACATGAATGTCACTGGTGACATCATAGCAAGATAATTAATTATGTCAGTATGGTGATTATTCACACACACATTCACACACACACACACACACACACACACACACACACCCTCCTCTCCCTCCTTCCCTCCTTCCATCTCTGATACATGCACACTCATTTGACAAACTTTTATTAAAGAGGTGGCATAGTGGATAGAGTGCTGGCCCTGGAGTCAGGAAGACATGACTCTCATCTGCAGGTCTTTGGAAACTTTGCACTTCTCATTGCCCTAATGCAACTCTGGAGAAATATTTCTATTGAAAAGACAGGCCTTTTATTTCATGAAAATTGTGGTATCAGTAAAAGTGCTTTATAACTTCCCCATTTTCCTCCTTTTTGCCTCCATCCTCAGCTCACTATCAACAGTATTGTCTGTCCCAGATATACATCTTGTTGGAAAAATTCTATTGGGTGCCCATTCAGATGAATGTTGAAATTAAGGCAATGTACATACTTCATTCATTTGGTCTTTCTTTGATGGAAGAAGTCCTTTGAATGATTACAGATCTCTTCCAGGAAGGTCTAAAATGTCTTTTTTTTAATTAAATCATCATCTCATTTTCATTTCTACAATGCCTTGGAGCTTGAGTCAATCCATACCATGTCATCCATGAATAGGAATATTTGGAGTACCTCATCATCCATAAGGAACACCTTCTTGACCTGGATACTAGATCTCTTCTATCTCCACAGTGAATACTTTTGGCAAGCATGCATCTCCTTATTTTATGTTTTATCTGATGTTTATTATAGAAAGGTCATTAACTATGCCCATTCCTATTGTTATAGCTTCAAAGGAACCCTCATTGATCTTCCTATAGGGATGGTAGACATAGTGTTATAGAGAGCCTGGAGAAGTACCCCATAGACATCTGAGTTCAAACTCAGTTTCTGAAATATAATAACTGGGTGATCCTGGGCAAATCATTTAATCTCTGGATGCCCCCAGGAAACTCTCTAAAACTATAAATTGCAGAGAAATTGTCAATCTGCATTGATAGAGGGAGTTTCCTACACTGATGAAATCACAAGTCCCATCTCAGCTGCTGTATTAGCAAGCACCCTAGCACACCCAGGATGGCTGCTTAGCACAGGTTCTTTGATCTTCTTTATAAAGAAAAGACAGCTTCAAAGGGGTTAACAATCCTTCTTTAATTAAACATATATAAGTCATTCACTAGTTCAGGGGAAAGGTCAACAGCCTAAACATGGAGAAAATAAAAGCAGAGAAACATAGAGAAATTAGCATAGAGATTCAACAGACAGGGCTCCTACTGTCTGAATAAAGCAATACAACCACCTATATACACCACCAGACAGGAGAGCACAAATCTCTGAGTAGGGGGAGTCCCAGCCAGGAAATCAAAAGATCCTTCTCATAAGCAAATCCCCACAAGCAAAATACCAACCTCCCAGTATATATATACATATATACACATATACACATATACACATATATGTATGTATGTATGTGTGTGTGTGTGTATATATGTATATATATATGTAAATATATATATAAAACAGAGACTCTTACTTCCTGATTGGCTCAGAGTCAGTAGGCACAAAACCTATGTGACCCAGCAAGCTGTGAACTATCAGGGTTCAAAGGAGATCAATCCTTCAGATGTTTTCAATGAGCCTGGGAATACCCAGCTCCAGAAAGAAAACAACAAAACTCCTACTTAGCTTGCTCTTACAGCTGTCTCCACAAGAAAAGAGACCAAAAGAGCCTATAAGGCTGTGTTTTGTTCTACTGAGTCAAATGCTTTTTGGCAGTCAACAAATAATAGGCACAATTCATCTTAAATTTTCTACATTTTCCAGTTAGTCAGTTGTGAAATGGCAAAGATGTGGTCCGTTGTTGAATATAGTTTTTGAAAGCCTATTTGTTCCCTACTAATACAATTATAAAGTTTATTCCTTTGCATTCCCATCTGCCTGGCAAAATAAGAAAATGTCAATTGCTGAAAGGGTTGTGGGAGGACAGGCATATGGATGCATTTTTGATGGAACTCTGAATTGGTCCCACCATTTTACAATGCATTTTGTAACTAACTCCCATTGTCACTAAATGTTACATCCCTTCTGAATACTAGACACATACCCCAAAGAGGTCAAAGACAGGTAAAGTGATCATGTATACAAAAAATATGTATAGCATCCCTTTTTGTTATAGCAAAGAACTGAAAGGAAAGTAGATGTCCACTGACTGAGGAATGACTGAACAAATTGTGCTACATGAATGTAATGGAATATTTTTGTACAGTAAGAAATAAGTATGATGGATCCCGAGACATACAGAAGGACTTGTATGAACAAGCAGAGTGAAATGAATCAAGAGAACAATTTACTTGAAGACTACAATAATATAATTGAAAACAGCTTTGAAAGACTTCAGATCTCTTATCAATCCAATGATCAGTCCTGACTTCAGACTGATCATGAAGCATTCTTTCTATCTCTTGTCAGAGAGGCAATGGACTGGAAGTACAGAAAGACATAAACAATGGGTTGATTCGTTTCACTTGCCTATACTTACTGATTACAAAGAGTATTTGGTAGGGTAGAAAGGGGAGACAGAGTAATTCAAAAATGAAAAGGGTATTCATGAAATAGTTTAGACGTATACAGAAGAGGACAGAAAGAAATTCAAAAGAGGATACAATCAAGGCAATTTTAGTAATGCCATGTTAATATACATTTTTTATTTAAAAACTATATGTATATGTGTATATATATGTATATATACATAACAGATATTCATCATTTCACACATAATCTTCTGTTCTCTGTTCAATTAAATATTCAATTTCATAGGAGAGAATTGGATTGTCAAGGGAGAAAGTGTAAAGAAAGGAGAGGACATCTACTGCCTGGATTCTACCTTGTGGGACACCTGGCTTTCTTCAAAATACAACTCAAGTGACTTCTGCTCATTTTCCCTTTGGGCCAACTATAAGACCTGTCTTCCTTTTGAAATTCCTTCTTGTTACTTTGTGTTTACTTACTTATGAACAATTTGTGTCCTCCTAATAGAATGTAAGTTCCTTAAAGGGAGAGAAGAGTTTGTCTTTGTATCACAGGTGTCTGGAACACATCATATTCAGTAAATGTTTGTTGAACTGAATTAAATTAAAGGGTTGTGGAGAGGATGAGGTGTCATTGAAGGAATAATTTGTGAAATAGGAAAGGGAAGAGAATTAACAGTTTTATATAGGACCTACCATGTGCCAGGGACTATTTTTACAAATTTTTTTTGCAAATTCTTTTTACAAATATTATCTTATTTGATCCTCACAATAGTCCTGTGAGGTAGGTGCTATTATTATCATCCCCATTTTACAGTTGAGGAAATTGAGGCAAAAAGAAGTTGTATCTTGCCCAGAGTCACATAGGAAGAAAGTGTCTCAGGCTGGATTTGAGCTCAGATCCCTCTCTCTCCAGGTCCATTATACCACCAGTTGCTTCCATAAGAGAATTAGTATACATAGTGACTCTGAAATCAAGGGAGAAGTAAGTGTCCATTTTAAGAGTGTCAAAAGCTTCAGAGAAAAGGACGAAGACTGAAGAGTGACCCCTGGATTTGGAGGTCATTGGTGACCTTTAAGAAAGCAATTTCATTAGAGTACTGAAGATGAAACCCCAGTAGTAGTAAGGGGTTTGGGAGAAAATGGGTCATGAAAAAGAGGAGATATTAGGTGCAGATTAAAAGAATATAATAGAAATAGGTAACAATGAGTAATACACACAGTGTTATAAGGGAAGGGAGAAAACACTGGACTAGAGTAGTCAAGGGAAGTTTCATTGGATAAAGAGGGATGAGAATTGGTCCCTAAAAGGTGATAGTTTTTTTTTAACCAAGAAGAGAAAGAAAAGCAATCTCTCCTCTCTTTCTCTCTTTCTTGCCTCTTCTTCTCCCTCCTCTCTCTCTTTCTCGCTCTCTCTCTTTCTTTCTGTCTCTCTCTTGCTTTTTCTCTTTCTACCGTTTCTTTCTCCTCCTTTTTTCTCTCTTATCTCATAGTCCTTACTCCCCTCTTATCCTCTCCCCTTCCTCTCCCCTACTCTTCTCATCCTCTAGCCCACAGTTCCCCCAGCTTCATACATGAGCATATCTTATTTTATATACCAATGTATTTCTGAAAAGTTAACTATAATTTTAACATCATTCATGTAAGATAGTTAATCAGGGGAGTGTTGAATCATTTTGATGAATTCCTCAATCAACTTAAGGAGATTACAGGATGTGGGTCTTTGTTTGGAAACATCTGGGAGCAACTTCTCATGGAATATGGGCGTATTAATTGACATCTATTGCCAATAGGATGCTGGGAACTCCTGATGATTGATTGACTGATGCTGAAAGCAGAATTCTTATCACAGAAGTTGTTCTTCTCTGTGCTGCATAAAAGTGATCTGACGCTTGTTTTCTCTTTGTTTTTGAGAAGTCAGACCAAAGCATGGCTGAATTGATCTGCATTATAATGGGGAAAGCAAAACTAGTACTCATGCATGGTTTTCTCCCTGTCCCTGTCACACCCTCCCCATGCACACACACCTGAAAGCAACTGATGTCAACTTGTGACAAAAGTACATGGCAGAAGCAGCCATATACTTATATGTGGCTTAAGAGATATTCATAAAACAATGTTCATAAACTCCACAGTCTTGCATGGAGCAGAGAGTTTCAATTCTCCTGGTCATGTGATTGTGTAATCTAGATTTCTAATTAGAGAGGGGGAAATTAATAGAGAGTCCCAACTCTGAGTACCGGACAGAACCAACTAGTACTAGACAATACCAACTCTACCTCATGGGTAACCCCAAGTTCAGGAGTCCCCAAGTGTGAGAATTTAAAAATCAATATTTTTTTCCTAATTTTTTAATATTTAAAGTTTGGAATTCCAACTCTCCCCTCCCTGAAACAGTAAGTGATCAGATATGGACTACACATGTGCAATTATGTAAAACATTTCTACATTTTGTAAGAGACAACTGGAATAAAAAAAATGAAAGAAAATGAAAAATAGCATGCTTCAGTCTATATTCAGTCAATATCAGTTCTTTCTATGGAGGTGGATAATATACTTCATCATTAGTCCTTTGGGATTATCATGATCTTTTTATTGCTGAGAACAGCTAAGTCAATATCAGTTCTTCACAGAACAATATTGCTGTCACTGTGCACAGTGTTCTCCTGGTTCTGTTCACTTCACTATGCATTCATTTATGTAAGTCTTTCCAGGTCTTTCTGAAATTATTCTGCTTGTCATTTCTTATAGCACAATAATTTTCCGTTACAATCACATATCACAACTTATTTAGTCATTCCCCAATTGATGGGTATCCCTTTGATTTCCAATTCTTGGCCACCACAAAAAAAAAAAAGAAAAGAAAAGCTGCTACAAATAGGTACTTTTTTTTTGTACCAATAGGTCTTTTTTCCTTTTTTGGATATCTTTGGGATATAGACCTAGCAGTGATATTGCTGAATCAAAGGGTAGGTACAGTTTTATAGTCCTTTGGGCATAGTTCCAAATTGCTCTCCAGAATGACTTTGGATCAGTTCACAACTCCACCAACAGTGTCTCAGTTTTCCCACATCCCCTGCAGCATCCAACATTTTCCTTTTTTGCCATATTAGCCACTCAGGAATCAGTACTTTAAAAGAACCAAATTTCCTGACGTAGTATGTTCTTTAGAGAAAGAAGAAACTAATCTGCACAGTTTGTGAATAGCATCATACTTGGAGAGCAAATCCAGTGAATCATGCACATGGTGCAGGTCTGATGGGATGATGATTGCATATTTGGAGGCTACCAAACTATATTTAGCTTCCTGGAATTGTCAGAAGCACAGGGTGGTACTACGAGTCTTGAGGTAGGGGAAAGGAAGACTCCATAGGGACCTGTGGGATCCCTATAGGTTATTCCACCAAGGCAACTACAGGTTCAGAACTTTTCCAAGAGTTAATTAATTAACTATTTGAATGTTTTATGTATTTACTTATCTGCTTATAGGTTTCTGTGAATCCTTTAAGTGTTTTGTATGTTTTCTATAGGTTAAAATAAAGGTTGTCCTGTACTTGATATACAAATGGTATGTTGAGTGATTGTCCAGGAGCTGGACACTCTTCCACCCATTTTTGAAGAAACCTAGATATGAGTCATACCCTGAGTATATTAGGAGATTTTCCTGAAGCAACTCCAAGTAAAGACAATGATCCAAAGAAAGACAGAATAACTTTCTAGGGATCATCCTTCAGGATTGGACCAAGGCCATGTGAACCCAGAGTCTTGGGGCCACAGATAATATCTGAAATACATTAGAAAAGAGTTTACTATTAAAGGGAACTGTCTAATTTATATTAGATACATTTCAGTCTTTCCACAGAAAATTCTCTATAGCAGACCACATCTTCACAGTCATAGAATTATAATAGTAATAATAATCTATATACTACAGACTTACACAACTTGGCGGTAGGTAGGCGTCAAAATTAAAACAGACTAAACTTCTTTGGGCCGCAGATAGATTTTTAGTTGCTCACTTTCCAAGTAAAAGTATAATTAATGATTAAACTCTTTTGGAAATAAACTGTATTTTTAAAAAGGGAAATTCAGTTAATATCAATTAATTACATTTATTACTTAAGATTTTTATTTATCATGAAATCACATTGGTGTTTTATATATATATTCACACATTACTTTTCTGCACTCGCTTTGTTGCTGTTCAATGCCACTAACAACCAAAAACAGTAAAAAGATACAACTCTCGCTCCTCTCAGACTAGAGAGAGTGATGATGGTTGGTTGCCATGGGTCACGTGAAAAAGAGGAGAGAGTGTGCAGTGGCAACCCACCCACCAAGTTACATGACAAGCACGGTAGTAACTAGTGGAAGGCTAGCTAAGCAGAACACAGAAAAAGCACTCCTTACATCTTTACTTCCTTTTATATCCTCTACATTTTCCCCAGGATGCCCAAAATCCTTTGGTCAGCGGCACGCAGCCCTTGGGCTGTATATTGGGCAAGTTATACCGCCTATTATGTGCTAGGTTCTGTGTTAAGCTCTTTACAAATATTATCTCATCCAATCCTAAGAACCTTGAAAGACAGGTGCTATTATTACCTGTATTTTATAGATAAGGAAACTGAGGCAAACAGAGGTTACCAGATTTGCCCAGAGTCATACAGATATAACAGAACATAGATTAGAGTTGTAAAGGCCCTCAGAGCAAGCTAGGTGGCACTGGGGATAGAGCGCTGGGCTGGCAATCAGGAAGACTCATTCTCATGAGTCCAAATCCCGCCTCAGATACTTACTAGTCCTGTGACCCTGGGCAAATCACTTAACCCTGTGTGCTTCAATTTCGTCATCTATAAAATGAGTTAGAGAAGGAAATGGCAGGCCATTCCAGTGTCTTTGCCAAGAAAATCACAAAATGGGGTCACAAAGAGTCAGACGCAGCTCAGTAATTAAAAAAAGGACCTTAGGTTATCTAGACCAACTTCCCCATCTTATAGATAAGGAAACTAATTCCCAGAAAGATTATTTGCCCAAGGTGGTCTAACAATTAGTTGCATCATTGGGCCCAAGGGACGAGGACACTGTACCTTCTCCCTCTCCACTAAGGCACAGCTTATACTCTTGAGGTCTGGACCAGGTCAGGGGAACCTAACCACCTAAAAAAAGAGTTAGAGCTCTTTGCTGCTCCCTTCAGTCTATTCCCCCTTTCAACCCTCCACCCCAGAATCCTGGAGAAAATTGCTTGAACCTAAGATTGAGCTCATGGCTAGGATCCCTTCCAAAAGAAAGAGTAGAAAATGACTGAATACATGCTATCAGTTGGGTGTGGGACAGCTATTTGTTTCCTTTATCACACACAAGACCACAAGCTTGAATTGACAGACTTAAAATAATATTTAGTAACATAACTATTGTATTCAGTGTGCGTTATCAGAGACTTAAACGACGGTAGTAACTGAGAGATGGAGACTTAAGTATCAGAACACAAAGCAGTTTATAGGATTACTAAGTAGACATTGTTTTATTTCCTATCAATTCTGCACTGTCCCAATGACTCTCTAGATCTTTGCCTTCTGGCAAGCAAGTCTAGTTCTTGGGAATTCTCTGAGTGGTGAACCTTTCTTAGGAGAGGTGCTGAAGTAGTTGCTAGGGACTCCTCCACAAGTGAAGCTGCCATCACCTAAAGACCCAGGATCTCTAGACCTCTCAGAATTACAAGGTGATCTCTAAGCCTGGATATATCCATCTCAGAATCAACAATCAGTCACATATACTCAGCAAAGGAAACAAGAAGCAGCCTAGTCAAGAACCTCCTCTAGCTTCCACATAGAAGTAGTTGCTAGGGTATAGGGAAGAGTAGTCACTCTCTCAATCCCTCACTGGAACACTACTTGCCACATGAATGTTCAAGAGGAGAGTCAGAGGTGGAATCACTTCTTTTAAGGTCCACCGAGTCATCAGCTCTTCATGCTTAGTAGCCAATAAAAGAATTGCTCTTCCATCATCAAAGTGCTCTAGCCTTTCAATGCCGAGTCACACGTGTCCATGTAAAAGCATCAAGCAGCTTCATTATCTCCAAAACACCCAATCAATGAGCTATCACACATGGTCAGCCAGAAGCAGCCAGGATATCTCTGCACATGCCTTGCAGTAATGTTGATGGAGTTTGCTTTCTTCTCCCACAGAAGAGTCAATCACTAATAGTGAGGTGGCTGGCATTGTGAAGTAGAGGTGAGATGGGGAAAGATTTTGTAAGGCATTGGGAGCTCTCAGCACCACTGACTTCACCTACAATTAATGTCATTTCTGTTGGAGGGGGCAGAATCAAACCATTTAACCTAAGGAAGGGAAGTTTCTTCCCATTCTAGGCTAAAGAAGTAGGTCTAAAGAAAGAAAGAGGGCAGCCCTAAGACCAGCTAACCAGCCAGAGCAAAAGAACTCTACCCAAAGTTCCTCAATTTTATATATCCAGTCAGACAATTTAGAGACCCCTGTTTCCCAGGAACATCGGCAGCTGAACAACAGGCAGTAAATGGCAGAGAGAGGGGCCTCAGAAACTTGTCTCCCCTACCTACAAGGATACAATTGATGAAGAGGCATAAGGAGTACAAGATCCCACTGTGTTTATTCAAAAGCATTTAACTGAGGAAAATGCAGCCTTAAATTTTTTCTTTTTTCCCTGTGATAGGAAGGAATGGGAGGGAGAAAAAAATAAATGTTTGATCATCGAAAAAAATGACTTTTTAAAAATGCAGGCTTACATGCTCTCCTCTAACAAGGTGGTTCCTGTGTAAATACTAAAAATCACATAATTCTGATAGATACAACTGAAAAAAAAAACTTTATTCAGCCATCCTTTGATTAAGAATAGTAATCATAGTAATAATATAATTCTTCAAGGTCTGCAGAGTACTTTACATGTATTAACTCATTTGAGCCTTACAACAACCTTGCGATGTCAGGGCTATTATTATTACTGTTTTATAGATGAAGAAACTGAGGTTGAAAGGTTGAATGATTTGTCCTGGGTCACAGAGCTTTTAAGTGTTTGAACTGGGATTGAAATGTGCCTTGCCACACTGCCTCAACAATTACCAATATTAACACTAATTATTAATATTAAACAAGGCACAAAACAGAGAGACACGTATGCTAGACCAAAGTGTCTGTTTATAAGTGACATGGAGATTGTCTTCTGTCAAGTCCAAATAAAAGATGTTCCCTATAGAGGGTGATGTTCTCCAGATGTACTTTGTTTGCAGATGAGCCTGGAACACTTCAAAGAGTTTCACCTAATGACACACATAGGAAAAACCCATTGAATGAAGAATTCCTATTACCCAAATGCAGTTGGATGGACAGCTAATTGAGTTATTCCATTCATAGATCTTTCAGACAAATGCTAGTGATGGACAATGAACTGGGCAGTAGAAGGAAAAAAACAAATTGTATTGCATTTGGGAAACTGTCATCCTTTCAGTGATCCCAGGTTTCTTCCAGACAGTAAAACCTATCTTTTTAATACAAATGGTCTCCTGGTCAAGTTGTATAGATGTGGACTGTGGAATAATTTAAAATTAATTTAATTTAAATTAATTTAAAATTACAGGTTAATCAAAGGGAAGCACAAAGACACATGGTACCCTCAGATTGGCAGAAATGAGGAAATATGAAAATGGCACATGTTGGAAGGGCTGTGGGAAGAAAGATACACCAGTTCATTCTTCCCAAAGGTATGATTGGTCCAAGCATTTTGGAAATAATTTGGAATTATATTTAAAAAGTTACCAAACTGAACATTTCCTTTGATCCAGAGATACCACTGCTAGGTATAATACCTACAAGGAGGTTAGAAAGAGAGGAAAAGATCCCATAGATACAAAAATATTTATAGTAGCATTTTTCATAGTAGCATGGAACTAGAAGGAAAATAAATGTCCATTGACTGGGTCAAATCAACACGACTTCACCACAGGAAATGACAAATATGAAGAATTCAGAGAAACTTGGAGAGATTTATGTAAGATAAGATAGAACACAGTAAGCAGAAATACAACAATTTACCAGAATGACCACAGTTATATATGAAGTGAACAACACTGAAAAAAACTCAGAATGATCCAGACGGTGAACAAAGATGACATCAGAGGATTGATGATAAAACATATTTCCTATTTAACTTCTTGTTAATCCATTTTTGATGTACTAATATTCCGTAATGGGAAGAACAGCCTCCATTTAAATAAATAAACTTCTAAAAGCAATAGATAAGATGCTTAAGAAATAATTGTGAATGGATAAATTAATGAAATCACAACCATTATTGATTTATATTGGCTTGTTGAAAGACAACCTTTTCCTTATATACTTTTCCTCCCCATTTTTACCTAAAAAATTAAGGATGCAGCAAATCAGGGAGGTGCTATTAACCAAAACTATAGAGAAATATTGCAGGACATGATAATATGAAGTATCTCCTTCCTCAAAGCTGGGTAATATGTCTCAGGGAAAGAGAGTTTTCAGCTGAGATCTAAAGAAAAAAAGGGATTCATTTTGATGGGAAGGCTGAGACAAAGAAGGAAGTTGGAACTGCATATAAATAAGAAAATCAATGGGGAAGGGGAATGGCAAAAAAAAATTATATAGTAGGAATTGGCTTTATACA
This sequence comes from Notamacropus eugenii, assembly GCF_028372415.1. NCBI lineage: Eukaryota > Metazoa > Chordata > Mammalia > Diprotodontia > Macropodidae > Notamacropus > Notamacropus eugenii. The sequence goes on along the minus strand of NC_092873.1, from coordinate 106,892,364 downwards.
TAGGTAACACTCTAAGTGTTGTAATCTGGCCAGTGACCACACTTCCTGCTCAAGACCACCTTCACCTGCTCCCTCTAAGTGCCTAAAGCTCCTTTAATGGTGAATGAGTTTTATTAAATTGTTTTGTTGCTATTATTATCATTCTATGTTTTTAATCTTTGTTAAAATGGAAGGCTCTCTAGGGAAAGGGGAAGGAGTATATTTTTTTAAATGAATGTGATATAAAAACAAACAGCATATCAGTACTACTAATAAAACAAGAAGCCATGAAAGAGCCTTCTATTTCAAATACCGAAACCTTAGAAGGTCAGAGATGGAAAGAATCAGAGAACAGGACGGAGGACAAGAAAATGGAGAAGCTTAGAGGCAAAAGATGCTTCATTGATTCTTGACCTGGATCAGATAAATTTTTTTTAAAAAATTTGATAAATGAATTTCATTATAATTAGTCACCTTTGTACTCCTATGTATTTTATGTCGTGAATTTAAAAATATTCCAAGACGGGGTCCAGAGGCTTCACCAGACTACCAAAGGGGTCCATGATGCAAAACCGGCTTATTGGTGGATGATTCAGTTAACCAAAAAAGAATTTGCTAAGCACCTACTATGTGCCAGGCACCTGTTGTAATGGAGAGAGCATGGGAGTTCAAATCTTGGTTTTGCTGATTGCTTGATGTATAACCTTGATCAAGTAGATTGGGCCTCAGTTTCTCCATCTGTAAAATTGTAAGGATTGGACCAGCTATCATCCAAGGTCCCTGAGCGATTCTGAATCCTTTGATCCTATGGCTAGCCCAAGTATAGGAGTGGAAGGTGGAGAGGGGGTGTGGGGAGAGAAGAGGCTGTATAGGAAGTGGTGGGGGGTGAGAGCAAAAGGACAGAACCCTGGAAAGGGCCGTATCAAGACAAGCCTTGCTTGTGGGGTGAAGGTCCTTTCCGTTGCCTGGTTGCGAGGGAAATGGAGGCGTGTCCAGTTTCCATGACAACTCCAACCTTGGTTCCCCAGGCTGCCTAATCCCATTTATTGCCCAGAGCACAGGGCCGGGCTCTCTCCAGCAGGGATCAGTCCCAAAGCTTCTGTCCCCGGAAGGGGCCCTGGGAGCCCTGCAGACGCACAGCTCCTCACCCGAGCAGCAGGGTGAGGGTGGACTCCACAAATGAGGTCAGGGTCCCCCTCTCTGCCAGGGCCTCCCGGGCCAGCCAAACACTGAATTAAGTCTCTTTGCTCCGTCAGAAAGGATTTATTGAACCCCCTGCCAGGGCAGCAGCAGTCTAAGGTTTCAGAGAGATCAATCCCAGGTCCGGGTCCTCAGGCTGTTTATAATGGCCACTGAATCCAGGAAGCCCTCCTTGACTAACCCCAGAGGGACCTGATTGCTCTCTTACAAACCAGTGCCCCCACCCCACTCACTAATACTCCTGCCCCATCCAGCCCTCAAAGAATCAGTTTGGACAAGATTCGTGGTACTGGGTGGTCTGCTCCTTTGTTTCCGGCCTGAAATCTCTTTCATATGCCTGCAGACTGGCCTGCCGCTGCCTGCGGGCAGGAAGCATCACTGCCCCCCTTCTCATCCCAACCCCTCCCCCTCCCCAAAGGATTTAAAGCTGGGAAGGATGTTGGAAACCACTGGGTCCAACCCTATCATTTTACAGAGAAAAACGAAGCCCAGAGAGGTAAAGGATTTGTCCAGGATCACAAAGCTAGCAAGTCTCTGAGGTGGAATTTGAACTCAGTTCTCCCTATCTCCAGGTCCCCCACAAGTCTTTGACCAAGAGGTCCCACAGGAAATGGAAGTCTGCTTTGGCCAGTAGTCTAGGAGGAAAGAGGACTTTATTGTTCCCAATCTGACAGGGAAATTCCCTAAAGTCTGGAGTCAAGTTGTCCCCCATAGCTCCCTGAGGTCTTCCACTTCATTTCCCCCTGAAAAGACTAGAAACTCCCTGAGGGTAGAGATTAGGTCTCTTTCTTCTCCCTCTTTCCCAGCACTCCACTCAGGGCTTTCTCCACTGACACCTGGGGAAGTCTTCCTCCTCATCCTCAGGGAGGGCAGAGCTGAGGTCCCTAGGCAATGCCCGGTGCCAGATGACTCAACATCAGTCTCCCCTTGAATCTTGCATAAACTCTCGCAGTAGCAACAGCAGCAGCAGCTGTGGCAGGTTTCTGATGATTCAGCAATGTGGGTCTGTATGTTACTTTCCCCTGGGGCTGGATCAGACTTCGGAGACCCAGGACAGTGTTAACAGCACTCTTGAAATACAAGGGGAGGACAGGGGAGGGAGAAGAGAAAACAGATGCAGGGAGGGAAAAGAGGGAAAGTGTATTGGGCCTGGGATAATTTATGAAGAATCAGTCTTTCCCAAGTTAGGTCCTTGATTACTGCCCCCTGGCCTGGCCCCCCAGTAGAGAGGTTCCCACCCCCCAAACATACACACATACCCTAAGGATGGGGTCCCAGACTGGCACCCAGCCAAGAATAGGTCCTTCCCTTCATCATCTCTCAGGAGAGCTTACCAAGGCACAGCCCAGGCAGAGATGGGGGAGGGGGGGCACCTCGGGCAGAAAAGAGGGGGAGGGAATATCTGGGGGCCACCCCTGAAGTGGGGAGGGGGGGAATTTGACAGTACTTGCTCAGACCACTAGATGTCACTTCCATTACAGGGGAACCTACAAGGAAGAGAGATTTTTTTTCCCCAATCTCTCCCTAGGCACAGCTCCAAGGGCATTAAAGATACCAGTTACAAAATAAGTGGTACTTAGAAAATTCTAGAAAGGCCGAGCTAGAAGACAGTTTTGGAGAGACTCTAGCCCACCTTGACCCCTAGCCCTACAAAGATGAGTAAACTGAGACCTACAGGAGGGAAATGACTTGTCCAAGATCTTATAAGTACTAAGTACTTTATTTTCAGCTGCCAAGGCAGCTAAATTCTTAGAGGTTTTCCAAGTAGAGGCCAGGGGCATCCCTTCTCTCTCCCAGGGCCTGGGTACCCCTTCATTCCCCCATATCCCCAGAAGCCACTGTTCTGGACAAGGGCTTGGCCCTCTCTCTCTCTCTCTCTCTCTCTCTCTGTCTCTCTCTCTTTCTCTCTCTCTCTCTCCTTCTCTCTCTCTCCCTCTCTCTCTCTCCCTCTCTCTCTCTCCCTCTCTCTCTCTCCTTTCACTCTGTCTCTATTTCTCTGCTTTCTCTGTCTTCTCTCTTTCTCCCTGTCTCTCTTTCCTTCCCTCTCTCCTCCATCTCTTCCTTCCTCCCCTTCTCCAAGTCATTTTCCTTTCTGGACCTCAGTTTCCTCAACAATGAAACAAAGAAATAAAGAGACTGTGTTACTGGATAGGCTGCTAGATTTGGAGTCAGGAAAAGCTCAGTTCAAATCCCATCTCAGCCACTTGGCATTCCACCTCAAATCTATGTTCCTTTGCACTGATCCTTCTCCCAGGCCTGGAATGCACTCCCTCCTTCACAACCTTCAAGAGTCATCTCAAGCCCCACCATAAAACCTTTCCTGATTCCCTTGCTAGTGCCTCCCTCCTTACCTAAAATGTACTTAGTGTGTATTTAGTTTGTATATACTTGTGCATATGTAATATACTTTGTGTATACATGTATGTCTGTATGTCTATATACGTACATGTATGCATGCATGCATGCATGTATGTATGTATGTATTATGGTGTCCCAAAAGTCTTAGTGTCATTTGTTGGTCAGTTGTTTCGGTTGTGTTCAACTCTTTGTGACCCCTTTTTTCGTAACAAATAGTGGCGTGGTTTGCCATTTCCTTCTCCAGCTCATTTTATAGATGAGGAAACTGAGGCCAACAGGGTAAAGTGATTTGCTCAGGGTCACACAGCTAGGAAGTATCTGAGGCCAGATTTGAACTCAGATCTTCCTAAGGCTCAACATTCTATCCACTGGATCATGTAGTTGCCCAGAGTCAGAGGACCTGAGTTTTTTAATCCCTGAATTGCTACTTCCTGCCAACGTCCCCTTAGGCAAGTCTCTAAATCTCTCTGGGCTTTAGTTTCTTCATTTGTACAAAGAAGAAGGTAGGTGACCTCTAAGTCTTCTTCCAGCTCTAAATCAAACTTCCCTATGATCATGGCTCTGGGCAAGTCACTTAATTTCTGTGTGCCTCAGTTTACTCACCTGTAAAAAGAGGATAACAATTCTTGACACTGCCTGTCTCATGAGTTTTTGTCTCTACTTATCTATATGTACGTATTGTCTTCTCAGACTAATTTGTAAGCTCCTTGAGTGCAGAGACTATTTCATTTTGGTATTTGTATTCTCTAAGTTTTCCCTTCATTTCTACAGAGATAAAGACAACCAACAGATGTTCTACTTATAGTCAGACCTTGGTTCTTCTAGGGCTTGGGGTTAATTAAAGATTGTGTTGGACAGAGCGCAGACCTTGGACCCAACTGAGCTAAGTATTCTGACCCCAGCAGAGTTTGCTTTTATGTTTATCTAAAGACCTGTCAAAATCCAGTTAGGCTGGGAAAGGAAGGAAGGAAAGAAGGAAGGAAGGAAGGAAGGAAGGAAGGAAGGAAGGAAGGAAGGAAGGAAGGAAGGAAGGAAGGAAGGAAGGAAGGAAGGAAGGAAGGAAGGAAAATATCTTCTAGAGTTACAAATAGAAAAGCAAGACTATTCCCACTCTCAAGAGACTCACTTGCTAATAAAGTAAGATGATACATCTAGAATTTTAGCTGCAAGCCAAATGGAAAGGCCTTGATGGTCCTTAAGGTGGTATCTGACCTCCAGGTCAGACAGATCCATATTCCTGAATTCAAATATGACTTCATATACTTACTAGCTGTGTGATCCTGGACAAGTCGCTATTTGTCTCAGTTTCCTCACCTGTAAAATGAGCTGGAGAAAGAAATGGCAAACCACTCTAGTATCCTGGCCAAGAAAACCCCAAATGGGGTCACGAAAAGTCAGAAATGACTGAAATGCCTGAACAACAACAAAGCACCTCACGGGCAGCAGTGTGCTGGTAAATGTTTACCAACATGCTCTTCAGAAAAAGAATACACTCAAGACACACTTTTTTTCTGAGATTTTGACATAGTATTTTATTTTTTCCAATTACATGTAAAGACAATTTTTAACATTCATTTTTTTGTAAAATTTTGAGTTTCAAATTTTCTCCCTCCCTTCCTCTCTTCCCCCCTCCCTAAGATGGTAAACAATTTTATATAGGTTATATATGTGCAATCATGTAAAACATTTCCATATTGGTCATGTTTTGAAAGAAGAAACAGAACAAAAAGAAAAAAACTCAAAAAACCCCCCAAAGAATATGAAAATAGTATGCTTCAATCTGCATTCAGACTCCATGGTTCTCTCTCAAGATGTGGGTAGCATTGTCTATCATAAGTCTTGGAATTATCCTAGATCATTGCTTTGCTGAGAACAGGTAAGTTGATCGTCACACAATGTCACTGATACCATGTACAATGTTCTCCTGGTTCTGCTCACTTCACTTTGCATCAGTTCATGTAAATTCAAAACACACCTTTACACTAGTTCTGCATAATCAACCCTTTTCTATCACTTTCTTAAGACTAGACAATCCACAAAACAATAAATCAGGCCCTGATTGGTCAATTTCTGAGGTGTAAATGGTCACTCTAAAAATTTAACAATTAGCTCTGACCTGCCACTTTGAGCTAACTCAAGCACACCCCTGCTTTCAGGTCTAAACATACGAGTCAATGAGGCAGGACAGGGAAGATTCTAACCCAGGGCTTCTGGCTCCAATTCTAGGACTGGACATGCTTTTATACACACTGTAGGCTTGTTTGCAGGAGGTTCGAGGGAGAGGGGAGGGACAATTAAGTAAATATTTGTTGATCAAAAGTAGATGTCCTCTTCAACTTTCTATATTCCATGCAATACCCTCTAGAGAGTTTCAGTAAAGATTGGTTGATTTATTATTGATTTACAATATGCCACCAACTCAGGGCATCAATGAATCAATAAACATGTGTTAAGTACCTACTATGTGCCAGACATTGTGTTAAGCACTGGGGATACATAAAGATGGAAAAGACAGTCTCTGCCCTCAAGAAGCTTACAATATAATGGGGGAGAGAACAAACAAACATGTACAAACAAGCTATATATAGGATAAATAGGAAATAACTAACAGAAGGAAGGTACTAGAATTAAGGGGGATTGGGAAAGGCTTCCTCTAGAAGGTGGGATTCTAATTGGGCCTTGAAGGAAGCCAGGAAAACCAGTAGATAGAGATGAGGAGAAAGAATGTTCCAGGTGTAGGGAATAGATGGAAAAAATGCCTAGAGCTGAGAAATAGAGTGTTTTGTTCGCAGAACATCAAAGAAGCCAGTGTCACTGGATCTAAGAGTATACTTGGCAGACAGTAAAGTGTGAGAAGACTTGAAAGGTTATGAAGGACTTTGTGTACCAAGCATAAGATTTTGTATTTGATCATGAAGGCAATAGAGAGCCACCAGAGTTTATTGAGTACTGAACACCAACACCCAGTGGTATGCTCTGCCCTGAATGAGGGGCAAGGCGGAGTTGTTGGCAAAGGAAGAGAGCTTCAGTTCTCAATCAGTCCCTATTTTGGGGACTCTTTAAGCATGGATCTCCACACAAGAATCTTCATCAAGTCAGGTGCAGTTTGAGAGGAAAAGAGGCCAGCCCCATTTCAGATTGCCAAAGGAAAAAACTTTGGGAAGACATGAGAGGAGTGGACAGTCTCCATCATGTCCCTATTCCTAGCTTCTCATTCTCAAGACTTCAGAGAGTTTTCCTTTGGGTTTTATCCAGGACTTTCTCTCTTGGTTGAGCTGAGTTACCTGGCTCCCGATGAGAGAGCTACTTCATTCTGAATTATCTGGTATATATTCTCCTATGTATATCTTCTCTGTTTTCTGTTTTGCAATGATTGGGATAAATGAACTTTCTTGCTATTTGTTATGCTTGTTCATTATGGAACTGATATTAGGTGGGGAAGGGGTCAAGTCTTTTATAGACCTTGGAGTCCTCCTTTTGTCCAAAATGTCAAAGCAATCAAACATGAGATGGAACCCAATCATATCTCCTAGACAGACATTTTTTAAAGTAATAAATAGGTATGCTTCTACCGTCTCTGAGGAGAGCAGAGTCATGGCCTCCAGCCTCCATCTCCTGATTCTCCTCCTGGCAGAAATGAAAGTTTCCCTTGGAGAAAAGTGATGAAAGAAGAAGCCATAGATGTCTATATTCTGCCTCCGCACACAAGGACAGTATCTATACCATACATGAGCCTCTCTACACATGTGGGGCCCATTCACTAATTCAATCCTTACAATAGAATCATAGGAACTCAAAATTGGAAGCAACCTCAGAGTTGACTGAATCATGAATCCCCTTTACAATATCTCCCAAAGTGAATTATCATAAAATCACAACCTTAGGGGCCATCTGGCCCATCTCATCTAACAGATGAGGAAACGGAGATCCAGGCAGATGAAATAATATGCCCCAGGTCATAGAGATAGCAAGTGACAAGTATTTCTACTTCCATTCCAGCTAACTAAATCTAACCCATTCTTTGAAACCCATCTCAGATATGGCTTACTCTTTTTCTGAAGCCTAATGTGATTTATCTCTTCTCTGAACTATAAGGGACCTTATAACAATTATTGTCTGTATGGTTTATTTGACAATAAATCCTGTACATCTTGTCTTCTTTTGTGGTGCTTATCCTCCACTTAAAGGCTAATGTAAGGAAGAAGTCAGAAGACCTGGATTTGAACCTGCTTCTACTACTTAATTAGTTATATAATCCTTAGCAAATCATTTTCCTTCTCACTGGACTTCGGTTTCCTTTTCTGCTGGAAAAAAAGTTGATAAAACTCATTTCCCATCTTTCAATGCATTGCATATACTGTCAGACAGTGAATGTAATCATTGGTTTTTGCTAAATTTTTTTTCTCTTTCTTTTTGCAGTTTTTGCTACAAGGAATGGCTAGCTGTCAAAGGTCTCATAGATCATAGATTTAAAGTTGGAAGAGATTTTAGAGGTCATCCAACCGAACCCTCTCATTTTATGTGACCATGGCACAGAAAGAATAAGTACCCTCAAAGAATAAGTACACAACTACCAAAGTGGGATTTGAACTCAGGTCTTCCTGATTCTAAGTCCAGTGCCCTATCTTCTACACCATGCAACTACCACTATATAGGAAATGAATGTCATAAAAATACAAATCAATATCCTAGAGGCAGTGAGGTGGCTCATTAGATCTAGAATCACAAAGACCTGAGTTCAAATCTGACTTCAGACCCTTGCTAGCTCTGTGACTTTTGACAAATCATTCAACCTCTGTTTGCCTCAGTTTCCTGGACCGTAAAATGGGGATAGTAATAGTACCTACCTCCCAGGTTGCTATGAGCATTAAGTGAGATAATACTTTGCAATGCTCAGTACGGGCACATAGCAGGCAGTCTATAAATGGTAGCTATTATAATTAGTAAAAGGAAAATATATTTTAAACAATAAAATAAAAGGGATAGCTAGACTGCTTGATCCCTTCTAATTCTAAATCCTATAATCCTTTGCCATCATGTCCAATTCATGTGCCTTCTATGTCCCCCCCCAAAACTCCCTCTATGTTTTAGCTCTATGTGTTGCTTTCCCCCATCAGAATGTAAACTCCTAGAAGGCAGGCACAGTTTTTCTTTTGGATAGAATTTGTATACTCATCACTTAATATAATTCCTGGCACATGGACATTAAATGCTTAATAAATGTTTCTTTTGTTGTCTACCTCAAGGGATGGGTGGAGGACAGACAGAGCTCGACAGAGCTACGAAGTTCTTCCTAATATGGAGCCCAAGTTTGCTTTTCTGCCTCATCTGGGTCAACAAAGAGTAGTGTGTTATTCTTAGGTGTGCATTTGTGTGTGGATATATACTTGGGTTTTTCGATTTTATTTACAAAGTCCTGGTACAACTTGGATAACTCAAGTTGTTCACATGGAAAGGAAATAAAAATATATAAACAACTTCTGGGGGCCTGATCTGGTCCTGCTTTCCTGCAAGGCAAGTCATCATGACTTGGCCATCATTGCCCTGTTTCAGAACACATCGTTCACTCATTTTCCATCAAATTGTGAACAATATCCAGTCCCACAGGGTGAGGAACTTCATGACTCATGTGTGTGATCCCCTGCGTGCGCTTGTTCACGTACTCCCTCCCTTCCATATCCAAATGGCCCACCTCAAGTGTAACTTCCTAGGCAGGGCTATTGGGATTAGTGTCCCCTCCCCCTATTCCTTTGTGCATAATTTATATATTTTGTATTTACTTATTAGTATTCATGTTGTTTCCTCCCAATAGAATGTGAGTTCCTGAGAGCAAGGAACATTTTGTCTCTTATTACCAGTACCTGGAACATGGAGGAGAGAAGGAAGGGAGGGAGGAGTAGAGGAAGGAAAGGAGGCAGAGAAGAAGGTAGGGGAAGAAAGAAAGGGAGAGGGGGAGGGGAAGGAAGGAAGAAAGGAAAGAAGGAGGGAGGGAAGGAGGGAGTGAAGGAGGGAGAGAGAGAGAGGCAGAAAGAAAGGAGGAAGGAAAGGAAAAAGAAAGGGAAGGAGGGAAAGGAAAAGGAAAGGAGAGAAGGAAGGGAGAAGGGAAGGAAAGAAATAGGAAAGAAGGAGGAAAAGGAGGGACAGAAGGAGAAGGGAGGGAGAGGAAAAGAGGAAAGAGGGAGAAAGGGAGAAAGGAGGGAAGGAAAGGAAAAGAAAAATAGGGAGGAAGGGGGGAGGAAGAGAAAGATTAAAGGAGGGGAGGAGGGATGAAAGAAGGAAGCCCTTCCCTGACCAAGTCAGTCCACAGAGATCTCTTTCTCTTGTGAGCCCCCACAGCATATCCTCTCTACTCCTCACTGGGTGAGAACATAGATAACCTAGTATTGTTAATGAACTTTTACTTTCATCATGTCCAGTGTTGAACCTACAGGAGGACAAAGCCAAGAGTTGCACAATGTGAACAGATGTGAATGGTTTTCAATCTGCAGTCTCAGAAAAACTGCATCTCTGAGATTACAGATCCATTGGAATACTGGGCTACATCTTGTTTTTCCCCTGCTACACAGTAAGCAGGAGCAGTATATCCTTTAGTATCCTCCCTCAGCACACTATACACACACACACACACACACACACACACACACACACACACACGTTGTTCATTGTCAATGAGCTAGCTGAGGGCATTTCCACATTAGAAAAGTTGCTTCCTTCCAATTAAAATTTTGTTGAGAAACCATTTGTTTGACTTCCCCATCCTTGAGCACAGTGATAACGGTGAAGTGAGAAAGAAGTATAGGATGCAGTGGAAAGATCTAGAATTCAGGAGACCTGGTTCTAATCCCATTGCTCTGATGAACTAACGTGGCAGATTCAGGCAAGTTGTTTTCCTTCTCTGAGTCTCTTCTTCTCACTTTGTAAAATAAGGTACCTGGTCTAGGTATTCCCTGAGTCCCCTTCCAACTCTAACATTCTATGTCCTAGGTTCTAGCATTATAATCTCTAAGATCCTTCCCAGCCAACATTTTGTGTCCTGTTGAGTGCTAATATCTTATATTCTAAGGCCCCTTCCAGCCCTGACATTCCATGTTCTGGCTTCTAACATTCCATGGTCTAGGGTTCCTTTCAGCCCTGACATTCTAAGTCCTGGGTTCTAAAGGTTCTAACATCCTATGGTCTAGCAGGGTGAAGAACCTTCAGCTTCAAGGCCACATATAGTCCTCTAAGTCCTCAAGTGCAACCCTTTACGGAATCCAAACTTCATAGAACAAATCCCCTTCATAAAAGGCTTTGTTAGACTCAATCAAAGGCTGCACTCAAGGACCTAGGAGGCCACATGGGGCCTTGAGGCTGCCCAAGTTCCCTATTCCTGTTAGACCAAAAAACGTTAGAAACCAGGACATAGCATGTCAGGAAAGCCCATAAAATGTTGGAACCCAGGACTTAGAATGGCAGGGCTGGAAGGGACCATAGACATAGACTGTTAGAACCCTGGAGTTCTCTTCCAGCTTTAACATTCTATTCCTGTATTCTAACATTTTATCTAACGCTCTCCATTCTAACATTCTATGCCCTAATCTCCTTCCTAACTCTGATGTCTTAAGACCCTAAGCGCCAGAGGATTGCTATAGTCTTTCTTAATGAAGAATATACAAGTAGAGCTTTTCTCTGCAGGATGAATGGGCTTAAGTTAGCTAGAGTCTCAAGTAGCAGCTTCCAGCCTAGTAAATTCCACCTGTAAAACATTAGCAAGCATGGTCAAGCAAAGTTCTGGAATTCTTTTCCCAGACCCCTCTAAAACACAGGAAAGATGCTGCTCTGGACTAGGGTGGTGAATCTGTTTTGCCCAGAGGCAGGGGAATAAATAGAATCACCTCTGCCTTGTCTACTTCCTGACAAAGCTCTGCTTAAGGGAAGAGTTCTGCTTTGCCTGAATGAGCCTTTGGGGGCCTTAAAAAAGTTTAATGGCTTTGCCTTGGGTAAGTCTAAGGAGGGTGAGAGCGAGGCCTTGATGGAGTCGCCAGTGTGAAGAGATGAAGTGTTGAATGTGTCAGGCCCCTCTCCCCCACCTCCTGCATTGTCCCCAACTCCCCTTAATGAAGGCTGAAACCAGAGCAGCCAATGAGGCTTGGAAAATCCGCCTGTTGTGTGAAAGCGTTTTTCCATAAATCACCCTCATTCAGTCTTGGACAGCCCCGTGCCCTGGTGAACGAGGGAACCCAGGGGCTGGAGGCTGGGGCCCACTGGTTAAGAGCAGGTGCTTTAGCGAAGACTATCTCTGCTTCAGGCCTCCCCTAGGGGAGATGGGAGGAAACACCCCCCTGCCTTCCCAGGCACATGACCTCTGAGCATCCCTGCAGATCTCTTAGAAAAAGGGAGAGGGTCATTTTGCATATATTTGCATGCCACCAGCACTGGTCTCTAATTCCATTCAAGTGACCCTACACAGAATCTTGCAAAAGCCATTTAGGAGGGTGGTAGGCAGAGATAGGGAGGGGGAAGGGGATCAGCCCCTGGATTCAGGACAGATTCAAATTTCAGTGAAGCCAATTCATCCTCAATAAGTCAGCAATGTAGATTACCTACTCATTATGGTTAGCATCCCATTGTTGATGATGGAGTGAATGAGGGTGGGGATGGGGGTGAGGGGAGAGATACAGAGAGTCCTTGATCCCAGGAAGCTCCACGTATGATGAGAAAAATCTAAGACCCTTCTCCCAGAGAAGGGAGATCTGAAACCCAAAAACCAAATCTCTGTACTACAGAGGTCCTGTCTAATAGGTTGGGGATGGGAGGGTAAGCCCTAAGCTCATGGAGTTCGCAGTGTGAATAAGATATTTGCCCTACCTCAAAGAGTCCCTCGTCTCATGGGGGAGACCAGTCCCTGACCTCAGAGAGCCCCAATCTGGTAGGGGACACACAGGCTCTTCCCTCAAGGAATTCCCAGTCTTTGGAAGGAGACACAGGCTACACCTTGGGATGGCAAGATAAAGTTCCTGACCTCAGAAGGCTATTGCTCACCACAGGGTTAAAGATCCTTGGGTAAACCATATAAGGTGAAGCTGGTATTTAGTATTCTCATTAGTGGTCTATTGCTGCCTCTTCGCTCCAGGTGGGGCAATCATTAACAGACCTGGGTGTGACCCCCACACCTCAACTCCGAGAGAAAAGTCAGACCTAGCTGAAGTAATCTGTAAATTGACCACACAAGAGAGGGAGTCTGCTGCTGGGCCAGTCTTGGAAATAGAGACTGTAGCTACCTGCCCACCTGAGGATTCATTGATGCTAACACTTTCTCTGAGTGGGGGAGTTCCTGTCTTTAGAAAGCTCCATTCTAGTGGGAGATTCATAGGCCTTTCCCTTATACTGGGACACCTTAATCTACCCACCCACAAGGCCAGATCCCAGGGTGCAAGATCAAGGAATCTGAGTTACTTAGCCCTCAAAGAGCAGCAGAACAAGAATCATTCCCTGACCCCCCATACTCCAGAGCAGAGGGTCCACTGTCCTTCCTACCCCCACCCCATCCCACTTTGTTCTCAGCACTTATACAAAGTTAGTACAAAGGGGATGCTCCTGCTCAGTTGCTATATCTGTAGGCCAAGTCTATTCTGTCTTGGATTTCATGTCTGAAGAGGTTCTTTCAAAGACCATCCAAATGTTGAGACTGAGAGGAGACTTGGTCATAGATCACATGCTATTATTTGAAATACCCATGCACTACACAACAAATATTAGGGAGATGGGGGTCAGGGGGATGCTGAGCGACCTCATTTAGCCTTCTGCCACTAGTGCCTTACCCATTTGTCAGCGTAGCTCATCGTAACCTTCCTTAGAGAGGCTGGCCTAGGAGGGATAAGACCCAGATTTCATCTCAGTAGGTTACAGAAGGCATGGCATCTTCAGAGCTAATGAAAGAGGAACTGTAAGGAAATTTCAGCCTGGAAAACAACTTTGCCTGGGGTTTGACATGGTCTACCTGGCCAGACCCAGAAGATCCTTCTGAAGTCTGTCTCTTGGCTTCCCCTGTACAATAGTATCCTCAGGGCCCCACCTTTAATGTCCTTGGAAGGAATCCAGGCACAGCACAACAAAAATGACACTGGACATTGAGTCAGAGAACATGAGTTTAAATCCCATTCGGTGGCTTGCTATGTTTGTGACCTTTGACAATCACTTAACCTCTATGGGTTTCGTTTTCCTGGCCTCTTAAAAACCAACATGCAGATCAAAATATATTTGTTCTTCTTTTCTTTTGTTGTTTTGTTTTGTTTCTCCTTTCTCGTATTTCCTCCCTTTCATTCTCATTCTTCTTTACAATATGACTAATGTGAAAATATGCTTAATAAGAATGTATATGTAGAACCTATATCAGATTGCACACCATCTTGGGGAAGTGGGGAGGGAAAGGAGAAGGAGAAAATTTAAAACGCAAAAACTTACAAAAGTGAATGTTGAATACTAAAAATTATTTAATTAATAAAACAAATGAATAGTAAACAGACTGACTGAGATAACCTTATCACCTCCGCTTACCCCTCTTCCCAAACAGGATTCTTGACTAGCCTAAACTCGGTGCCTGCCTAGACCACCCTAAAATTCTAACCTTAGAGTTTCATTCTTTTCATTTAAGACCAGGATTATTAAATTGCAAATCCTCACTAGAAGAAAATAACACTTTAAACCCAATGTCTTGTAGTAAATGCTGAGTAAATATTGGATGGATTGAGTAACTGCTAAATATCTTTCACTTCTCCCCTCCCTGTTCCAGGGCCACCCACCCTCCTTGGGTCTCACTTTTTTCCCGGTAAGATAAAAGGACTGGATAAGATGGTCCCTTCCAACTCTAAGTCCTATGATCTTATGACCTCTCTCTTGAGGAAACTTCCCAGGAAAGTTCTTTTTTTTTTTTTCTTTTTTGATCTCTAGAACAGAGTCAGCCTACTGAAGGGCAAAGAGCACAGGATGGAAAACCAGAAAACCTGGGTTTTAGTTGTCAATTAGCTAAGTGACTTTGCATCTGAGTCTTCATTCCTTCATCTAAAAATTGGGAGTGGAAGTGGAGAGGAAGGCAAGACAACAATGACTTTCTTCACATTGTTAGACCTAATTAATGGCCCAGGAATCTAGTAAATCAAAGATAATGTCTCAATGAAGTTTCTATCCTTAAGACACTGTGTAGTGATAGGATAGTGCTGTGCAGTGGTTTGGTGCCATGACTGCTCCCTAAGGATCCCATTATGAAGTCATAGGTAGGTTTCAGTCTGGGTCCCCATTAATGCGAATCACAGAACCTTCACTTATTAATATAGTTCATTATGTTTATAGTTTTCCTAATACTGAAGTTCCTGGTATAAATCCTACCTGCTTATACTGTACAATCTTCTTTATATGTTACTATATAGCCTCTTTGCCAATATTTTATTTAAAATTGTTGTGTCCCTATTCCTTAGGGATATTGGTCTGTAGTTTGGGGGTTTTTTTCTGTGATTTCTCTCCCTAGTGTAGGCACCAAGACCATATTTGTTATCATAGAAGGGAATGGGTAGGACCCTTTCTTTTCCCATTTTTGTAAGATGTTTACATAATATCTTAATTAAATATTACTGAAATATTTGATAGAATTCACTTGTAAATATATCTGATTCTGTTTTTTTTCCTTTGAGAGTTCATTTGTAGCTTGTTCGCCTTATTTTTATGAGATAGGTTTACTTAAATTCTCTACTTATTATTCTGTTAACCTTGGCATTTTATATGTTTATAAATGTCCATCTATTTCACTTAAGGTGTCAGGTTTCTTGGCATATGCTTAGGCAAAATGGTTTCGAATAAATTGACTTTATATCTTCTATATTTGTTGTAATTTTCTATTTTTCACTTTTGATAGTTTGATAAATTTGATTTTCCAAATGCTTTACTTACTCATTTATCTGGGATCAACAAAAGTTACAAATCCCTTCTCATATTTAAATATGCTCAAGGGACAGGGAGTGGAAGCTAGGCAGTGCAGTGAGTGGATAGAGTGCAAGAATTCTTCCTGAGTTCCAATCTGGCCCCTGACAAGTGTCACACTCCCTGTGTGACCTTGGACAAGTCACTTAACCCTGTTTGCCTCAGTTTCCTCATCAGTAAAATGAGCGGGAGAAGGAAATGGCAAACCACTCCAGTATCTTTGCCAAGAAAACCCCAGATGGGGTCATGAAGAGTCAAACCTGACTGACACGACTGAATAATAACAACAAATGGGCAAGAACCAGTAAAAAAAGGAATTTTTTTTATTAAAAAAAATAAAATTAAGGTTGGGCTTGTTGGTCTCTAAGATCCCTTCCATTTCTCATGTTCTATACACCTAAGCATAAATGAATTTATTCTTGGCCACCTGCCTCCCCCAAATAGACCCTCGCTGTCACTTACCCATAAGGATTTCCCAAAGTTCTATCATCCTCACTTCTGTCTATTTCTTGGCCTGTATCATTCCACAAACTTCTCCATTAAATCCTCTCCACACCACTTCCTTTCACCAGCGGTACCTCTCCTCACTCTTTTCTCATATTCTGAGGCATTCATGATATATGCGTGGTCTTGCTGTTGTTCAAGCCATGTGTCTCCTAGAGCTTTCAAGACAGGATCCATGTCTCTAACATTCTCTCTCTCTGCCACAACGAGGAGAGTAATATACACAATTGGACTAGGGTTCTTGTGATAGTGGTGAGGGGTAACATGACCAATCTAGGATGTGAGAAGAGACAAGGAAACTGGACATGACCTGTCTCTCCTCCGAGGTAACTTGTTCTACTTCCACAAGGTCAGAAAAATGGGGAGGCGGTGCAGAGTTAACATTATGAAGAGGGAGCGATGAACAATGGACAGACTTCTATCCTTAGAGTCCTAGGTTCTGAATGAGCACCCTCGTTCTACCACTTACTACCAATGTAACTTTTGAGCAAGGTGCTCTCTGTGCCTCAGTATCCCCATCTCTAAAATGAGGGAATTAGAATTTCTAAGGTCTCTTTCAGCTTTAGGATCCTTTGGAGAAATGACAAGGGAGGATAGGATGTGCCACTGACCTCAGGAAAAGGTCTCTCTATCCCTGTGTTTAGGAGGCTAAGCAGTACGTATGCTGGAAAGAACACTGACTTGACAGAACGATCTGAGTTAGAATCCTGACTGCTACTGACCATCTATGTAATCTTGGACAAGTTCTTTCATTTTTGGGGGGTAGCAATTTCATAGAATTATAAATTTAGAGCCAGAAGACACTTTAGTGATCCTCCATACCCCTCATTTCACAGAGAAGGAAACTGAGGCCTGTGGAGGTTAAGTGACTTGCCCAAGGTCACATGGCTGGGATTCAAACTAAGATCCTCTGTCTCCCAATCTGGTGTTTTTTCTATTATGCCACATTGTCTCACCTCTGAAAGACATGAACTTGATGATCTGTAATGTCACCGTCAGTTCCTTGCTAGAGGCATTGTGAATAAAAGGCTAAGCCTGGAGTCAGTAAGACCTGAGTTCAAATCCAGCTTCAGATATTTACTAACTGTGTGACCCTAGGTAAGTCACTTAACTCTATCTGTCTAGGAGGCAGCTAAATGGTTCAATGGATAGAGTGCTGGCCTAGAATCAGGAAGACTGAGTTCAAATCCACCCTCAAATACCCATTAGCTGCATGACCCTGGGTAAGTCACTTATCTCTGCCTCGCTCAGTTTCCTCAGCTTTAGAATGAGGATGACACACTTACCTCCCAAGACTGTTGTGAGGATTAAATGAGATATTTGTAAAGTACTTAGCACCTAATAAATGCTTATTTCCTTCCTTATTTATTTCTTCTAAATCACATGATCCTACAGTTCTCCTAGAAGATTAGACAGGAAAGATGCCTGCTTGCCTGTTTAAAGGGTCATGCCAGCTCAGGGTGGGGTCCTCTCACAGAACCTTCTCTGGACAATGATACAGCTCTCCCAGCTATAACTGCACAGCCTCCCACCTCATCAGCAGGAATTTTCCATAGATCTTGAGATTTCTGTTTGCATTCCCCATTAGCCCAGCCAGCACAGAGCACCTGGGGTGTCAGCTGTAGATGGAAACATGACTAAAAGGTCTTAATGACTGACTGTGGATGGCATGGACAAGGGATCTGAGCTGGGGGCATGGAAGCAAACAAAGCAGGCAGGCGGGGCTGTGAGTCAGTCAGATGGAAAGTGTGAGGGAGAGGGGTGAGCTAACCCCAGAAAGCTGGACTCAAGCTCCATGCCCCGCCTGCCCTAATGGGGACTTAGAACACAAAGCATGGATTTTAAAAGAACCTGACAGGTCCAACTGCTTCACTTCACATGTGAGGAAACTGAGGCCCAGAGGAGCTAAGTAACTCTGCACAAGGTCACACAGTAGCAGCACCAGGGTCTGAAGCCAGGTACCTTGACTCCAACAGTTGGACTGGTATCACTGTGTCACTCTAACCAAAGGCAGGTAGGTGGCTCAGTGGATAGCAGCCCAGCCTTGGAATCAGAAAGAGTCATTTTTGTGGGTTCCAACCTGCCTCAGATGCTTTACCAGCTGGGCAATTCACTTGCCTCAGTTTCCTCATCTGTAAAATGAGCTAGGGAAGAAAATGGCAAACTCTCCACAATCTTCACTAAGAAAATCCCAAATGGGGTCACAAAGTGCCAGAAATGACTGAACAACAACAAATCACTCTAACCAGGGCCTAGACCTGCACATGGGAATCATGATGCAAAACAGTATTTGCAGGGCTAATTGGACTTTGCTATGCTGGAAAATGCACTGAATTTGGAGGCAAAGGAACTAAGTTCAAATACCAGTCCTGCTTTATAGTAATTGAGCGACTGTAGGCAAGTCATCTCTCCAATGGACTTTCTTATCTGTGAAATGGGGTGGGAATGATATGAGAACGAGAATTTGGAATTCCCTTCCAAATCTAAATTCTGTGACTCTCTCTGCTCCACCAGGAAAGTTCAGCCAAGTTGATCCTTCAGCCAGGCTGGGTTATTTGATTCCTAAAATGACCTCTTATGTCCTCATAGATAAAAACTTCTGTGCAGAAGTGTTTTCAGAGTATCAACTTTTCTCATCTGTCTCACAGTGGTGTTGAAATAGAAAGACATTATCAATCAACATTTATTAAGCACCTACTGTGTGCCAGGCACTGTGGTAAGGCAGGATGGTGTAGGAGAAAGAGCAATGGATTTAGCCAGAGGTAGGTTTTGAACTGGAGGTCTCTGGCTTTAAATCCCCTGCTTTTCCATGGTCCCCTCCTGCCTTAGCACAGTATCTGACACATAGTAAAATTAGACTTGGTAGTCTTAAAATTAGACTGAGAGGCTCCTTTCAGCTCTGCTCCTATAAAAAAGCATTCCGGAAGCACCTTAGAAATGCGAATCACAATGAGTACTATAAGGCATGATTCTTGCTTTCATGTAATATACAATAATATGTTAATAATATATATTAATAT
Organism: Notamacropus eugenii; assembly: GCF_028372415.1. NCBI lineage: Eukaryota > Metazoa > Chordata > Mammalia > Diprotodontia > Macropodidae > Notamacropus > Notamacropus eugenii. The sequence goes on along the minus strand of NC_092873.1, from coordinate 106,873,351 downwards.
ATTATATATAATATATAATAATAATGCAATCTGTCTGAGGGGGGAAGACTAGTACAGGAAAAGATAACTAACAACATAAGGCATTCATTGGTATCTAACAAAGAGGGCTGGCAAGAAATAGGGGCGGCTAGGTAATGCAGTGGATAGAGTACTGGGCCTGGAGTCAGGAAGTCCTGAATTCAAATCCAGCCTCAGACACTAGTTATATGACCCTGGGCAAATCCCTTCACCTTGTTTGCCTCAGTTTCCTCACTTGTAAAATGAGCTGGAGAAGGAAATGGCAAACCACTCCAGAATCTTTGCCAAGAAGACTTCCAAATGGGATCATGAAGAGTCAGGCATGACTTAAAAAAAAACTGAACCACAGCAAAAATTAGAGGGAAGATGGAGCACTGGACCCAGAATACTTGGAGAAGACAATGATAGAGCATGAACTGGATCTAAACAGATGGATAGGATTTGGATATAAGGAAGAGCATTGGAGGTGGAAGGAAAAGCATGACCGAAGTGCTGAGTCAGAAATGGAAATGGTGACAGTGAAAAGTTCCACTGATGAGAGATAAAATACCTTAGGGCTTTTTAACCTGGATAAATATATAGGTATAGATATGTGTAAATAACTGTGGATAAATTTCTGGGGAATGTATGAACTTTATTTTTACTAGCCTTTGGTTTCCATTAGTCAGTTAACATGCATTCAGTAAATACATGCTATGTGCCAGGCCCTGTGCAAAGTGCTGGTGATACAAAGACAGGCAAAAGACAGTTGCTGATATCAAGAAGCTGACACTTCTAACAGGAAAAACAACATGCAAACAGCTATGTGCAAACAAGCTATATACAGGATAAATTGGCACTAAAATGAAGAGGGCTGTGGAAGGTGAGATTCTAGCTGGGATGCATTTTATTTTATGCATTTAAAAGCATAAAAAGGAAGACCTCACCTGATTGCTAAAGGAGATCACGACGTGATAAAAGGTTTTAAAATCCCTGCTTTAGGAAAATGTGGAGTCAAGAGATCTTTCCCAGTAAGGTTCCAACACATTAGCCATGTAACCCTGGGCCAGTGAATGCATCTCTAAGCTTCAGTTTCCTCATCTGTAAAATGAAAATAACAACAATCACATTACTGAGGGACTTTGGAAACCTCCAAATGACATAGCAATGTTAGTTGTTAAGCTTTTCCTGAGGGGGGTTCTGCTTCTTTGCCATCCTGAGTCATCCCCCTAAATTGTATGACATCCAGCTCTGCAGACTTGGGGAGATCCCATTTCTCATAATCGGGGAAAACAGTGCCTTCTCTTTTCCCTCCACTCATGAGCCCTCCACACCTATCCTCATTAAGGGCTTTTCCCTACCGACAGTGGGATTATCCCTATTTCTGGTAAGGCGGGGTCCCTCCTCGATGCCAGTGGGGGGGTGGAGAGGGTGAGAGGGTGCGGATTCTCAGCTCAGCTGCTGCTCATTTAGGTGCAATTAAAAGCTGATGGGAAACAAATCTGGGCACGCTAGCGGCAGCCGCCAAGGCTCCCAGGACACCCTCCCTGTCTGCCTGGCCTACATTCACCCCCACCCTAAATCCAATTCTGTAGTCCCAGAACAGAATTAGCAAAGGACCCTTTCTCTGCATCACCATCCTCCCAGCCTCAGGGCCTTCTAGAAAAACAGTCAGATTCTTCCAGGAAAATCTATCCGTCCCTCTTCCCACCTGCCTAGGGAAGTTCCTGTTGCCCCAACCATAGACACATTCTCACCTCCTTCATCAAAGACCTAAGAATTCAGAAGCGACCCACCCTTCTTCCTTCCCCGCTCCTGGGAATTTACCACCACTAAGTGCCCCAGGGACAAACTTGGAGCCCGGTGGGTGCTGGCCACAGCCTCTCCCTCAGCTCTGATTGCAGGTCAGAGACAACGCAAATACTTCCACTCTGAAGGAACAAATAGAAAATAACATTAAAAATAAGAAGGAGACAAATGTTGGATTGTGTGGTCCAGAGTGAGTGTCCCAGGTGGTCAAAAGCAGAGACAGCTTCAGAGAATAAGAGGAATTAGAGAAGGGGCTGAGGAAGAGTTGGGGGGGGGGGGGGGGCAGCCACACCTGGGCTTTTGATAGATAAATCCTATTCAGTATGTACATCTTTTGGACATTATCCCTGGACTTGGAGTCAACCAACCTAGGTTTAGATCCTGGCCGGGATACTGACTGAAGCTGTGTGACCTTGGGCAGTGATTTAACCTCTAAGAGCCTCAATTTTCTCATCTTTAAAATGGGGATAATTATGCTTACCTTACCTGTAAGGAAAACATATTATAAGCCAAAAATGAAGATATGAGTTTTTCTTGTTTAATTAATGTTTGTGCATGGATTGATCAGCAGTGGGACATAGAGGACAGAACACTGGGTTTGGGGGGTCAGTATAAGCTTGGACAAATTGCTCTGGGCTTCCATTCTCATCCTCTGTCAAAGGAAGGTGTTGGCCTAGGAAGGGAAGACGGTGCTGTGGAAAAAGCAATGGAGGTAGAGAGGATTCAGCTTCAAATCCTGCCACACCGGCAAGCTTTTATCTCTCTAGGACTTGTTTCCTCATCTGCAAAATGAGGGAGTTGGACTAGGTAAATAATAAATATGTATGTGTGTATGTTTGTATATATGTATGCATGTGTATATACACACACACACATATATATGCATGTATACACACACACATATATGCATGTATACATACATACACACACATATATATGCATGTATACACACACATATGCATGTATACACACACACATATATATATGCATGTATACATACATACACACACACATATATATGCATGTATATATACATATACACACACACATATATATGCATGTATACATACACACACACACATATATGCATGTATACACACACATATATATGCATGTATATATACATACACACACACATATATGCATGTATATATACATACACACACATATATGCATGTATACATACACACACACATATATATGCATGTATACACACACATATATATGCATGTATATATACATACACACACATATATATATGCATGTATATATACATACACACACACATATATATGCATGTATACATACACACACACATATATATGCATGTATACACACACATATATGCATGTATATATACATACACACACACATATATATGCATGTATATATACATACACACATATATATGCATGTATACATACACACACACATATATATGCATGTATACACACACACACATATATGCATGTATACACACACACATATATATGCATGTATATATACATATACATACACACATATATATGCATGTATACACACACATATATGCATGTATACACACACACATATATATGCATGTATACATACATACACACACACATATATATGCATGTATACATACACACACACATATATATATGCATGTATACATACACACACACACATATATATGCATGTATACACACACACACATGTATATGCATGTATACACACACATATATATATGCATGTATATATACATACACACACACACATATATGCATGTATACACACACACATATATATGCATGTATATATACATATACATACACACATATATATGCATGTATACACACACATATATATGCATGTATATATACATACACACATATATGCATGTATATATACATATACACACATATATATGCATGTATACACACACACATATATATGCATGTATATATACATACACACACACATATATATGCATGTATATATACATACACACACACACATATGCATGTATACATACACACACACATATATATGCATGTATACACACACACATATATATGCATGTATATATACATACACACATATATATATGCATGTATATATACATACACACACACATATATATGCATGTATACATACACACACACACATATATATGCATGTATACACACACACATATATATGCATGTATATATACATACACACACACACACATATATGCATGTATATATACATACACACACACATATATATGCATGTATACATACACACACACATATATATGCATGTATACACACACATATATGCATGTATACACACACACGCATATATATATGCATGTATATATACATACACACACATATATATGCATGTATATATACATACACACACACATATATATGCATGTATACATACACACACATATATATGCATGTATATATACATATACATACACACATATATATGCATGTATACACACACACACATATATATGCATGTATACATACATATACACACACACATATATATGCATGTATATATACATATACACACACACATATATATGCATGTATACATACACACACACACATATATATGCATGTATACACACACACATATATATGCATGTATACACACACACATATATATGCATGTATATATACATACACACACACATATATGCATGTATACACACACACATATATATGCATGTATATATACATATACATACACACATATATATGCATGTATACACACACACATATATATGCATGTATATATACATACACACACACATATATATGCATGTATATATACATACACACACACATATATATATGCATGTATATATACATACACACACACATATATATATGCATGTATATATACATACACACACACATATATATGCATGTATACATACACACACATATATATGCATGTATACATACACACACATATATGCATGTATACACACACATATATGCATGTATATATACATACACACACATATATATGCATGTATATATACATACACACACATATATATATATATGCATGTATATATACATACACACACATATATATGCATGTATACATACACACACATATATATGCATGTATACATACACACACATATATATGCATGTATACACACACACATATATATGCATGTATATATACATACACACACACACATATATGCATGTATACATACACACACATATATATGCATGTATACATACACACACATATATATATGCATGTATACACACACACATATATATGCATGTATATATACATACACACACATATATATGCATGTATATATACATATACACACACACATATATATGCATGTATATATACATACACACACACACATATATGCATGTATATATACATACACACACACACATATATATGCATGTATATATACATATACACACACACATATATATGCATGTATATATACATACACACACACACACACATATATATAGACTTTTAATGATTGTAACGTTCTTTCCTTGTAGCAAGCTTGGGAAGTAGGTAGTGTATCCTTATCTTATAGATGAGAAAAGGGAGACCCAGAGAGGTTAAACCACTTACCCAGGGGTCACAGAATTAGTAAATATAAGAACCAGGTCAGAGCTTGGTCTTAAAATCACACTCCAGGACCACCAGATTTATAGAGCTACTTCTACACCACAATGAGACACTGAAGGATGGATTAAGTGGAGTTGTTAACTATTATGAACACCATAAAATAATATTTTTTCTTTTTTCACTGTACTAGGGCCTTTTAAAATAAAAAGGTGTTTAGGAGGGGGAAATGATGACCTTTGTGGGGGTAGGACTTGAACAGGTGATTTCATCAACATATGGGACTCCCGGTATGTTAACTCCTTCTGCTAACATAGCTAGTATGAGTGCAACCTCCTAGACACTAACTAACCTCGGACACCTGCAATATGCTGGGAACTTTCCTCAAAAAGCTTATGTTCAACTAAGGTCTTTTGGACTCCAAGGCTAGATCACTAGCTAACCTCCCTTTTTCTCCCAATTATTATCATCATTGTGCTAAATAACGGATTGCTAGGTGGTACAGTGGATAGAGCACTGGCCTGGAGTCGGGAAATCTCATCTTTATAAGTTCAAATCCAGCCACACACACTTACTAGCTGTGTGACCCTGGGCAAGTCGCTTAACCCTGTTTGTCTCAATTTCCTCATCTGTAAAATGAGCTGGAGAAGGGAATGGCAAATCTCTCCAGTATCTTTGCTAAGAAAACCCCAAACGGGGTCACAAAGGGTCAGACACCACTAAAACAACTGAACAGCAGTAATAATGTAGAAACTAGCTCATACCCCCTAACCTTTTGATACATGGTGAGAAGCGACAGCATTTCAGACGATGATGGTATCATCAGAGCCAGATCACATTTTTGTAGTGAACCTGGCTGGGGTTTCTCTCATCCTTCTAGTGAGGAGGGCTCACATTTTTCTAGAGTCCTTGTCTGAGTTTCTCCTCTAACCCTCTCACATCCTTCCTTGTCTTGTGCTCGTCCATATACATGTCCTTTCCTCTTTAGTTTTTTGTAAGTTCTTAGAGCACAATGCCTGGCATATAGCAGGGGCTTGAGAATTACTTGTGGATTAATTAGTTGAGGGCAAGAACGGTGTCTTTGTCATTGTATCCCCAGCACCCAGAACAAAATCTGATACATACTCAAGAAAAAATGTCTGTTGAATTTGTTGAAACTAGGAAGAAGTATGAGACGGTCTCTTGTCCCCAGATGAACTGAGAAGGATGCCTGATGGCAAAGGAGTGGAGCTAAGGAATATACCAAGGAAGACAAGATTAGGACATATTCCTCACCTCCACTCCTTTCCCATCAGGCATCCAGTGCTTTCCGTCTCAGTTCATCTGGGGATAGCTGACGCCATCATACCATTAATCAATGAAAAAGCATTTATTAATCAACTACAACGTGCCAGATCTTATAGAAACTGGAAGGATTTCAAGTACACACCAGCAATGGACCATGTTGTCTATTTTCTGGGGACCAGCCTAGCTGAGCTCTAAGAGGTTCCTCTCTAAAGAGGAACTATAGACGATGACTTTTTTTGCCACAGAAATTTGTGAAAACTGTGTACTAAAGTATGAAAAGGTTGAGATGAAGTCATAGATCCTTGAGATGTTGAAGTATTTCCCTTGAGTGCTATTAAAATCCTTTCGAAAAATCCAACCTCTGTCTCTGGATAGATGGAGGGGAATGAAGAGGCTGTTAGAAAGGGAGTACAGAAACATTCATACTTGGGCCAGAAGAGTCTAGGAGTGTTCCACAGGAGGATGGTTGAGAGCCCTAGATTTAGGAGACCTGAGTTCTAATCTTGGCACTATTATAGAACCATAACTAAGCAACATAGTTCCAGGACCCAGGATTCCACAAAGTGGATACCAGGGAGGTCCTACCCAGAGTCAATCCAGGGAAAAACTTTTTTGGAGTGTGGGCTTCAGGGGGAAGAAGCTTTCTGCCAGCTGAAGGTGTATACGTGTTTTCAATATCCTCTAAATTTCAAAGCCCTGATGGCCCCATACTAGCTATAGCTCTTCTCCTTACTACCTATTTGACCTCGGACAAATGATCACTTTCCCTTTGAGGGCCTGTTTTCTACTCTGTGAAATAAAGGCTTTGAAGAAAGGGTAGTGAAGATCCAGTTCAAAATCTCCAGATCTGATTATCCTGTTATCTACTCTTACCTGGCCACCACCATCCTTTTTGTGTTGTCTCCGGTAGAATGTGTAGCACACATTTGTATTTGAATTTCTGAATTTTGAGTTTGTCTCTCTAGCACTCAGTACAAAGCCTGGCTCACAGTAAGTGCTCAATAAAAGCCTAAAAAAAAAAAAAAACCTCATTCACTCTTTCCTCTTGTACAACTGGAAATCCTTGGAGGTCAGGTGTGAATTGGTAGCAACAGTTTGGAGATACAAAAAAAACCAAATAAAGCAGAATAGAAAAGAAAACAAACCCAGTTATCTCTTTCCTGTCCAGGGTCCATTTCCTCCCATTTCCTCCTTGGGAGCTCCAGTTTCCTAACACCAGAGCATCTCTGGACCTAGATTCCAGAGGCAGGCACAGGAGTGCCTAGTGGTGGAGAACCAGAATGGAGAAAGCCTGATGTGGTTCCCTGAATACATGAAAGGTGTGCTTCCCTGAGTGAATGGAATGAGGAGCGTTCCTTAGGTTGTGGGGCAGAGTGCCCACAGGAATGCTGAGGGCCTCAGGGGCAGAGATTTCTGGTGCTTGCCCCCCAAGAGCCGAACAAATATTGACCCCCAGAGAGTGGAGAATGCCTCTCAGAGGTCCTTCATCGGAATGCCTCGCGAGGTTCCCCTATCACTAGTCTCCATTCAGGGTGGAGCCCATCACTGTGTAGCCTCATCCGGGCTCTTAGCCATCTGGATGGAGTGGGGGAAGTGGACTCCTGGAGAGAGGCCCAGAGATCTGGGGAGTTGATATTGCGGCATTACTTTTCAAGGGTTTGGGGTTTCAGGCAGGTCCCCATGACGTTGGTTCTTTCCTATTTGGGTTTTCACCTTAACCCGGAGATCATAAGATACAGGATTTACCCCTGTACCCATAAGATTTCAAACTGGAAGGGAGTTTAGAGATAATCTAGATCTAATCCTCTCTCATAATCTGACCTAACCCTAACCAAGGCCCAGAGAGAGGAGGTAAGCAGTGGTACTTGACATCGACAGCATAAACCTAGTGATCGGAACATACTAAGCCCCTGAGATGCTGAGATAGAATCAGATCCCACCTCCATCTCTTACTAGCTGTGTGACTGGGTAAATTGCTTAGCCTCTCAGAGCTTCAGTTTCCTCTTCTACAAAGTGAGGATAATTATCCTTCCAGTACCTATCTCACAGGGCCATGTTAAAATGTATGTAAAACATTTTATGTTTTCTATTTGCAAGGCAGTATATAAATGTGAGTTAGTATTATCTTTTTGAACATGTCAAACCGAGCTTACTTAGTAAAAAGATAAATAAATAAAAAGAAAACAAGCCCATTAATTTAGAAACTCCTAACCAAAAAAATTCCATTAACGTTCAGTATAAAATGCCATATTTTGTTAACAAGCTAAACGACTAAGTGGTTTCCTGGCCTATTAAATTTGACCTGGCAATTGTAAGCTACATGGAATCTTTGGAGACCCTTCAGTCCAACTCCTTTATCTTAAAGATGAGGAAACTGGCACCCAAGGAGTTTAAATGGCTTGCCCGAAGTCACAGTAATTGGGAAAATGTTAACAAAATAAATAAAAATACAATACAACATAGGTAATGTTAATTTGTGGTTTTCTGATTCACCATTGGATCTGCAGGAATCCATTTCTAGTCTCCAGCATTCCTCTTGTCTTTGGTGTTGTTGTGGGTTATTGCTGCTCTGAATCTTGTTCTTATTCTTGCTGATGTCGAGTCATTTCAGTCAGGTCCTACTCTTCCTGACCCCATTTGGGTTTTTCTTGATATGAGTTGGTAACAGCCAGGATTCAAACACAACAGTGGAGAAGCATTCAAGGGAGAAATAACTCCCTCTCTCTCTCACTTGTTCCTCCCTTTGGAATGTGTGGTATGGAATTCCCAGTCACACATTAGCAAAGACAAAAGACTCAGCTCTGCAAACTTTGAGTCCAAAGCTCATTCAAATGGGATAACATATGTAATGAGCTTTGCAAACCTTAAGGTGCTATATAAATGCTAGCTTTTATGCTACCTTAGGATGACAGGGTTTAGAGCTGAAGAGGTCTTAAGGGTCATCTAATCCAACCTCTGCATTTTACAAAGGAAGAAAATTGAGGCCAAAAAGAAGAGTCAGCTAGTCCAAGATCACACAGGAAAACATCTAAAAGGTATGACACAGGAGTTAATCATTGCCCCCCCACCCCACCCTACCAGCTCCTTGTATGTGCTCTCTAAAATTACTTCAGGTCTATTTTACATATGTCTTATAAATACTTAGATATTTCTATGTTGTCTCCTTTCTTAAATGTAAGTTTGCTGAGGGCAGGAGCTATTTTATATTTGTCTTTGTAACACCACCATTTTGTATAATTCCTGGCACAAAGGAAGCACTTCATGAATACCTGTTTGTTGACTTACTGATTGACTAGAAAATGAGGGGGGTGGACTACATGACCTTTGAGTTGTTGTTTGGGGAATCTGACAGGAAATCAGGGTTAGAGACATGGCCTGGAAGTATTACTAGAGGAATGAGATTTCCAGAGAGGGAACAGGGAAGCATTTGGAATTGTTGGGAGAAAAAAAATATATTAGATAAACCCAATATCTGACGGTCACTAATACCATGAACTCAGTATTATCAAGGGGCAGAGCCATACACTATGGCAAGAAAGGCAAGAGAGTTAGAGTTAAGAACTCCATTCTGAAATGGGAGACAGTGCCTGTCCTCAGGGAGCTCCCAGGCTTATGGGAGAGACATATTCCCTACCATCTGGAAGCCCTCAGTCTGGGGGGTGAGAAAATACATTTTCTGACATCAGGGAGCTCCTAGTCAGGTAAAAAATGAAAAGGTTTATTCTTGTGTAAGTTTAATGTTTAATTATTATAGGATCTTGTATGTGGGTTCTGGGGCATTTTAAGCTTGGATCTTCATACTCTAAGGACAGAGGCCATGTTTTTATCCTTTGATATCCTTTGTCTCAGACCCATGAGTGGTTAGGACTTTAAACTTTAGCTTGGATTCAGTCAAAGGGCCGTCCTTGAGGACCTAGAGGGCCATGTGTGACCTCAAGGAGGAAGGGTCACTCCTGGGTTGTTGTTGTTGTGTTTGTACTTCATTCTTGAAGAGGACCATGACATCAAGATGATGACATGACTCACAATTGATTTTGATTTGATTGAGGGAGGGCTGTGCAAAGTCACCAGCCTCACTTCTCCTCCAGAGTCATCTGGGTCCAGCGGCCTGATATTCATCAGGATGACTGGAGATGGCCCAGGATGCAATGGGAGACCCTGGCCCTTTCAGGCTAAGATCTTATCATGTTCTCACTTTGAGGGAGATACACCCATTCAATGAATGTCTCTTTAAGTAGTTACTCAAGGGATAGCCCCTTTTAATAAAAGAAAAAAAATAACCAAAAAAATCAAATTAGGAGAGGAAGACCCTCAGGGTTCCTGGGTAAAAGAGAAACAATTGCTATTTAGTTAGATGCTTAGGGAAGGCAGTGTGATGGTAAGAGTGGGGATGGCAGGAAAGGGATCTCAGGTAGTGTGAAATCTTACTGCCTTGGAGATTTCTAGCAGAGGGACTTCTAAGGGGACGAATAAGGTGATGAACACTTACAAATTATTTGAAAATTGCAAGTGAGGCCTATGGTCTCTTCCTTCTCCTGGGAGAAGGAACAGATAGGAGAAGGCTGACGGAAAAAAATGAAGTATCTTGTGAGGATTATAGACAAATACAAAATATATTTTGTCTTTAGTTGTGATGGAGGCAATTAGAGGTCCGCGATCTGCTCTGGCTAAAGCATACCCTGTTGGAGCGTACACAAATCTGAGCTGGGTTTCCCTGGTCACTGCTGCTGATACAGTTGTATTTTGGGATGATGTGATAATCTTATTGCTTCCTTGGCCCCTGTGATAGTGACTAGGATGTCTGGGACATGGAAGATTGGCCACTGGGCCAGAAGAGTCACCAGGGGAGAAATAATTCCTTCTCTGACTCTCCTCTTCCTCCCTTTGGAATGTATGATGTGGAATTCCCAAGCTTCTAATCCTTGTGCCATTGGCAGCCACTTAATGCATATGCGTATTTAGGTGAGCTTGAGTCAGGATTTCAACCTGCGTCTTCTGCCTCATATTTCTATGACCAAACAACAATCCTGAGAAGGACATTTCCATCATCAGAGGCAACTTCATGGGTTCCTGAGATCAAGGGATTAGGAGTTCCTGGGCCCCTCAGTCCATACCGGCTGCACTAAGGGAGATTCTGCCTATGTCTAATACAATGCTCCTCACAGAAGAGGAGTGTACCCACAGGAAAATGAGCCCAAGTCCTGGCCTGGCTTTCCAAGAAGACAGAGTTCTTTATCTGAAAAATGGGAATAATGACACCTGTAGTTGTCTATTTCTTTTTTTTTCAATGAAGCAATAAATGAGTACTTATTAAGTGCTTATTGTGTTTTAAGCACTGTGCTATGCACTGGGTATACTAAAAAAAGTTAAAAAAAAAAAAAAAGACAGTGCCTGCCCTCACAGAGTTCATATTCTGATAGGAAAGACAACATGCAAATTCCATTCACTCGAGTAACACCAGCTTCAGCCTCAGTAGCAAGGATTTTCAGCATTTATGAAGTGCCTACTGTATGCCAGACACTATTTTAAGCCCTGAGGACAAGGAGGAAAATCTTGTCCTCAAAGAATTTATATTCCACTGGACGATGTTGCTTTCACACAGATAAGTCTAACTTAAGCTTAGCCTTGACTAATGGTTCACAATTAGTTCACCACTGATGCGTCCAATGAGATGAGGTGCATAAAACACCTTATAAGTAGTAAAGACCTCTGTTAAAGTAGATGGTGATGGTGATGGTGATGATGTCCTCTCCAAAACCTGGTCGTGTTATTCAGTATACTGTGCTAGAGTTTCCAGGACTGAACTGGAAGTATATCCAAGGATAGTTTCCCAGGAGATATCCTGTGGCCAACCTTGCTCTGTTTGCCTTTTAGATTTTTATTGATAGAAATGGGGCTCTGGTACTTCCTAGCTGCATGACCTTGGAAAAGTTATTTCCTATCTTTGAAGTTCAGTTTCCTCTCTCTTAAAACGAAGGAGTTGGCTGACTGATCTCTATAAACCTTCCAGCTTGAAATCCTATAATCCTATGATTCAGCAGCCTGAGCTGGACATTGTGCCTGGTGGCATGGCATGGCTTCTTGGCTGTGTGTCCAGCCAAGTCCAGTATGGGGACTAGGGAAGTTCTAGTGTGTGTAGATGGGGAAACAGAACTGTCCCAAACTCCCAGCTCCTTTCTGTTCCATGCCCTAAATGCACACCATTTCCACCCCATCTCCACCCCCCACTTACTGAGAGGGTTCTTTGACTTTTAGAGCAAGGAATGGTTTTGATAAGTCATTCACTCTATCTCTCTGCCTCTAGGCAAGACCACCCTGAATCCTAACCCAGAGAAATAAGAATCCCTCCTCCTTCTCTCCTCTTCTGTCCTGAACATTTCAGTCAATGCTCCACATGACCAGTAATGGCAGATAGGGGAATGGAACCCAATAAACATGAGCCATCAGTCCCCCAACTTTCTCCTCTCTTTTCCTGAATCCCTCCTCCCCGACCCCAACCTAGCATAGCCAAGAGCCCAGATGAGGGCAGAGTACATAGCAAAATAGAAGCTGACAAGATTGCAGTTTCCCTGGTCCCCACTCCAGGGCACCCACTCACTGTACGTGTGTTCCCTGGCTCCAAAGGGAGACCTGAGCCAAGGAAAGACAGATACACAGACAGCTTCCCCAGACCTAGGATAAACACTCATGTTAAATGAATAACCGGAATGTTGACCCAAGGGGCAGGCAGAGAGCTGAGTGGATTTCCCAGGGTGGAGAGGTAAGGTAGGGAAGGGGAGAACGCTTGAGAGGGAAAGCAGGAGAGAGGTGGGACATATTTAGACAGGGTGAGGTGCAAACAGAATCTTTGTCTGTCTTCTCCTTGGTCTTAGGAGGCCCCTGGGATATAGCAGGTTCTTTCTTAATCTGACTGTGGAAGCTTGTGTATGGGTGGTCATAGATCATAGGTGTAAATTTGAATCCCGCCTCAGTCACTTACTAGCTATGTGACCCTGGGCAAGTCACCTAACCAGCATAGACTCAGTTTCTTTATCGGTAAAAGAAAGAGGTTAGACTTGACTTCTGAGATTCCTTCCAGCTCTAAATTTATGATCCTATGAGAGTTCGTTATAAGGGAAGCTAGTTCTGGCTGGGACTCAGGTATCCCCAAATATCTCAATGTGATACCAGATCTAGAATTAGAAGGGACATCAGAAGCCATCAAGTCCAATTCTTTCATTTTATAGATAAGGAAACTGAGGTTCAATGACCTTAGAGGACTGGCCCAAAGTCACACATCTAATAAGAATCAGAGGTAAGATTTCTGCCCAAGTCCCCAAGCCTCCAAGCCAACATTCTCTCTGTTATCCCACACTGCCTGTCCTCAGGGCTTGGAGGGGCCTGAGAAAACAAAAACACAGGTGTGGATTTGGGAGATAGAAAACAGAATGAGCTGGTCAGAGATTTTAGATAGGAAATCTGGATGTTGCTTAGACTTCCCTTAAAGTGGCAGCTATTCCTCTCTCCTTAAAATGTGTGTGTTCTTCCATTGCTGAAGCAGACCATGCCATCAGAGAAATGATTATGTGATTTGCACTTGACTTTGTTTTGAGTGAGGGAGGGCTGTGTAGGTCACCAGCCTCACTTTCTCCTCCTGAGCCATCTGAATCCAGTGACCAGATATTCATCAGGATGACTGGAGATGACCCAGGATGAGGCATTTGGGGTTAAGTGACTTGCCCAAAGTCACACAGCTAGTGAGCGTCAAGTGAAACTTCCTGAAGGCAGAGGGTTGTTCCTGTAAGACTGGAGGCTCCCTAAGGACAGGGAGAGACTGTCTTCCCAACCAGACAGAGATCCCTTAGAGGAAGGACAGTGTCTCCCACATCAGGCAGCAAGATCCTGATTGTGATGAAAAGAGCCAAAGGGGAGAATTTTCAGGGAGGGGATATTTCAGCTCAAGCCAACAATCTAGCAAGCGAATGATCCAGTCAAGGGATGGGGATTCCTCATTACTGGAGGTGCTCAAGCAAAGGTGCTGTAGAGAAGATTCTTGCCTATGTAATGTCAATATCCTTTCCAAAGCTAAGCTTTGATCGTTTTGTGCTCTCTCTCTCTCTCTCTCTCTCTCTCTCTCTCTCTCTCTCTCTCTCTCTCTCTCTCTCTCTCTCTATCTCTCTCTCTCTCTCTTTCTCTCCACTTGCCCTGATACTTTAGGGCTGTGCCTAGCTACTAGGGAGAGATGAAGGATGAAAGTGGGGGGTGGAAGGGAAGGGGCCACTGCTCTATTAGATAAGTGAATACCTTCCATGCCCTTGAGGGGAGTCAGCGCCAAGAGTCTGGAAAAGCAGCCAGGTCCGGAGAGCTGGCAGCAAAGTCTGGCTGACCCAACTAGAGTATGGAGCAGTGGAAATTAAAGAAGGGACAGATGTTTGCAAAAATGAAACAATGAGCAGGGAGTTGTCTGGCCATTTCAAGCCCAAGGATGGGGTTGAAGAAAGATTATGTGATTTGGACTTGAAGTCTGATCTTTACTACTTCTTCTTTTTTTTTAATTTGAGGTCATCAGGTTTAAGTGACTTGCCCAGGGTCATACAGCTAGTAAGTGTCTGAGGCCAAATTTGAACTCAGGCCTTCCTGACTCCAGGAGGGGCAGTACTCTATCTACTGTGGCATCTACCTGCCTAGGATCCTCTATTTGGCTTGGAAAGTCCTTCCCAATCTTGCCCCTTCCTACCTCTCTGATCTTCTCACCCCTTACTGCTCTCAATACACCTTAAGGTTTGACTCTGCTGGTCTATTTTCTGTCCCTCTCACCTTACACTCCATCTCCCATCTCTCTGGCTCTGCACTAGCTATACTTCAAGCCTACAATGTTCCCTCTCCTCACGTCCACCTCCTGGAGTCTCTGGTCTCCTTCCAGACTCAGTCTAATGTCTCCCTTATGTAGCAGGACTTTCCTGGTGTCTCCTACCCCAACCCCATACCACCAGTTACTTAAGTGTGTCCTCCAAAAATTACTTCAGATCCACTTTATATATGTCTTGTAAATACATATATATTTATAGGTTATCTCCCTTGATAAAGTATAAGCTTCTTGAAGGAAGGGACTATTTCACTTTTATCTTTGAATCATCAGCATTTTGCACAATACCTGACACTTGATAAATGCTTATTTGTCGATTGATCGAGTGACTGTAAAATGAGGGGGATTAGGTAACCTAGAGAATAGATCACTGGGCCCAGGCTCATCTTCATGAGCTCAAACCTAGCCTCAGACACTTCCTAGATGTGTGACTCCAGGCAAGTCACTTTACCCTGTTCACCTCAGTTTCCTCATCTGTAAAATGAGTTGGAGAAGGTAATGGCAAACCACTCCAGTATCTTTGCCAAGAAAACCCCAGATGAGGTCAGATAAGATTGAAATGACTGAACAACAACGACATGAGGGGGCGCACTAGATGACCTTTGAGATTCCTTCCAGCTCTCAATCTATGAACCTCTTAATTCACTGGGACCTGGAAATAGAGAAGCTTTGGAGACACACAGACACAAGTGAAGAAGCTCTGTCAGCTGTTCCCCAAAGTCAACAAATCTGGAGCCTTAAAGTAACTGGGCAGAAGGCCTAATCAAAATCAGGCAGTGGGGCATAACAGCATTTTTTCCCCAAATAAATTCAGTCTCTGCTTACAATTCTCTTTAGCTTTGTTTTGGCCATGTCCCTAGGTTGTGGGGAGGCAGAAGAGGGATTGAGAAATGGAAGTAGATGGATCAGGTGGTTGGGGGATGTAGCCAATGTAATTATGGGAGCCAGAAGGCCCTTCCTTGGCTTGACTGTGTGTTAAAAATTCTCATACAGTGTCATCCAACACTGATAACAACCGGAACACAGTTGGGAGACCAAGCACCATCAGAACAGAATTCACACGAGTGCTTCCCTAGTCCAGCCCCCTGAGCTGGGCTGTTCTGCTTTTGGCAAGCTTTCTGGCCAAGTTCCAGGTGCTATCTGAGGTACATAGAGTTATCTCTATTTCTTATCCCTGGGGAAGGTCCAGGGCTCCAGGTAGAGACCCCCAGTCCCCCTCTCCCCCTGCCACTTCTTGTTAATATTTGCCATCTCAGAGACATACACATAACTCAGAAACACACGCAAACACTCCTGTATGGACGCACACACATACCAATATATACGCAAAAGCAGACATACAAACCCAGATTCCCCTGAGCAGCATATGCACACATACACACATACAGGTTTAGACATGCCCCCCACAGATCTCAAGTGTCCTAAAACTCAGCTGAAGAAGATAAGCTCACAGGCTGTGCTGGTCATAGTATGACTCTTGACTTAACATCCAGATGAATGAGTTCAGGGATCTGTCAGGCAGGCTGGCTAAAGGGTATTCTGTGTTGGGCTGAGAAATAGTACAGAGACTGCACAGAATGACTTCCCAAACCATCCGAGCCCTGACCATCCCCGTCCTGCACCCAACATCTTCCCACCAACACAAGGAGTTTGTCCAGTGAGGCAGGATTTATAAGAGGGAGGCTAAATAAAACCTAAGAGGAGACATGACAATACATAGAAAGGGGAGCAGAGATATGGTCTTTGATTCTCCCTGTCCCTAGGAAGATAAATGAATCTCCAATACCCTGCATAACTGGGTTCAGAAAGAGAAATGAGAAAATTTATCTGTGATAAGCAGCTTTCCATATATCTTGAGCCCTAAATCTCCCAAATTATTTAATAAAGAAACAACAGTAATAATGATATCAGCAACAATAAATATCACAGCCATTAGGGAGACAGTGCCACTCAGCCATCAATCCATTATTATAATTCCCAAATAGAACTGGGTGTGATTTTTAAATCATAGAAAGCATGTACCAAAGCACCATATTCATCACTTCATGTGCATGAATGGTATCTAGGAATATGGTTCCATTGACAAACACTTTAAATAGCTACTTCATCAGATTGGCATTTGGACTCAATAAAGTGTAAAATTCTTAATGAGAGTCGAAGAAAAATAGAGACTTAAGATTACCTTGTATCTAGAGGTCCAGATGAATTCATGGATGAAGCCAATACTTACAAATACGTTGGTTTGCACCAGAAAAGACTCCTTGAACATAAGGCTGTCAAGGAGAAAACTGAAGCATTGTACATTAAGAGACTAACTGGTATCCTGAAGTCAACACTTAATGAAAAAAAAAAGACTTTATAGCAACACCAGTCTTAACATATGTTTTTGGCAAAGTAAAATGGACAGCAACAGATTTAGAGAGTATCAAAACAAAAATTTTAAATGGTTAACAAAACACAGGACTCATCACCCCTAAGGCAGTCATAGAAAGATTAACATTTCCTCACCAAAGAGGAAAAGGATTCATAGATATGCTCAGGACACATGATGAACAGGTTAAAATTTGAAGAAATAATTATGGGACAAATAGACCTCTTCACTTCAGAAAGGCTTAGTAAAATAGACAACAGATTTATGTTACCGGATGTATCAAATGTAATAGGAAATTGATAATATCCAGACAGAACCTATGAAATGGCCAAGATTCAAAATCGGAACCAAAAGACACTCCATTAACAACATCTACATGAACTCAACCATCATTATGTTGACAAAGAGGCATCAAACACAAATGGCTGAGTCATGTGGATTTTAAAATAGTAACAGTAGGTTTTATGATAGTGATTCCAGATTAGGTCATTGTCACTCAAATTTACAAGAATGCTTTTTTTAAAGAGCTCAGATTTATTATATGATTGATGGTATGTTGTGCAACGAAATGTTGGAAACAGAACTGCACATTGCCCATAATTGCCCAGACATAATAATAATTCATAAAAACTAAAGAAAAGCATTCTCATTTTTTAGTATCAATATTTGTTTATTTAGCATGAAAGATTTGCATACATTATAATAAATAAAATTTTTACAAACGCATTTTGAAAAATATGTGCTGGCAATTTATTTTGGTTTCCAACTCTTAATTACCGCATACCCCAGTTTCCTTATTCCTTTGTATTTTCTAACTGCCTGGCTTACACAGTCCTGCATTTAGTTCCAATTAGTCAAATTCCCTTTGTTTGTGAAGACAACACATCGATTAGGACTCTTAAGGTACTGGTTTCCAAATGTCCCTCTTCTCCAAAAGGGTCACTATAAGAAAAATATCATCAGATATAGCAAATGATGCGGCAATCAACATGTATTCTAACATTCAAATGACTTTTCTTTTTAAAATTAACTTTAACTAAGCCAGTTGCTTCATTTGTAATGAGTGCTAGCAATTTTACATTTTTAAAGCTACTAAGATAGTGAAAGCGCAGTTATCTAAAGTGTCCCAAACATAGTCCAGGAAAATGTGATCATAATACAGGGTGGTTATTGGTTGACTGATCGATTGATTGTCCTAGGATGCTTTTTATGAGCCCACAGAAGATGTATCCCAATATTTTTATTCAATTACAAGTAATTATTTTATCCATCTGTGCAATAGTCTGTAGAACAGTTATAGGAAAAAAAATAATAGCAGGATATCAATTTCCATGTGAACTCCATTGAATCCAAAGAAAAGAATGAAAAACTAAGAACAACACATCAATGACAATGACAGCAGCAACTAATTACAGCCCAGCGTGCTGTTGCTGCTCAGTCATGTCTGACTCTTCTCAACCCCATTCTGTCCACGAGGTTTCCTTGGCAAAGATACTGAAGCGTTTTGCCGTTTCCTTCTTCAGTGGATTAAGGCAAACAGAGGTTGTTGTTAAGTGACTTGCCCAGGGTCACACAGTTAGTAAGTATCTGAGGCTAGATTTCAACTCACGCCAGTGCTCTATCCACCAAGCCATCTAGCTGCTCCAGCCCAATGTGGTGGTTTTGGAGCCAGAAGACCTGAATTCCAATCTCAGTTTTGCTGCTTACCTGTGTGGCCTTGGATAAGTTATATCATCCCTCCAGGCTTCAATCTCCTCTCATAAAATGATGGGGTTGGATTAAATTATCTCAAACATCTCTTAAAGCTCTAAAACAAATTATCCTATACCACATCTCTGAGTTTAAAGTTTGCAACACTTCCCTCACAACAATTCAATAAGATAAGTAAAGCAAGTATTATTATTCCCATTTTACAGATAAGAAAATTGAGATTCAGATACATTAAGTGAATTGTTCATGAGACCGTGAGTCTCAGATCCAGGACCAGAATCCAGGCCTTCTGACTCCAAGACCATTCACTCTTTCTACTCCTCCATGCTGCCCCTGGGGAAACTAAATAACATGGATGCAAAATACTGCAGAAAATATGGCAATAACAATTAATATTTATTTAGCACTTTAATGTTTGCCATTATTTCCTTTGAGCCTGAATCCCCATGAGTTAAGTAATATGGATATTATATCACTCCCATTAGCCCCAGTATGAGGAATGACTTGTTCAGGGTCACACAGTCAGTATGCCAAAGATGGGATCTGAAGTCAGGTCTTCCAAATTCTATGTCCAGCACATTCTCTCCGCTTTACCATATTGCTTCTCAATATGAGTAATGGACATCCCTGAGGGAGAGACCATGATTCTCTTTCTTTTTGATCCTTTTCAGTTTTCTCATCTGCAAAATGGATAATCATAATTATTTCTCAGGGTTCCTGTGAGGCTCAAAGGAGATAATGTTTGTAATGTGTTTGGTAAACCCTAAAGTGCTACATAAGTGTTAGCAGTGGTTGCTGTTGACCCACACACAAACACTCCCAACCAGCCCCAGAGTGTCCACCCCAGAGCTTTGTCCATACGAAACAGATGATCCCTCTGAGACAGAAGGATCAATAAAGGGTTTTCTGACTGGAATTGTTACATGCCTCTTTAGTTCATCTCAGGAAGGGGAAATCTTCAAGGGCTTGCCTCTGGCATTTAGATGGGGAAAGGGTGGGATCAAGGTGTGGTTCCACTCCTAGTACTCATAGAAGACACAAGAAATTGCCAGAACCCACACACACAAATGCTGAAAAGTTGATTATACCTACATGTAGTCGCACATCCTCTTCACAAGGACAGATTAGAGAGATGAGAATTTCACTCTGGAAAGACCCAGATGGAAAAGGGATAATCTGAATGTCAATCATATGTCTATAAAATGGATACAGCATGAAAAGCCACAGAATGGCAGAGCTGGAGACCATTTAGCCCAATTCCCTCATCTTAAAAAAAATATTGAAAGCTTTTATCTTTTCATGACCTTTATTGAATGTAAGATCCTTGAGGGCAGGGCAATTATTTCATTTTTGTCTTTATATTCCCAGTACCTAGCACAGTGCCTGGTAGGTTGATTAATTGATTGATTAATTGATTAAATATATGCCTCTCCCATCCCCCAATGCAGAAATTCATAAAAAGAAAGAGAAAAAAAAGTTTGGCCAATGCATTAATTAAATCTGACAGTGTGCATTATTCAGCTTCCATAATCCCCCACCTCTACAAAAAAGAGAAGGAGGGACATTTTCAAAACTCTTCTCCTCCTCCAAGCTTCTTGGTCATTGTAATTATACAGAATTGAGTTTTGCTTTTTTCTTCTTTCCATTTACATTGTTGTGACCATTGTCTATATTGTTTTCCTGGCTGTGCTTTTTTCACTCTCGATCAGTTTGTCATGGTGGTCTGGCACATGCTCAGACCCCTTTCAATGGTTCCTCTCCAAATGAAGGATCCCAGGGAGCTGCTTCTGGGAGAATCATGATGCCAAGTGAGGAAAGTGACTTGGACAGAATCCAGCATGCACAGACTTTCTGTAACTGATTCCTGTCTGCTAACCACATGATGAGAGGTTTTCTGATTGACTTCAGAGGCACTTAAAAAGGCCTGTCAGGGATTCGGTTTGCAGCCAACCCAGTATCAATGCCTCTAGGTATAAAGAAAGTAGAGCCTTCCTTGGCATCCTATCATCCTAGACTCTGAGTTTTGAAGTCAGCATCATACTAATGACCTGAGAAACAAGAAATAACCTTTGGGAGTGACTCCAGATCAGCAGTAGCTGAGATAAAGGCCCATCCAGGCTATCATGCCATATCTGACCATAAACTTGGTGGGAACGGAGCTTTGGAGGATCTGAGTTAAGTTCAGAGCCTACAACCTCAAAGATAGAGGTTAGGTAGGGAACAGTATGCCCAGGGTATTGGCTAGGCCAGAAGAGGAGAGAAATATTTGTCTGTTTGTTCTTGGAAGCAAATATCTCTTTTTGAAAGCTAATCCTACATTATGTGGTTAAATGGAACTGGGTTGCTAGTCACTGGCCCCATAACAAATGGAGAGAACAGAAAGTTACCAAATTGTGCATACTCTTTGACCCAGATAATAATGATAATATTAATATGGCATTTTAAGGTTTGCAAAGACACAAATACCTCTTTTAATCCTCACAGCAAGGCAGGAAGGTAAGTGCTATTATTATCCCCATTTTACAAATGAGAAAACCGAAGCTGATAGGCACTTCGTCTCTCAACTAGCATTGGAGGTTGGATTTGAACTGAGGTCTTCCTAACTCCAGTTCCAGTTCTCAATTCACTGAGCCACCTCACTATCCCACTACTGGGTCTGTATTTCCAAAAGAATTTTTAAAAGAGGAAAAGAATCTATATGTACAAAAACATTTAGAGCAACTATCATTTTTGACAGCCCAAAACTGGAAACTAAGTCACTATCCTCCTGTTGAGGAATGACTCAACAAATTGTAACATATGAATGTAATTTAATATTATTGTGCCATAAGAAATGATGAAATGTCTAATTCAGAAGGAACTGCAATGACCTTTATCAGCTAATATGAGCAGAACTGGAAGCGCAATTTATACAATGATGACTTGATCTGGAAAAACAACTTTGAAAGATTTTGGAACTCTGATCAACACAATGATAAACCAAGAATCCAAAAGGATTAAAGATGAAGATGAAACACGCTGCCCACTTGACAAAGAGGCGGGGAACTTAAGTTTCAGGAAGACATACATTTTTGAGCATGGTTAACATGGGATTTTTTTTTTTTTGCTAGACTATGCTAGCTACGTACTGAAGAATTTGTTTTTCGGAATTTTTTTTAAATCACCTATGGTGTGTAGTGAGAGTAAAAGATAAATAGCAAAATACTTGCTACTTAAAAATTAAAATAATAAAATATCAAGATGGGGGTGGAAAACACAAATGGTGGGGACTCAAGCCATTGGCATTAGAGAAGAGACACTCTAGAAGCCTGAGGGGGTGATGTAGCAATGTGGCCCCACCTGAGAGAACAGGACTGATTCATATAAATTTTTATCTGCTTTTCTGAATTTTTCACATTTGTTGTTTTTAGATTACAATAAAATTTCATTACATTTTGGTACTACAGTTCATTTAGTCATTCTTCAGTCAGTGGGGAAATATACTGTGCTTCCAATTCACTGTTACTACAAAAAGTTCTGTGATAAACATTCTGGTGTATGACAGACTTTTCTCTTTTTTATCATTGGCTGCCTGGGGGAATATAGTTAGCAACAGAATCTCTGGGTCAAAGAGTGTGTACATTTTAGCCACTTTTTTCAAAAAAAGCATAATTCCAAATTGCTTTGCAGAATGCCAACCCCCTCCTTTTACCCGGTGTACTGGAGCTCAGGAAGTTGGCATGACTTGCTCAAGGTTACACAGAGTTAGTCACTGAACCAGGACTAGAGCTTAGACTTCCTTCCTCTTCCTCCCATGTTCTTCCATAGCACACACCCAGTCTTGGGTCAGGAGAAGCAGAAGTCTCTTCCTTAGAACCCCATCCTCAATGTTTATTCAATGCCCTCAGCATTAACACTATCACTACCGCTACTGACTGGCATGGTCACCTTCACCAACATCACCACCACCATCACTACTTTTGGAAGCACCAGTGGCTTTCCTCTATAAGAACACTCCCACTTTTAATTACTGGACATAGTACCATAGAATCTAAGAGTGAGAAAAAAAGGATCCCAAGAGCCATCTAGGCCCACTTGTACTTGAATAAGAATCTTCAATTTAGCATTCCTTACAAGTGGCTATCTGTTCTTCGCTTAAAGACCTCCAATGATAAGGCATCCCCAATATCTTCAATGGGCAAGGTGGATAGAGTGGTAAGCCTGGAGTCAGGAAGACCTGAATTCAGACAGTTACTAGCTGTGTGACTTAACCCTGTTTGTCTCAGTTTTCTCATCTGTCAAATGAGCTGGAGAAGGAAATGACAAACCACTCCAGTATTTTTACCAAGAAAACCCCAAATGGGGTCACAAAGAGCTGGACATAACTGAAAATGACTAAACACTAACTAAGGTAATGGGAATGTCAAAATGCAGACACAGGTATACAGTATAGTTCCAGGGCACAACCCTTTCTTTCTTGTATACTTTTAAAATTTTTCTTCTTTTTTTGTAAATGATATTTTATTTTTTCCAGTTACATGAAAATGTTTTCAACATTTATTTTTTATAAGACTTTGAGTTTTGAATTTTTCTTCCTTCCTTCCCACTCTCCTCCCCCCTTTCCCCAGACAGCAAGCAATCTGATACAGGTTATACATGTGCAATCATGTTAAATATATTTCCACATTAGTCATGTTGTGAAAGAAAAATCAGAACAAAAGGGAAAAACTGCAAGAAAAGGAAAAAAAATTGAAAATAGTATGCTTTGATCTGCATTCAAATTCCACAGTTCTTTCTCTGGATGTGGATATCCATCATAAGTCTTTTGGAATTGTCTTGGACTATTATATTGCTGAGAAGAGCTAAGCCTGTCACAGCTTATCATCATATAATATTGCTTTTACTAGGTACAGTGTTCTCCTGGTTCTGCTCACTTGACTCAGCGTCAGTTCACATAAGTCTTCTCAGGTTTTTCTGAAATCTGCCTGCTGATCATTTCTTGTAGCACAATAATATTCCATTGCAATCATATGCCATAACTTGTTCAGTCATTCCCCAATTGATGGATATCCCCACAATTTCTAATTCTTTGCCACAACAGAAAGAGCTGCTATAAATATTTTTGTATGTGTAAGTTCTTTATCTTTTTTTATGATCACTTTGGGATACAGACCTAGTAGTGGTGTTGTTGGATCAAAGGGTTATGTACAGCCCTTTCTTGTCCAAATTCTTTCTCTGCCTATATCCCTGAGGAGTTAGGCTTTCTCAGTTCTACTCTTATTATACCCTTGACCTAAACGCAAACTAAGGTTGCAATAAAAGAGTGGAAGTATTCAGGACAAGCAAGGTACAAGCCCCAGTATAATTTGCACTGGTCAGAACATACCTGGATCACTGCCTTTGGTTCTAGATGCCACATTATAGGGATGACTTGGACAAATTGTGATACATTCAGAGAAGTTGCCAACATTGTTGACAGGACTGGGAGTCATATCCTACAAGGATTAGTTGAAAGACCAGTGATGTTTAATCCAGAGAACAGAAGACTTAGCTATGTTTAAAAAACTAAAGAACTTGTCATTTGGAAGAAGAATCACTCGTATTCTGTTTAACCCAAAGGGTATATAACACAGAACAATGGGTAGAAGCTCACAGAGATAGATCTTAGCACCATATAAGGAAAACTGTCCTAATAATCCCCATTGTTCCAAAATGGAACAGGCTGCCTTGGGAAGTAATGGCTCCCCCTCCTTCCTTTCACTGGATGTCTTCAGCCTGAAATAGCATGACTGCTTTTGCCTTGATATTATAGAAGAGATTCCTGTTCAGGGTTGAATTACACTCAGAGTAAATATGTTGGTAAATGTTTAACAATCAACTCTGGAGTAGGGTGGGGAAAATGTACACACAACACATTTTTACACTGAGTCTTCATTATGAACATTTTCTTTATCCCTTTCTTAAATCTAGACGATCAATGAAACAATAAATCAAGCCCTGGTTTGTAGCATTTGCTGACTTCCAGGGTGAATTTGCTGATTTCCAAGGTGTAAATGCTAACTTTGAAAATTTGCCAACTGGGGACTGGTAGGGGGTGCAGTGGATAGTATGCTGGCCCTGGAGTCAGGAGGACTTGAGTTCAAATCCAGCCTTAGACACTTACTAGTGTTGTGAACTTGGGCAAGTCACTTAACCCCTATGGCCTTCAAAAAAAGAAAATTTATCAATTGACTCTTCACCTGGCTCTAGCACACTCCTACCTTTGAGAGTCCTTTCAACTCCAAGATTCATTGATTCTATCATCCCAACTGCCATCTGGTAGTTGTGTGACTTAGAAAAAGTCATTTTCCCTCTCTGGGCTTATTTCCTCATCTGTAAACTGCGTAAACTGTATAGGTATCTAAGGTCTCTTGCAGTCCCAAAATCTTGTAATCAATTTGCCCAACTTCTATTAACGGCCTAAATTGAGTTAATCCTTGGTTTCTGTGATGGGTCACCCTTGTCCTTTCCTCTCACAAATGATGATTTCATAGACCATCTAGAACTAGAAGGGTCCTTAACATCCTCTAATCCAACCTTCCTCCTCCAATGCCATTTTACAGATGACAAAACTGAGACCCAGGGAGGGGAAGTGACTTTCTCTGGGTTTCACAACTTAAGTGGCAGAGCCAGGTTTTGAACCCTAGGGCCCTGAATGTGTACGTAGTCTGGGGCTGACATTACCAACCTTCTTAATATTTCTAATCAGTTGATCTCTGGGCTCTTTGAAAATGAGAAGCAGTCTGGTATGGTGGTAAGGGGATTGGACTTGGGAGTCAAGAAGGACCCTGTTCAAATCCCATCTCAGACAATTGCTGGCTGTGGGACCCTAAGCAAGTCAGGTAACTCATTTACAAAATGAGGCATTTGGACTCAGGTCCTTTCAACTCTAAATTTGTGATTCTGTAACAAGATAACCATTTCATTAACCTATGTCCCATTTATAGGGGACTTTACAATGCTCAGAATGCTCTCCTTTGGCCTTCACAACAACCCAGGTGAGACAGGCAAGGAAGGGGTCTTTCCCCCAATTTACAGATATGGGAATTGGAGCTGAGTAAAAGGGCAAGGACTGGATCCCAGGTCTTCTGATTCCAAGTCTTGTCCTGGTTCAACTGGATCAGGCTTGTTTTCTATCAAGTCAAACCCATAGGATCAGAATTTAGAGCTGGAAGACAAATCAGAACTCATTATGTCCAAATGCCTCATCATACAGATGAAAAAACCAAGATCCCTAGCAGTTCGGTGATTTTCTCAGCAAGGAAATAATTTAGAAGAGAAGCCAACACCAGCAATATCACTTCTACCACAATCCTTATCACCATCTGTGCTTTTCTCTCCTGAGCTTGCCCCGAAACAGAATCACCACATCAAAAGTGATATGGAGAATTGAAACTGTTGTCTGGATATTTCAAGAAGAGAGAACTCCCATTTATTGTTCAACAGAGAAATAATATTGTCATGGTCAGTTAGGTGTCACAGTGGATAGAGTGCTGGGCCTGGAGTCAAGAAGACTCATCTTTCTGAGTTCAAATCCAGCCTCTGATACTTACTAGCTGGGTGACCCTGGGCAAGTCACTTTACCCTATTAGCCTCAGTTTCCTCATCTGTAGAATGAGCTGGAGAAGGAAATGGCAAACCACTTTAGTATCTTTTCCAAAAAAATCCCAGATAGGGTCGCAAAGAGTCAAACATGACTGAAACAACTAAACAACAACAAAATATTGTTAAATAGATAAATTTTAAAATCTAAATAAATGCCTTTGATTTTCATAGCAAATCAACTCCACTCAACAAATATTTTTAAGCACCAACTACTCACAAGACACTGCCCTAGATTCTAGAAATACAAAGGCAAAAATGAAAATCATCCCTAAGAACTTTGCATTCTGCTGGATGATGCAGCATCTACACAGATAAGTCAATACGGAATAACTTGAGGAGGAGGAAGACACTAACAACAGGGAGAATAAGGAAAGATGCCTCATTGAAGATGGTATACTTGAGTTGAGCCTTGAAAGAAGCTAAGGATTCCATGAGGAATCAATGAATTCTGTACATGAGAGGGTGGCCTTTGCAAAGGTATCAGGAGTGGAAACAGGATGTTGAGTTCAGGGAAGGCAACTAGGCCAGACTGGCTGGAACATAGAGTGTGGGAGCCCTTCCCTAGCCATCCCCCCAAACTATCCTCGCTCTGAGATTACGTTGCATTTGCACTTTATATATCTTTATGGGGCATTCCAGGAAGACTAGCACCTCTGGTGTGAGGATTGCTCATCCAGCTTTGGTGTCCACCTTTCCCCAACTCTCACCTGTGACTCTGACAAGCTGTAGTATGTATAGTGGTCACAGTCTAGTGAAACTGTCTCAGCAGACAAGCTAAACCAGATTGAAAGTCATCAACAGGCCTCAAATCCATTGATGAGTTAAGGAGTGATGACCCCCAAGCATGTGAGGGGCAGATGAGAACAGTTTGTTCCAGTGTCCATGAAGGCGGCTGAAGCAGGAGCTGTGGAAAGCTTTGAGCTTGCTCAGGCATCAAGGATGCCAAGGTCATGCACTATATCCCAGGACATCACCAGTCACCTTGACTTTTGTCTTGTCACTGGACTTGCATGACTCAGGAAGAGAGAATGAGGCTGACGATTTGGTGGAACTCTGCCTCACTTAAATCCAATTTCCTTGGAAGTCAAGACATCGCCCGTGATGTCACTGGTCCTCTTCAAAAAGTAAAGACAAACAATTTCTTGTATGTATAATTTTTTTGCATTAAACTATCATTTCCTTGTGAACAAGGGCTGGTTTTTTTGCAGAGGTTTTGCTTTGTTTTGTTTTTTGGCATCCCCAGTATTTAAAAAAGCCTAGTAACTGGTACATAGTAAATGCTTAATAAATGCTTGCTCACTGACTGACTGTGAAGTAACATGATATGTGTGGAAAGGTAGGTTAGAGCCAGGTTGTGAAAGGGCTTAAACGCCAACCTAAACAATTTGTAGTTTATCCTAGAAGCAAAAGGAAGAGACCAAAAATTCTTGAGTAGTAGAGTGACATGGTCAGACATATGCTTTAGAAAGATGATTTCAGCTTCTCCCTAAAACAATAGCCTTTCTTTTGTTAACACTATTAGTCCTGTGATGCTAAGAGTCATAGAATACCACAGACTCAGAAAGATTGCACTTGAGGGTCATTCAGAGGACAATGGAAAAGTACCTACTGGGCATGAGTGAGTTGCGATACATTACCAGCCAAGAATTCTACAAGAGATGCAGCATGAAGGATGTCTTCGGAAAAATGTATGGTCAGAGAAGGTGGGCTGATCGTGCAGCACAGACTGAGGGATAAACAATGGACAGCTGCATTCAGATCCACACAATGTCATAAGCTCAAGAGGGTGGACCTGCAGCTGTTGCTGCTGCCTGAGGAGATGTAGCTGGACCAAGCAGGAATTCAGCAGACCTCACAACCTTGAAGATTAATTACATGGAGACTTTGCTTTGGACAGAGCTCACTTCTGTTATTCCTTGGGCAAATATTCAGTGAAAACGTAAAGAGAAGAACTTCATCTCAGACATGAAATGGAAAAAAAATGTTTTGATTCCCAGGATTATGAGAGACAAGGCCTAGGAAAGGTATTCTGATCAGATGCTGTAAGGAGTCTGGATTTTTTTTGGAGACAAAATGTTGGAAAGAAAATTCAGTATGAGAAGATTCCCTGACTGCCCACTATAAAAAATGCTATTTTTTCAAATGTAGAATACAAAATGGAATACTTGATGGAAAGAGAAAAATTCATAAAAACTGGAATTCATACTAAGATCAGAATGCAGAAGCTCCTTACTAGCATGCGTCAAAAGAGTGATGTAATTTTTACTTCAGTTATACTATCAAGAGGATAAAGAAAGCAATATCTTTGGTTTGCCCATAAATATCATGGAAATGTTTGTGTTTGGCCTAGGTGAGAAGGAGGTCACTTGATAATCCTTGAATCAATGTCTTTTATTAAAAGAGAGAAATCTAAAGGAAGATTCCCAGCAAGTTAGGTGGGTCTCGTGTTTGATTTATGGGAGGACATATTCAAGAGTTCTTTAGCAGTTTTTGTTGAACCTGTGGGTTTTGTGGAACCCACTGGCTTTCCAGGGCTCATGATGTTACTTGATTCCCCAATGTCCCACTCCTTATTTTCCCATCCTTTCTGGTTGTATAATTATACCTCCTCCTCTCATGCTCCTTCCATCTTCTGACTCTCATTGAGATTTGACTCCTCCCAGAAGACATAAAAACTCAAACCTTCCTTTTCTATCCCATACCCTTAGACTCATTGGTCTTGGAGGTAGAGTCAGGTTACCCCTCAATTCCCACTGACACTTTCAGAAACTCCGTTCACTGATCTCCCTCAGCAATCTCTCTTCCATTGAGTTTCACAGTATCCAAATTTATCACCCAACCTAGATCCTAATAGCTATTACCTACCAACCTCCAGGATATTCTCCCTCCTTTCTCAATTATTTCAGTGACTGGCTTACAATAATTCTCTTCATCCCATCGATATATATATATATATATGTATGTACGTATATATACATATATGTATATTGATATATACATATATAACTATACATATATGCATATATACACTATATATACATATATTGATATATACATATATGTTGGTAAACATATATATAGATGTTTCCTCCAGTATTCCAGCCCCCCGATTCTTCAATCTCGTTTCCTATTACCTACTCTTCCACTCCATCTCAGCTTCACAGAAAGATGGCCACATCCTTGATTTTGTCACTAACCAGTGTTCTACTCCTTAATCAGTAACTCCAAAATACCTTTATCTGATCCCAGTTTCCTATCATTCCATCTTTAGTCTTTATTCCTCTCAGACCTATTCTTCATGCTCATTATGACCTGTAATCTCTCCATCTCATTGAATTTTTCCAGGCTATCACAATTGCCCTGCACATATCCTCTTCCCTCTCCCAATCTTTACCCCTTAGTCAACTCTACTCTGCCCCCAATTCTTGGTCCCCTCAGTCTTTTGTCCTAATGCCACTCGTACTTTGAGAAATCTTGAGTTACTCCTACCATCCACTTTTTTTTCTCCTACTGGCTGAAAGAAGATGTAGAGGTCCCAAAATGGGGCTAACTAATTGCACTGCAAATGTAATTTGCCTAATTACAACTGGGCCCTCACTGTAGCAAGGCAATTCCTTTACACCTCCCTAATTATTCCCTCCCTTTACAGGGCATTCCAAGTCTTCTATTTTTTTCCTTAAGCCTCCTGTGGTATTGTCTCTCCCATTCCCTCAACAGAAGCATGCCTCTTCCCTGACTGAAAAAAAAATTAAAGAAACAAGAACTCTCTTTTCCCTACTCTTTCTCAACTGACAACTTCTCCTCATCGCACAACCCCTTGACTTCAGCCCCCACCATTTCCTTTTCTCCTCCACTCTCTGATAGAAATGTTGTCCTCCTCTTCACCAAAGCCAACCCGTCTACTTTCAGCCAGTAGAACTGACCTTTGTCTTGCCCCTGGACTTCCATGATTCTGGAGAAGAGAATGAAGCTGACAATTTTGTACAGTTCTGCCTCACTTAAATTCAATTCACGTACAAGTCAAGACATCACCCTCATGAT
Organism: Notamacropus eugenii; assembly: GCF_028372415.1. NCBI lineage: Eukaryota > Metazoa > Chordata > Mammalia > Diprotodontia > Macropodidae > Notamacropus > Notamacropus eugenii. The sequence continues at coordinate 106,842,065 of NC_092873.1, read as the reverse complement.
ATCACTGGTCCAATTTAAGAATGAAGGACAAGCAACAACCACCCATTTACTTGCACCCTTGATCCTAACCCCTTCCTCCTCCAAGTTATTACCTCCACTCTCATATCCACTTCCTTTCTATCCTTTAACCCCTCTCTATCTACTGGTTCTTTCCCTGATGCCTACAAACATTCCCTCACTAGATCTAATCATCGGCACTAATTATTACCCTACATGTCTCCTTCCTTTCTCAGCCAAACTCCTTGAGAAAGTTGTCTACACTCCATATCCCTCCTTCCTGTCTTAGTATTCTCTTCTTATCCCTCTCCAATCTGGCTCCAAAAACTCTTTTCTCCCAAGTTACCAGTGATCCTTTAATTACCAAACCTAATGGCATCTTCTCCATCTTTTTTTTTTTTGACCTCTCAGATGCTTTTGAAAAAATTTTTATGTAAAATTTTACTTTTTCCCAATTACATATTAAAACAATTTTTAACATTTGGGGTTATTTTGAAGTTTTGAGTTACAAATTCTATACCTACCTACCTACTTCCCCTTCCCCTTCTCTGAGATGGTAAGCAATCAAATATAAGTTATACAGGTGCAATCACATAAAAAATTTGCATATTAGTCATTTTGTACAAGAAGACTACAATAAAAAAGAGAAGGAAAAGAAAGAGAAAGATAGCTAGAAAGAAAGAAGGAAAAGAAAAAAGGAAGGAAGGAAGGAAGGAAGGAAGGAGAGAAGGAAGGAAGAAGAAGGAAGAAAGAAAGAAAGAAGGAAAGAAAGAAAGAAGGAAGGAAGGAAAGAAAGAAGGAAGGAAGGAGGGAAGGAAGGAAGAAGGAAAGAAGGAAAGAAAGAAAGGAAGGAAGAAAGGAAGGAAGAAGGAAAGAAAGAAAGAATGGAATGCTTCACTCTGCATTCAGACAATATCTGTTCTTCTCTGGAGGTGGATAGTATGCTTCATCATTAGTCCTTTGGGATTGTCTTGGATCATTGTATTGCTGAGAATCGCTAAATCATTCACAATTCATCACACAATGTTGCTGTTACTGTGTCCAATGCTCTCCTGGTTCTGCTCTCTTCACTTTGCATCAGTTCATGTCTTTCCAGGTTTTTCTGAAATCATCCTGTTTGTCATTTTTCAAATGCAAAATATACGCTTGCCAAAAAGACTATTTTATGGGCAACTTGCATGGGACAGGCAATCACATGGTGGCCAGAAGAAGCAATACAAGGACATTCTTAAGGTCTCTCTCAAGAACTTTGGATCTGACTGAGCAGCATGGGAGACACTAGCACAGGACCGCTCAGCATGGCGTGCCCACATCAGAAGGGGTACTGTGCTCTTTGAGCAAAGCAGAATTGAGACAGCACAAAGTAAATGCAGGATGCACAAATTTGGGATATCCACCCCAAATATTCCCACGGACTATCTGTGCCCAACATTCCGAGCTCATATTGTTCCAATTAGCCACAGTCGGACACACTGAAATTTCACTCTATCATGGTGATGTCATTTTGGTCCTCTTAGAAGATGAAGGACAACAACTAACCTATCAGATGTTTTGGACGCTATTGATCACCCTTTCCCCATGGATGCTGTCTCTCTGGGTTTGTGTGACATTGCGCTCTCCTAATTCTCCTCCTGCCTAACTGAAGACTCTGTCTCAGTCTTCTTTGCTGAGTAAGCATCACACTCCCTAACTGTGACTGTAACCTAAGGTTCTGTCCTAGGCCTTCTCTTCTTTTTTTTCTCTATACTCTCACCTGGTAATCTCATTACCATCCATCAATTCAATTACCATCTCTATGAATATGTATATATTCAACCCTATTCTCTCTCCTGAGCTCCAGTAATGTATTACCAAATACCTATTACACATTTCAGACTGGATACCCCAGAAGCATCTCAAACTGAGCAGGTTTAAAGCAGAACTCATTATCTTTTCCCCAAACTCACCTCTTTACCAAGTCTCCCTATTCAATTGGAGGGCACCACCAACCTTCTAGACACCCATATTTGCAGCCTAGGTGCTGTCCTCACCTCCTCACTCTCACTTACCCCACATATCCAAAAAACTGCCAAATCTTGTCATTTCATTGCTTCAACATCTCTTGCTTCCCTCTTTGTCTCCCCACTCACGCAGCTGCCACCCTAGCTCAGGCCCTCATCGCCTTTTGCCTAGTCTGTTGCAAAATCCTTCTATTTTTGGTCTCCATGCCTCAAGCCTCTCCCCACTCCATCCTCCACCCAGATGCCAAAGTCCTAAAGCACAGGTCTGATCATGTAACCTCTTGCTCAATAAACTCCAGTTGCTCCCTAGTGCCTTAAGAATCAAATACAAACTCGAAATCTTACAAAAAGATGATTGCTGAACACCATCTTTACATGTAATCGGAAAAAATAAAATACTAAAGTGCAATTTTTTTTAATTTAAAAAAATCAAATACAAACAGGTCAGGGAGAGGGGAGAGAAAAAAGAAAAAGAAATTTACATGATATTTTGTTGTATATTTGAAAGGAATAGAAAGTTATAGATAGTTGATTTGCAGTATCGTGTATAATTATCTTTTTTATTATACTGTGTTATTAAAATGATTGTTTTATTCCATAAATTAAAAATAAAATTTTAGAAAAGGAATCAAATGCAAACTGTGACATTTAAAGCCCCTGGCAACCTGAGGCCTTCCCTATCTTTCCAGTTTCTTCACAAATTACCTCCCTTCCCACATTCTATGGCATCCAGCTTGGCATCCCATACACACAGCCCTTCACCCCCCCATCTCTGTGTCCCCCTGCCTAGAATGTACTCCTGTCTCACCTCTGCTTCTTAGAATCTTTGACTTCTTTTTTCCCCTTTTATTTTTTTTTTTACATTAATACGCATTTATGGACTAAAACAAGCATTTTAATAACATAGTAAATAGAAGAAATGACTACACATGAAACTACAAATCTACTAAACACAAGTTGTTATTCCTTTCTTAGCTCTACATTCTTTCTACATGAAGCCTTTTTCTGAACTTACCTATGCCCCAGATTCTAGTTTCTTCCTTCCCCAAAATACCTGGGATTTCATTTTGTATATATATATATGTCCATGCTTTCTCACCAACTAAAGTCTAAACTTTCTAGTCAAGCATAGAATATGCATCCTCAGCTCATGCTGTCCGCATGAGTAAGATTACAGTTCTCTAAAAGTATCAAATTAGCTAGAGGCAACAGCAAAGCACTACAGATGGAGAGTCTGGAAGACCTGAGTTCAAATCCAGCCTCAGACACTTACTAGATGTATGACTCTGAGCAAGTCACTTGACCCCCATTACTTCAGTTTTCTGTTCTGTAAAATGAGGATAATAGTATTGCCCAAAGTTGTTGTGAGGACAAAATGATATTTGCATAGCCCTTTTAGACCTTTAAGCACTATGTAAATGCTAGCTTTTACTATTATTATTAGAAAATCTTCAGGAGAAGGGGAGAGACTAGAGGGTGTTCCCTCCAATCACACTAAATGATCCCTGAGGGCAAGAATTGCCTCCACCCTCATGGGAGGGGGGTGCCAGGAGGGGAGTGGTTCTGTGGCCTGAAAAGTGAGGATTTTTATGTATGTCTGCATTTGGGGGGTCGTGAGGGCAGGGACTATATTTCTTCCTACAGATGAGCCTAAATCCCTCCTACTTTTACCATATGCAGCTGATTCATCTCCTTAGGACGGCAAGTTTCTTGAAATATAAAGATCTGGCCTTCCAGTTGGCTCCATGGCTTGTCAACACACGGCCATGTAGAGAACAAAGAGGGCACCTAGACAAGCAGTTCTGGGGTCAGTGTCACTGCCCAATGTCTGCCGGAGGGACAGTGAGACAAGGAAGCGACACCTTATCCTTTGACCAATTTTGAGACCCCAGTACACACACCCATACATTCACACAGAAACAGACAGCCCTCCCCCCATTAACATTCTCATATCTGGAGACATATACATATATATCTATAAACACATATGCATATTCACCCTTGTACTGACAAGCACATGTACATAAAGAGATACAGAAGCTCAACTAAACACACACACACAAACACACACACACACACACACACACACACACACACACACACACACACACACACACGATGAGCTCCCTAACCCTCCACCCCCTAGAGAGAAGCCCCCAAGAGGCCAGTCTGTGTGTGCATCCGGAATCCACAGACAAAGAGAAGGCGAGGAGGGAGTTTTCATGCCCCTTGTGTTTGCTGAGAGTGACTGAGGTTCCCCCTGCAACATCATCATTCAGATGATAATGGGGCCAGTAGGGGCCGCAGCAGGAGGCTGCAAATTCTCCCCCCAGCCTCAACAGTTACCCAGCAACCCAGACCCCAACACACAGAGAAATAGAGACATGGGCATTGTACCTCAGCTATGAAATACACCTCACCCCGGAAACAATAGATACAAAATCTCACCCCAATACAAAATAATTCCCTACCCTAGATCACACATGGGGTCCTGGGCACCCATGTCCACACCTAGAAATTTGTAAGGTGCCTACACCAGTTTGTTTTCACCAGTGAAACATACACACACACATATACACACACACACACACACACACACACACACACACAAACACACACCTTTAGGCTTACACAGCTAATCCTCAAATCACCCATAGGATCCCAGGGGCTAGAAGGGATTTTAGAGCTCACCTAGTTCTTATAAGATCATCTTTATTTGATAAAAGAGAAAACTGAGTCAGTGGCTCTCCTAAGGTCACAAAGGGCTAAGAGGGAGGGTTAAAACCCCCATCCTCTGCCTTCCAAATCCAACTCTCTTTCCAATGCACTGTGCTGTGCCCCCACATCAAATACCCACTAGGATGTCCACAACCACACAACACACGTCAGTGTGGGATCCGAGACAGAGGACACATAGCCTGCCTTTGAGGTTGGATGTGGGTAAGGAGAGGATTAGAGATGTGAGACAAGCCTTCCCTGAAACTCCCATTGTCTCCCTTCTGTGTCTCCTCTGTCTACTTCCACCTCAGAGAACAGTGACTCATAGATCCATCGTGACCAGCCTTACAATGCCAGGGGGATTCCCCATTCTCCCCGAACCTAAGTTGCCTTCACTCCTTAACCAGACTTTGGAGGGAATAATGCCACATACCATCATTGCCCTGGGACACCAGCAATGGTTCAAAGTCTTCAAGGACAATGTCCAGTCTTCTCAGGGCCGGGCAGGTCATGGGACTGGCACAGGATGATATCACCTATGCCAGGATTTCACACCAGGAAGCAGAGGGCAGAGCAAGCTCTGCTTCAGGGACTAGAACCCACCCCATGTGGGGAACCTGGAAACTCAGGTGGGGTAGGGGTAGTAGGGAAGGTTTCTTACTGCCTCTCTGCCTTTACTTCAGAGAGGAAGAACACAGGACTCTAAGCCCCCAAACACCTACTACATTGGCTTCCTGGAAAGGAGACCACCTAGCTAGCTCTGAGGAGGGTTGGGTGGGGTTACATAGGTTAACTCTGAGGCAGTTAAGACTCCCCGCTCAGGGTTGTGAGTCCTAACCCACAGTCTAATGAAAAACAATCATATAAAATCATAGGACCACAGAATGTTAAAGCTGAAAGGGACCTAAGAGATCTTTTACTCCTATCCCATCATTTTGAAAAAAAAGGAAAATGAGTCTCAGAAGGTACTAATAACTTGCCAAAGGTGAGAGTTATAGCCAGAACTCAAACCCAAGTGAAAACCGATCCTAAGGTTAAAAAAGCAGAGTAATGCTGTTACACTTGTGCTAAATCTAATATATGCTTTAAAAAAAAAAAAAAAACTTGTTGAATGTTATAGAGATTCCTACTTTCAAATGTCACTCAAATATTCACTCTTTTCCATTCTTTGTATATTGTGCTGTTTCTATTTGTTAATGTTTGTCAAGTTTACTTTCTTAGAAGAAAAAAATTATTTTTAAATGAACTGGGACAGAGGAACTCTTTGACCCCAAAATTCCATTGCTTGACAAATACAAGAGGTCAGAAACAAAAAGGTTCTATATATTCCCAAATATTCAGAACAGCATTTCTTTTATGCTAAGAAAGAACTGAAAACAAAACAAATGCCCATTAATTAGGGAACATATAAACAAGTTGTAACACATTAATTTATTGGAATACTATTGCACTATGTTATAAAATATGATAAATATAAAGAACTCTGAGAAGCATGGGAAAATATATATGAACAGATGCAGAATGAAGTAAACCGAATGAGAATAAAGAAAAAAGATACACAGTGACTCTGACAAGGTAAATGGAAAACAACAAAAAAAAATGCTATGTAATCATGTTGGCCAAGCTCGACCCTGAAGGACAGATTAAAAAAATGCATCTCCCTCCCTCCTTTGCAGAGGTGGAGGAGTTTAGGCGAGGAACGTTGCATATAACCGTCAGACCTAGTTGATGTGTTGGTTAATCTGGCTGAATTATTTTTCTCTCTTTTTTATTTTGGGTTATAAGGGATAGCTTGCTATGTAGAGAAGGAGAAAGGATATATTCAGAAACTCAGAAAAGGCAGGCTAGGAATAGGATCTGTGATTTCACTGATAGAGGGAATGCCTCAATTAGAAAATTCCTTCTACCAATGAAAGTTGACATCTTCTCCACAACTTAATAGGTAACTTGCTCAGATTCAGATGTGTAAGAGGTAGGACTGGAACCCAGGTCTTTCTGACTCCAATGCCAACTTTCTATCAGCTACACCATGGCATCTTGTCAAAAGATATCAATAAAAATTTAAAAAGAAAGAGATCTTGGAGTTTTAGTTGACAAGTTCAACATGAATCAATAATATTGGCTGTCCTAAAGAATGGGGAGAAAATAAAAGGTGAACTTTGTTTCAAATATGCCTCAATGTGGTTTGATGGGCATAACAATACAAGGCGGCACTAGCCAACTTTCCCCTGCCAAAGGACCCTTTTTTAACGTCAAAAATTTTCAGGTGTGGCATATCATCCAAACAAAGGCTAACCTTATTTACAACTACATAAGCATAAGTATAGCAGGTAGTCCCACTGCGTTCTGTCCTGGGTAGACCACATATGGGGTGCTACCTTTCCAGTCTTCTTACACCTTACTCCCCAATAGGTATTATTTGATCCAGTAACACTGGCCATTCCACAAACAAGACACACCACCTCTTAGCTCTGAATTTTTTTTCTGGCTGCCCTGTCCCCCCCACCCACCCCGGTGCCTAGAATGCTCTCTCTCTTCTACTACTGATCTCCTTGACTTCCTTTAATTCCCAACTAAAATCCCACAACTTGTTTCAGCAAGCAGTGAGTTCCCCATCCCTGGAGGCATTCCAATTCAAGGTCAAGTTGGACAGCCCAGGATTCTTCCTACTCTGCCATTCAAGAAAGTCTGTGATTCGCAGGTAATGGGACACAGGTAGAACAATAAAAAATCTGTCATTCCTTCAGGATTCCTGATTGTCTGAGAGGGAATCAGGAAAATAAACCCCCTAGGAAGCACAGGTGGAAGCCCAGACCACCAAAGGAATATCCTCTGGGTGCCCCAGTCTTTACCTCAGTATTCTCATCTTATAGCTGGACTTCTCAAACAAGCTACTTGTTTATTAATCCCCTACAATTTACTTTCTATCCCAATACTGTACTTAAAATACCTTTTTGAATGTCACCAGTGACCAACTAATTGTCCAGTCTAATAACCATTTCTTTGCCTGCAGCCTATGTACTCTGGACTCCTTAAAATTCACTCCTTGGCTTCCATGACAAGAGGGTTCTGGTTTCCCTCTTCCCTCTCTGACAAGTGGTAAGCCTCCAAAATAGGATTCAGCTCAAGTCCTCTGCCTTCAAAGGTAGTATCTTCCACAGTACCATGCTGCATCCCTATTTTTCCTATGGATCCAAGGTGATACAGTAGAAAATATATTAGATTTGCAATAGAAGGATGGATTCTGATTTCTATTGTCTCTGCCACTTATTGCCTGTATGACCTTGGATAAGTCACCTACCCTCTCTCTATCTCAGTTTCCTCATCTGGAAAATGAGAGTTTTGAACTAAATCAACAATTCTCAAAGTGTGATCTGTGAACCTGAAGGGGAACCTGAGACCCTTTGAGGGAGGTCTTCAACATTAAACAACATTAAAACTGTCTTTATAATAATACGAAGATTGCCTTTAAATTTTTCATTTTCTCACAAGTATAGAATGGAATTTTCCAAAAACTACATGCACAACCTGTGAATTAAAGATTTAGCTGTAAACATGAAGACTGAGTT